>NC_083095.1:32611447-34056078 GCF_949774975.1 Lagenorhynchus albirostris
GGGGAGACAGAGTCCCTCTGATCCTTGACCCTGGAGAACGTCTATGCTGCAGTGTCATGAGATGAGCAGACCCCTCCATTTCCCCATTGGGCTTAACTACCTTCCCATCCTGGTATCCAACCACAGGCAAACCTGATGGTCCTTCAAGCACGAATTTCAAGGCTTTTCAGTTTCCCGGGGACATGCAATCTGCCAACCAACCATCATCTAGTCACTGTTGTTCTCTTTCCCTCAGAGGAGACTTGATTAATCAGGTCAAATTCATAAGGTCATGTACTTAATCAGCTTTAAATTACAGTAAAAAGAGAGAGAGATTAATTACCTTCAAGGGCATTATCTGTGTTGCCTTTAACAGAGGCAGCGTAAATAATGATGGTCAACATAGAGAACCAAGCCTCAGGCTGTGCAGAGTCCCAGATCACCAAAACAGGGTACCACCTCCATCATTCGACTGTTCTTGCTGACACAAGCACCTCCACACTTCAGAAGCACTTCCAGCTTTAAAGTGCCAACAGAAAGAGATTTCTGATTAGTACTAAATTGATAAGAACGTTTAGTGAACCAGAATATCCCACTTCTTAAAGCTTCCAGGTGATTGCGCTCACCCCCAGGTTGCTCCGTAGACTTGTCTTTTTCCACCGTTTGACTGCATCTCTAGCCTGCATGTCCCAGGAAAACGTTAGGCAGAGGAGCATAAGGAAATCTGGCATTTCTCAACACAGCCCGGGAAGGGGCTGTCAGAGACCCAGCAGACAAGTCTCTGTTCTAGAAATGTTATTTAGGCCTTAGATGTGACACACGGGCTTTGGGTATCTGATGCAACCCCTGCAGCATTACGCCTGATCACATGCTTCGGTTACGTGACCCTACGCAGGAGCGCTTCGTCTGCTCACATACATGCTCTGTTCCACGGAGCTCTGGTGCTCTGGACATGCACCTCCTCCCAGCCCCTCATACTCTCCCTGGTGCTGCTTTGTCGTCACATAGGTCGGGGCTGGGACAGAGGGTGCAGTTAGTAGCAGGTGTTAGGATATAGAAGCGGAGGCGGTTTCTTTCTGAGGAACACTGGTAATCACTGTTCGCAGTCTTGTTACTTCCTGATTCATCAAATGCCGTCATGTCGGTATTCGAGCGCAAAAACCTAGTCCGCAGTGATTTTTCAATTAGCTGCCACTTTGAAGTGTTCATGCCTTTCTTCCTCTCCACTAGTACAGTATTGATGGCATGTTTTTGTGTCAGGCACTTGAACGATTCACAGGACTGTCAGAAAGATGATCCATCTCTACTCCTGTGTTGGAGTGTACACGCGCACGCACACACACGCTCCTACCCACCCCAGCATCAGCGTTCTTGCAGAGGGAGGGGACGTGTAGCCATCTCATTTTTCAGAGAAGGGTAAGCTCTGGGAACAATGAGCTGCCCCCTGATGGGGGCCCAGTGATTCCACCTATACCTCCAGTTCCAAGGCTGCTTCAATCTCTGGCTTGTGAGCATGGTGTCCATATTTCCCAATTCCACCACTGAGCCACATGGGTGACAAAGGATTTTCATGTTGCACTACACCTCTTCCCCCTACTTAGTGTGAGAGACTGACTGGGAAATGGAATTTGGATGCCAAAATGTTGACATTTAGAGCATCTCAGTGTGACAGAATGATTGATATCTACAAAATTCTGAACATCCAGTCCGTGCGGCTACCATACCTTCAAGGCAAAGTGTTTGGCAAAGGAACAAGCTTTGTTGACTTATTCAAACCATTACCTACTATTCCACAGGCCCCTCCTGTCGTCTGTAAAATGAGGACAAGAAATCCTACTTGGTAGAGAGTTACTAGATAGAGTTAACACTTGGAAAGCAGCACAGTCCTCGGCAGATAGCACTCAACTTGTGGATACTGTTATCCTGAACTTGGGAAGGTGGCAAAGGAAGGAATGGGGTAGGTTGAACTTTAGCCAGGTGGTACTGGTGGACCCCAGGCTCAGATGGCAGCCCTTTGCAGTTGTACGTATCCCTTGCTGTGTGGCAATCCCTCAACCATTCCAAAGGAAGGGGCTCTGGAATAATGGGTCCCAGTAATGTGTCATAGTCTGGGGCGGGGAGGGGGGCGGATTACCGTGTTTACCAAATGTTTGGCAATAAAATTGATGTACGATGATAATTTTTGAAATTTTATCTTAAGGCTTGACTAAAATGACAAAATGTTTTTAAATTTACATCTCTTCTTGGGGAAAAGAGGGTGTGCTGCTGTCTTGGTTAGACTCCAATGCTTTGGTAACATCTTTAGCAGAACCAAGTAGAAGAGGGTGTGGGAGAACCACTGTTCTGGGGTGCTCTGGTAATGCAGGATGTGGTACCTGGCAGGAATTCTGAGGTATGCAGCCATCTCTGCTATGGCCCCATGGGCATGAGGAAGAGGGTCTGGGACAAGCCCAGCCCGGGAGAGCGCTGATGGGCTCGCTGTGGGAACCGATGTCGGACCAGGAAGGAGAGAGGTGGGTGTGCGTTAGCATTGCTTCATCCTCAACAAATGACATTCTCTGATGAGGCACAGAAAATGCCCCCGTCTCCTTCCCTGTCCCCCAACCCTGCACACAGTTGCATGGAGGTTAGCTGCAGGACTGGATCTGCAGAAGTCCATTGCCCACTCTGGATGTACATCAATGCGCAGAGATGCTGAACAGGCCTCCTGGCCCGTGCCGGCCCGCACTGTGCATCGGGAAGTGAGGACCCCAGGTGAGGTGAGCTGCTAGGAGCTCTCCTGCATTTGTCACCTTTCTTCTGCCCTTGGATACCCTAGAGGGAGGCCCCAGTGGACCTTAGAGGCCTCCTGAGCCCTCATCAAAATCATAGAGGAGGCAGAGCATGCCTCCCAAGAACAGCTGCTTGTTTGAAGAGAACCCACAGGGTGAGCAAAACACGTAGCCAGAGGAAAACATTTGCTCATGTTGTGACTGCAGGGGTAACGATAGCTGACGCACGCTAAGCACTTAGACTGGGCAGCTGACTGTTTTCTGGTTTTGGGTTTGGGTTTTTTTTTAAGCACTTAATCCTCACAAGGGCTTTAGGAGGAAAATACATTCTTATTCCCATTTTACAAATGAGAAAATGGAGGCACCGAGTTTAAGTGACTTGCCCAAGGTCACACAGCTAGTGCTGGGCAGAACTGGGCTCGGGGAATTGAGTTTAAGTGGGCTTCACTTCGGCTGATACACATGTCACTTACTAGACCAGCCCTTCCTGCCTCTTGAGATTCAAAGCCAAAGGATATTAGGAGTGGAGCAGTTCATTGTTTGATCCAGGCTCAGCCAAAATCTCTGGCCTTACGTTTCATAGTCTGCCTCGGTTGCCATATGTGGGTCAAGAATTCTGCCTGGGCTCCTACTTCCTGCGGCCACTAAAATAAGTGGAAACAAATGACAGGGAGGGAGGAAAGTGAGCTTCTTTGGGAAAGGAAAGGGCTGATTTATGAAGGGTCCTTAAAATAAGTAAGAGCATCATTATGTCCAAGAAAGGAGAAAATGCAGTGACAGTGGAGGAAAAAAGGAAGGGAATCAAAAAAGAGAGAGGCTGGGGCAGACTAGGAGGAAGCCAGAGACGGAAGAATTCAGCTGGGATCTATATCTTGTGAGTCTGAGCACAGCTAAATAAGTCAGTGCCTCAACAGAGGAGCGACAGCCCCACCTCTGGAGCCGCCTTAAGGCAACTGAAGCAAGACTCAGGGAGGAGAAAGGAGAGAGCAGGTTCCTTAGACACTGATAGTTGCTGTAGGTCCCACTTCAAAATTATTCATAGTCTAGATGGGTCAGATCTACAAAGATAAGGCTAGGCAAGCCATCTCTAAAGGGCTTTCCAAAAGTCGCCAAACTTCTAGCAAAAAGAAAGTACAAGTAACGAAAACATACATAATTTCTTGTGCTGGTGATTAAGCCAGTTAAGAAATCCTTGGAATCCATTCGAAGGTACTCTTGAGATACCCCTTCTCTATGTGGGCCCAGAACAGATATAGTTTCTACCTCAAGTAGCAGAAAAGTAACCAACGCTCAAGGCCAAGACAGATGCTTTGTAACGTTGAGGACATGGTGGGTAGCCGTATGTGGAAGGTGAAGACTTGAAATGTACACAGTGCACTAGAATGTAGAACGATTTAGAGGGTGATAGATCATATTTATTAGGCAAGAGAAAATCTATTATTGATTTTCTTTAATGTTCTTATCATCTAATCCCAATGAAAGAGGCCAGATTGCCCTGAAGCTTTCAGTTTGCCTGAACAATATGAAACCGTTGATATTCAACTGTTTTTTTGCCCTACAGAGCAGCGACCAGCGGGATGACTGGCGCCCTAAGTGGGCTGTCTGAAGCTCCTACCGGAACTGGAGGTGGGGGCTGTGGGTGTGGGTAGAGGCCCAGATGGCTGGGGCATCCAGGTCTCACGCAGAGAGAGATGTCCCTTGAGGAGCTGGTACAGGCAGGTCAAGGGCAGCCTGCTGGCCTGCATAGCAAAGGGCAGCTTTTCCGCCTGCAGGGAGCGTACATTAGCATCAGCACGTCTAAATGGGAATCCATTTGGTCTCCCGCCACAGATTGGGCTGCACGGCCCTTCATTTTCTTAAAATCTGCAAACTTTTCTGCAGAGGCTGTGGCCTCCTGGCTGACTGCACACTCCCAGGAGTCCTGCAGGGAGCAAGTTGACCAGCACTCTGCTGCCTGCCCAGAATACCAAACAGCCAACAGCAGTGCAGGCTCCCAGTCCTCTGCTGCAGCCGGCTACCCCGGCACAAGCTCCACCCTCCAAGAGCCCTTTCTCTCCCTCCATTGTCGCTCTTCTACAAGCCCACTTGTTTCCAGGTGGCAGAAATACGTCTGCAATCCAGCAATATATTTCTAAAACCTTCTCCATGACAACGCAGGGCCGTGAGCAGACTGCCTGATCTGAGCAGCCAGAGAACCGCCCTGGGGGCAGCGGCGTAAAGACAGCACAGGGCAGCTGGGGATGCTAGAAGTCTGCCTTAGCAGTGTTGCAGTTTGCGGTTAACATTCCCCATCTTCCGGGGAAGCAGTGAGCCCGTGTCTCCAGATGCCCAACAATGATAATTCATAAACCCTGATGTTAGCACAGAAGCCAAATAGTCCAGGGAAGCTTGGACGTCTTTTCTTCTTGAAAGATCTTTTGCAGCAGAACAAGAAGAGAGAAATGCAGCAAAGAAGGACCTGGGTTTTATAATGGGCTGCCAGTGTTTTGTGATTGTACAAAGTCTTTATATATCTCAAGTGCCATCCAGATGGTATGTCTCACAGATGTCGCCTCCCCACACCCGCCCAAATCACCCCTAGCCCCAGACAATCTCACAGTGGCCAGGGCCTAAGAACCAAAATCTCTACTTTCCCTCCCCGATATTGAATGACATTGACCTTGGGGCAGAACGCCAGGCACAGCAGAGATGGCTCCTCGAGACCCAGCATCCACAAAGAAGCTTCCTAGGAGCTTGCTGTCGGGAGTATGGAGGTCATCAAACAAGGGAGAAAGCCAGAGGAGCAAGGGAGGGCCATATCCGTGAGTTGGAAACAGGGGTGAAGGCAGAAGCCAAACCAGATGGCACTGATTCTCCTTCCCAACTCTGCCCTTCAATCTAGCTTCTTTATGGCTAAACCAGAGGCAGGACCTCCAGACCTCAGGGCATCCTTTAGCGAGGAGCCAGGTGCTTTCCCTGCCACGCTCACACTGCACCCTTCCCCAGCCTGCACCCCACCTGTTTAAGCAAAGCCCTCACCAGTGGTGTGGTGGTTTAATAGTCTGGCCTCAAAACAAAGGGTACCAAACCTCTGCACTCCGATCTGGGTTCAGAAGGACATACTCATGTCAGAGGCATTGAAATCAGACCATTTGCCACCAGTCAGGGCATCAAGCAAACCCAAACTCAGAGAACCTTGAGCCACCTACCACCATTCTCCTGGGGTTTTCAGATAGGATCAGGACTCCCTCCACCTCCGTTCTCCTGATGGGGTCAGTGCTAAGCTCCTGCTCTGTGGTCAACACCTGCCCTCGCTGCAGGGCAGGGGAGTGGACGTCTCCTCTGGGCTGTTTCCTATGGTCGCTTACTCTCCACACAGTGAGTGAGTTGACAAGGGGGTGCCACAGGCACGTCAGCTTTGACTCTGGGGTAGTTCACGGCTACGGCTACTCTGTGTCGTTAAGTACGTTATTTTTATCTCCTAAATTACAGGACTGGCAACAAAACGCGTAGTGCCCAGTGCAAACTGAAAATGCATGGCCTTTCATTCAAATATTATTAACAATTTCCAGACGGCTACAGCAGACCATTCAACACAGCACAGGACCCTTCTACAGGGCACCGTGAGCTGCACAAAATCTACCCCCCTGGAGCCAGGCCTGCCAGATCCTTATCCTTGGTAGAAGAAGCTGTAGCCACACACCAGGAGATAACATTTCTGGAGTTTTATTTTATTTTATTTTAATTTTTGGCTGCGTTGGGTCTTCGCTGCTGCGCGCGGGCTTTCTCTAGTCGCAGCGAGCAGGGGCTACTCTTCGTTGCGGTGCGCGGGCTTCTCATTCCGGTGGCTTCTCTTGTTGCAGTACAGCGTGGGCTTCAGTAGTTGTGGCTCTAGGGCTCAGTAGTTGTGGCTTGCAGGCTCTAGGGCGCACGGGCTTCAGTAGTTGTGGCACCCGGGCTTAGTTGCTCCACAGCATGTGGGATCTTCCCAGACCAGGGATCGAACCTGTGTCCCCTGCATTGGCAGATGGATTCATAGCCACTGTGCCACCAGGGAAGTCTGTTTCGGGAGTTTTAAACTTTAAGAATGATAAGGACTTTTACAGTTGCAAAATTAGACTCAGAGAAAAGAAATTCAGACATCCTATTTTGTTGTTTTCCTTTATCTAATTCCCATTCCGATCTTTCCCTACACGTGAGTACAAGGGTTAGGGAGTGTTTTTCTGGACCCATCAGACGTGGGTGGTAGGACACAGCCTTTGCCAAGGTGGAAGAACTTGGTTTCTGCCCATTTCATTAACAATCAGCCTTTTTACAAAATTATGCAGTGGTTAAAACTGTAGTCAGACAACCTGGCCTTCAGATCACCTTGAGCAAATAATATAATTTCCCTGAGCCTCAGTTTCCTCATCTGTAAAGTAGAGACAGTAATGGTACCTACCTCACAGGTGGTCGTAAGAACTAAATGAGATAAAAAGTGAAGAGAGAAGAGCACAGTGCCTGGCATGTTATATGAGTGCAATAAATAGCTTTTATGATTAATCTCATCATTATTTTTTTTTTTTTTTTTTTTTGTGGTACGCGGGCCTCTCACTGTTGTGGCCTCTCCCGTTGCGGAGCACAGGCTCCGGACGCGCAGGCTCAGCGGCCATGGCTCACAGGCCCAGCCGCTCCGCGGCATGTGGGATCTTCCCGGACCGGGGCACGAACCCGTGTCCCCTGCATCGGCAGGCGGACTCTCAACCACTGCGCCACCAGGGAAGCCCTCATCATTATTTTTTTTAAGTAGGTGCTTCTAAAAGTTGAGCTCTGTTGAGACAGAGGTAACCATGAGCTGAACTATTGCTCTTAACCTCACTCTCAGGGAGAAAGTGCTAGAAGGGATACAGAGAGACAGGCTGGAGGTGTCCATGTTCAACCCAAATTGTCTACCCTAACAGCCCATTAGGGTGCGATCATGGACCCTCAACTAACTTCCTGAGGTTTCTCCCCCAAAGCTCAATTAAGGCAGTTCTCTTGCCAATTCACAGACAAAATTAAGTCAACGCATAAAACTGCTTTAATTTTAGATTCCCACCCCCACCGTGAGGTTTTTCTTAAGACTTTGGTGTGTGCTTCTGGATAGCTAAACTAGAATGTAGACTAAAACGGCAACCATTTAAAACCAACGTAGAGTGAGTATCTTTAAATTTAGGACCACAAAGATTCATGACTTCCACATGATTTGTCACCTGAACATATTTAAGTAAGGTGAACATGAACTTTGCAACAGTGACCCTGCATCAACATTAGCTTATGTGAACTAATCCCAGGCCCTAGGGGGTCCCCCTGCTTGATGACTTATTTGAGGGTGGCCTCCCCTCCGACCCCTCCTCACCCTGTGCTCCACTAGGGAGGAAATCTGAGCATGGCCCTAGGAAGCTCAGCCCTTTGTATCCCTCCACAAACATGTGCGATTCTGGCTCAAACACCAGGAACAATTAAACCACCATTATCTCCTTGTCATGGTCAAGGACAAGTCGGAGACGAATGTGGGGTCTGAATGCCCGGCTCGGAGGCAGCACTCCCCTTCTTCTCCAAAGCTCCTTTTTAGGCTAAAAAGAGTTTGCTCTGGGGCCAACTCAACCCCTTAAAGACTCGCTTACACCCCAGGCTGGGGCTCGCTAGACCCACGGAGCCGTCAGGAAAGCTGACGTTATTTCTGGGCCTCCCGGGCTGCGGGTTCACAATAGTGCATGTTTGGAAGCTTGGGAATGGGAATGATGCTGTGCGTTTGGTCCCCAAAGCCAAGGCTGGTGGACAGTGAGACAGGCCAACTGTGCTCTTCCGAACCCTCAGGTCGCAATTAAAGCCGCTGTCCACGCAAAGCACCCCAAAGAAAGTCTGACAAAAGAGAAGGAAGCACTAATAAAAAGCAGCGGCATCTAACTGCTGCCAACGCTAGTGCTCTTGGGAACTGTCTTCAAGGAAATGCTGGCGGGAGGCCAGAGCCCCCGCTTTCAGAGTCAGCTTCCAAGGCCTTGCTCCATTGGATGGTTCCCTCCATACAGTGACCAGAGAAATCCACCAGGGCTGCCCTGCCCCAGATTTATAAACAGACCTCCCTAGCTGTCTGTGTATTGAAAACAAATTACAAAAGAGTTTACATACCTTTTCCAATTAAATTTGATCTATGGATTTTTCCCCTTTTTACCAAGAGACTATTTTTGCCCAGGTTTTCAAGGCAAAGATAATCTAGTGAGACTTAATCAAAACACTCCCAGGTCTCATATTAGGGTGGAGCTTTCCTGATAACAGGGGTCTTATGGTAATGTACCCCATGGACTGGGGTCCAGCACTGGGCTGCACTTAGCCCATAGTTAACAAGCTCCCGGGGGAGCGCTTCTCTCCGGAGCCTAGACTGGCTGACTGGAGGTGGAAGAAAGCCCTGGGTGTGTTTGGAGGAAGGGAGAGAAGAGTGGAGATTGTTCTTCAGGTTTTGCTTGGGATTAAGCAGTGGAAGTGTTTGAGATCCCTTTAGGCAAGAACCGAGGCAGTTTGCAAGTGAGTGTCACTACCATTGATCCAATCAATATTCACTTAATTCTGACTGTAGTCCAGATCCTGAGAAGAGAGGGCAGGTGAGATCGTGGTGCCTGCCTTAAAGCTCTGCCAGTCAGGTAGGATTGCAAACAAGCCAATACGTTTTGTGTTTTTTTTTTGATTTTTTTAATTTGCGGTACGCGGGCCTCTCACTGTTGTGGCCTCTCCCGTTGCGGAGCACAGGCTCTGGACGCGCAGGTCCAGCAGCCACGGCTCACGGGCCCAGCCGCTCCGCGGCATGTGGGATCTTCCCTGACCAGGGCACGAACCCGTGTCCCCTGCATCGGCAGGCGGACTCTCAACCGCTGCGCCACCAGGGAAGCCCAAGCCAATAAGTTTTTACAAGACCCTGTGATGTGTATGCTCCAGTGAGGACACGGGTGAGAGCTCACAGGAAGTGCTGGTCCTGGGAGCAGCAGAGACAGCTTCCTAGAAAAGTGATGTCTAAGCTGAGACTGGAGGGATGAGTGGAGGGATGAGTAGAAGCCTGAGAAGAGGCTTGTTTTTCTCTTGCCTGGTATTCCATAGGCAGGCAGATGGTCCAGACTGGGTAGACAGCCCACAGCACGAGGTTGTCCAGGGCCTGGCTTCCTTCTATCTTACTTTGCCATCTTCTATGGCATTTTCCTCGCTTGCATAATCAAAGCTAACTCACCAACACTGCTTCCATATTCCAGGAAAAGAGAGAACGTGGAAGACAAACAATTTCCTCTTCTGGGAGTTGCATGCATCACATTTGCTTCCATCTCACTGGCCAGAACTTAGTCCTATGGTCGCTTTTTGGCTACAAAAGAGGCTGGAGAATATAATCTCTGGCTAAGTTGCCATGTCTCAAGCTAAAGCTAAGAGGGAAAAAGGGGAGAATGGACACTAGTGGACAATTAGAAGTCTTTGTCACAGTGGGAGAGAGAATGGTCTATGCATGTATGCCCTTGTCAAGGGCAAGAGGTGAAAGAGAGTACAGTGGACTCGGGGAGGAATGTACCATACACTATACTAAGTACATTACCTACATGGTTTCATTTAAACCTCATAATCCTACAAGCAAAAAGTGTTACCATTTTAATTTTAAAGAAGAGGGAAGTGAAGGTCAGAGAGGTTGGGTGATTTTCCCAAGGTCACACAGCTGTAAAGGTGAAGCCAAGATATTGATCTAGGTCCACCCGGCTCCAGACCTGCTGGTCTCTCCATGAGGCTACAGTGCCTCTCTGTGAAGCCACCTAGAAGGTAGAGGGGAGGCTATGGGAGACTCCAGGAGTCACTGGCTGAATGGTGCCAGTGGTGGGGCACTGCAAGGAATGAGTGAAGACTAGGAGGCAGGGAGGGGACTGGCAACAGTTGGCAAGTGAATCCAGGAAGGCACATCTGATAAAGCCAACCATGTCTGAGTCTAAGAGAGTCGGTGTTTAGATTCTGCTTTGAGATCAAATTATCCCTAGTAGTTGAATTCTAGAATCTCAAGGCACTCAGATATAAGGATCTGGTTCCTCTAACCGATCAACAGGATAGTTTTGATGTCTAGTCCTACCCGACTCAAAGCAGGAACCCCTCCCGCAGCGTGCCTGGTGGTTGTTCATCATGGGCGACTCAAACACTTTCAGTGCAGGGAGCTCACCACCTCCAGCCAGTGTCTGTGTCAGAAAACTCTGGGTACCCTGATCCCCTTCTGAATGGTCCAGCTGAGGGGGAGATGGATTCTACACAGCTGTAGAGGTTGGGTGAGGCCCAGCTCTCTGCTGGTGCATTTAATCCATCAATCCACTGATTGAAGAGTTCAGGGAGTCCAAGGCCAAGGTTATGTGAATCTCTACACAAGACATTTCTCTTCACTATGCCTGTCCTAGGGCCTTATGAGACAGAGACCCTGGACTCTCTGATTTCTGAGGGCTTTTCTGACCTCCATGAATGTTAGGCGTGTTCATTAATCCTTTTACCCGTAGCCTCACAATCACAGCCTTGAAGAAAAATCACTTTGAAATTTGCAGCAGATTTGGCCTATGAATAATTCAGCACGGCTCTCGACTCAGGGGAAGGATTCAGTTTCTGAAGCTTCTTAACCTACAGGAGACAGTAGATAGGATACTGCAGGGATGCATCTGCTTAGATTTGAGTGAATGGATGGGAGGAAGGATGCAGGGAAGGAAGGAGGACAGGGAGGGCGGGAGGGAGTGAAAAGGGAAGGGAAGTCAGATATAAGACAAATTTCCTTCTTCAAGCAGTCTTAGAAGCTCCCAAGGACTTCAGCTCATGTTGGGGAACAGGCACTGGGGGAAGAATTGTGGTCAGGCTGTGGTGCCAGGCCAACCTGCCTCGAGAGCAGCTACAGGAGAGTAACCATTGAGTGTGGAGCTTGTCCACCATGGAACCAAACTCAAACACAGGTAGGAACCCGGCACCAGCATGCAGAGCTCCTCCCTGGAATGCCCAAGCCTGTGGGACCATCCCCCATCCTCCTGTTTTGTCTTGGCTTTGTCTCCAGACTAGAAGAGAGAGAAGGAAAGAGATGGGGACTTGGCTGAGTTTCAGCCCTGGTTCTACTTTTCATGGCAGTGGGACCTCAGGCGGGTCACTAATGTGTGGTGTCATCGGGTAACTTTATCCGGCTAAGGATGACCGTATCTGGCCAGAGCCCCTCCCACTTCCATCACAGGTGGGGTCTCAGCTTACTATCTTGGAATTCTTTTGCTTTTTAAATAAATGCATTTTTTACTATTCACCTCCCACTCCAAGGAGGTGAAGTGGATAGAATTTTTTTTTTTTTTAAATCCTATCCTATCACAGGTCAAACAAATTCAAACTCTTTACTACTGAAGCTCATTTGCCCTGGTGGGCCAGGTTGCCCCATGTAAGGGACTCCCTAATGCAGGCTGAGGGCTCACTTAAGAAGCCTATTTTTTTCTCCTGTATCCCCAAACTACTTAACACTCCCATAGAAAGGAAAGGTGAGTCCCAGGAAAAGCATGTCAAGGAAACGTGAGCAAGAATTTCTGTCCAGGATCCAGACAGAGCAGGTCCAATCCACACACCTCAGGCTCACTCAGGGAGGGAAGTCCCCAGGCATGGAGAAGAGCCCAAGGAGGCACCCTTCCCCACCCTGTGGGCCTGGAGTGATGCCTCCTTCCCCAGGCCCTGGATCACCCCTGATATCATCCTGTTCCTTGGGGATGGGAGGAGAGGGTGGGCAGGGCTAGGAAGAGTGAGATTTCAAGTTTCTCTTGAAGCCAGCAGTCTCTGATCTCTGTTTCTCCACCTTTAAAATGGAAATTATAGAAGCACCAGCCCTGTTTCTTCATGGGCTGAGGCAATGGAGGTGAAGGTGTCGACAGTGAGGAGCCTCACAATACTGGCTCTCATTGTGGGGCTGCCAGTCCCTATTTCAGGAAGCCCTCGCCGGACTGGAGATAGACAACGGGCATCCTCTGGCTGCAGCAGGTTCCTTGGAGGGACGCACACTGTGTATGAAATATAGTCCCTGCCTGCAAGTTGCCTAAATGCTTGCCGGGAACAGAACATACTCCTGCACTATCCCGAGGAACCACCTTGCAATGGTGGACAGCCTGGTGCAGGTTCTTTGCTGCAGACTGACGGTTGTATGAGTTAGCGTGCTTGTTCTAGCACCTGAGTCCCATGGCCTCCCTCCAATCGGGCTCCTGGCATCCTCCACACCTTGGTGGAGTCACCAGGACTCCCAGCCTGGTCCTTTACTCAGTAGCTCCAAAACCCTTTCAGACACTAATCCACCCTGGGAAAGAGGCTCACGTCAGCCTGGTCCAGATGTCAGTGCACTGTTTACAATGGAAAAGCAGCCCCTCATTTGCACGGAGCCCACATCCTTCCGAGAAGGCATACATCCACGTAAGGGACCCAGTGAGAGACTGGAAATTTTCCTCATGAAAAGAGTGAAACCAGAGGGTACTGGGCAGCCTCACGAGGCATCATCTGTTACTCCATCACAGTTGCGTGGTGGCTGCCTCCTTTGCCCTTCTCGTCCACAGTCTCTTTCTCGCTGGGTATCTTGGGAAGCCTCACTCTCCTGAAAGTCCATTTCCTCTTTTTTTTCTGTCCTCCATGAACAGTTCTGCCAGGAAAATAAGTTAAATCACAGTTTATCTGGTGCTATTCGCACATTGGACATGGACCTCCTTAGTAAGACTGACGGTGAGACAAACCCCCAAGAACTGCCCCACCCTCCCGGGCTGCCAGCCCCAGGGAGCAGCAGTTCCTTCTGTGACTGGCCGTACTGCAGTCACTGTCCGAAGGACCAACTCTGTTTTTCAGGAGAGACTTCACGCCCCCAGCCAAGGAACTTAGTAGCGAACAATCTCTTAGGCCCTGATTCTCGACATTTTTAAATTCATAGTCCACAGAGATTCAAGCAAGCTTTACTGCTATCTGGTTTGAAGGACGAAATGCTGGATGATGACAATGACGAAGATGATGTTTAAATTCTATTAGAATATTGGGTGTATTTTCAAACTCTGCTGCCCCCAGTCCATGTGCTGACACCCTGCCCCCTCCCAGAAGGAGGTTCCCTTCTACCCCCCACATTGTTGTAAATTGCTGTTTGGGGGTCACCTCTTCAAATGAACCTTCTCGCTTGTGCTGCAGGAATCAATTCTACAAGCGTTGGGAGTGCCAGGCTCTACGCTGGTATCGCCAGCCTGTTTGTGGGTGGACGGGGGGCGGGGAGAGGCAGAGTTTCAGATGGAATAGCACAAAATTCAATAGTGAAAGAGTGTTGGTTTCTTTTTTTTCTGTGTTGGAGTTCTGAGAGTGGATCTGGGGGTGAGGTGTGGCATCTCACGGAATGTAGGAAGATCTTTTCAGCTGTAGAAGAAAGGATATAAGGACCCTCTGCAGGGAGCCGAGGGAATACTGGAGAAGGCTGTCTGGTGCACCTGGCTGGACCTGGCGGTGCCGCAAACGGAGAGGTAAGGGTTGGGTGGGGTGACCCAAGGCAAATAAAAACCCCTCTCCTCGGTTCCTTTCACACCTTCGAAAAGGTGACTCAACCTGGCCACTCCTGGGCTCCGCCTCTACAGTCTATGCAAAGAGCGGCTTTTTCCCAGTTTCCTGTGGAGGACCTAATGGTCTCTTTCCTGTGGTTCTGGGAGGGCAGGTGGAGCCTCTCTGGGAGTTTTCTCATTATTAATTATCCCATGAAGCCTCCAAGGCTTTGTCTCTGCTGCGAGTGAGAAAAATGAGTCGTGAGCATCCCCAACGCTGTGTGAGTCATGGGCAAGAGTGAGGCTATTTTCCCATGGGTTGTTTTTCTGGGTGAAGCCACACTCCTGTACCAGTGTGCGCTGTGGGGAGCTGGGAAGGCTGACTGCCGCTCATCTGGCAGGTGAGAAGGTGAGTAGGTGAGAAGATAAGGTCCTCAGGTGCCACAGCAGTAGCCACGGGGAGGAGAGAAGCCAGGGAGTGGGGTTGGGTGAGGCTGCCAAGGGGGCGCACAGGGAGGGGCAGCGGCAGCAACGCCCCTCGTGGAGTGGATCAAAATGCGGCACGGTGGTAGGGGACCCTCACAGGTGTTCCTTCTTCTCCTGGAGGCTAGAAATCAGCAGATGATCAAAGTAAAAACTTTCAACTCTCATCTCAGATTTTTATGCTTTTTTTTTCTTTTAAGGTTGGAGATTTGCAAGCATTGAAAAACTCTAGGCCATGGCATAATAATCTTAGAGGAGAGGCTGGGCTGCAACCTTGTGAGGAGGTTAAGATTGGAAACCTGTCCCTGGGGGCCTACAGGAAGTGGTCTCTAGTTCTCTGTCTCCCCTTTGTCCTCTCCTGGAATGCTGGTTCTGAGCTTATCAGCCTTGTTCTCAGTCTTTCTGGCAGGTTCCTCCTCTTGTTGGGGTGCCCCAGGGTCAAACCTTTGTCCTGACCTTCACTTGATGGTCTCACCTAGTTTCAAGGTTTTAAATACCATCAGGATGGGATGACTCCCAAATTTATGTCTCCATCCCAGCCTCTCTCCCAACACCAGGCTTAAATATCCAATTACCTTCCTGATACATCCACTTGGATATCTAGCAGACATCTCACATTCAATATATCTAACATGGGAACACCTGATCCTTTCCCCTAAACCTCCTCTACCTGCAGCCTTCCACATCTTAACTAATGGTGACTCCATTCTTCCCACTGCCCAAGCCAAAATCTTGGCATAATCTTGACTCCTTTTCCTCTCCCACTCCATATCCAATTTGTTAGGAAATCCTGTGGATTTTCCCTTCCAAATAGATACAGAATCTGACCGCTTCTCACTGCCTCCATTCTCATCATCCTGGTCCAAGCCACTGTTATTCCTTATCTGGATTTCTGTAAGCGTGTCCTAACAGGTCTTCCTGTTTCTACATGGTCTAGTCTCAATACAGTACCAGGTTGTCATTTAAAACGTAAGTCTGATCATGCCGCCCCTCAGCTCAACCTCCTGAGATGGCTCCCATCTCTCTCCCAGGAAAAACCAAAGTTCTCACATGGCCCACAAGGCCCTGCATGATCTGGTCCTGTCACTCCTCTAACTTCACCTCCTACTGCTACTGTCCCCTTGCTCACCCCACTCCGGCCACACTGGCCTCCTTGCGATCTCTCTAACACCTGGACACATTCCCACCCCAGGCTCTTTGCAATAGCCATTCTGTTGCCTGGAATGCTTCCCCCAGGATATTCCAATTCCCTCACCACCTTCAATCCCATCTTCAAATTTCGCCTTCTCAATAAGGCTTATTTTGGACTGAATTGTGTCCCCCACCCTGCCCCTGAGTTCATATGTTGAAGCCTTAACCCCCAATGTGATGGTATTTAGAGATAAGTCCTAAAAAAGAGGCAATAAAGATTAAGTGACATGATGAGGGTGGGGCCTTCATCCAATAGGGCTGGTGTCCTTTTAAAAAGAGGAAGAGACACCAGAGCTCTCTTTCCTTGCACACACAAAGAGGTCATGTAAGCACACAGAGAGATGGCGGCCACCTACCAGGAGAAAGAAGAGGCCTCAGAATGAAACCTAACTTGCCTGCACCTTCATCATGGACTTCCCAGGGTCCGGAGCTGTGAGAAATAAATTTCTGTGGTTTAAGCCACCTGATCTGTGGCATGTTGTTATGGCAGCCCTAGCAGACTGATTCTGTTTCTCTATTACTATTGCAATCTGCCCACCCTTCCTTCCTGGGGCTCCCAAACTCCCTTACCTTGTTCTACTTGTCCGATTTACCATAGCCCTTAGTGCCTTTTAATAAATTATATAATTTATTTTTTTCTTATATTTACTGTTTACTGTCTGTCTCCCCTGATAGAGCATAAGCTCCATGAGGGCACGAATTTTTGTCTGTTTTGTTTACCAGTGTATCCAAGTGTTTGGAACAGTGCCTAGTGAAACCGAAACTGTGCAACTCAGGTTGGGACTTGAACCCATGGCAGGGACTCGGACCCAGTCAAAACTCAGATTGGGACTTGAACCCATGGTCTTCTAAGGAATTTATATATATATATATATATAAAAATTTATTTATTTATTTATTTTTGGTTGTGTTAGGTCTTCATTGCTGTGTGCGGGCTTTCTCTAGTTGTGGCGAGCAGGGGCTACTCTTGTTGTGGTGCACGGGCTTCTCATTGCGGTGGCTTCTCTTGTTGCGGAGCACAGGCTCTAGGTGCGCAGGCTTCAGCAGTTGTGGCTCGTGGGCTCTAGAGCACAGGCTCAGTAGGTGTGGTGCATGGGCTTAGTTGCTCCACAGCATGTGGGATCTTCCCAGACCAGGGCTCAAACCCGTGTCCCCTGCACTGGCAGGCAGATTCTTAACCACTGCGCCACCAGGGAAGCCCAACCCATAGTCTTGTTTTTTTTTTCAACCCATGGTCTTTTAACTGAGATCACACACCTGGTCTCAGGACTTAATGAAGCTCAGGTTCTTGATGTCTCATCACAGAAAGAATTCAGTGAGAGACAAAGTGATAGGTAGGAAGTGGATTTGTTTAGAGAGAAACACACTCCACAGACAGAGTGTGGGCCATCTCAGAAGGTGAGAGCAGCGCCTGGGTGTGGGGTTGTCAGTTTTTATAGGGTGGGTAATTTCATAGGCTAATGAGTGGGAGGAATATCCCAGCTATTTTGGGGAAGGGGTGGGGATTTCCAAGAATTGGGCCATTGCCCACTTTTTTTTTTTTTTTTTTTTTGCAGTACGCGGGCCTCTCACTGTTGTGGCCTCTCCCGTTGCAGAGCACAGGCTCCGGATGCACAGGCTCAGCGGCCATGGCTCACGGGCCCAGCCGCTCCGCGGCATGTGGGATCTTCCCGGACCGGGGCACGAACCCGTGTCCCCTGCATCGGCAGGCGGACTCTCAACCACTGCGCCACCAGGGAAGCCCCATCGCCCACGTTTTGACCTTTAGTAGTCAGCCTTGGAACTGTCATGGCACCTGTGGGTGTGTCATTTAGCTTGCTCAAGGTCTAGTGGAAGTCGATCATCCACCATCTTGGGCCTAGTTGGTTCTAACCAGTTTATGTCATGTCCTCAGGCTAAGTCATTCTTTTAAAGGTTGTGCCCTGCCCCCTTCCCTCCTGTTTCCCTAGTGCATAAGGGATATTCACCAAGTCTTGTCAAATGAAGGGATGAGTCACCTTTTTTGAAGGTGCAAAAGAAACCAAGGAACCAAGGAGAGGGTTTTTTATTTATCTTGGGTTTGCTTGTCTCTAAAGGGAAAGCAGCCCAACCTGGCCGGGGGGCGGGGGGGGGGGCGGGGGGGCAGGGGGAGGGGGCGCATGCGCAGATGTGCTGGGCAGGTGTGGCCGTGGCCTCCAGCACCCAGAGGGACAAATGAGGCTCAAAAGGCTCGAGCACGGCCACTTGGCTGGTGCTCTCCTAGACTGAGAGTCATGCAGATGGGAGGAGCTGTCACCCACTTTGTTTAAAGAAGGAGCCAACATTCTCCAATGGAAGCAGGAAGACGGTCCAAGCACACAGCATGTGCAAAGGCACAAGGCATGAAGCCATCTGGGAATACAGATTTGCAAGGAGTGTGAGTGGAGGAGAGTGAAAGCAAAGCAGAGAGTCCAGAGGGGACGAGGTCTTGAGGACAAGGAATGTCAGGTTCAGGCACTTGAGCTTTATTCTGTCAGCGATCAGGGACCACTATAGGACTTCAGGCAGAGAAGCAGCCTGATGGGACTTACTTGCTAGAAAGATCACTCCCTGAGTGCAGAACACGAGTCTTTGTTAACCGATAACAGGCAGAGCTACCGCCAAGCCTCCCTTGCAACCACAGGGAGGGAAACCTAAACCCCACTCCAACCCCCTCTACTCAGAGTGAGACAACCCAAATAGCTGGGCTCTGTCTTTCTTTGGCTCTTAGCAAGAGAGGGACTTATCTATAGGCAAATACCATTCAAAACACTCCAGCCTCAGTCTTTTCCTTAAAACACTCCCATCAGGCTGTTGCCATGACAACCATGGCTGACCCAGCCTCCAGGAAGCTATTGGAGTCCGGAGAGGATGTGGTCCTGCTGCGGCTGCTGCTCATCAACTCCTCAACATCCTGCATCCCCAGTGATGCAACAGTCCCTCTGGCTATGGTTCACACACACACCCACAACCCTCCCACTCCTCTGCATCTGTCCTGTGCACACATTCTTCCCACTCACCTCTGTACTGGTGGATTTCCTGACCAATCACAGATCCAGTTCTCCCCACCTACAGCAATGATTCAGCCGAGAGGCAGGCATATGACCTGAATTGCAGGACCAGTTCATTCCTTGGGATGAGTACAGGGAACCTCAAAAAAGGAGCTCCCCTTCCTCTAGGGTGCCAAGCTGGGGCTGGCAGCGGCCATGCCCTCTCCCGGATGTTTGCGGTGGGAAAGCAAAGTCAACACACAAATAGAAGCAAAGATAAGCAGAAAAGAGAACCAACATCCCGGCGGCAGAGTCTCCAGTTCTAGGCCCTAAGCCCTGGCTCCTGTCACTCATGCTTTGATTGAGTCCTTCCCAGCCTCCAAAGCCAATATGTTCTGTCACGGGAACCAGAATTGTCCCAGATGGGCCCTCCCTCTTTCCAAGTGAATTCTCCTCAAGTACTGCCCATCCACCTCTATCCCCCTTCTGAAGAAATCCCCTGCCTCTCTGTGCCTTAATTTGCATAGCTCTACAATGGAGACAGTTCATCTTGTTCCCAACCTCCCTTCATCCTAAGAACTGTTAATGGAACAAGAGGAGACAGAAAAGGCTTGGAACGCTCGGAAACTCAGGAATATGTCACAGGATTCAGGAAATGACAGAAATGGTTCATGCTGAAGAGACGTGGAGGGACAGAAAGGGCCCAAACCTGCCACGCTGGCCTGAGCAGGGTGACAAAACTGTGGGCCTGGCACTGGGCACTGGACGTGTGGGCTGCTCCTGGCATCCCAGCCACTGCCAGGCTGCTGCCAGCGAAGAAGGCATCCGGTTGCCACACAGGGTGAGAGGACAGCACGACCCGCAGCTTTCCTCACCTTCCCAAGGATGTCCCGCTAACATTAGGCTTCAGTTCCTCAGCCCTGACCCAGAGGCTTTACCCTGAGTACCAAAGGGAACAAGTTCCTCTGTGTGTGTGAAGGACAGGGAGAGACTTTCAAACAAGCAGCGTAGAAATGCTGAATCCGAGGCAGAGAGCGTGAGGAAGACCATCAGGATTCACCCAGGCAGTGTTCACGTGGTCCCTCCTAAGTGCGGAGGTGGCCCTCTCACCTCAGCACAATACCTGTTTGCAAAGGTTTACGGTTCCCAAAGGTCTCCCTTACTTCAGCTCTCTGGATCCTCTGAACAACCTCTGAGGTAGTCCTCTGAGGTAGTAAGGGCAGACATTACAGCTACAGTTACTAGTGAGGAATGTACACTGACAACTGAGGAATCCAGTGCCCAGAAACGTTAAGTAATTTGCCCAAGTCACACCACTGATAATTTGTGAAACCTCAACTCCGCCATGGGACTCCATTGCTCTGTTCTCCCTCCTGGAGACTGGAGCCCTGTGTCCCGAGACACTAGCATATACGTCACTGAGCAAGCGAAACTTTCCCCTCTTAGCCCTCTGGGCAGGCAGAGTGGTGGTATGGGCAGTGCTAAGTGATGGGGCTTCACAGACACTCCAGAAAAACGTCTGCCCCAAAATAGCTCAAGTAGAGATCCATGGTTTAGGATAAGTGCCACAGCCTCCATTAACCCCATTAACCATTATAGCTGGTTACCCATGGGGCTAATATTCTGAGTCATGGACACCTTCCTATTTGATAATGGGTCTGATATTCAGGACCAGCATCCCCAGACAGAATGTGGTAGGATAAGCGGGTTGGTGTTTTGTTTTGTCTCCTTTTGGGAGGCTCTGAGCTGCTGGGACTCTCCCCGACCTCCACAGTGTCGCTTACAGTGAGGGGTACCGACCGCTGGCTGCTCGTCAGCGTCCACGTTCGCCTTTTTCCCGGTGCTCAGCCGGGCTACGTTTCCCAGACTCCCCTGCAGGGGAATGTAGCCATGTGAGAGTTTCAGCCAATTAAATGAGGACAGAGGTGCTCTGAGCCATTTCCAGGCCCAATGGAAAGGCGTTAGGGATGGCTGGAGACTACGACACCCGGGCAACTTTGGAAGCCTTGGGTTGATAGCGAAAAATTGGCCGCTATGCAGTTTCCTGAATGACATATATAGGACTCTCCACAGTCAACCTGCACAAACAACCAGGCTTTGTCTCTTGTTTCCTGTCACCTCCCCAGCACCAGAGCAGGGCTCGGCACATAGTACATATCATCCAACATAAGACGTCGTTAGATATAGGGCACACCATTATTCTACGTACCACTAAGAAATAAAGGGTGGGGACTTCCCTGGTGTTGCAATGGGTAAGAATCCACCAGCTAATGCAGGGAACACGAATTTGATCCCTGGTCCGGGAAGATCCCACGTGCTGCCGAGCAACTAAGCCCACGCGCCACAACTACTGAGCCCGCGCGCCTAGAGCCCGTGCTCCACAACGAGAGAAGCCACCGCAATGAGAAGCCCGCACACCGCAACAGAGTAGCCCCTGCTCACTGCTGCAACTAGAGAGCGCCCGCACGCAGCAACGAAGACCCAACGCAGCCAAAAATAAATAAATAAATAAAAGAAATAAAGGGTGTCGTCAAACTATGACACTATACTTGCACGCGGAATTTTTTAAACTAAATTTATTTATTTGGTTGCACCGGGTCTTAGTTGTGACATGCAGACTCTTAGTTGCAGCACGCATGTGGGATCTAGTTCCCTGACCAGGGATCGAACCCGGGCCCCCTGCATGAGGAGCGTGGAGTCTTAACCACTGCGCCACCAGGGAAGTCCCCCCAGAATTTTTATTTTACACTTATTGAAAGAGCTTTTTTAGATTTGGTTAGTCATAGGTTTTCATCAGATATCACTCTTGTGCATAATAAAATGGGAAATAGAAGTGAAATAAGTGAGCTAAGGCATTTCTAGAACTTCTCATCCCAAATCTGACTCCTCTCTCTTTGACTAAGAGTGACGGTGACCACATTTTTTCCACACAATGCCATCTTCTGAAGCATCGAGAGTGTCAGTGATGCAGCATTTCTCAAAAGAATCCGTAAAAGAACTAAGTGTCATAGGTGCTGGGCTCTTAAGCCAGTTTTACAGTTGTGTGGATCAGCTCTGTCTCAAGCACTGCCAAACGAGTCTGATTCACCAGCTCCCCGGCAACCATCTGATTCTTATCTGTTAAGTGCACCTCTGTGAGTATTTCGGGATTTTTTTTTCACCAAACTGTTGATGTGCATTCAGCACATTTTGACGCTGGGACTTCTGATGCCCGCAAGGGCAAGGACAACCTGATCAAGACCGCTGTACGGCCAGCAGCTGCCATCGATTTAAGATACATCCAAGTTTCAGAGATTGTGAGTTGGGGTGCGTGTGTCATAGAATTTTAAAGAATATGATTGTAGACTCTCAATAAATATTTGTTGAATGAATGAGTAGATGAATTCTAGTTCCCAGTCTGAAAAAACGCCTTGACTTTCTTAGGAAAAGGTCTTCAGGGGCTTCCCTGGTGGCGCAGTGGTTGAGAGTCCCCTGCCGATGCAGGGGACACGGGTTCGTGCCCCGGTCCGGGAAGATCCCACCCACATGCCGCAGAGCGGCTGGGCCCGTGAGCCATGGCCGCTGAGCCTGCACGTCCGGAGCCTGTGCTCCGCAACGGGAGAGGCCACAACAGTGAGAGGCCCGCGTAACGCAAAAAAAAAAAAAGGTCTTCAGACTTTGGGATCACACAACAAGTCTGATAAAGCTAAGGTGATTATGCTCCTTTTTCGCAAATAACAGAAAACCCAAGCAAAATGACCTAAACTATAAGGAAAGATACATCAGCTCACATAACAAGGAGTCCTGAATAGGCAGATCTAGTGTCAGTTAACTCAGTGACAACTCAGCAGGGACCAAGGCTCCTTGCATCTTTCTGCTCAGTTACCCTAGGCACGCTGGCTTGGGCCTCAGGTCAGCTACCCCCATGGTCACAAGTTGGCTGCCTTAGTTCTAGGTGTCATATCCAGACATGAAATGTCCAATGGGGGAAAAGGGACTGTATCTTCACCATGACTCTCTTTGAAAGTGAGAAAACCTGTCCCCCAGCAGACTTCTCATCTCATTGGCCAGCCTGGCCCACACCTAAAGCAGTCTCCAGCAGAGAAGTGGGGTCACCAGAATTCAAGAAGGGTGTTTTAAAATTTTTTTTATTTTATGAAGGAGTATAGTTGATTAACAATGTCGTGTTAGTTTCAGGTGAACAGCAAAGTGATTCAGTTATACATATACAAGTATCTATTCCTTTTTCAAATTCTTTTCCCATTTAGGTTATTACAGAATATTGAGCAGAGTTCCCTGTGCTATGCAGTAGGTCCTTGTTGGCTATCTTTTTTTTAAAAAAATAAATTTATTTATTTATTTTTGGCTGCGTTGGGTCTTCGTTGCTGCACGCCTGCTTTCTCTAGCTGCGGTGAGCGGGGGCTACTCTTCGTTGCGGTGTGCAGGCTTCTCATTGCGGTGGCTTCTCTTGTTGTGGAGCACGGGCTCTAGGCACGTGGGCTTCAGTAGCTGTAGCTCGCAGGCTTAGCTGCTCCACGGCATATGGGATCTTCCCAGACCAGTGCTTGAACACGTGTCCCCTGCATTGGCAGGCGGATTCTTAACCACTGCACCACCAGGAAAGTCTCGGATATCTATTTTGAATATAGCAATGTGTACATGTCAATCCCAAACTCTAAATCTATCCCTCTCCCACAAGGAGGATTTTGAGAGCGTCTAATTTCACATCCTCATTTAATCAAGGGGAGGTCAGATGGCTTGCCCCTCTCTCAGGATTAATCACTGGCTTTACAGGAACACACGGGCCTCTAGATTCCCAGCCCAGGGCCTTCCCATGGGCTGCTTACTTCCACCCTGAGAGGACTCTTATGTTCCGGAGGACACTGGGCGGGGGAGGGGGAAGGGCAAAGGAAGGTGAACGTCAGGACACTGCCAGTCTGGAAGTGGTTGGAGACAGCGAGAAAAGGCCTCGCTGCTTTGCAAAGCCCTTAGGATGAGAAGCTCTGACCCTCAGGACCTCCTATACTGGACTAGCCACACTTTCAGAAAGGAAGAGTTCTAGGGAGACTGTCAGTTACCAAGCCCCTGAATCAATCCCTTAAGAACCCTTGACAGAAAATATCTGTGTGGAGACGCTGGGCCTAGAACACAGAGGAGCTCAGTATATTTGTTGAAGGAAGGAAGGGAAGGAGGAAGCTCACTGAAAATAATTTACATGTAACAATTTACATCTTTACACATAATATTTTACATACTAATATTCCACATTAATATTACATATGCTAGAAAGAACACTGGCCATGAACTCAAATACCTGAAACTCCATTTAGAAGCTGTGTGACCTTGGGGTTCATTTTTCTGTAAATCAAGGAGAGGGATGTTGTAAGGACAAAAGAGAGAACTCAGTGTGAAAGTGCATGGCTCACAATAGACTGAATACATGTTGGCTGTAGCAGAGACTTTTGTTTCATGTCTTAAAGGGGAGAACAGCTGGGAGACTCACACCGATAATGCGGAACCTCGGCCTTGTCACAAAGCCCTCCCTTTTCTTTGAGAGCCTCAGTTCACTTTCCCACTGGAATTTGCTGGCCCAGCTCAGGGCATGCTGCCATCTGCTGGGGACAAGGAGGAGGTGAACACCAAAGCCTCCCTTGACGTGAAGCCATCACAAGGAGCAACCTGGAAAAAGGGAAGCATAGGGACCCAGCTTCCGCTCAGCTGTGACTCTCTTACCCTTTAAGAAGGGCAGGGCCCTCACCCCGGGACAGCAATTTATGAGAAAAATAAGATGTCTACCCCTTTTTCTTTTTAAAAGTAAGTGATAGGATATTATTCAGGCTTAAAAGGGAAGAAAATTCCTACACATGCTACAACATGGATGAATCTTGAGGACATTATGCTAAGTGAAATAAGCCATCACAAAAAAGACAAATATTGTACGATTCAACTTACACGAGGTAACTAAAGTCATCACATTCATAGAAACAGGAAGTGGAATGGTGGTTGCCAGAGGCTGCGGGGGAGGGGAAATGGAGAGTCGTTTAATGGGTGTAGAGGACTTCCCTGGTGGCCCAGTGATTAAGACTCCAGGCTTCCACTGTGGGGGGGCACAGGTTCAATCCCTGGTCAGGGAACTAAGATCCCACATACTCCATGGCACAGCCAAAAAAAAAGGGGTGTAGAGTTTCAGTTTTGCAAGATGAAGAGTTCTGGAGATTCGTTGTACAACAATGTGACTATACTTAACACCATTGAACTATACACTTAAAATGGTTAAAATGGTAACTTTTATATATATACATGTTTTTTAATTAATTTATTTATTTTTGGCTGCATGTGTCTTCGTTGCTGCGTGCGAGCTTCTCATCGCAGTGGCTTCTCTTGTTGTGGAGCACGGGCTGTAGGTGCGCAGGCTTCAGTAGTTGTGGCTCGCGGGCTCTAGAGCGCAGGCTCAGTAGTTGTGGCGCACGGGCTTAGTTGCTCCACGGCGTGCGGGATCTTCCCAGACCAGGGATCGAACCCATGTTCCCTGCACTGGGAGGTGGATTCTTAACCACTGCGCCACCAAGGAAGTCCCCAAAATGGAAACTTTTATGTTACGTATATTTTATCACAATAAAAAAAAAAACAGTAAGTGATAGGGATAATAAGCACATAGTAGGTGCTTGACTTCATGCAATAGAATCATAATAAATATTTGTTGAAGGAAGATGGGAAGAAGTGATGCTGACAGGTGATCTCAGACGTCAGGGTGAACATGAGAACGGACATCTTCCCTTTCCCAGGACAGCCTTCCAACTGACCTTCTCCTTGGGGTGATAAATCAGTTATCCTTCCTGTTCTCATCTCAACCCTAAACTTTCCTCCTCTCATCCCTTCTGACAACAGCATGGCTCCAAGTTCAACCTAAGCTGGAACGTCATCCCTGAGAACTGTATCTTCCCGGTCAGTGCTGTCGGTGGCGGCCATGTCTTTGTTGATTCCATGGCTACAAGTTCTCAGATCATAGAACTTCAAAACTGCAAGGGCTTTGAGCAGCCTCGTGAGATTTAAGAGATTTATGTCCTATCTAATAAAAATATATAAGTACAAAAAACATTTAAAACAGTGGCTTATCAAAAGCTCCAGAACAGGAAGCAGTGAGACAAGGCTAACCAGCCCCACCCCCTGGGGAGCAGCAGCCAGAGTGTGGGACAAGTTCCTCCCCTCAGTGCCTTGTGATGGGGTCACCGCCCTGCAAGAGGAAAGGCTCTCCTGTGGTCAGTGTCACTCCAAGGCCCATTGGTCCTAGTTTTTGCCAGGATAACAGGGCAGGTTGAGTCTGTTCATAGCAGGACTCTCGGCCCAGAGGTAGGTGTCAGATCCTCCAGGGCAAGCAAGGCAGAGAATCTGAGCCCCAAACTCGCTGGCTGGCTCTGCAACTGCCCGGACAGCTCCTGGAGCCCCTGTGGCCGAGCACTGGCCTTTGAGCAGCCCTGACTCACAACAGCTTCGCTGCCTGATTGTCCAGGACACACGGAATGCCGGACTGCATTGAAACATTGGTGGCCGTTGCAGGTAGAATTCATCCCAAGGGGATGGATTTTATTAAGACCCTCCCGCCCCCAGGATTTCTGGGCTTGGAGTGCTTCCTGAACTTCCCCTGAACAACTTTAACCCAGCGGGATGGAGAGGGAAGCTCATTTTGGGGCCAGAGGAGTTGGTAGCAATGAGTGGAAGCTCAAGTCTAGGGAAGAGAAGGGGAGATGGGATGTGCAAAGAGTCAGGAGGACCAAACCTGGGGCGCTACACCGCACCCGTCCACAGCCACGTGGATGTTTGAACAACCAGTTTCTCCCAGTTGCTTTGGTTGTCTGGGACCACTCCAGACCTCTATTTCTAAGTGGCAAGAACAAAAGGATACCACTGTACCCTCTCCCAAAGCCTTGCAAAGGACACCCCTTCACCTCTGCTCCCAGGTGTGGGATGAGATAAGAGAAGTCAGCATCTTCCCCCCCCAAGAGTCAAAGCCATAGGGTTTCTGATCTTGGAGAGCCCTTGCTGCATCCTGGGGGTCTGAGTGGCTTCATCCTGGCTTAATGCAGAAGCACAAGGGTCCCCAGGGACTGCTGGCCTTTATCCGAGGGCTCCTTTGTTTGATGGGTTTAATAACTACCTTCCAATTAGACCAAATCTCACCCACCCTGGGCTCGAGCAAGTTTCAGTTTCACCTTCATCATTCATTGTAGGCTCCAAATCTCACGTGGATGGTACCCAAGAACCCACGGGCTGCCCAGGTCATGCTGGGCTGGGTGAGATAGGGTGGATGGGGGCAAGAATCACATCCCTCCAGAGACAAATACAGGCAGTGGATCCTTCCCAGGAATGGGAGCTGGAGAGTAGATCAGAACACAAGTGTTTTACACTTTGCAGATCTCTTGCCTCACCCATTAACATTTCACTGGAGAAAAGCACTAAAGCTAAGATGACCATGGAAATACCATCCAAACTGGGACCCTTGTGATAGCAAAAGGGGGAGTCATTAATAATTATGCTGGGAAACAACATATAAAGGGCTACGATATAGATCATCCATTCCCCAGTGAAGGAACAGATCAAATAGGAGGAGAACCCAGTCATCACCATTTCTCTCCCTCCCTTACATGATTACAAAACAAAAGCATACGCCTCTCCTCATCAGAGCAGGTAGAACTGTCAGTTTCCAACAGGGACACCAAAACTAGCAAGCCATCAAACTAGGCACCCTTTGCCTGCCTAAGGCTATTCCCATGGGTGCAGTCAGCTCTGTCCCTTTTGGTCTGTGCTCAAATCAGAAGAAAATCTGGCTGGTAGTCCTTGTTACAAGGGGACAGCCAGGACCTCAGGGTGGGAACACAGATTTTTCAGTTATTAAGAAGCCACTCCCTGGAGGTGCAGCAATGGGGAGTACTTCCTCATAGGGAGGGAAACGTGTGTGCCAATGAGCACAAGCAGCCAATTCCATAATTCCACATTCAGCCTGCAGGGGGCAACATCTCTCTAGCAATGACCACAGTGCAAGCGACGCGGCAGGAAACCCTTTTAATCGGCCGAGGAATAGGGTTTTGTTTCAGTAAAAAATCAGGTCCATATATTTCCAGTAAGTAATTTTCACCCCTACATATTTTCACATAGGGATGTTACTCTTTTTCTATTTACAGTGCTAGGTACAGAGTAAGTTTTTAACAAATAAATACTTATGGATTGATCCGTTGGTTGACGATAACACAGACTTGCCTGAGGCGTGGAAAGTACAGGGTGAGATAGGAGGGAAGAAATTAGAGATTGGTGAATGTGCGTTAGAAAGCACTTTCCTCTCTGGTTAATAGCTTGCCCAGGCCGGGAAGTGCGTTTGAAAATTTCGGAAAGATCTCTCTCCAAGAACAAACCATTATTAATTTAATTCTTTAAAAACAGAAAATAAAATAGTAATCTTGGTTTCTAAAGCTTCCTCATTTTAAAGTCCATCCTACATACACGTTAGGTCAATGAGTTCAGGTTTATGCAGGTTTCTACACGTTTAAAGCTTTGACATTGAGACTCATGCCTTTCAGATGCATTGATTCTGAAGCACCTCCACCCCTATTCCCACCTAGGCTCGTAAGAGACTGGCTGAGGCCATCCAAGTCCACCCACCGCTGAGAAGGGACTGATGAGGTTCATTTCACCAGGCAGTCCTGCCCGCAGAGCAGGGCAGCCTGCCTGGCCTTGGCTGGCCCAGCCGTAGACACGCCCATGTTTTGAGTCAGTAACATTCCTTTTCCCACAGAACAGGCTGCAGGCCCCTGCCCTGCAGCCATCTGTCCACCTCTCAGACTGGGCTCCATTGTCCAAGCAGCAGACAATCAGCACCTTTAATACTACCCGTGCCCCTGAGCACCCTGACCCCAGGGAGACCCCTTTTCTGGAGAGACCGACAGACTCAGGCAGTTTCGGAGGGAAGGCCTGGAGGGAGAGGAGCCAGACAGTCTGTCCATGGGAGAGGGACACACAGTCCTTAGCACCCTGGAGGGCAGTGTCTCCCACAAAAGCTGCGAACAGATGTTTCAGCTTCGCCTCTGATGACCCTGGGCCAACCAATGGCCCCCCATCTTCCAGGGCTCGTGGTCACATTGTTTCACTGGGTAAAGCCTCTACGGGAGAGGAGGCAGCAAGGTGACCGAAGGAAGGGCAGCTGGGAGGGAGACCTCTGGGGTCCCGCAGCCCAGCAGGGCCATGGCAGCCAGAGGGAGCAGCCTCCCTGCCAGGCCAGGAGTGGACAATGCAGGAGCCCGCCGCCTTCTTCCACTCGCTGACTTGCTGCCTGTCCTCTGGGAGAGACCTCAGTTTCGCTGCTGGCCACAGCTCCCTCCCGCTCAGGGCCCTCGGTACATGCACAGGAGGAATGTCGGGGCCACATCTTCCCCGGAGGGGGCCGAGGCTGCAGGTGGGCGAGTCACCCTGAGTAGGGCAGGGAGCGGGTGGCCCCACAGCCAGGGCCCCGCCCTGGGAACGGTGTGTCTGGCGAGGGTGGCAGGCCACCGGCCCAGAAGCAGCGGTGGCAGCTCCCTTTCTTCCCTGCCCCGCGGTGTGGTCAAAGAGGGGCCTTGACCGAGGGACGCCTGTGGATCTCAGAAGCAAAGAGGGTTGGGAAGCCCTGGGAAGCAAGGGTCAACGTGGGGAGGGCGGCAGAGTCACAGAGAAGTACAGCGGGCACGGCAGAAGGTGGTGGGCCCGGCCCTGCCCATCCTGCTCCCCGGCCAGAAAAGTCTCTCCGTGCCGCCAGGCCCCATCCTTGCTTCACCATGACAACCAGGCGGCACCCAGCTTGGCCTGAGCTGACCCAAGGGTAGGGTCTGGGGTGAGGGTAAGGGAGGTGGCGCCCCTGTCCTTTGCGGGTGAGGCCGGCCCCCACGTGGAGCGCTGGCAAAGAGGAGCCGCGGAGAGTCAGGCCTCCCCCTCCCCCTCCCTCCTGCCCCCAGTGAGGAAGGACCTGGGCGGCGGGGAGGGGCGCCCATCACTTTCCCACCGCGGGAAGCGCAGAGGGCGCTCCGGGCTGGGTCGCCATGATGTGGTAGATGGACTCGCGGAAGCGCTGGTCCCGGCTGAGCCGCTTGGCCACCTCCTTCAGCTCCTGTATGTTGTTGGCTTCCAGCTGGGAGGTCATGAAGGACTGGGACGGCTTCACTGGGGATACGGTGGCCCCACGGGCCGGCCGTGAACAGCCCTCCCTCCACTGGGGCACAGCCCTGTCCCCAACCCCAGCCCCCCTCCCTCGCACCCCATCCTCCAGCCCCTCCCGGCCCATGGGCTTCCATGACCCCGGGAGAAGCCCAAGGTTGGGGGAGCCGGGCTCGGGCCACACTCGGGGCTGGGTGGGCCAGCCCCTCTCCCTCCCCGCCCTGCCCTCTTCCTGCCTAGTCACCGACAGCCCCTACCGTCCCACCCGCCAGGGCCCGGGGTGGGGGGGCGGGGGAACAGCCACACCCACCGTCATTCCAGGAGGTGCTGGACCGGCGCCGGTGGAAGCGGCAGCTCTTGATGCGGCGAGTGGCCGCCTTGTGGATGTACACGGAGTTCTTCATGATGACCGGCATCTTGGCCTCCAGCTCCGCATTCCGGATGCACTCTTCAAAGAACCCTGCGGCCGCAGTTCCACTGCACCCTCCCCTCCTGCCCGCCCCTCCCCTCCCCAGGATCCTGGTGGGGTGGAGAGGGAAATACGCTGACTCCCATCCCTTTGAAGACCTAAGTCACCTGCCAAAGGGGGCAGAACTTCAGGCTTTCCCCCCACCCCGGATCCAAGAGCCAAAGGCAGCCACGCCCAGGAGATGCCCATCAACACCTATGGGTCACCTAGTGCACACCAGGCCCCCGAGTGGCGCTCCGGCCCCAGGCCGGGCTCCGCAGGGCCTGGACGGCTGGGCAGAGCTCGAGGGCTGGGCCGGCGGCGGGGGCAGGGCTTACTCTTCAGGTGGCTCACGTCAGCCCGCATCCTCTCCTCCTTCTGCTTGTTCCGCACCTTGGAGTTGAGCCCTTGTTCCAGGCTCCGCAAGGCCCCCTCTGCCTCCCGCAGACGCCTCTCCAGTTCCACGCGGACCTTCACCTCAGCCTGAGGGGAGAGGCGAGGAGAGGGAAATGGGTCCTGGCGGGGCAGCTACCATCCCTTGGAGGCCTTCCCTGATCACCCGTGGCTCAGCGGGCTTTCTCGCCTCCGGACTGGGATGGAAGTTACCACATCCTGCTTCTTGTCTTACGCCCTCCACCCGATGGCCGATGGCTGGGACTCAGCCCCTGCACCGGACAGGTGTCTCCAATGATGCCCCGCCGCAGGTCAGGCTCAGGGCTTCCCCTCGTGGTGGCTGCACTGCCTGCACCTGGCTGGTCAGATTAGCGGGGCTCATTCAGGAAGTTGCCCGGTGAGGGGAGGGATGTGAGGGAAGTGTCTCCAGGTGAGGGAAGTAAGCCTCCACGTGAGGGGAGGGCCCCGAGCACCACGTGCTCCCAGTGGCCCAGCACCTTGAGCTCCCGCTCGGCCTGCTGCTTCTCCGCCGTCAGCTCCTGCAGCGAGTTCTGTAGCGCCTGGGATTGGCTGGAATAGAACTCCCGCTCCTCCTCCAGGGCCCGCGAGCGTTCCTCGTTCTCCTTCATCCTGCCCCGGGGAGAGGTGTTCACTCAGGACCCACTCACCAACGGGGCTTCCAGTGGGAGGGCGGCCCCTCGTAGGGACCTGGCTGGAGAAACCTGAAACCCTGCTTCATGAGCCCCAGAACTGGCTGGGTCCTGTCTCCCAGGTGGTGATGGGGGTAATGTGGTCAGTGAGGGGAGTCCTGGGTCCACGTCTTGCTAGTTCTGTGAGCTCAGGGAGGTCCTCCAACCCCTCCAAGGCTCAGTTTCCTCATCTGTAAAATGGGGCTGAGAGGACCTGCCCAGCCTGTCACAAAGCTCTGTTAGATAGGCCTAATGACTGTCTGTCTGGGTCACACCATTGCAAGAGACAATTATCAAGTCTGTTTAGGATAGTGAAGGATTGCTTCCCATTTGTCTGGTGGGGAAACTGAGTCCTAGCCAAAAGGAAGTGAGTGACCCATTTGATCGAGGACAACTAGAACCCAAGAGCCCAGGTGTCCAGTTCACGGAGAGTCTCCTCTATGGACTCAGGGGTTCAGGGCTCCCTCACCGCTTCTCCGCCAGGAGCTTCTCCTCCAAGAGCTGCTGCATCTTCTCCTCTATCTGCCTCAGGTTGCTATGGAGACCCCCACTGGGAGGGGGCTCCTCGCTCTGATTGGCCAGTGTCTGCAGCTGGTTCTCATTCTCCTCCAGCATTTCCAGGGTTTTCTTCTTCTCTATGGAGAGTTCCTGGCATGGAGGGAGGCGAAGAAGAGAAAGAGCCTAAGTCAGGTTCTCTGCCATGGCTGCCCTCACCTGGATTTCAATTCCGGGAAGTGAGGCTCTCCTCGCTCAGTCCTCTGAGGGACACCTGAAATGTCTTCATTCTTCCCTGAGGTAAAAGGCCAGCGAGGATCTCCTTCCTCCCACTGAGGCAAGGCTACTCCTCCACCGAGGAAGTCAGGGAGGAGCCCAGCTCGTGGCAGTGGACGTGGACGGGGCACCTACTACAACAGGGACCAAAGGCTCAAGGGCATCGTGAGCTTCTGGGGTCCTTGTTCCTCCAGGAACAAGTGAGGGAGTGTGCTGGGCTTGTGTGAAGAACACCCAACAGGAACCAGTCCAAGAGCAGACTTAGACATTCTCCCCACTTATCAGACTGGGATCTTGCACTACTAAGAAATTCTGGAGTTGAAACTACCCATAAGAACGACTTCCTGTGGTAAGACAGGGAAAGATAAACAAATAAAGGCACCACAAAGCCGCAGTCAGTCAAGGGAGAACAGAAACCTTGCGATCCGCAAGGCAGTTCATGAATCTGGTAACCATCACGGATCTCCCACGACATGCCAGGCTCACTCGAGGTGCTGGGCTTGGAGAGAACTTAAGATGCAACCTAGTGAAGCTCACTGTTGGGAAAACACAACGTCATGTGTCAAGTGCATTAACAGATGTACAAAGTGCCGTGGGGACCCAGAGCTCAGAGCAAATCCCTCCTTCGAAGAGTCAGGGAACCTTGACTACAGTGATATTTGAGCTGAGCTTTAGAAGGGTGAAAGTGTTCTCTAGGCAGAGAAGAGGTGAGAGCACGTTCTGGGGAGAAGGAGCAGTGTGGGCAAAGGTGTGGAGGATGGAGGTCACGGCTTCCTCGGGGCACTTGTGTTCAGTGGTTTAAACCAGATGTGGGGATGTCATTGTGCCGCGTGTGGAGGGGCAGCAGAGGGAGAGGGGACAGGAGGGTAGCAGAGGCTGGGGCCAGAGTGTGCACCTGGACGCCCTGCTAAAGAGTTGGCACCTTGTCCTTGACACATGCCCCCTCCTCCTCCTCCCTCGCTGTTTCCGTATCAAGTGGAGGTGATCTGGCAGTGGATTTTCCCTCACGCTCAATTTCACCAGGGAACAGCTCAGTGAATGAGCCGCAAGAAGGAAGTGGTGGGTGGCCGTGCAGCCCACCCTAATCGATCCTCCATCGAGTATAAAAATATAAGCACTGGGGCTTCCCTGGTGGCGCAGTGGTTGAGAGTCCGCCTGCCGATGCAGGGGACGCGGGTTCGTGCCCTGGTCCGGGAAGATCCCATCATGCCCCGGAGCGGCTGGGCCCGTGGGCCATGGCCGCTGAGCCTGCGTGTCCGGAGCCTGTGCTCCGCAACGGGAGAGGCCACAACAGTGAGAGGCCCACGTACCACAAAAAAAAATATATATATATATATATATATATATATAAGCACTAAAGAAGGTGGATTTCCAGTCATGGCCAGGGCAAACTTGAATTTGCCCTCAAGTGTCAGCTGGAGTTCCCAATGGTCCACAGAGAAGAAACCCTTTAGATCAGCTCCCCTTTGTGCCCCGTTTCCCTTGCAGATAACTCTCTGGGGCAACACTGCTGGAAAAAACTGTATCACGTGGCCCAACCGACCATGGCTCCCTCCAGGCAGCCAGCCTGCCAGTGGCCCCTCACCTCCAGCATCTGCTGTAAGGACTCTGTGAGGCGCCTCAGCTCCTTTTTCTCTTGCTCCACACCCTTGAGGCATCTTGCAGTCAGTTCTAGCTCCCTGCAGGGACAGAGGGCTGGGTATGGCAGTGTCCACCCCCCCCAGGCCCCTTCGTGGCTTCGGCTTCACAGAAGTCTATGCGGCTTCCCTATACAGCTCAGAGGGCTCTTTGGAAGGCCAGCCCCTCACGTGGCTGGGTGCTGCCAGCAGCTGTAGGAGCCCAGGGCTGAACGGAGGAGATCCCGGCCAAGTGGGGCTGAAGTCACTTGCTCCAGGTGTACATGAATCTGTCAAAATAAATCCAGGGCCACCCCAAGGGCAAAGAGGAGTACTGGAGAAACAATGGCCTCACCCTGTCTTCCCTGCACAGCCCTTGCTACAGTCTGCTCACTCTGACATGGGACATGGCTGAGGCCCTTCTCTGGGGTGACAAACTCCTTGCTGCTGTCTTAACAAGCCTGGGTCCCCTTGGGCCTTTACACCCGGTTTCCCTTCCTCCTGCTTGTGATGCCTTTTCCTTCTCCCACCCATTTTCCAACTCCTACCACCCTTCAAGGCCCAGCACAATCTAACCTCTGTTGAAACCCACATATATCTTAATTCCTATAAAACAGGGGGTCTGTGCTGTGCCCTTGAGCACCTGTTTGTACATCATTGTAAACACTGTTGATGTTTCCTGGGTGTGAGTCTGGTTTTCCCAACCAGAGCCTCAAGGGAGAGAGGGCTTATCTTCCATCCCAGGGTCTGGCACGATTCTGGAAGTGAGCAGGTGCTTGGCCATGAGTTGATGAGAGTCTCTGAGCTTCTCCCTCCCCAAAACACATGGCTAATGACTTTCTTTTATAAAGCTGTTTCAAGAACACTCTTTCTGGGCTATCACTGATAATCAGTAGTGATGATGGTGCTGGGGATGATAATGATGGTGATGGTGACAACAACCAGCACCATTAACAGTAACCAGAGCAGTTGTCTCCAAGTTCATGGATAGGCTACATAGAATGACCTGGAGGGACTTCCCTCGTGGCGCAGTGGTTAAGAATGCGCCCGTCAATGCAGGGGACATGGGTTTGATCCCCGGTCCGGGAAGACCCCACATGCCGTGGAGCACCTAAGCCCATGCTCCTCAACAAGAGAAGCCACCGCAATGAGAAGCCCGTGCACCGCAATGGAGAGTTGCCTCCGCTCGCCACAACTAGAGAAAGCCCGCGAGCAGCAATGAATAACCAACGCAGAAAAAAAAAAAAAAAAAGGAAAAGAAAAAGTAACGACCTGGAGAACTTTTTAAAGTACAGTAAGTCCCCTACATACGAACCTTCAAGTTGCAAACTTTCAAAGATGTGAACATGCATTCGCATGTCCAATCACGTAAGTTAGTTTACGTGTCTGGCGTACATTGTCACGTGCGTGCACCCTCTACAAATGGTTGTGCTTTTGTGTGCTTTACTGTACAGTACTGTATAGAGTACAGAGTACAGTATCTTTATCTCAAGCCCAGGAAAGAGCTACTACCCACACGTCACTGGATCGTTTTTTCAAGAGGGTGGATAGAATTGAATCCAGCAAGGAACCAGACCTGTGCCATCAGCGTCAGGCGTGAGTGAAATGGCAGCTCGCCCTCCACCTCCTGTTGCTGACAGTCCTTCAGCTCTACCATCTCCCACCTCCCCTCCCTCCTCCAGTCAGTAACTCTTCTTGCCTGTTCACTCGATGCCAGGCCCTGTATGCCAGTTGTACTGTACTACTGTACTTTTCAAGGTACTATGCTGTAAGATCAAAAAAGTTTTCTTTATTTTCTGTGTTTGTTTTATATGTATTATTTGTGTGAAAAGTATTATAAACCTATTACAGTACAGTACTATACAGCCGATTGGGTCAGTTGGGTACCTAGGCTAAATCTGTTGGACTTACAAATTGGACTTAGGAACAAGCTCTTGGAACGGAACTCGTTCATGTGTAGGGGACTTACTGTATAGATGTCTGGGTCCTAACTTCAGCAGATTCTAATCCTCTTAGATGATTATAATATGCAACTGGGTTTGCAAACCATACACAGACTAAAGATCCCAAGGGACAGACATCATTAGCCAGAATGTGAAGAGACTGTGCAGGAAAGACAGGGGATGTTGAGGATTTTGGCCAAGGGCACCTCCAGACCAGCCTGACCTGTCTGCCCCGGGTAAGGGAGGTTTGCCCGAGGCAGGAGGGGGTCGTTGCTCATGGGGATTTCTGATTGCACCTGCCCATGCGTCATGCTCCAGGGTGCAGAAGTGGCTCATCGGTGTGGGGTCTGCAGCTTTTTCTGGGCACACTCCAAGGCCTGGAGCATTGGGAGGACAGATCTAAACCAAGCCATCAAGCAGTGAGGATCTCCTGGGGGGAGGCCTCTCCAGCCTAATGGGAAACATGGGTCCTACATGTCCTAGCCTGGGTGCACCTTGCCCCCGCCCCATTCCCCCAGGCACCACCACCACCTCTTATTTTTTTTATTATTATTTTTTTTTGCGGTACGCGGGCCTCTCACTGCTGTGGCCTCTCCCGTTGCGGAGCACAGGCTCCGGACGCGCAGGCTCAGCAGCCATGGCTCACAGGCCCAGCCGCTCCGCGGCATGTGGGATCTTCCCGGACCAGGGCACGAACCCGCGTCCCCTGCATCAGCAGGCGGACTCTCAACCACTGCGCCACCAGGGAAGCCCCACCACCACCTCTTGATCTGCTCCTGTTCCATCTTCAGCTCCTGTACCACCTCCTCAAACTGCTGCTTCTCGGCCTCCAGCACCTGGTTCAGGCGCTCAAGCTCCTGAAGAGAATCAGAGAGGAAGAAAAGCGTCACAGGCAGCAAAGGGCTCCTGAGGCCAGGAAGCCCCGCTCTAACCCAGGGGACCCTCTGCGGTTCAGCACAGTCTGCACCAGACCTGGAATTAAGCCCTGAGGAGCCCTGGTCCCATTCAGTGACACACAGTCTCAATGAAACCGAGATCTGTGATGAACTGGGCTCACTTAAGACACACTTAGAATATATATGCATACGTGTGTGTGTGTGTGTGTGTGTATAGAAATGAATCACTTTGCTGTACACCTGAAACTAACACAACATTGTAAATCAACCATACTACAATAAAAATTTCAAAAATAAATAAAAAATGAAACAAAACAAGAACACACTTAGCATGCTGAGCTAGGGTTTAGAAAGGATCCCAACATTATCTCCTGCGACAGGATGTGATGATAATTCTAGATGTCTGCTCCACTAGGCAACTCCAGTCACTCGCACCCTAAGGCGTGTTGGCTGGCCCCCAAGCCCTGGAGGGAAACGTGTGTGTGTGTGTGTGTGTGTGTGTGTGTGTGTGTAGATTTCCATTAAAGATCCCTGGCGTGGCACCTGTTAGAAGCCGCAAAGGAAAGCTATTCCCAATCCCAAAGTCAGAGAGTAAAGCCCTTTTCCTCAAGGCATCTGGGAAACAATGAGCACAGGTGGCTGCAGCCTCCCCTGGACTCACCCGCAAGGGAACAGTATAGCCAGAAAGCCCAGGACAAGCTGGCCCGGGGAACCAGACCAGTCCCTTCAGGATTGCCGGCGAGCTCAAGTGTTTTCCCAGCAAGCAGGTGCCCCCCAGGGGTTCTGTTTTCCTGGGGTTCAGTGGCAGGTGGTATTGAGGGGTGCACTTCAAGCCAAGGGTGGTTAGAAGCATTCTGTGACAACTGTTTTGTCCTTCCACATTTTACGCTGTGGGAGGATATTATTTCTAGATCCACTTTCTCTCTCATCTTCTAGCTCCAAATTACGCCCTCATTCTTCACCCAGGGGCTTTGTTCTCAAGGAATGGAAACCCCACCAGGGGGTGGGGCTGCCTGTGGGGAGAAGTTGCCCTTGGCTGAGGAGAATCAGAGAAGGAATAAAACCCAAAGGAAAGGGAAGAGTCCGATTAGTGACCCTAGAGTCACTAAAACTAATGTTTTCAAAGAACGTTCAATGACATGGAAGACTGCTGAAGGTACAGTGTTAATGAAGGTAAAATGAAAGGTATCATGAAAAAGACCATAAAACTGAATATCTGATGTGATCCTATTATGTTTAAGATATATATAAGAATATTATATAGGAAAAAAGACCAAGGACAAACACCAAAAAGTTGACAGTAGGGGCTTCCCTGGTGGTGCAGTGGTTAGGAATCCACCTGTCAATGCAGGGGACACGGGTTCGAGCCCTGGTCCAGGAAGATCCCACATGCTGTGGAGCAACAAAGCCTGTGCGCCACAGCTACTGAGCCTGCGCTCTAGAGCCCGCGAGCCACAACTACTGAGCCTGCGCTCTAGAGCCTGCGAGCCACAACTACTGAGCCTGCACTCTGGAGCCCGCGAGCCACAACTACTGAAGCCCGTGGGCCTAGAGCCCGTGCTCCGCAACAAGAGAAGCCACCACAGTGAGAAGCCCGCGCACCGCAACGAAGAGCAGCCCCCGCTCGACGCAACTAGAGAGAAGCCCACGCGCAGCAACGAAGACCCAACACAGCCAAAACTAAATAAATAAAATAAATTAAAAAAAAAAAGTTGACAGTAATTACCGATCAGTTGTGGGGTTAAGGATAAAATATGTTTTCTTCTTCATGTTTTCCAAATTTTCTACAAAAAGCACGATTTCTACCATTAGGGGTTAAAGTTCTATATTAAAGAGGAAAAAGAAAGAAAATCTCCTTCCTGGTTGCTCCCTTCCTTTCCACCTTCCATTTCATCTGGGTGATTCTTAAATGAAGCTGATGTCCAGGTAGAGCCTAAGAATGCTGATGGGAGTGGAACACACAACCTGTAACTGAAGCAGCCAGAACTTTCTGTTCACACGGCCCAAGGCGGCATGAATGTTTGCGGCACCGCTGCCATGACTGGGGTCAGCTAAGACCCCCTGCAGCTGAAGGCTTTCTCCACCACATCATGCTTGTGCTTCTGACTTTTTTTTTTTCTTTTTTTTTTTTTTGCTTCTGACTCTTGCACCTGACTTAAGTTGCCAAAGTATGAGGTTGGAAAGAAGGCACTAGACGGCAAATTCCAGCTCCACGGAAGGAAGAGCTTCCAAATAGTGGAGCAATAATGCAAAGGATACCTCCGGAGGTAGTGAGCTGCCCATGCCAGAATCAGGATCAGTAACCATCAGGGAGGTCGGCAGAGAGCCTCACCTTGAAAGGGGCCGTCCTTTCCAGCTCCAAGAGTCTGAGTTCTGACTGGGAGCACCCCGCATGGCAGGAACCCTGCCTGACTTGGCCCTGGGCATTTCTGATTTCCCATGTGCCTGCCCACATGCAAGGCTGAGTTCTCACAGTTCAACCAGAAAAGGGAAGGTAGGCAGGCTGCCCTCCTCCAGGGGATAAGAGTGATGATAAGGGAGCCAGGGACAACTGAGGGACCTGCACCCAAGGAACGGCATTGTCTTCTGACCCCAGGGCAGAAGAGCCCAGGATGGTTCCCTTTGAACTCTCAGCTCGTACCCCAAGAGTTCCCTGCCCTTTCTGCCAAGTGGAGGATGTCAGAGCTGCACCATCACACAGCGCGTATCTGCACAGGCCTTACCGGTCCACAAAGCACTCCCTGGCTTCTATTTCACTGAGCCCCTCAGCAACCTGGGAGCTCGTCAGGCACAGCCATCACTCTTACTGGAGCATCACAGAGCCAAATTTGTCCAAGGTCACACAGTCAGTGATAGACTGGTACCAGACCCTGAGTCTCCTTTTAAACCAGACTGCCTCTTGGAGACCAGAGAATCTTCAGCTTCTCACTGGGCCATTGTACCAAATGCCTTTCTAAGTGGCCCAAGCAAGGTACTCCCAGACCATCTCTGTGACCTGCAGTGGAGATGGGAAAGGTAAAGGGGGCAGGTGGATCCATAATATAGATAAACAAGTTAAGGAAGGAAAACCCTTGACGGAAGGACTCCGTGAGTTCTATTCCCAATCTAGAGCACACAGCTGACACCGGAATGAGAACCTGAGCACATCCTCTCCCTCCTGCCAGCCCAGAGCAGTCTTCACCAAGGTGGACCCAAGCTGGACCCGAGTGAGTCTTGTTCACATTTTGTACCCAAAACCCAGGACGTTCACAGCTGGCAGGTCTCCTTCCTTCAGCGTGCTACGGCTTTAAGCAACGTCTGTGAGCAGTGGGTCTCTGCTGGCCTCATTTCCTGGCTAAAGACCTAGATAGAGTGTCTAAATTTTCCTCGGGCTGACTGCTGTCCCAGATTTAGTCTCTCTGATGGATAAGTCTGTCTCTCTCTGCCAGCGGCTGTGTCTGTCACTCCATCCCATCCCCTGGCTTCCTAAATTACCTGCTTTTAAGTTGCTGACAACCCACCAGAAGTCTCACTTTTCAAAATGTACAGAACTGTATGAAGAAAATGCCAAACTCCTAATGTGGGAAGAGCCCAGATGACAGCCCGGACCCAGCAGCCCACACGCTGCTGTGGGGGAGAAGGCTCAATGCCGTCATGGTGCCAATCCTCAGATCCGTGCAGTCCTAATACAAATCCTCAACAGATTTTCTTTTCTGTTTGTCTGGGTTTGGGTTTTTTGTTCATTTGTTTGTTTTGTAATTGACAAAATGATACTGAAGTCCAGCTGGAAGAAAAATAGGGCAAGAATATCTGATACATTTTTGGAAGAAGAAAAATGAGGGTGGATTGTCCTCAAGATGTAATGTAAAATTATAAGAATCAAAAATATTCATTCATCAAGTCATTCCACAACATTTATCATGCACCCATCCTGGGCCAGGTGCTCTGCCAGGCCCCGGGAGTGTTTGGGGTGCTACAGGGCCATGATGCTTCTTGACTGTCGGGCCCGTTTCTGAGCCCAGTGACGGGTGGTTGGAAAGGGTGGGGAGTTTGCAAGAGTCAAGTCAGAGAGGCAGGCACTGAGCCCAGGCTGATGGGCCCAGCCCTGGACTTGCCTGGGAGAGACAAGGAACAGGAACCAGGCAAAGAGAAGTGGACCAAATCAGGCCCTCCCTCTGCAGGCACCTCAGGGTATGCCACTCTGGGGCAGTTCAAGTGCAGGATGGGCTAATTAATGATCGTAACACTCACAAATGTAGATGTTCATTAAGCATGTACTATGTGCTAAGCACTTTCTATGTAACACCTCACTGAATCCTCAAAACATCCCTGATAAGATGGGTTCTATTATTATCCCCATTTTCCACATGAGACTATTAATGTTCAGAGAGGTTAGGTAACTTGCCCAAGGTCACACAGCCAGAAGCAGTGAAGGTCCAATCCAGACACAGGCAGCCTGACTTGAAGTCAGCACCGCTAACCACTACCCTACCCTGCCCTTCAGGGGTGGTCGTGATTTCTCAGAACAGGCAAGGCCCAGTGCTGCATGGAGATCCCAAACGGCATGGACTTCAGCAGCCCCCGTCTTCAAATGAGGCAAGGGTCTCCTTCACGCCGCAGCCTGCCCCCAGCCAATGCTTGGCCTCCTTAGAACTTGTACGTTGACATTTAGAGGATGAAGGAACCTCTGATATCATCCAACCCAATCACCTTTATGGTGCCAGAAGCCCCGCTGTGGATGAGAAAGGCCACCGCAGCCTCCTGTGAATATCACCAGTGACAAGCAGCTCATTACCTCCTGACACAGCTTATAAAATTTTTGAATGGCTCTTTCTCTAGAAAGTGATCACCCACTCTTTTTATTTTCCTCCCCCGCGACTGGCAAGGAGAAATACACTTCTTGCCAAGAAGCAACAGCAAGTCCCAAGCACTGTCATCTCATTGGCCTCCCTGCTCTGCCCGTCTGATTTCCCAGCGAGTTGTCTGGGTGCCCATCTCCCCTACACCACTCCCTAATGCCAGGAACACAAGTCAGTACACTGTGGCTGTGAAAGGGCCCACAGAGCGGGAGGCGGCGGGGAGCAGCCTCGATGCGCCCCTACCTCTCTCTGCTCCCTCTGAAGGCAGAGTTCTTCAGTCTCTTCCATCAGTTTGTCTGCCAAAGCAAGTACACACGCTGTCACGAAAAGCTCACTCCAGATCCAGTCCTGAGGGGTCAGTGCCTGCGATCGCCTCCACCACCCCCAGCTCCTCCCGAGGAAGAGGTCGGCACTGCCGTGCCCAGGCCAGAGGGGGTGGGGCAGCTCCCGGGGATGGACGCTCCACACTGGCCTGAGCTGCTACACTCCCGTCCCGGCGCTGTCCCTGCTTCGTGCATTCATAAGACAATGACAGCTCATCTTTGGAAGCTCAGGTGGGTCTCTGCACCCCCGGGTTAACCTCTGTGCTGGTGTCTGGCTAGTGAGGCAGGGCAGGTCCTGGGGGCAGAGGGTGTCTGGAGCAGGCAGAAGGGAACCAGTGCTGGGGCCCCACTTGTCTAAGCAGGGGAGAGGGTCCCAGGCAAAGGACCGACCTCCCAGGCTCACCTCCTTCTTTCTCAAACAGAGCATGCCTACCAGCCAGTCAGGAACAGAGGGGCCTAGAACCTTAAAGTGGGCTGGGGGTCATCACTGGGACCAAGTCCAGACCTTTGGGGCCCTGGGCAGGATAACGTCAATTCCATTAGTGGGACCCTTACCGCATGCCTGACACAAGAGCTTCCAGGCGTTTTCTTATTTAACCCGATCCTCATACCACCTCTAAAAGCTAGGAACAAAAATGTCTCCATTTTAAGGATGAGGAAACTGAAACTTAGGCTGAGCTGCCTAAAGATACACACAGCTGATGGAGAAATGACAAAGCTGGGTCCAGAGGCCAGGCTCCTAACCACCTGCCTCCTGCCTCCTGTCACGCTGGCCCAGAGGACATGTATCACGCCATAGAGCCCTCCAGGCTCCGAGCCAGTCTCTGGCTCCTCATAGCCTGCTAAGCCCCACCCAAGACACGCTCTCTCAGTCCTGCATCAAGCCCTGGGCTGCAGCCCCCGGCCCTGAAATGCTACCGTCAGGGAGCCTCAGTTTCCAGCCCATCCCTCAGCCAACCTAAATACTCCTGCTTCTCCTTGGCCAGCTGCAGCCCCTGGGCCTCTAGGCTTTTGATCATGGCTTCTCCCAGCTGGGCATTCTTCCAAGTCCTGGGGAGGGAGGGCAGATGGGACAGGAGAGAAGAGGAAGAAACACAAAATCGTTAAAACAGAAGGGTGGAGGAGAAAGAGAACGTGCATGGTGTGTACTCGCCATTCTTTCTCCTCCAGAATCCCAGCTCGCATTCACCTCGGCACCCGCGGCTCTGGGCACGCCACCAGCATCGATCAGTTACAGTCCCCGGAGGCTGGCCCAGGCTGCAAAGTGGGCCACCGTGGGCTGGGCCAACAGAACTTTGGGAGCAGGGAAGAGATTGCTTCCTGGACTGCTTTCTACACCATTGAATGCCCACCACCTGGCACAAGGCCTGGCACGGGGCAGGCACTCAGCATTATTTGTGGAACTAAAAGCACGACCCAGCATGAATAGGCAGGGGCTGGGACAGGGCTTTGTGTGCAAATGGATAGCGCTGGGCTGGAGGTTTCTGTGATCTGGACTCTGATGTACAAAGCACCAGCTCTGGTCTGAGCTAGGGTTAATTATGGGCCTGGGGAGATGAGACGGGTGTCAGGAGGCAGCCAAATCCTCCTAGCGATGCTGGGTTTGGTCCTGAGAGCTGGAGACAAACGGTGCCCACGTCTGCCACCTGTGACTCTAGACAAGCAAACTCACTTTGCTCAAAGCTCACTTAGGAGACCCCCCAAAGATGCTCGACATCTGGTCTGTCTCCTCTCCCCACAATAACCAGCTCCCACAGCCCTGTCCTCCCCACCCTGCCCTCTCCTAGGATGCTCAGTGCCCACCGGGATCCCAGCAGAGAGGCAGGGAGATCAGGGTCAGCACAGCCCACACCCTTTCCCCTTCTGGACCCTCAGGCTGACCCCTCCTGCCCATGCGCACTTACACCTTCCCGGACTCCTGCAGCATCTCCAGCCACTGGGTCTGCTCAAACTCCGACTCGGCAGCCAGCAAGATGTTCCCCTGCCGGGAAGAGGAGCCACGGTTGTGTCTGAGAGGAGGCCACCTTGAGGACCATGGAGGCCACGGCCAGGCCTCTGCAGGCCCTGTTCTGCTCTCCCACCCGACATCCCCAAGTCACTGACACTCTTCCCAGGCCAGCCCACTGGAGGGGTTGCCCTTAGGGAGCCTGGGGTCCCAGAGAAGCTGCTCTGCCCCTGCTGAGCCCAGGCCAAGGGGAGAGCCTTACTCACGTGGAAATCCTGGTGGGAGATTTTCATGGCGTAGGGCATGCTGGGCTCTTCCTTAGCCTCCACCAGGCAGCCCCCCAGAGGGATGACACCCTGAGAAAGAATCAGAAGAGGCGCCCGCCCAGCCCAGGTCACTCAAGGCCTCTGGGAGCCCTCAGCCATAGCCAGGTGTTGCCCAGGGCCCAAGAGGAAGCCAGACCAGAACTTTCCCAGAGGGGGCACTGGAGGGGTCCAGGGTGGCTTGTGCCCCCAGAAGGACTTGTTTTCCAGACTCCCTGACCAGAGCAGGACAACAGATGGTACCCTACCCTCAGAGGATACCAGCCCCTGTTTTCCCCACTGGGCCCTCCCCCGTTGTGGCCCTGGGGAGAGGCCCCCTCACCTTAGGATGTATATTGAAGTATTTGTTGGTTTCAAAGCTCTTTTTTTCACTCTCAGAGTAGTAAAGAAGAAAGCTCTCTTTGATGATGAAAAACCTATAGCAGGTGGTGGGGAAGGAGGGGCAACAGGAGAGAAGGGGTGAGGTTTCTCGGGACGATAAGAGTGACCTTGAGGGGCCCACGCTGACATGGGGAGCCCCTGGGGACACCAGCTCAGACTCATCCTCACCAACTCATGTGCCACATCCGGGCAAAGGCCTCAGCTGGTCAGTGGCACCAGTGGAAGTGGGCACAAGAGGCCTTCAGTGGCTTCCACAACCGGCTCCTCCAGCCCCTGAGCCGCCACACAGGGGGTTTCTGTGGTCCTTCCCCTCAGGTACCTTCAGCCCCGTGAGCCATCACCTTGGTCCCTTAGGGTCTACCCCAGGAGAGGCAGGAGGAGGGCACGAAGACACAGGATCCCGAGGTGGGTCTTTTGACAAGTGGTCCTGAAGACTGGCAGTCAAATGGGGTGTGGGTACCAGGCTGGTGAGGCCAGGCCTGCCGCCTACACGTGATACCCGCATTGCCTCTGGGCTCAGCTGCTCCACAGCCTCCTTCTGGGATGGGGGTCTAACTTAGGATCTCTGGGCCCTTGGTGCTTTCTGACTGATGCCCACAGCTGGAGCATGGCCTAGGGACTCTCACAGACCTCGCGCTTGGAGCTGACTAGGATAAGACACCAGGTGCCCTCCAGGGGAAGATCCAATTGGAACTGAGAGCCCCGAGGCTCTGGGACACTCAGAGTGGCTGGCTCCTTCCTCCTAGGGCCCCTGCTAATGTCACTGTTGGAGCCATGGGACTTGGGGGAGCCAGAAACAGCGCTCAGATGGGCTCATGACAGCCAACAGCATGAGTCTCCCCAGCTCTGTGTTCAGCGACACCGTACCGGTAGCTGATATCAGTCATACTGTGAGTATTTACACCTGAAAATCATCAAATGTTCCAAAGCAGTGCTGCACCCCACCCCCCTCCCAAGAGAGCCAGTTGTTAAATATTTATCAGCACATCACTGGTTGGACACACCCTCTTGGGAGGGGCTTGAAAAGTTGCTGGCGAATCTCTGAAGGTGCTACCAGCCCTGGGACCCTTCCTGAGGCCGCGGCTACCGCGGGAGGGTCGCTGGCATGGCTGACAGCTACCGTCTCACCTCCCCTAGGAAAGGAGCTCAGCTCTGTCCTCTGCTGTGTGCCTCACCCCAACCGCGTTCTTTATTTGCACCGACCCTCTCTGCCCAGCCAGATACTGAGGGGAGCTGTGGACCTCAGAGGTGACATCCTGCTAATGCCAACTCTTCCCTCAGTGGAGGAAGAGCACACGAATGCCACCCTCTGCGGAACCGCAGGCACCTCCTGGGCCCCCCAGCACCTGACCCCTGCCCACCTTCTTGGCCTTCCCACCACTTCTGCCCCTCAGCCTCTCTGCTCGAGGCGAACACCGAGCTCACTGCCTACTGCCTTACTATGTTTTGCGTGATCCTGCGAAGGAGATTGTGCAGCTCTCCCAGGAGTGCCCACTGGTTGAACCTGCCTCACCCTCGGTGACCAGCCCAGCCCACACTGCCGTCGGAGTTCCTCCCGCACTTGCTGACTGGCCATGAGCTTGGCACTTAGCTCCATAGCCACACCCCGTGTGTTCATCTTGTCTGGAGGGGACACTGGGCTCCTAGAGGGCGGGCCACGGTCCCTCAGTCCTGTGGGATGAGAGAGATGTCCCCAGAGAGTTGCAAGGGCAATTCAGAGTAGTTAAGAACACAGACCTGCCGCTTCTCAGCTGCGGGGCCTTGGGCAATAAGCTCACCTCTCTGAGCATCGTGTATTCACCTGTAGGATGAGGCTGATAATACCAACCTCGTCTGGTTGTTGCGAGGATCAAGTGAGATTGTGCTCATCGCTCTGCCAATTCACAGAAGACCCAGGACAGGGCTGAGTGACGCATTCCCAAGGTCCCATTACCCACAGGAAAACGGGAGGCAGCCACCTGCTGGGGACCCTTCTCCTCCCTTTTCAATGGCTTCTGAAATACTGCTATGGACTGAACTGTGTTCCCCCAGATTCATATGTTGAAGCCCTAACCCCCAATGTGACTGTATCTGGAGATAGGGTCTCTGGGCAGTAATTAAAGTTAAATGAGGTCAAGAAGTAGGGCCATAATCCAACATGACTGTGGCCTTCCAGGAGGAAGCATTTGCTCTCCCACTCTGCCACTTGAGAACAAAGTGAGAAGGCAGCCGTCTGCAAGCCAGGAAGAGGGTCCTTACCAGAACCTGCCTATGTCAGCACCTGATCTCAGACTTCCAGCCTCCAAGAACGGTGAGAAAATAAATTTCTGTTGTTTAGCAGAAGGGTTTAACAGTTCGACTGTTTACTCAGTCTGTGGTATTTGCCTGAACTAAGATAAATACCTTCGTGCCTTCCTGATACTTCTGCAGCACCCTCCTCACTCAGAGCAAAGCACTGTGTCAGGGATGGATGTGGGTGGCAGGTAGAAGGTCTCTAGACACACGGGCAGGGAGAGAACGGGGCTCTGGAGGCAAACTATCTCCATCCCTCAAGCCACAGCCTCAAGCAAGCTCCCTGCCTCACCGAGTCTTTCCTTCAAAGCTCCTCTATAAAAAAAAAAAAAAAAAAAAAAAAAAGCTCCTCTATAAAATGAGGGTGCAGATATCTGTCTCTTGGGGCTGATATGAAGATACATTCATTGATTCAGCAAAGAATCGCTGCACTCCCACCTACGCCAGGCAATGTTCTGGGTGTTGGGGAAAGAGTTGTCGACAAGAGACATGCAAATATCTGTCCCCATAGAGCTTATACTTGAATGAGTGTGTGTAGTGGGAAGGCAGATGGTAAATAAGTAAGAAAGAAATGCCATGTACTAGACGTCGATAAATGCTATGGAGGAAAATAAAACAGGGTAAGTTACGGGGTGAGGGGTGAGTCGGGGAGGTTTTGATATTAAACAGAATGGTCAGGAAGAGCCTGAAGGTAACATTTGCGGAGAGGTTAGTGTTCCAGGCAGAGGAACTGCAGGTGCAAAGGCCCTGGGGTCGGAAGTGTGCCTGGCTCTGGAAGGAACGGAGGCTGCAGCATGGCTGCAGCAGAGGGAGCCAGGTAGAAAGCAGATTGTGTAAGAGGCTGTTGGCTACTGTAATAACATTAATGATAAAGCTAATGTTCACTTAGCACTTATCCCAAGCCATGCCTTATTCCAAGCAGTTACCTCTGCTAATTCATTTAATACTATTATCCTATGAGGCAGGTGTCTGCGTATCTATGGGCAGAAATGAAGCAGAAAGGTGACACAACCCGCTGAAGGTCAGACTGCTAGTTGTTAGAGGCTGGTTTTTCCTCTAAGAGGTACGGCCACTGAGGGTTCTGAGAGGGGTGACATGATCTGACTCACACTGCAAAAGGTTCAGCCTGGCTGCTGGGCTGAGAACAGATTGTTGGCGGGGAGTGTCGGGGAGGGGGGGAGGCACAGGGATCCATTAGTGGCCACAAGAGGGGCAAGAAAGGATCCGGTGGATAAAGGCCCATAAAGTCCTCCGCACTTGTCTGCCACGCAGGATGTGTCCCCAGATGTCACGGCCCTCCTCCCCTTGCCCTCTGAAGGAGGGCACAGAGAGGCAGGGGAAGACGGATGTCCAGGGTAGCCTTTGTTCCACGCCAGCCAGACTTCAGCAGGCCTCAGGGCCCCCATGGCTGCAGGGGCTGTGAAGGGCCCATGCGCCATGCGTGCCAAGACTGGCCCTGTTGCAGCTGCTGTCGGTTTGGTTTGGGTAGGGGTGAGGGTCACAGGGAGGGGAGCCGGCACGGACCTGGAGGAGGAGGGTGACTCCCTGGCTGGCAAGGAAGAGGATGGCCCAAGAAAGGGCATATTTGGCCAGCACACTTCGAGGACCCAAAGGGCTGGCTTTGCTTATAACTCCGCCTCAGTGCCTGCCCACTGCTCCAGCTGATGACTCAGGCTTCACCTCAGCAGGTGGGGGCCCAGGGCCTGAGTGCCCCTGCACAGAAGGCCACTTCCTCTTCCTGCCCCTTTCTCCGAAGTCCCCTTACTCCCAGGCCTCTCATTCTGACTGCAAGCCAGGGGCCGCCTCCTTCTGGGCCTTGCAGAGTTGGGCTGGCTGAGTAAGGGTCGGAGATAGTCACTGATTACTTAGCTGTTCTCATGTACTGGCTTCCATGCAGAACGTACGTATCAGTATTGGATCCATGTAACAATCCTGGAAGGTAGGGCTTTTTGTTCCCATTTTACAGATGAGGAAACTGAGGCTTAGAGGTGAAGTAACACATGCAAGGTCACACAGCCAGGGCAGAGGTGGAGCTGGGACTGGAACCCAAAGACAACAGCCCCTGCTTCTACGCCCACACCACACTGTCTTGGGAGCTACTCTGGTCTTCGTGCCAGCGCCTGGGCAGGAGACAGATGGGCCAAAGGCAGTAGGTGTTAAGGCCGGGGTAGCCAAGGGTCAGAGCTCTGCCACTTACCAGCAGTGTGACCAGGGCAAGTCCCCTGATCTCTCTAGGTCTCAGGTCCCCCAGAGTAACTTGAGGATAATAATAGTACGTACATCTCTTAGGGCTGTCGGGATAATGAAATGAGTTTGTTCACATAAAGACTTCGAACATTGTGAGACACATGGTAAATATTCCTTAAGTGTTTACTTTTATTACTACTATTTTATTTATTATTATTAGGTTCAATGTCTGCCGCAGCCTCCCCTGACCTCTTTTCCCATTTGTGCTCACAAAAGCTCCTCCTGGCGGGAGCTCTTGGCTCCAGCCCAGCTGGCCAGCTCGCCATCCTCCAAACACACAGCACTTTCCTGCATTTGCCCCTCCCTCCTGTCCAAGGCCCACCCTTCTATCCAGGCCAACTTCAGTCCTGGGCGAAGCTTTGCCTCCAGCCCTGGCCCTCAGGGCCTCCCTGTCCAGCCCACTGTGCTGTGGGGAAGCCCAGAGAGTGTACGTGAGTCTGTGTCTGGGGGGTCAGTGTCTACCCTGGCTGCCTCTTCTCTCTGGTTTTAAAGAATTTAAGTATTTTCACCTCTAGACTAAGGAGCATTTATGAGATACCAAGACACTCATTTTTCTAAGTGTTTTATTGACATTATCTCATTTAAATCTCTCATAACAATTCTAAGAGATGGGGGTGTTTGTTTTTCCACTTCACTGGTGAGGAAACTGAGGCACAGAAAGATTCAGCAACTAGCAAAGGGCAAACTGGGAACTCAGCTCTGTCTGCCTGTTACCGAACCAGGTTCGTTTGCCTGACGCACAGCAAGCCAAATGCTGAGAGGCCGAGGTTTGCAGCAGAGACAGGGGCATATGTGGAGTGGCCGGTAGCTCCTGTTATGTGTATATTAATACCACATTGGCAGTTAAAACCTACTGAGAGAACATTAGACAACTTGGCTCCAACAAGGGTCATCACGAGAGCCTGGATCGACCTCTTGGGAAATATCTTCTTATGGATCCCATCAGGAATAAGGTCGATAATTGAGGGATTTACTTAAACTGTCATTTTTTATGTGCTTGCTAGGACCTATACTCCTTCTTGCTAAAACTCTGTACTTGCTCTTTGCCACGCACGCTTAAGCCCCAAGTTCTAATCCATACGATGACCAATCGATGACCAATCAACATAAAGACCCAGACCACCACCCCACCCCCCCTGCCAAAAAAAAAAAAGAAAAGACCCAGACCCAGAGCCTTGGTCCCATATTTGCAATGAAAGGCAAAACAATTCCATTCCTCAAATCCTCTGCAGGCCTTCGCCCCTTAACAGCAGAAAGTAGGCCTCTTCCCTCAAGACTGAGGAATTGGATCAAAAGATAGGGGAGGACTGAAACTGTGCCCCATAGGGTTCAAAACCCATAACAGAAACTGGTGACTCACAGAAACTCTCGAGCTTGTCTTACAGAACTGCAGATAAGGGAACGGCTTCTTTAAAACCCCTCTGCTTGTAACACAACAAAACCTGCTGAAACCGGAGGGACCCAACCCCGCAGATCCCAGTCTGCACAGAATAGACTTGCTTGCCCCATAGGTGACCTTTTGACGTCACAGCCCCAAATTCCCCCACGGTTCATACCAAACTCACCTGGAATTTGCACACGGGTCCCATGAAGAAGTCTGTAACTCAGATACGCCTGCGCAGAACACCTCTTTCCTCACCTCCTTCCCTCCAATCACCTCTCCCCATGCCTCAGACCACCCTGTTTGTTTATACCATAAATACCCCAAGCTCCTCGCCTTCCGGGAGACTTATTCTCCCGTCTCCTCACTTGGCTGCCTTGTGAATAAAACTTCCCTCTGCTGTAAACCTGGGTGGCTCAGTGCTTGGCTTGCTGTGCGTGGGGCAAACAAACCTGGTTGCGTCACATGCTGACAGAGCTCAGGTTCTCGAGTGCTGTGCTCTCTGATGCCTGCCCCTCATCGCTGCACTTGTCTCTCCTCATGGCTTCAGACCTGGCATCGTTGTTTGCCTTCTTAGAGCTTCTCTCTGCAAAGTGATTGTAAGCTCCTGGCCGGCTCAGGTCAGACAGCGCGAATGAATTACCTGGTACAGCCTGGGCCCTGGGGCTTGATGATTTCCTGCCCTCAGGGAGCAAATGCAGGAGCGAGAGTTGTATAAATCAATAATTTGAGAACTACTCAATGCTTATCAAGCTCCTCGTTTGTGCCAGGCACTGTTTTAGTAACATCAGAATGTTTGTTAACTACTCATTCCTCACGTGAGCTAGATGAGGTAAGTGGAGAACAGAGAGGTTAAGTAACATGCCCCAGCTTACACAGCTGGTAAGTGGGGAGCTGGGATCATTACAAAGCACCAGGGTGCCCTGTGACGTGGTAAGTTTGTATGAGACACCGGAAGAGTACAGACCAGTAAGCAACAAATGGTTTGGGTGTCCAGCCAAGGGAGTGGCAAGTGAGAGGAGGTGACAACTGAGCAGGGTTTGGAAGAATGAATAGGAGTATCTAGGAAACTGAGAGGAAGAGGAAAGGGGAGATGCATTCCAGACAGAAGCAACAGCAGATGCAACGAATAGTGTGTTCGAGGTTATCGGAATATGTCTGGCATTACTGGCAGGTAGGTGCCAAAGGGGTGGGCAGTGGTGTGGGAGGAGGGAGGGTAGGGGGTGAGTCAAGGTCAAAGAGACAAGTGGGGACCAGACCAGGGTGGGGCGTGTGGTCCTTGTGAGAAGGTGGGGCTGCTTCTTGCAGATGAAGGGAGCTGCCAGTGGGTTTCAAACAGGGCACTTGTGAGGTCAAATTGCAGTTGTAGACATGGTGACGGTGGCTTTGAGGGCTCCACACCCCGGCAAAGGCGCAGATTAGAGTTATTGGTTATAACAGAGTTATTGGTTATTGCTGATAAGAATCAGCAGGGCTTGTTGAATAGACAAGAGTGGGGAGAGCAGAGGGGATGACATGAGGGCCAGGCCCTAGCTTGGGTGACAGGGTGGACACAGGTGCAATCCAAGCTGAACTAGGGAAACTTCCTAAGCTATGCCTCCATTTTACTCCCCTCCTCAGTGCTCTGAAGGTTGACGAGGGCTCAAGCAGAGCTCGAGAGCTAACATAGGCCTCACAGTCGATCCAGCTGGAAGTGAGGGAAAAAATGTTACTTAGACCCACAGGTACCTTCTAGGCTGGGTGGGTCCTGGCAAAGAAAGGCCCATCTACTCTGCCCGAGCTCCTTAATGTTTGGAGATGCAAAAGCCAAGCGTGGGCGTACGGGCTGGAAAGGGCTTTGCATCACAGAGTGAGAGAAACTTGGAGTTGGGGGAAATCCTGGAGGGCGGTGGGGAGGAGGGGTGATGGGAGAATGCAGAGGAGAGAGGATGCAGGGAAGTTGCACGAGCCCCGGTCCTACAGGGTCAAGAGATAGCAGTGAACGATCCCAGCTCTGATGCTAGTGAGATGCGGTGCCTGGAAAGCTCGAGAAACTAGGGAGCTGACCCTCAACTAGGTGCTTGCACCTCTGGGATTTAAGTGCCTCCTCCACCCTGCTCTTTGCTGAACCTTCCCCTCAGCACAGTCTACTAGACCCCCAAAGACCTTGTGTGGAGGCTGGTGAATCTGTGTGGCGGGGGTGGGGTGGGCGCAAAGACGGAGGAACGAGCCGGAGTCCGTATCTGCTAGTGCAACAAGAAGCATCTACACTGGGCAGCCAATTCATCCAAAAACAAGGAAACAAGAGCTTAGAGCCCCTCGGGGATCAGCAGAAACCCTGCGCAGGCTTTACACTTCCTCAGGTCTTCCTGTGGGATGAGACCTTGGGCCAGACGTCTCACTCTCAAGAGGGCAGCCGGAGCCCAGCGGACGTGCGAGCTGCCCATGGGTTACGTTTCACGGGAAGGCGGGATACGCAGCCTGGCTGCCCCTCCTTCCCTGGGCACAAACGTCCAGCACAGAACCAGCACACAGGCTCCCCCATCCCTGAGCCCCTCAGGCACTGAGAACGGGGGTGTGGGGTTTGAAGCCAGGTAAACCCTAGAGCCAGGGAAGGACAGCTTATCAGAAGTGTCCCTTTCAGAAGTGACAGAAGGAAGGTAGAAATGACACAGCCCTCGGTGCGTGTCCCTTTTCATTCTTTCCGGGTGGCCTTGTATGCTCACGGGATGCTCATCCTGGCCTCTGCCACTTGCCTGGCTCTAGGTCTGAGATGACAGGACAGGAGGAATCCTGCCTGTGACGTATTGATACATGGGTGATGACAAGTTAGGGTTTAGGAAGAGATCATCAAGTCCAAGGGGCTCCAAAACATGTGAGGATTCTTCAAACAACACAGTAAAGACGAGCTTACTAGGTCAAGCAGGTAACCTTGCAAAGGCACTGGGTGAAATGGGAGGGGCCTTGGAGCCCCGCCTTCTCTCACTGCCCCCCTGTGGTGGAGTCGAGGCACTTGTAGGATCACCATGGAACAGAGTTTAAAAGCCACAATTTGATCCATTTCCATTCTGTGGATGAGACACTGCCAGCCAGTGAGATGTGACACAGCCATGCCTCGGCCTGAGTCATGCGCTGGTCACCGGCAGAGCTGGGACTGGAACTCAGAGGTCCTGCCTCTAAGCATGGGTTCACCTGCCACCAACGGCCACAGCTGCTCTCAAAAGAAATGGCTTTATATTTCCAAGTCTTGGACATAAGGAAGTTGAATTGCCTGAAAGGGTTCTGGCCCCCATTTTCAAAGAGGCCATCAACAGCCTCCACTGCCAGCTCCCTGGGAGGGCGGGGAGAGGAAGAAGTGTGTCTTGTCGGCACAACCAACTCCTTTAACTTTGGTGCAGGCGAATCAGCACAGGACCGCAGTGAAGCCTGAAATAATGGGTGTTAATTTCATCTTACAGCTGTGCTGCGATCCGGAGAGCGTACCCATCTCCTTAAGCTAAGGACTCCGTGTAACCTCGATACCACCACCTCAGAAGGGGCAGGGTGCGATGGACAGAGGGATCTGGGGAGATCCCTGCGCTGCCACCTAGCCACTGCCTACCACCAAATGCTGTCCTTCTAAAAGAAGTTTGGAGAACACAAGTTGATTAGAAAAAGAGGGGCCTGCGGGCACCCTCCAGCTGGGACAGAACAAGCAGAAATGCTGCAGCTGTGCTGGGGGGACACCTCCCAGTCAGCTGTGAGAAACGCTACATAAGCCAGAAAGTGAGACCAAATCCCAGTGTCACTAGCGTGAGGCAGAGCCTAGCGCATGGAGGTGATATGCTAGCTCTTCCCCTCAGCCCTTTGGGACAGCTCAGTACCGCAGTGTCACCTTTAGGAAGCGGCGCTCAGAGCCAAAGATGAAACTCCCGGACCCAAATCTCTGTGTGAAGAAAGTTTCCCCGAGTCTTTTTGGTATGATGACCACTAACTGCGCAGATCACCTCTCCACACCTGCGCAGGTTGTGGCCTGAGATTTGGGAAATCAAGCCACTGTCTCCATGGTTTCCCCGGCACCTCGTGGACACCGTGAGTCTCAGCTCCCTGAGGCAGGACCCACCGATGTTCCCCAAGAGTGAGCTGCTGCTGGGCTAGGCTCAGGGCCCACTAGTCACCTTACACCTGGGGGGCTGGGGGAGGAGGGACGGGAGTGTGGACGCTCCTGCTGCAGGAAGGAATGGGCTGGGCCCGCCTCATCAGGGGCTCCAGCCTTGGGAGGTGTTGGGAGGGATTTGGGAGAGGGACTGGAATGCTGGGGAAAGTATGAAGCCCTGAGAGAGAGCTGGCCTGTCTGCTGGACCAGCCCTACCACGGGGCTGACACCAGCCAAGGCAGAGATGCTCTACTCCCTTCCTCCTTGTCTCTGAGCACCCGCATCTCCACTGCTCACAGGTTAGGGGGAGGACAGAGTCATCCGCCTTGCCCTCTAGACACCTCTTCCAGATCCTCTTACCTCTGCTAAGGAATGTTTTTGATTCCTTTCTCTTTTCGTTGTTCATGGAAAACTAGCTGACCCTTCAGCTCAAAGGCACCTTCCCGCCCCGGGAAGGGCAGGACTGCTGGGGCACCAGGAGCTGGAGGCACAGCCCCGAAACACACCCTGAGCGGAAGAGGTTTTACAGAACCCAGCTGGCCGCAGCCGCCGCCATCCTGCCCGTTCGTTATTTATGTGGCTTGGGCGCCTTTCCAGGGCCCCTCCTCTTAGCTGTCCCCCTCCCAGGGCATCGATCGCCCTAATGGCAAGGCTCTGCAGTGGCGGGCCTGAGCGGCCCCTTCCCAGGCCTTCCTGCAGCTGCTAATTAGCTGGAGTCCACAGACTGCACTTCGCAGATGGGGAACTGGGACCCAGGGGCCCCTGCTGGGCGTTGAAAGGGAGCTACGCTTAGCATCATGCCTCCCGCATCCCAGACCCTCTCTGGCTGGCTGTTGCTGATCCAAGGCTAAATCGTGTGTGTGTGTGTGTGTGTGTGTGTGTGTGTGTGTGTGTGTGTGTGTCTGGTGTGTTCCCAGAACTGTGAACGTGGACAGAGGCCTAGAGTGGGCAGGGGGAGTCTTTTCACAGTGGCAACTCCAGAATTCCCCCAAAGGAAGGGAACAGAAGTGACAGTGTCCTTGGAAGGGGGCTGGAGGGCTTGACTTTGCAGGGCATGTACACTGCTCTGACTTGGATTGGACGGTTTCTGAGTGGCTGTAGGGGTTACTGGTGGAGCTCCTTGGGGTGGGGGCACTACAGCTCTCCAAGGCCCCCTTGGCTCCATCACTGTGCTTTTAGCTGGAGCTTTTGTCCCCAACACCTCCCAGCCCTGGAATCAACTGTAGCTGCAGGGGGCCAGGTCCCCACACCTGAGGGTTGCAGACCCCTAGCATTTACTAGGGATGCAATCAGGTGAAAATGCCTGGAAAGAGACATCTTGGATGTCCGGAGGTAATACCAAGGACAGCAGCCAGACCCAGTGGAGGAGTGTGGGCTGCCTGGAGCAGCTGAGGTAGAAGTGGTGATGGGCCACTCTGCTAATGGTTCTTAAAGTTATAAGCAGCCTTCCCACCACCACTCGGGCGCCCTGGTAGAGACAAGCTTGCTCCTGGCGCTCGGGAACTGCAGCTCAGACAGCATAGCCCTGGAAACCCCTCACAAGATGCTCTCCATGCTGCCCCAGGCCTCCATTCAGGGGATCAGAGATAAGCTGAACTTTGGAGGAACTCAAGGAGCCTACATCCCATTAAACCCTAGAGTGAAATCCAGCAGAACTAACAAAAGTATGCGAAACCAGGTATGTGAAACACCATCTACAGCTCCGTTTGTTCTGTGGTCTTGCAGACATATTAAATTATTCATCAAAACAGAACATCAGAACCAACCACTACCGTGTCTCCGTGAACTGTGTTCCTGGGAACATATGAAGCCCCCCCTGCTCAGGGGCAGACTCATAGTGTGGGTTGGGAAGGGGCATCTAGACACAATTCTAGTTTCCTGGGCAGGATCATGCCTCCAGGGAGGGGCCAATCAGGGTCTGAGTTCACTAGGCCATTCCATAGAAAACCTCAGAACTGAGATGGGCTTGTCCAGAAGGTGTCCCATTGCTCCTGAAACCAGCATTGGGAGCTTCCTGCAAATTCAGGGCTGTGAACTCCCCCTTCCTCCAATACCTTCCAGGCTCATTTATGAGTGGAAAGTAGCTACTGATGTCTGGGGAGTGTGGCCTCTGAGTTGGGACCAGGAAGCTGATGCTGAAAGACCCAGGCTGCTCTGACCTTCCCAACCACTCCTTCCAAGGGATCCATCCTTCTAACAGGACCAGTCCATCCTTTCCCCCACTTTCCTCAGTCTCTGCCCCATCTCCCTTGAAATATATGCATTTCAAGGGACAGTTGGAGGGGCTCCTAGCATCACTCCTCCAGGGGTGGGCACAGAGCCTTCTAGGCCCTTCTCCTGGCCGGTGCCTTTCAGAAGCTCTCTCAGTGTATGTACCAGTTGGGGGTAGGCGGAAGTGGGGGGTGGGACGTAGGACACCCATGTCCCACCTTAAGTGCACTTCTAGAAGCCTGGAGCAGGGGAGTTGTGAAGATGATGGAACCCAGTGGGGCCCCCAGGAGGCTATCTTTGGCTGGAGACAGGGCTTCTTCCTCCTCAGCAGAGTATGGCCCAATCTGACCCAGCTGGGCTCCTACCACGGCCACGATCTCTTCAGCCCACACCCACTCTCCCCAACCCGACTTAAATCCATTCTGCAGAGAACTCAGCGGTCCCACCCCAGCTCGACCAGCCTCGGGCGGAGATGACCCAGCCCAGGCTAGGATCCACATCTTCCAGGAGGAGCCAGCGTAGAGTGAAATGGGCCGAGGCCAAGGTCACAAAGGAGGGCAGAGGTAGGACGGTAATGAAGGGTTTGGTAGGGGGTCCTTCGGCCCTGGCTCCCTCCCCCGGCGGTCCTCACCGGGCGCGGCAGGGGCACTCACCGTCGGGACCACTTGGCCGACGGCCTCCCGAAGGGCCGCTTCCACAGCACACCATAGAGCTGCACTTTGGTGCTGATGTCCAGCGCGTCCGAGTCAGCCTGCTCCAGAGACGGCGAGGGCGACACCGAGTTGGATTTGGACGTGAACATCCTGCTTCAGCGGGGCTGCCCCAGCCGGGCCCACCCGCTCCCCGGGGCCGGCACGGATGCGGGGCTCCGGGCGAGGGCGGGCGCGGCGGGAGGCTGCGGGGCGTCGGCGTCGGCAGGCGCCTCCGGGCGCCGTCGGGGCGCGTCGCAGCCGGCGGAGACGCGAGGCGGCTCCGACCGAGAGCTGCTGCGTTAAAGCGCGCGGAGCCCGGAGCGCCGCGGCAACTGGCGAGGGGCACGCAGCCTGCGGCTAGGGCTCGGGGCTGCGCTGGGCCAGGCGGGAACTCGGCGGGGAGGGAGGCTCAGCCTCCAGCCAGCAGCATCGCCCACCCCCCTCCCTGAGACAGCCCCAATTCTGGTGGCCCCGATTGGCTGGGCGGGGCAGGTGAGCTGGCTGGAGGCCGGCCGCGAGCGCCAATCAGTGCGGGCGCCGGCGGTAGGGCCGGGCTCCGTGCGTCCGGAAGGTCCCGGCGGGTCGCGCGGCCCCGAGACTAGGCCCCAGCACTTCCCCACCCCCACCCCGCGTACCCATTTCTCCCCCGGGTTTCCTCTCGGTGGCAGCGCCCACATCGAAACCGGGAACACGTCTGCTCTGTGACGGGCTTGGAGTCACTGCTGCAGATCCCTACTCGCTCTGGGTGGGGGAGAGCAGATGACCGGGCTTGGAATCCCACCTCAGTCCTTACATGACTCCGTGAAGCTGCGGTGAGCCTCAGTTTTCTCTCCTGTAGAGCGGAGACGCCTGTACCTTCTCAGGCAGGGCGGGGACCAGGTAAGACTTCAGCCAGTGCCCGAGCGCCCGCCCCGAGAGGAGGCTCCATCGGGGCTGTCAGCCCCTCCCCGCCTGCTCTGTTGGGTCTCACTTTGTACCACCGCTGCCGCGCCCGGATCGGATTTCTTTTCCCAGAACTTGGCTGCCTGCGTCGGCATTTGGCACTCAGTGCCGATCCCGAACGGTCAGTGCAGCTACTGTCCGTGATTTATCTGCACGCCTGGCCCGTGCTCCCTGGGGCCTGGCGCTCCATCCACTTCCGCTCCTCTCGGCGCCTCTAGATGACCGGCTCACTTTCCGGCGGGTGCAGACGTCTGTCCTGCCTCTGGGGACCGCCCGCGGAGTGGCTCTGTTAGCGTCGCTGCGTGCAGGCACCGCTCCAAAGGCAGGGAAGTGAGTCTGCTCGGAGAGGCAGCCGGCTGGACCACGCGGCAGTCATCCTACTCTTGGCCGCGGAGTTGCAGGCCATCTCTGGACAGTCAGGATTCTTCCGGCACTTGGGAAAACCACTTACCCCCTCAGGGGCTCTGATGCCGCAGCTGTAAGATAAAGACGTCAGATTGGAGCAGAAGTTTGCAAATAGGTAGCCTGAGTGCCAAATCACTTTATAGATAGACGTTATTAATTTGCCCAAGCAAAAGTAAAAACTTGAGGTATAATTAAAATATGACAAAACGCACAGATCTCAGGTATTTATTTGATGAAGTTAATTTGATGAATGTATACACCAAGCCACCAGCACCCAAAGCAAGATGCAGAACATTTCCATCGCCCCAGAAAGTTCCCTTATGCTCCTGCTGGCCAACTTCCCATCCTCACTCCGACCCAGGCAAAGCACTTTCAGACTCTTATCAACATTGGCACGCCTTTTTAAAAGTTGAAAATTTTAATGTCTAAAATGGCATTCTCTACAGAGCAGCCATCCCCTGGAGTCCTTTGCTAAGCCTGCTTCACTCATTATTACCTGCCTGGCTTCTCGTTGCAGGCATTTGAATTTGTGATCCTCACTAGATGCTCCTCCGAGGCCTTCCCAGGCCTAACACGTTATGAGTCTAGTTAAGAAGGGGCTTAATAAAGGGCTTCCGCACCCTGGCACCCTTCCCCTAACCAAGTCTTGGGTTCCCAAGCCCAGGCAACACCCTCTTGTTTCTCACTGTCCAAAGGGGCCCATCTGAATTCCCTTGTGCCCCTCGGGGCTCATGTTTCCCTGCAGAACATCTCAGGCACAGCTTTAACACAGGGTCCAGGGCCTGAGTCCACCAGGCGGGAAGAGACAGGACTAGGAAGATGATGAGAGCCCATGGAGAGCATACAAAGTGGACACTTCACACTTTGGGAGGTTATTTTTGACATGTTTTCATGCTTGGAAAACTTGCCACTTTAGGAGTTTTGTTTTTTTCCAGATGGAAGCTAGAAAACTTGGGTCACAAGCTTGTGGTGTGGAGTTCACTGGTTGGGGCAACAGGACAGGACTAAGTTGCAGGGGACAAGCATGAGGGAAGAGAACGCACCGCCACCAGTTTCTCAAGGGTAAGTACCGGAGGCATCTGACTTGCTTTGGGGGTCAGCTGTGGCGGTAAGGTTGCGTGCCCAACGCAGCCAGCAGCATTTGACTGGCCACACGGACAGTCACAGGCAGGTGGGCTCCTGGCAGCACACACGTGGCAGCATCAACAGCCTCCCCGTCAGGCTGCTTCTGCCGCATGGTTCTGGATAGCATTCCTGGAAGCTTCACCCCAGGTCAGCCCCTGGTTCCTTAGCCCTGCCAATGTCCTTTTAATAAATTAATTCCTCTTCTGCTTAATCAGGTCAGTACCAGTTTTAGCTGCTTGTGATGAAGGACTGGGGATGAGCCATAGGTGGGAGAAAGGCAGGATGCCTGGAATCATTTTTAAGGGAGTCCTTCCCAAGGAGAAGGGCTGAGTGAGCCCAGATGGTTCCTGGGAAAGAACCATCTTCATTCTGTTTCTTCTGTGGAAGAAATAGAGCACAAGTTCCTTCAGCAGCAAAGAGAAAGCAATCTTTGCCCATTCCCTCTGCAGACAGGACATCTGAAGAGACCTTAGCTACTGGTAGTTAAGGAGAGGTGGAAACACTGCCCTGAGACAAACAGCATGAGTTTGATGGTCCACTAGGTACTTGAGTGGCTTCTGCTTCCCTCAACTAACCAGTCCAGATCATGCTAAGTCAGCCTTGGGAGACGCCGTTTCTGCTTCCACTCTGTGCTCCAGCTGGTGGCAGTGCTGAATGCCTGGCAGATGCTTCTGCATGAGACAAAACAAGCTGGGTGCCAATCCACTGCCCCGGCCCAAGTGTGGGCCAGGGCTGCCCAGTCTTATCGGGAAGCAAGTCGGGGTGGAAATTCAGGGACCTAGTGCTCTACAGGCTCAAATACAGAGATGATGTTCTGAATATATGATTTACATCTTATCTATTTCATTTCATTTTTGAAACAGCCCCGATGAGGTGTGTGTTACTTTTAGTTTTCCTGATGAAAAAAATGAAGTTCAAAAAAGTTGTCTAGGGCTTCCCTGGTGGAGCAATGGTTGAGAGTCCGCCTGCTGACGCAGGGGACACGGGTTCGTGCCCCGGTCCGGGAAGATCCCACATGCCGTGGAGCGGCTGGGCCCGTGAGCCATGGCCGCTGAGCCTGCGTGTCTGGAGCCTGTGCTCCACAACGGGAGAGGTCACAACAGTGAGAGGTCCGTGTACCGCAAATAAATAAATAAATAAATAAATAAATAAGTTATCTCCCTAAGGTCACCCAGCGAGTCATTTCCTGGAACGTGACAGACCCTCAGATACGTGTTGAATGAGGGAAAGGCAGGATGGAGAGACTTGATTTGGTCTGAATCCTAAGCCCATACCTGTCACACCGCAGCACACTGCCGAGTGAGGGGCAGTCTGGGAAAGTGCTGGACCTTTCTTTCAGTCTCTCCCCTTTTTTCTAGTAATTTCTCTCAATTGCCAACTCACCTAAGCCTCTGAGTTCCCGCAGAATTGAAAACTCCTTACACTGTAAAATTCCAGCCTCTCAGCTGTGTTCAGGGATAGACTCCTAATAATGAGCACACATTTTCTGATAGTTTTTATTTTCTCGCCAGCTTTCCTGAGATATGATTGACAAATAAAAATTGTATATATTTAGTATACAATATGATTTTTTAAAGATGTACAGTATGATAGTTTAATATACATATGCATTGGGAAATGCTTACCACAATCAAGTTAGTTAATACATCCATCACCTCACAGAGTTACTGTTTTTGTGTGTGTGTGGTGAGAACATTTAAGATCTACTCTATTGGAAACAGACTCACAGACATAGAGAACAGACTTATCGTTGCCAAGGGGGCAGGGGGATGAGAGACGGATGGAATGGGAGTTTGGGATTAGCAGATTCAAACTATTATATGTAGGTGTGTAAACAACAAGGTCCTACTGTATAGCACAGGGAACTATATTCAATATCCTGTGATAAACCATAATGGAAAAGAATATGCAAAAGAATGTACATATATGTATAACTGAATCACTTTGCTGTACAGCAGAAATTAACACAACATTGTAAATCAACTATACATCAATAAAATAAATTTTTAAAAAAAGATCTACTCTGTTGGCAAATTTCAAGTATACAATACAGTATTATTAAGTGTACATTATATCTCCAGGACTTATTCATCTTATAACTGAAAGTTTTACCCTTTGACCAACATCTCCCCATTTCTCCCACCTTCCAGCCCCTGGCAACCACTGTTCTACTGTCTGGTTCTATGAATTTGACTTTTTTAGATTCCACAGATAAGTGAAATCATACAGTATTTGTCTTTCTGTGTCTGACTTATTTCACTTAGCATGATGTCCTCCAGGTTCATCCACGTTGCTGCAAATGGCAGAATTTCCTTCTTTTTTATGGTAAAATAATATTCCAGTGTGTGTGTGTGTGTGTGTGTGTGTGTGTGTGTGTGTGTGTGTGAAATGTTCTTTCTCCATTCAGCCATCAACAGACACTTGCAGTTGTTTCCATATCTTGGCTATTGTAAATAATGCTGCAATGAACATGGGAATGCAGATAGCTCTTTAATACACTGATTTCATTTCCTTTGGATATATATTCCAGAAGTGGAATTGCTGGATCATATGGTAGTTCTATTTTTAATTTTTTGAGGAACCTCCATTCTGTATTCCATAGTGACTGTACCAATTTACATTCCCACCAACAGTGTACAAGGGTTCCCTTTTCTCTACATCCTCACAAATACTCATCTCTTGTCTTAATGAGAATAGCCATCCTAACAGGTGTGAAGTGCTATCTCATTGTGGTGTTTTTTGGGGGGTTTTTTGGTGTTTTTTTTTTGCGGTACGCGGACCTCTCACTGTTGTGGCCTCTCCCGTTGCGGAGCACAGTCTCCGGACGCACAGGCTCAGCGGCCATGGCTCACAGGCCCACCCACTCCACGGCATGTGGGATCCTCCCGGACTGGGGCACGAACCCACATCCCCTGCATCGGCAGGTGGACTCTCAACCACTGCGCCACCAGGGAAGCCCTCATTGTGGTTTTGATTTGCGTTTCCCTGATGATTAGTGATGCTGAACACCTTTTCATGTACCTGTTGGCCATTTGTATTTCTTCTTTAGAAATATGTCTATTCAGGTCCCTTGCCCATTTTTTTTTTTTTTTTAATTTGTGGTATGCGGGCCTCTCACTGTTGTGGCCTCTCCTGTTGCAGAGCACAGGCTCTGGACGTGCAGGCTCAGTGGCCATGGCTCACGGGCCCAGCCGCTCTGCGGCATGTGGGATCTTCCCAGACTGGGGCACGAACCCGTGTCCCCTGCATCGGCAGGCGGACTCAACCACTGCGCCACCGGGGAAGCCCTTGCCCACTTTTTAATCAGGTTGCTTTTTTGCTATTGAATTGTATGAGTTCCTTACATATTTTGGATGTTAACCCTTTATCAGATAAATTGTTTGCAACTCATTTCTCCCATTCCATAGTTTTTGTTTTTTTTTTCCATTTTGTTGATTGTTTTCTTTACTGTGAAAAACATACATTTTCATGATGTTGCTTTTATCCATGATCTGCAGGCTCATGTGATGGTCACCATTGTTCCATGAAACAGGTATTAGCATGGCTGTTGGATATGACCAGCCCATGGTAGTTAAATGTGTGAGTACTGACAGGGATCCAGCTCTCTGATCTTACACTTCAGCCAGAGCAAGCCAGACACAGAGTCTTACTTAACGCACTCCGGCCAGGGATGGGCAGGAAGACATTCTCAGACAGGGAACAGTGACAAGGGTCTTCCTGGAGTCACATCCTGATTGGGCCTCAAAAGCTCCCAGCAACTTGGACAGAAGTAGCTCTTCCCATAGTGCCATCTCCTCAGCCCTCAGCCCTCTCTGACCCTGACCCCACCCTCAGGCAAGCAAGCCAGGCTGATGCCAAGTGAAGGACCCAGGAACACTTCTACTGCAGGTTCCTTGAGCTGTCCCGGTGCCCATGTCGGTCTGATGGCTCGGCCCAGCCCAAGTATGCCTATAGGGCCAAGAAGCAGAAGAAACAGAAAAGATCTGGGCTCCAGGCCAGGCCTTGCTATAGTATCAAATCTCTTCCATAGAAGCTCTTTTCCTCCTCCAACGCTAATTCCATCATTCAGGCTCCTGTCCGGGATTCCACAGGGTATGGAACCAATTCAGCTGAAACTACACTCTCCTCTTGGTTCCTGGGGACCTTTGCCCATCCTTCCATCCTAGCACGTGTCTGTCTGCCTTGTTTGGAGTTTTTCTGTGTATGTCCCTTCCAGACTGTGAGCTCCTTGAAGAGAGGGTCCAGGGCATGTAGTAGGCGCTCAGCAAATGCTTAGTGAACTGATTTGTCTTCACTTGGCCCGTTCAGACGCGAGTTTCTTGTTTCAATTTGCCACCTGAGTGGAGACTGACTTCTCAGGCCCTCAGCTGACCCTCATCTACAAAACAGAATCTGTGGGGTGGCTGAGAATGGCCATGAAACAATCTTTAGATGGCAGGCTTGTCGCCTGCTTTTAGCGTTAAAGTGGGTTTAATTCCAGGTTCTGCCATTAGCTGTGTGAACTGAGAACAATCATTGGACTTCTCTGGGCTTCCCAGCTTGCTTCATGTAGTCAGTCCTCTTCCACTTGTACCCCTGAAAAGCCTTTTCAAATGACTCCCCACCTACAGCAGGATCCCCGAAGGAATCTCAGCTTGTCACCCTCACTCACATGATCTTCTCAAGACTCAAAGGTGATCATATGAGCCTCCTGTTTAAAGCCCTGGAATGGGTCTCCATTCCTTCAACTTCAGCTGCCAGCTCCTGACCTTTGACTAATACTCTCCACAATCTGGTCCCAACTTATTGTCACGGTCACCCCTTGTCACCTTGTCCCACATTCTCTGCTCCAGCCACACCGGTTCTAATATTCTGAGGAGCTACCACGCGCTTTCACATCTTCTTTTCACTTGTTCTCTCTAGAGTCTAGAATGTCTTTCTTAACTTCCCCAAATCCTACTTCAAGATTCAGCTCAAATGACTCTTCTTTTGTGAAGCCCTTTCTGATGCCACCCCTTCTGAGGATTGAAACACTTACCTCTTTTTATCGAATTGTATTCCACTTTGACTGCATTTCCTATGACCAAGGGTAGGTCTCAGACGCCTATACTAAGGGGCAGGGCTTGGCTGCCCACAGGGGAACCCGAGGGGGAAGGGAGGGGGGTAAATGGCACCACGGGTAAGGTCAAAGCCAGCAGCCGAAGGACGAAGGGGATGGGGGATCAAAGGAGCGCACGTGTGGGCCCCGGGCAAACCCCCATTCTAAACGTCTTGAGACCGAGAGGCCATTGCACCAAACTAGACAGCTCTGTTCTCATCAGCAGGGTCAGCCTCTTGCTAGGCTTCTACCCTCTCTGCCAAACACCTGCTCACACTCAGGGTTGCCAATGTGATGTATTTCTGGGGGTGGCCAAGGATCTCCTGCCCTGCCAGCCTTTTCACTGCACTGACGCGGGCTCTTGGTACCCAACGGCATTGCTGAGGACAGCACGCTGCTCAGAAACACTGAAGGTACAAAGGGCTCCCCCTCGTGGGTGATGTGTGGACTCAAATGTAAACATTAATTTGGCTTCTAAGAACAAGTATTGAATATAATATTTTATTAGGGGACGGGGGGCGGTGTTCAATCTGACCAAAAAGCCCATAGCCATTTGTTGTCTCAATCTCACACACTCCCAGAACGTCTGAGGGAGAGCCAGGATGCTGGTTCCTCCTCTAGAACAGAGCCAGCAGTTCATGGGACCAGGTGCCAGGGGCTTGGGTACCAGTGGTAGCTCCATCTTGACTCAGTGAAAAGACCTTGGGCAAGTTACTTTGAAACGTTTGTGACTTCATATATATCATATATGATATTTGATATATGAAGGGCCCCTTCATATATCAAAAGGGGCCCTTCCAACTCTCAGCATCACGTCATCCTTGGACTCTTTCTTCTAGGTCCAATAGCATGTTCTTTTCTGATTTCTCAAAGTACTGAGCAGGGGAAGGGCAGAGACAGAAGAGGAGAAGGTAACACAGGTTCTCCTCACATTCCCAGTCCCACCCCACCGTCAGCGCAGGGGAAGACTCATTTCACACAGGGGCTGGAGCGGGGGAGGAAACAAGAGGTGGAGGGTGGAGGCTCTGGTGAGACAGTGGTAACAAAGGAAGATGGTAGGCAGGACACTTCCCGATCCAGGACAAGTCCCCTTAAGTAAACCAGAGAGTTGGGGAGGGAGAAGCGAAGAGAGAAGGAAGATGGGGCACCCCTCCCAGGCCGGGTCAGGTCCTCTGAATATAACTAACACCAACGTTCAGAAGTGGAAGGAGGGAGTCCTTGGGCCCCAGCCAGGAAGTGGGGAAGGCAAGCAGGGATGAGGGAGGGAAAGTCACCAAGCCCCACCTTGAGGTACCAGCAGAGCCACCAGAGTGCAGGCTTCTACCTCCACAAGTCATCGTGTTGTGACAGGAGCTGAGGCCAGCCGGACTGCACCCGGGAGTGGCAGTTGAAGCAGGAATTACAAAGACACTGGCTGGGCCCAATTACCTGTAGGATTTCAAATCTGGAAGCTTCGAAGTCACCTAGGGAGCCAGCATGTCTCGCACACCAGCTCTCACCTCCCCTGTCCTCCAGCCGTGGCACCTCCTAGGCGGAGTCCATCTTCTTGTGCCACCAGGCCTCTGCCCTCATGGGTCCTCTCTTTCCCACCTTCACTAGCTCATTCTGCTCAGCCTTTGAGTTCAGCGCAGGTGCTATCTCCCTCTGATGTTCTCCCTGAAGCCTACCCTGGGTTCCTTGCCCCCAGGTGTTCTCTGAGCGCCCAGCATTGCCTTGGCTCCCAGCATTGCCAACTGTTTCCTTGTTCGAATGCCTCACTGAAGCATGAGCTCTTTAAGGACTGGAACTGACCCTTATTGCCTTCTGTACACTCAGCTCTGAGGAGTGCCTGGTCCATAGGAAGGGCTGTTAACCCTGCTGAATGAAGAGGTGGGTTAGTGGAGGAGAGGTGGGGGGCTCAGTCTACTTCCTGTTCCACCCACTGGAGAATATGGTATCTATACCCTCCTGCACCTGACAGCCCTTGAAGTATCTGGTGATGGTTATCAAATTCTGTCCCCAAGAGCATTCCAGACATAAGTAAACAATCCAGTCCCTTCTACACCACCTCCAAGGCCCTGGCTTCCCATCCCCTCTCCACTGGGCTCCCTCCTCTGACGGCTCTAGAATTTGTCAAGATCCCTTTATGAATGAGGCAACCAGATTGGGACACATGCTTTCACTCACGTCCTTATCCAAAATTTACAGAAATGGGCAATGGCTATCATTGCAACAGAAATCAGTAGCTAAGCCAGAAAGGAGAACCAGGTTTTCTGATCCCTAAATCAGTCACATAGTACCTTACTAACATTAGTTAGTACTGGATTAGTAACCTGAACCCAGTTAATTGCCCACCTATATGCTCAGTCTCCTGCCCTGACTCCCCGCCCCTTTGCTAACTCCCAAGCAGCCCTGGCTTCAGTGTGAGACAAAGGCGGAGCTACACATAAGGCCAGCAGCTGATTCTGCCATGAATCAGGGCAGAAGCTGGTGGGGTAAAAGGAGAGGAGAGCACAGATCACGAAAAAAGTGCCCCCTCAGGGCAGACCAATTCATTTAACAACATATTTTTTGAGAACCTAGCTCCCTGGAGCTTATATTTCAGCAGGGAAGAGGGACAAAACAAAGACATATATTATAAAGCAGATTAAAAGGTGATCAGTGCTACAGAAAAAGAAATAGGGTATGGGCTTTCCTGGTGGTGCAGTGGTTGAGAGTCCGCCTGCCGATGCAGGGGAAGCGGGTTCATGCCCCGGCGGCTGGGCCCATAAGCCATGGCCGCTGAGCCTGCGCGTCCGGAGCCTGCGGGAGAGGCTGCAACAGTGAGAGGCCTGCGTAGCGCAAAAAAAAAAAAAAAAGAAAAGAAATAGCAGGGTAAAGAACACTGGGGCGGGGGTGAGCAGATTACAGTTTTAAATACAGTGGTCACAGGAGGCCTAATTGAAGGAGACTCTGGACCAAGACCTGGAGGAGGTGAGGGAGCTGGAGGAGGGATGTTCTCGACACGGGGCAACCAGAGTGGGACACAAAGCAGGCTCATTTCCTAAAAACTACACTGCAGGATGCAGCTCTAGCTTGTAAGAATTAGAAATTAAACAGAATAAGGATTGCTGGCTATTTTGGCTAAAACTGTATATAGACACATGTGTAAATATGTATATGTATACACATACATCTATGTACATTTGGATCTCAGGGCAGTAGGATGAAAGGGCTGTTACTTAGTAATGCTGGCTTCTGAAGATTTCACAACCACCGCTTAAGGCAAAAGAGGGATGAGGCACTTCAGCTGAAAGCTTCCATCAGAGATGGCAGGAATCATAAATACCATGTCCTTTTGGCCTATTTTCTTATTTATGAGGAAAGGTTTTCAGGCAACATGTAACACTCTGGGCACAATCTTTGTAACCAGCTGTAGCACACGTGATACATATAGAAAGTCAGCACAAAGTAGACCAGTGATAATGAAATCTAATGAATAAACATAAGCTATACATTTAAATGATACATTGCTATACAGAGCGTTTATCGGTATATCAGTTAAAAAATGAGATCTAGTACTAAAGTCTACAGAGGGAGAAAACACTTATAAAATTCACAAATTGCACTTCTATTGAAATCTCTATTTCCAGAGTCAGTTGTTCATAGCGTCTACACACTCATATTAGTAACTGTGCCCTTTGAAATGCACCCACTGTGACTGGGATCTATTGGCCTGCTTCTCTTTTCTGGGATTAAATGGCTACCTTCGTAAAAAATATTTGCTAACAACAATGGCCATGGAAAAAAACTGTCAATAAATTGCTATCTTTTGGGGCAGATGGTGTATTGAGTGCTTAATCTCCCCTCCTCCTTTCCTTCCCTCCTTCCCTAAAGGATGTACATATAGACACATCTTTCCACTGTCCCTCAAAACTTTTCATTACCTTTTCTGATGTTCGAATGTGGGTCCAGTCTGGTCATCAAACAGAAAAAGAAAACTGCCGAGAGGATAAGTAATGAACCACTCACATAAGGTATGCACTAATAAAAATTTAATATCATAAAATAAACCAGAAAACAGCAAAAACATTTTTTTAAACCGTTCACAATTAAAGTGGAAAGAGACAAAATTATAAGGCAGCCATCCATGGAATGATTTCATGTTTACAAAGGATCCAGAAAAGGGGACATTTAAAATCACTGTTCAGGCTACTGAACCAGGGGAACTGCAGTGTTGTCCCACGAGACTTCCAACTTGGTAGAAGATGCTATGAGAAAACAGATCAAACCCAACCTCCGTGTGTTAGGCTGGGCATATCTAGAAAATTCCTAATGGTTGTCTAGCCCTTTTATGCAAGTCATACATTTCCCTCAGGTCTCCTCAGGTGAATCTAGATGTCTCAGGTACAAAGGGGCTACATCACTGGTTTTAATTTCATAGCATCTCCAACAGTGCTCTTGGGGTTATGTGGACCATTGTGTATTGAGCAGAAGTTTTGTAATGTAAGGAAGGTACCCCTGTGGAACGCCTATAGAGAGTTCTCGCCTTGCCCTACAGCAGTTTTGGATGAAGCCGGTCATTATTCTCAGTCTCCCAAGGGGGCCCCACAGACAGGAACGTTCTTTGGGGGCTTGTGCTGTTGACATACATACAGTTCCCACGTTCAGTACCTAGCTACCATGTGTCTGAGAGGCTGGCATGTCCTCCGAGTTCTAATCCTTGAAAAAGAGAAAAACCAGGCAATGACACTTAGAAATAGGCTGGTAAAAAACACAATTACATTTTCTCCTTTCTACAAAGAACTGACCACTCAAAACAGCCATCTCTCTCATTTTTCTAATGATTCAAAATACAGGAACAGACTTGGCTGTCTTGAATAGGGAAATAAAAAGGTGATGAGGGGAAGAGAGAACAACATAGCCTCTGTAGGTGGTACTGTTTCCAACTCTCTACACTCCAGTGCAGAACCTTTGCCTAAAAAATGAAATCTGGCAATAGCATGCACAGGAAAGCCATCAGACCTGGAACATCGCTACTTTGGGGATATGGGAACTGACAAGCAATTCACTGGCGAACAAGTGATGGGAATGCATCAGTAGTGTTTTTCAACTTAATCTGCCATTTAAGAGAGCACTTGAGATCTGAAGAAAGTCTATCCCTACCGAGGAAAGGGAGTCAAATTGCAATTCAGATTAACTTTGGTTATGAGGAAGTAAGGGCCATGCTTTTCATCATCAATTGCATCTCTCTGGTAGCCAATAATTCCATCTGTAATCACGGCAGCAACTTAAGTATTGCCAAGGTTTTCAAATGTGTGAGAGCATTAAGGCATCCACATCGAAGGAGGCAGTTTTAAACAAGAGGAAAATGGAACTGAAATGTGCCAATAAGTGACCATCAGTGTGACGTCTCCTGGGACACTGCCCACCATGAGCAAGTTCTTCCCCCCGTGAAGGAGGCCTCTGCCACGCTGCTCGGTTCCTTGCTGCCTTGAGATGCATTGAGCCCTGTAAGATTAGTATGGCTATTTCTGCCTGCTGACCAGGACGGAAGTAAGTGGTTCCGAGGCAGCAGCTTTAAAATCTGGGAAAGCCCATAGCTCTTGAGAGCTGATAGGCCGTGAAAGGTTTGCTTGTTAATGTGAGGTCCAGAGGGGAAGGCAAATTTGGAAGTTAGATGGTCTGATCCTTGCCAGAGTTCAAGGCCCTACCCAGCAAGATACTGTAGCCAAACTTTTAAGTGTGATGTCAAGGCACTGCTGAAAGAGGCTTTGGCCAGCAGAACAAATTTCTGATCATTGCACACAACAATATGATAGAAAGTGCCTCTATCCAAACCGAACCAGACACTAAAATGAGCTATTTACTTAACTAAGTAAATTTCCGGGTAGAGTCAAGGCAACCGTGTTATTTTGAAGGACCAGATGAAACCCTAGGACTCTCCTAAGTCAGAGTTGTTATCAGGAAAGTCACGCAGACTTTCATACTGTACCTTCTGTTGGTTTTAATGTCGTACACAATGGCTGCCAGCCACTATCCAGAACCAGATCCTGTTTATGCTACTTTGGTCTACAGCCAGCAGAGGGCTCTCAAGCTCTTTTTCCCCAGCTGCTGACCCAGTAACAAATCTAGGAAGGAAATAACGATATCCTGGGCATGCTGGCTTATGTGTCCTATAAAATGTTTTACAAACTCCTAAATCCAATGCCCTGACGAAAACAATCTTGGTTCCCCCTTTCTGTAATGTGGTGTGAAATGGTACAGAAAGTCAAAATAAATTAACAATATATCATATACTTATTTGATAACACAAGGTTTACAGGGATTTTGGCAAATATGGAAAAATTATCCTAGTTTGCTTAACACTTTTACTATCTCAATTGTTTAAATTACCAGAATATTAGTGATTGTGTCATCTCACATATGAGGAAGTGATATTTTAAGGGCTTAATAAAGCTGCATTTGACACAAAGGTAACTTCACTGAAAGGAATAAAGAACAGACACGAGACTATCTTCATCATCACAGTTCAAGAAGTGGTTGTCCTGATAAGAGAACTCAACTCACAAATATTAACATCACCACCAGCAGTAAGCAGCAAATTGTAGCGAGGAAGGGCTGGAGGGAAAAGTTAGGAGAAAAGCATGGAAAAGATGAAGAGACAAAAGACATGATTTTAATAAGCTTTAAATCAACAGGCAACACTTCCCATTTATGATACATCTTGACTTTCTTCACTGCTACAGGTGCTTATGTGACACTGACCTAGCAGTCCCCAAGGGGCACCAAGTATTTTGCCAGAGGGACTGCTGGTCTGCTAAGATAAATACTTAAAGAGACAAAAAAAGGACAACATAGGTTTTGGTAATCTTACTTTTAAAAAGGTTACTACAAAGATGTCAGTAACTATCCGAATTCACTTATAATTGAATCCCCTTTAATTTCCAAAGATACTTTGGGACCTGACTGTTCCTGAAGGAAAGCCTATGCCTAAGGAAAGCCCACCTACTAGAACCTGGCTCCTCTATAAAGAATGTGCTGTACAGGCAGCTACTCTACACAAAGGAGAACTTGAAAAGAAATGCTTTATAAAACACTAGTTACCTCTTTAAAAGCTAGTCCACCTCTGTTGCTCCATTTGATGGAATGGCAGGCTCTCTTTAAAGAGACAAGTGCAGAAGGAGGTGTTTAAAAGACTCTCCAGACATACCCTCTTCAGTGGATCTCTCTCTCAAGTAAAAAGTCAGCTTTCAATGTGTCTTGCCGTCCTTTTCCTGACTCTAGTCCCAAATGAACTACTTATCTTTAGCATCTAAGACAGTGGGCATTATGACCTTCATTCAAGGCATAGATGTGGCATAGATGCTAAAGCACCAGACTTACACGGCGAGAACCATGTTAAAAATCAATGGATTAAAGTGGCAGAGCCTCGAAACTAAGAAAGAGATTTAGCTTAATTACAGAACACTGTACTTTCATAATTATTTCATTATGAGTATGAAGGTCTCCACTTTTCCTTAAAACTAAATTCCATCTTCCCTGAGAATAGGGTTAAGGGAAACAACAAAACTCAAAATGCCAAGGGCCCTTGAAAAGACAACACATGGAATGTCTGTATCCTTCGCAGTGTGTTGTTTCTACTCGAAAAGCTTTCCATTACTCCAGGTTTTCATCTCACCTCCCTCCAGAATCTTTAGGGTTACGGGTGGAGATGGGCAAGGCGAGACAAGAGACTGAGGAAGTGAGCAGCTGTCACGTGCTGGCTGTTCTCACTGGATGGAAAACGGCCATGGCCTGAGGTTGGACCCTCAACAGTCAGTGCTGGTGTCCTACTGACAGAGCGAGCGGGATGAGGCAGCCCAGAACCAGGGCTGCTACCTCCAGGCGGCTGAGGCCTCTCCCTCCAGCGGGGTCGGGTTTGTGGCTGTGCCCCATTCCGCCTACCTCAGGGAGGACATGCACCGTGGCAACATAAAGAAATGTCCCAGCAGAGAAAAGCATGGCCACTCCAGTGGCATTGACCTCTGAAAGGGCTTCTTTACTGCTCTGTGAAGTAAGATAGAGAAGAAAAATTAAGTTAAGTAAAATCCAGAGGCAGGAAGAAGTCCCAATAAAAAAATACCCAATATTCATAACTCGTGTTATCTGGGGCACCGGGGACATCCTGAGATCAGAACGATCTTGTTATTTATGGGAAGCTTCCAAACAAGGGTTTAAGACTATTGGTGATGTACACAATTACTTTTTCAAACAAACTTCAAGTCTGGTTGAACAGGTTTGGCCGATATTATTAAGATGGAATCAACAGCATTAATGCAGATATCAAAGTTCATACATTCATTCATTTATTCTACTAATATTAACAAATATGCCATATGCACCAGGCTCTAGGCCAGTGCCTGAGATACAGTGGGAATCAAGACACAGTACTTGCCCTCACAGAGCCTAGAAATATCTCGTAAGCTAATCTTTATACAATTCATTTCAATTTTTTTTTTTTTTTTTTTTTTGCTGTACGCAGGCCTCTCACTGTTGTGGCCTCTCCCGTTGCGGAGCACAGGCTCCGGACGCGCAGGCTCAGCGGCCATGGCTCACGGGCCCAGCCGCTCCACAGCATGTGGGATCTTCCCGGACCGGGGCACGAACCCGTGTCCCCTGCATCGGCAGGCGGACTCTCAACCACTGTGCCACCAGGGAAGCCCTCATTTCAATTTTTTAAATGAAAAAAGTGCACCTACTAAGACAATTAATTGAAAATTTAAGAACATGCCATAAATGTAATATGTAACTCCATGCCTCCAAAATTATCATACCTTCCTCTCAAAAGTTCTAAAAACTTATATTGATCAATGCGGTAATAAATAGGGTAATATTTATTTATTTAGGCTGCACTGGGTCTCAGTTGCAGCATGTGAGATCTTTTAGTCACGGCATGCATGCAGGATCTAGTCCCCCGACCAGGGATCGACCCCAGACCCCCTGCCTTGCCAACGTGGAGTCTTACTCACTGGACCACCAGGGAAGTCCCAATAGGGTAATATTTAAAAGGGAACTATGTATTGCTCAGTGACTAAAAGACGATAAAGTTCACAATCAGGTGTTAGCAGTCCAGATCAACTAACCCTTGATTAACAGGAACTTAACCATTCTTTAACCATCTCATTTCTCATATATTCCTTTCAATACCAATTTTACTATATCAAATACGAATTGAATGACGCTCAGAAGAATCAGTGACCTTCAGAGACAGTGGGGGAAAGTGGTTTCCAGGAACTAGCCCTGAGTTGGTTTGGTTCTAAGATTTTCCTCCTGTTGCCTGCCAATTGATATTTAAGTAAAATGGGTAAGGCTGCTGCTAAGAACTGCGGCCCTAGTGGACAAAATTATAAAGCGTGGAAAGGTCCAACTGGAGCAACAGAGCAGAATGCCCGGGCTCTGAGGTGACAAGCGACACATGCCACTTCAGGTCTGGAGCTACACTGAGTGCAATGACGAAGCCCTGGGCACTTAACATGCAGTGATATGGGAGCTGGGAGTAGAAGAATCTGAGTCTCAGCTGAATACAGAGATCTCTGCTCATCGCTTACTGCTCTCAAAGCTGCTGCAACCTTGTCCCTCCCTCACTCTTCCTGTGCCTACTGAAACATTAAATACATTCTGTTGTGACTTATTATGTATCTGTCAAATAAAATTAGCATGTCTGATAAGGTTTAAGTTGTATTATTTTAAAGATCATATATTTGTGCAAGTATTTTTGGAACTGATGGGGAAGAAGTTTTCAAATTAAATGAATAAGAAAATGCTCCAAATTTATGAAGAGGATTGACTTGGAATTAAGATGTACACTTTGTACAGGTTTTTAATTCGAATTTTATCTTTAGTTTGGGGGGTAATTTAACTGAAAAATTCAATATAAGAGACTACACCTTCTAGTAGATCACAAAGAATTAGATACTTGTCTAGATAAGCTAGGAATGAGTCAGACTTACCTTACTTAGTCCTAAGTATGTCACCATGGACATAACTGGTGCTGCCAGTGCAAAGACCAGTAAGTGCTTTCTGATTCGATTCCGCTCGAGGCCTGCATGCATTAAGAAGGAAACCAGCCCAAACGCAGCTGGTGCCTGGAAAAGAAAAACTATCCCTTGTTACTCTGGAAGTTTGGATTGCTTCTACATTATGACGTACATATCATTTGACTGAATTCTCATACAAGAAAACCAGGCATACTAGTAAGTCTGGGCTTTGACTTTTATGAATTAATGTTCTAAGCTAGAAAATATCCCATTTGTGTGTGTGTGTGCATGTATGTGTGTCTGTGTAATAGTTAAGAAAAGAGTATAAAGAAATGAAGAATATTTATGAACAAAAATTACTATGAAATGTAGAAATCTGTAGAGGACTTAACAGTTTGTGTATATGACCATAAAAAAATAAAACCCCTTCAAGTATAAGGTTAAGAAAATGGTAGCAAAAGACCCAGCTATGAACAGATTTATTCAATTCTCTAAAATGAACAGCAATTACGAAAATAACTAAAAAAACTTTCCATTCCAGAAAACATAATGACCAAAGAGAAATTTTAATTATAAATGTAGTCAGTACCAAATCTTACACCAGAATTTTGCTTACCTTATGTAGCATTATTGCCACAAACACAATTAACTGGACACTAGTTTGTGAAGTAGAAGCTGCTGCTCCCAAAGCAACACCGTCAGCTGAATTTGGAAAAAGTGAAACATAAAACACTATAACTATAAATAACAACTATAATAGTTGGTGAGTGACTGTGTGGGCTTTAGAGTCAGATAGAGCTGGACTGGACTCTGGGACGGTTACTTAACCTTTCTGAACCTTAGCCTTCTCATTTCTACAATGGGTTCAATAAAGTATGTATTCCTAGGGTTTTCATGAGGTAACATATGTGAAGAGCTTAGCATAGGTGCTAATCAATATTCAATTTGTCAGTTATTGTTGCTGTTGTTGGAAAAGTATGATGCTCAAAAATCTACTGATTAATCAATCAAACTGTAATAACAGAAATATCAAAGAATTTCAAAGGAAGCATCTCTGCATCCTGCAGATGAAAAACCAAAATAAAGACACCGCGACTTGGCATAGATGATTTACACGTAATGAGTAAACAGTGGTTGAAATAGATGAATTTTTTTGTTAGAAAAGCATGTTTTACTAGCAAGTCCAGAAAAGACTGTGTCACCTTTCACATGCTTTTGTCATTTACAGAGCCCTACTACTCAGACTAGTTTTGGTTATGATTCCAAGGCATGCCCTGTCAGCAATGCTGAGACTTCGACACTCTACAGCCTACCTCTGCCTCACCTGGCACTTGGGTAGATACCCAGCACCAGGGCTACTGAGTACAAAAGTGAGCAGGCTCTTATGCAGATGAGATCCTACAGTAGAGGTCAGCAAACTTTTTGTTAAAGGGATAGATAGGAAGAATTTTAGCCTTCGTGAGTCATTTGGTCTCTTGCAACTACTCAACTCTACCATTGCGTGAAAGCAGCCACAGATAGTACGTAAACAAGTGGCCATGGCTGTGTTCCAATACAACTTTACTATGGACACCGAAATTTGAATTTCATATATTTTTCATGTGCCACAAATTATTTTCATCCATTAAGAAATACAGAACCATTCTTATTGCAACCCCAACACTGAGTACTCCAGGGCTCATGCTTCTGTTGGAGGCCTTCATTAAGCAACCCTTTCCCCAAAAGGCCAGCCCTAGAGTATTTCATGTGGATGGTCCCTGTGTGACAGAAAAGAAAGGGGTTCCACTGCAATGTGACCCTACCTGCAGCATGGACGACCAGACCCAGCGTGGTGGTGATTTTGGAATTGCTAGGCCTTGCTGTTTCTGGATCTGAAGTAAAAATAAGCAAGTCAGCCATGAAGCAACGTGAAACAGAAACTATTAGAACATTCACCTGCGGGTGGAAGAAGTCTTTGAAAGCTCTTAAAGTAGAACATTATTATTTTCCTCACTATTGTCTTTTTTCTTCTGCTTCAAACACTTGGAAGTTTCCCCTGTCCTGAAGAGGTGGGCAGGTGGAAACTCTTCATTTGACCCAGGCTTCCCTGAACAGACAAGATGTCACCCCAAACAGCCTCACACCTCTTAACGCTTCACCTCTCCAAGGAAAGTGCTCTGTGGCGTCTCACCACCTCTCTAGACCAATCTCATTGTCATTGCCTACCCCTCCCCCTCCCCCTCCCCAGCCTCCTGCAACTTTATCTGTATTCTAACATCAAAATGTCGTTCACATTTGCCTTTCTCCATTTTGTTGCCACCATCCTAACCTAAATTTTCATCACCTCAAACCTAAATTAGCAGTAGGCTCCCATCTGGTTGTCTCCCCTTACTCTCATTTCTCCCTAACCTAATTCATCTTACACATCCTTGTCGGATTCATCTTTCTGAATCACCACCCTTGTGATGGGTCAGTTAAGAATCTGCTGCTTTTCAAATTCAGTCCAAACTGCTCTATTAAGTAGGTCTTGAGCCCTCTATCAACTGGTATCATCTTTTTTTTTTAAATAAATTTATTTATTTTTGGCTGCACTGGGTCTTTGTTGCTGCTCACGGGCTTTCTCTAGTTGCGAGAGTGGGGACTACTCTTCATTGCAGTGCGCAGGCTTCTCCCTGTGGTGGCTTTTCTTTGTTGCAGAGCACAGGCTCTAGGCACGTGGGTTTCAGTAGTTGTGGCTCGCAGGCTCAGTAGTTGTGGCTCACAGTCTCTAGAGCACAGGCTCAGTAGCTGTGGCACACGGGCTTCGTTGCTCTGTGGCATGTGGGATCTTCCCAGACCAGGGCTCGAACCCGTGTCTCCTGCATTGGCAGGCAGATTCTTAACCACTGTGCCACCAGGGAAGTCCTCAACTGGTATCATCTTATTTCTTACTGTCCAGTCCAGTTAAACCAGTTTCTGTAACACCCTCTAACAAAAACTGTCTCATTCTCCTTTCCCCAAATCTCCTCACCCCTAATTCTTGGCATGTACTAAACTGCCCAGCTCATCAATCCAAAACCAAGACATTGTTCAAAGTCTTAATTCTAGGACCGCTTAGTCTGCAAAAGAATCAAAGATTAATTCCAGCTTAGAACAACTCTCCCCTTGCCTAGAAATGTACAGCTCTATGCACAGTCTCTACATGCTACTTCAAGGTTTCTTCTGTGTTCCACCTTAGATATACAAAACTGTTTTCACTTAAATGTGTCCCTCCCAATTGACTGTGAACTATACAGAATTAAATTTTATACTTCTTTCCATTTTTTTATTTGTCTTATAGAATGTATCATAGCACTGGTCACCGAACAGTTGCTTAATAAATCCTTGTTGGAGATTAAAAAAAGTATTTATCTGTATTACAGGTATTATAAGAAATATATAGGGCATCCCTGGTGGCGCAGTGGTTGAGAGTCTGCCTGCCAATGCAGGGGACGCGGGTTCGTGCCCCGGTCCGGGAAGATCCCACATGCCGCGGAGCGGCTGGGCCCATGAGCCATGGCCGCTGGGCCTGCACGTCTGGGGCCTGTGCTCCGCAACGGGAGAGGCCACAACAGTGAGAGGCCCGCGTACCGCAAAAAAAAAAAAAAAAAAAAAAAATTATCTTCTAATTAAAACACTGCAAGAAGGGAAGCTAAAGCCCCTAATCCCTCTGAGACAACAGATATTTCAATATCACCCCAAACTGGAAAGAACGATCATATTACACTGTGTGACAAGCTTGTTTTGGCTTTTCTTTACACAGTCTTGTGGTCTAATTATAAGTAGCATCTTAAAAAAAATTAGAGGGGGGCTTCCCTGGTGGCGCAGTGGTTGAGAATTTGCCTGCCAATGCAGGGGACACGGGTTCGAGCCCTGGTCTGGGAAGATCTTACATGCTGCGGAGCAACTGGGCCCGTGAGCCACAACTACTGAGCCTGCGCGTCTGGAGCCTGTGCTCCGCAACAAGAGAGGCCGCGACAGTGAGAGGCCCGTGCACCGCGATGAAGAGTGGCCCCCGCTCGCCACAACTAGAGAAAGCCCTCGCACAGAAACAAAGACCCAACACACCCAAAAATAAATTAATTAATTAATTTTAAAAAAATTAGAGGTTTAAAATTAAAACACAATTTCTATAAATCTATAGGAAAAGACTCTGATTCAGAATAAATTTAATAAACGAATTAACTTTTACTGATAATAATACATAAAATCCTGCAGGTAATAGGTAAAGTGAGGTCACCAGATACATGAAAACCAGCAAAAACAGTGACCTCTGAGACAAAGCAGGAGGAAAAATAAACACATACTACATTTAATTCTTTGTATGGGGCTACAGGACACTAATGCACCTATAAATGCATTTTAAATTTAAACTGACAAGAATTGCAAGAAAAATGTCATAAAGGCCACTATGGACAACTATGTAATGTAGCTGGAGTCAGATTCCATCCAACAGAGGGTGCTTCTCATTTGCTATTTGGAATAAAGCACATAAGTAAAACCTTTTACTCCAAAATCAATTTCCTAAAATAAGACTTGGTTAGTTAAAAAAAAAAAAAGTTGCAAGAATAGTTCAAAAAGCAATCATATACCCTTTTCTCAGAATGACTAATTGTCCAACATTTTGCCCCATTTGCTTTATCATTTGGGCTTATGCTCTCTTGTTTTCTATCTACACTACACAAATACACATATTTGTGTATATCTTTTTTTCTGTACCATTTAAGAGTAAATTGCATACATTGTAACTCTTTATACTTAGATACTTCAGTGTGTATTTCTGATGATAAAGGATATTTTCTTATATAATCACAGTAAAGTTATCAACTTCAGTAAATTTAACATTGATATTTTTTTCTACTCTCTTTTGCATATTCTAATTTGTCAATTGCCCAAGAATGTCTTTCAGGGCATTTTTCCTTTTCCAGGAAGGATCCAGCCTAAGATCATATGTTGCACCTAGTTTTATCTCTTTAGTCTCCTTTAACCTGAGACATTTTCTCTGCCTTTGACTTTGTGACATTGATATCTCTGAAGAATACATTTCCTTCCCTGCGCCTTTCTTGTTTTATAACAGAGTGGTCCTTCCTTTTGGATTTGTCTGATGTGTTCTTAGATGATGCATTCTTGGATGGAATACTACATAGGTGATGCTCCTCAGGCTATCACATCTAGAGGCACAGGATGAACATCTGCTGCTCACTGGTGGTGTGAATTCTGGATTATATATTGGATATTGTAAATGTTATCTTGTGGATACTATGGATTCTATTATATTCCTCCAAAGAGTGTTGATTTTTTGCTTTGCTTTACATAACTTGATTTGGCTCAAACTGCAAACTCTGTCTTCTGGGCAGCTGCCTAAATCTCAGTTTAGTTCTTTGACATTTAGCTGAGCTGTCTAGAGTCTGCCCAAGAAAGCATGGTTCAGGGCTTAGCCAGAGACTTGGGCAGTTTATACATAGAATTTGGGGCTGAGTTTCTCTGTCTCTCTCCTTTCTAAGATTCTCCCCTCACTTTCCAGGGGCTGGGTAGCTTGAACTCTGTCCTCCAGTTCCTTAGGCCAGAAAGACTGTCTTCTATCAGTTAGTTACCCCATAGGCACTGACTGCTAAAAGCAGTAAAAATAGGAACTAAAAGTAGTAAAAATAGGTTCCAAGTGTAGACTCCCTTCCAGAATTTGCCTCCTTTAGGTCACTCACTCTCCAATGTCTTCAGATAGTGGTTTTCAAAATTCTGTCCAAAGTTTACAGTTATCTGTACAGAGGCTGGTCTGGTAGGAACATTCTGCCCACACTGAAAGCAGAATACCAGTGACATTAATTTTGATCATCTGATCAAGGCATTGTCCGATTTCTTCATTTAGTTACTTATTTTTCCCTTGTAACTAATAAGCAAATCAAAATATACCCCCTAGATTTAACATTCATTGATGATTCTGGCCTGAGCCAATTTTTACTATGAAGGTTGCAAAGATGATTGTCCAACTCCAACTGCTTGCACATTTACCAACTGGCATTTAGCTTCTGCTGGAACCAAATGCCCTCCCTTCTCCTTTTATCTTTCTCCCATGTGGATGTGCCCATTGATTCCCATTTTTTCAATGATTTACGCTTTATTGATGTTCTTAATTATCTTGGTGCACAAACTGTCTGAGATCTGGCCAAGAGAAGCCCCTTCAAGCTGGTTCCTATATTCTGTGACATGTTTCCATCTTCTTTGAGCACTAGATGTTCCAAGCTCATTTTATCCTTACCCTGTCCTGTCCTAGAATCAGCCATTTCTCTGAAGAGCCCTGATATACTCATTGCTAGTGGGGTGTCTTTACTTCTAGGCCCTCTCTGCACACAGAACTAAGACATACATACATGTATACATAGACACACATGTATATGCACACATACACATATACGTTTTAGAAATCATGATTCCAATAGCTCCGATTCCAACCCATCCCTGTAGGGGTTCTTTCTTGCTTTCCCTCATTCCCTATTTGCATGTCCCTTCTTCCTCAGTGAGGACTCTGGTTCCACCAACAGCAACACATTTACTCATTTGCTCAATCTTGTAACATATCTAAACTAGTTTCAGAACTGTTTTGCCCACACCATTACAAAAAGCAAAGCCTATTAAAAAGAGTTCAGTACTGTTTACGCTTCTTCCCCAACTCTACTCACCACTAAAGGTATATAGTCAAATACTACATTCATAAGTTACTTGAATTAGTTTTTTCTGCATCCCCTTCAGTGTAACTGTGTTATTCATTTGAAGTATAGTTCATCTGTTTCAGTTAGGTCCCCCATCCTTTGTTGATTTCATTTTATATTTTGAATATGGAAAATATTAACATATTTCCCAAAGTCAAAACTATATCAAAAAGGCATGCCCGGGGAAGTGTCATGCCCTCCCAAAACCCTTCTACCTTATCCCACCCATGCCCTCACTCCTACAAGTAATCAACTTTGTTTTCTAGCTGATCCTTCATGTTTCCTTTTTGTAAAGATAGGCAAATATATACACGTATACTTGTTTCCCCTTCTTCTTTACACAAAACATAATATACGATGTATAATAACTTATTTTTGCTTTTTTTTTTCCCACTTAACAGTATTTCCCGGAAATCTCTCCATATTGGTTCACAGAGATCTGATTCCTTATTCTATTTCATGGCTACATAGAACTCCATTACATGGACACACCACACTACACTCAACCAATCTGCATGACTAGACATTGAAGTGTTTTTACAATGATAAACAATGCTGCGCTGATTAGTCTTGTGCATATATATTTTCATATTGGAGCCGATTCATCAGAACAGGTTCCTAGAAGTGCGATTTTGGGGTTGAAGGGTAAATTCTCCACTACAGGGGCTGTACCACTATGCATACCCACAGCAATAGACGAGAGTGCCTGTTTCTTCACAGCTTTGCCAACAGAGTATACTGCCAAGGTTTTGAATTTTTGCCTATCTGACAGGTGAGAAATGGCATCTCAGTGGAATTTTGATTTGATCTAAAGTCCACAGGCTTTAGACTGCTGAAAGGCTCCATGGCACAAAAAGGGTTAAGAACTTCTGCCCTAGACCTCCATCAAATGAGCTTTAAAATAACAAGGGTAATAATATAATAAACACTCCCTTGTGCCACATGTCACAACCCACTAGCTTTCTCAAATGAATGAAGTGTTCACCAGAACCTGAGAAAGTTTTAGCACTAAATAAGGCCACTGATACATACTGAATTATTCAATCACTGGTGATCACCTAAAATGCAAATGTTTTGCACTGCCCAGAAAACCTTGGAGCTACTTACCATCAGTAGAATGCACATGGGAGCTGCCAATCTGGTCCACCAGCAACATGAAAACAAAGCCCAGTACGAGGGAAACACCGATGTAGGCATGGAGCTGTGTGTGGTCATGGCTGTGCTCATGTTCATGGGCAACCGGTATTTCTGCTTTGTCTGACGCAATCACATTCTGTGTTTGACTCGCTTGGTGGTGTTTCCCTAGAGCAGAATGAACCATAAAGAGAAAATGTGTTTTCCCCCTCAAAACATCTTCATGTAGAAGCTTCCATTCTTTTGTATTTCAAGTTCTACAGATTTTACTGCAAAGACATTCACTTCCTGTGTTATAATCTAGCCAATCATAAACTCCCTTAACTTAAAGTTCATAATGAAAAAATTCCCAAGGGTCCTCTGCTTTTGGCATGCAGAGCTTTTAACTGCCTATTATTCCCAAAACCTAGGAAGTGGAAGCAAATCACCAAGAAAGCAGTCATATTCCCAAGGGATAGCATCCCCAAATCTTCCTTTCGGGCTAGAGAAATTCACACCAATCTCACCAGAAACTACAGTAAGGTTTATTTTGATGAAAATAGGCAAATGAAGAACAGTAACAGTGAAAATAATTACAATCAAATTTATCTAGTTTTACACTTAGGTTGATATAAAAATTGCAAATAAAGGGCAAACTGAGTATAAAACACTTTTTTTAAAAATCTCAGGGGACAATCACTAATTAGAAACCAAAAGGGCAGAGCAGTTTAAAAGAGACATTTCCTTCTAGAAAGATGATTGTTCTAGAAAGATGACTGTTCTAGAAATATGATTGTCAGGATACTCTGAATTACAGTAAATGACACCTGGCTAAGTAATACTGCTAGTTTATTATACTCACGTATTTGACACTCAAAACATAAACACTTCAAGGCCAGAATCCTGATCTTTGCTGTGTTTCATAAATACAGGCTAACATACTAAACACATTTCTTGCTTATAATTAGATTAAGCATTTTAATCTTTGACCAAAGAAATTACATAAGTCTGTTGCAATACTTTAGAGCCTGCCTTAATTCTTTAAAAGTCATTTTTGAGAAGCACAAAGCACATACCATCTTAAGATAATAAAAACTCATGTATTTTTCTAATTCTTGAAAGATTTTTTGTTTGTTTACACACCTTTTTTTAACTTTTAAAAAATGTGGTAAAATACACATTACATAAAATTTACTTACCATTTTAACCATTTTTAAGCATACAATTCTGTGGCTTTAAGTACACTCACATCATTCTACAACCATCATCCATCTCTAAAACTTTTTCATCTTCCCAAAGTAATTTTTTAATCTTAAGATTTTTTCCCTAATAGTGATTGCATTTACTTGTTTTAAAATATCTAAATCTCTCTCTTTTTTTTAATCAACTTTATTGAGGTATAGCTCACAAATGTAAAAACTCTAGTAACTACCACCAAGGTCAAGATATGGAACAGTACTTTAAAATATCAGAAAAATTGTCTTGTGCGTCCCTGGAGTCAATATGTCACTCTTGGTCCCAAGCAGGCACTGAAGAGCTTTTTGTCCCCAGAGTTTTCCCTGATCTAGGATTTCATATAAATGGAATTATGCAATATATCCTCTTTTGCATAAGGATTCTTTTGTTCAGAATAACATTTTGAGATTTATCTAAGCTTTGCATGTAGTTTGGTCCTCTTTTTTGTTGAGTAGTGTTCCATTGTATGGACATATCACAACTTGTTTATTCGTTCAGCTGTTGATAGACATTTAGGTAATTTCCAATTTTGGTCCATTATAAATAAAGCTGCTATGAGCATTCAGGTACAAGTCTTTCTGTGGATACACATTTTCTTTTCCCTTGGGTAAATACCTAGGATCAGAACTGACAGGTGTATGTATGTTTAACGTTATAAAAAAAACTGTCAAACTGTTTTCCGAAGTGGCTGTACCATTTTACAAACCCAACAGCAATGTCTGAGAGTACTAGTTGCTCCATTCCATTGTCAACATTTGATATTGTGAGGCTTTAAATTTTTAACCATTTTTACATAGGTGATCATGTCATCTGCAAACAGATAGTTTTACTTCTTGCCAATCTTTACGCCTTTTCTTTCTTTTTCTGGCCTTACTTCAGACTTGCGTCCGGCCAAGACCCCAAGTACAATGTTAAGTACAAGTGGTTGAGAGGAGACAGCCATGTTTTGTTCCCAGTGTTAGGCATCTTACCTGTAGGTTTTTCAAATATACCCTTTCTCAGTAAGGAAGTTCTTTCCTAGTTTGCTGAGAATTAGGAGTTTAATTCTGTCAAATGTTTATGCTTTTCTGTACCTGTTAAGGATGATCAAATGGTTTTTCTACTTTATTCGATTAAGATAATAAATTAAAATGGTTTTTGGATATTAATCCAACCCCTGATTTGCATTCCTAGGATAGACTCCAACTGGTCAAAATGTATTATCCTGTCTATATATTGCTGTATTCAATTTGCTAATATTTGGTAAAGAACTGTGCCATCTACATTCATGAGGGATATCTGTCTGCAATATTTTTTCTTGTAACATCTCTGTTTGAGTTACATTGGCATCTTAAAATGAGACGGAGTGCTCCTCCAAGAGACAGGCAGAAAAAAACTTCCTCCAGCCCCCCAATTTCCATTTTATTAATTTAAACAAGTTCTACGAGTATCAGCAGTTAATGTTAATGGTGCTAATGTTAAGCAGTTTTTGAAATTGCTGACATGAGACTTATGACAATGTTTTTTAAATTTTTAAGGACATGATCCCTAGTAAAAAATAAATTTTACATCATGATCTAGTAAACATAGATGAAAAACTAAATAAAAATTTGCAAAAAATAATACTTATCCTTACAGTGGTTACAACGCACTATTCTATTTCTTCATCTGTCTTGTCCCTCCTTTGTGCTCTTCTTAAATGCCAGTCACAAGTCCAACTTACTAAATTTATTTCAAGATCCAGAGTTGCTACCTTCAGTTTGGAAGCACTGCTGGAGGTAAAGAGAGACTTTCAGAGGAAGAAATGGATGATTTTGGAATAAAAGGTATTTCCTGGAAATCAGAAGCCTACGCTGCAGTGATCAATTAAAGAGAACTGAACGCTAGACAGGTCTAGGAGGAAAAGGTGGGCAGACAGAATGTGCCTACCCTGTCCTTCATGCAAGCAAAATTATTGTTAGCAGTAAGGATTTTAAGCCAGAGAACTTACTGAAAGCTCAGAGATGAAAAATAATTAAGTTTATGAGAGAAGCAATCTAAGAATTTTGATCAGTAGTGTTGGACAATTAAAATGTAGCCTCATGGTAAAAGGAGGGTGTTCAGTTTGTGAAAATCATTGAGCTATATACTGCCAATATGTGTACTTTCTTGTATGTATGACATATACTTTTTTGTATGCAATATTTCAATAAAAAGTTAATAAACTCAAAATGCAGTACCCTGATGACCAATACTGAGATGGCAGAACTCACTACTTTTCAAGTAGGTCTTTGTGTGCTGGGAGAATAGCTTAGCATGGCCTCAAGAATGTAAAATAAATAAACGAAGTAAAACAATTGACTTTCTCTAAAGACAAGGCAATTTTTGGTATGCTTCTGTTTTAACATACAAAACCAATTCTTCATATTTATAGATGTAAAGAAACTACACATGTGAAGTCAGTCATAGAATTTTGCTAACTACAATTTTCAACACTATTTAGAAAGATGCTATTGGAAAGGATTTGAACGATTATCTTTTCATAAGGTACCCACTAAATATTTAACAAAACGGGCTCCTGTCTCTGCCTCTGCTTAGACTCTGCAGGAGTTAATGAATCCATGGGCCTTCCATGCTGCTTCTCCTGGATAACACCTTGTCTTTCAAGACTCAGCTCATAAGTCCCTTCCTCCTTGAGATTTTCTGTGTCCTCCTCTAGTCATGTACACACAGAGTAGTAGTACGTGTCTACCATAGATTTTATATGACTATAACATAATTCAGACAGCAGCAAACTGCAGGACAGAGGCTCATGCCTAGCTCTGTAAATAAAATTTGCACTGGAACACAGCCATGCTCATTTGTTCATGGACTGTCTGGTTGCTTTCATGCTATGACAGCAGAGTTGAGTAACTGCAACAGAAACCATATGGCCCACAAAGCCTAAAATATTTACTATCTGGCCCTTTACAGAAAAAGTTTGCCAACCCCTGCTGTCACTGACTGTTAATTTATTCATTTTCCATCAGCTGTGAATTCTTGAAGGCAGGGGCTATATTGTGTATCTATGAACGGATAACAATCAATATAAGGCCATAAATTGAGTAGATACTCAACAAATTGATGTTGAAGGCAAAAAAATGGCCTTCACTTCTGTATTTTTTTTATGTGGCATTTCATCTCAAAAGTTATGCAATTAATTACTTCCTAAGCAAAAAGATTTTTTTAATGGAAATAAAATACAATCTTTTAGTTGTATGTTTTAAGGTAATTATGCACATGCTTCTTTATAAATCCAGACTTAATAGGTAACAGATGTACATGCTAAATTAGGTGAAAGGTCATGCTAAAGCGAGCTTAGGTACAAAGGTGGGTTAACACCTTATTAAAGGGTGTTAGTCATACTATTATTTGTGAACAGTTGCATAATAATTTTTAAAGATAATTAATTTTCGGGTGTCCATAGTTCTGAAACTAAATGTCAAGCCTAATTACAACTTTCAAAGGGTGGCCAAAATTACTTCCCTTCATAAGGTATAACTATATCAGAATTTTTAAATTTAAATGAGTATAAGATCCTTCTATATCTTATCCTAACAATGCTTTCTTTATCTAAATAATTTTGGAACTCTTGGCACAGCATTCAGAGTCACATTTATGAATCACAATAAAACTGTCATATTTTCTAGTATCACCAGCTTTTGATCTAAAATAATATTGAATAAACAGGTCACCTATCTTATCGAACAGATTGGCATTGAATAAGTTGTACATTTCTCTAAACCTAAACTACTTTCAAGGAAAATTCTGCTGCCACTGATGATTCTCATCTAAGTGTGCTGCATACTCTGGAGGTAAATTAAAGAAAGAGTTCCAACATTTTTTGAGCATTCACTGATACAAGTACATAATTTCCTGACGTTCCCATTTTGAAGGCGTTAACACCTAATTTTATGTAAAATTGTGGCAAATAAGTAAAATGTCAGCAACATTATTTTTTATATATATATATATATATACATGTTCACATACATATATATATATATGGCTTGAAATAAGTGTGCTGTTGATTGAAGCTTTCCATAAAAGACCTGAATACTTATACTTAAGTGGAATTTAACTTTATATAAAAACATGAAATATTTACTGGATTATATACAATGAATGGTAGGCATTATTGGTTTTATTTGCGAGCATTAGCCAAAACAAAACAAAAAAACTTTTCAAAGTGAGTGATAATCCCATGATCTTATTAGTACATAAACTGATTAGTAATGGGATCCAGATATTCAGTATTAACACATCCATCCTTCCTTCTACTCCAGGATATGAAACTCAACCTAGCAAAAACTGAGATCTTAAAACCCAGCTATTTACTATTTACAGTAGCCAAGACATGGAAACAACCTACATGTCCATCAACAGATGAATGGATAAAGAAGATGTAGTGTATATATACAATGGAATACTACTCAGCCATAAAAAGAATGAAATAATGCCATTTGTAGCAACATGGATGACCTAGAGAGTATCATACTAAGTGAAGTGAGTCAGAAAGAGAAAGACAAATACCATATGATATCACTTACATGTGGAATCTACAATATGACACAAGTGAACTTATCTACGAAACAGAAACAGACTCACAGACATAGAGAACAGACTTGTGGTTGCCAAGGGGGAGGGGGGTGGGCAAGGGATGGATTGGGAGTTTGGGATTAGCAGATGCAAACTACTATAAATAGAATGGATAAACAACAAGGTCCTCCTGTATAGCACAGGGAACTATATTCAATATCCTATAATAAACTATAATGGAAAAGAATATGAAAAAGAATGTATATATATGTATAACTGAATCACTCTGCCGCACAGCAGAAATTAACATCACATTGTAAATCAACTATACGTCAATAAAATAAAATTTTTTTAAAAACCAAGCTATTTAATTAAAATACATTACGTTGTGGACATGTGTTGCTCATTCTCAAAAGAACTTTCAGGTTGTTATCGTTGTATCTGTTTTACTCAGGGCACTGGTTGGTAATTCACATGCTGAGACATGTTCCACATCACATTCCCCACTGCAGAGTATATAAACCCAGTATTATCATTGGATATTGCTCATCAGACATATATTTCTCGTGCCACTAACAGAGTGTTCAGCAAATCATTATGGGCTTAATTCTTTCCCTAGATATTCATATAGGAGTCCTTCCAGTAAGTTCCATCAGTATAGTATGTAGCCTTTCTATGACACAGACACATACGTTAAATTTAATATAATAGAATCAATTTACCCTTTGAACAGATTTGTTGGAACTTCTTCTTCAGATTAACATGTACAAAGAACAAAGCATTCTAAGATTCAAACCTTCAGGTAATTTGTTTTTTTTTTTGTTTTTTTTGAGGTGATCCCCAGTTTTCAGTTTTGTATTTTTGGCCTTCACTGGTTGTTTTAAACTTCTTAACTTCTACTCACACCTTATAACCTTCACAGATTTTTACTATATACTTATCTTTTTCTGGCAAAGACAGACAGTTCTTTACACTTGACGTGTTTTCAGTAATAGGGTGGTGTAGCTCTTAATAATGATGCATTCTGTTTCTGATGTAAAACAGAAAACTGACCATAGTCAAATGTATAAAGCTGACATTTTAAAGGGATGTTAGTGAATCTTTTATCAAAATACTACCGTGTTTCTGAAAGACAAGAATCTCATTACAAGGTAGGAAACAGATTTCTTTAGCAGATAAACAGTGTTTTGGTAATGTGAAATTCCTTACAAAGTCCACCATGTAGCAGAGTGTCATTAAAAGTGTAGGCTTCACAGAAACTAACACATCATTGTAAAGCAATTATACTCCAATAAAGATGTTAAGAAAAAAAAAAAGTGTAGTCTTCCAAGTAAGACAGGCTGTGTTTCAAATCCTGGTCCTGACGCTTACTGGCTGAGTTCCTTGGGCAAATTATTTAACCTCTTTGTGGCTCAAAAGCCTCATCTACAAAATAGTATCCACCTCAGAGGGTTGCTGTGATGATCAGGCAATATATCCACACAATACCTGGTATGTGGTTAAGTGCTCACTGAATGTTTAGGAACACAGTTGCACATTAGATGGAATTAATTTGGGAGATTTATTTTTAAACATCTTATATGAAATAGTTGGCCTGATTATCTTGTCAGATACAATACTGAACAATAAAACAATGCTGGGGGTGGAGGGAGAGGAAGGGGCAGGGAAAAAGCAGAGACTAGACATTTTAGCAGACAGAATAAGAGGTAGATGAGATAGGTTGTATTAGTCCAGGATCATCCATGTTTCAGAATCCTGAAAGTAAAGTATAACAAGAGCCTTAAAGAGCTCCACTTTTATTAATGAATGATAGGATAAAAGTTAATTAAATATAATAGCAGATTTAACCCTCTACTTTAAATGCAGAGCAAAATGACAGAGAAAGCCATAAAATGATAACTGTATCTCTCTAAAGAACCTGACACACGGCATTCTTGGAGAAATAAGCGGGATAATCTATACTGAACTATTTCTGACCACAACAGTTTCAATGATCATCCAGTTATGAGCACATCACATTTATATTTAGGTCTTTGACCAACAGTCTGCCTTCCTAAACATATCAATTCTCATGTTCCAAAGAATTATGGTGGTTTCAAACATTAGCTCCACAGTAAACAAGGACTGCAGTACTCAATAAACTATGTCCTCAAAACTTCTGTTTCTAGGGCTTCCCTGGTGGTGCAGTGGTTGAGAGTCCGCCTGCCGATGCAGGGGACACGGGTTCGTGCCCCAGTCCGGGAAGATCCCACGGGCTTGGGCCCGTGAGCCATGGCCGCTGAGCCTGTGCGTCCGGAGCCTGTGCTCCGCAACGGGGGAGGCCACAACAGTGAGAGGCCTGCGTACCGCAAAAAAAAAAAAAAAACCTTCTGTTTCTACAGAAAGATGGTTTTCTCACATGAACGCTAATAATCATCTAAGGCCAGTGAGTTTAGAGCTATAAACACGGAAGAGTATGTGAGAGGTTCCTTTTTAAATTAATTCGTATTTAATAATGCTTATTAAAGTGTCAGAGCACTTAGTTAACATGGTACACTGAGCTCTGAAAAAATATGTTAATTATCATAATTATAAGGTTCACAGAAGAACTAAACCATAGCCTGTAGTTACATGTAAATAAACTCCTTTTTCAAAGTTTGGAGAAAAGTTGGTTTGATGTACAATAAAGAAAGAGTGGAAACGGGTGGAGGGAGAAAAAGATAAAGTAGCAGAAACTAAAGTGATGTGACTTATCAGTATAGAGAGAGATGAGGAAAATTTGGAGATAGCTTAGTTTAAAACTAACATTATGGTCGAGCTACCTCAAAATTTAATAAAGTGGAATATTAACATTTTACTTTTTAAAAAGAATGATGGGAGGGCTTCCCTGGTGGCGCAGTGGTTAGGAGTCCGCCTGCAAATGCAGGGGACATGGGTTCGAGCCCTGCTGCGGGAAGATCCCACATGCCGTGGAGCAACTGAGCCCATGTGCCACAACTACTGAAGCCCGCACGCCTAGAGCCCGTGCTCCGCAAGGAGAGAGGCCACCGCAATGGGAGGCCTGTGCGCCGTAACCAAGAGTAGCCCTCGCTCACCACAACTGGAGAAAGCCCGCACGCGGCAAAGAAGACCCAACGCAGACAAAAATAAATAAATAAAATAAATTTAAAAAAAATAAAAAGAATGATGGGGACTTCTGGTGCTGGCCAAGGTGGAGTAAACCTACTATAGTCTCAATCACACACTGATTATGACAAAAACTCTGGACAAAACACACAAAATACAACTACCTGAAGACTATTAAGAGTAAACAATAGCAAGAGGAGAGAGGGCAGCAAAAACTTCAAAAGAAACCCTGTCCTTCTAGCAGAGGACCAGGAAGAGGGACTGCTGAGAGGTGTTGGTGTGGAGGGAAGCCCTCCCCTTTTTTTTCCTTTTACTCTCCCTCTCTTTTCTTTCCCAGCCCTGCCTTGAAGGCAGCCCAGCTGCAGAACTTCATGGCAGTACCAACAGCAGTTAAAAACCCAAGAAATACACCATCTTTCTGGCCACAGTATCTAGGAAAAGGGCCCCAGTGGTCTGAAGAGTATGGGGGGAAAACAGGTTATTCTGTTCTCTCTTTTCTCCTGCCACTTTGCCCTGACAGCAGCTCAAGCTACATGGAGCTTATCAAATTTCTAAATACTAGAATATCGGAAACTGACATTTTTAAAGTAACATTTACAATTGCACAACAATATGAAATATTTAGGTATAAATCTAACAAAATATTTGCAGATCTGTATGCTAAAAACTACAATACTGATGAAAGAAATCAAAGAAGACCTAAATAAATGGAGAGATATATTGTGTTCATGGATTGGAAGGCACAATATTCTCAAAATGTCAACTCTCCCCAAATTAATCTATAGATTCAATTCGATATCAATCAGGATCCCAGCATGATTTTTTTTTGTAGATACTGACAAGCTGACTCTAAATTTTTATAGAAAGGCAAAGGAACTAGTTTAAGCAAAACAATTTTGAAAAATAAGAACAAAGTTAGAAGGACTTCACAATCTAATTTCAAAATCTGCTATAAAGATATAGTCATCAAGAAGACAAATGTAGTATTGGCAAAGGATAGACAAATAGATCAATGGAACAGAACAGAGAATCCAGAAATAGACCAACACAAACATGGTCAATTGATTTTTGACAAAGGTGCAAAGACAATTCAATAGAGATAGTCTTTTCAACAAACGGTGTTGGAACTATTGGACATCCATCCATATGCAAAAAATGAAGGACTTCCCTGTGGTGCAGTAGTTAAGAATCTGCCTGCCAATGCAGGGGACACGGGTTCGAGCCCTGGCCCAGGAAGATCCCACATGCTGCAGAGCAACTAAGCCTGTGTGCCACAACTACTGAGCCTGTGCGCTCTAGAGTTCATGAGCCACAACTGCTGAAGCCCGTGCACCTAGAGCCCATGCTCCTCAATAAGAGAAGCCACCGCAATGAGAAGCCCGTGCACCGCAACAGAGTAGCCCCCGCTCACGCAACTAGAGAAAGCCCGCGTGCAGCAACAAAGACCCAATGCAGCCAAAAATAAAAAATATAAATAAATTTATTTTTAAAAAAATGAACCTTTACATTGTGTTCAAAATTAACTCAAGATGGATCATAGACCTAAGTATAAAACCTAAAATTATAAAACTTCTAGAGGAAAACAAAAGAGAAAATCTTTGTGAACTTGGGTTTAGCAAAAGGTTTTAAAATATGACACCAAAAGCACAATTCATGAAAGAAAGAACTGATAAATTCACTTCATCAAAATTAAAAACTACTCTGTGAAAGATACTGTTAAGAGAATGAAGCCACAGACTAGGAGAAAATATTCGCAAATCACATATCTCAGTAAAGGACTTGTATCCAGAATACATGAAGAACTCTCCAGACTCAATAATAAGAAAACTCAATTTAAAATATGGACAAATGATTGGATACCATCAAAGAAGATACAGCAATGGCAATCAAGCACATGAAAAGATGTGCAACGTCATTTGCCATTAGGAAACTGCAAATTAAAACCACATTGAGATACCACTATCCACCTAATAGAGTGACTAATGAAAAGATGTTCAACGTCATTTGCTATTAGGAAATTGCAAATCAAAACCACATTGAGATACCACTACCCACCTATTAGAGTGACTAAAATAAAAAACTAAAACAAAATAGACAACATCAAGTGTTGGGAAGGGAATCAACTGGAACTCTCACACATTACTGAGGGGAACACAAAATGGTACAGGCACTTTGGAAACAAGTTTGGCAATTTCTTATGAAGGTAAACACACACTTACCATATAACCCAGCAATTCCACCTGTCAAAAGAAATAAAAATTCATGTTCGCACAAAGACCTGTACACAAATGCTTATAGTGACTTTACTGATAATCACCAACACTGGAAAAAACCCATGTCTTTCAACTGGTGAAGGAATAAACAAACTATGGTTCATCCAAACAATGGTTCATCCAAACAATGGCATACTACTCAGAAATAAAAAGGTACAAACCACTGATGCACAGAACAGCATGATGACTCTCAACCTCATTATGCTAACTGAAAGAAGTCAGACCCAAAGGCTACAAGATTGCATGTATATGACATTCAGAAAAGGCAAAACTATAGAGAGAGAGAAGAGATCAGAGGTTGCCCAAGGTTGGGGGAAAGGTTTGACTACAAAAGGGGATGAAGGTGATGGGACTGTTCTGCGTTTTGACTTTATGCATTTGGCAAAATGCAGTCATTCATGCCAAAAAGAGCGAATGTAAAATATATAAATGAAAATATTTTTTTTTTTTTTGCGGTACGCAGGCCTCTCACTGTTGTGGCCCTTCCCATTGCGGAGCACAGGCTCCGGACGTGCAGGCTCAGCGGCCACGGCTCATGGGCCCAGCCGCTCCGCGGCATGTGGGATCTTCCCAGACCGGGGCACGAACCCATGTCCCCTGCATCAGCAGGAGGACTCTCAACTACTGCGCCACCAGGGAAAATAATTTTTAAAGTTTTTTTTTCTTGTTTTTGGCAAGGCTCGGTGGCTTGTGGGATCTTAGTTCCCTGACCAGGGATAGAACCCACACGCCCTGCAGTGAAAGCATGGAGTCTTAACCACTGGACCGCCAGGGAAGTCCCTTAAAAGATTTTTTAATGATGGCTTAGGGCAGGAGAATAATCTATGGTGAAAAGGTTAAAGAGACCAGAACGCTTATTTTTGAAAAAACAGGTTTATACAGCACATACATTTTCAAATGAATCCACAAAATTATTTTAGAACAAAACCAGGAAAACTATTAAAATAAAGGAAAGCAACCCAACACATAGTAGCTACATTTAACTTTAAAACTATACCTGAAATATGGTATGTAAATTATGTCATAAACTGTTATTAAAAAACAAACAAACAAAAACTAAACCTGAAGCAGTTCTTTCCTCTACCCCAGTGTTTCCCAAACTTGTCTATTAAGAATCATTTGGGGCTTTCCTGGTGGCGCAGTGGTTGAGAGTCCGCCTGCCGATGCAGGGGACATGGGTTCCTGCCCCGGTCCGGGAGGATCCCACGTGCCGTGGCGTGGCTGGGCCCGTAAGCCATAGCCGCTGAGCCTGCGCGTCCGGAGCGTGTGCTCCGCAACGGGAGAGGCCACAACAGTGAGAGGCCCGCGTACCGCAAAAAAAAAAAAAAAAAAAAAAAAAAGAATCATTTGACAACTTGTTAAAATTAGACATTCCCAGGTCCCTTCCCTGGAAATTCTGATTCAGTAGTCTAGGTTGGGGGCCAGGAAACTACATTTTTAAAATGCACCCCTCCCTCAAGGAACTTTTATTATCAGGCAAGTTTAGGAAATAACTGCCACCCACAATTCTTAGCACAAAGACGAGCAAAACAAATTTTAATTGTCTATTTAATCATAGTCTGAATGTTTCCTAGGATATCAGGATAGTAATGATCACATGCAGAAAAATTCAAGATGATCCACTAGAATATGAAAGGACTTTAAACCTCATATTCCAAAATTTTCTATTTAAGGAGTGTGTTTTATAATGTATAGAGTAAATCAGTACAATAGCACGTGTGTATCTTTTTTCCCAATAGAATATATGATCAGAAAAGGGTGAAAACCACTGCTCTAAGGCTCCTGATTTATTATTTTTTTCCCCTAAGGCTGACCAATCCTCAGCTTCTGTCCTATTTTGCAATAAAATCTCCACAATCCTCACACTTTACCATTATGCCCATATTCATACCCTAGGCATAAGAGCATCATCAATCTGGATAAAAGACACAGTTCTTCTCCTCTACTGAGACCTGAAAGACTACTTATTATACTATAACTAGTAAGAAATTTGGAAGGTGTTTACCTCTTTATACTATTCTTAAAGTCCAACAGACTCTTGGCATTTGAAGATTCAGTTCACCAATTTAACATTTGTGGTTTCACTCCTTCACAGGTATCTGTGAAGTTTCATGACAAGTAGGAATCTGATTTTGCTGAATCACAAATTTGAATCAAGTATGCCTTCCAGCTGGTGTGAAGGACCAAATCATTTAACAGATGAGTGAACCAAGCTGACACTGCTCAGCATTTTCTCTTATACAGCTATACTGTTCTCTGCTTGTCAGGAAAGGTCTCTTTAATTTTTTAGTTATCCTTTACTACAGAGGTCCTCACTACAAAGCTTACTATAAAGGGTCCTTTAATCCAAATGTGTTTATCTATATATTTTTTTCAATTAAAAAACACTAAAAGGGGCTTCCCTGGTGGCGCAGTGGTTGAGAGTCCACCTGCCGACGCAGGGGACACGGGTTCATGCCCCAGTCCGGGAAGATCCCACATGCCGCGGAGCAGCTTGGGCCCGTGAGCCATGGCCACTGAGCCTGCACGTCTGGAGCCTGTGCTCCACAACGGGAGAGGCCACAACAGTGAGAGGCCCGCGTACCGCAAAAAAAAAAAAAAAAAAAAACACTAAAAATACAATCATTATCATGTAGGATCTTGGAAGTTTTTGCACGGACATTAAAAAATGACTGTCATACTTATAAAGCCCAGAGTTCATGCATTATTGCAAATAAATCTTAAGTGGTATTCATGGATTGAGGCATTCAATCACAAACTGCTATTGATGTGTTTATTGTCAAAGACGTCAAAAGATGTTTTGGCATATATTCTGTGGCGAACCTGAACTGTGTTCAGAAAAAAATACCACTAAGCTTCTCCTTTCAGCCCTCCACATCAATAACGTATCTCAAAGGCCTGTCTCTCTTTCTCACCCTCAAGAAAATCTTCATAAAGTGCATGTACTCCTTCAGGCACGATGACAGCAAGGGCAGTTCCACAGAGAAGGCCAGCACCCAAAACAGTCACCAGCTTTAGTCGCTCCTGGAAAGAAAACATAAGCTGTTGAAAAGACTGATGAATGAACGGGGTAAAGTTTCTGAAGTACCTGCAATGAAGACTGTGAGCTGCTTATCTGCGAGGCCAAAATCTACAATGGCCACTGAACATGAAAAAGCGTCAGCTTCATGAATAATAATGCCAATTAAAACAAGGAGATGCCATTTTTAAGTTTACCAGATTGGCAATGATGTGGGAAAACTTGTCTACTACCCACAATAGGGAGAAATGAGCATACTTGTCTAACACTGGAAGAAATATGAATTGCTGCAACCTACCTGGACCCCAATTTGGCAATTTAGATTTAAAGCCTCAAAAATGTGAATTCTTTGATCCAGCGATTTCACTTCTAGAAATTTATCCTAAGAAAGAAAGAACTATGCAAAGATGACCACTGCACATATTAAGAATGCAAACCTGAAAATAACCTAAATGTCCACGAAAGGAGACTAGCTAATAAACTTTAATACTTCATCACAGTAGCACAAGACTCAGTAATTAAAAATTATGATACAGGTCTATTCATGGATATAGAAAGTCATGATGTACTGTTATGAGGAAAAAGCTGGTGGCCAACAATATGCATTGATAATCTCGTAATTCTTTTGAAAAGGTATACATACAAGTAGAACAAGTATAAATTACATATTAACAAATTTTTTACTTTATAGATTATAAACATAATGTGTGATATATAATTTACAACACATTTTTAAAATTTATTTATTATTATTATTTTTTTGCTGTGTTGGGTCTTGGTTGCTGCATGCAGGCTTTCTCTAGTTGCAGCAAGTGGGGGCTACTCTTTGTTGCAGTGTGCGGGCTTCTCATTGCGGTGGCTTCTCTTGTTGCAGAGCATGGGCTCTAGGCGTGTGGGCTTCAGTAGTTGCAGCACGCGGGCTCAGTAGTTGTGGCTCGCGGGCTCTAGAGCGCAGGCTCAGTAGTTGTGGCACATGGGCTTAGTTGCTCCGTGGCATGTGGGATCTTCCCGGACCAGGGATCGAACCCATGTCCCCTGCATTGGCAGGTAGATTCTTAACCACTGTGCCAACAGTAAAGTCCCTACAACATATTTTAAATTTATCTGCAATGAACATCTATTACTCATACAATGAAAAAACATATTCAGTTTAAATTTATTTATTTTTGGCTGCGTTGGGTCTTCGTTGCTGCACACGGGCTTTCTCTATTTGCACCGAGTGAGGGCTACTCTTCGTTGCGGTGCGCACGCTTCTCATTGCAGTGGCTTCTCTTGTTGCAGAGCATGGGCTCTAGGCACACGGGCTTCAGTAGTTGTGGCACACAGGCTCAGTAGTTGTGGCTCGCGGGCTCTAGAGCACAGGCTCAGTAGTTGTGGTGCATGGGCTTAGCTGCTCCGCGGCATGTGGGATCTTCCCAGATGAGGGATCGAACCCGTGTCCCCTGCATTGGCAGGCGGATTGTTAACCACTGCACCACCAGTGAAGTCCCTGTATTCAGTTTGATGCTTAAATGTCCTATAGCTTTTTAAAAAACACTTGACTAAGATTGACATACTAGAGTTATAGATATTTACTGCATACAATTTTATGTGTTTGGAAATAAGTATACATCTGTGAAACCATCAACACAATCAATGCCATAAATGATCTATGGTTTTAATCCACTTAATCCCAGTATTTTCTTTTCACTCAGGTTTCTTTAAGAGACAGTATCCTGACATACAAGATATAAAAGATTAAGTTTCAAAATTTCTTGAAGCAGTGATGTACCCTATGTGGCTTCCTGAAGTCTTAGCGGTATGAAAAATGATCTTTAAAACTACAGGAAGGTGGACTTCCCTGGTGGCGCAGTGGTTGGGAATCCGCCTGCCAATGCAGGGGACACAGGTTTTAGCCCTGGTCCGGGAAGATCCCACATGCCACGGAGCAACTAAGCCCGTGAGCCACAACTACTGAGGGCCGAGCACCTAGAGCCTGGGCTCCGCAACAAGAGAAGACACACAATGAGAAGTCCGCACACCACAAGGAAGAATACTCCCTGCTCGCCACAACTAGAGAAAGCCCGTGCACAGCAACGAAGACCCAACGCAGCCAAAAATAAAATAAAAATAAAAAAACCCACAAGAGGGCATTTATGTTGCTTAGGACAAAGTTTTAACAATTTAATAGTATATCATGTACTTAACTTTTCTGTTTTAGTTTCTTTTATGAGGTTAGCAAAAATAACAATGGTTGTATTAGTTCTGATATACTACTGAACTTGCAACTGTGAAGCTGTGGGAATATATATGTACAAGTACTGCCTCTATAGGAAAATGGGTTTTTAGCTGAAAGGCTGGTTGAAACATTACCCACTCCTTGTTTGGGAACAAAGAAGGGATCTATACCTATTGTGTATCTATTGAAAATGGCGGAACTACATTTGCAGTGTCAGCACCAGCTAATACTTGCCCTATAGCAAGAGGGAAATCCCCTTAGCACCTAGGCCAGGTCACCCCTTCATACATTCAGGACAGCCATTAACTACTTATAAACTGAGAGTGTTCTGAATGCATCCAGTGGTTGGGGCACTGGCTTGGGAGGCAGAACTGACTCCATGTTCAAATTAGTTAACAAGTTAGCACCTCAACTCTTCTTATTTTTTAATTAATTAATTAATCAATTAATTTTTCGGCTGCGTTGGGTCTTCGTTGCTGTGCGCAGGCTTTCTCTAGTTGCAGTGAGCAGGAACTACTCTTTGTTGCGGTGTGCGGGCTTCTCATTGCGGTGGCTTCTCCTGTTGGGGATCACGGGCTCTAGGCGTGCAGGCTTCAGTAGTTGTGGCACGTGGGCTCAGTAGTTGTGGCTCACTGGCTCTAGAGCGCAGGCTTAGTAGTTGTGGCGCACAGGCTTAGCTACTCCGTGGCATGTGGGATCTCCCTGGACCAGGGCTTGAACCCGTGTCCTCTGCATTGACAGGTGGATTCCTAACCACTGTGCCACTGGGGAAGTCCCTCAACTTTTCTTCTGTAAAATAATATTTCTACATGTCTTGTGAAGATAGAGGAGTCAATAGGAGAAAGTGGCCAAAGCGTTTTGGAAAAATGACACCAGACAACTGGCGTTACTATTTTAATGCTCAATACTGAGCTATTCTAAGAGTCTTTGTCTTTTCCAAGTTACTAAACTCACTGAAGTACTGCTAATCACAGCATTCATTTGAGACAAACTGTCAGAGCATGGAGAACACAAGATGGAAAAACAGCTCTATTCTGTGTAGAAGGTGGCATGGTAATTAGTCTTTTCATCATTCTCTCTAAACAATTCATAAAAGTCACCTTTGTTTAAAAAAAATCATGAATGTCAAGTTTTACTGCTAAGGAAGGACAAAAATGAGGGTAAAACTGAACTGGACTGAGCATACCATTTCATCTGAAGGTCTCGGTTTCAGAACTCCACAATGCAAACTGATGAATAAATTACTAGGAAAGAAAATTGTCCTGTCAGCATTTTGACTATGCTCTACTCTGGGAAATGGAAATGAAAGATACCCCAGATTTGCAAATTAAGGGAAGATGAGAAGAGAGGAAAGGGATGTATGTACCGAAAAGAGAAAGAGCTAATTGCCCTCAAGAATTACTTGGGTTACCAGTAACCCAAGTTACACCTATAACCCAGTTACAGGTGTTACTCCCAAGAGCACTCCCCAATAAACTTCCTGCACGCAAATCTTCTCAGAGTCTGTTTTCTGGGGAACCCAACCTAAGACACTCACATCATACACAAAAGTTAATTCTTGATGGGTTATACACCTAAATATAAAACCTAAAACGCAAAAGCTGTTAGAAGAAAATGTAGAATATCTTGGCAATCACGGGGTTGGCAAAGATTTCTCAGCAGGGACACAAAAAACACAAACCATTTTAAGAGAAAAAATTCAATATCAGAATTTTAAATGTTTGCTGATCCATTAAGAAAATGAATTAGGCAAGCTGCATACTGGAAGAGAATACCCGCAGTACCTACATCCGTAATGGAAATACATATATCTGTGTAACGCTGCCCACATCAGCCCCCTTCAGGTTGGAGACACCTATTCCCCCAGCTGCTGGGGCTGTTGCCTGCTGATGGCTTGCAGCTGAGTCCCTCTGCGATACTGCCCTTGGGTCAAAGGAACTGGCTAGCCTCAAGTTATAGTCCCTCTCCCAGGGCAGTCCACATCCAGTGACTAGCCCACTTGGTGCTATGTGGAGGGAGGTACAAAGCCTCATCTCCTTGTCTCAATTCAGAATATCTCAGAAGGGGCATCCAGCTTCAGAGCCTTCTGTGGGTTGATCTGAGGCCTCTGGGGCAACTGAACGACAGTTCAACTTCTCCATCTGCTTAATCCTGCTCATTCTTTCACAGGTGTTACTCCCAAGAGCACTCCCCAATAAACTTCCTGCATGCAAATCTTCTCAGAGTCTGTTTTCTGGGGAACCCAACCTAAGACACTGACAAAGCACTTGTATTTGAAATATAAAGAATGAATACAACTCAATAAGAGACAAAATTAAAGTTAAAAAATAAAAACGGGTAAAACACTGAACAGATACTTCACAAAAGATATATGAATGGCCAGAAAGCCCATGAAAAGGTGCTCAACATCATTTAAGCATCATGAAAGTGCAAGTTTAAACTACAGTAAGATACCTCTTCACACCCACTAGAACGGCTAAAATTAAAAAGACTGAGAACACTAAATGATGGCAAGGATATAGAGCAACTGGAACTCTCATACATTGTTGGTGAGAGCATAAAATGGTACAACCACTTTGGAAAACTGGTCATCTCCTATAAGGTTAAACCAGCAATTCCACTTTGGGGTATTTACCAAGAGAAATGAAAGCATATGTCCCCACCAAAATTTGTATAAGAATGCTCATAGAAGCTTTATCCATAATAGCCAGAATCTGAATCAGATGTACAGCAATAGCAGAATGGATAAACAAACTGTGGTACACTTACACAATGGAATACCAATCAGTAACAAAAAGGAAAAAATGACTGCTTCATACAGCAACGTGAATCTCAAAAACATCACCCCAATGTCTGAAAGGCCTTACACAAAGAGAGCATGTACTGAGTCCATTTACATGAAGTTTAAAAGCAGGCCAAACTATCTATGGCAACAGAAATCAGAACAGCGGCTGCTTCTGGCAGGAGGGTTACACAGTGGCAGAAAAGACTAACTGGAAAATGGCACCAGGTTATTTTTTTAGGATGATGGAAGTGTTCTAAATCTTGATTGGGATGTGAGTTACATTTATAAACATTTGTCACATTTCAGCAAACTGTATTAAGATTTGTACCTTTTACTCTATAAAATTATCTGGAGAGTAATTTACTCAGCCAGGACCTCTGAAAGGATTCATTTCAGAACTATTCAATTTTAACAAGGCGTCTTCATGGCAGGTTTTCGAAACCAAGGTCAGAGGTCTATGGAGAATACCAAAAACCACTTTCAAAATGTTTTCTTGGGGAATTCCCTGGTGGCCTAGTGGTTAGGATTCTGGGCTTTCACTGCCATGGCCTGGGTTCAATCCCTGGTTGGGGAACTGAGATCCTGAAAGCTACGTGCTGCGGCCGAAAAAAAAATTCTTTTTTTCTTAATCTAATTTGTCATTCAGATAGTCCTTAAAAATCATTCACCAGAATTTTATGTAAATAACTGCATGCAGAAACCAGTGGTGCTTACAGTTGTGGATCAATCCACAAATTCACAAGGCACTTACCAGGTGCTTCATTATATTCTACACTGGAGTCACATGAAGCACTAGATTGAGACAAGTTTTACAAGCAGGAGCAGAAGGTTTTTGAGGCTTGCATACCACAAAATTAAGGTGCTGAAATAGTACCATTTAAGAGAACTGAGGGATACATGCCATCCAGGATAACTATGGACACTACAAAAAACACAAAAGCTTCAAATCTGTAAAGAAAGTAAAAAACAATTCTCCTAAAATGCTGTCTTTTAAATTTTAAGTAATTTAAAATAATCTAATATTTTTAGACATTGTTTCTAAGATGAAATTACTTATAATTCCATTCACGTATTTACATGGACCAGATTTCTGAACATTATCTATCACAAGAGATTTTATAAGAATTTCCCAAAGGCCCAAGCTAGAAAACAGTCAAATCTCCATGTGTAGCTAATATCATTACAAAAAAATTATGGTAAATCTTTAAAGTACATAGTCATGAAATTACACTTCTTTGTTAATCATGTATGAACAATTAAATGCTCTCAGCTGAAGAAATGTGAACGGGAGCCTGGTCCAAATTTTTAGAAAGACAGTAAAAATTTTTATTAATCTTTAGACACATACTTTTGAAAGTGTGATACTAGCTACCAAAGTTATCAACATGGAATCCAAGTTTAAGAACTGGAAGAAATTTAAGAAATGATCCTCGCTCTATGAAGATGGAGAATCAAAAGCCAAAAATGAGGGATGATTTGCCCAAGATCACACAGCTAGGCTAGTAGTGTAGAGGCATGATTAGATTTGACATCGTACTCTACTGCCCTGTGCATTCCAAGACAATGTCCTTCATATGGCACGAGACATATATCCATTACATAAAATTTACCTCTAAAAAAAAAGACAAAATCCAATCACACAACCTCTTTAAATAGTGTGTCAGAAAAATCCCTTAGCAACATCGAGAGGAAAACCAAAATTACAATTAGTTATAACTGTTCTCTGTTGACATTTTCTAAAGGTCTGTGGCAAAATGAGAAATAAGGACAATGTAATGAGCTTTTCATAACATTTTATTTCTTCAATGTAGAGGACTATTCTTTATTCTAAGATTATGTCCTACATACTCTTTTATGTTAAAATGTCCTTTCTTTTAAGAAATGATGGTGACAATAGTTTTTGTTTTTTAGTGTCCTTACTTGCAAAATTAAAGCAGGCAATACTTTACCAATTCTCCTGAATTTCAAATATATTACTGACCTGTGAAATCCAAAAGCCTGGAAAACCCTGGCCTACAACAGTGTAAGCATGAGATCAGTGTAAGCATGAGATCTGTATTACAATACCATAAAAAAAAAGTCAGAAAAAAAAGAATTTGAGAATCTGTAAAAAAGAGATCATTGAGGTAAACTTGAGTAAATCATCTAGCTTTGTAATATTTCCTCTGAGGAAAGGCAGTGTGAGCTAAAATTACTGTATTATGTTTTCAGTCTATTTTGAAATTAAAGCACATTTAATTTACCAAATGAAGTTAAACTTCCTATGTTTAACTAAGTTAACTAAATTGAACAAACTTATGTTTGTTCCTGGAACTCCTTACCCCAAAACTTTAAGTTCTATGAAGACAGAAACTTTTTTTTTTTTTTTTTTTTTTTTGCGGTACGCGGGCCTCTCACTGTTGTGGCCTCTCCCGTTGCGGAGCAACAGGCTCCGGACGCGCAGGCTCAGTGGCCATGGCTCACGGGCCCAGACGCTCCGCGGCATGTGGGATCTTCCCGGACCGGGGCATGAACCCATGTCCCCTGCATCGGCAGGCGGACTCTCAACCACTGCACCACCAGGGAAGCCCAAGGCAGAAACTTTTGTTTTTAATTTCCTGCTGAATACTCAGTTTATAGAACAGTATCTGGCACATAACAGATTCTCCCCTAAACATATACTAAGAGAATGAATGAAATGCCCAGCATCATGCAAGGCACTGGGGACTTGGTATCTGCCACTCCACTGGCCTTTAATATCAACAAATATATGAATGCACTGGAACCTCTTTAGAATACTTGTGCTAGGAAATAGGCCTTTTAAGGGAAAAAGTCCCTTAAAAGCATAACCATATCTAGAATTTTCAGTGGTTATTTGATTCAGAATTTATCCTTTGGCTCAAGGGGTATTAAAGTACATATAATGAAGAACCATAATAGAATTCCATCATAGTAAATGTGAGGCAATGCTGTCATGTCTCATTCATGCAAATACCTTAAATGATAACTGTTTTATTTCCAAGGAGCTCAAAACCTTGTTTCAATCTTCAGCACTGTTTCAATCACTGTTCAGTCACTGTTTCAATCTTCAGCAAAGCGATATAAAGATTATTTATTCTACAGAACTTTCATCAGCTTGATAAATGTGTACTAACTTTCTTACGGCAACCTAATTATAGAGGCAACACTTGTGATGAAAAAAAAATCAATAGTCAAAAAATAGGCATAATTGTCAAGGGTTATAGTTTCAATTTTTCTTAAAAAAATTTTTTTAACTACCTAAGTCATTTTAGACTCAATCTTACTTATTTCAAGCACTTGAGATGTGGCTCCATGTTATTTGTACAGCTGTATTCTTTCACACAACTTCACAACTTGTTAGTTAATCTCAAAACTATGTACATGTCAAAGTTAAAATGCTGACATTTTGCTTATGGTTCCCTCCTTTGCTTATGGTAAATCACTAAAAGGGTGTATTTAAATGAAGAACTACAAATTCCAAGTGTTGGTCCAAGATGAAAAGAGTTCCCAAAGCAATAGTTTCTGGTGGAGAAATGAAATATTTGCTCAAGAGAGGCATGCACTGTGCAATGTCATTCATTTTATGATATCTCATTTTACAATTTCACATCTGTAGCCTGACTAAGCCAAACGATTGACCGAAAGTATTCATTAAAACAACAGTTTGTATTCAATGCCATTAGCTATCAGTGCAGTGCAAAGCTTTGAAGTCAGTTTAGTTTTCTTGGCAGACACCAAGGTAGTTAAATGCTTTTTCTTTCCTTGCTCATAGAAACAGTCAATAAATTATTTGGTTCAACTAAACACATGCTGATAATTTTAAAAGCTTTTAATACCGAAGATTGTTTATTTCAATCTCCCTTATACCATGTTCATGTTAGTTCTGAAAGCATCAACTATAGTTTCCTAAAAAATCAAAGATGCATCTCATGTTATGAGACTGATTCCTTAAAAGCTCCAGGCACTGAAGAGATGAAATATCATACGGCACAAAGTAACTCTTGTTCAAGCAACAAAGGCTTTCTTTCTCCATATTCTTGCAAATAAGCCTGCTTCAAGGAGATACTTCCTAATGTCAATTTAACTACTACATTATCTGCTGCTAAGTGTCAGTAACAGATAACGAAGAAAACTCAAATATGAACTCGATTCTTCAAGTCCTTACAACTGAGGCAAGATGCCAAAAAGCTTCCTGCCTCTAAGTAGTGGCTCTGTGATACTGAGCAAGTTCAATATCCTTCAGGGTGGCCACTACTACCGCGATCATGTAGGAGTATGATGTTAGCACATTTAGCACAGAGTAGTTGTCATTATTACTTATCTTCAGCCTCATCAGTAGCATGCAGTAAATGCTTCTAAGCCCCTCCTCCACAAGAATCACGAAACAAAACCCAGATACTTGGACAGAAGTTCAAGTGAACAATGCTACCACAGTTGCCATTATGCCAGTGGCATATAGGCTTCCCCTTTCCTAATTCATTTGACATAGAGGTAAGAACAAGCAATACTTTATTGATGCCACTTCCTTCAATCTTGGAAAACAAGACTAACTTGTCTTTTTGTATGAGTCCTTTCTAAAAAGAAAAGGAAATCCCGTAAGATTGTTCGATGTGACTACAAAAACAAACAAAAACCCGTTGATGCATGGGAAAGACCTGGGAAAACACTGGCAATGAAATATTATATTATTAATACATAAGAAGTTTGACTGAATTGAGAAAATTAAAATAATAAACTACATTTTCTCTATCGAATTAGCAAAGTTTTAAAAATTAAAAATGATAGTACTCAGTGTTCGTGAGAACACAGTGTCATTTGCATTTGTTGAAAAAAAATGCATTAAAAAAAACTGGTAATAAAGATTGAGAACCTTCTTGAAGATGTTTATGCTCTTTAATCCTGTCATTCTACCCCGGAGGAAATAATCTGAAATATGATCATAGCTTTAGACACAAAAATATTCATTCAACACTATTATCATAGCAAAAACTTGAAAACAAATTAAATGCATAATAAGAATTTCTGTATGTAAAATAACTGAACGTAATGAAGACATTAAAAAGTGCCTATAGGGGACTTCCCCGGTGGCGCAGTGGTTAAGAATCTGCCTGCCAAGGCAGGGGACACGGGTTCGAGCCCTGGTCCGGGAAGATCCCACATGCCATGGAGCAACGAAGCCCATGCGCCACAACTATGGAGCCTGTGCTCTACAGCCCGCGAGCCACAACTACTGAGCCCACGTGCCACAACTACTGAAGCCCGCCGCGCCTAGATCCTGCGTTCCACAACAGAGAAGCCACTGCAATGAGAAGCCTGCACACCGCAACTAAGAGTAGCCCCCACTTGCGGCAACTAGAGAAAGCCTGCACGCAGCAACGAAGACCCAATACAGCCAAAAAAAAAAAAAGTGCCTATAGGGAATTCCCTGGTGGTCCAGTGGTTAGGACTTGGCACTTTCACTGCCAAGGGCCCAGGTTCAATCCCTGGATCCCACAAGCCGCGCAGCATGCCCCCCCCGCCCCAAAAAAGTGCATAGAACATGATTTTAATGATAAAGGAAAATGTTTATAATTACCAGGTAAAAGAAGGGGAAATGTAAATTTATACATATACCACATAATCAACCATATTAAAAATGCAAACAAATAGAAAAAAAAGAATGAAAAGAAACAAAAATGTTACTGGTGATTCTCACTGGACAGTGGGATAATGGATGATTTTATTTTCTTTTTACACATTATCATATTTTTTAAATTTGTCACAAAGAATCCCTATTATATAGCCAGGCTTAAAAAAATTTTTTTTGTTCATTTAATTAGAGGCTATATAAACAGTGGCTTTGAACTTAGTAAACCCTGAGGCTCAGTTTCCTCATCTATAAACAGGGTAAGAATTCTTCCCTTTCAAGGTTACTGTAAAATCAGTGCAGAACTTGACACATGAGTTGATACTGTAGCTACTGTTATTATTAATTATTATACTGTGGTGGGCTTAGAGAGCACAGTGCCCTTAATATGCACGTAGAGATGTTTTCCCCTTTACCAAGTGGTTCTAAACACATAGTAACACTTCAAATTACTACAAAACACTTAGGTTTTGTAGTAATTTGAAATGTTTTTCAGTCTCCTCCCTTGTTGTCGTGCTGTGACTTATTTCCTCTACTTGTTGCCCCACCCCTTCTAGTTTGCTCTTTCTACTTTACAGAGAGCTTAGAAATCAGACAGTCCAGCCCAGAGGATTGAGACTGGCAGTTCAAAACATAGGGGTTTTTTTGGTTTTGTTTCGTTTCGTTTTTGGCTGTGTTGGGTTTTTGTTACTGCATGCGGGCTTTCTCTAGTTGCAGCGAGCGGGGGGCTACTCTTCATTGCAGTGCGCAGGCTTCTCATTGCGGTGGCTTCTCTTGTTGCAGAGCACGGCCTCTAGGCACACGGGCTTCAGTAGTTGCAGCAATGGGCTCAGTAGTTGCAGCACGTGCGCCATAGAGCACAGGCTCAGTAGTTGTGGCACATGGGCTTAGTTGCTCCGTGGCACATGGGATCTTCCGGGACCAGGGATCGAACCCATGTCTCCTGCATTGGCAGGCGGATTCTTAACGACTGCACCACCAGGGAAGTCCAAAACACAGGTTTTTTGACCCACACAGCGACGCAATAATATTTGAATTAGTAGCCAAAGTATAAAATTTAGAAGGTTCATATAAGAATCCAGATTTCCAACTTCTGAAAAGTAGGAAGATTTGACAACAGCAGGGCTGGTGTCATCAAATGGCACATGCTCTTCTGTGCCACAGTTGACCACGGTTCTCACGACTCCCTTAGACTCCCAGGCACTGACACTGGAGGTTAGCTGCCACACATCATGACACTTGGACCATTTTATCTTCCTCCAGGCCTGATTCACTGTTCAGCCTCAATACTTATATGATTTTATGACCCGTTACCTAGCTGTATTAGTCAGGATTCAATCAAGAAATGGAAATCATAAAGTAATTTGAACCAGAAAAATTTAATACAAAGAGTAACTGTAAAAGGGGACTGGAGGGTTTCCCTGGTGGCGCAGTGGTTGAGAGTCCATCTGCCGATGCAGGGGACATGGGTTCGAGCCCCGGTCTGGGAAGATCCCACATGCCACGGAGCGGCTAGGCCCGTGAGCCATGGCCGCTGAGCCTGCGCACCCGGAGCCTGTGCTCCACAACGGGAGAGACCACAACAGTGAGAGGCCCGCGTACCGCAAAAAAAAAGAAAAGGGGGGGGCGGACAGGAATAATGAGAAATTAACCAGTAAGAAAGAACTCTGAAGAACATAAGAACTGCAGCTAAAAGGAGCAGTGACTACCCAGGACCAAAATAAGATTTGCTCAAAGAAGAAGTCTCATAAGGGTTGAGATCCAAACTCTGCTGGAGAGGGCATGGCTGGGGCTCAATGAACAGCAGTAAAAGGTCTGGGACCAATTCCGAGGTATATGTGTGGTGGTGGGGTGATTTGCTCAAAGAAGAGGTCTCATAAGGGTTGAGATCCAAACTCTGCTGGAGAGGGCATGGCTGGGGCTCAATGAACAGCAGTAAAAGGTCTGGGACCAATTCCGAGGTATATGTGTGGTGGTGGGGTTTCCCTAGACCAAGCAATGCTTGGACACCAGTAGGGTGTCCCACAATTCAGTTCAATTCTAACACTACCCGGAAATAGCATCAGGTCCTACAAGACCGGCCCCCTGTCATTTCAGATGCCAGTTCCAAGTCCAGGTTGTTACCAGTGCTTCTGACCAACTAGCTATAGGTCAGAGGTTCCTTGGGTTCAATTAATTGGCTAGAGTAGCTCACAGAACTCAGAAAAACATTTTACCTACTAGATTACCTGTTTATTATAAAAGAATATAACTCAAGAACAGCCAGATATAAGAGATTCATAGGCCAGGTATGGGGAAAGGTCACGGAGCTTCCATGCTCTCTGGGCATGCAACTCTCCTAGCACCTCCATGTGTTCACCGAACCAGATCTCCAAACCCTATCCTTTGGGGTTTTATGGAGGCTTCATTACATAGGCATGATTGATTAAATCACTGGCCACTGACGATTCATTCAACCTCCATCCCCTTTCCCCTCCCTGGTGGGACTGTTAAGTTCCAACCCTTGGAATCATGTGGTTGGTTCTCCAGGTGACAAGCCCCCATCCTTAGGTTACCTAGTGGCTTTCCAAAAGTCACCTCATTCACATAATAAGACACCTTTATGGCTCTTATCATTTAGGAAATTCCAAGGGTTTAGGAACTCTGTGCCAGGAAAAGCAAACACATACTTCTTATTGTAAATCACAATATCACAAGCACAGAAGTTTCTGGGGTGCCACACTGGTGTTAACTCACTGGAAATCTGTACTCTAGGGTGTTGGGAAAACTGTTCATGGGAAAGTGTCTCACCAGAGAGACTCTCCTAGAAAACCACCCAAGACGGGGTTGCCAGTGGGAACTCCTGACTGCTGGGTGCGAGAAGCTGTGTGTTCAGCAGGAGTCTGGGGCTTTGAAAGCCACCTGCAGTGCAGAAGCTGGACACTGGTGAGGCTGGCTGTGCTACAGGAATCAAGTCACCTAGGAGGCCTGCTGAGCAAGCATGCCAGAACCAAGAGGGAAAACCCCTTCTCCTTACAACTCCTCTCCAGTATCCTCTACTGACAAAGCTTAACATGGTGCCAGCTGGCAAAGGAAAAATATTTAAAGGGCCCACATCCATTTTTGCAGCATAGCTAATGAAGAGTGAATTTGGAGCTGAGAGGCAATAAATTGATAACTGGCACACCAGCTTACTAAAATTACATAAAAAGACACACAGGAGCCAAGTGAGAGCCAAGAACAGTAGACAGCAAGTAAAGTGCTTGCTCTTAAGGCTATCTATTTAGCTAATCAGAGACTTTTCTGGTCCTTTAGATTGCTGAGGCTTCTGGATGGACAAGTTCTGCATAACAGAGGTGCTATCAATATTCTTTTCCTTCACCTCTATTAATAATAATATTCACTAAGTACTTACTAAGCCAGGCACATTCAATTATAATCACCTTACATATATTAACTCATTTAATCCTCACAATAATCCTATAAGGTAGATACTTCTATTATCCCCACTTTGTACAACAGAGGCAGCGAAAGTTCAAGTAATTTGTCCAGGCTCACAAAGCCAGCAAATGGCAGAGCCATGATCTGAACCTACACAGTCTAGCTCCAGAATCTATACTCTTAAGCACCATGCTAAACTGCTTCTCTATAAAACCTATTTCATTGTTTCATCTTTTGCTTTTAGCACCTGTCTTCTTTCCCCAACTTGCCTTTGTCAAATGCATAACGAATTAATGAAAGGAACATATACAACAAGGTGCAGAAGCTAGGGTATAATTTTTTGGTTAATAGAAAATTGACCTCCAGATAAATACAGGGTTCACAATCGACTGTTTAATGTAATTATCTAGTAGTTAACCCCAAGACCCTGTCCCTTAAAAATCCATACAATCAGGGCAGAAGAATTTGCAGACCAACTAATACCTGCTTCTATTGCAATGAAGTTAGACATTGAATATTAGTATTAAAGGAGAATTGAGATTTTTATAATTCCATCATAAGTTTTAAGAAATACCTGTACTCATGGTTAGCATTACTACTTATTACTTGGAATTCCAAACTGAGCTACAGAGGCTCTTAAACTTCACTGTCATTCAACAAAGTCTCACATCTAAATTCTTCAATGAGAGGAGAGGTTAAGACTGTCATACAGAAGCATTCTGAATCCAGTTCAGGTCTTCTTCCCTCAAAAAGGATGTCAATTCTTGAAGAGCACAATTTAGAATGACTAAACTATGAAGATATCGAGATATCGAGTGTGAAGTTAATCTTGAATAGTTTAAAATGAGAACTGCTTCAGATTCCAATTTGGCAGGTGCTAATTTAAAGGGCATCTAAGACATATTCAGTCTTTCTTACAGGTTTCAATGGTATTCAGAGATTGTTTACCTCAGTGGTTTTAATTCTGCTACACTGAGTAAGCACAAGGCATGAGATATACTCTGGAAGGTAAAATGTTAGTGATGCAAGATATTCCTAGTTGGGGGAGCTAAAGGTGCTGATTTAGATCCATAATATTTTCATTCCTTCTTTACAATGTTCATTAGGAAGGAAAATATCATCTAATGGTCAAGTGCTTTGGACTGGTAATCAAACTGACTTAGTTCAAATCCCACCTCTACCAGGTATGTGATGTCTTCAAGCCTGAGTATCTATCTCATAGTCTCATCCTGAGGATTAAACAAGATAATGCACATCATTGCCTGGTACACAGAAGGAGCTCAATACGCATTAACTATTATTAGTATTATTATGCAGATAAATGTCAATGATGTTTATCCATATAACTTTTTCAGGAAAATAATACTGATCAGATTGCATCTAGACTTTGATTCAAACTTAGCTTTATCAAGCAAAGATACTTATGAGACAATACCAATATAAGACAATAATCTGAGGGAAGACAAAGTTACTGATTGCTTTCCAGATATGGATAAACTACAGAGAATTCAAAGTTTCAAAGTCTAAAATTTAGAAATGAAATTCCAAACAACTGTAAAATCTATTGTATTACCATAAAAGAATAAAAGGTTAATACACCAGAAAATGCAAAAGTCCTTAAAAATGAAACTTTGTCAAATCTATTTTAAAAATAATCAATTGTCAGAGAAAAAACATACTGAACAAATTCGTTCTTTAGACACAAACCTTTGATTTGGTGGTAACTCAAGAGCCAAAGAGATTTATTATGAATGAGTCAGTTATTATCATTAGACACAAAATAAAAACTTTAACACATGAAAAACAAAACAAAGCTTAAAATGAGAATAAGTATAATGAAGAAGAGAAAGTTAACTACTAAGAAAAATACTATAAAGCAGGGAGACCAAAGGAAAAGCCCTGGCCTCTCCAAATGAAACATTCATGGTGAACAGGAATGCCAACCCCTAAACAAGACTTTTTGGATTCCAAATTGCTGAGAAGTTTCATGATTTGGGGGTGGGGGGGGAGTTTACCCCTTAATAGAAGTCTGCTCCAAAATAAAAGGTTTAAAAATTATAATTTAGAACAAAGTTATAAAAATGAAAATCTTAAAAAAGTTTTTACAATTAGTACTGAGAATAATCCTCAGTGTTTTTTAAAGTTCTTATTATGTTCTAGATACAGTGTTAAGTCCTGTGCTTATGTTATTTCCTTACATCCTCACAACAATCCTATAAAGTCATTTAAGAGAAGAGTTGGATGTTGAACAGCTTGCTCAAGCAGACACTGATTTTGACCTACACTACCCATCTCAGACAGTTCCTTTTGAAATTAGTGCATTACTAATTACCTTAAAAACTTTATTGAAGTAAGAATAGCACTACTTTCATCTGCATATCTATGGATCTATACTGCTTCAACACATGAAAAATGTGGCATTATAATCCAAACTGGCCTGTAACAAGAAAAGTACGAAATGAGAGAAAGCCTTCAAAAAGTTTTATAGCAATATGATATTTACAGTTATAGGAGTAATTGTATGTCTGTTAAATCTCACAATACTGCATTTGGGCTTGTATTTTGTATGCTTTTTTTTTTAATTACTTGTTTTATTTTTGGCTGTGTTAGGTCTTCGTTGCTGTGCGTGGGCTTTCTCTAGTTGCGGCGAGCAGGGGCTACTCTTTGCTGTGGTGCATGGGCTTCTCATTGCAGTGGCTTCTCTTGCTACGGAGCACTGGCTCTAGGCGTGTGGACTTTAGTAATTGTGGCACGCTGGCTCAGTAGTGGTGCACAGGCTTAGCTGCTCTGGGAGTGTGGGATCTTCCTGGACCAGGGCTCGAACCCGTGTCCCCTGCATTGGCAGGCAGATTCTTAACCACTGCGCCACCAGGCAAGCCCTGTATGCCTTTTTTCCACTTCATTTTCTTAGTATTTCATTTCCACAAATATATTGCTCTGCAATGGAATGTAAGTTAAACAAAAACTGGCATGCACCAGAGAATTTGAGGAGTGCTGCCCTAGAGCTCTGGTGCAAATACTTTGCTTTCCCAGCTCTGTGACAAAAAGGAGACATGCTCAGGTAAATGACAATCCCCAGACCATCAATATAAAATCTCACTCTGGTCATCATTTATATCTGAACTTCATTCCTCAATCAGAGTACCTGCTAAGCTGGGTTGATCCTAGGTAATGTTAAGTTGCAGGCTCTCAACCTACTTATGTAGCATTTTCATTTAGAATCAAAGAAAACTGCTCATTAACAACTGAATCTTAAAACACAATATAGTACTACACTAGTGTGTCCAACTCTTTCATCCGACAAAACCTCATTTGTGTAAAGCATGTTTTGGCTGCCTTTACAAGTTTAATTTTTCTCCTGCCCATATGCTGAAGAAGAAAGCATCGTGATTATCAGTCACTTATAAATGCATTTGAGAATCAGATTTTGTTCCTTTGTTTTAGAAGTCATTTAGGCATAAGGAAGTTACAAAAGCATCAAGAAAGTTGGTTGGGGGGCAAGGCAGTGGAGAAAGCGACCAAAAAAATCAATGCCACACAAACCTCTTGACGGTCAGATATGGCAGCTAGACACCACTGCTACAGCAATTTCAGACTACTTGATTTCAACTCATTTCTAAATACTAATCCTGCCATAATTAATGGCTTTATTGATCTTTTATTCCTGCTCTGAGAAATTCTGAAGAAAAAAGTTTGGAATGACAAAGCAGCAGACAGATTAAGAACATGAATAAAAAGCGTATCTTTTCATATAAATGAAAGTGAACCGCAAAATAAATTAGGTTTATTGGTCCTTTTATTTATAATAACTCCAGTCCCCAAGAAAAGCTAGACTTCCTTAAAAAGAAAAGTTGTTTAGCCAATGTAGGAGTTAGGGGAGCTATTCTCTAAGGGTATAAACTGTGCTTCCTAGTCTCCATGAATGAAGTTTATTTTATTTTATTTTATTTTTGCAGTACGCGGGTCTCTCACTGTTGTGGCCTCTCCCATTGCGGAGCACAGGCTCCGGACGCGCAGGCTCAGCGGCCAGGGCTCACCGGCCCAGCTGCTCCGTGGCATGTGGGATCTTCCCGGACCGCGGCACGAACCCGTGTCCCCTGCATCGGCAGGCGGACTCTCAACCACTGCGCCACCAGGGAAGCCCTGAAGTTTATTTTTTACACATTTATCATCTCACTAGTTTCGCAATACATTGATCTATAATAATAGTATAATTTGTCTAGGAAAAAAATGCTAATTCCTAGGAGATAAAAATCACCAGTTGAATTCTAAAATGTCTTTAACTAAGTTACACATAACTTTTATTTTTGTCCTAACAGCTCAAAATGCAGTTACTGCTGTAATAATGAACAGATATTATGAATGATGACTTATAGCATTTCAAGACCTGCATCTGGAAAAAGACCATTCGATCATCCATTTAGAAAGCCATAAGTGACATATCATACTAATTATCCTTATTAATAGCCTAGTTAATTACACCACTCACGTACACATTTCCTTCAGTGAGAAAAGAAGATAGCGTATACCTGCATATTGCAAAAATCACTCAAGACAGTTTGAGAAAATACTGAAACTGGAAAAGGTCTAAGAATTTTATAGAAATAAAAAGTTCTATCAGTTCTTCATTTGAATTAATTATAATTCTTGATAAATGTTATCTCAATAAGTTTTTAAATATACAAACCAACTTAAACTTCACAAATGTCAGCTCTAATAATATCAACTCAATTCTACTGTAGTTATAAGACAATATGATTTATGCCAGAGGAGAGATAGCAGGTTCACAAAGGACTGGGCAGGCAGGTAGCCCAAATGAGTGAAGTAGGCTTCACAGCCAAGAAGGACCGTGACAATCTACCACTACTCAGCTCTAGCCAACTGTTACCTTGAGGAATAAAGACAAAAACCAATAATAATAAAATTAACATTCTGCTAATCTAATAAAGTAAGTCTGTAAGCTAGATTTGGGGCTACCAGTTTGCTACCTCTGCCACAAGGGACAGAGTGGCTAAGAACTGCTCTGAGTCAGAAAAACTGAGACTGAAAAAACAGCTGTGACTCTAACACACTTGATGAACTCATCCAAGTTACATGATCTAAGTGTCAGTCTCCTCACCTGCACCTCACTGGGTTTTTTAAATGAAATTAAGTAATGTATATGTTCAAAACATTGCAGCTCAATGTTATCATTAGATGCTGAAAGGAACGGATAAAAAAAGGAAACGGAAAAGGAGCAGCAGCAATTCAAGTCCCCCTTCTATCTGGCTGTGGGCTTTATTTCTCAAACTCATAATGCCTAGTTCCGCCTTCTTTCTCACCCACAGGTTATTTTCTTTACCAGCAATAAATGCCTCCTCTTTCCTCAGGTTTCCTCAAGGCCCACCTCACACCTCACCTATACCTTTCCTTTATATCAATACTTCAGGCCATTCTCCACTCCCCTTTTCTTTGAAAGCACTTTCAGGACTGGCAGTGAAACTATCTTACTGCTGAACCCCAAGGTATACTCAAGAAATCCTGAATGTAGTAGTTTTTCTCCCTCAATCTTTGAGCGCTATGCATGTTGTGAACTCCTTATGACAACCTGAAGAACCTATCTGCACTTTCATTGAAAAATGCTTTCATCATTTTTCCCTGTTAATGTTTGTTCAAGTAATGATAAAGAATCAAATAAATTAAACAAAATGTCAAACCATATTAACAAAAAATTCATTTCTAAACAAACATTTGAAAACAACTTCAAAAACCCATTCAATGGTCTCCTTCTTTAAAAGAAAATGTGACTTAAGAACAATCTAATTTAGTGTTTTTCTCACTTCATTCTTATTACAGGTATCCAAAAAAATACCTTTCCCCAAAAAGCTTTGCTTGATTTTCTCAAAAAGAGAAGTTATATTGATTTCAACTCATATGGACAAACAACATTCTCCATTTATATTTTGATTGCAATCTAGAATCTTGATTCTTTGGAACTTCTGGGTATCAAAAGAACATTATGGTGCCTCTCTCCCGTAAAATGCACAGAGTCCCAAATTTTGGTATGCAATTTCAGCGAGTTCAGAGTATTCCAGAATCTTCAGTGGATCCACCCACCCCCGTTATGAACTGTAGTGATGAAGAGAAGGTTTGTTTCTATTATTACATGTTATGCATCTTTCGAAAAGATAGTCTTCCTTAATAAGACCTTTAACTCTGATATTAACTGGGGAAGCAGCTTCCCTTTACAACTGTCACTACTTCCTAGCTGCCATCCTGACAGCTAACAGAAAATTGAGAACTTCTTACCTCCGAGAAATTAACAGCCAAAGGAATGATTCCAGCCACGTAACATCCCACCAACATAGCCAGAGACAGCAGACTAATGGAGATGAAATCCTCCATTCTGCCCTCCTTTATTCACCCACCACCAGCCTACAAATTCTCGAGGCTTCGAAGGGTGCTTAGGTTCTTAAACGCGTGTGGTTGTTCAAAGATAACAAGTGGACTTTCAGTTCTTTGGTCCTCCCCACAGGCAGATGTGTTCACGAGGCACTTTTCTCTTGAACGTACCTGGAAACAGCCCCTTTTTGCTAATACTAGCACCAGAGAGAACTTTCAGCAATTTTAGGCCCCTGCCCGTAAATTTTCCGATACCAGTCACTGGATTCCCGTGGGTTAACAGATGAGAAAAGTCAATGGGAAATATAAGAGTGAGCGATTTCTTCAGTCGTCGGAATAAGGGTAGCACAATGGGCCTACTTCCTCCACGAACAGCGTTCCAGACGGCAGCAGAAAAGCACGGAAGCCCAAGCGAACTCGTTCGTTCTTCCAGCGGTCCTATCTCTCCGGGGCCGCCCCGCCTGTGATCCTCAGGCTGGTCTGGGACCAGCCCACCAATCCCGGCAAACTCTCTTCCGAGTCTAGAATGAGGAAAGGAGTCCTGCAGATTTCTAACGATGGGCCTTAGGGGTTCAGTAGCGAAGCTGATACAAAGCTGTCTCTGCCCTATACCCAGTGCTGCCCATGTTACTCCACTCCGCGGGGCCTTGACCCGGAGCCACCGATACTACAGCTGCCATGGCCGCCAAGTGGCACCTCTTCATTACTCCACTTCCGGATTGCCCTACCACCCCCTCCTTTAGAAGGGTACTTCCGGGTTACAACTGACCTATGCCCCGGTATTCTTATACTGCCGCCATTTTTGAGTGGGGCCATTGAAAGATGACTTGTATCACTCTCTATACCAGTGATCAATTTAGCCGCATGCATAATAACGAGAGTACGGAAGACAGCGTCTTGAAAAAAAAATGATTCTTTTTCAAGTTCCGATACATTCCCCGTGGGTCTCGTCGCCCTTTTCCAAGATGGCTGAAACAGAGTCAGTATCTGCTCTAGCTGCCGGAAATATGTTAGTCTCTATGGTCCGAAAGGTTCTTTCGCGGTGTCCTTCTGACGACTTCCGGCGGCTCCTCTCGCGGGGATTGGCTGTTGGATACATTGCGGCTAAACTCGTGTGCGGCAGCGGAGTCGGCGGAGGAGTCGGCAGCGGCGTCGGCAGCGGCGGCAGCGAGAGTTTGGCGCGATGGTGAGAAAGGCCTAACCGGCTCCCCGAGCCCCCAGCCTCCAGGGTGACCCCAGTCCCTACCTCTTCTCCCCACCCAGTCCAGCGCGAGTATGCAGCTGCTCGGCCCTCCGGCGTGTGGGTCGACCCTTCCCCTTCCCGCCGCGGAGACGCTGGGCCTGGCGGTAGGCCCCGGAGCCAGGGTCCGCCCTGCGGTTGCGCGCCCGCCGGCTGGCTCGGGCAAGGCGTGCGGTGCGGAGGATGCGCTTTCTCCCGATTGCTGCTTGGTAGAGGCAGGCATGGGGAGGGTGCCTTTTCCCTCCAAACTCTCTAGCTTCCTGTGGGAACAATGGCCGAGGGATGTCTGACAATCCTGTCCCAAAGCTGACAGATTGAGTCTACTGCACCTAGCGTGTGGGCCAGGAGGGGTCGTCTTTGCTTTGTAGCGTGCTCTCTCGGCTATTCCCTTTTGTTTTTCTGTGCTCTGCTTTTTTGGAAAAATATGTAATATTTTTCTCTTCTCTAAGACCTTCAGAGGCCTGGTTTGGTGTGGGGTGTTTTTTTGGTTTTTTCAGCCCTTAATCCTGTGCTTATCGTTATTTATATTCTCTTGGGGCTGGAGGCAGGAAAGATAGGTTCAGCTGAAGGTCCAGGTTCCTTAGAATCTGACCGGGTTGGTAGTGGAGTGGGTGGGAAGGGTTGTTTGTGGTTTTTTGTTTTTTGCTTGTGTGTGTGTATTTTGTAATCCGCAAAAAGGAGACGCTTACAGGGATTCTGAGGAGTCATGGTTACTTCCACACTGCAATTTTCGTTTTCTGGTTGCTGCAGTTATTAACAGAAAATGCAGCTAATGTTAACAAGGAACTTTTTCAGGTTGTCCTTTTCTGAATTTCAATATTTGACCCAACATAATCTCCCAAAGAGGACTAGGAATTAGAAGACTGGGTTTCCAGTTCCTGTTTTGTTATAACTGGCAGTGTGACCTTGGGCAAGTCATTTCATCTCTGAGTTTCCTTCTTTCTGTGCCTTTTATGTCACTATTCGGTATTGTATTAAAATGCTTAGATTAAAATCTGGGAAAATGACAGCAGTTAATATCAACAACCCATTCTCGTTGAACAAATATCAGTGATAATTCCTTATGTCAAGAAGAAATAAAAATTGGAATTTGTATTTAAAGGGAACAATTATTGGTTCAAAAGTCTTAAGTACTTTTGCTTTACTGAAGATACCAGCTTCGATTTCTTTTTTTTTTATTTATTTTTGGTAGTTGAGGAGAAGCATTTGAAGCTAAAGAGCCAGTGTTATGTACTGTAGTATTTCTGCAACAGTAGAATGACTATTCTTAGGGTTCATGTTTGTGAGACTTTAAAAAAGTTAACAAAGCCAGATTAACTATTCATTAGAGTGAATCAAAGCCACTTGGTAATCAGAGAGAGTAAGGATTTTATTAAGGTAATCCTGCATAAATTTTATTTTTCTGATTTAGGTTTCACAGTGTTATCTCCCTATTGTGGCAAATATAAATATATATATGTTTGCCTATATGTACTTAAGTTTTGTATGTGTGTGTCTGTGTGTGTGTGTGTATGTGTATATGTATGGAACCGGTCATTCCCCTGAGAAAGAGTACCGTAAGGAAGGCCAGGACCAAATCTGTCCAGAAGAAGGAAAAAATTGATAGGGCAAATATATTTGGATTTTTAGTAAAACGAAAGGGTTCCAAAAATGGCTCCAATAAGAAGAAAGTGACCAAAATTGGTTTGAGAGGTATTATGATCTTAAACTGGTGACAGAAAGGCACTGTCACTTAAGAATAATAACCATTTTGACTACAGTTCTGTAAATTTAGTCATTTCTTGTTCTTAATTTTTAAGCCTTGTCTTTGGGCAGTAAGTACTGAAAACAGTAAACTTCGCTCAGGTTCACTTTAAGGGTAGATATAAAAAGCATACTGTATAGCCATTCCCATATCTTTACTCTTTTAAGTGACTTAATCCTTTATTTTGCATTAGAATAAGAACAAAATATAGTAGCAACTGGTATGGCTAGTGTATGGGGCAGGCCCTTTTGCAGGAATGCTAATATAGTTTATAAATTAATTTTCTTCTCAACATATGACCTATTGAAACTACTGGTGACTTATAAAAACTTATAAATAACACGTAATCTAATATGCTGCTTTCTTTAGCTTTTACTCACTATTTAAGAAAGGCCTTGATTGTGTTCAGGTCATTATAGGTGAGAATTAGTTTTCATCTCTTGTCATCAAGTTTTGTTTTATCTCAAATCCTCAAACTTTTAATCAGAATGACTCCATTTTTGATGGGGAGGGAGGAGTACGATAAATTCTTTTGTTTTTCATATTGTGTTCAAAGTACTATTTTTGGGGTAATTATTCAGAAAGTCTAGGCATCAGCTATTTCAGTTGCAGATTGTTGGTGGTTAAAAATTCTGATCATTTCAAAACAGTTTGGTTCCTGTAATTAGGAGATTTTGTTTGTTTGTTTTTTACCCAAAAATAATAGTACAGCAGAAGAGAAGAGAAAAATATGAATAGCTTGATTTAGGATTGGGTTTACAGTGAGGTTACATCATACTTGAATTTATTTAATAAGTCTTACACACTTGGCAAAAAATTGGAAGGGGTTGTACCCTCAACAGACCAGTGTCTGGGGGCATTTTTGGTGGTCACAGCTTGGCCAGGAGAGGGTGGGAGTGCAGATACTACTGGTAGTTAGTGGGAATAGACCAGGGATACTGCTGAACATCCTGCAATGCACAGGACAGCCTCTGCAACAAGGAATCTTCCAGCCCCAAATGTAGTAGTGCCAAGGTTGAGAAACCCTAAAATAGACCGACTAACAAAAACATTCTCCCCATTGAGGGTGAGATGGAAGATAAAAGTCTATCTGCTGTTCTTTAGGCCTGTTCACATCTCTTACAATGTGATCCTCTAGCTATTTTGTGTGATTCCAGAGTTTAAAAATACATAGCCCCTTAAGGTGAGTTATCTACTAGGTGAATAATTTAATGGATTTTCTAGGGTAATGTTAACTATATATACTAATTTTATATTGCCAATTTATCTTACGCCTTAATGTTTGAGTCTAATCCCTGGATAAGATGTGACTTCACTGTTGTGCTAAAGTTAGAAAAAGAACATAGATCGATGCAGTGCTTTGCAGTCATTATAGTGTTTTCCTTTTTCTCTCCTTTCATCAGCGCATATCTGTTTTTATTAGGGACTTAATAAGGCTAGAGCTAGAAAGTGACCAATGGAGATAGAACACCTAAGCAGGTTTATAATCTGGCTAGGAAGATAGGTGCAAAAGAGAAAAAACAGTACAGGGTAGCTTATGCTGAGTACTTGCAGCCAGTAAGTGCAATAAAAGTTTGAGAAAGCACTCATTAAGGACTGGGAGGCTAAGAGAGACCCTACAGAAGGTAATCCAGCTTCTGGTGCTACACTTGGGCAAAGGCACAAGTATTGTAGAAGGAGCACCCTGATTAATAGTGTTTTAATAACCAGTGATCATTTGTCATGAATGGAGATTCTGTCTCATACTATGAATTTCTCAAATATGAGTTGGAAACTTACATTGAAATCACTTTTCTTTCCACAGTCTCACACCATTTTGCTGGTACAGCCTACCAAGAGGCCAGAAGGCAGAACTTACGCTGACTACGAATCTGTAAATGAATGTATGGAAGGTAAGTTTAAACACTAGTCGAGGGGTAGAAATCTTTGCATTTGTTTCAGGGGTGGGGAGGTGTTGGGGGGTCGGGGGGGCTGGGCTGTAGAGACTCCCCATTCCTATGCTAGCGTCCACACCAGCTTGTTGACGCTGGCCCGGGGTGAGAGTGGTAGGTGCTGCAGCTCTCAGGTGTCTTGAGTTTGTGTTTTCCTCCAGATTTCTTGCATTGTTAATTTGAGCAAGGAAAGTAGATACTTAGGACTGTATTTGTGGAATATTTGAAATATAAATTATATATACTGTCTTTTTCTGTTGCAAATATTACTTTACGTTTTTTAATCAAGCTCATTATATAATGACTTTCCCAAGCCTCTGATTGTTATGTAAATGTTCTGTTATTTGTTATGTTATTTTGTTACTGTGTTATGTAAATATTTTACAGGTATTCCTTATATATTGTGGTTAAACTCAAGCACTATAGAGTTGTTAAGGCAGGCCCGAGGAACCTAATAGTGCCTACAGAACCTAATGTTCTGCTTATTAAACAAATAAATGTTAAAAGCTGGTCCATCAGAATGTTAAAAAATTAGCTCAGTGAATAAAGGCAAATGGAACCAAATCAGTATACTTTCATGTACATTTGATTAGCTGGCACCACCCTGAAGGGAAGTATTAGCCCTCAGTAAACCATTAGATGAGAGCACATAGATTGGATCATCACAAATTGGATTCATGTTTACATTTAATCATTATATCAAGTAAACCACCCTGCACCCTGTCTAGCAAATTGCACATTCTTCACTTCATATAAAGATTTTATAGTCGGTGTTTTTGCTGCTGGCATGTTCCCTGAATTTGTTGATTATCTGAAGCTAACAGGGTTAGACTTAAAATCTCTTCATTTAAAACCAACAATGGGTAGACCTGTGGGGGGAAAAAAGCTACTTCTAGTAATTAGAGACAGCTTCTACGCTTTCCTGATCCTGCCATCAGATTCTGCTCTAGAAGAGCAAGGCTCTTGTTCTTTTCTTAGGTCCCTTCCTCTGCTGATATCCTTACTTGCCATTAAGGTAGACTTTGTACCTACACTGTCTTTTTAATGAATACACTTTATTTCTAGAGCAGTTTTAGGTTTAAAGAAAAATTGAACAGGAAGTACAGAGAGTTCCCATATACTTCTCCCTAACCCCAGTTTCCCCTATTAATAAATCTTGCATTGGTATGCTACATTTGTTACAGTTGATGAACCAGTATTGATACATTATTATTAAAGTCCATAGTTTACATTAGAGTTCATTCTTTGTGTTATGCAGTTCCGTGGGTTTTGCCAAATGCATAATGTCATGTATCTACCATTAGAGTATCATATAAAATAGGCTCACTGTCCTAAAAATCCCCTGTGCTCCACCTATTCATCCCTCTTCACCCCATCCCTGCTGCCTGGCAACCACTGGTCTCCTTGCTGCCTCCATTGTTTTTGCCTTGTCATAGAATTGGAATCATTGCCATATGTACCCCTTTCAGACTAGCTTTTTTCACTTAGCAGTATGTATTTAAGGTTCTTCCATGTCTTTTTGTGGCTTGATAGCTCTTTGTTTTTTCTTTTCTTTTAAAATTAGAAATGGTGGTTTATTTTCCATTTTAAAAGTTAAAATGGAAATACTGGAATCAGTTCTCACATGGTGGTTGCCAAATGGTAATTTTCTTTCTTATTTTTCTTTGTTATAGTAGTTAATATTCCTCTGGAATACAGAGCTTTCCCTCCCCGCATCCCTTTTTTAAAATTAATAGATTTAATTTTTTTTAGAGTAGTTTCAGGTTTACAGGAAAATTGGTTAGAAAGTACAGTTCTATCATACCCCTGCTTCCTTCCCACCCCCTCCCAGTTTTCCCTATTATTTATATCCTGTATTAGTTTGATACGTTTGTTACAATTGTAGAATCAATACTGATACATTAATAACTAAAGTCTATAGTTTACGTTAATGTTTGCTTTGAACATTCTGTGGATTTTGACATGTGTAATGACCATTTACTACCCTAAAAATCCCCTGTGCTCCACCCACTCATCCATCTCATACATGGCGTGAGATGGGTCCAAGTTCTTTCTTCTGCATGTGAATGTACAGTTGTCCTAGCACCGTTTGTTAATAAAACTACTCTTTGTCCATTGGATTGTCTTGGTCTCCTTGTCGAAAAGCAGTTGACCATAGATGTGAGGGTTTATTTGTGGACTCTTGCTTCTATTCCATTAATCTGTGTGCCTGTCTTTATGCATAAGCAGTACCACACTGTCTTGATTACTGTAGTTTTGTAATAAGTTTTGGAATCAGGAAGTGTGAGTCTTCCAACTTTGTTCTTTTTCAGTATTGTTGACTATCCTGGACCCCTGTATTTCTGTATCAAATTTAGGATCAGCTTCTCAGTTTCTGCAAAAGTACCTCGGATTTTGATATGGATTGCATTAAATTTATAGATCGTTTGGGGGAGTATGACCATCTTGATACTGAGTCACCCATTCCATGAACATGAGATAGCATTCCATTTACTTAAATCTTTACTTTCATTGACATTTTATAGTTTTCAGTGTGTGTCTTGCATCTTTTTTATTAAATTTATTCATAAGAATTCTTTTTTGATGCTATTTATTTCCTTTTCAGATTGTTGGGATATAGAAATATTGATTTTTGTATATTGATCTTATATTATGCAGTCTTGCTGCACTCATTTATTAGTTCTAATAGTTTGTGTTTTGTAGTTTCCTTAAGATGTTCTGTATATAAGATCGTGTCACTTGTGAATAGAGATAGGTACACTTCTTCCTTTCCAATCTGAATGCTTGTTATTTCTTCTCCTTGCCAAATCAACCTGACTAGAACCTCCAATACAATGTTGAATAAGAGTGTCAAGAGCGGATATTCTAGTGTTCTTCTCATCTGAGTGGGAAAGCATTCAGTCTTTCACCGCTAAGTATGATGGTAACTGTGGGTCAGTGCGACAATGAAATTTCCTTCATTATGAAAGGTTTTTACTTCCTTTCCATTTCACCCTTTCTATTCAGGAACTTATGAGTGATGTTTCTGATCACAGTGTGTGTACCAGTACCAATCAAAAACCCTTACTAAGGGACTTCCCTGTTGGCGCAGTGGATAAGACTCCGTGTTCCCAATGCAGGGGGCCCGGGTTTGATCCCTGGTTAGGGAACTAGATCCCACGTGCATGCCACAACTAAGAGTTCGCATGCCACAACCAAGGAGCTGGCAAGCCACAACTAAGACCTGGCTCAACCAAAAAATAAATAAATAAATAAAATAACTAAAACTTAAAAAAAAACAAAACCCTTACTAAGATAGCTTTTGACAACTCTGTGGTTGAATATTACTTTTTCTTAGGAAATTTATGAAGTCAATTTAGAGGTACATGAAGACCTGTATGTACAGGATAGAACATATTTATTTGTTGAAAAACCTGCTAAGACACACACTGTCGGAATTCCCCGGCGGTCCAGTGGTTAGGACACTGCGCTTCCACGGCAGGGGGCCCAGGTTCGATCCCTGGTCAGGGAACTAAGTGCCACAAGCTGTGCGCAGTGCAGCCAAAAAAAAAAAAAGTTTTATTATTAAGGCACAAAATACCAACATTCTGGTGAATTTATAAAATTTTTAAAAATTTGCTAGTGGCAACAGTGAAAACAAAAGTGATCAACTTACTGTTCTTTTCCCAGCCCAACTTGATAAAAATAAATATTACGATATTAGCATATAACACTACTCATATCTAAAGTTCATATAATTGTAAGATCTTGGTTTTCCCCTCCCTCTTAGGTGTTTGTAAAATGTATGAAGAACATCTGAAGAGAATGAATCCCAACAGCCCCTCTATCACTTATGATATCAGTCAGTTATTTGACTTCATTGATGACCTGGCAGACCTCAGCTGCCTTGTGTAAGTATTAGCCACCATATCTCTTAAATTGTACTTTTCTATTGTTTGTTTGTTTGAGGCGATTTATGGTGTTGGGAACTCACTCTGCCTGACACTGATCGTTGTGTTTTGCTTACTATGTATTAATTAATATTTCTTCTGCATGTGGCTCATAAATTAAGTTGTCAACATAAAGCTAAAGGCACAGGAAAATCTTAAGAACTTTGCTAATTGATGCAGTTAGTATGCATCAACTTTGAGAACTTTGTTCCTTAAACTTAATAATTTTTTCTTAGTTTTTTTCCCCCATTATAGTCTTTATCCTAAAGCAGTTGGCTTTGGATTAAAACTAAGATTATTCTGTTTTCATGACATTATTTTTAGAATATAAATATATGTAGGACTGAAATGGAATGTAATTTTAATTCCACCCAGTGTTAATCAAGTATATTTTGGCATGTTAGAATGAGATTTTTTTTAATAGACCCTTATGTTTTCTATTCTCAGAGGTTTGTCAAATTAAAATTTTTTTCTAACATATTATGCTTGTTATAATTTATTTCGATAATTACTTATCACCACTATTACTAAGGAGCAAGTGAGTCTGTAATACTTACTCAGTCTCCTCAACATTTTTGGACAAGAGCCTGAGTATAAGTACAGCTAATTTTAAAAGGGAAAATGGAAGTACCTTATAATGAGATCTTCAGTCACCAGATGCCTTAATGTTTATTACATGCCAGACACTGCTAGAAGAAAAAAATATTTTTCAGTGGCGAAAAACATATAGGTCCTACTCTGAGGCATTTCCTGGATCACCACTGGAGCCAAGCCTGGACTTGCCGTCTCACCAAAGATTGCTGGTGAAAATAAGCATTTCCTTGCAATTTTTGAGTTTTGTTTTCTGCATCTCTTCATTGTGTTTCACTTATAGCCATTTCATTTTGCTCATTCAGAACATTCAGGTGATCCAGTTCTGGTCTTTAATGATACGTGTTTATAATTTTATTATTTTAATATAAAAACTCAGAAAACTGTTGAGGCCAGTAGAGCTATATATATTACGCTATGTTGGTTTGTAATGACTATAGTTGATCTGTTTATTGCCTGACGCACACAGAAAGAGACACATACATATTCATTTAACAAATATTTATGAAGTGCCAACTATGTACCATGTGTGTTCTAGGCACTGGGGATTGAGCAGTGAATAAATCAGGTTAAAAGGAACCCTGTGAAGCTGCAGAAGAATAAGTGAGGGGGAGAGTAGAGGGAGATGAATTTGGTGGGGCAGAGAGGGTGATATCCTAGAAGCCAACTCAAAAGTACTTCATATTATTGGTAGACCAAATTAATGAGGACTGAGAACCGACTCTTGGTTTAGCTGTGTGGAAGTTTTTGGTGACTTCCAGAGCAGCTTTGGTAGTGTGACAGGAGTAAAACCTTTATATCGTCCAGTGAGTTTAAGTTAATGAGAAGAGAGAAATTGTAGGCAGCCAACACAGACAACTTTTTTGAACAATTTAGCTCAGAAGCAGAGCAGAGAAATGGGGTTATAGCTAGAGAAAGGAATACTTTTTCTTTCCCTTTAATTTTGTTTTTAAGCTGAGAGAAATAATGGTAAGTTTGCGGGCTGTTGGGATGATATAGTAGAGAGGGGAAAATTGATGGCTTTAGGTAGGATCTTGGACAGTACGTTAATAGTAAAGTAGGAAGGATGGGCGGATATGGTGGAAGCTTGGGGAAGTTGTTTTCTAATTGCTTTAGTTACCTCAGGAAAATAGGAAGAAGGACACAATTTTAAATTAAGGGTGAGGGAGGAGGTGTCGGAGGCTTGTGAAAAGAGGTAAGGAATTATCTAGGAGGGTGAAGGGATTAGGGAATGTGTGGTTTAAGAGGTACTTGATAATGAAGTTAAATTAATCATGTGATAAATAGGTTTTTCCTAGTCACTCTAAACCTGAATGGTTACAGGTGAGTCTCTACAGGTAGAGAATCAGCAGAGATTTTGCTAACAGTTGAGGATGTATGCAAGGGAGTATTAATGCAAAGGACTGAATGACCATGTAGGGGTTGGGATGGCGTGGGGACAGGTAGGATCAATTAATTACAGGTCACAGTGGGGTCAAAGGATTGTTGAAGGTGGGGTATTGGGAAGTAGTGATCAGAGAACGAGGTGCTTGGAATTGGGAGATTGAAGTTGCTGGTAGTGAGAAGGTATAGGGATCTGGCCAAGGAAGGGCAGGGGATGAGATCATTGGAGGAGAGGAGTTCAAGGAACTGAGAGGCCCAGATGTTGGCAGGATCATCTAGTGGATATGAAATCACCAGTAATGTGTTTATTTACTTTCTAGAATTTGAGAACAGGGAGCTTTGTTTTTGTTCACTGCTGTATCCCCAGTGCCTAGAATAGTATTTGGCACATAGTTGGTATTGAGTAAATATTGGTTGTTAAAATACATGTCGTCAATATAATATGATTTGAGGCATAGCTTTTTTAAATTATTGGTAATCTTCCTTTTCTCTCATTTGCATTACAGAGCTACAGTCGGAAATGATAGGATGGTCTAAATAAAAGTGAAAGAATCTAATATGACTTCTTTCATGCTAAATTTTGCAGTGTCTTGTATTCTCAGAAATCTTTGATATTATTTATCTGATTAAGCTGTGGGTATTTTATATTATTTTTACACTGATGGAGAGTTTTGTTTGTTTTTGTTTTTGTTTTTTAATATATGTTCTAGGTGTATTTGGTGAAATATTCACACTTGAACTTAAACATTGGATGTTTCAGTTGGAACTTAAAATTTTAACAGAGCTAGTGTGCATATTCTCATTTCATTCTTTAAATGAATTGTTGATTTTATTTTAAAAATTAATGGCTGTCTTTCTGATTCTATAAAAATCACTTATTGAGACATTGGGTATCTAATCCTGATGGTTTGGGATATGGCACTCATTCGCAGCAGATGGGGAATTACTTACAACCTTGGGAGGTTATGGTTAAGATCTAACTGGAGTTTTAGGATTAGACATAGCTGAGTTTGAATCCTGGCTCTGTCATTTGCTAGCTCCCTTGGGCAAGTTAGCTTAATACTACTAAACCTCAGATTGCTTATTTGTAAAATTTAGATACATCTGCCTTACAGGACTACTGGTGAGGATGCAGTGCTTACTTAGCACAGCAGTATCAGGTATATGGCAGGAACTCCATTTTTAACTAGGTTGACATCAGGCAGGGTTTTATTTTTAATTACAATGAGGAGGTTGGTTCTTTAAAATTTGCCCCAAGTAGAATGATAGTTTCAAATTTCACAAGTGAGTTAAATCGTACTGTTAACGAATAAAGAGGTGTTGTGTTGGTTTTTTGACAGTGAAAGTTACACAGAGTAAAATAGTAGCTTTTATGGGGACATACTACAGGTATGTCATTAGTGATAGAACATAACGTTTCTAACTTCGTGCCATTAAGTGTAAACCAGAAACTACGTCTAGCATGCTAAAATGATTTCTAATACTTGCATTATTAAAGCAAAACAGAGGAAATACATCTTTAATTATATATATTATATACAATTATATATATTACAATAATTATTTAATTATTATAGATAATTCCTTCTAAGCTGTAGCAGTTCAGATAGTATAAAAGAGAGATTAATGGTAATCTATAGTTTTTAATTGTCTATAAAACTGTAAACTGTAGCTATTTATGTTTCTATCTCTAATGTTGAACTTTTGGCCTTTGAAAACTTTCAGAATCAAATTTGGATTTAGAACCATTTTGCTCATATGACTTTGTTATTTGAATGTTCCAGAGAAATAAGATTTCCAAAATTGCTTCCAAAGAGGTCACCTATTGCCATGGCATTTCCTATGACAGCACATCCTGCCCCTCTCCTTAATCAGGGATTGTGACTTGGCCAAGAATTGGCCTCAGACCAAGAATTAAGTTCATTTTTGGTTTGTAATTGTTGTGTACTTGTTGCTTGTATTAAGTTTAAATGGCAAGACATTTTTAATTATTTATTCTTAAACCGGTAGAGGAAGAATGGAATAAATAAGATACTTTGTTGACATAATTAAACCCAAAACAAACTGACCATGCATTAATAGTAAAATTTATTCATGAAGGATTTATATTTCATATATTTGAAATCAGAGTACAGATTTCTTCACAGTTCTGTGATCTGTAAGGTGGTTTTTTTTGTTTTTTCATTTTTTTTCTTTTTTAAATAGGCTTTTTTACAGATTAAGATAACAGCCTGTTGGCCTTTCGAAGATGAGGGCTTTTCTTGTTTGCTTAGAGACAGAGGGACATTTTTATCCTTAGTTATTGTAATAAGGAAGGTACTCCTTCCTAATCAGGAAGACAGCTTGATATCAGTGAAGACCCCAGCTGATTTCCCTGCTCAGATCCACAGCTTCTGTTCTTGCATAAACCTGCACTTAGTTTTATTCTTTTTTGGCCACAATGTAGGGCATGTGGGATCTTAGTTCCCTGACCAGGGATCAAACCCACACCCCCTGCATTGGGAGCGTGGAGTCTTAACCACTGGACTGCCAGGGAAGTCCCTAAACCTGCACTTACTGACCATAATAGTAGGCTAAATGATTTATCTGTACCAACAGCTAAGGATTTTATTAATGTACTTAACATTTAATTGTCTCATTTTCAAGTGTCAGTTAACAGCCATCAACATACAGCTTTCCATAAAGAAGGCATTATTAACTATTTCTTACGTTGGAAAATAGCATGCAAGTTGATGGATTCTGAAGTGATCTTGGTGGGATGAATGATCTAAATAAGGCTGTCCCACCCAGATATTATAGTTCTGAAAAATTCTTTTCCTTTTTTATTTCTGTTCCAGTGTTAATATAAATATTGTAGTCTATTCTGCCCTACCTTGGAGTAGACTAGATTAGCACTTATTTAATTAGGACATATGAACAGAGGATAGTCAAAGAACATTGGTTTACTTTTTAGGGTATTTCTCATTGTAACAAAAGGACATTAGTAAAAAGCCAAATGTTTTGTAAAAGTAGAAAGCTCATGCATTTTTAATAAACCAGATTCTGACCTTGCCATTCAGGGAAAGAATGTGATAATGGTGTAAGGCATTCCTACTTTGGAGTTTGTTTTTCTTCAAAAATTGGGTCATAGGTTTCTAGCTTAGTGGTTCATGGTAAGGACTCTGGTCAGGAGTGTTTAAGCTTTCACTCCTTGCCTGAAGTCACTTAGCTAATAAGTTACTGAACTTTTTTGAGCCTTGGTTTCCTCCTTTATAAAAAAAAAGGATAATAATTTTATCTACTCAACTGCTAGGTATTGCTTTAGGCACTCAATCCTGTTGTAAACAGGATGAAGTGAGTTGATTCAGATGAGTGCCTAAAGCAATACCTAGCAGTTGGCAACTTCTTAATAGGTATTTACTATCATTTGTATTTATGTATATAATTTTTTGCTGAGAAGCTAAAAAATGAGGCTTCTGGGTAAAATGAAACAGTAATTGATAAACTAGATATTTCATTTTTTTAGGGCATCCCTAAGGGTTTTTTGTTGTTTTTTTTTTTAAGGCAAGTTATATCCTTCGCCTCTCTTGAATGCCATGCGATGTTTCCACCAGATGGTGCACATGACTTTGAAACACTGTGATGTGCCTTGTATTTGTGCAATCTCTGCTTACTTATTGTCTGCTTTTTTTATACTATAGCTTTAGTTTTTTTTAACTCCAAAAAAATGAATTTACTGCTTAACCAGCTAGATTTCAGTTGTAGGTCAGCTGGAATGTTTCTGTTTTTTGAGTCCTCTAAAGATACCTTGAGTGGTTTGGCTATTAAGTCGATGCCTTGTACTCCCGAAACCCTGGAATCCTAGTGGAGCTTCATTGCTAATGCTACTCCTTGTACTCCAGACCCTTCCCAGCCTCTAGCATTGTTTATATTAAAAAGCAAATCCTAAAATACTGGATGTATATAAAAGTATTTCCTCCTGTTAATACTTTTCAGGGAAGAAATCTTTGTGGCAGTAACATGTTAAAGGCTTGTTTTTTTTAAGTTGATTCAAAGTAAATTTAGCAAATTTGAATTAGTGTTCAATTTTTGTTTTTTAATCACTAAAAGAACCATAAAAATAGTAACTATGTAGGAGAAAGAACACATGGTTTCTGGTCATACTTTGTCAAGAAGTAGATGTGTAACATTACACATATAACTTAAGATCTCTAGGCCTTGGTTTCTTTTTCTGCTGTAAGATAGTACTAGGTGATCTAAACTTCATATCGCTTAAAATTCAACAGTTATGTAATCGCTCTTTTACATTTTCATTAAGTTCATGTATGAACATGTGCACATCTGTACCATCATTGGGCAGTTATGATTTCAGGTTTTAAAAACGTGACAGTAATTGACCATTGTAACTTTGCTTATTACCTTTCTGTTCCTCAGTTACCGAGCTGATACCCAGACATACCAGCCTTATAACAAAGACTGGATTAAAGAGAAGATCTACGTGCTCCTTCGTCGACAGGCCCAACAGGCCGGGAAATAGTTGAGTTTGGAAGCGTTAGGGGGATGGGGGTGGGCTTGGAACACAGGTGTGTACAGTGTGCTGTAGTAGAAGTTTTGTATTATAGTAATCCTGTTTCCATTTTGGTACACTCTAGCCAGGATTGAATGTATTAGATAAAATAGGATCTTGTTCAATCTGAAACCCCCTTTGCCCCCTTCTCTCCACTCCTTTTTTTTTTACTTAAACATTTTTATGATGATTTAGGTGGAAGTTGGTTTTTGTCAGTTAATGTTGGTTCCAGTCCTTCAGACTGTTCGTATCTGCTTTATAACATTCACTGTACTAACCCTTCTTCAAATCAGGGTGGGGGTGGTTACGCGGCTTAGTTATGTCCTCAAGACAAAGTCTTAGTGAGAAACAAATAAATGTCCTTTAGTTATATTTTCCCCCTGAGTGATTTTTTTTTTTTTTTGTCTCTCAACTGAATTGGATTTTCTTGCCAAAGCATTATCAGTTTCTAAACCAGTAGTCTGCTACACAGTGAATTTGAAGAAAACCTATATATGTGCTGAATTTGTTTTGCTGTGGCTTATATGAAGCTAAAGAGCTTTTACCTCATTTTCCATCCTTGTAAGTGAATCTCAGTTGTATCTCCAAGGACTGTTGATGCAAACATTATGAAGCTCTTTCTGGGGACATAGCTTATCTACAGCAGCAGCCAGGTTAATTCCTTAGCTTTGGTGATGTACTTCTTCTGGAAGGTCCTTGTGCCTTCTCATAGCCTTCAGCAGTTGAATGCTGATTACCACCCCTGTATAGAAGCTATGAGGGTGAGGGAAAGACCACAGAGAAGTACAAGATAATCTTGGTTTTAGTGTAAAGTTTGTGGTCACATTGTGACTTGAACATACACTACATTGTACCTCCAGTCATATATGAGAACATTGCCTGATTCTACTATTATCACACTTCACCAATAGCAAATAATATCTTTACACACTATAAGATCGGCAGTTTTTTCGGAGGCTTCATGACTGGCCTCATATCTCCCTTGTCCCCGCCCTCACTTCCACATTAGAGCTTTAACTGTTTTGTTTTATGCAGAATGAAATTATATGTGTAGCTTTAGTTAATATTTTACTGTGAATCAGCTAATTTTTAAAGCTAAAATGTTCTCAGGAAAAAATATAGATCCAAAAGTAAGTCAGATTGGGCTTCCCTGGTGGCACAGTGGTTAAGAATCCACCTGCCAGTGCGGGGGACATGGGTTTGAGCCCTGGTCCAGGAAGATCCCACATGCTGCGTAGCAGCTAAGCCCATGCACCACAACTCTGAAGCCCTTGCACCTAGAGCCCATGCTCTGCAACAAGAGAAGCCACCGCAGTGAGAAGCCCGCGCACCTCAGCAAAGAGTAGTCCCCGCTCGCTGCAACTAGTTAAAGCCCACGCACAGCAACGAAGACCCAACACAGCCAAAAATAAATAAGAATTTTTTTTAAAGCCCAACAGATTAGACACTGCAGAATAAAAGTGCGATGAACTTGAAGTTAGAGCAATAGAAACTTAAACACTGAAGCATAGAAAGAAATAGGGGAAAAAAAGCTTCAGTGACCTGTAAGATAATAACAAATTGTCTAAAATGTATAATTGAGAGTCTCAGGAAAAAGGAGGATGTGGAGAGAACAAAATGTTGAAGAAATAATGCCAGAAATTTTCAAATTTGATGACAACTCTAAACTCAGATTCACAAAGCTCAACTAACCCTAAGTATGATAAATAAAACACACACATATCATAATTAAATAACTAAAAACTAGTGATAAAGAAAGAAAATCTAAACAATAAATGCTGGAGAGGGTGTGGAGAAAAGGGAACCCTCTAGCACTGTTGGTCAGAATGTAAATTGATACAGCCACTATGGAGAACAGTATGGAGGTTCCTTAAAAAGTAAAAATAGAACTACCATATGACCCAGTGATCCCACTACTGGGCATATACCCTGAGAAAACTATAATTCAAGAAGTCATGTACACAGTGTTCATTGCAGCTCTATTTACAATAACCATATTTATTTACAATAACATGGAAGCAACCTAAGTGTCCATCGATAGATGAATGGATAAAGAAGATGTGGCACGTATGTACAATGGAATATTACTCAGCCATAAAAAGAAATGAAATTGAGTTATTTATAGTGAGGTGGATGGACCTAGAGTCTGTCATACACGGTGAAGAAAGAGAAAAACAAATACCATATGCTAACACTTATACATGGAATCTAAAAAAAAAAAAAAAGTTCATGAAGAACCTAGGGGCAGGACGGGAATAAAGACGCAGACCTACTAGAGAATGGACTTGAGGACACGGGGAGGGGGAAGGGTAAGCTGGGACAAAGTGAGCGAGTGGCATGTACATATATACACTACCAAATGTAAAACCGATAGCTAGTGGGAAGCAGCCGCATAGCACGGAGATCAGCTCGGTGCTTTGTGACCACCTAGAGGGGTGGGACAGGGAGGGTGGGAGGGAGACACAAGAGGGAGGGGATATGGGGATATATGTATACATATAGCTGATTCACTTTGTTATACAACAAACTAACAACAGTGTAAAGCAATTATACTCCAATAAAGATGTTAAAACAAAAAGAAAGAAAATCTTAGCAGCCAGAGGAAAAACGCAGATTTGCATACAGAGGAACAAACAAGAATGACAGTAGAATTCTCATCCGGAACTATACAAGCCAGAAGAATGGAATGACATTTTTTTGATGCTAAGAGAAAAAACTGTCAACCTAAAATTCTGTATTCATTGGACATATTCAAAAAAAAGGGCAAAATAAAAGATTCTTCAGACAAACAGAATCTGAGATAATTGGTTGCTAGCAAACTTGTACTACAAGAAATGTTAAAGGAAGTTCCTCAGGCAGAAGGAAAATAAAAACAAACTTGGATCTACACAACAACATGAGAAGCACCAGAAATGGTACATATGTGGGCAAATACAATAGACTTTTTTCTCGTTTTTAAATTTTCTAGTAGATAATTTACTGTTTAAAGATGTACTGTGTGTTTGTAACATCTAGAATTAAACAACAATTGTGTAAAGGACAGTAGGGCGAAATGGAAATACATGCTTGAGAGATTTTTAACACCAACATGAAGTGGTATAATATTTGAAGATGTACTGTGAAAAGTGAAAGATACTGTAAACCTGACTGCAATCACTTAAAAAAAAAAACCCTCAATTCAAAAGAAGGCAGGATAATGTGGAAGCCTGGGGTTGGAGGGATTGCCATGGTAAAGCTAACTCCCTCTCACCCACATGCATTTGTTGTGGAGTATCTACTCTGTTCCAGGACCCCCAGAAGAAACAACAGGTGGTCAAATAGATAACAAATAGCAAAATGGTAGATTTAGACCCCATCATACTGGTAATTACATTAAATGTAAATGGTCTTAACCCTTAAATTTAAAGATTGGGGATGTCAGACTAGATCAATAAAGCAAGACACAACTATATGCTAAACCCACTTTAAATATAAAAGTATAAAAACAGGTTAAAAGTAAAAAGATGGGGGGGGCTCTCCTGGTGGCGCAAGTGGTTGAGAGTCCGCCTGCCGATGCAGGGGACGCGGGTTCGTGCCCCGTTCCTGGAAGATTCCACATGCCACGGAGCGGCTGGGCCCTTGAGCCATGGCCGCTAAGCCTGCGCGTCCGGAGCCTGTGCTCTGCAGCGGGAGAGGCCACAACAGTGAGAGGCCCGCGTACCGCAAAAAAAAAAAGTAAAAAGATGGGGGAAAAATAATGCCATGCAAACACTAAGCTTAAGAAACTGACCTATATAGTCAGTATCAGACAAAAGCAGACTTCATAATGAGGAATGTTACCAGGGGTAAAGAGGGATGTTGTATAATCATAAAAGGGTAAACTTACCAAGAGACATAATCTTAAATATGCCACTCAATAATGGAACTCAAAATATATGAAGTGAAAAACTTTTCGGGAGGTTCTGATGTGCTAGCACTACCTCTCATTCTGAATGTTGCATACCTCTTGCACCTAAATCTGCACCTAAAATGCAGATTTAGGTCAGTGGACTTTGACATTCTGCATTTTTAACAAACTTCCGGGTGCCCACACGTTGAGAGGCAAGATATCCTACACCACACTGCTTTCCAGGAGATAACATAGCAAAGTGCCTGGTGTGTATTAGATGTATAGTAAATAGTGAATCTGACTAAACATTGTGAAGTACATAATTAGCTACAAAAGTGAACAAAGAATGATCTTAGTATAAATCTCACCATCTAGTAGAGGGTAGATGAGAGCATAAATTTAGTACAAGAAACAATATAAAATTGTTATGGGAGGAATTCTAGGGTGGGGGAGGGGAGAGTTAAGGTGACAAGGGATCACAGGTAACAAGCATACTATCAAAAGGCTAACTGAGCTCTGGACTAGACACAAAGGCAAGTGAAAGATGGGCTAAGAGATAAGGAGGGGCTGAGAGACTGAAATCAAGAGGACAGTTGGGAGATGGAGAGATTGGAAGAAGCTAGTTGATGGTCTGGGGAATTTCAGTGAAAGAAACCGTAGAGGATGATAGTTTCTTAGTGATTCGCTTTCTTGTCTCCTCCACCACATAGTTTGACTTGTAAGCCTGAGCTAAGAAAGATATTTTACCTTTGGAGAAAATAGTAATCCCTTCAGCTACATTTAGAGGTCCTGTGTCAGTTTACCTAGCACACGCCTTTCTTTTCTGTAATTCAGCGCTTCAACAGGATGTTCAATTTCAGGCATATTGTGAAGAGCTTGGTTTAAAAGCCTCTTCTGTGCCAGAGGTAACTTTATGCTTTTCAGGAGAGTAGAGAGAAGGCTAATGAGAACTGATTACATCACGTAACTGAGATGGGCCCTGTGTCCTTGTCAACAGATGTTTGAATTTAAGGTCTCTGGATTGTAATTTAAGAGATATGGGGTAGATCATGGTTTCTTCTTCGGAAGACTGAGGTTGGAGGGGTTGCCATGGTGATGCTAACTCCTACCTTCACTTACTAGCATTTGTGGTGGAGTATCTACTCTGTTCCAAGACCCACCCAGGCTTGGTCAACTATATTGCCCCCTAGTCTTTGAGGGAAAGAATATGTTTGAGTCTTTTAGTACTGCTTCAGGATGAACAGTTTGAAGAGCACCAGACAATGCTGGGCCCCTTCTCTCCAAAGTCCTGGCCATTGATTGCAGAGATTGCTTTGTCCTTGACACTGTCCGTGAACACGGAAGCCTGTTAGAAGCATGGTCACCCGCTTCCTTTCACCTACAAAGCAATTCCAGAAAGGATTACCATAATGATCTTCCCAATGATTAAGCAAATCCCAGTGGGAGGGACTTCCCTGGTGGTCCAGTGGGTAAGACTCTACACTCCCCATGCAGGGGGTCCAGGTTCAATCCCAGGTTGGGAAACTAGATCCCACATGCATGCCGCAACTAAGCATTTGCATGCCGCAACAAAAGATCCCGTGTGCCACAACTAAGACCTGACGCAGCCTAAATTTAGATAGATAGATAGATAAATAAAAAATTTTAAAATCCCAATGGGAAGTGGCAGTTGTACTGACAGAAGGGGAGTTAGCCTCATTCTCCCTTCAGCGGGGTGTTACTAAAGGATTTGAAGGTACAGGTACTAATGAGGCAAATGCTCTTTAGCATGAGGTCCTGGTACAACGCTAAGGGATTTAAGACGGAAAGCCTTGATACCCCAGTATTTGGGGGCTTCTCTGAGCCAGGCCCTCTGGGTCTATTCAAGTACTTGGTTTGAGAAATTACATCTTTCCTTCATGTAAAAGGCTGATGGTCACTACTTAAAACAGCAGAGCATTTGAGGCCTATGTGACCTGTACATGAACAGCGACCATCTCTGTAATATTGCCCAGTAATTCCAGCAACTGACCATCTTAGATAGGGGGATTCTGTAGCAGTGCTTCAAGGGACCACCCACCATTGAGCCGGTGTTGGTATCAGCATGGAGCATGCTGTCCTGAGAGCCCATGGCTAGGACGGTCACTCAGGCTCCCCACGTGGACAGATTCTTCGCCCCACTGGGCTCTGACAGCCACCATCTGGCTACCCTCTGCACAGACATCTCCCCACTTAGTTCTGATTCCCACCTAGGCCACTCATGGAGAGGCCCCTCTCACTCTGCTCTTCCACAAAGATGATTTCACATGGTAAACACTTACATGACCAGCTGCCCTAATGGCTGTCATGCTGTTTACGTCCCATTTTTAGTGCCATTTTTACTGTTTAACTTAATCCTCAAGATAAATGTAAAGCTCAGTAAGTAACAACTGTTACTACAAAACAAACTCCTAGAGTTTTGTGCACTTTTCTCTCTCTCTATATGGTGTAGTTTAACAAAATGTATTCCCCAGAAATATTTAATACTGTTATTAAAACAATACTTCCAGAAAGAAGTCTAAAAAATTCACGTTACCGTGAAGTTATCCCTGTACCTTAGTAGAGGCCTGAGACCCTATGGCAGCCAATCAGCCAAAGAATCTGGTTCACCTCCCAGCACTTCTTGGTTCTCTAATGGGCTGTCCTTGCAGCACTGGGAAATGCCAAAAGGTCTGGTAAAAATGTGAGGGCTGCTGTTTAACTTCTCTTTTAGCCTATTTCAAGAAATGTTTTAAACATACTAGAGTTGCTAAGATATTGGTGATGATCCTAGTGTGGGCACAATCTTGCTTTGCTTTGATCTTTTTCCTTTTTTGTTCCTTTGCATTTGACACATTATTCCTTGAGGGATGAAGGGTAAAGGAGATGGGAGTGTGGGAGCCCCCTTTGCTCACTAGTATACGATTCCATCAGTGTTAAGGAATTGTTGTGAAGTTCCTTAGGTTTGATAATGGTATTGTGCTTTTTTTTTAATTGTTATCTTTTGGAGCATGTACTGAAATATTTACAGATAAAATGATATCATATCTATGATTTTTTTCAAAATAATCCAGTGGAATGATGTAGAAGAAATAAGGTTAGTCATAATTTAATAATTGTTGAAACTGGGAGATGGGCATTAATCTCTTTGCCTTTTTATATGCCTGAAATTTCTCATAATGAAAAGCTTGAAAGAAAATTGATAGCACAGTTACAATCTTGCCACTACTGTGCTAGTGGGCTATAGGTAGCTGTAATGCTGATCGTTTGTGAGGCTGGCAGTGAGCACTGGTCCCTTACCCCTGTGTAGTGCTTGGCCATTTACAGCACCTCATGTTCACTACTCCATTCCACCTGCCCAGCTCCCTCCTCGAAACCTGAGCTCAGAAGAGGGCATGCTGAATTCTTAAAGCAGGACATATGTGGGTCACAAAAGAAGGCTTTGCCCTGCACATTTTGGCCACCGTGGCAGAAGAGCTTACAAGGAAGCCTAGCTAGCTATGCTGTGTCAGGCTGGCGTTCCCGCAGGCCCGGGAGCAGCTTGGGATGTTTGGAGCCACTGAAGCTGCATTTCTGACACGTGTTAATGAGCTTTGCTCAGGAATGTAAACAGAGTCAGCCCTTCAAACTAAATTCTGGTAGAATTTAACAACCTTTGCTTAACCATCTCCCTAGACTGCTTCTGGGTGGACACAGAGTGTCAATCTAAAAGGGGGCATTTCCCACGTCTGACAGCTTTCCAACACCAGTGTTTAAAAAGCTGCCAGCTACACCCAGCCTGAGTGTGGGTATTTGCATTTGACACATTGTTCCTGTTAGAGGAAAGCAAATGTGTTTTCTGAATACCCGGTTTCAAACTTTTCTCGACTGCCTCCATAATCTTCCCCAGCCTGGCTGGGTGTAAGCTGTCATACCGGGGACGCTGGAGAATCATGCTGGGAGTCAGAAGGACTCATTAGGCTGACACTGGACAGCTGATTTTTGTCATGCTAATTTTAGACCATTCCTAATCAAGGACCACCAGGTCCCAAGGCAGTTGTGGTCGTTGCCTATTTGCCAAATTAGGTCTTTCTCTAGCTGAGTAAATAGACTTTGAGTACGTGTAGCTGCGTCCCTCAGTTACATGGTCAGAGCTAAGGAGGCCAATGACAGAGATGAACTCATGTAGACAGGTTAACATCTCTGTTCCCTAAGACTAGCCACTCCTTGAAAACACATGCCAGTAATTCAAAACCAAACTCATCACCCTTCCCCTTGACCCCATCCAAAGCAGCATTTCCTGTCTTGAATAGGACTGCAAGCCAGCCATTCAAGCCTGAGACCAGAGTACGATTTATTTCTCCCTCTTTCTCATTTTCTGTATCCTATCAGTCAGCAAGTCTTGCTTTTCCTTTGTCTCCCTGCCTTCATTCATTCATTTCCACTACTATGTGCCAGACACAGTGTTAACGTCTGGGGATAGAATGGTGAGTAAGAGAGTCCTATGTGACCCCTGCTTTCAGTTCTTATATGTTCTCCTATTTGGGCCCTAATCACCATTCCCAGTGCCCTAGGTCTGCCCTAAGTCAGCTCTCAGCTGTCTCACTCCAAGTTTCCTAACTTGCCTGCCTCAGTGTGACTCTGCAGCAGTCAGTCAGTTGTCTTCTTTCTTGTTACAAATGACAAAAACCCACCTGAATTACCTTAGGCAAAACTAGAGGAGGTGTCGTTTATTGACTTGTATAACCTAACTACGGGAATGGCCGGAGCACAAGTGAATCTCAGGGTCAGATTCAACCAGAAACACGGACAATCAGGAAAGCCTGCTATTTCCAGTCTCTGCTTCCCTTTCAGTGTCAGCTTCATTCTTCCCACAGACCAGCTTCTACTTGGTGGGGACCATGGCTGTCCACAGTCTTCAAGCTTCACCACTTTAGAAAGATTTCTTCTTCTGGTTGAGTGCACAAATCGCAAGGCAATGTTCAGGTTGCCCCAGTTGGGGTCACGTAGCCTAAGGAAGAGGCGGGGTCTGTGTGGTAGACAGCCCCTTAGATGGCCCCCCATGATCCCCACCTCGTGGTCGTCGTGCCCTTGAGTAAACCCCTACTCTTAAGTGAGGGCTGGACTTATTAATGATGCTCTTCTAATAAAAAGGATACAGCTGAAGTGATGGACTCTCACTTATATTAAGTTATGAAAACGCTGTGGCTGCCATCTTAGGCACACTCTCTCTCTCTCTCGGGCTGTTCACTTGGGGGGCAGCCAGCTGCCATGTTGTGAGACAGCCCTATGGAGAAGCCCTCATGAGTGGGCTTGGAAGCAGATCATCAGAGGCCTGCCAGCAGCCATGTGAGTGAGCTTGGAAGTGAATTCTCTAGGCCTGGTTGAGCTTTGAGATGCTTGCAGCCCTGGCTGACACCCTGACTGCAACCTCATGATGTCCCTGAGCCAGAACCGTCAGCTAATCCGTTCCTGGATCCCAGATCTACAGAAACTGTGAGATAATAAATATGAGTTGTTTTCAGTCACTAAATTGTGAGGTAATTTGGTACACAGTGATAGATAACTAATGCAGTCTCTAACAAAATGGAAGCCTCTATTCAAGCCACAAGAGAAGGCGCATTTCCCAGGAAAAGGAGGGGGCCGTTCTGCTGATAAAAGAACAGCTTCTACCACTACTCTCTCCTAGTCTATCCTCTTTCTTGCTGTGGAAGAGAGATTTTTCTATAATGAAAGTCATTTTCCTGCTTAAGATTCTTAAAGCTGTCTATGACTCTTAAAATAAAGTCCAAGTTTTTAGCCTGATGCCCAAGGCTTTTTATGATGAGCACCTTGCCACCTGTCAAACTTAGCTCCCACCACCCTCCTCCTGCTCCCACCACACTTCTTACGGTCCCTTGAGTACACCACGTCACCTCTGGCTTGCCTTTGCACAAGCCCTTCCTCTTATGATCATGTCCACAAGGCCCACACACTCTAACCCCTAATCACAGGTTAAGGCTTGACTCAGTATCACCACCTCCAGGAAGCCTTCCCTGATCACCTGATCCCTCCAGTCTTCTATCTTCTGAGCTCTAGTAGCATCCTCTGTCATGGTTCTTTTTTTTTTTTTTTTTTTGCAGTACGCGGGCCTCTCACTGTTGTGGCCTCTCCCGTTGCGGAGCACAGGCTGCGGACGCGCAGGCTCAGCGGCCATGGCTCACGGGCCCAGCCGCTCCGCGGCATGTGGGATCTTCCCAGACCGGGGCAAGAACCCGTATCCCCTGCATCGGCAGGCGGACTCTCAACCACTGCACGCCAGGGAAGCCCTGTCATGGTTCTTAATCCCACTGTGTGGAATTGTTGGTGTGATTGTCCACCTCCCTCGATATTCTCTGCTCTTTGAAGGAGGAACCAAATCTTTCATATTGGAATCCCTAGTTCCTTCTAAATAATATCAGTAGGTTCTCAAGATGTTGATTAATTAATCCATTAGCTAATTAATTGAGTTATGGTATCAAGGAGTTACTCTCACCTGCACTTGCCTATTAATCTGGTTCCATTATAAAAGAGTGTAGGCCTCGGGGGTCAACTTCATTTTATTACCTCAACTAGGGTTCATAAATGAATGAAATAGACATAATCCCAATCCATGATACCTTCATGATGCTTACAGTCAAAAGTAAAACTAGTGTGGTTACGACGATCTCCCTGGAGGTCCAGTGGTTAAGATTCCACCATTCCCCTTCAGGGCACAGGCTTGATCCCTGGTCAGGGAACTAACATCCTGCGTGCCGCTTGGCACGGCAAAAAAAAAAAAAAGCAAAACACACACACACACACACACACACAAAACTAATGTGGTTACTATTATGAAGGAAACCATTAGGGTTTTTTGAGAGAGAATAATATTTTGAGTTATTGGAGCTTGCAGAGGCAGAGGCCCCAAGAAGCCGTGACATTAAGCTGAGATTTGAAAAATGAGAAGGAGCCAGCCAGCCAGAGTGGGGGAGAAGCATGTTACAGGCAGAGGATCTGCTGTGCGAAGGCCCTAAGCGGGGAAGAGGTTGGTACATTTGAGGAGTTCAGAGAAGACTGGCACAGTGACGGCGAGGGGGAGCAGAACAAAATGAGGATGGACAGGTAGGCAGGGAGCAGAGCTCAGGACTCTAGCTCGCCACACAGGAAACCCCAGTACGGAGGTACCCGCCCAGCTGTGCGGTTCTTTCATTCTGGCCAAGGGCGTCTCCCGTGAGGCCTTGCACTCACTACTCCCTCTGCCCAGATGCTCTTCCCCAGACAGTCCTCTCCTAGCACTCAGGTCTTGCATCAGTTCCAATTCCTGCCCCATCTGAAGTTAGCCCTTTCCTTCCTAGTAACTGAGTCACATAGGCACCATTTACTTTCTGCATAACACCTATTAGTATCTCAGAATAATCTGGTACATCTTGTGGGTTACTTTTTTTTCTCTCCCTCTAGAATATATGCTCCATATCAGGACCTTGTAGGTATTGCTCACTGCTATATCCCCTGTGCCTAGAGCACTGCTTGGTATGTAGTAGTAGGTGAGTATTTATTGTTCATTCAGTTAGCCAACAGTTTTTTGTTTTTTTTTAAATTTTATTTATTTATTTTTGGGTGTGTTGGGTCTTCGTTTCTGTGCGAGGGCTTTCTCTAGTTGTGGCAAGCGGGGTCCACTCTTCATCGTGGTGTGCAGGCCTCTCACTGTCACGGCCTCTCTTGTTGCGGAGCACAGGCTCCAGACGCGCATGCTCAGTAGTTGTGGCTCACGGGCCTAGTTGCTCCGCGGCATGTGGGATCTTCCCAGACCAGGGCTCGAACCCGTGTCCCCTGCATCGGCAGGCAGGTTCTCAGTCACTGTGCCACCAGGGAAGCCCTAGCCAACAGTTTTTAAATGTCTGTCATGTGCCAGACCTAATGCCTTGTTCCAAGACAAAACAGACATGTTTCCACCAAGAACCCTGACTCAGGGCCGGCTTCTCAGGTGTGCAATGTGTGCAGTTTGTTCAGGGTGTTGTGCTTAGAAGGGCCCCATGCTGCTGTGATTGTTTTGAAATTCTTAATAGTTTATGCATTAGGTGACCCATATTTTCATTTTGCACCAAATCCTGCAAATTATGTAGCCAGCCGTACCCTAAAGATAACTCCAGACATCTCCTCAGCACATTCAGATTTGAAAACAGTTTAGGGACAAATCAGTAGATTCTACACATCACTGTTAATAATTTGGACCAGACTGCCTTGTATATTTAAAGCTCTGGAAAGGGTAAGTGATTTACAGAGCTAGTGTGGTTCAAGAATATAATTCTGGAAGCCAGACATCCTTGGAGCCCTGGTCCTGCCATTTCCTAGCTGTGTGACTTTGAGCGACTCATAACACCTGCTAACCTTGATTTCCTCGTTACAGATGGAGATAATGATAATGTCTACCCCCACAGAGCTGGCTTGAGAATTAAATGAAATAATACTTAAAACCCTTAGGTCCGGTTCTGCATGTCCTGAAAAGCAGGCCCAGTGGCCCAGCTGCCCACTCCCTTCTTTGCTCCCCTCCCTTTGGCTCCTCCCACTCTCCTGTATAGTCCCAGGTGGAAAATCTGGGTCAGTGTGAGTGACTGCTAAGTGAGAAGAACACTGAGGAGAAAAACCAAGGAATTATAGCCTTCAGGGAAGCAATAATATTTTACTTAAAAATTGCTTGAGGGAAGACTTTGTAGATGTTTGCAATTTGTATGCAAATATTGAAGACTCCAACACCCTGAGCCGGACATGGCCCTGGGCAGAAACTTCAAGAAGACCAAGGCTTGGACCACAGAGAAGCCTTCATCAGTTTCTCTCTGCTGCCAGTTTAAACTAAAACCTTAGATAATCCCAAAGCTGCCATTTTCACTGCCTTGGCCTTTAATGTATTCATTAGTATGTAAGGCAGTTTTCTAACAAGGTAGGTGCATCCCCGTCTGTATTTGCTGCATCATCTCTGCTGTATTATCCTTGTTCTCACATTCATTGTCTGTTTAATCAAGCACTGATTTGGCATTAACTTGCAAATGCTGGGTCTCCCTGCCTGATGAAAAAGTATTTTCACTGGTCAAACCTCACCTGATTCCTTGAAAACCCAAATCAACAGCCAGTTTAGAAGAGAAAGCTGAGAAAAAATTGACCTGCACACCAAACCCTGCTTTCTAAGGCTAAAGACTCTCAGAACTGAGAGAACAGAAGCTTTATTGCAGTCATTCAACAAACATTTATTGAACACCTGCCATGTGCTAGGTGTTTACCAGGTGCTGTGGATATGTCTTTATCTTCCTGCAGTTTGCATTCTAGTGGGAATGTAGAATACAACCCCGATTCAAGGTAAAAGGGGGAAATATGGACGCTCAGGGAACCTTTAGGAAGACCCCTCCCCCAGTGGCTAGGGATGGAGGTGGAGAATCTCAGGGAAGCTCCCAGCATTCTTGCCGATGAATTACATCCATTTGTCCATCTCTCAGATCCGGGCCTGCCAGGACTCCTCTGTCTGCAAAGTTAACAAGCCTGACATGTACCTATCTTGAATACATGCCCCCTTTTGGAGTCCTGGGGACCCTGGACCAGGGCTGGGGCTAAAGTTGGAGTCAAGGCCTTCCCAAGGAGACTCGTTTGCTTCCCACTGAGCTACACTCATTCATTCGTTCATTCATCCACATTTATTGAGCACATCCTCTGCGTCAAGCTCTGGGGGTCCAGCTGCAAACGAGACAAATACTTCCCCCCTCACAGAGTTTGGGCACCCCTCTAGGCACCATGCCCCCTTTTCTTTGTTTATTCCTGTCCATTCACAAATGTCACCTCGTTCAGCTCTTACTACATCGCTAAGAAGCAGGTAGTGTTTTCCCTGTTTTACCAGGGAGGGGACTGAGGTTCAGAAAGGTGAGGTGACTTGCTGTAGGTTATCCAGCTAGTCAGAGAAACAGCCGGGCCACAGCTTTCAGTGTGGCTCCCCAGCCGCTGCTTTTTCTGCCCCACCAGGCAGAGCGAACCCTGGGCTGGGAAGGGGCCTCCCGACAATGACACAGGGGCTTTCTCTGTGTCATTGATTAATATCTGCGGGGCCTTCTCAAAGTGTGGCTTTGTCATGCCCCCTCAGGCCTGCTGAGAGTGCCAAGGTCGTGCCTGTGTAGCCTCCAACGACAGAGGCCGCGGGCCTAGGACAGTCATCGCAGCCCCTCTGCTCCAGGGGGTGGGCCCATGAGCCCTGATCCGTGTCAGGCCGGGGACGCAAATGAGAGAGGACCCCAGATGGAACCACGCTTCTGCCTCGTAACCCTCCCTCCCGGCTCCCATCCTGGCCCTCCCCACCAGGCTGAAGCTTTTCAAAGCCTTGTTGGAACATCAAGTCCCCTGCTGAGTCAACCTTCTCTGCTTCTCAAAGGTAAAAGCAAGTGGTACCAGCAAAGTTTCGGAGCCAGACCAGCAGCTCAGGAACAGAGCGGACGCCAGGACTCGGGCCCCCACGTCTGAGCTGCGAGGCCGTCTCCTGTTGGCTGGAGAACGTCCTTAGCAGCTGGGAAACCCACAGGCTCAGGGTCTGGCAGCTCTGGCCTGGCCCAGGGTCAGAGAAACCCTCCCTGATAGTTTCCAGAAGGCTGCACATGCTTTCCAGTTTCTGACCACAGACATTTTCTCATGTGACCTCTGCCCACATCACCCCTGTTTACAGTTGAGGACCCTGAGGCTCAGGAAGCCTAAGTGGCGTGCTGGAGATTACCTGGCGCATAAAGGGCTGGGCTAGAGTTGGAGCAATTGTTCTCTTACTGCCAGGCCAGAACTCTCCTCGCCACCCCTGTTGTCACATGGTACACAGCCAAGAAATAACTGGGACGGACACATTGGGTTATAAATTTAAAACAAGCCCAGGTGCTTGACGAGCATACAAGACCACCTAGGTGCCTGGTGAGAACTGGGTGAATCTCCCAGGCTCCACAAAGAACCCTCAATCCCCACCCGAGCTGGACAAAGCCACAGGGGCTAGTGTGCAATAGGAGATTCCACCTGAGCAAGCACAAAACTAGGGGCTGAGGAGAAATAATGCAGAACAAAGAAACTTACTGGCAGGAAGGTGTGTGGAAAACAGTACCCTGGCCAGGCTGCAGGGAGAAAGCAGACAGTGTAGGAGAGAACCCTGGCCTGTGGGGCCGGAGCATTGGAGGGGGAGCCTGGCACCAGGCAGAGACATCAGCAATTGCCTCTGTTACTGTGTCACGGAAGGTTATGTTCTCAGGTCTCCTGGGGCTCCCAATTTCCTGCTCTGTGACTTTGGGCGTCTCAGCCTCTCAGCCTGTTTCTACATCTGTAGAAGATGATAGTAGAGCCAATCCTGGCCCACCCTACCGCTCAGGCTTCAGGAATCAGCCATGGAAGGAACTGGGGTGTAAGGGGACAAACCTTGGGCCCTGGAATAAGACTGAGAGCTTTGCACAGGGCCTCAGTTTCCTTAAGTGCAAGATGGGGAAATAACAATACAGAAGTGTGAGTTAGTAAGAGGATATGAACTAATATATGAAAGGCAATGAAGGGCAGTGAGGAGCTTGGACCCTGGGTCAGACCTCATGAGTTCAAATTCTGGCTCTACCTCCAGCTTAGCTGGGTAATCTTGAGCAGGTGTGTTAGCCTCTCTGGGCTTCAATTTCCTACTTTGTAAACGAGGTGATGATAAAACACCTACCTGATAGAGTTGTTGTTAGGACTAAAGAAGTTGAAATGTGTGACTGTCAGTGACTGGTGGATAAGTGATAGTACTGGCTATGAATGTCATCGGTTGGATGACCCATAAAAAGGACTTAGTCATATAACTCATGGCACAATGTATGCCCATCCTGTGGGCTTGGGAGGTGCAGCACTGATTCCTTGATTCATGAATCTTCTGGGGTGGAAACTCTTCTATAACCAAGTTGGCCATCTGTGGCTGGTATTGGGGAAGAAACTCAAATCACACAAAGCAAAGCTGGCATGTGACATCTGGCTCAGCAGCAAACCTTGGCCAAGCCCCCTGCCCACCCACCCTCTGCCCGGAGATATCTGGCAGCCTACTTAGCAGAGGCCAGGTCTGCCACACACAGCGTCAGCTCTCTGAGCCCTCTGTGCCAGGTGGTGACCCACGCCCTCCAGTAGGAGACCAGGACCCATCTCAGTCACCAAACCAGTGAGCGGCTCTCAAACTTGAGGGTGCATCAGAATCCCCTGGGGGCTTGTTAAACTCAGGTGGCTGAACGCCACCACCAGTGTTGATTCAATAGGTCTGGGTGGAGTTCAAGAGTTTGTATTTCTAGTAAGTGCCCACACGATGCTGAGGCTGCTGGTCTGTGGGACCACACTTTGAGAACCACTCACCTGCACCTCTGTGGGACTGAGTTTACACCTTGCTGTTTGTCCTTGGGCAAGTTTCTTCTCCTGACTGAGTCGCCACTCCCTCATCCCTAAGGTGGGCACACCAGAACCTGCCTCATGGGGGTGTGGACACCAAATGAGACAAGGCACATGGTAGCCCTCTTCAGTTCTGGGATCCCAGGAAACGCTCAATCCATTAATCCACCAGTGCATTGTTGTTGAGGGCTCAGAGACAACTAATAAGTAGGAAGGGTGGAGATTTGAAGATCCTAAGCTTTTAAAGACAAGTGAGAGGGAAAATGAACAAATAGAGATTCGGTGCCTTCTGAATGCAGTGTACTGATTCCTAAATGCAAAAATGCCTTATCACTCAAAACAAAAACCAACCAACCAATGAAATGCAGCTAGAATCTTTCATTTCATTCATTCGACAAGCCAACACTTACGGTGAGTCTGAGAACTGGGCTCTGTGCTGCAGCTGTATTGTACTGTGCTGGGAAGTGCTGTATGAAGCTGGAGCAGACATAGGTCCTGTAATCAAGGAGCTGCAGTCCAACAGAAAAAAGTCCACCTCCCAGCATAAGGAGGAAGGTGCTCACTTCAGCTGGAGAGGAACATTCAAGACGAGGAAGAAAGAGGCCAGAGAGATGCTTTCAGGCAGGTGGGAGATAGGGCAGGTTTCCTTATGGAAGCAGCATTTGCCTGGAAAAGGGATAGCATTCAACCCTTGGAGATGACAAGTAGAGGGTGGAAGAAACACAAAAGTACAGACGAGAGAAGGCAGACCGCAGCTTCCAGAAACAGGACGCAGAGCGGTCTGGCTGGATTGCAGGGTGAGGAACAGAGGGTGGGAGCCGAGGTTGGCCTGGCTGCCTGGTGTCCAGGGATGGATGGCCTTGACCGTCGGTGGTTGACACGGCTCCTCCGAGCCTGTTCTGTGCCCTCTGTGGGGTCGGCGCTCAGCACATTATGGGCTTGGTGAGGATACCACAGGTGTGAGAGTCTGTATGACCCAGGAAGGGTATCCACAAGGAGCCCAAACCGCTGCCCAGAGCCTGCTCCCCTTCCCAGCATCCGTCAGTCCCCTGCCCTCCCCCGACAGCCGCAGGACATGAGCCCAGGGCTGAGGTCACACACACACCCAGGAGAGGGCCCCCAGCACCACTCTGCTGCTACGTCTACCGTCCCCCACTGCTTACTGTGACCTGACTTAAACTTAGCAACCCCCCACTCTCCCACCCCTGTGGAGAAGAGGCTCTGGAGAGCAGAGTCAGCCAGGCAAGGTCTGCCCTTGCCTGTAAGCAGAGGAGCCCGGAGCTATGCAGTTACCCCAGAGCGCTGGGCCAAGGGCCACCCGTGCTGCAGCCAGCCTCCGGCTGCGCTGGCAACCGCCTCTCACCCGGACGGCGGCAGAGGTCCCGACGGGGCCCTGGAGACTCTTCCCTCCTGGTTCTGGACCCAGAACCCCAGACTCTCCTGCCAGCCCTGGTTTCCCCTCCCAAAGAGGGTTTCCCAGCTGGGGGCATTTCTTTTTATGGGGGCGCCGGTCTGGCTCCGATGTCTGGCTCCCAGATCTTGTCCCCACATTCATCCAGCTCCCCCTTGGCTTCTCCTTCTCGCAGTGGGGTCGAGGGCCACTGCACTCAGTGTACACAGTCCAGAGCCGGCCTGTGTGCACTGTGTCCCGACTCTACCCGGCGCGGCTTTCTCTCCCTCCTGCTTCAGAGCACTGCGGACTCAACATGCGTCGTATCAGCCGGGCCACGTGTCATCACGCAGGTGAACTGGGAATCAGCAGGCCTGGGTGGGAGCCCGGGCACAAACGCGCTTACAAGCACCTCAAGTGATTCCAGCGGGTTATCTGGACGCACCTTGAGAGACAACTTATTTGAAAGAAGAATTGTTGAAAGACAGGCCTGCTTTTCAGGCGGCTTGAGCGGTCAGAGAGAACCCAAGCCAGGGAGCAAGAAGAAAGCGAGTCTTTCTGAACACCTGCTGGTCATTTGTATTCATTCTCTCCAGATAAGAATCACTGAATTTTCCAGGCCATCTCATCCCACCCTTTCTTTTGCCCTCCCCACACTAAGAAAACTGAGCCCTGCAGGAGTGGTCACTGGCTCAAGGAGCAGAAGGCCCATCTGTCTGGGTTTAAATGGCTCCTGTATTTTCTATCTATAACTCTTCTGTGATTACAGCCTGGTCCACATCACCACCATGCTGCAATGCACTGGGGTAGAAAGCCAAGGCCACTCGGCAGTTGCCCGCTGAGCCTCCAGCTGGGCTAGTATGGCCGGCGGGCCTCACCAGGCCTCATCCCACCCGCCCTTTACCCGGCCCGAGACAGGCATTGCCTAGAATGTCATTTCCAGCTGCCCTGGAAGCATCATGACTCCCCGGCCCCCAGGCCACAGTGAGAGGCCCCTCCGTGTTGCTCCCACAGCTCCCGCCTTCCCTGTAGCTTTTCTCTTCTGGTATTACGGTGGCCTATTTATCTGTCCATCTCCCCTGCTAGAACGTTAGTTCTAGAACATTTGCCTTGTTTATATTTGTGTCCTCACCCCTAGGAAAGTGCCTGGCGCTCAGCAGGCACTCAGAAAACGCTTATTAATAACAGCAATAGCACACACTTACTAAGCCCTTAGAAGGGCTGGCTGCTTCACAGTAGTTAAATAAGCCAGTCCTCACAAAGACCCTCGAGAGCTATGAGTACCCCCATTGCACAGGTGAGGAAACCAAGGCTGAGAGATGAAATGACTTTCCAGCTGGTAAGTGGCAGAGCGGGATGGACCTGGCTGATGGGGTCTCCGGATCCCCACTCCTGCTGCACCCTTGCCCACACTCCGTGGGGCTGAGTTCCACAGCAGAGGGCTGTCCCCGGATGGCTCAATCCAGCTTGGCTGCCCACAGACTCGTTGCCAGGTCAGGGGAGAGCGGCCCACCCTGCTCCATCTCAAGGTCTTTGCTAAGGGCCTGGCAGCAAAGACTTTTAAGATGAAAGAAGCTGCCCTGGTCCCCCTCCCTCATTCTGGAGGAAACTGACTCAGACTATCAAGGGGGACACACAGAAATACCACAGACACTGAGAACATTGTCGGGAATGAAGTTGTGGACATTGTGAACTCCAGCCCTTCCTCTCCAGGTTTTTCCTTTCCTGTCCCATGGTGGGAGAGGACACACGCCTTCAGCGCTGGAAGACATCCTCCCCAGGCCTGGGGGTGCCAGACCTCCGGGAGGACAGGGCTGTTGCCTGGGTTATATTCTCCCCACTGTGAGTGGGGAGACCCATACCGAGGGGCCGGGAGGAGCCTTTGTGAAGGCAAGTCACAGATGCCCAGGGACGGGGGACCCCCTCCCCGCTTGACATATGGGAGGTTGGCCCCATGTAGACACCCCTCCCGCCCTTCCCTTCCCATGTGCTCTGGAAGACTCTCTTCTGCCGCATTAGGGTTATGTAAGGCCCAAGGCCATGGTTAATTGCCGGCCCCAGGGCTTTTGCTGATTCCTCCAGGGGCTGGCTAAGGGCAAAGAGTCTTAGTTCCTAGGAAAAAACGGGGCGGGGCCGGGGGGGGTGAGAGAGAGAATGGGCCTCTGGAGAGGTAGGCTTGGAGGAGGGCAAGAGAGAGCACGACTCGGGAGAAGCCAGCACCAGAGCCATTCAGGCTAGGAGTGAAAATAGAGGCCAAGTGGAAAGCTGGCTCAGCCTGGCCGGAAAGGGGCCCGAGAAGGCGGCAGGCAGTGTGCTGCACTCCTTGAGAGGACGAGGGACAGACAGACTCTGCAGCCACGTTGTGTGCTCGGAACTGTCACCAGCCAGGGCTTTGCTCTGGGCCCCTCAGGCCTGGTGGTCAGTTCTGGAGAATCCTGTATGAGCAGCCCTGAGACCAGGTGGGTGCGGGGGTGGGAACGGCTGTGTTCAGGGAGACTTAGTGGCGCGCTGGCCTGCCCACTACTGTTCATGTGCGCACCGAGGCAGTGCTTATTTTTACCTGGGTAGGTTCAGCTTCTGATCACAGAAATGGTGGGGGCTTTCCATTGGTTTCCATGGAAACATTAGACAGAGCATCTGCTACCCCATCAAACAAGGCTAGGCTGGTAGGACTCTTTCTGGAATTACTTTGCTATTTCTACCTAGGAAAATCGTCCCACCTGCGTTTTTACCACTGCCGTCTTGCGTGGCAGAGGAAAGGAAGGGCAGTTCAGAGGGACCAGGCTGGTGCCTGGGAGCCTGGGCTCTGGTCCCAGCCTGCCCCACCTGATGGCTCCCCCCCAGAGCAGCCAGCCTGTCTTCCAGGAGCGCCTGGGGTCATATGGGGGGGCACATATGGGGGGGCACGAGGAGCAAGCTACCAGGTGCAGGAGGGGTGAGAGCTGAGCGTGCTCAGTTTCAATTTTCCAGAATAGAGGGAGGGTGGCACTGAAGGCCTTGGCTCTGGATTCAGAAAGGAAGGCGCTGGTGCACGTGTGCATGTGAGAAGTGGCTTTATTCCAGGAGTTCTTCATAAAGATGAGGTCCTCAGGGGCAGCGAGTGGCACATGCTTTGGTCAGGAAGAGGAAAAGCAAAACAGAATAGGGCTGCGTCCCAAAGGACAGCTGACAAGTGCTGAGCCTGGTTTGATCACAGGAAAGGAGGGGGCCCTCTCAAAGGCTCTCTGAGCAGCAGTCCTCTTACATTCATTGAGAGATGCCCACGTTCCCTGTCCCCAAAGGTCCACACTACCCACGGGGGTGGAAACGCACAAGGGAGATGGCGGTGGATGAAACATCACACAGAGGATGGGAGAAGTGTTGCCCTGGGGGCCAAAGGCTCCGTGCTGGGGAGCACAGGGGTTCAGGCTAGGGCACAGGAGCACTGCTGAGAGCACGCCAGCCAGAGCCAGGAGGTGAGAGGAAACCACCGAGAGCCCTCCAGGGTGGGTGTGGGCACCACGGCCCCAAGGGCTGCATGGAGGGAGCAGGACCACAGCAGTTGAGGCACAGCAGGGAGGGGGAGGGGCATGGCAGCTCCAGTGACTGGTAGCTCCAATCCAGACCGTTTGGTGATCAGGGACCTCTGTAAGAAGCTGGGGAAATCCATGGACCCTCTCCTCAGGAAAATGCATATATGCACACAATGCAATATTTGGGGGACCATTTCAGGACATTCCTAGGCCTTCTGGAATCCATGAACTCCCTAGGGGTTCCAGGCTGATTTGCTTTGGGTGGGAGACCCACCAGGGTTCCTGGTACCACCAGTCTTTTCCCTAAGATCACACTGCCTGAGCCAGTGGGGCGGGGGGAAGAGGAACGTGGGAAACAGCAGAAGCGGTTCCAAGACCAGGCCCTGGGGGAGGGGAGAGACTCCCAGTGGTTGTGAGAAGGAACTGGGAGCTCTGCACAGACTGGGGCCTCCAGCCAGCCTCCAGGCCACTGCAGCAGCCGAGCCCCAAGGGCCTCCCTCCTGCAGTGGGGCGGCCTGGCTGGCTTAGCCCCCATGACCTAGGGATGCTTCCAGAATGGAGGTCCCGTGCTTACCGCCCTGCCCCCGACCCTGTAACGCTGTATTTACAGAGGCAAGGGCTTTTGAGAAAGCAGGAGTCAAAAACTAAGAGGGAGGATGGGCCTGTTCAGTGGTGTCTGTCCTTATGGGGTCCACATGGTACGACCGGGCAGGGAGCCAGGGCACCCGCTGGTCGTTAAGGCCCGAGGGAGAGGCCTTGTCCTGACACGTATCCACATAGAAGTGGGATCTGTTTAATAAACTGTGTCCTGAGGCTGCCCCTGGAGATCCCCCTTCAGCCCCTTGCTGAGGCGTGGGAACCAGAGCGCAGGACCGGAGGCACTGTCCCTGGGGCTGGTACGTGTGGGAGGAATTAGGTCCCCGGGGAGAGGCCCAGCCTTTTCAGTGCTATGCTGCTCTTCCGTCCTCGTCTTTCTGCAGATCACCCATCCTTTGCCCTGGATCCTATCCCTCCCGCCCCCAACCCAGCAGCTGCCTGGGACAGGCCACTGAGCTGCTCACCTCTTGCTGTTCTCCACCTGCCCCGCAGGCTGCCCCTTCCTCCGCCTTCAGCCTGCCCCCCCGTCCACACTGCCCACATTCTCCTCTCGTGCCCGATCCCATAGGCAGACCCCTGGCCCAGCGGGACCCGCGTGGGCTGCTGCCCTCGTTCTCCCCAGCCAACAAGGGGAGGCCCCCAACCACTGTCCAGACCTCGGAAGGGTGAAGGGAGGTAACAAAGGACCAGGGCTCCTGCCCAGTCTCTGCCCAGTAGCAGTCCAGCATCCTGACCTGCTCCTCTCCCCAGGCAAGGCCGGGGTGGCGGCCAGGGCAGCAGGGGATCACCCCTGCGTCCTCCCCGTACAGGCTTTGGAGACTCGTGTGTCGTGGCAGTGGTGTTTGCTGATGATTCCGGCAGAAATGTGAGGAGATGGAAACGGCCCGCTTTACACTCCCCCACCCTAACCCCCTTCCGGTCCCAAAGTCTCATGCAAAAGGTACAGGAGGCCCCAGGCTACGGTCATGTGTGCGGCAGCAGCTGCCACTGCTGGGCTGGGACGTCGGCCTGGCACTTGCTGGCCACCAGCTGGGTGGTCTTGGCCTCCAGGCAGAGGCCGCTGACTGAATGCTGGATGAAAGAGGCTTTTCTCCTCCATCTCTGTGGGGAGAGGCAGGAAAGGAGGGGAAAGAGAAAACAGTGATTAATAATAATCATAGCGTTCATCCCTTCATTACACGTGGATGCAAGTGGCCCTAGGACACACCCCCATCTAAATGGTCTGTGTGTCCCTTACAGAAGAGGTGGCCACACCCCACGTGCAAGCCTGAAGCCCGTTCCTCCTGAACGCTCTGGCTTCCGTAGGCTGGCACGAAGAACTCGCTGTCTAGGTCAGAGGCCCGCGGGCTGAGTCTAGCCCAGAGATGCATGTTGTCTGGCCTGCACGTGCTTATTTAAAATGTGGCTTAGTCGTCGCATAAAAACCTGCATTTCCAACTTCCCTTTAGACATGGGCCTGGTTTCTTTGGTGGCATCAGTCGGTTGTGGCCGAAGACCTGCTCTCTGCTAGTCAGCCTAGTTCCTGTTGGCCACAGTCCCACCTGGGCCCAACTCTTCTCCTCTAGGGCTTCCCCACTTGCACTCTGTAGGCCCTTGAGTTTGAGTCCTGGACTAGGTGAATCTTTTACTCCTTCAAACAAGATTTCTTCTTCCTGCAGCTCTAAGCTTCTGCCTGCAGCTGTGCAGCCGGTTACCTACACACTTTAATGGGAACTGGTCGTCGTCCCTGCAGAGATTAAGAGTGATGGGAGGGTGAGGGCACTTGAGTCCCCCTATCAGAGTCACGTCCCCCAAGCTTGACAAGGGGGACAAGAGTTGTTCCTGTAGACCATTCTGGAAGTGGCTGGATGGAGGATGGAGTGTGCTTTGGAGAAGGGATGAGAGGCTGAGACCCAGGTCTCGAGGCTCAGGGAAAAGTACAGGGAGACAGGTCTACTTTTGGTTTCTCTGCTATTTCCCTCCCTTGCATCCACAGCCCCTCTTCCTATATCTACCTCGTCCTCTGTCCTCCGAAGAAGTGGGTAATGCTGGAGCCGCAGGGCTCTGAGGGGGAGGGGCCCTGTTCTCACTGGAGCAACTGGGAGAAGGGAGATGAGCAGCAGCAGCTGCAGGGCCAGGGCTGGGGCGGCAGGGGAACGTGGGGTGGCCAGAGAAGGGGACCAACTGGGAGGTGCCAACAGGGTGGAAGGCAGCGAGGGGGCGTGCTGCAGAGCCCAGATTCCCTTTAGGAATGCGGGGCTGAGAACCAGTCTCTCTGGCCCATGTGGTCCCAGCAGAGAGGGCTCCCTGGCTTAAAGGTCCCGGGCAGTGGGCAGGATAGGGCCTTTGGTCCCTCTGGAAGTCACAGCATCCTACTGCCTTGTGCTCTTCCAGTCTCTGACCTCCCGGGAAGGGTTGGCCACACACCCGCTCTGGGCATTGCTGGGCCACACCCTTCTTTCATCCTTATGGCCAATGTGATCGGCACCTTCCTTGACATAAGGTAGGCACCCAATGCAGTTTTGTTTTATGAAGAATGAATGCATGGGTGAATGAATGAATCACCCAGTCATGAGGAAGTGCTCTGCAAATCATGGGATTCTCACTTCCTACCTGTGCCATCAGGCACGGTCTCGGGGTCTCCCTGACTCTCCTGGCCATTATGTTCTGGCCTTGCCAGGGAAACAATATCACCTCACAGCACTCTCCCATCGCCAGTCTTGGTTCTTGGTTCTTATAAGGCAGACAGGGAGGGGGCCCCTCATTTCATAAGTGAGGAGACTGAGGCTCAGAGAGGTGAGGGGGGTGACAGAGCTAGGACCTGCTGACACCATCCCAGCAGCTCTATGCACATGTAACTCTCCCATAACTGATACCCAGGTGGCCTCAGAAACGGGGCCAAAGGGGGACCAGGAAGGGAGGCCTAGATTTGAGAAGGCACCGTCAGTGGGAGAGCTGCTCACCCTGTCCTCCTGGAAGAGAGGGCTCAGCTGTTGGGGCCCCTGCAGGATTTGCAGGGGCAGAAGGAATGGGGCCAAAGGAGATTTCTCGGAGCCCTGGGTCAGTGTGAAGGGGCAAATGGATGCTTCAGCTCCAGAGAAGTATTTGAGTGGTGGCTGCCCTTGGAGCTACTTCCCTGACTTTGGCCTCAGCAAGGATGGGGTTGGGAGTGGGCTCAAGACCTGACCCTCAGAGAGGCCGGTACTCCAGGTAAAGGGGAGCCTGGGGACCCACCTAACTGCAGGGCAGGCAGAGGGGGCAGGCAGGACGAGCTGCAGCGTCCCAACCAGGAAGTGCTTCAGAGCTCTCTCTCCCTCCCTCCCGCGCGCGCGCGCACACACACACACACACACACACACACACACACACACACACACACACACACACACACACACACACACACACACACACGGGGGCTGAAGGGAGAGGAAGGATCCGGCTGCTTTTCCAGAATAAAATAGCAAACTGCCGGTCATCCCTAAAGAAAGAGCCGACCCAGGCAACAGCACAGGGGTGGGAGGAAAGCCCGTGGCTGAATCAAAACGCCAGGCACTCTTCTGCCCCTTGCACTGCCCGCAGCTGGCCAGGGTCAGGCACAGGGGGAGCTACAAGAAGGTGTGGGCAGAGGAAGGACTGGACCAGAGCTCTGGCCTTTGTGTCCATTCCCGGGCAGAGGGGCAGCCCTCCCAGCCAGGAATGGAGTGGGGCTGACTGTCACTGGCTGCTGTGTGCCCTGAGCATCCGATTCTTCCTCAACAGGCAGGTCTGACCTGTGTCTCCCAGGATTCATGAAAATAGGGCACGTGAGAGTGTTTGGCAAATGGAAAAGGCAGTGCTCACGTGAGGCCAGCATGCCAGCTTGGAAAACACTGTGGCTGGATCTGTTTCCCCAATCAGCCAGCAGTCAAGAAATACTTACTGAGCACCTACTATATGCTGGGGCAAGACTGTGGGCTTAGGAGTCATGCTGACCTGGGTTTGAACCTCAGTTCCACCCCTTCCCCACTACGTGATCTGATATGTTTCTTAAATTCAGTGAGCCTCAGTTTTCTCACCTCTAAAATGGGGTTAGTACTAGGGCACACGTTGCTGGGTTGCTGGGAGAATTAGATGAGACGACCTATGTAACACTCCTAGCACAGCTTCCCAGTAAAAGCTCACATTTATTTTGGCTGTGCTGGTTGTCAGGGGATAGGGATACAGTGTTGACAAGATAAATAGTCCCTGCCCGCAAGGAGCCACAGGATGCAGGATGGACATTTAACAACTATTTACCGTACTTCCTCATGAGGAAAACAGTAGACTTGACCTGGATACTGGCTTAGGTCCCCCAAATCCTCACTCTGGAGGGCTTATTTGAGTCTGTATGTCAAACCCGCACTGTGTTCCCCGGGGCTGCCGCCATCCCGTGCCCATGGGCGAGAAGGCTTACCTGCCTGCCTTCTCTTGGGTTGCACGCCTGCAGTACGACCAGGGACCCGGGGGAGATGGAGGTGGAAGTGGCAGCCAGGCACTTCCCCTGCTGCTGGATGAGATGGTCACTGAACAGCCACGCCTGCAAGACAGGGAGCAGAAAGGCCAAGTCCACAAGTACAGCAATGGATGGATGGATAGATGGGTAGATAGAGCAAATACACTGTGTATTTTGGTAACATTTTCTACAAATACTAGGGATGGGTGTATGGGTAATCACTGTACAGTTCTTTCAACTTTTCTCTGTTTGAAATTTTTCATAATAAAATATTGGGGTGGGGGAGCTTAGCTGGAACTGGCCAGAGGACGTATGAAGGGATGCTCAGGGGATGGGGAGAAAGACAGGACATGGGAGCAGGGCAGCCAGGGAGCCAGTCCACGCCGGGGTCTCCATGACCTGCTCTAGTTCACCATGGTGCATCAGCACTCATGTTGCGCACGTGTGTACACAGGCGTCCTGGAGGCCCTGTATATACAGGCGGACCACAGCTGCATCCCAGGAGAGAACTGGACTCTGTTTGGGCAGCATTTCTACCTCTGCAAGGAGAAAGCAGGTGGTGCCCATAGGCGACTGTGTGACAGGCGACAAAGGCGACCGAGTATGGTGGGAGCAGACCCAAGGAGCAGAGTGGGAGGGGACAGCTTGCAGGGTCCTTGGGAAAGTGGGTTTGTGGAAGGTGTAGGCAGAGGGAAGATGAGAACGGGCAGAGAGAGGCCCCCACCCGTGCCCGGTCCTGACCTGGGGGCCCTAAGCCACCTACCTGAGCCGCCGGCGGGCTCTTGGCAGACCCTCTGCAGGTCCCCATGCTGAGCAGGAAGTTACCAGCCGTGTCCTGGCCCTGGGATTCTAAGCAATTAGCCCCCTGCTTAATGATGCCGGGGAGCACTTCCTTCACGGGGACGCTGAGAGAAAAGGCAGCAGTCAGGCTTGTCCTCTGCCCTCCCCGGGCTTACCCACACTTACCCAGAGGGTAGCGCCCTGCCAGCTCTCGGGGCACCCAGGTGTCTGTGGGGAGGGGAGCCGGGGAGCAGGCCTGGCAGTAGGGGGAGGTGAGCAGGAGTGCCTCTGGGAAGACTGGGCCTCGCCCTACTGGGTTCTGGGCAGCTCCGGGAGCCCCAGGGCCTGCCCTGGAGGCCAGGCCTGAGAGGGTTCAAACCAGAAACCAGGGCTCCCCAGCCCAGAAAGAGGACAGGCTGGGGAGAGGCTGAGGCCCAAATGTGGGCTCAATAAACAATCTCGAAATGACAGGGAAGGGGTCACTTTGAAGAGGCAGATGTAAAATACACAAATATGAAAATGTGTTCAATCTCACCAACGATTAAAGAAATACATATCAGAGAGGTACCACTGTTTGTTTACCATATGTGTATATATATATGTGTGTGTGTGTATGATTTATTTACATACATAAAACATTTATATATTTAAGTGTATGTGTGTATATCTATGTATATATATACACATATACATATATATATATACATATATATATTTTTAAATATCACTACCTGGTATTGGCAATAGCTGTGGGATTGGGTGAGAACATAAACTGACCACCTTTTCTGGAGGGCAGTGTGGTATTACGTATCAAAAGCCTTAAAAAGGTGCACACCTTTGTCCCACTTCCAGTAACTTAGTATCCTAGGGCAATAATTAAATATGTGTGCAGAGATTTAGTTTAAAAGATATTCATTCAGAGTGACTGCTTATACTGAAAACATTGGAAATCCCTAGATATCCAACAATAGGGGATGGGCTAAGTAAATTCTGATTCATCTGTAGGATGGAAAAAACCTTTAGCCATTAAAAATGACTCTGGTAATGTGGGAAAGTGTTCAAAACATACAGTTAAGTAAAAGAGGCATGTTTCAAAATAGTGTATTATTAAAACATTTTGTATGCACAGGAAAAACAGGAAAAACACACACACACAGAGATATAAAACACACTATCTTACCCTGTGGGTAAGAAACCTAAGGGGGATGCTGGCCCCAGCTGATGTGGGCTGGTATTCCTGGGTTTAGGTTATACACGCACTTGGCTTACGGACCCACAGGGCATGATGGGGAACCAGGAGGGCTTAGAGTCTGACCACATGCTAATCCTATCTGCCTCTGTTACCTCTGTCAGGAAGAGAACCTGGGCAGGGGGCATGGATCAGAACATTTCCGGCACTCTCTTGTCTCATGTGGACATCCTGCAGGACCTCGACCAAACCAGGTCTTCCTTCCTCAGGGCTGGCTGGAAGCCCCCGGATTCCCAGAACCTACCCGCTCTCACAGAGCCTCAAGGAGAGCCCTTCACTTCCCCTCCACACTACTGGTAGCAGTGCCCCTTCAGAACCCCACACCCCCTTGTAAGAGGTCGTGCAGTTTTAGAACAGAGGCTGCAAACTGTTGGCCCCTAAGCTGAATCTGGCCCTGGACAGGTTTTTTCTGACCTGCCCAGTGTGATTATTGGTGCTTTTAATTAGTTGGCCGTATTTTAAGATTTCAAGTTTACACAGAAAAATCCAGCTTTTTTTTTTTGAACTTTAGAATTTTTTTTTGAATTTTTAAAATTTTTTTATACAGCAGGTTCTTATTGGTTAGTTACCCATTTTATACATATTAGTGTATATATGTCAATCCCAATCTCCCAATTCATCACACCAAAAATCCAGCTTCTTTGGAAAACATAGCAAGGTCAGGCTGCCACACCGAACTTGCATTCCAGCACGGCACTAACACACTGTCATGAGCAGCTGCTGCCCCCTTATGGGTGGAGCTTGTGCATTTCAGTTTGCCATAGTCCCCTCCACTCCCTACAGTCATCCCCACCCACTTATTGACATTGTCTGTCTGATCACTGTAGGATGTAAGTTTGCAACCTGCTAGGTGCAAGGCTGTCGGGAGGCAAAAGCTCCACCCCCTCTGCTTCATCCAGGGGCAACGTGTTATACTTCCCCTCTATACAGAGACAAGGTCCTGCGGGAGCCTCTTTGAGAAGCCAAGGTTGTTTCAGACCCTTCTCTTCTCTTCCCCTCCCTACCCGCTGTTGCTTAGGAAGATGTGCAAGTTGATCAGTTTTCAGAGGTGAGATGTGTACTGTCCAAGTGTGGCAATGTCACTGACAACAAAGGCCTGCCCACTGATGCTTATGCAGGAAACCCGGGGCTTGGGCAGCAATCTCAAGACCAGATGCAGCTCCTGAGGTGTCTGAGTGGTAGCAGCAGCCCAGCAGCAGCTGGGATGGCCATCACTACCCTTCCTCTGCTCTCTGGCAGAGCCAGGCTAAGCTGTCCTATTTGTTGGCAGCCCTCTTAAGTCTGCATCTGCTTTCCTCTCTGTGGACCACCTCGAAGCTGGGCTGCCACTAGCCCTTATGATGCCTTTGTAGAAACAGCAATAGGCATCCCTTTCTTGAGACACTTTACTTCCATCTGTTAGAAAATCATCATAATATAGATGATATTCCTACATTATGATAAAAAAGACAAGAAAGTCTTTTGTTAGAAGACTTTTACTGTCATTTGCCAGGAATTGTAGTAATAAATGTACAATACTGTGTGACCAGCACCCTTCACATATGGTGTGCTTGTGCAATGCACAGCCTGCACAACTGTTCCTGAACATCCTAATAAAAGTAATACATTAGCAATTGCTGAGGCTAGCCACAGAACTCTGATCTGGAAAAGCAGTACTGCAGGCAGGCCTAGGAAAGCAAAGACCTCTCTGTTCAGCCTCCTAAGTTTCTCCACTGACCATCTGCAAGTGTGGCCCAACTATTAGGATCCTGTTTGGAGGAACATGGTATCATTTGGGCCTATAGATCTCCTTTCTAATTAACAACCTGATCCACTCCGGGCCCCTCGCCCTGAGAACTGAGGCAGAACATGAAGGAACAGACCGAGGATGAGTAAACTGGATAGGAATGAACTGCAATTTCTACCTTAACAACAAAAAGTTATTTTTAAACGTCCACACAGTGACAAAACAAACGGAAGATGACTTATGCTCCTCGTATCACACGGCTGGTTTCATCCACTCTCCTGTCTTTGTGATAGATCCAGACTTACGGTAGTTATAAACTACTTCTTCCTCTTGGTCCTCAAGGGACTGCATGGGGACTGGGGTGTGGGGAGGAGAGGCACATCCCCGATCCTCCCAACTCTTCCTCCAGCTCCCCAGCTCCTGTTTGAGGCCTGGAGTCCATGACTCCAACCAGATAGCATGAACTCTGACAGAACATAAAGAAAGACTATGCTTTTTTCCCTCAGAAATGACATGTCTGAATGAAACTGTCCCCTTAAAAGTGGCCACTTGAGGAAGCTATTCATTTATTACAAGTTTGTAAAGTAATGTTCTTCCATGCACAGCCATCATCTGGGGAGCTGGGGTTATCCGGCTGCCAACTTTTTCCAAGGATGCGGCCGCTGCTCAGACCCTTCTGGAATTCCTTGAACATTGCTTGCAGAGTCAGTTTATCCTTGTTACTTGTTTCAGTCTTGTCACCCTGTATTTGGGACCCAGGATTGTATTATCTGGGTTAATCAACCAGCTTACTCACTGGACTTGGCTACAACTTAACTACGGCTGCTTTCCAAAAATCAAATCTGCCCTTGAAGGACAAAGATTTGCCTCCTTGGAGGATCTGCAGGCTCTGAGAGGTGGAGTGTTCTGGAAAGCCATGATAGCATCCTTGGGAGACAGCAGTGGAATAACCCATTCCCCGAGGTGACATTTCCAGAAGAGAGAATGCTAATTTCAAAGTTATTACTGATGCTTATTGACTATGCAATTTATTCAGTTAAAAATATATATCGAGTGCCCATTTTGTGACAGGCACTGTTCTAGGGGCTGGAGATAAGGCAGTGAACAAAACAGATAAACACCTCTACCCTCATGAAGCTTCCTGTCAAGTGTTGGGAGATGACAGTAAAATTAATTGGCCACACATATGCTGAATGACAATAAGGGTGACAGAGGAAAATAAGCAGGGAATGCTGGGGAAGGTGCAGTCGGCCAATGCAGAGTTTGGGGGAGCCTCACGCAGCGGGGACAGCTGAGTCAAGACCTGGAGGAGGTGAGGAATGATGTAGCCAGGATGCTGAGAAGGATTTTGAAATGAGGAAAAAAAGAAACAGCTCTGCCCTCCCTACCCCTGTCATTACAGCTACTGCCCGCCGTCCTGTCACCCACACACATACACCATTTGCATGCTGCTTCCTCATTTGCTGCAGCAAACATTTCCCCATGTTTTTTCACGGTTTATGATTATAACATTAATTGACACATATTTGTTTCGATCGACGCATCATGATTCACTAAACCCAGCCCCTACCGTTAGTTTTTTCTCAATTTTTTCACAGCAGAGAAGCCTACAGTGGACATTTATTTGTCAACAGGTTTTTTTGCTTTGGTTGCTTTATTTCCTTAGGATAAACTCCCAGAAGGAAGAGAGGAGAGTCAAAGGAAATGAGTGTTTCTGCAGCCTTTGCTACATAATGCACTGTTGTTGTCCTAAGGGGACAATGCCCATTTCTAGCTCTAAGGCCCAGTCTGTTAAACTTTGGTTCCTACCACACCTCACTCTTAACTCCTGGTAACCTCCTCCCGGTTCCTCCAGACCCTTCACATGACAACAAACACTGACAGCTAGAAAGAGCCAGATTGCCTGGGCTGGGGAGAGATCAGGGTGAAGGGTCCCCAAGCTGCCGGCCCCCACCCAGGCCAGATGCACGAGTTGAGGGCTGCACTCACGTGAGCTCTGGGTAGACGTTATCCAGGTACCAGCGGAAGGACTTGCAGTTCATCTTCTTCCTCTGCTCGATCCGCGTGGCCACGCTGGAGGAGAAGGCAATGCTCAGCGGGCATGAGAAGGCCCGGGAGGCTGGCCCCCTCTTTCTGACTACCCCAGGGAGCTAGGGCCAGGAGCTGTCCAAGGCTGCCTTCCAGCCTTGGTCCCTGCCTTAAGTCATTCTCTGACCTGCAAGCTCCTCCCAGGGTTCCTGGCCACGCCTTATTTCTCTCCTCAAATTCCTGCTCACCTTTCAGGATCTGCCCAGCCCACAGGGACCAGGCTTTAATCTCGGCTTCTTACTCCTTGAGACCTCAGGTGAGGATACCACTATCTGGTCCTTATTTTCACAGAGAGAGCAGAGCCTTAATGAACTAGAAGTTTTCCTTTCCTGCATTCCAGCTGAGCAGAAAGTGTCTACCAACAAGAAAACCACGCTTTAAACATCTTTCCATAAAGTTGGCAGATAAAAACCATCTGATGTGTCCATGGACACCTTCCTCAGCTCCACTGACCATAACGGCCACTGACAGATGACCTCACCGCCTCTCTGAGCCTGTTGGTTCTCAGTAAAGTGGGGACACAACCATCTACCTCCAAAGGTTTTTGTGAGAATCAAATGAATAAAGGGGACATAAGTGCCTAGCACAGGGTAGGTCCTCAGCAGATGTTACTTCCCCACTAAAAGAAATAGTGACATAACTTCTTTTTTTTTTAACAAGGGATAGATACAAACAAATAGAGGGAGATTCATTGATGATCGCTAATAATGTTTTCAAACATATCTGACCACAGCATTAAGTAAGAAATAAATACATTGTGACCAAGTATACCCATGGGCATATATGGCTACAAACATACAACCAAAATAAGAATTTTCACAAAACAATATCTATGCGTAACTGCAATCAACTGTTCTGTTCTGTACTAATCTGTAATATTCTAGTTCTCTATCATTTAAAAAAAAAACTGGTCACGACTCTCTAAATTGATTTCACAATTAATCCACATTTTGAAAATGCTTAACTAGACTGTAGTCATAACAGTCCGGGGCAGAAAAATAAGCTAACAGATCACTGTCAGATTTTGAACAGCAAGGGGTGGAGTCAAACCCCCTGAGTGCTTTCTACAGAGAGCCATCCTTAAGCACGTCCACAGATGTCTGTCCTGCAGGCAGCTTGTGGACCGGCAGTGCTCTCATAAGCGAGCCCTCCCTGGTTATTTCTCCCTATGAGGCTGCATCCTCCTCAAGGACCAGAACCTTGTCTCTGCGTCGTATACCCTACAGGCCCGGAAGAGCCCAGCGGCCTGGGGCAGCTCAGGTGCTAAGGAGACCCTGAGCGCTTCCCTGGTGTACACACAATTTTGTATTTTGCTAAGGTTGTGGAGGAAGGCCAAGGGGGGCTGGGAGAGGGGCCCACCTGCCGAAGGCCTTCCCTATGGCCGAGGGCCGGGCCTCGTAGTAATACTGCTTGTATTCATCCATCCACACCTCTGCAGTGCGCTTGGTATTCCTAAAAGGGTAGGAAGGAGCAAAATAAGGTCACCAGGGCAGTGACAGAGTTAGGGTTGGGCTCAAGATCAGCTCTGTGAAGTTCAGGGTGCGGAGACAGGAGTGCACGCGAAAGAACGCTGATTGGGGTGGTATCAATGAGAACAGTCTTTTTGGAGGACAATCTGTCAGCATCCGTCAGCTCTGTGGGTATGGATACTCTCTGACACTCCACTTTGAGGAACCTATTCTACCAAAATACCAGCATGTGGGCAAAGGGACATGTACAAGAATACTCGTGTCATAAAACATTCGTGACAACCTAAATTCCCATCAATAGGAGAATAATGAACTATGTCCACATGATGGAGTACCAGGCAGCCTCAAAAAAGAACACCAAGGTTAGTACATACTGACGCTGAAGGACGTCTACAATTTAGTGTGGAGTGGCAGAAAAGCATGCTGCAGAAAAATCATGCAGTGCGACCCCATTTATATAAAAAACACAAAAAGAAGAGACACATGTATATGTATAACTGAATCACTTTGCTGTACACCTGAAACTAACACAACATTGTTAATCAACTATACTCCAATATAAAATAAAAAGTTAAAAAAATGTAAAAAAAACACCCCACAAACACATGCATCTCTATACAGAAACTATATATATATATATATATATATATATATATGAAAATAAATTAAAAGACCTGAAATGATAGGCTAGAAATCTATTAGCAGTAGTTACTTTTGGAGAGACAAGTGGATAGGAGTAAGACTGGGTGAAAGGGACTTTCACTTTTTTCTCTCTATGTGATATGAAGAGTAAAAATTATAATGTATAATATACTATATGTACAGATATACATATAATATATATGATATAGTTTGAATTTTTACAATAAACATGTATCACTTTTACAAGTATAAAAACAACTAAAATGGGATAAGGGGAAGCAAAACAAAAAGACAGGCCATTTGATGAGCTAGACCTGGGGAGCCACCGCTGGCAACAAGGGAGCCTTAGAAGATGAAGACTCATCCTTGGGAAGGAGTGTTCATGGCACTCCTCCCACTCTCCCCTTGCCACCAGCGTCAGGGGGGCGGGTGATGGGGGTGGTCTTCTAGGACCCTGCCCACTGCCCCTCAAGATGAAGTGCACGCTGTGGCTGGGGACACGGATGGGCAGACACTGACCAAGTCAGGGTCAGGACATGGCGTCTATGACCAGTACTTGGGACCCAGTGAGGGGAGGGCAGCTTCCAGTTGGTCATTTGGCTGGTTTTCCAAGACCCTCATGGACAAGGACAGTCAAAACAAGCGAGGCCTGGTGGAGACACTCCCAGCTCCATCCTTCCAGCCTGAAAGTACTGGGATCCCAGAATGGGGGGCAAATGGGGAAACCGAGGCCCAGAAAGGTGGGGTAGCTACCCACAGTCCCTTGGGTAACTGACAGGGCTGGGGTCTAGGTGTCCTAGCTCTTAGCGCGGTGCTCTTTGCACTGTGACCCACCTGATGTAGGTGAGGGCGTTGCCCTCAGGAAAGTTGTAGGGGTGCCGTTTCCTGAAGACGTGGCCCACCCGGCTGCAGGGCACGATCTCCAAGCTCCCACCGCACATCCACACCCGGAAGGAGAGCTCTGCAGAGACGGCAGCCATCAGGACGGGAAGGAGCCACTCGGCAAGTCCCCACGGAGTGAAGGTGGGAAGGAGCTGGCTTCCCTTGCCTTTGGTGTCTCCTTGGAGGCATATGCTGGTGTCAGAGCTCCTGGGCCTGTTTACACGGGGTGCACCCACTCCTTGCACGTGTTCCTGACTGCTTCCTCCATGCTTGTGCACACACACATCCCCCACACACACACCCTCCTCAAACCCATCCCACACACACATACCCGCTGGCATCTTTCTGGCTGGCCCAGACCTCCCTCATGGCCCCGGGGGTCTCCATTTACAGCTACCAGTGGCCCTACTGAGACATACTTCCTTTTGGTGGGGTTGTGACGCTGAACGAGCCTTCACAGATGACTGTGGTCCCTAGTAGCGCTGGGAGAGGCGAGCAGTGGCCATCCTGCCCCCCAGAAGGGGACGTCACAAGTTGCCTACTCTGTTTTCCACTCAACAATCCTCACTTCTGGCAAGGACCCACCTCGGCAGTTGGCCGAACCTCTTCTGATTTTCTACTTTCTTTCATTTTAACCCTGAAGTTGGACACCCTTTGACATTAAAACACCTCCCTCCTGTCCCAGAAAATCCATAGCCCTTGTTTTTTTGTTTTTAATTAAAAAAAACAAAAACAAATGGAAAGACCATTTTTTTTCATGAGTTCCAGCCTTGGTTCCTCTTCCTACTCCCCAGGTGGCTGTAAGGACACTTGTGGTCCCTGGCCAGGTCTGGGGGCTCTCATCTGGAGCGACTGCTCAGGGACCTCCCAGGGACTAGCAAAGTGGGGGGCGGAGGCGGCAGGGCTAAGGCCTACCTCCTGGCCAGCCTATGTGCACCCGGTGACTTCCCAGTGTGGTCCACGACTGGACGTTAGGCATATCTGGACCCGCACCCAGGGTTGCCTACGTTAATGGGCTTCCCTAGGTCTGTCTGCAAACTGCCAGGCCTCTGTCCCTTCTCCTGGTCAGGGCCCTGCAGCTGGTTCAGCAACTGAGATTTAGAACTGGGGACGGAAGGTCTGCATTCTGGTACCATTTCTTCCAGATTAACTTTGTTATGTTAGTTAGGTCATTTCATCCCACATAGTCCATACTGTCCACATTACTATTACTTATTGTCATTTTTATCAACAATGGCAATGACAGGGAATTCCCTGGTGGTCCGGTGGTTAGGACGCTGCGCTTTCACTGCCGAGGGCGTGGGCAGGTTCGATCCCTGGTCTGGAAACTAAGATCCCACAAGCTGCATGGCACAGCCAAAAAAAAAAAAACAACAATGGCAACAACAAAAGCGGTAACCATCGTCCATTTACTGAGCGCTCACTCCATGCTCTTTATGGCTGATGTCTAATTCTCACAGCTACCATGTGGCATTGGGTGTTATGATCCCCATGGTTTTTTTTAAATTTTTATTTATTTTTTAATTTAATTTAATTTATTTTTTTGTGGTACGCGGGCCTCTCACTGTTGTGGCCTCTCCCGTTGCGGAGCACAGGCTGCGGACGCGCAGGCTCAGCGGCCATGGCTCACGGCCCAGCCGCTCCGTGGCATGTGGGATCTTCCCAGATTGGGGCACGAACCCGTGTCCCCTGCATTGACAGGCGGACTCTCAACCACTGCGCCACCAGGGAAGACCCCCCCATGTTTTTGATAAGGACTGTGAAGCTCAAAGATGTTAAATGACCTCTCCAAGGTCACCTCCACGCTCAGGTGCAGAACTGCAGGGTAAAGTTCACACTTTGTCCAGCAAGTCCCACTGTTTGAACCAGATCATGATCTGTCAGACGCCGTTGTAGAATCCCTTACACTCTAGTGGAGGGAGGCAGGAACTCAGTAAAAGAAGAAACCAAAATACAAGTAGACAAGAAAATGAGTAGAATACTTCATCTGCGAAGCAGGTAGGAGACTGAAGCAGGTGAGTGGAGTTGGGGGTGAGGCTGCAGTTTTAATGAGGCTGATCAGGGATGTTCTTGATGAATGGGGGGGTGCATTTGAGCCGAGGCCTGAAGGAGGTGAGGAAGAGGAACGTGACTCTTAGGGATGAGCGTTCCGGGCAGAGGGACAAGCAAGGGCACAGAGCTAGAGGTAAGAGCACAGTAGGCAGGAGCGGAGCGAGGTGCGGGGAGGGCAGGAGGAGCTGAGGGCGGAGCTGGCGGTGTGTGTTTGTGGGGGAAGGGCAGATGGTGTAAGGACTTCCGGGTTTTGCTCTGAGTGATGCGGGAGCCCTTGCAGGGTCTTGAGCAGCTGAGTAACATGATCTGACTACCTTTTAAAAGGATCCCTAATGAGAATCCCAAGGTTTTCACGTTTGCCACCCTCACTCAAGGTGGCCTCTGGGTTCTGGCGTTTGGCTCTCTCAGGGGAAACAGGAACGACTCTGGGTTTGGGCATCTCCCTTCCTTCCATAAATGAACAGTTCTTTTTTTTTTGCACTACGCGGGCCTCTCACTGTTGTGGCCTCTCCCGTTGCAGAGCACAGGCTCCGGACGCGCAGGCTCAGCGGCCATGGCTCACGGGCCCAGCCGCTCCGCGGCATGTGGGATCTTCCCGGACCAGGGCACGAACCCGTGTCCCCTGCATCGGCAGGCGGACTCTCAACCACTGCGCCACCAGGGAAGCCCCAAATGAACAGTTCTGAAAGGCCCAAACCCATCAGTGACGAGAGTCTCCTGGCTCAAAACTAGTCCCAGCAGCTGAACGTCTGAGCACCACGGCTAGCCTAGGAATTTCTTTGAATTTTTTCGAAGAAACAAAACCCTCCCTAGAACCACTGTGTGGTTCACCTTTCAATTCCCCAATCACTGAGCCCTGGCCTCAGGCAGAGTTTGAAGTTAGCTATTTGATCACTCACTTGTTTCTCCATTAGGCCCCAGCCTTAAAAAAAAAAAAAAAAAAAAAAGGAAGGAAGGAGAAAAGAAAAAGGCCTCTGGATGCAGCAGAGACCATTAGTTTCCCAGCCCTCTGAATCTTTACAGGAAACTGGATTTGCCAAAGCTCCCTTCAGGCTGAGATGGAGAACACAAAAGAGGTCACTTAGGCCCAAAATACATAAAAGGAGGTCAGAATGGAAGGGTCACTGCACCCCAGTTCCCAGAATTTACTCCTCTGAATGCCTGCCTAGAAACGGTTTCCAAGCATTAAGTTACAAAGGGGAGAAAATCCCACGCCTGTTTCCACTCCGGCTGGTCCTGAGCTGGAGCCCCACTGCCCATCTGTCCCACTGCCCTAGTCAGAGAGGGAAGAAAGACCTGGTCCTTGCCTCCCAGAAACACAGACTCTGACTTGGATCACACCTCACAACACTTACGTGGCTCCTGTAAAGGCACTACCTACACCTGTCAGACGTGGAGTTTCCCAGCTGAGATCTGGAAGGCGGCGTCTACCTCAGTTTGCCCATCTGTCAGATGGGTGAGATACCACCAGCCCTATTTACTTTGCAAAAAACCTGGTCAGGATGAAAAAGGAAGCAGTGGGAAAGGGCTCTGCAAAGGACTGACTGGGTCCACTGCCAGAGCAAGGACAGGCCTTTGTGTTTCACAAGCCTCAAGGTACCTGCCCCCACAAACCCTGGCCCACTCCTGGATCCCTGGGATCGATCGCCACCCTCCTCCACCACGTTCCTCATCTGGGAGGCTGCCTGTGTGGGCTGCACCCCTGGGCTTCCTTCCTATGTGAGGAAGTTCAGCCAGCAGGTCGGGGGAGAGTGAGGGTGGGTGTTTATCCCCTGACACCTTCCACCTGGCACAGTGGACTGGCTGCAGGCGCCCCAAGACCACAGCTACTGTCGGGGAGCACTCCCTCCCTGTGTTTCAGACCTGAGGGTGGCTACACTTCCCAGCAGTCACCAGCCCAGCCCTACCCTGGCCCTTGTGGTTCCCTGTAACTTGCCCACGCCGTGTAAATAGGCCCTTTTATAAACCCCCCTTAAATCACCCACATCAGATGTTCCATCTGTATCCAGCCTTTATCTCACCTGAACCTCACCAGTGACCCTGGGGGTTCACTGGCTCTTCCCTTTCCTTGTGGGGCTAAAGGGTTCCTATGGCCTCATAATAATAATAATGGCTGCCAGTATCTTCACCCCCCTCATCTCACTTAGTACTTATAACAGCCTCTTGGGGAAACTGAGGCTCAGGGAGGCTTTCACTTGCCCAGGGCCAAACAATTTATAGGTGGTAGGGCCGGGATTTGCACCCAGGCCATCTGACCCCATTGCTTACGTTTAACCGCCACCCCCTACCGCCACCCCCTACTGCACACACCACCCCCAGCCTTTCTTGTAGGGAAGCAGCCATGTGCTTCCTCCATACACGTGTCTAGCCATGTGGCCACAGGTTCTCCCTGACCACCTAATCTCTTTGTTGACTAGCTGTGTGGCTCTGGACAAATTACTTAACCTCTCTGTGCCTCGGTCTCTTTACCAGTAGAATGGAGATATAATAGTACTTACTTCAGAGATCCATTGTGAGGATTTAAGGAGTCAATATGTGTAACATCCTTAGGGCCTTACATATAGAAAACACGCAACCCAGGTTACCCATTATTATTACTGTGGTTATTTCCCAACTTACCAAAATTCTCTCCCCCCCAGATGTCCATCTGGGCATCATACTTTCCCAAGTGGTTAAACCAAGACTTGTCCATCACGAAGATTCCTCCAGCTATGACAGGCGTCCTGGGAACAAGGAGAGGAAAGAAGCAACACATGAGCTGGAAGATCTGAACCCCTCTAGACGGCCCCAGGGCCCAGGCCATTTGCCCTAGCGTCCCCCACTTGCAGAGTCACTGGGGTCGGATATCTGGCCCGCTTGCTGGCCTCTGGCCTCTCTCTCCCCCGGGCCCAGAACAGAGTTAGCCCTGGGATCGTGCACCCCTAGGAGCCCTGGCAACTGCAATGGCCCTCCCAGGAGCCTCCAAAGCCCCTGACTCAGGCAAGGAAGGGGTCTCTCCAGAGCCCACAGCAGTCCTGACCTTATGGGCTTGGTGGGGTCTGTCCGGGCAATCTTCTGCTCCAGAGGGATCTGCTCCCACTTGAAATGCAGGCTCCAGTCAAATCCTAAGGGCCAGACTAGGGTGAGGATGCGGCTCGGGGGCTCTTGTCCCCTCACTCCACCCCCCCCGAGAGTCTCCCTTGATCAGAACCCAGCTTGTAGAGGGCCCTGGGCAATTCACGTAGTCATTCCTTCATTCAGAACGAGACAGGTCCCTGTCCTCATGGAGTTTCAATCTACTGGGTAAGACAAAGACTTACAAAGATAAATCAGTAAATGGATAATATGTCAGTTGGGGTTGTAAAGTGCTAAAAAACAAAAAGAAAAGAAAGGAGGGGTACCCATGCTATTCTAGTAAGGGTAGCCAGGAAAGGCTCTCTGAGGAGGTAACATTTGAGTAGAGACCTGAATGAAGAACTGATCCATGCAGACATGTAGGGAAAGGGAATCCCAGGTGGGGGGAACAGCAAGTGCAAAGGCCCTGAGGTGATTTCCCTAAGGAGAAATGCCTGGCTCCCTTCAGAATCCCACTCAGCCTCAACATCTAACTAACAACTGTGTCCATTTATTGGAAATCCGAGCCCCAAATAGGAAATCCACTCTGCGCATTAGCTCCTGGCAACAGGTTCTCTGGAGCGGCCTGCCCAATAGAACTTGCTGCAATGACGGAAATGTCCTATATCTGCACTGTCCAACATGGTAGACACTAGTCACATGTGGTTATTGAGCACCTGAAATGCTGCTAGGGCAGCTTAGGAACTGAGTTTTGAATTTTACTTAATTTTAATTAATTTATATTTACATAGCCAGAAGTGGCTATTATCTACTGTATTGGACAGCACAGTTCTAAAGTCTAGACCAGAGCTGCCCAAAAGAAATACAATGCAAGCCGGAGACGCAAGCCACACATGCAATTTAAATTTTTCCAGTAGCCATGTCAAAAAGTAAGAAGAACATATGAGATTAATTTGAATAATGTATTTTTAATGCAATATATCCAAAATACCATCATTTCAATCATTATCATTGATGATCATATTCATAATCAATACAAAAATTATTAATGAGATATTTTATATTCTTTCATACTAAGTCTTCAAAACCTGGTGTGTATTTTTTCTTACAGCATATCTCAGTTCAGACTGGTCACATTTCAAGAGCTCAATAGCCAAATGTGGCTAATAACTACCATATTCGGCCAGCTCTAGACCATTTCCAGGCGTACAGGTTAGGAAGCCGTGCAAAGTTGGGGGCTCCCCCTTCCTCACCCCCAAGACGACAGCAGTCATATCATGTTATTCTGCCAGGACTTGTGGCAATGGTCCCCGGGGCTGGCAGTATTTGAGAAGGATGTGTCAAAGTTTGGGGGGAGGGAAAGATCAGAGACTAGCTTGGCCCTGTCCCTGATTGTGCCAGGAGCCTGCAACTGCCAGCCCTGGCCCTTCGTCCCCAACCCCATGGCTCTACACAATCCCCTTTCGTTTTCTAGAGGTAAAGGGGGTGGGGGTGTGAGACGCCCTGGCACAGTTGGGAAGAAGAGCACCAAGCCAGGGCTTTTGCCTGCCCTCACCTGCCTCCTTTCAGGTCTAGAGCCCCTCCCCTGGGAGCCGGACCCACCTCCCCGAAGGTCAGCAGATGCAGCAAGGTAGGCAAAATTATCCAGACTGATGACATCAATGATGGGGCTCACCACGCGGGTGTGATCCTAGGAGAGGACACATGAGATGGCGTGAGGCCAGGGACTCTGTGAATAAAGGCCCAACTGCCTGCTCTGGGAAGAAGTTCTCTTCGAGGCATTGGGCACTCAGCACCTCCTGCAGGACACGTTAGGCTCCCAGGAGCTGTCCTGCATCACCACATCTAGGCTCCCGGAAGGTCCCTCTTGGGTCTCATGGGCACGATGCTCTCCCAGCCTCTTCCTCTCACATCATGCTGAGCGCTGCCAGGATCTCACCTCCTCAGTAAAGCCCTCCCTGACTGCTGCAGGCTGAGGACTTCTTCCTCTTTTAAACTGCTCTCACAGTTATAGACCAGACAATTCCTGGGACAGTGAATCAGCTGCTGCCTGATGTGGATCTTCTGTTGCTGGTGTGAGCTGTTGTTTTACTAATTGTCGTCCGTCTTTGTACATGTTGAGGTTGAGTCTTCCCACCTGGACAACCGGCAGCTTAAGGGCAGGGACTAACCTGGGTGGCACTCCTCTCATGCCACATCCACTTCAAAGTCAGACTCACGCTCCCTTCACCATCTCCCAGACACAAATCCACCTCCAAAACATTGGTGGGTAATATGCCAACTTTACTAAAGGTTTTTTTCTGGGGGTGAGGGGTGGGGGGATAGTGGTGGTGGTGGATTCTGTCATATACCACGTGCAAAACTTAATTGCCCTCCATCGGCAGGATGTCTGTTCTCTTCTTTTCTCCCTCCATGGAGGGACATGGAACAGAGCTGCTTCTCCCTCCTCTCTCTGCATTCTGTGCTGACCCTCAAAATCCTCTTGTCTGCAACTTGGAATCCAGCTCTGCCCCTCAGTTCACACTCCGTCTCAGGACGACAAAAATGTGGGACATGGCGGATCAGGGGAGACCATCCACGGTCTCCCACAGTGTTCTATGGGGGCCTCACCTTATCCTTTTTATAGACTTTTTGTATTGAGATTTAATTCACTTTTTTTTTTTTTTTTTTTTTTTTTGGCAGTACGCGGGCCTCTCACTGTTGTGGCCTCTTCCGTTGCAGAGCACAGGCTCTGGACATGCAGGCTCAGTGGCCATGGCTCATGGGCCCAGCCGCTCCGCGCCATGTGGGATCTTCCCGGACCGGGGCACGAACCCGTGTCCCCTGCATCGGCAGGCGGACTCTCAACCACTGTGCCACCAGGGAAGCCCTAATTCACATTTTTATAACAATTTTATTAGATATAATTGATAGACCATACAATTCGCCATTTTAAAGTGTACAATTCAGTGGTTTGCAGGATATTCACAAGGTTGTGGCACCGTCACCGCTCTCTAATTCCAAAACATTTTCAGCACCCCAGTAAGAAACCCTGTACCATCAGCAGTCACTCCCCATACCCCGCTCCCTCCAGCCCCTGACAACCACTAATCCCCTTTGTATTTCTACGGATTTATTTATTCTGGACATTTCATATAAATGGAATCATATGATATGCAGCTTTTGTTACTGGCTTCTTTCACTTCGCATAAGGTTTTCAAAGTTCATCCATATTGTAACATGTATCATTACTTCATTCTTTTTATGGCTGAACAGTATTCCACTGTATGGATACATCACATTCTGTTTATCCATTCGCGGTTGATAGACATTTTGCTGTTTCCACGTTTCAGCTATTCTGAATAACACTGCTCTGAACACTCAGGCACAAGTTTTTGTGTGGGGTATGTTTTCATTTCTCTTGAGTATATACCTAGCAGTGGAATTGCTGGGTCACATGGTAACTCTATGTTTACACTTTTGAGGGAGTGCCAGACTGTCTTCCAAAGTGGAGAACAGCACCATTTGACACGCTCCCCAGCAATGTATAAAGACTCCTATTTATCTATATCCTCACCAGCACTTGTACTGTCCATCCTTTTGATTATAACCATCCTGTAGGTATCAAGTGGTACCTCATTGTGGTTTTGACTTGCATTTCCCTAATGACTTAACGTTGAGCATCTTTTCATACGCTGGTTGACCATTTGTCTATTTTCCATTGCGGTGCGCGGGCTTCTCAATGCGGTGGCTTCTCTTGCTGCGGAGCATGGGCTCTAGGCGCCTGGGCTTCAGTAGTTGTGGCACTCGGGCTCATAGGTTGTGGCTCGCGAGCTCTAAAGCGCAGGCTCAGAAGTTGTGGCACATGGGCTTAGTTGTTCCGTGGCCTGTGGGATCTTCCCGGACAAGGGCTTGGACCCGTGTCCTCTGCATTGGCAGGTGGATTCTTAACCACTGTGCCACCAGGGAAGCCCTTTTCTCATTTTTAAATTGGGTTATTTGCCTTTTATGGTTGAGTTGAAATCACCTCATCCTATGTTCCATATGTCCAAATCCTCCCCATTCTAGAGAACAGCAGGTACATGGGAGGGCCCCCCCTGCTTGAGAACACCATCCTCTCCTCCCTCCTTCTCAGGCTTCCCAGCCTGACTCACCCTCACTCATCACTCCCTCAGGAGGAAAACAACAACACCCATTCGTACTAGGAGCTTTGTGGCCCACCCAGGCTTTCAGCCAATTTAATTCTCACCACAACCCAGTCAGACAAATATTACAATTATCCCTGTTTTCAGATGAGAAAGCTCAATGAGGTGAAGTTACTCAGGAGGGAGCAGACCAGTTAGGCTTCCTACTCTGCCTGCCCAACTCCAGAGACCGTTCATCATCCCCCCTCATGCCAAGAACATGTGGGCACGTCCAGAGCTCCCCCAGGGACAGACAGACTTACCTCCTTCACCCGCTGCAGCATGGGCTGCAGCCACTCGGTGTTCACTTCGCAGTGGCTGTCCAGAAAGGTGAGGACAGCAGCTGCGGCTACATCTGCCCCGCGAACTCGGGACCGGATCAGCCCTGCAATGGGAAGGGACAAAGGATGGTGCCGGGACTGAGCCAATTTGCTCATCCGTCCCCCCAAAGTCTCAGGGCTCTCCGCCCCTTAAGGCTGAGGTTTCCTCTGAGTTATTGTGATTTCACTTTACTTTGTATTTCTTGATTTCTTCCCTCCCTCTTTTTCTTTCTCTCACCCATCCATCAACCATCATTACTCCAAGGTTATTCTCTGAGTGCCCTCTGCATGCCAGACACTGGACTCTGGGGACACAATGACGAACAGTCAGAGTTTAGTGAACAGAAGTTGCAATAAAGTGTGGTTTGGTACCAAAGGAGAGCCAGGAACCACCACTCAGGAACCTCAGGGTGGTCCTCTCCAGCTGCACTATCCTCTATGACATGCAGAGAGTCTTCTAGACTGAGACAAGCTGGAGTTAGTATGCCAGCCCCTTCACTAACTGTAGCATATTACTGAACCTCTCTGAGCCTTAGTTTTCTTATCCAGAAGATTCAGAGAGAATAATCCCTGCCTCTTGGGGACAGGGCGTGGTGCCCAGGAAACCGACATGTGCAGAGATACTACTCTGCTTCCACCTCATTCCCCAGTCTCGTCGAAGGCTCGTCAACTGTCAAAAAACGGCCTCACTTTTGGCAGCACCCTGGTCAGAGCTGGGGACTTGCCTGATCAGGAGGGAGGAGACCCAGATGGTCCTGCCCCTGACAGAGCAGCCACTGGTGTGGGGAGATTTCCCTGGCCACACCTCTGCCTGGCACTCCACTGCCCCGTCCTTCTACTCCATAGGGAGCTGTAAAGCACCTAATCATAAATTTACATCTATGTTGGGTAAAACCCCAGGGAACAGCATTCTCCCAGGCCTAAAGGCACCTGCACCCAGGGCTTGGGAGAGGTCTCTCTCTGGCCTCTTCCATTCCAGTTTGAAGGTCCCTTCGGCCTGACTAGACTTTCTTAAATACACCCATCACATCTCTTTCTTTCCTTCCTTCCTTCCTTCCTCCCTCCCTCCCTCCCTCCCTCCCTCCCTCCTTCCTTCCTTCCTTCCTTCCTTCCTTCCTTCCTTCCTTTCTTTCCTCCCTCCCTCCTTCCTCCCTCCCTCCTTCCTCCCTCCCTCCCTCCCTCCTTCCTTCCCTCCTTCCTTTCTTCCTTCCTCTCTCTCTCCCTCTCTTTTTCTCTCTCTCTCCCTCTCTCACCTTCAGTGGCTCCCTATTCTCTGCTTTATCAAGTCTAAATGCCCCCCCCATCATCTATCCTCACCCCACTCATTCCTCGTGCTGACCAGGCCCAATTCTCCCAGGAAGGGAGACTAAGTAGAGGGAGGTTAAGAGGCTGGGCTCTGGGTGGGCCCCCTGCCCCGGGGTCGAATCCTGGTTCCTTTATTCATCACTCCAGGCAAATTACTGAACCTTCCTAAACCCCAGTTTCTTTATTTCAAAACAGAATGATGGGCTGTTATGAGGACTGAACATGAGAATGTGGGCAGAGTGAATGCTACAGGGTGAGAATGCAGGAAACGTAGGGAGAGACTGTTAGTACTTCCTGTACCCAGGCCGGACTGATGCCTTTGCTTGCAGAGTCCCCGGGCCTGGAACGCCCTCCCTTGTGCCCTATTCATCTGTCTCACAACCCCTTCACACAATCCAGGCACCCTCTCCATCATTCCCCTCTCCTCCATCTCCTTTCTACCCCATATAATTATAACCAGCCTCAGCTCCATAATAAGCTCTCTGAGGGCAGGGACCACATTTATACTTCTTTTGTGTCCCCTAGAGTGCCATGTACAATCCTATGCTGTAGTCGGTGCTCCAAAACACCTCTTGATTGGAAGTGAGGTCACATCTGCTTTATACTGCCCTGTGGTTTTCTTAAAGCATTTAATCCTTACAACAACTGTGCAGGACAGAAAGGGTACTATTATTATTCCCATTTCTCACGAGAGACAACGAAGGCAGCCGGAAGTCATACTGTGATAGGGGCTGACCCAAGATAGCAAGAGGGCCTTTCCCCAGACCTTGGTCCTGGCCACCAGGAATGCAGCAGGACCACGCTGGCTTGGTATGGCATGGCACCAAAAGGGAGCGGGGAGGTGCAGAAGTCTAGATCAAAAGAGCTCTGCGGTGGCACCTAGGGTCCAAGAACTTACCTTCCCGCCGGTCGTTGCGCAGGCATTTGACCTTGGTGATCCTGGTCAGGAGAAGACAGTCTTCAGCTGGGGGTGGAGAGAAGGAAGCAAGCTCATTCAGATATTGACGTCAGACCACATGTGGTTCGACCACTACTGGAACCTCCCAGGAGCTTCTCCAGACCAGGCCCAGGGGAAGGCGAGGCATGGAGGAGAGTGGTCATCTCCACTGGCCAAAGGATTGCCCTGTCCTCCACTCCCCGGCCAGACTGAGGACTGCCTGTACTTGTGGCATTACCCGCCAGGGGGCACCAGAGAGCGCCAGCACTGTCACCAGCCCAACAGCCTCGGTGCTAGATTGTGGGGACAATATTCTGCACGCGGCAGTTGTGATAATGAAGGCTGCTGCTGATGCAGTTTAATTTTTTTTTTAATGTCATCTCACTGGTGTCCCATCAAAGCAACACCACTCCTTTTGCACCAGGGAGCAGAGCCAGGGAGGGCACCTAGAAAAGACTGAAGATTCCTGTGGGGAGCAGAGGTCAGCCTGTGATGGCCAGAACAACCTCAAGTGCGCTTCCCTTGGCATTCTGGGGAAATGGGGTGTGAAGGGGTGCAAAAAAAGAAGGTGCACACTTACGATCTGAACTGAAGTCATCCACTAGAATGATCTCCTGGATCAGGCTGGCAGGAGTTCTGTTCAGGACGCTGGAGGAGTGACGGGGACAGAGGAGCCCAGATTTAGGGGCCACCTTCTTCCTGCCGTGGGTTCCCCCACCGCCCACCTCGGAAGCCAGCACACTGGCCACGGGCAGCTTCTAGCAAACCTTCCGGGCCCTGGTCAATGGCTGAGGGGCAGTGTGTTCCTCAGGCTCCTCCAAGACCCTGCCGACCCTGCTGCCTGGACCCTCAGGACTTGGGACCCACCCCAGATAGGGGGTAGGGACTGCCCTAGTTTAGCTGTTGAGGCAGGACCTTAGTTGCTCTGGCTACCTGGGCTTAACGAGCCCACCTGAGGACAACACCCGCTGGCCCCGAAGCTGTCTGCTTGGAAAGCTAGCGAGGCTCCTTCTGGCCTGATGGGTCGGGAGGGGTGTTCTCAGAAAGCTCCTGCCAGCTCTTTCCCTCCCACCATCCCTCCTCCTCCTTTACGCCCTGGTGAAGGAAACCTAAACTTCTTGAATCCCTGGAATATCACTGGGTGCTCCATTCCGAATCCTATTCTTTTTTTTTTTTTTTTTTTTTTTTTTTTGCGGTACGCGGGCCTCTCACTGTCGTGGCCTCTCCCGTTGCGGAGCACAGACTCCGGACGCGCAGGCTCAGCAGCCATGGCTCACGGGCCCAGCCACTCTGCGGCATGTGGGAATCTTCCCAGACCGCGGCACGAACCCGTGTCCCCTGCATCGGCAGGCGGACTCTCAACCACTGTGCCACCAGGGAAGCCCCCGAATCCTATTCTTATCTAAGTTCATTAAGAAATGAGGTGAGTAGAAGTCAGACTTGACCACGGGGCCAAGCTTAGGAGAACAGGAGGGGCACCGCTCTCTGAATCGCTGACAGGTGCCTACTGGGCTGGCATCCATCCACCTGAGGCCTCAAGTCCATCCCCATCACCCTGGGCTCCTGACCCCTGCATTTCTGCCCGAGTCCTGGGGACCTGACCTTGTGTTTCTGCATCTCGCTAACAGTTGGACTTCTTGGGTCTCCCTGACCCTGATGCACCAGCCTCAGCCTCTCAGAAGGGCAGAACCCCCCCTGCCAGTGCCCGCTGGTCTTCACGCTGTCTGGCCACAGCACCCAGTCTCAGTGTCCTCCCCTGCCAGGGCCCAGCAGATCCCCGAGGCCTGGGGGAACAGCACTACGGAGATGAAAGGTCCAAGGTGGGGCTTACCTTTTCACTGTGCGCAGGAGGGTAGAGCGGGCTTCGTTGTGGAAGGTGATGATGACGCTGGTGGCCGGCAAGTCCGACGAATAGGACACGGATGGGCAACTGAGAAGAGAGCAGAGAGGTCAGAGGGCAGCTGTGAGAGTGATCTCAGGGCAGGCTTAAGCTTCTCTTTGGCCGGCCTGCTGCCCCCGGAAGCCAGGCGTGGGCCCTGGGCCTCCACACCCATGCCCACCCCACTCAGGCCGCCCAGCCTGGAGTCCCTGGAGGGAAGCACGGGTTGGGGGACCTTCCCAGGCCTGGATGCTCTTTACAAAAGACCTAGAGCACTCGGAGCCCCACAGTCACTGAAGTGTTGAGGAGGGATCGACGTGTATAGGCACCACACAGGCCCCAGGATCAAGCCCCGGACCAACAAACAGAACTCCCTGCCCGATGGGGCAGCCAAGAGAGACAGAATGGCGGAGGGGAGAAGAGGGAAAATGGCCTCTCTTTGTCTCTGACACGCTGTAGCTTCTTCCTTCGGATGTAGCAGCTCCTGACATCTGGTGGGATCTGGAGAGGAATCGTTCCCATCCTGCCCTCCCGTGAATTCCTCCCTCTCGCTGCCACCGTTAACAGCCACGTGGTGACACCAGGCAGGGGAGCAGCCCCACTCTTCCCACGGGCCCTGGGACACCTAGGGGAAACCGAGTCTCTGAGGAGACACCAAAGCACTTCCCCCTACCTCACTCCCTCGCCCAGCAGCTCTGCGCTCCGCCTTCTCCAGACACCACATTTTGGGCCCATTGGCTTCCCCATGCTCAGAAAAGGGAATTAAAATGATCCATCCCTGCCAGGCTTCATCCTTGTCGGTTCTGCAACTGCTTCTGTGAATGCATTTATTGGTGCTCCTGGGGCCGCAGCGGGAAGGCAGCCTCAGTGCTAGTTTTCATGGCAATCTTCTTTATTACAATTGCTCTCTGACTACTCCAGCGGTGACTGTTTTTTCATTATGGCAAGAGGAGAGATTGAAGGTGGAGACTCGTATCCTCCAGACGGGACTACTACAAGGGCCTGAACGAGGGAGGGGGCTGATGACTTGCCCGCTCACACTGAACAGAGTCCGAGCTGGGATCAGCATGGAAGGTGTCCTTGATCCTGGTCTAGGGCCTCTCCCACCTACCACTCTGGAAGACCAAAAAGCAGAAGACTGCCGAGCATTTCTGGGAGTTGCCGAGGAAGTGGCAGCTGTGGGGCAGGAAGAGAGGAAGGAAAGGGATAGCAGTGGGGCGGCGCACAGCGCTCGACTGTTTGCACAGTGCAGGCAGGGCTGGCGGCCCCTCTTCACCTCAGACATCACCAGACGGGCACCGAGAACGCCAGGCTAGCCTACCCCCTTCAGACCTCCCCGTGGTCCCCTGGCAGGTCACTCTGGCTGGGATTCCAGCCTGAGGTATTTAGGGGCATCTCTGGCCTCGCTGGGAAGTCTCCTTGGACCTCTCAGGCTCTCAGGAGGTCAATGAAATAAAGGTGAGTCAGGAAGACGACAGATGGTAAGGGTTTGAATGTCTCAATAGCTGGACCGAGTCTGAGGAAATCTTCCTCATTTCTTAAATCCACATGACTGAAAGAAAAGCCAACTGGTGCTGGCCCTTCCCTCCACCCTTCTTTCTCCACCGGCACAATGGAGGCCACACCTGTAATGGCGCGTGTCCCGGATGGGCCGGTCAGGGCTCAGCTTGTCGCTCTCCAGCTGGTTGAAGGCATGCTGTCTGTAGGGGTCCTCTCCAGGCTTCAGCTGCTTGGCTGCCAGGTACGCCTTCTCATCAAAGCCTTTCGAGGGTGTTCCTGTCACCTGAGACAAAGGTCAGCATCAGAGGGGCCACAGGCAAGAGGATAAAGTAGCCACTGTGTGGTAAGCACTTACGACACGGTACGACCCAACTGCATTACCTCATTTGTACCTGTGAGCAGGAGATCGTTATTTCCCCCGTTGCACCGATGAGGAAACTGAGGCTCGTGACGGTACCCCCATGTGTGGGGGCAGGGAGTACATGGGAACTCTCCGTACCTTCCGCTGAATTTTGTGCACCTAAAACTGCTCTTAAAAAATAAAGCCTATGAATAAAAAAGCTCAAGGTCAGAGCTAGTGAGTCACAGGTTTCTGGAGTCAAAATGGTTGTTCTGACTCTGAAGCCCACACTCTTGACCAGGGCTCTTCGCTGGATATGGAGATGGTGACACCCGGAGGGCACCTGACCCCCAAGATGAGGTGTCCTGAGAGGTCACCAAGCAACCTGCAGAATGACAGTCTCCTAGGGATAAACCTGGGCCTGACACTGGGCTAGGCATGAAGGAGGTGCCTGATCAGTAAAACATCCAACGCTGGGACAAGATGCTGCCCAGAGAACCACCTGTGAGGCCAGGTGGGCCCTCACAGGCTAATGCCAGAGCTGCCAGGATGCAAATGCACGGGCAGTGACGCATCTTCTCTGGGACTTGTGTTTGCTGCTGAAGTAGCTCACGTCAGACCTCCCGGGCAGCCTGGTTTTAAGTGCTGGGGAGTGATGGATGACAGATGCCATGGCCCAGCCTCCCTCCTCTTAGCCACACCCTGCTTTGTGCTCCCAAAGTCCCCCATGAAAGTCACTGGGGAAAGATACATCTGAGACGCATGGGTGAGTGGATGGATGCTGACATCTCATTATCTGAAACACACTGCCAGCCGGATGTTGCCTGGAAATATCATCCACGGTGAGTGCATCTCGACTCCGCGCCTTCCACTGGACCAGCAGCCCGGGCAGGAGCTGTGGGCCCACAGGGGCAGCAGGAAGGCGGGTGAGAGTTGTCCAGGCACAGAACCCCTGCATGAGAACTCCATCATAGGCCTAGTCTCTAGAGGGACAGTCCCAAGAAGACAGCTTGACCTGTGGAGAGGAGATGGATGTGTTGGGTGATCCACCAGCAGCCCAGGGCCTCCACATTCCCCTGAGAGCCTAGCTCCCAGCCTCATGGGACAGGAATGCAAAGGTTCCGGGGAGTGCCTGTCTCCTAGGGCTGCCTCTCTGTAGTGTTCATGCCTCCTAGGAACCAGTCCCTGAGCTCCCTGAGGTCACAGCCAGTGAGGGAGGTTTCCTCATGTGTACTGGGCCCAGCCCTGTGTCACACACATACTCAGGATGGTGACAACAGCTGCACTGCCGCACTGTGATATTCTTATTTGGTGCCATGCCGGGGACTGGACAGATGGGTCAGTGTCCCCATAGACTCGCAATCCATTGCAGGAAAGAGAGAATGAGTGGAAGGAGGGGATTGGTTCAAGATGGTGGAGTAGAAGGACATGCTCTCACTCCCTCATGCGAGAGCACCAGAATCACAACTAACTGCTGAACAGTCATCGACAGGAAGACACTGGAACTCACCAAAAAAGATACCCCACATGCAAAGACAAAGGAGAAGCCACAACTAGACAGTAGGAGGGGCGCAATCACAATAAAATCAAATCCCATAACTGCTGGGTAGGTGACTCACAAACTGGAGAACACTTATACCACAGAAGTCCACCCACTGGAGTGAAGGTTCTGAGCCCCACGTCAGGCTTCCCAACCTGGGGGTTCAGCAACGGGAGGAGGAATTCCTAGAGAATCAGACTTTGAGGGCTAGCAGGATTTGACTGCAGCACTTCAACAGGACTGGGGGAAACAGAGACTCCACTCTTAGAGGGCGCACACAAAGTAGTGTGTGCATCGGGACCCAGGGGGAAGGAGCAGTGACCCCATAGGAGACTGAACCAGACCTACCTGCTAGTGTAGGAGGCAGGGGGTGGCTGTGTCTCACTGTGAGGACAAGCACACTGGCAGCAGAAGTTCTGGGAAGTACTCCTTGGCGTGAGCCCTCCCAGAGTCCGCCATTAGCCCCACCAAAGAGCCAGGTAGGCTCCAGTGTTGGGTGGCCTCAGGACAAACAACCAACAGGGAGGGAAACAAGCCCCACCCATCAGCAAATAAACGGATTAAAGTTTTACTGAGCTCTGCCCACCAGAGCAACACCCAGCTCTACCCACCACCAGTCCCTCGCATCAGAAAACTTGCACAAGCCTCTTAGATAGTCTCATCCACCAGAGGGCAGACAGCAGAAGCAAGAAGAACTACAATCCTGCAGCCTGTGGAAGAAAAACCACATTCACAGAAAGATAGAAAAGATGAAAAAGGCAGAGGGCTATGTACCAGATGAAGGAACAAGATACAACTCCAGAAAAACAACTAATTGAAGTGGAGATAGGCAACCTTCCAGAAAAAGAATTCAGAATAATGACAGTGAAGATGATCCAGGACCTCAGAAGAAGAATGGAGGCAAATATCGAGAAGATGTAAGACATGTTTAGCAAAGACCTAGAAGAATTAAAGAACAAACAAACAGAGATGAACAATACAATAACTGAAATGAAAAACACACTAGAGGGAATCAACAGCAGAATAACTGAGGCAGAAGAACAGATAAGTGACCTGGAAGAGAGAATGGTGGAATTCACGGCCACGGAACAGAATAAAGAGAAAACAATGAAAAGAAATGAAGACAGCCTAAGAGATCTCTGGGACAACATTAAATGCAACAACATTTGCATTATAGGGGTCCCAGAAGGAGAAGAGAGAGAGATAGGACCTGAGAAAATATTTGAAGAGATTATAGTCAAAAACTTCCCTAACATGGGAAAGGAAATAGCCACCCAAGTCCAGGAAGCACAGAGTCCCAGACAGGATAAACCCAAGGAGAAACATGCCGAGACACATAGTAATCAAATTGGCAAAAATTAAAGACAAAGAAAAATTATTGAAAGCAGCAAGAGAAAAACAACAAATAACATACAAGGGAACTCCCATAAGGTTAACAGCTGATTTCTCAGCAGAAACTCTACAAGCCAGAGGGAGTGGCATGACATATTTAAAGTGATGAAAGGGAAGAACCTACAACCAAGATTGCTCTACCCAGCAAGGATCTCATTCAGATTCTACGGAGAAATCAAAAGCTTTACATACAAGCAAAAGCTAAGAGAATTCAGCACCACCAAACCAGCTCTACAACAAATGCTAAAGGAACTTCTCTAAGTAGGAAACACAAGAGAAGAAAAGGACCTACAAAAAGAAACCCATACCAATTAAGAAAATGGTCATAGGAACAAACTTATCAATAATAACCTTAAAAGTGAATGGATTAAGTGCTCCAACCAAAAGACTGAGGCTCCCTGAATGGATACAAAAACAACACCCATATATATGCTGTCTACAAGAGACCCACTTCAGACCTAGGGACACATACAGACTGAAAGTGAGGAGATGGAAAAAGATATTCCATGCAAATGGAAATCAAAGGAAAGCTGGAGTAGCAATACTCATATCAGATAAAATAGACTTTAAAATAAAGAATGCTACAAGAGATAAGGAAGGACACTACATAATGAACAAGGGATCAATCCAAGAAGAAGATATAACAATTATAAATCTATATGCACCCAACATAGGAGCACCTCAATACATAAGGCAACTGCTAACAGCTATAAAAGAGGAAATCAACAGTAACAGAATAATAGTGGGGGACCTTTAATACCTCACTTACACCAATGGACAGATCATCCAAACAGAAAATTAATAGGGAAACACAAGCTTTAAATGACACAATAGATCAGATAGATTTAATTGATATTTATAGGACATTCCATCCAAAAACAGCAGATTACACTTTCTTCTCAACTGCACACGGAACATTCTCCAGGATAGATCACATCTTGGGTCACATATCAAGCCTCAGTAAATTTAACAAAACTGAAATCATATCAAGCATCTTTTCTGACTACAATGCTATGTGATTAGAAATCAATTACAGGGAAAAAAACATAGTAAACACAAACACATGGAGGCTAAACAATATGTTACTAAATAACCAAGAGATCACTGAAGAAATCAAAGAGGAAATCAAAAAATACCTAGAAACCAATGACAATGAAAACACGATGATCCAAAACCTATGGGATGCAGCAAAAGCAGTTCTAAGAGGGAAGTTTATAGCAAGACAAGCCTACCTCAAGAAACAAGAAAAATCTCAAATAAACAATCTAACCTAAAGGAACTAGAGAAAGAAGAACAAACAAAACCCAAAGTTAACATAAGGAAAGAAATCATAAATATCAGAGCAGATATAAATGAAATAGAAACAAAGAAAACAATAGCAAAGATCAATAAAACTAAAAGCTGGTTCTCTGAGAAGATAAACAAAATTGATAAACCATTAGCCAGACTCATCAAGAAAAAGAGGGAGAGCACTCAAATCAAGAAAATTAGAAATGAAAAAGGAGAAGTTACAACAGACACCACAGAACTACAAAGCATCCTAAGAGATTATTACAAGCAACTCGATGCCAATAAAATGGGCAACCTGGAAGAAATGGACAAATTATCAGAAAGGTATAAGCTTCTAAGACTGAACCAGGAAGAAATAGAAAATATGAACAGACCAATCACAAGAAATGAAATTAAAACTGTGATTTAAAATCTTCCAACAAACAAAAGTCCAGGACCAGATGGCTTCACAGGTGAATTCTATCAAACATTTAGAGAAGAGCTAACACCCATCCTTCTCAAACTCTTCCAAAAAATTGCAGAGGAAGGAACACTCCCAAACTCATTCTATGAAGCCACCATCACCCTGATACCAAAACCAGACAAAGATACTAGAGAAAAAGACAATCACAGACCAATATCACTGATTAATATATATGCAAAAATCCTCAACAAAATACTAGCAAACAGAATCCAACAACACATTAAAAGGATCATACACCATGATCAAGTGGGATTTATCCCAGGGATGCAAGGATTCTTCTATATATGCAAATCAATCAAAGTAATATACCATATTAACAAATTGAAGAAGAAAAACCATATGATCATCTCCATAGATGCAGAAAAAGCTTTTGACAAAATTCAACACCCAGTTATGATAAAAACTCTCTAGAAAGCAGGCATACAGGGAACCTACCTCAACATAATAAAGGCCGTATAAGACAAACATCATTCTCAATGGTGAAAAACTGAAAGCATTTCCTCTAAGATCAGGAAAAAGACAAGGATGTCCACTCTCACCACTATTATTCAACATAGTTTTGGAAGACCTAGCCACGGCAATCAGGGAAGAAAAAGAAATAAAAGGAATACAAATTGGAAAAGAAGAAGTTAAACTGTCACTGTTGGCAGATGACATGATACTATGCATAGAGTATCCTAAAGATGCCACCAGAAAACTACTAGAGCTAATCAATGAATCTGGTAAAGTTGCAGGATACAATATTAATGCACAGAAATCTCTTGCATTCCTATACACTAATGATGAAAAATCTGAAAGAGAAATTAAGGAAAAACTCCTATTTAGCATTGCAACAAAAAGAATAAAATACCTAGGAGTAAACTTACTTAGGGAGATAAAAGACCTGTATGCAGAAAACTATAAGACACTGATGAAAGAAATTAAAGATGATACAAACAGATGGAGAGATATACCATGTTCTTGGATAGGAAGAATCAATACCAGGAAAATGACTATACTACCCAAAGCAATCTACAGATTCAATGCAATCCCTATCAAATTACCAATGGCATTTTTTACAGAACTAGAACAAAAAATCTTAAAATTTGTATGGAGACACAAAAGACCCCAAATAGCCAAAGCAGTCTTGAGGGAAGAAAACGGAGCTGGAGGAATCAGACTCCCTGACTTCGGACTATACTACAAAGCTACAGTAATCAAGACAATATGGTACTGGCACAAAAAGAGAAATATATGTCAATGGAACAGGAAAGAAAGCCCAGAGATAAAGCCACACATCTACGGTCAACTAATCTATGACAAAGGAGGCAAGGATATACAATGGAGAAAAGACACTCTCTTCAATAAGTGGTGCTGGTAAAACTGGACAGCTACATGTAAAAGAATGAAATTAGAACACTCCCTAACACCATACAGAAAAATAAACTCAAGGATTAGAGACCTAAATGTAAGACAGGACACTATAAAACTCTTAGAGGAAAACATAAGAAGAACACTTTTTGACATAAATCACAGCAAGATCTTTTTTGACCCAGCTCCTAGAGTAATGGAAACAAAAATAAACAAATGGGACCTAATGAAACTTAAAACCTTTTGCAAAGCAAAAGAAACTACAAACAAGACGAGAAGACAACCCTCAGAATGGGAGAAAATATTTGCAAACGAATCAATGGACAAAGGATTAATCTCCAAAATATATAAACAGCTCATGCAGCTCATATTAACAAAACAGACAACTGAATCCAAAAATGGGCAGAAGACCTAAATAGACATTTCTCCAAAGATGGCCAAGAAGCACATGAAAAGCTGCTCAACATCACTAATTAGTAGAGAAATGCAAATCAAAACTACACTGAGGTATCACCTCACACCATTTAGAATGGGCATCATCAGACAATCTACAAACAACAAATGCTAGAGAGGGTGTGGAGAAAAGGGAACCCTCTTGCACTGTTGGTGGGAATGTAAATTGATACAGCCACTGTGAAGAACAGTATGGAGGTTCCTGAAAAAACTGAATATAGAATTACCATATGACCCAGCAATTCCACTACTGGGCATATACCCAGAGAAAACCATAATTCAAAAAGACACATGCACCCCAATGTTCATTGCAGCACTATTTACAATAGCCAGGTCATGGAAGCAACCTAAATGCCCATCAACAGACGAATGGATAAAGAAGATGTGGTACATATATACAATGGAATATTACTCAGCCATAAAAAGGGACAAAACTGGGTCATTTGTAGAGATGTGGATGGATCTAGAGACTGTCATACAGAGTGAAGTAAGTCAGAAAGAGAAAAACAAATATCGTATATTAACGCATATATGTGGAACCTAGAAAAATGGTACAGATGAACCGGTTTGCAGGGCAGAAATTGAGACACAGATGCAGAGAACATAAGTATGGACACTGAGGGGGGAAAGTGGCAGGGGGTGTTGGTGGTGGGATGAATTGGGAGATTAGGGTTGACATATATACACTAATGTGTATAAAATGGATAACTAATAAGAACCTGCTGTATAAAAAAAATAAATAAAATAAAATTCAAAAATTAACAAAAAAAAAAGGTAAGGACATCTAAAACAAAATAGAGAGAAGGAGTGAAGGAAGGAGGGAGAGGGGAGGAGAGAGAGAGGAAGAAGGTTCTGGCTTGAATCCTGGATTGCTAGAAGGACCCAAGCTGTTAACTGTGAGAATGAGGATGAGGGTTCCTTTGTGCCCTTCCCACCAGAGAAAAGAGTGGGTGCTAACTCTGCCCCCCACTTCCACCTAGCCCGGGATCAGGCAAATGGAAAGCGGCCTCCAGCTGATGGTGGAGGAGCTAAAATAAGGAAAAAAATTGCAGAAGCTCCCAAAGGGAGAGCGTGCCAATGAATTAACCCCACCACTCAACTGAGAGAAATAACCATGCTTATTTATTTAGGACTTATGGCCACGCTGTGGGTCAGGAAACCTCCTAGCTCTCAACCCACACTCATCCATCGCCCAGTAAACATTGATCGAGAGCCACCAGCTACCGGGCACTAGGACACCCTTCTGCAAATTCCAAGGATCACCTGATCATTCATTCATTTGTTTACAGAGGCTTGACTCCACTTGCTCATTCATTCATCCACCCATTCATTCAGCAAAACTCCACTGAACACCACCTATGTGCCAGGAAGGGGAAGAAATGGTTCTGACACTGTCCCTATCCCCAGCCTGCTGCCTTCCTGCGCCTCATTCAAAGCCTCTTCAGGGCCACAGAGAAGGCTGTGGAAGAGCATCTCTAGAGAAGTTCCTCTCAGGACCTCAAAACTGAGCTAGACATCCTCAAAGATGCGTCTGCTTCTCCCTCCCTCAGACCTGTAGCCTCTGATGGTCCAACCCTCCTCCGAGGTTAGACCCTTCACCTGTGACACACCTTGTGAAGAAGGGCACAAGGGTCTGCTCCCTCCCAGAGGTCTCAGCTCCGCTTTCACGTTGACCCAGCATCCCCGGGGTTTAGAGCTGAAACATCAGTTGGCCCTGCATCAGCAGAGTGGAGGCGATACCGAGGCAGGATAGGATGTGACCCCTCTATCCAGTCCCTCTCTGGCCTCACCCCAGTCACTGCCCTGAGCTCTTCTACCTGATATCTATCCACACACCCACACCACAGCTCATTTCCCTCCAGTTCTTGAACTCTCCTTTCCCTTTGGCCCTGGTCTTTGATTCTGAGACTTCCAGGCCTTTGGGTGTCCCAGTGGCTACCTCTAACTCAATGCCTCAAAATGAATTCTTCATCCGTCCCCAAAGCAGCTGCTTCTTCTGTGCTGCCTGTTGCAGAGGTGGGCAGTCCCACCCTGCTGGTCCTCCAGGTGACAAATCCAGGGGTCACCCCTAGTGCCCTCCCCCATGCTCCACAGCCTGAAGCAGACCCCTGCCCTGGGTCTCACAGGCAGTGTCCTATGCACATGCCACTAGTGTTAAATCAACAGATTATTTACAAAGTCTAGTTTGTGCAGACATTGTGCAAGAAGCTGGGAGGATGAAAATAAACAAAAAGTATGGACCCCAGAAGAGAAATCTAGGAATCTAGGTCACTCCCTTTTCCTCCCCCATCCCATGCCAGGCACAGCCATGGAGGATCATGAAGAAACCTCCACTCTCAAACTCAGATCACGGGTAGCTGGAGAACTGGCCATGGAACCTCGCCCACCCCACCCCGGCTGGGGCAGGAGTCCGGTGATGGCACAGGCACCAGGCACTGGTGGCCAGTGAATGCCGCCTCCCTGCTCCCCTCTTCCAAAGGGGAAGTGTGTTGTGCGATCCTGTTCTCCCAGCCACACCGCTTACTAAGCATATCGGTGAGGGGTAAATACATCCTTTGGCTCTAGGCTGCGGGACCATAAGGAGATATATCTGGATCAGCCTGAGAGACCCGAGATCCTGGGCTTGGAGCCAGTCGGAGCCACTGGATAGGAGGACTCGCACTGCTGTCCTTTCTGTAGAGGGTGAGGGCATTTGGGGCTGTCTGTGGAATTCTTATACCACATGGCACTGACATCTGTGCTTTACTTCTCTTGCTTTTCCACTAGATAGTGAGCTCCTAGCACCTGGCACATAGTAGGTATTGAGCAGATGTTTACTGAATAAAGGAATGAATAGGGAGTGAATGAAGGAATGGATACCTAGACAGTGTCCCTGCTCTCACCTTACTTACAATCAAGTGGGGAGAAAACCACAGCGGACAAATGGGATCCTCTGACACCACACATGACCTCCGGTGGCTTTCATCTCCCTCAGGGCACAAGCCCCAGAGCTCACAGCGGCCCAGGAGCGGATGCCCTGTCACCTCGCTGGACTCAGCTTCTACTGTTGCCCCCTGCCTAGCTCTGCTCCAGCCACACTGGCCTCCTGAGGTTCCTTGAGCCTGCCAGCACCTTCTCCTTAGCCCCTTTATTCCTTCTGCTTCCTTTCTGGGAGGCTTTTCTCCCAGTTGTCTGCATGGCTCCCTCCTTCACCCCCTGCAGGGCTCTGCTCAAACCTGGCTCCTCTGTGAGCCTTCCCCAGCCACCATCTGTGAAACTGTGGCCTCGGCCCCACCCTCGCCTTCCCCATCCTCCCGCCTGCTTTGGTCTTCCTTATAGCACGTAGCATCATCGGATGTTCGATGTGCACTTTTGTTATTAATGTTATCTTTTTGACTCCTTCTTCCTACAAGAATATAAGCTTCGCCAGGGCAGGGATTGTCTGTTTTGTTTAATGCTGGATCCCAAAGCCCAGAACAGTGCCCCATGCGACTGGAAAACAATGGCTAATGAGTATGTGAGTGATGAGCTGTCATGCCGACAAGCATCTCCTGGCCCCCCTGCCCCCCTCCCCTGCTCCCCACACTCAGCTCACACACGCTTGGAGTTGAAGTGGACCAAGAAGGTGAGGGTGGTTTTGCTCGTCTTAGGGACCTCCTCACTCACATGCTCCTGGCAAGGCTGTTAATCACTGTCTTCCCATCCCACCAACACCTCAATCACCACCATGGGGTGGGCACAAGACCCAGGCTAGGGTGATCTTGTCACTGCACTCCCAGACGCAGGGGACTGGTTCAGGAACGGTCATTTGACTCAATCGGGGCCAATCAGAATCCACCCTGAGACTTTTCTGTAAACTGAGCTCTTTTTGTCAGCACTGGTCAGATTGGGAGGCGAGCGTCTTCCTGCCCCTCACATGGAGAAATCTTGTCTGGAGAATGAAACCAAGAAGAAAGAATCAGAGCCAAGAGATGGAAAGAAAGAGCTCTAATGATATTGTTTGGGGTCCCTGGAGCCAATTATATCTGATCCAAGTTCACTTTGGGGCTTTTCTATCTCTCTATATCTGTCTATCTAACTACTTAACTACCTATCTGTCCTTTTTTTTTTTCTCTTGAACTAGTTTGAGTTGGCTGTTCTTCTCTCATAACCAAAAGTTCTGAGATGTCAGTCCTTCGGTCCTTTCAATGAAAAGCAAGCCATTCTCCAGAAGTAAGAAACAAAAATCAAAACCAAAAACCCACAAATGAGCCACCAATGGCAATGACACAGTGTGGGTGAAAGCCATCCATGCCAAGATTTTCAGGCTGTTCTCTGGCATCTGGCCTAGGGACTTGAGCCCAGAGCCGGGTGAGGCATTCCTAGCCTTGTCCAGCAGGCAGGGCTGTGGCCAGGCTTTGGGAAGGGCGGGGGACAGGAGGGGTTCCATCTGGACAACAACTTAAGAGGTCCTTGGGTTGCCATGGTGAGGAACAAGCGTTGGGAAGATGGTGAGTGACAGCCTGATGAGGCTCCCACAGCCCTCCAGCCTCCTGCCGAGAGTTCTTGGTGACGTTTAGGCAGCTGCCTCCTAACCATCACCAGTCTGTCTTTTTAGGAAGTGCCAAATCCAGCACTTCCATGTCCAATAAGGTCAATCACATCTGAAATTTTTTAAGCTGAAATAATAACTCTGCTTTATAAAGTGGGAAGAATTATTTCTCATCTTAGAGACTTTTATCTTCAGTCAATCACTCCGATTAAACTTTGAAACCTGCCTGACTTGTATCAGTTTTTTTCCAGCTAGATTTGCTTATTTCTTCTTGACTGCTAAATTTAGGAAACCAACAGCCAAGGGGAAGGTCGAAAATAAGAAAGGACAATATTTTCCAAGTCATTTTCATCAAAAACAGTTCAACCCAAATCTCCAAGCCTTGTAAACTTTCTTTGAACATATACGCACATGTACCCCTAAATTTCAGATTTAAACAACTCGAACCCCTTTTAAATGACTGCTGCCCAATTTCCTTTTATTGCCAGTGAAACAGGTACCTGCTGGGTTTGCCTTTCACTAAAGTCACTGAAACTGCAAATAAAAAGGCTCTGGTCCTATTTTATGGATGACTCCTGACTTTTTTTTTCTGAGTCTGCTTTAAACGCCAAACACCTGGAGAACAAAATGTGATTCCCAACCACTCCCGACTCCCCTAGGACAAAAATTTCATCTGATGCTGTGTCCCAAGTTGAAAGACTGCCATTCATCAGGAGAGCTGGGAAACAGAGCATGAGTCACCATCTCGGAGAGCACAGGCTTGGGTTCCACCTCTCCCATGTGAAAAGGTGGGTCCCCTGGGTCTCCCCGCAAGCTGCTGGGTTCTGCGGAAGCAGCCAACCCCTCTTGGACAGCCAGTGCCCCTGCTCAACCAGACAAGATGCCAGGGGCGGCACCGGGCTGGCAACCTCAGCTTGGCGGAACTCACCTAGGTTACCAAGGGCCTGCCCCAGATATGTCCCCATCTTCCTGGTGGCGCAGTGGTTGAGAGTCCGCCTGCCGATGCAGGGGACACGGGTTCATGTCCCGGTCCGGGAAGATCCCACATGCCACGGAGCGGCTGGGCCCGTGAGCCATGGCCGCTGAGCCTGTGCGTCCAGAGCCTGTGCTCCGCAACGGGAGAGGCCACAACAGTGAGAGGCCCGCGTACCGCAAAAAAAAAAAAAAAAAAAAAAAAAGTAGTTGTCATAGGGGTTACCAGCCTGGGCTTTGAAATCCATGGCCCTGGGATAAAATGTCCGTGCTTATTGCTCTCTGGCCTTGGAAAGTCACCTACCCTTTCTGAGCATGCTTCTTCATCTGGAAAATGGGGATTAGGGTGAGGATTAAAGGAGATAATATAGATAATATATTTAGCACGGTAACTGGCACATAAATTATATATTAATTATCATTAGCTTGCCTGTCTTTTTAGCAGTGACTCTCAACCCTGGCTGTACATTAGAATCACGTGGGAAGATTTTTAACATCCTGACGTCCAAGCCCCACCCAAGACTAATTATAAATCAGAACCTCTAGGGGTGGGTCACAAGCATCAGGGGTTCTTAAAGCTCTCCAGGTGTTCCAATGTGCTACCAAGGCTGAGCAGCTGCTTCGAATGGATGCAGGGTGGTGAGCGATGGCTAGTCATGGGCTGCTAAAATCACAGGACCAAGAACGAGGAGGGACCTAGGCCATCTCCCCTGACCCCTTCCCAGGAGCCTCACCGTGAGTCTGGTTTTCTGGCCTCTATTTGGACTGACCCAGAGCTTCCCCATCAGCAGAGCCAGCTGCAACTCAGCTAGAGCCTCCAAGGCTACCATAGAAATCCCACCTTGCAACACTTATGCTCACAGGCCTGGGAGGTTCTAGCTCAATTTCATACCAAGGAGCACAAGGTAGGGGCTGCCTGGGAGGCCCACCTTGAACTTCCAGTTAGATTTCCCACCATGACCTGACTTCTCCAGGGTGCTAATGACTGCAACAGCTTTATGATACCAGTGGTCTCACCAAGAAGGAGTTCTAGTGGCTATGGTGATCTCACCAAGAAAGAGAGAGGGCACGTTTCCCATTCTCTTAGATATCTGAGCCAACTAGGATCCTCTATTTAAGGCTGGGACAAGGCATCAGGCCCACTGTTCCAGACCACCTGTGTTCAGATCCAGGAAGCTTCCAGGCCCAGTCAAGCTCTCTGAGTCTCATTTCCCACTCTCTACCCAGCCCAGAGGCCATGTAGGGATGGAGGGATTCTGAAGGTGGTCCATGCTAGGAACACGTGGTGTGATAGCTCAGTTTCCACCTGCTTATCAGTTTACCCAGCTGGAGTAGAGCATTCCTGGGTCTGTGAAGGGTACTAGATCTCTGCCTGACCCTCCCAGCCACAGCTGCTGCAGAACATGAGGAAAGATTAGGCCTCTTCTAATCTGAACCGATACTGTCTGCTCACTGAGGGCCTACCATAAGCTGGATGCTATACGAGGTGCTTATTTCTATCTTCAAGTAGTCTTATTGCCAGATAGGTGCTCTTCTTACCCTTATTTTACAGAGGTGGAAACTGAGGCCCAGAGAGGTAAAACAACAAGCCCAAGGTCACACAGCTGCTGAGTGGCTGGGCTGGGACTAGAATTGAGGCGGTCCGTCTGGAAAGCCTAAACACAAATCTACCTCTGTGTGCCTTCAGACTACTCTGGGCCAGATGTGCTTGGCACCCCACTTCCAACTCTGAGTCCCTCAGCTCCACAACCAGGTCCTGACAAGTGCAGGCCGGAGGCGGCCTCCCTCCTGGGCTCAGGGTTCAAAGCATCAGTTCATGACTCTGATGGGGACCTGCCCGGTGCTGTCATCTCTTGGCCTAACATGAGCATGGAAACACTTCTCTGCTTACGGCTAGAAAGAAGACAGAAAAACGGAAAGCGTAAGAGTTTGTATTACTCAGACCAAAACAGCACATAACCAGATCTCCTCAGGTCCGCCCAGGCCCTACTTGGTCTTTCCAGCCAGGGATGCCTCCAGGGTCCTGGTGACCTTGAGCTGCAGTCACATCAAAAGGGGGACAAAGTTGATTCCCCTTCAGGTTCTTGTCTGCTGGATCGTTCTCAATCCCCCAAACAACACTGCCCCGCTCTGCAGCTGAGAGAAGGGATGTCAGCAGAAAGAGCTGCCGCGACAGCTCTCAGGGCTCCCCAGGCCCAACACACACCCTCTGGGCCAACATATGGTGGGGGTCACCACCCCGTTCTGCTCTAGTCACACAGGTGTAATATGTCAATGTTTGTAAGTTATCGTTGCACTTCTGGTGTTTCATATTCAGAATCTATTGAACTTGAACCTGTCAGATATTAACTGAAAAAATAAAAGCAATAATGGGCCAGGTAACATAGAACATAAAGAGTATGACGATTTTGAAGGCGGCAATAGCCTCCCGTCTCAACACTGAGGTCGGGACCAGCTGGGCCAGGATAAAATTCAACCCATTAGCACTCAGCAAGGCCCTGCTCATGGGCTGGGCACCTCAGTTTGTAACACTTTTCAGAACAGAGAGCCAAACCTGTGTGGCGGCTGATGCAGTACACTATTGGCATTGTGGGTCACGTTAAGAAGTACTTTACCTGTGGTTCATAACTAATGTAATTAAACAATTAGGTTAGACCCATCAATGGGATAAAGCATGACAGAGGCAGACTTTTTATTTTTTTCTGGTCACACCGTGCGGCTTGTGGGTTCTTAGTTTCCTGACCAGGGATTGAACCCAGGCCCTCAGCAGTGAAAGCGCAGAGTCCTAACAACTGGACCGCCAGGGAATTCCCAAGGCAGACTTTTTCTTTTTTTAACGTCTTTATTGGAGTATAATTGCTTTACAATGGTGTGTTAGTTTCTGCTTTATAACAAAGTGAATCAGCTATACATATACATATATCCCCATATCTCCTCCCTCTTGCGTCTCCCTCCCTCCCACCCTCCCTATCCCACCCCTCTAGGTGGTCACAAAGCACGGAGCTGATCTCCCTGTGCTATGCGGCTGCTTCCCACTAGCTATCTATTTTATATTTGGTAGTGTATATATGTCCATGCCACTCTCTCATTTTGTCCCAGCTTACCCTTCCCCCTTCCCATATCCTCAAGTCCATTCTCTAGTAGGTCTGCATCTTTATTCCCGTCTTGCCCCTAGGTTCCTCATGACCATTTTTCTTTTTTAGATTCCATATATGTGTTAGCATACGGTATTTGTTTTTCTCTTTCTGACTTACTTCACTCTGTATGACAGACTCTAGGTCCATCCACCTCACTACAAATAACTCAATTTCATTTCTTTTTATGGCTGAGTAATATTCCATTGTATATATGTGCCACATCTTCTTTAACAAGGCAGACTTTTAAAATCAAGTTAAACATAAAGAAAAAGGAGGCTGGGAAGGGGAACTGGAAAAAGCAGCCTGCCTCGTGGGCAACTTTCTTCAAGGGCCACCGCTGGGACAGGTACAACTTGTCCCCTCCACAGGACCATGCTCTGGACTCTCACCTCCCCTGCAGCCCAGCATTTTATCTAGATACAATATACAAAGTGGCCATAAAAATCTGGAAACAGGGATAATACTAATATTTTTTAACCAATAGAGCCCTTTTGATGACTTCTTCTGGGATATGCTAAAGATGCAGTTTTATTCAATGAGAAATCAGAGACACAGATCATCTGAGCACAGCGTATCACAGATGCATGTGCTGGGATCCATGGAAATGTGATCTTATGTACCACATTCACTGCAGTTTTGCACAATGCACCGAACCATACGTTGTTAATGAGCAACAACAAACAACTATGTCATGCGTTGTCATGTAATCTAAATGAGCCACGTATTATATATGCTCATCCATGTTTTCCTTGATGGCCAGCCTGTAGCTAAACAGAATCTTAAAGGGAAGACATAGCTCATTCTTGAAAAAGTTTTAGTGATATTAAGGTATGAATCCTCCCTGACTTAATCTACAAACTCAGTGTAATCTGTTTAAATAACAAAAAACAACTGTGTTGGCAGTGGGAGGGGCGGTGGTGGGGACAGGAAGGATTCAGCTGGAAGTACTTAAACATGAGTGAACAATCAGGGAAAATCTGAAAAAAAATAAAGATAGAGAAATAGACCTACAGATATTAAGACACAGCAAAGACTGCAGGCTTTATGTAGCAAGATACTACTGGCATAAAACCAAACAGATCAATAGAAGAAAATGGAGAGATCAGAAATAGACCTCATGTAAATATGAAGCGTTGGCATAAGATATAGTTGCAATTCAAATGGCAGGGGGAAGGGAATGATGTGCTATTCAGTGAATGATGCTAGGAAAAGTGACTAGACAACATGGAAACAAATAAAGCTGAATTCATTTCTTAAACCAAAATTAATTCTAGGTGGCCCAAAAATTTTAATTTAAAAAAGAAACTAAGAAGTATAAAGAAAAAACTGTTTACTTTTTATTCTTGCTTTTTGGCAATCTTGGACATGAAATTCAAATGTTATTTTAAAAACTACATAAAGACTTAAAGATTTTATGACTAAAAACACCAGAAAGTCAAGATACAAATATCACATTGGGAAAAAAGCATATTAGCCAAATATATGCCAAACAAAGAACTAACTTCTTTAATATACAAAGAGCTCTTATGAATCAATAAGAACCAAGAATTCAAAAGAATGTAGACAAACTACAAACAACAAATGCTGGAGAGGGTGTGGAGAAAGGGGAACCCTCTTTACACTGTTGGTGGGAATGTAAGTTGGCATAGCCATTATGGAGGTTCCTCAGAAAACTAAAAATAGAACTACTGTATGACCCAGTAATCCCACTCCTGGGCATATATCCAGAAAAACTATAATTCCAAAAGATATATGCACCCCTGGGACTTCCCTGGTGGCACAGTGGTTAAGAATCCGCCTGCCAATGCAGGGGACATGGGTTCAAGCCCTGGTCTGGGAAGATCCCACATGCCATGGAGTCACTAAGCCTGTGCGCCACAACTACTGAGCCTGTACACCTAGTGCCCATGCTCTGCAACAAGAGAAGCCACCGCAACGAGAAGTCTGTTCACCCCAACAAAGAGTAGCCCCTGCTCGCCGCAACTAGAGAAAGCCCGCACGCAGCAACGAAGACCCAACACAGCCAAAAAATAAATTTTAAAAAAATTAAAAAAGAAAAAGATATATGCACCCCTATGTTCATAGCAGCTCTGTTCACAATAGCCAAGACATGGAAACAACCTAGATGTCTATCAACAGATGAATGAATAAAGAAGATGTGGTACATATATACAGTGGAATATTACTCAGCCATAAAAAAGAATGAAATAATGCCATTTGCACAACGTGGATGGACCTAGAGATTATCCTACTAAGTGAAGTAAGTCAGATAGAGAAAGACAAATACCACATGATATCAATTATATGTGGAATCTAAAATATGACACAAATGAACCTATCTATGAAACAGAAATAGACTCACAGACATAGAGAACAGATTTGTGGTTGCCAAGTGGGGGTGAGTGGGGGAGGGATGAACTGGGAGTTTGGGGTTAGTAGATGCAAACTATTACATATAGAATGGATGGACAACAAGGTCCTACTGTATAGCACAGGGAACTATCTTCAATGTACTAAGATAAACCACAATGGAAAAGAATATGAAAAAGAATGTATATCTACGTATAACTGAGCTGCTTTGCTGTACAGCAGAAGTTAACACAACATTGTAAATCAACTATACTTCAATTAAAAAAAAAAAGATGCCACCTAATTTCCAGGGCTCAATTTCTTATAAATTAAAAAAAGAAATGTAGCCATAAAGGATATGAACAAGTAGTTCATAGAAATATGACATACTGTGACTTCCTTGGTGGCACAGTGGTTAGGAATCCGACTGCCCATGCAGGGGACACAGGTTCGATCCCTGGTCCGGGAAGATCCCACATGCCACGGAGCAACTAGGCCCGTGCGCCACAACTACTGAGCCTGTGCTCTAGAGCCCGCGAGCCACAACTACTGAGCCCTAGTGCCACAACTACAGAAGCCCACACGCCTAGAGCCCGTGCTCCACAACAAGAGAAGCCACCGCAATGAGAAGCCCGTGCACCGCAGTGAAGAGTAGCCCCTGCTCGCCATAACTAGAGAAAGCCCGCGCGCAGCAACGAAGACCCAACGCAGCCAAATAAATAAATAAATATTAAAAATATATATATATGACGTATAAATGGCCAATAATAAATGACAGATGTTCAACATCACTGATTATTAAATAAATGCAAGTTAAAATGATACAATTTCTTACTAATTTGGTAAATTCGCAAATAATTATTACTATAATGCTCAGTATTTTGAAAGTTTGAAGAAACAGAAGCCCTTATATGTTGGTGGATTATAAATTGGTATGACCAAGCCTGACAACGTCAGCATTTTAAATTTTACTTTTTGACTCAGTAGAAGTTTCAATTTTGTATAAACACATACCTGGTTTTCCTGAGACAGTCTCAGTATATACCTGTGCTCTCAGGAGCCCCTCTGAATTAGAATCTGCCTTAGTTTACGTGATAGATTATATGATCACCTTACATTTCTAGATATTAACTCTATAATTAAACTCACATGAGAATTTTAAATATACAAGTATCTTAATTACAGTAGTATTTATTTAAAATGCTGGAAATAATTTAAATGCCCATCAGTAGAGAACTGATTAAATAAATTACAGTTTATCCTTACAGTAGAATTCTGAACAAATGTTAGAAGGAATAAGTTATGTATGAATATTGTGATTCATTTCCTATAAAGAGTTCATAAACACATGCATATCTAAATGCATAGATTTGTTTGCAAAAATACACGGCAAACTGCTAAACAGTGGTCACCTCCAGCAGGCGGCACAGGAGTGGGCTGGAAGACTAAAGAATTTTACCTTTCTGTTTATACAAATCTGAATTTTTTTGTAAATAAGTACTTATTCTTTTACAATAAAATTATTTTTAAAAACCAGATGAAGCTTAATGCCTCTCTACCCAGAAGAGTTGAGCTAATTACTGTCATCACCAACATTAGCATCTTCAAAGTGAATCTCAGATATAAAGAAATTGATGGAAAGTAAGCCCTTCCTCAGCTGTAACATTTGGGGGCAGAAGTAACAACCAGGGGCAGAAGCACCAGATGGAGAGGACGGGAAGGGAAGTTTCAGGGAGGAAAAATAATCTTCCTTCTGCCCTTCTGAATTCTTAGCTGAGACTCCTGTAATAAAGACAGATAAAGGGTTCTGGGACCCAAATCCAAGGTGTGCTGGGGTTTCCCCCAAACCACCAACAAGCAATTCTCGGACACCAGCTGGGTGTCCGATAATTCAACTCAATCCTGACACTATCTACCTAGAGGTAGTATCAGATTCCACAGGTTGAGGGCTCAGTCCCACAAGACTGCCTTCCACTTCAGATGCCAATTGCAAGCCCACATTGTTACCTGTGCTTCTGACCTACTGGCTTAAAACCAGAGGTTCCCACAACCCCCTCACTGGGTTCAATTAATTTGCTAGAGCAGCTCAGAGAACTCGCTAGGTTACCAGTTTATTACAAAGGATACAAATCAAGAGCCAGATGAAGAGAGAATATGTAAGGTCGGGGGAGAGCAGGGATAGGGGTGTTGTTGCAGGTGAATCCATCATTCAGGTAATGCTTGAGAGCCAGCTGGGTTTCTCCTGATTTCTCCGCAAAGCGTGAGTCTAACAACTGAAAATGGGGTGCAGGGCAAATCCTGGCCAGGGGCCATTAACCTCATCTCAGGTACCGACCAGAGAAGCACACTCTGAAGAGGTTGGTAGGGAGGCTCACGGGCGACTGGTGTCATTTCCTTTTCATTTTGTCCATTTTAAGCTTTTGCAACCTTTGAAAAGTGCCTGGTGTTGAGTGCTTAACTTAGTAACTTGGTTGAAAGGGGCGGGCGGGCCAAGGAGGGCTTCGAAGGGCTGTCGGTGGAGTCCCTCAGGCTAGCTAGCCCACAAGCCATTCTGCAGCGCCTGGGTTAACCTCTGAGCATAGCAGTTTCCTCACCTGCAGAAAGGAGGTGATGATACTTACCACCCAGAGGTGTCAAGCGTATTCAATAAGATACATCACATCCGGGCCATGGGAGGCCCTCACTAAGTGATTGTATAAAAGGAGGGGGGTTGAACAAGATGGCCTCTGAGGCCTCTTCCATCTTGAACATTAAATGAACTATAACTACATCCATTCACCTCATCATTTTCAAGACATATTTATTGCAGATCACGGAGGCTCTCTAGAGAGCCAAGAGCGTCTTCATAGGTGATCTTGATACATGGTAGGTGCTCGGGGGGGTGTCTGTCACATTAGGAGGTGTGTACGTTATTCCCCAGAGACCCAGGTTCCGAGGGAGCTGGAGGAATGGTCAGCAGCTCTGATTAAGTGTCACCAAAATGGTACTTGCTCCTTCTGGGGCCTCGGGTTTGAATAGGAAGTAAGAATACAAAGGACCTCTAGAATGGGGGAGCTGCAGGAAGCGGGTGAACCTGAGACCCCCACTGTGGCTTCTGCCACGTGCATGAGCTAGGCAGATGGACATGCTAGCTTTGGGTCCAGGAGGGACAGAAATGTGTGTTTTATTGTGGTTTGAGTCATTTGCAGGAAATGACATTACGGTGGGTAAATGGCAGACAGTGCTTTTCTCCCTTGACTAATATCTTTGAGGATTATATTAATTTTTAAGTCAACAGAATGGTTATTAAATTAGTACCCTTTTGGAAAACAGTCTGGCAGTACATTTTTAGTGCTATATCTTTTGGCACATGGCCTTTTCTATTTTATTCTGTCCATTATCTTCCCTTAGTCATGGCAGGGTACCAAATGGGCCCCAAATCTCCCACATACCCAGAAGATTTAAATTTAACCTTTGGAAGAAGGGAGTGACGTGTAAATATGCCTTCTCATCTAGGATTCTTATTTTAACCACATAATTAATTATAGACAAATACTGGCATAAAGATGTTCATGACAGTCTTATTTATAAGAATGAAAATTTGGAAACAATCCAATGTCAACAGCAGAGAAAAGATTAAGTAAATTATGTTCCATCAACTAAAAAGAATATTTGGCAACCTTTTACTATAACTGTCATAGGCTGGGGGAAATAAATACACTCTTTCATGTTATTAGAGGGAGTATAAACTGGTACAAATCTGCTAGAGGTAAACTTACCAGTGTGTATCAAGAGTCTGAAAAAGATGTGCACATATGATTTAATTTTAGAAATCTGTCCTAAGGAAATGATTAAAAATGGATTCCATTTACAATAGCAAAAGATGGTGGAGGAAAATCCCATAGACTTCCAGTAACAGGGAATTGGTTCAATAAGTTTTGGTACACCCCCCCACCAACAGTATACATTGCAACTATCTTAAAAGATGTAGAAATGTATTTTTTTAACATGGGAAGATGTTCGCCATACACAGTTAAGTGAAAAAAAACAACAGGCTACAAATTAATATGTGCATTGTGATTCCATTTTTATCTAGATGTTCTAATTTGTCTTAATGAATAATTATTACTTGTGAAATCAAGAAAAAATAACATTAGCAATGTTAGCTATGAAAGCTGTGTAGCAGCACAGAAAATTACTTGCACAATAATAGGAGGAGAGGGGCTTCCCTGGTGGCGCAGTCGTTAAGAATCCGCCTGCCAATGCAGGGAACATGGGTTCGAGCCCTGGTGCAGGAAGATCCCGCATGCCACGGAGCAACTAAGCCCATGTGCCACAACTATGAGCCTGTGCTCTAGAGCCCGTGAGCCACAACTACTGAGCCTGCGTGCTGCAACTACTGAAGCCCGCGCGCCTAGAGCCCGTGCTCCGCAACAAGAGAAGCCACCGCAACGAGAAGCCCGGCGCACCGCAATGAAGAGTAGCCCCCACTCACTGAAACTAGAGAAAGCCTGTGCGCAGCAACGAAGACCCAACGCAGCCAAAAATAAAAATAAATAAAATAAATAAATTTAAAAAAATAATGGGAGGAAAGAGCAAGATAAAAATTGTATATACTCTGTGATTGCAGTTATGTAAAAATTATGGAGCTTGACAAGAAAGGCACATCGAAAAATAAAAACAACGATTTGTTAGGATGGGGAGATTATGAGTGATTTTCCATCCTTTCGGTTATTACTATGTTTAGGTAATTTTTATTTTTCAAGTAGAAAAAACTCCTTTGAGATTTTTTTCCTCTGTAGCCTTTCCCCTGCTTGGAATGGTTGTCTTTAGGGAACGCAAGGCTGCTTACTTAAAATAATGCCTTACAATGGGCCTAGCTCTTTGCAGCTTCCTTTACTTCTTGTGGGTGAAGTCTATCCTGGTGACACCTTCTCCTTTTATAGGCCTGTACATCTCTACCCTATTGCTTATCAACTTGGACCCCTGACCCCAAGCACCCAGATGCTATTGAGCTAACCAGCCCCCTTTGGCTAATCCCAGAGCCCATGGATCAAATTTGCCAGCTTTGAACCTTAATGTCTCAGGGGCATAATGACCACCTAACATACGCCACTAATAATGGATTGACGCATGTTTAACCCCTCCTAGAACAGGTGCTTGCATACACAGCCCTCGAGAGTACATTCCTTTGGGGGAAACAACTTGGCAAATGTATTGAAAGACTTTAAAATGTTTACAGCCTTTGGTATAGTAATTCTGATCCTAAGGTGTTATAAACTAATAAATATATAAAGATATGGGTACAAGATATACCGCTCAATATTTTTGATACTAGTAAAACATTGGAAATAATCTAAATGTCCGACCATGGGATCTTAGGTAAACTACGGCACATGATAAGGTTGCCATGTAAAATACAGGTTGCCTAGTTAAATAAGAATTTCTAAAATGTTTTAGTATATCCCAAATATTGCATGGGATATACTTATTCTAAAAAAGTATATTTGTTGTTTATCTGAAATTTAAATTGGAACATAGTTATACTAAAAGATTATTCCTTGTTTACCTGAAATTCCAATTTACCTGGACATCTGGTATTTTTATTTGCTAAATCTGGCCACCCTACACGTTCATATAATAGAACACTATGTAGCCATTAAAACTTGTATTTTTAGAGCAGGGGCTTTCAAATTGTCTTTCTTCTCTCCCTATGCTTTAGCTAGAACATCACATCTTTTATTTATTTTATATTTTAGCCTTTGCACAAGATTTGGTTTGAAAATAAGGGCTCCATTGCTAAAAGAAGGTTGAAAAACACTGTTTTAGAAAATTATTTAACAACAGGAGACAGTGCTATAAAATAATAAGTAGAAAAATTCATGTTAAAAAATCAGTACGATTCTAGGTTTGCATATACACACACACATATGTGGAGAGAGAGAATGGGAGAGTGTGAGAGAAAGATACAGACACTCTGGAAGAATCCTTTTTTTGGCTGCGAGGCACACGGGATCTTAGTTCCCTGGCCAGGGATCGAACCCCTGACCCCTGCAGTGGGAGTGCAGAGTCCTAACCACTGGACTGCCGGAGAATTCCCAAGAATCCTTTTTTTTTTTTTTTTAAATTATTATCTCTGGATGTTGGGATTATAGGTGATTTTTAGAAGATTTCTAGAAGACTTTTTCAGATTTTCTATGATGAACTAAATGCGTTTATTCTGAAAAAATTGCTATTAGAAATATCTAGCCTCTCAGATGCCATTAGTACTTTAACATCATTAAGCCTCTATGTCTGAGATTCTTCAATTTGGGAGTTATGAACTCTTTGGGAATCTAATGAAGTCTCTCTGTCCTAGACTCAGAAGGTATTTTCACAGAAAATTCTGCATACAGTCCCCCCTCTCAGTCCTTCTTGTTAAGAATCCCTCCTTAGATTCTAGAATGCCATTCTTTTATTCTGCTTGCTCATAAAGCTACTTACTCTGTCCCTGTGGCAGTTGTTCTTAACCTTTTTTTGCGGGGGTCGGGCACTGGTCTCACACCTGCTCTGAGATCCTATTTAAAGCTATGGACTCGCCTAAGAAAAAAAAGCACACATGAACCCAAATGCCGCTGCAGGCGGTTTCTGAGGCTCACAAACTCCCTGAGGTCCATTCTCAGACTCCAGGTCAGAACCTCTGGTGTAATCCCAAGCCTCTGGCACTCACTGGAGCCCTGACTTGGTTAATTCCCTTCAGGGCCAAACTGGTTAAATAGAGACTTTGAAAAAAGCAACAGAGCCAGGGATAGAATCTAGCGCAGCATTCCCAGGGCACCATCACACAGCAAGCACTTCTAAAGCTGTGTGTGTGTGTGTGTGTGTGTGTGTGTGTGTGTGTGTGTGTGTGTGTGTGTGTGTGTGTGTGTGAGAGAGAGAGAGAGAGAGAGAGAGAGGGAGAGAGAGAGAGAGATGCAGAGGAAGAGCTTTTTGCACCCTGAGTGCTGTTGAAAAACATTGGAGTTGACAGGAAGAACCAGAGGGAGATCCAAAGCTGGTACTTCTTGCTTTGTATGATCTGTGCCTGGGATGGCTGCGTGGGGCAGGGAGAGGGTGTGGGAGTGGAATACAGAGTACTGTGTCAACTCCAAGTTGGCCGCCCACTCCTTTCAATAGCTCTTAAGCAGGGACTTAAGTAACATGAACCAATCTCTTTTATGGCCCTTAAAACCCTTGACAAGGGTTGACAAGGTGTGGGAGAGGGCTGGGAGCCTGGGAGGACAGCCCCACGGAGGGCGGGGTAATTTAGTAGTAGCTATTGGAATGTTAAACGTGCACACCCTCCTATCTAGCAGCTCTACATCTTGGCATCTCTTAAAAAACAAACAAACAAACTTAACCTACATACCCAAGGAGGAATGAACAGGGTATTTTTTGGAGCGTGGTAACCGACACAAAGTTATCTCCAATCCACTATACATTTTAAACCAAAACATAATCACCAAACCCTATGAACATAACACAAATTTATGTTTCTTTTCCTAGGGAAAAACACAACAATATTCTGCATAGGGCAAGTTCCAAGCTCGGGCTAAAGCCACCTTTATCTTTTTCACCTCATTCTTATGTACTCAGAGGATCACAAGACCAGCAAGCGCCTACGACAGCCCTGTACAGCGGCAGGAGCCTGGGCTTGGAAGCTCATGTTAAGACTAAAACGGATGTCCTTCCAGTGGGAACACCAGTTGCTTTTTCTCTTTGTTTTCATCTTGACAGAAAGATCTTAAAGTTCATCTGGAAGAACATCTGAAAAGAGCCCTGGGCTCTCTAGAATAGACCTCTCCTCTGCCCCACACCCCCAAAAGAAGGCAAATAACAATGGAAGAGATTTGCCTTGCCAGTTATTAAAATTAACTCTAGGACTTCCCTGGTGGTGCAGTGGTTAAGAATCCACCTGCCAATGCAGGGGACATGGGTTTGAGCCCTGGTCCAGGAAGATCCCACATGCCACGGAGCAACTAAGCCTGTGCGCCACAGCTACTGAGCCTGCGCTCTAGAGCCCACAAGCCACAACTACTGAAGCCTGCACCCCTGGAGCCTGTGCTGCACAACAAGAGAAGCCACCACAATGAGAAGCCCGTGCACTGCAACTGCTAGTGGGGAAGTGTAATCTCCACTAGCCGCAACTAGAGAAAGCCTGCCCGCAGCAACCAACACAGCCATAAATAAATAAATAAATAAATAAAAATTAAAAAAAAAAAACTAACTCTAAAGCCACTATAATCAAAACAATATGGTAATGGCTGAGGAAAAGACAAAACAGATCAGTGGAACAAAATGTGATCTAGAAATATGAGATCTCAGTATGTGACATATGAGCATTCTAATTCAATAAGGAAGATAGCTTGGCATAAATAGTGTTGACATAACTGGCTACTCATATGGAAGAAAACAAAATTAGGTCCTCACTTCATAACAGGTACTAAAATAAATTCCAGATGAATTTTAAATATAAATATTTTTAAAACAATAAAAATATTATAATAAAATTTAGAATAACTGAACATTGAGGAAGATCCTTAAGAAAGGCAGGAAGCCCATCAGCCATTAAGGAAAAAGTAAATAGATTGGACTTTACAAAAATTAACAATTTTCCTATGGCAGAAATACTATTAAATTCAGAAGGCAAATAATATCCTATGACTTAATAACTCATTATTTATTCCACATTTGACAGATAAAAATTAATCTCTGAAATATGAAAAAGACAACCCAAATAACTGGGCAAAGGATATGGACAATTCATTAAAGGGGAAATACAAATTGCCAATGAACATATGAAACAACTGATAGGTAAAAAATCAAAATAAAATAAGATGCCATTTTCATCTATCAGATGGGCGAAAATGAAAACAGAATAATAACATCCAGCGCTGATAAGGCTGCAGGAAACACAGCTAGCGGAGGTACTCATTTCCACCACCTGGGGGAAAATAATTTGGCAAGGTGTGTTTAAATTTAAAATATACAAAACTTTGACCGGTAATCCTAGTTTTGGAACTTTATGCAACAGAAATAAAGGCATGAGTGCAAAGTCCTATGTATAAGAGTGTTTATTATAGCGTTGTGTATATTGGCAAAGATTTGAAACACCCTGAATGCCGATTAGTGGGGAATGGGTAAACAATTGTGTTAAGGCCATTCCAAGGAAGAGGTACATCTAAGCACACTGTTCTGAAGAGATGTCCCCAATATTTTAAGAGGAAAAGCAAGTTGAGGAATCATTTATAAAGTTCCATTTTCTGTATAAAGAGAGCAAGGGAGAGAAAGCTAGCTATGTATATGTGTATATGCATTTCTATGAACATAGAGAAAAGAATAGGAAATTCCATAGTAGGCTGTTAATATTTAGCTCAGGGAGATGGGATTGAAGTGGGATGGGGAAAAGGGGCAGGAAGAGAGAGTTTTAGCTTTTTCTTTAGAGAGCTCTGTATCACTGCACGTGTTAAAACAGGCATATGATGGGCTTCCCTGGTGGCGCAGTGATTGATAGTCCGCCTGCCGATGCAGGGGACGCGGATTCGAGCCCCGATTCGGGAAGATCCCACATGCCGCGGAGTGGCTGGGCCCATGAGCCATGGCTGCTGAGCCTGCGCGTCCGGAGCCTGTGCTCCGCAACGGGAGAGGCCACAACAGTGAGAGGCTCGTGTACCGCAAAAAAAAAAAACCCCCCAAAACAGGCATATGTTGCTTTTGTGACTTTTGAAAATCTAACAATCCTTTTTAAAGAAGAAAGAATATGGGCTTCAATTCTTGGTTCCACCCCTCATGAACTGTCTGACCTGACGTTCTTGCTATAAAATGGGCACAATTCCTGCCTCTACCTCAGGCTCCCAGGAGGATTAAATGAAGTCACGTGAGCAAAGAGCTGTCCCCAGAGAAAACGAGGCCCAGAAAATAGAGGTACTTCATCTGAGGCTATGAATGAGATGAGGGAGTGCAAACGGGACTGTCAGAGTCCCCTGGTTCTCAGGGGGAAGCCCCCTCACACCACCACCACCACCACCACCACCACCACCACCACCACCACCACCACCACCACCACCCCCGTCCTGAGCAGCTCTTATTCCATTGGAGGAGTCTGCCAAGCTCCAGTCCTTCTGGCATCCTCCAGTTGGACCAGTTAGGGGCACAGCCCACGGCCCTAAAACCAAGCACTGCTAATTGGCCTTCTCAGGGATGGACCAACTGATGCTCTTGGCTTCTGCCACTGGGAAGCCACTCCTTCCCTGCCCTGTCCCAGAGACTCCACACTGGACCAGGCCCCCCTCCACCTCCACCTGCCACCACCCACCAAGAGCCTAGTCCTCAGCCCTCCTCTCATGGGCCCCAAACTGACGCCCAGGACTTCAAATGTCAGTGAAATCCAAGGGGTCGCATCTAAAGCCAGCCTACCCCTCTTTCCCTCCAGCCCCACAATGGATGCTGTGAACATTCTGCAGATGCCTCAATGGCCATCCCCCAAATCTACATGCAAAGTTTCTCCTGCAGGCTTCAAACATCACCCTGGGCTCTGAGTGAGCAAAGGCAAGAATGGTTTTCCGAGAGATCAGATAATGTCCCCTCGATCCCTGGTGACCCCAGGGACAGCAAAGGAGAGAATGGCTTCGCTCTAGGCAGACTCCGGTCAGGGCTTCCATTCTGAGTCTGCATGTTTGTATGAGTACAGGGGTGCGTATGTCTGTCTGCATGGGTATGCTGGTGGGTTGCACAGGTATGCTTACGTATATACATGGGCACAAGCTTTTGTGAGGACGTGGGCATGCTGTGTGCATCAGGACATACGTGTGTGTGTGCATGCGTAGATGTGGCACATGCATGTCTACTTTAAATGTTTAAATATAAAAGCTCTTTTTTTTTTTTTTTGCGGTACGCGGGCCTCTCACTGTTGTGGCCTCTCCCGTTGCGGAGCACAGGCTCCAGACGCGCAGGCTCAGCGGCCATGGCTCAAGGGTCCAGCCGCTCCGCGGCATGTGGGATCTTCCCGGACCGGGGCACGAACCCGTGTCCCCTGCATCGGCAGACGGACTCTCAACCTCTGCGCCACCAGGGAAGCCCTAAAAGCTCTTTAAGAAGGCAGAGGGGTTCACCCCAAAGGTTAGAGATTTGCTTGTTTTGGCATGGACTTCTTTTGTGTGCAAATTTCTGAACCATTTGTGACATATGGCAGCACCCTAAGAAACATCCCTCCCTGAAGTTTGCACACATATGTGCTGAAAGCCACCAGCTGGGCAGGTCTTCATCCCTTCATTTTGCTTCTGGAGCTGATAGAATTCTTTCATCAACCGCAAACAGCTCCATCAGACCCTGAAACATGGCCACCTTGGTGTCTTAGGGACGGAACCCAGGGGAGGCCCCTCTGGCACCACCTCTACCACCCTCACCCTGACAGCCACACAGAGAGAAGCTGGAGGTTCTCGGCAGCCAGCCCAGGGCAGCGTGAGTCACCGTGACTGATCAGGGAGGAAAGAAAAGATGGATGGGGGGAGGAGTGTAGTTGCTCCAGGACCGGGTGGGGGGAAGGGAGAATCTGCCCACCTGCCCTCATTCTCAGAGCCCACGTCTATTAAGTAAAGGGGGACGTCGGTGCTTATCAAAGGAAGGCCCATGAACCTCAAGAATATGAGGTAATCCAGCCAAAGACATGAGATAATCACAGAGTATCTTCCTTTTGTTGAAAGATCTGGGAGCTAGCTATTTTTCTATTACACAAGAAGTAGGTACAAACTTCTCATACATCTTTAAATGAAACAGGAGACTCCCACAGCTCTGTGGGCCTCAGGTCCTGCCCCAGAGCCCCAGAGGGATGTGTCCCCTCTCCTCAGGAAGGTGACAGGCTTTGGGAACAGGCCCTGGGAGCCCTGCGGGGGTTCATTCTAGGATGCCAGTGGTGAGGGGAGTAAGTGGCAGGGCTGCAGACTCTGGCAGGACCTCCAAGGGACCTGGCCCAAGAGTTTTACTCAATATGCTTATTTTTTTGTAGTTCTATTTTTTTAATTTTTTTTTTTTTTTTTTTGCGGTACGCGGGCCTCTCACTGTTGTGGCCTCTCCAGTTGCAGAGCACAGGCTCCAGATGCGCAGGCCCAGCAGCCATGGCTCACCGGCCCAGCCGCTCCGCGGCATGTGGGATCTTCCCGGACTGGGACACGAACCCGCGTCCCCTGCATCGGCAGGCGGACTCTCAATCACTGCGCCAGCAGGGAAGCCCCTATTTTTTTAATTTTTAAAAATATTTTTATTGGAGTATAGTTGATTTACAATGTTGTGTAAGTTTCTGCTGTACAGCAAAGTGGATCAGTTATACATATACATACATCCCCCTTTTTTTAGATTCTTTTCCCATGTAGGCCATTACAGAGTATTGAGTAGAGTTCCCTGTGCTATACAGTAGGTTCAGTATGGTTTTCAGAGGCTCTGTGTAGGGTTCTGAGAGGCAGCCAGACTGGGTCTGAGTCCCAGCTCCTCATAGGGGGCACGTTGGATAGCTTTACCTAGCCTCAACCTCTGCACCTGCAGAATGGGGACACTGACAAAATCTGCTCCACGAGGGCTTTATGAGAATTCACTGAGATAATTCCGCAAAGCACGGTGCCTGGCGCTCCCTGGATCCCAGCCCTGTTGGCTGGAGCCTTTGTTGCAACAGCATCCCTGTGCAACTTCTCCCTCTGCGCCCCCAGCATCCCTCAGTCCCTCACAGGCGTTCATCCCCAGGCACTCCCAGTGAACCGGCTCCACGCAAATCTCTGTCTCAGAGCCTGTTTCCTGGGAACCTAAGAATCTAGGTGAGATTCCTTAGGGAGCCAGAGAAGACAGAACGAACAAGAGGACCAAGCCCTGAGTCCTAGCCCTCCAAAGTTTAAGGGTCAGGGAGGAGGAAGCTCCAGCACAGAGAGGGGAGGGAATGGCCAGCCGAGTGTGGTCTCTCAGAAGCCGAGAGTGACGAGGAAAAGAGAGAGTGACCGACAGTGTCAAAAGCAGCTGATAGAAAAGAAGGATGAGGACCCAGATTTAATGACGGGATCTAGTCATGTGGAGGTCATTGGTGACCTTGACAAGAGCTTTCAAAGGAATAGTAGGGACAAAAACCTGATTGAAGTAGATCAAGAAAGAACGGAAGCATAGACTTTCCAGTTTGTTATTTTAATCACAGCACGAAGACCCAGAAACAGCATTCTGCTTCCCCACGGCCACTGCACACACCGAGATGGATCCCTAGCGGTGGACACCTGCCCTGTCCACCTCAGTCTCGACCTCACGCAGAAGGTCTGCACACTCTGTCCAGATTTTCCAGTTGTTCCCAGCGGTAGGGCTCCTCTGATACCTCTTAGCTGCAAGCAGCAGTGCAAGGCCTCAGCCGGCCGCTCATGGGTGACGTCTAGAGCCGAGTCTCAGGATCTCTGAGGACACAGGATGTAGCTCTCATCACTGGGCCTACCTCTGCAGGACAAAAGCCCTCCTCCGACACATGCCCTGCTACAGCCCCAGCGCCACAGAAGGTACCCAGTAAAGCCTGTACCAGACCTTCCCACTAAGCCCCCAAATTTAGTTTATTAAATTAAATCTTCTGCCACAGCGACCACTTACTCACAACAGCTGTTGCCATGGCAACCAAGCAGCCAGCCTGCTGTTCCCGCTAAGCAGCCGCAAGCCTCCCGCTGGCTATCTGGCTTGGCAAACCCAGGGGAAGATACCCCTAAAGTGTCTGAGAGGCTGCAGCATGGTGGGGGGATGTGGGAAGTGAGTGGGGGACGGGCGGGTGTTTGTGAGGAGCAGCGCCCAGCGCTCTTGCAGTTGTTCCACAATTCTCCACCAACAGGTTGGGGTGGGGAGAGCTGTAAAGAACTTGTGCCGGAGGGGTCCCCACTCTTCTTGTGATGTAGGCCATGTCTCCAGCAATACCCACCTACCCCTTCCACTCCCTTTCTGAATGGTGAACGAGGGAGGGGGACTTCAAGGGGCAGAGAGGGGACCACACACAGCCAGGAGAAAAAAGGGCACTGGGCCTGAGACAACTCCACTCCGAACAGAGTGTGTTGGCAGGCCCCACGGTTGCTCTTGACAAGGGCGCTGTAACCCCTGGGTCCTCCTGATTGGTCTCAAGAGAAGCCGTTTATTTGAACCAATCCTGAACATCTTTAATCTGAAGTACAGTTTAGTGACCAGGGGTTTTGAAGTCACACAGATAAGAGTTCAAGCCTCAGCTCCTTCTCTTACTGTTTAATATTAGGCACATTACTTAACCTCTGGGCTTCCCTGGTGGCGCAGTGGTTGAGAGTCCACCTGCCGATGCAGGGGACACAGGTTCGTGCCCCGGTCCGGGAAGATCCCACACGCCGCGGAGAGGCTGGATCCGTGAGCCATGGCCGCTGAGCCTGTGCGTCCGGAGCCTGTGCTCCGCAACAGGAGAGGCTGCAACAGTGAGAGGCCCGCGTACCGCAAAAAAAAAACAACGATTACTTAACCTCTGAGCCTCAGTTTTTTTCAGCTGTAAAATTTGATGAGCATAGTACCAATGCCATAAAATTATTTCCAGGATTAACTGAGATTAAGCCCATAAAGTATGCAACACACAAGTGCGTGGCACACTGCAATCTCACAGTAAGTGGGGAGTACTGTGGTTATTATTGCTATTGTTATCATCATCAATGATAATTATGTTGATTAGCAGACCTAGAATGTTGAAGACATAATTGAGAGACAAAAGAACTGAGAAAGATAAAAGCAAACCCCAGCACAGTATATATATTAAGTATCATTCTTGTTTAAAAAAATGTTAACAATGGAAAACAGCATGGCAGTTCCTCAAAAAACTAAAACTAGAGTTGCTGTATGATTCAGCAATCCCACTCCTGGGCATATACCCAGACAAAAGTCTAATTCAAAAGGAGACATACATCCCTATGTTCATAACAGCACTATTACAATAGCCAAGACAAGAAAACAACCTAAATGTCCATTGACATTTACATATATGTATATATACATTGCCCATTTATATATATGTGTGTGTATGTAAAATGGAATATTATTCAGCCATTAAAAAGAATGAAATAATGCCATTTGCAGCAACATGGATGGATCTAGAGATTATCATACTAAATGAGGTAAGCCAGAAAGAGAAAGACAAATACCATATGATATCACTTATATGTGGAATCTAAAATATGACACAAACGAACATATCTATGAAACAAAAACAGACTTACAGACATAGAAAACAGACTTGTGGTTGCCGGCAGGGGGCAGGAGTGCTGGGGGACAGAAGGACTGGGAGTTTGGAATTAGCAGATGCAAACTATTATATATAGGATGGGTAAACAACAAGGTCCTACTGTATAGCACAGGGAACTATATTCAATATCCTGTGATAAACCATAATGGAAAAGAATATGCAAAAGAATATATATGTATAACTGAGTCACTTTGCTGTACAGCAGAAATTAAACACAACATTGTAAATCAACTATACTTCAATGAAATTTAAAAAACTGTTAACAATGCATATCTTTAGGTGATGGCACTATGTTTTCTTTTTTTCTTTGATTTTTGTCTTTCCAAGTTTTCTGAATGGAACATGTATTACTTCTGTAATTAGAAAAAAAAAAGCTTTTATAAAAGGTCAGAGATGAGCATTAAAAATGAGCTACAGACTGAAAACCATCAAAGGGTATACTTTAAACGGATGAATTGTATGATGTGTGAATTATATCTCAAAGAACTGTTGCCAAGAAAAGCCTTAAAAAATGACTCAAGGTGGTCAGTCAATAACTCATTCAAAAATTCTTAACATAAAAATGTATAAACTAAAGCAAAATAAGAAGGGCAAGAAAGAAAGAAAATGAGGCAAGAGCTGACAAACAGAACTATTATGTAAGGTTAAAAAACTGGATAGCTCACACTATTGGCGAGGCAATGGGGAATCAAATACTTGCATAAATTGCTGGTGGGTATAAAATGGTACAACTGCTAAACAGGACGAACCAATGAAAACCACAAACGCTACAAATGCATATACTGTCTGGCCCAGCAATTCAATTTTAGGAAATGTATCCTACAGATATTCTGTGTAAGTGAGAATTGATGTATATACAAGTTTATGGACCACAGCGTTGCCTATAATAGTAAAAAACTGGGAACAGCCCAAATGTCCACCAGTAGGTGGCTGTTTGACTAAGCTATGGTACATCCATACAATGGAATAGTATAAGCTGTAAAAATAAAGATAAAAGAATAAGGAAACTATGTTCTGATATGGAAAGTTTGGGGTGTTTTTTTTGCGGTATGCGGGCCTCTCACTGTTGTGGCCTCTCCCGTTGTGGAGCACAGGCTCCGGACATGCAGGCTCAGCGGCCATGGGTCACGGGCCTAGCCACTCCACAGCATGTGGGATCTTCCCGGACCGGGGCACGAACCCGTGTCCCCTGCATCGGCAGGCAGACTCTCAACCACTGCGCCACCAGGGAAGCCCTGGAAAGATTTTTAAGCTATATTATTAAGTTAAAAGTACAAAACAGTATTATAGTAAACATGCTACCATTTATGTAAAACGCGGGCAAAGACTATATATTCCTATTTTCTTACATATGCACTCTGGAAGAATACATGAAAATAACAGAAGTTGGAGGGCACTGAGTGAAAACTGAGCAGATGGGAAATAGAACTTTCCAGAATGAAACGTTTCACTGTATACCTTTTTATACTCTTTGGTCTTAGAATCTTATGAATATATAACTTATTAAAGTTAAATAAATATTTATATGCTTAAAGGAAGAAGTTAAGGAGTGCAATGATATGTTGTCTGGGAGGGATCTAGATGAAGCAACGACGGTGGATGTTAACGCTAAACGCTGAAGCTCGCAGATGGGTCTGTGGGGGTACACTGTATGTTTGAGAATTTTTCACAGTAAATTATCAAAAATGTAAAAGGTATTCATGGGACTTCCCTGATGGTGCAGTGGTTGGAAATCCGCCTGGCAATGCAGGGGACACGGGTTTAAGCCCTGGTCCGGGAAGACCCCACATGCTGCGGAGCAACTAAGCCCGTGCGCCACAACTATTGAGCCCGCGCTCTAGAGCCCGTGAGCCACAACTACTGAAGCCCGCGCGCCTAGAGACTGTGCTCTGCAACAAGAGAAGCCACAGCAATGAGAAGCCCACGCACCGCAGCGAAGAGTAGCCCCCGCTCGCTGCAACTAGAGAAAGCCCGCACGAAGCAACAAAGACCCAACGCAGCCAAAAATAAATTAATTAATTAGTAAAATAAAATAAAAAGGGCTTCCCTGGTGGCTCAGTGGTTAAGAATCTGCCTGCCAATGCAGGGGACATGGATTCGAGCCCTAGTCCGCGAAGATCCCACATTCCGCGGAGCAACTAAGCCCGTGCGCCACAACTACCGAGCCTGCGTTCTAGAGCCCGCGAGCCACAACTACAGAGCCTGCGTGCCACAACTACTGAAGCCTGGGCGCCTACAGCCTGTGCTCCACAACAAGAGAAGCCACCGCAATGAGAAGCCCGCACACAGCCAAGAAGAGTAGCCCCTGCTCGCTGCAACTAGAGGAAGCCCGCGCACAGCAACAAAGACCCAACACAGCCAAAAATAAAAAAATAAAATAAATTTAAAAATAAATAAAATAAAAGGTATTCATAATAGTCAAATATTGGAAATAATCTAAATGTTTATCAACTGGTAAATGGATAAACAAAATGTGGTCTATCCATACAGTGGAATACTAATCATCAATAAAATGCAACAAACTACCGATAAGCAAACTGCAACCTGGATGAACCTCAAAAATATCACGCTAAGTGAAAGAAGCCAGACACATGACCGTATATTGTATGATTCCATTTCTAGGAAATGTCCAGATAAAGCAACTCCATAGAGAAAGAGAGTAGATGAGTGGTTGCCTAGGGCTGGGACTGGGAAGGGGAAGTGACTGTAAATGGGCAGGAGGGCTCTTTCTGGGATAACAGGAATGCTCTATACTTGCTTATGGTGATGGCTGCGCAACTCTATAAATTTAATAAAAGTCATTGAATTGTGCACTTAAAATGAATGAATCTGGGGAGTTCCCTGGCAGTCCAGTGATTAGGACTCCGTGCTTTCACTGTCAAGGGCGTGGGTTCAATCCCTAGTCGGAGAACTAAGATCCCACAAGCTACGCAGTGCAGCCGGAAAAAAAAAAAAAAAAGAATGTAATTTATGGTGTGTAAATTATACCTCATTAAAGTCGCTTTAAAAAGTGAAGGAGAAATAAAGTCACAGATGTAGACAACAAACTTATGGTTGGTTACCAAGGGGGTAAGGAGGGGGATAAATTGGGAGATTGGGATTGACATATACACACTACTATATATAAAATAGATAACTAATAAGGACCTACTGTATAGCACAGGGAACTCTACTCAATACTCTGTAATGACCTATGTGGGAAAAGAATATAAAAAAGAGTGGAGGCATATGTATATGTATAACTGATTCACTTTGCTGTACACCTGAAACTAACACAACGTTGTAAATCAACTCTACTCCAGTAAACATTAATTTTTTTTTATTTTTGCGTTATGCGCGCCTCTCACTGCTGTGGCCTCTCCCGTTGCGGGGCACAGGCTCTGGACACGCAGGCTCAGCGGCCATGGCTCACGGGACCAGCCGCTCTGCGGCATGTGGGATCTTCCCGGACTGGGGAATGAACCTGCATCTCCTGCATCGGCAGGCGGACTCTCAACCACTGCGCCACCAGGGAAGCCCTAAAAATTAATTTTTAAAAAAGCGAAAGAATTGGGGCTACTGAGGAGTGGTCGTGGTTAAGTGCAAGGGTCTTGGCATTAGACTCGTTGGGTTAAAATGTCAGCTCTCCCAGTTCAGCTGAGCAAGCTACTTCCTTCCAATGTCCACACCGTAAAGTGGGTCTGTAATAACTAATGCTTACTATAATGCCAGGCATTACTCCAAATGAGGAAACTGGTCACAGAGAGGTTAAGTGACTTGCCCATGGTCACACCAGCTCGCACAGCTAGCAAGCAGAAGAGCAGGTAGGCTGATTTCAAGGGCCGAGTGCTTAACCACCTGACTGCAATACCTCACGATGACACCACCTAACTCAGGTTATTATGAGAACTAAATAAAAATAATTAATACAAAGTTCTTGACCTACATTAAGTACTCAGTAAACGCTACAGAGGGGAGAAACCACCATCTAATTGACTCAAATAGCTTGTGTTCGTCCAATTGTATTTTGAAATGTTCAGAGAATAAAGAGCCAAGCCTGTCTAAGAAATAGTCTGAAAGGAAAGTGCTAAACCCTACAGAGCAGCCATAAAGAAATCTCTTTTCTATCTGGTTTAGATATGAAGGAATGGAGAGAGTAGGGAGAAGTCAATGCTATTCCTAATATGTACTTAAGTGCCTGGGTTTCTTTGCAAGGCGGTGGGACAGTGTGCTGAGGCGTTTGGAGCCCAGTCTTTACGGCGAAACAGAACGAGTTTAATCCCAGCTCCTCCACAAATTTGGCCATCCAATCAGTGACAAGATACTTAACTTCTATTGAGTCTCAGCTTCCTCATCTGTAAAATGGGTTGAAAAAAAGAAGAGGACCAGCTTGGGGGTTGAAAGGATTACATAATATGTATAAAGTGATCAGCACGAGTTCACGACACACACTTAGGGCTTAATAAGTGGAGGCGCTTGTCTTCTATCTAATTTTCTTATCACCTACGGGTAGATTTCTCATTGTAGATCATTAAGGAAGCATTGCACTTGTAGAGGAAGATTAACCAAATGTCTTGTGGTCCCAACACTGTGATTCGACATTGGGACAAGGCTGCCCAGTGGGCCAACCCTGTCCTCACCCTGGAGGGGAGCCGGGAACTACAGTCACTGTCCCCAGGAGGCATCTGCCAGCCTCTCCACAGGGCCTGCAAACCAGATGGGTGATGGGAAGCCAACCTCACTACGCTAAAGACCAAAGGAAGGAGGGGCTTTACTTAGATCTGTGAGTTTGGTAGAAGATTATTGTGGGTACGATGGAATAATTCTCCATCTCCCCAGAGAGCAGAAGAGCAGCTGGGTCTAGGCTGGGCCAGGAGGCTGGCCAAGTTAGGCACAAAGAAGGACTTCTGTGGCCATAAGACCGATGAAGGGTGTGGAAGGAGACAGGGGACAGGGGACAGCTGAGGGGCAGTCAGTTACGCTCCCCTGGGCTCTGGAATGGTGCTTCCACTCCCTGCCCTGCCTGCCTCGGCTTCGGTCTCCTCTCCCAGGAGGAGCAGGGCCCATCACGAGCAATGCCATCAAGCAGCTGACCCACCTTTTCCCTCCATCCCAGGGCACAGGTCATAATGGGAAACAAAGAGGTGGTCTGGCCAACGGGCTAAGAGCACTAACTTAAGAATGAGACAAGCTATGTGGGGGTCCCAGTTCTGCCCCTGACTAGCTGTGTAGCCTTGGGCAAGTTACTTAACCTCTCTGTGCCCCAGTAACTATCCCACAGGGATGCTGGAAGAAGAAAACAAGATCATGCGTGTAAAATGCTTAGGCCGGTGCTGGGCATAGAGTTACTGCTGCACAAATAGCACTATTATTAAGCTAGCGTTGAGGCTGAGACAAAGCCATCCACAGGTCCCCTTTCCCACCCCAGGTTCCTGTCTTAAAAGAGGGACACAGCAAGATGCCATCTGATCTGTGCCCAGGAGGGGCATCCAAACCCCTCTCAAGTTAGCAGTTCCTGTGGGGTTCCACTTACCATACCCACTACAGTGACGACTGTGGTTCCTTATGCTTTCACGGCACTGGACAGTCTGTAAAGCAGTTTCACGTGCACTATCTCATCTAAGCCCGTGTGTATTATAATTGCAGTTCTACAGATTGAGAAATGGAGAGATTCAAGGGGGGATTGCACAGCTAGTGAAGGGAGACTGAAGCCCGGGGCACTGGGCTTTCTGTTCCATATCACTTTTGCTCATCGTGGCAGAGGTGAGGGTTTGTCCTGCTCCGGCATCTACTCACTTTCCTGCCCGAGCCTCTGTGCCCTGTGGTCTGTGACCACAGGCCTGGCAGGCCAGAGTCAAGGTCAGGGCCTGGCATATGTCTGTGGGAGGAAAACCCCCTCCCACCGCCCTGACCAAGAGCAGGAGAGGTGGGGACAGGCCCTGGTCTCACTGGGTTGTATCCTCACCAACACAGCTGGCCTACCTGGGATCACCCCCTGTAGAGACACGGGAAGTCGAGTCAGGTCCTTCCAAGAGATTTTTGGGGACCAACTTCAAACATTTCTATATAAAAAAAATTGTTGACAGAATTTTAGGTGATCTTTATTTTCTTGAATTCATTCTGCATTTTAAATATTTATAGTGACTATAATTTTTCTATTGAAGTATATTTGATTTACAATATTGTGTTAGTTTCTGGTGTATAGCAAAGTGATTCAGTTTTATATATACATATATATATTCTTTCTCAGGTTCTTTTCCATTATAGGTTACTACAAGGTATTGATCTATGTAAATGTTTAAAATATTAAGTCTTGTAGAAAAAAAGCAAAGACCAGCCCTTCCAAAAAGAATCTCCCTTATGATTTAACCCTAAGGTAAAGGCCACTGAAGTTGAGAATTGGGGTCTGGAAGCCCCTCTCTCCCTCCCTGTGGGCACAGGGGCCTCCTCCGAGAATCACAAGTGTCCCAGGAGCTCCGTGGGTTCCGAGAGCTGTGTGTGGGGTGCCTTCCCAGCTGATGTATGCGTCTGTAACACAGTTTAACTGTCATCAATAATGGAACTGGGATGGAGGGTTTGTGCATTTAATTCTTTCCAGATAGGGCTGAAATAGCATTTTCATTCTCCGTCCTCATTTCCAAGGGCTGGTAATTTTCTGGGACCATGACCACCGGGGCTGAGATTCTGTTCCCAGACCAGAGGTAAAGTGTGCAGGGAAGTTTCCTCCGCGGGTCTGAGCGAAGGAAGGTGCTCTCGGGAGCCACATTCTTAATGTGAATCTTTCAATCACTCTCCACCGCAGCATCTGGGGGGCCAATGAGAGCCTTACTATTTTTATAACTTTTTCATTTGCTTCTGTCATCTTAAAATCATCAACAGTGAAACCAAAGGGTAAAGCCCAGGCCGATGTCTCCGCTCCTCTGGGGAGGCAGCAAGGACAGATGATTCTGGGAGTCCGCCCCTGCAGAGCTGCTCCCAGTGCAGGCGGCCTGGGTTCATTTCTCATGTCTCGAGACACTTTTCTCTTCCCCCACCTTCCTGTTTGCCTGCAAAGCCATCCAAGATGTTGGTTTCCTGAAGCAAAGGTGCATTCTCCTGGGAGCACTGAATCCGGTAAAACTGCTTCCCAGGGATCTTGCAAAGATCAGGCGAGACGGTGTGGGTCAAAGTGTCTACAAATATGAGTTCTGTGGACACAGATGCACGTATGGGTACGTAGCAATAAAGCACTGTGGCACTGCCTCTCGCTTGTAAGAATCTTACAGGTTACATCACTGACAATGACCAACAAACCACATGTTCATGTTAAATTAACAAAAATAAATTGTAGAACAATTTCTACATTGGGCATGGAGACAGCCTTTGTTTTGAGAAGGCCAGCATCCATTTCCCCTTCTGAGGAGCACCCTGGTTTCCTTTTAGAGAAATGCCTCTTGTCTCTGAGGGCAACCTCAGTGAGAAGGTAAATCCAAGCATCTCCTCCCACCCCACCCCCCAACATTACCACGGAAGCCAGAGGGGTCCTTTCAGGCCCCTTTGGAGACATCCAACTTCTTCCCACCAAAGGGCAACCACGGGACTTAAGTGGGCCAACAAGGCCATCCTAGGCCTTAGGCTTGAGACCAGCAACAGAGAAGTGCAGAGGGTGAGCCTTCTAGCAAAGTAAAGCCTTCGGAGGTTTTGATCACCTGAAGCAGCTGGTGCCCAGCCTCCCAGGTATCCCAGCAGTACATTCGCCTACGACTGTCTGTCATGCTAACTTAAGACCAAAGACTCCAAAATGGCGATCCCATCAAAGTGATGACTTCCAGGTGGGCTTAGCCACTAAGCCTCTCCAAGGCATCCCTCAGAGGCCCCAGAGGGAAAATAATTAATGACCTCTATCCACTGGCCGAGAAAAAAGCCACGTCGTCGTCAGACCCAAACATGAGCCTGGGTCACGTACACACTCCCTCTCTCTCTGGGTGCTGACTTTTCCAGACCCTGGCTTGAGTTTTTGAGTTTCTGAGGCTGTGGAGACTGACTATTTTCCAGCCCATTGAGTTCTGGGTTGATGGAAACCTGCTGGAACCTTCTGGTCCTTGAGGATGTACCCCGTGAAAAGCCCACAAATCTCATTATCTCCAAGTGATTCCAGGTGGGAAACTAGTGAGGCCTGGGACCACAATTCACTAGGCCAGGCTAGGTGCTCACTCAATGCAGGAATAAAGTCAATGCCACCAGGCACGCTGGGTCTTGGGGATGCACTGGTGCTGGGGTTACTGGTAGGAGTGCTGTGGTCTCCTGGGCCTGACATGTTGGTGCCGGTCCGATTTGGTAGCATCTCCACTAAATTCATCCACCAACAACTGTATCAGAGGCTTCTGTGAAGTCGGTTGTCAACCCGTTCCAACTGCCTTCTGGTTCACCCTAATGCAGGACAACTGTTCCGTGGCTTTGTGAAGAGGCAGCGTGATACGGTGGGAAGAGTTGTGGCTGGGATGCCTGGAGGCCTGCATCCCAGCCCTCGTCTGCACAAACAGACTGTGTGGCTTTAAACAAGGGATGGTCTCTCCGTCCTTCAATTCTTCCTTGTAAATCAGGCTACCAGGTGGCCTGCCAGGTCCTTTCTTCAGATCTGACTGGCCCTCCCTCCCGGTGCAGCTGGGAAGCAGGGTGTGGGGACCTGATGGAGGCAGTGGCAGACACCTTTGCTAGTTTGCTCTGGACGTGCAGGTTCACTGATTCCAAGAAACGTTTTGGCTTCTCAGCACCACAGTCTTCCAGGACTCAGGAGACTTCAGGGACAATGCAGAGCTCCTGGTGCTCTGGAGAGCTTTCTGGGCGTCCTGAGAAGTAGTCACTCAATACCCAGAAGAGGATCAAGTGGAGAGTTTTCTGCTGGTTTGGACCCTACACAGTTAGGATTTTCGGCTAGTGTATCTCATTTTAGAGGCAGTGGCATCATTTCCAAGCTGTAGTTTCGCCTCCGATCTGAATACAAGAGGCAGTGTGATCCAGGAGAAAGAACTGTGGAAGCAGGAAAGGCTGGATCTTTGTTGGCTCTGCTGTCCAGGAGGCTGCTGTTCACCTTCAGGCAAGTCGCTTAACCTCTCTGAGTTGTTTTCCTCAACAGCAAAATGAAAGAATTGGACTTGACTTTGTTCATTTATTTGTTATGTATTCCCTGTAACGTCAGATACAAGAAGACAAAAAAATCCAGAGTCGTAAAAGAGAGGGAGTGGGTAGCTTTCCCACTCCTGGTGAGGAACCCCAGCCTCCAGGAGCAGTAATAATTGCTATATTGAATTTCTAACCACACCAAAAGGGAAGCACTGCGCGACGCTTAGTTCTCACTCTTTGCTTAAAGAAAGCCTATCCACCGGTCAAGAGAGAGATGCTTCTTTCCTCCACTGAATTCTGCAATTCACTCAGTCTTCCATTTAGCCAGTAAACACTTACTGAGCATCTAGGAGAGGCCTACTGAGCTGGGTCTACAACAGCAACCAGACCTGAGGGGATTTTATCTTGGGGATTCTCACACAGTGGAAATACAACAATGATGCCAGTGCTGATGGTACAAAAGATGCTGAGAGGGGGTCTATAAAAGTGAGGGTGTGACGCAGAGTTGTAATTCTAAAAAGACTTGTCAACAGCAAGCAAAACTGCAAATCAGCACCAGCTATGCCACTTCCTGGGGACCTAGCTTGATGTGGGACCTGATCTGGAAAACCAGAAGTGGTGAGCGACCCACATATCCTGGAGACTCTCTCAATTATTCATCAACTCATTTCAGCTTTTGACAGCAGTTAGGGGCTGGACAAGAGATGCTCAGCCTTCTGTAGCAGGCCCGGGGCGCTAGTGTCCTGTGTTTCTAACTGGAGGAAGAACAAATCGTGTCAGGCAGCACCTGCCCACTCACACTCCCTTGCCTTTTTATTAAAACTTGTACATTTTATTGTAAAAAATTTCAAATGTACTGAAAAGTTGAAGGAATTATACAGTGAACAGTCATGTACCCACCAGCTCGATTCTATTGCATTTTGCTGTGTTTGCTTTATCGTGTATCTATCCCTCCATCCATCCTTCCATCTGTCAATCAATCCACCTTAATTCTTTGATGTATTTCAAAGAAAGCTTTGAAACACATCACCCCTCAACACTTCAGCATGCATATCATTAACTAGAGTTCAAAACATGTTTAAGGCTTTGTGTGTGGATGTAAAATGCACAAATCTTAAGTGTACCTTTAGATGAATTTTGATACTGCATACACCTGCGCCATCCAAATCCTCGCCGAGAAATACAACGTTAATATCCCTCCAGAGAGTTCCTTGCCCGCCTCCTTCTTAAGGGGTCCACCGCCCACCGCATCCCCATAGCCCCTGCTGCCGTAATCTATGTGATCTGCGCCCCACGACTCTGGTTGCTTTGCCACAGCCATCTGGCCAGTGTGGACACTGACCCAAAGGTGGCCCATCTAGGCCTTGGCTAGTGACACTTAACCTCTGTGGCCGGGCTCAGAGGGAGGGGCTGGGCCGATCAGAGGCTCTCTCAGGAGGTAGTAAGGTAGGAGGTAGATGGGCCCCTGGGCTGCACAGCTGGTGTGTGTCAAGTGGACTAAAAGTGAAGCTTTGTTCTCCCCCCAGACGCTCTAAGGACAAAGCTAGTGGCAGAAGCTGAGCTCTGCTGAAGTAGAGATAAGATGACCACTCCTGAGGTCAAGGAAAGCTTTCCTGTCTGCACATGCGCAGGAAGGCTCCTTGGGGGTCAAAAAGGGAGGGGCGCCACCCACTAAAAATCTGTGGACATACCCCCAGGGGCCTCTGCGGTGGGATCCATCTTAGCAAAAAGTTGCGCACGCTCGCTGGGGAGGGCCCTAGGGCAGGTCAGGTGTGAAAAAAGAAACTAGATAATTGGCCAAAGGTAAACAAAGACCTGGAAGGACTGTCCTGTATAAGGGATTTAAATCACCTCTTTAGAGGAGGACGACGCCCATACGCTTTCTCTTTCTCTCCGGGTGTGTATTTCTGCCTTGCTTCAGTCTTAGATAAATAAACTGTTTCTCTGTGTGCTCTCCCCCTTGTTGTACTGTGTCTCTAATGATAAACTTTGCACCTGTTTTTACAGTTTTTGCCTCCTTGAAATATTTTTGCTTTCAAAGGGTAGGGGGGAGAGCCAGGGGAACTTTGCTTCTAGCCTGTAACCCCTGGGGGACTAGTGGCTAGGATTCCTGGTTTTCATCCAGGCTACCCAGGTCCAATTCCTGGGCAGGGAACTACGATCTCGCTTCAAGCCACGGTTCACTGCTGTCCCTCCGAGATCAGTAGAACACTGAGAGACTGCACTGGCTGGGCAAAGACACTGAGGTGAAGGCCACAAGGCAGATCTGGGGCTGGGTCACCACAATCACGGGCCACATGTCAGCAGAAGGACAGAGAAGCCAGGGCTAGTGAGGACCACGAGTGTGCGTCCAGGAGACACAAGCCTCTGTGTGAGGACAACATGGTCCCTGAGGGAGGACAGGAGAGAAGGCCTCAGTTCCCTTCGACTGCAGCTGCAACTCCAGGTGTCCGGTGTCTGCGGAAACCTGGGGGCCTCTCCTCCCTGCAAACTACAACAGCCTCCCTAGAATGTAAATGCAGACAATGGTATGTAGGATAGTTTCTTAGGAAAATGAAAGGACCTTTCTTACATGAGATCCTGCTTCCACGTGGGATGGGCAGTAGGCGTGACCTAAATGTCCCTGGAAAATGATGACAATAATAAATGACACCAGCATAATAAGTGATAATAAAGCCAAGCCCAGTACCACACGTTTTAACACATAATCTCACCTGATCCTCCGCACTGTCCCCATTTTGCAGTTGAGGAAACAGGCGCAGGACAGAGATGTAATCTGCCCAAGTTCACGGTAAGCTGAGGAACCAGAGCTGTGGTGCAGAGCCGGGAGTCCTGGCGTTTGCTCACGTGCCTGCTCAGCAGAGGCCAGGTGGTAAGTTTTCTGCCCTGGAGCATTTGTCAGAAGTGAGCAGCCCACGTGAAAAGAACCTCCTTGCTCTGGCTCCCAACCATCACCTCCTCGGAACACACCAGGCAGGGCGAGTTACCTGAAGTGGCAGCCCCAGGAGCTGAGGCGGGGCTGAGGGTTCCTCAGTTATACCTATCTGTGTGCCACCAACCCGCCAACCCCACTCCCCGACATTTGTGTTCCTCTGTCCTTGCTGACAGTGATGGTCCAGGGTCCTTGAGGCTGGAAGGTGGCAGGATGGCCCCACTGCCAGCATCAAGGAGGCGGCTGTGCTCCCCGTTCCCTGTGGCCGAAGAGCCGACAGCCTTTCCTGGAGGAACTGAAGCAGGGGTTGGGTGGGAGAGAAGGAAGAGATGCAGGTCTCCATGGCCCCTGACAGCTCTGAGAAGTCAGGATGAGTCTAGTCCCAGGACAGGGTCAGAGAGATGTTCAGCAAGGCAGGTGTGAGCGCCCTGAGGCAGGAATCTATTTTTCCAAACCAGGAGGGGGCACGGCTGAGCGGAATCATTCTTTTTTTTTTTAATTTTTGGCTGCTCTGGGTCATCGTTGCTGCGTGCGGTCTTTCTCTAGTTGTGGTGAGCAGGGGCTACTCTTCGTTGCAGTGCGCAGGCTTCTCTTGTTGCAGAGCATGGGCTCTAGGCGCGCAAGCTTCAGTAGTTGTTGTGCGTGGGCTCAGTAGTTGTGGCTCTCAGGCTTCGTTGCTCCACGGCATGTGGGATCTTTCCAGACCAGGGCTCAAACCTGTGTCCCTTGCATTGGCAGGTGGATTCTAAACCACTGCGCCACCAGGGAAGCCCTGATCATTCTTCTTAGGTCTGTCGTCCCCTGGTATCTATCCACACCTCTGTCATCATGTATTCTCCCGCCTGACTGTAAGCACCTTGAGGACAGGGGCCAGGATACTGTTTCACCTTTGATTCCCTGGTACCCTGCACAGTTCTGGATGCATTGTAGGTGTTTAATGATTGTATCTTACGTGAGTGAAGACACAACACAGGGAAGCAGAGAAAACAGAGGGATAATAATAATAACAATCTTAACATAGCACTTACTAAGTGCCAGGCACCATTCTAAGAGCACTACTTATAGTAAACAGTCAAATCCTCATAACTACCCTGTGATGTAGGTACTGAGACACAGAGAGGTTAAGTAACTTGCCCAAGATCACACAGCTAATAACCAGTGAAGCTAGATTTAAACCCAAGGCAGTTAGACTTCAGGGTCCACGGTCTTAACTCCTGTGATGACCATCACCCCATCTTTCCTACCCTGAACAAGCTTCCTGGAGTATTACACCAAGCTCCTTACTCGCCTGAGCCCAAGAATCAAAACCTGTAAGAGGACAAGTGTGAATCTGGCAGACGCTCCGATGTCCTGGCAACCAAGACACGGGTGATACGGCCCACAAAGGGCCAAGCTGTGAGCAAAGAAACAGCAGCCTTACCAATAATGGTCAGCTTCCCACTGATTCGGTCAATGTTTACTGGTAGGTAAACACTCTCCAGTGCCTGTAACCTACCAGAGCACGAGACAGACGTGCTCTTTGCTCTCAAGGAACTCAAGTGAATGACATTAGCGATTCACCATTTGTGATGTGCCTGCTCTATGCCACCCCCCATGTGTATGGTGTACCTCTTTTAATGTAGCCCTCATGACTAATTATGCCCACTGAACAGATGAAGAAACAGAGGCTTAGAGAGGTCAGGTCACTTGCCCCATGGTAACTACACGTATTTACAGGTAGCTGCATGGCAGGTCTTGCTCTGGTGGTACAGAAGGGAGCTCTCAGGTAAAGGGGGTGAGTTGGAGAGCAGTAAAGAACACATAATCAAGATCATTTGCAGGAATGATAAGTGTGGGGAAGGCAATAAAGCAAGGTAAGAGGCAGGAGAGATGAGCCAGTATGGTCAGCTCTGGGGTGGGGGTGGAGGCTCTCAGCAGAGGGGACCACCTGTGCAAAGGACCTGGGGCAGAACAACTTGACTTCCTGATGTTAAGACAGGAGGGCAGTGTGGCTGGGACGCAGTGAACAGAGGGAACATTAAGAGATCAATAAAGTAGGGGATTTGACCCTGGGCCTGGCTGACTTCAGGCCTGTGTGCTCCAACATACAACGTGTCCAAGCTGGTAGTGTGCAAAGGAACGATGCAAGGAATCGCCTCTAGAGGACAAGGGTGGTCCCAGGTTCTAAGCCCCTGTGAAGGGTACTGACCTCACCATGCAGCTTGAATTGTCTGCATGTAAAGAAAAAAAAGCTACCAAGTGCAAACATAATCTTTATCAATTCTGATGTCTCTCAGAGGTCCTTTGGGGCAAACCACCACCACGTAACTTATGGAAAATCAATAGTCCTAACACCTGGTCTTTGACATGCTCTGTGTATGCAAGTACTCACCAGCAGGAAGTAATTTTAGAAGGAATATCATTTCTCTAATGACCATCGTGGTGGCTTGTGGTTTAGACGGGCCCTGAGGATAGGCTCAGCTGCTACCAACACCCCCATGTTGGGGCAGAGAACTGTGTCTGGAGTGATGGGGGACTTAGTGGGGCTCCCCAGGCCTGTGAAATATCGGGCCTCAGAAATGCCACAGGCCTGCGTCCTGAGAGAACAGAGTGATGTCATTGTCTTGAGCAGTCAGGGCTCCCCGGGTCACGGGAGCATGAGGAGCCCAGGAGGATGGAGGGCTGGGCTCGTGTCCTGACCACACAGCCCTGTTCGCAACAAAGGAGAGCCCTTTCCACCTCCGGAGCTCACAGAACCCTGCAAAGAGGGGAAGGCAGACAAGCAGGGCACAGGGGTCCACCAGGTTTGGAATCACCCCTCTTTTCCTCCCGCCTAATCTAGGGATTCAAGTGGGGGCTTCAAGTGAGACCTCCCAAACCTAACGAGCCTGGAGCGGCCATGGATTTCCCCTCTCCTGTATGAGTCTGTGGTGAGCAGCCCCCTGCTGCATATCCCAGCACTGCAGAGGATTGGCTGCAACAGCAAACAGGTCGCTCATTCTCTGAGCCATAGTATCTTCATCTGTCAAATGGAGACACTAACAGTCCCTAGCTCAGAGAGTCAAGTCAGAGAACATGGGTAAAGTTCTTTGCCCTGGGCCCATCATACAGGAGGCCCTATAGGTTCACATATCCCAGAATCAGAGTGCTCACCACATACCAGGCACCGTGGAGGTCAGGTACAAATGCTAACCCCGTCTGCTGGGTGTGTAGGATCAGCTAAGTAGGAGTAATCTCTAGCATGATTGGGTTGATGACACAGTAGCAGGTGCCTGGGCCCTCGGGGAGTGGCGTGGGCATGGGGCGAAGGCTCCAAGTTTTCATTCGTCATGAGCAGCCCAAGCTGCTCTTTTTCTCCTGGACGTGGGTGACTGAAGCTGGACCTGCCTGCCCCTTTCTTTTCCTAAGAGTCACAGTTATCACTGGCAACTTTGGAACTAATTGCTGCAAAGGGTTGGGGGGCTCCCTAAGGGCTGTATCCTCAGATTCTGCCCCAAAAGGAGGGAAGGGGGAAGGGAGGGTGAGATTCCTCCCAGGACTGATGAGAGCCAGGCCCTCTCAGGAAATGGGAATAGCCTGGTGATAAAGAGCCTTTGGCCCCTGGGTTGGCCCCTGGGTTTGAATTTGTTCTGACCTCACTCCCCCACCTCTAGCTGTGGGGCCTTAGGCAAGTTACTCATTCAGTCAACCAGCATCACTAGGGGCAGGCAATGTACCTGGTGCCTCAGCTCTCTTATCTGGTAAAAATAATAAGAATAGGAAAACAGTATGGCAGCTCCTCAAAATATTAAACATAGAATTACCATAGGATCCAGCAATTCCATTTCTGGGTATGTACCTGGAAGAACTGAAATCAGGATCTCGAAGAAATATCTGTACATCCACGTTCATAGCTGCATCATTCACTGTAGCCAAAAGTTGGAAACAACCCAGTGTCCACAACAAATGAATGGATAAGCAAAATGTGGTATGTGCATATGATAGAAAATGTGCAGCCTCAAAAAGGAAGGAAATTCTGCACTCCCTCTTGCGAGAACACTGGAATCACAACCAACTGCTGAAAAATCATCGACAGGAAGACACTGGAACTCACCAAAAAAGGTACCCCACAACCAAAGACAAAGGAGAAGCCACAATGAGACGGTAGGAGGGGCACAATCACAATAAAATCAAATCCCATAACTTATGGGTGGGTGACTCACAAACTGGAGAACACCTGTATCACCGAAGTCCACCCATTGGAGTGAAGGTTCTGAGCCCCAGGTCAGGCTTCCCAACCTTGGGGTACAGCAAAGGGAGGAGGAATTCCTAGAGAATCAGACTTTGAAGGCTAGCAGGATTTGATTGCAGGATTTCGACAGGACTGGGGGAAACAGACACTCCACTCTTGGAGGGCACACACAAAGTAGTGTGCACATCGGGACCCAGGGGAAGGAGCAGTGACCCCATAGGAGACTGAACCAGACCTACCTGCTAGTGTTGGAGGGTCTCCTGCAGAGGCAGGGGGTGGCTGTGTCTCACCGTGAGGACAAGGACACTGGCAGCAGAAGTTCTGGGAAGTATTCCTAGGCGTGGGCCTTCCCAGAGTCCTCCATTAGCCCCAGCAAAGAGCTGGGGTATGCTCCAGCATTGGGCCGCCTCATGCCAAACAACCAACAGAGAGGGAACCCAGCCCCACCCATCAGCAGACAAGTGAATTAAAGTTTTACTGAGCTCTGCCCACCAGAGCAACACCCAGCTCTACCCACCACCAGTCCCTCCCATCAGGAAACTTGCACAAGCCTCTTAGATAGCCTCATTCACCAAAAGGCAGACAGCAGAAGCAAGAAGAACTACAGTCCTGCAGCCTGTGGAACAAAAACCACATTCACAGAAAGATAGACAAGATGAAAAGGCAGAGGGCTATGTACCAGATGAAGGAACAAGATAAAGCCCCAGAAAAACAACTAAATGAAGTGGAGATAGGCAACCTTCCAGAAAAAGAATTCAGAATAATGACAGTGAAGATGATCCAGGACCTCGGAAAAACAATGGAGGCAAAGATCAAGAAGATGTAAGATATGTTTAGCAAAGACCTAGAAGAATTAAAGAACAAACAAACAGAGATGAACAATACAATAACTGAAATGAAAACTACACTAGAGGGAATCAATACCAGAATAACTGAGGCAGAAGAACGGATAAGTGACCTGGAAAAGAGAATGGTGGAATTCACTGCTGTGGAACAGAATAAAGAAAACAGAATGAAAAGAAATGAAGACAGCCTAAGAGACCTCTGGGACAACATTAAATGCAACAACATTCATATTACAGGGGTCCCAGAAGGAGAAGAGAGAGAGAAAGGACGTGAGAAAATATTTGAAGAGATTATAGTTGAAAACTTCCCTTACATGGGAAAGGAAATAGCCACCCAAGTCCAGGAAGCACAGAAGAGTCCCAGACAGGATAAACCCAAGGAGAAACATGCCGAGACACATAGTAATCAAGTTGGCAAAAATTAAAGACAAAGAAAAATTATTGAAAGCAGCAAGAGAAAAACAACAAATAACATACAAGGGAACTCCCATAAGGTTAACAGCTGATTTCTCAGCAGAAACTCTACAAGCCAGAAGGGAGTGGCATGACATATTTAAAGTGATGAAAGGGAAGAACCTACAACCAAGATTACTCTACCCGGCAAGGATATCATTCAGATTTGATGGAGAAGTCAAAAGCTTTACAGACAAGCAAAAGCTAAGAGAATTCAGCACCACCAAACCAGCTCTACAACAAATGCTAAAGGAACTTCTCTAAGTGGGAAACACAAGAGAAGAAAAGGACCTACAAAAACAAACCCACAACAATTAAGAAAATGGTAATAGAAACATACATATCAATAATTACCTTAAAAGTGAATGGATTAAATGCTCCCACCAAAAGACACATGCTTGCTGAATGGATACAAAAACAAGGCCCATATATATGCTGTCCACAAGAGACCCACTTCAGACGTAGGAACACATACAGACTGAAAGTGAGGAGATGCAAAAAGATATTCCATGCAAATGGAAATCAAAGGAAAGCTGGGGTAGTAATACCCATATCAGATAAAATAGACGGTAAAATAAAAAATTTTACAAGAGAAAAGGAAAGACACTACATAATGATCAAGGGATCAATCCAAGAAGAAGATATAACAATTATAAATCTATATGCACCCAACATAGGAGCACCTCAATACATAAGGTAACTGCTAACAGCTATAAAAGAGGAAATTGACAGTAACACAATAATAGTGGGGGAGTTTAACACCTCACTTACACCAACAGACAGATCATCCATACAGAAAATTAATAAGGAAACACAAGATTTAAATGACATAATAGGCCAGATAGATTTCATTGATATTATAGTACATTCCATCCAAAAAGAGCAGATTACACTTCTTCTTGAGTGCGCACAGAACATTCTCCAGGATAGATCACATCTTGGATCACAAATCAAGCCTCAGTAAATTTAACAAAATTGAAATCATATCAAGCATCTTTTCTGACCACAACGCTAGGAGATTAGAAATCAATTTCAGGGAAAAATAACGTAAAAAATACAAACACATGGAGGCTAAACGCTATATTACGAAATAACCAAGAGATCACTGAGGAAATCAAAAAATACCTAGAGACAAATGACAATGAAAACATGATGATCCCAAACCTGTGGGAGGCAACAAAAGCAGTTCTAAGAGGGAAGTTTATAGCAGTACAAGCCTACCTCAAGAAACAAGAAAAATCTCAAATAACCTAACCTTACACCTAAAGGAACTAAAGAAAGAAAAAACAAAACCCAAAGTTAGCAGAAGGAAAGAAATCATAAAGATCAGAGCAGAAATAAATGAAATAGAAACAAAGAAAACAATAGCAAAGATCAATAAAACTAAAAGCTGGTTCTTTGAGAAGATAAACAAAATTGATAAACCAGTAGCCAGACTCATCAAGAAAAAGAAGGAGAGAACTCAACTCAATAAAATTAGAAATGAAAAAGAAGTTACAACAGACACCGCGAAATACAAAGCATCCTAAGAGACTACTACAAGCAACTCTATGCCAATAAAATGGACAACCTGGAAGAAATGGACAAATTCTTAGAAAGGTATAACCTTCCAAGACTGAACCAGGAAGAAATAGAAGATATGAACAGACCAATCACAAGTAATGAAATTGAAACTGTGATTTAAAATCTTCCAACAAACAAAAGTCCAGGACCAGATGGCTTCACAGGTGAATTCTATCAAACATTTAGAGAAGAGCTAACACCCATCCTTCTCAAACTCTTCCAAAAAACTGCAGAGGAAGGAACACTCCCAAACTCATTCTATGAGGCCACATCACCCTGATACCAAAACCAGACACAGATACTACAGAAAAAGACAATCACAGACCAATATCACTGATTAATATAGCTGCAAAAATCCTCAACAAAATACTAGCAAACAGAATCCAACAACACATTAAAAGGATCATACACCATGATCAAGTGGGATTTATCCCAGGGATGCAAGGATCCTTCAATATATGCAAAACAATCCATGTGATACACCACATTAACAAATTGAAGAAGAAAAACCATATGATCATCTCCATAGATGCAGAAAAAGCTTTTGACAAAATTCAACACCCATTTATGATAAAAACTCTCCAGAAAGTGGGCACAGAGGGAAACTACCTCAATATAATAAAGGCCATATATGACAAACCCACAACAAACATCATTCTCAATGGTGAAAAACTGAAAGCATTTCCTCTAAGATCAGGAACAAGACAAGGATGTCCACTCTCACCACTATTATTCAACATAGTTTTGGAAGTCCTAGCCATGGCAATCAGAGAAGAAAAAGAAATAAAAGGAATACAAATTGGAAAAGAAGAAGTAAACCTGTCACTGTTTGCAGATGACATGATACTATACACAGAGAATCCTAAAGATGCCATCAGAAAAGTTCTAGAGGTAATCAATGAATCTGGTAAAGTTGCAGGATACAAAATTAATGCACAGAAATCTCTTGCATTCCTATACACTAATGATGAAAAATCTGAAAGAGAAATTAAGGAAACACTCCCCTTGACCACTGCAATTAAAGGAATAAAAAACCTAGGAATAAATCTACCTAGCGAGACAAAAGACCTGCATGAAGAAAACTATAAGACACTGTTGAAAGAAATAAAAGATGATACAAACAGATGGAGAGACATACCATCTTTTTGGATTGGAAGAATCAACGTTGTGAAAATGACTATACTACCGAAAGCAATCTACAGATTCAGTGCAATCCGTATCAAATTACCAATGGCATTTTTTACAGAACTAGAACCAAAAATCTTAAAATTTGTATGGAGACACAGAAGACCCTGAATGGCCAAAGCCGTCTTGAAGGAAAAAAACGGAGCTGGAGGAATCAGACTCCCTGACTTCGGACTATACTACAAAGCTACAGTAATCAAGACAATATGGTACTGGCACAAAAAGAGAAATATAGATCAATGGAACAGGATAGAAAGCCCAGAGATAAACCCATTAGTTGACCTATGGTCAACTAATCTATAACAAAGGAGGCAAGGATATACAATGGAGAAAAGACAGTCTCTTCAATAAGTGGTGCTGGGAAAACTGGACAGCTACATGTAAAAGAATGAAATTAGAACACTCCCTAACACTATACACAAAAATAAACCCAAAATGGATTAGAGACCTAAATGTAAGACCAGACACTATAAAACTCTTAGAGGAAAACATAGGAAGAACACTTTGACGTAAATCACAGCAGGATCTTTTTTGATCCCCCTCCTAGAGTAATGGAAATAAAAACAAAAATAAACAAATGGGACCTAATGAAACTTAAAAGCTTTTGCAAAGCAAAGGAAACTACAAACAAGAGAAAAAGACAACGCTCAGAATGGGAGAAAATATTTGCTAATGAATCAATGGACAAAGGATTAATCTCGAAAATATATAAACAGCTCATGCAGCTCAATATTAAAAAACAGACAGCGGAATCCAAAAATGGGCAGAAAACCTAAATAGACATTTCTCCAAAGAAGACATGCAGATGGCCAAGAAGCACATGAAAAGCTGCTCAACATCACTAATCATTAGAGAAATGCAAATCAAAAGTACAATGAGGTATCACCTCACACCAGTTAGAATGGGCATCATCAGAAAATCTACAAACAACAAATTCTGGAGAGGGTGTGGAGAAAAGGGAACCCTCTTGCACTGTTGGTGGGAATGTAAATTGATACAGCCACTGTGGAGAACAGTATGGAGTTTCCTGAAAAAACTAAAAATAGAATTACCATATGACCCAGCAATCCCACTACTGGGCATATAACCAGAGAAAACCATAATTCAAAAAGACACATGCACCCCAATGTTCACTGCAGCACTATTTTCGATAGCCAGGTCATGGAAGCAACCTAAATGCCCATCGACAGACGAATGGATAAAGAAGATGTGGTACATATATACAATGGAATATTACTCAGCCATAAAAAGGGATGTAATTTGGTCATTTGTAGAGACGTGGATGGATCTAGAGACTGTCATACAGAGTGAAATAAGGCAGAAAAAGAAAAACAAATATCGTATATTAATGCATATATGTGGAAGCTAGAAAAATGGTACAGATGAACTGGTTTGCAGGGCAGAAATTGCAACACAGATGTAGAGAACAAACGTATAGACACCAAGGGGGGAAAGTGGCAGGGGTTGGGGGTGTGTGTGATATACTGGGAGATTGGGATTGACATATATACACTAATAGGTGTACAATGGATAACTAATAAGAACCTGCTGTATAAAAAAATAAATAAAATAAAATCCAAAAATTAAAACAAAAACAAAACAACGAAAAGGAAGGAAATTCTGACATATGCTGTAAAGTGGAGGAAACTTGAGGACACTATGCTAAGTGGAATAAGCCAGTCTCAAAAAGACAAGTACTGTATGATTCCACTTACAAGAGGTACCTAGAGGAGGCACATTCACTGAGACAGAAAGTAGAATGGTGCTTTCCAAGGGCTGGCAGGAATAGAGAGTTAGTGTTTAATGGGTGCGGAGTTTGAGTTTACGATGATGAAAGTGTTCTGGAGATGGATGGTGGTGACACTTGCACAACAGTGTGAATGTACTTAATGCCACTGTGTACATTGTTAAATGGTTTACATGGTAAAGTTTATGTTATGTGTATTTTAATGCAACTAAACATAGGAAAATAATAAGAAGAAATCAATATTAGGCATCAATATTGCCATTTCTGTTACCCAGGGAAAGCGGCACCCCTGGGAGTAAAAGTGGACCATTCTAGGCTGAGCTCTCCTGTAGTCAGTGAGACTTGGGAACAGAACGAATGCTCGGCTCAGGGTGGAATCCCAGGGTCTTCCCCCACCCACCCAGTCTCATTGTTGACCTACCCCGCACCCCCCATTCCAGGCTACAACCTTAGAAAATGACCTGGAATTGGGCAAAGCATACCATGCCTTTACTCAGGCCACACCTCCTGCCTGATATTCCTTTCTCTCCATGTTCAGCCAGCATATGCTCATCTTTAAAGTCTTGGCCACCAGAAGCCCTAAATAGACATTTCCCCAAAGAAGACATACAGATGGCCAACAGGCACATGAAAAGATGCTCAACACTGCTAATCATTAGAGACATGCAAATCAAAACTACAATGAGAATGGCCATCATTAAAAAGTCTGCAAATAACAAACGCTGGATAGGGTGTGGAGAAAAGGGAACCCTCCAACACTGTTGGTGGGAATGTAAGTTGGTGCAGCCACTATGGAAAACAGTCTGGAGGTGTCTCAGAAAACTAAAAATAGAGTTGCCATATGATCCAGCAGTCCCACTCCTGGGCATATATCCGGACCAAACTGTACTTCAAATAGATACACGCACCCCTATGTTCATAGCAGCACTATTCACAACAGCCAAGGCATGGAAACAACCCAAGTGTCCATCGACAGATGAATGGATAAAGAAGATGTGGTGTATATATACAATGGAATACTACTCGGCCATAAAAAGATTTAAATGCCATTTGCAGCAATATGGATAGACCTAAAGATTATCATACTAAGTGAAGTAAGTCAGAAAGAAAAAGGCAAATATCGTATGATATCAATTGTATGTGAAATCTAAAATATGACACAAATGAACTTATCTACAAAACAGAAACAGACTCACAGATGTAGACTTGTGGTTGTCAAGGGGTGGGGGGGGAGGAGGGATGGATTGGGAATTTGGGATTAGCAGATGCAAATTGTTATATATAGAATGGATAAACAACAAGGTCCTACTGTATAGCACAGGGAACTTTATTCAATATCCTGATATACCATAATGGAAAAGAATATAAAAAAGAATGTATATATATGTAATAAAAGTTTTTAATTGAAGTTGTCTTGTGAAATAAATAAATAAATAAAGTCTCAGCCACATCATCACCCTCTCAGGGAGGGAGGCAAAGACTTTGCTCTACTCAGCACATGCCCTGTGATGGTACCCACAGACCTCCCCACCCTCATCAGCTCCCTTCCAAGCCCAAGCAACTAGAGAGCAGGAGCCGGGGCTCATTCACCTTTGCACCCCAACTTCTAGTTCAGTGCTTGTCACGCACTAGAAAACAAATGCCTTCCGAGTGGAAACGTACACGACATTTATTGTGCTCACCGTGGATGCTGTTTTGAGAGGTTTACACGCAGTCACTCATCATAACAATTCAAAAAGGTAAATACTACTGTTATCTAGGGCTGGGATTAGTGTGAGAGAAGTGAGGAACTCAGGTGCAAAATGTAAAGGGGCACCAAAAAAATTCAGGAATCAACATAGATTATATTTTACTGAAATATTTTCTTTTTTTTTTTTCGGTATGCGGGCCTCTCACTGTTGTGGCCTCTCCCGTTGCGGAGCACAGGCTCCGGACGCGCAGGCTCAGAGGCCATGGCTCACGGGCCCAGCCGCTCTGCGGCATGTGGGATCCTCCCGGACCGGGGCACGAACCTGTGTCCCCCGCATCGGCAGGCGGACTCTCAACCACCGCACCACCAGGGAAGCCCTGAAATATTTTCTTAAATCAAATATTAAAATTTTAAAGACAGGATCCAGCCCTGCACTTACAGCGCTCACCTCACTCACCTCACCCTAATCCCAGCCCTATCAGATTATGTCTTTATTTTTTGATATTTTATTCAACAACTCCATTTCCAGGTATTTATTCAACAACTCCATTTCCAGATATTTATCTAAGGAATTAATCAAGGCTATGTGTAAAGATTTACCTGCAAGGATATTCATTGTTGTGTTGTTCACGAAAATAAAAAACAGGAGAACATTTGGTTGAACCATATGAAACTGCGAACATTTGATTATTTTTCATCTAAAAAGAACAGTTTCATATTGTTCAGTCTAGTGTAAATATCCATCATTTATGAACTGTGATTATATAATCTATGGAACATTCACCCACTGAAATTCTAGGCAGCCGTTAAAAAATATTTGGAAGAAGACAATGACATAGAAAGGTGACATAGAAAGATAAAGTGTTATATGAAAAGAACCAGGTACAAAGCAGGATAAAATGTATGATTTCACTAAGAAAAATCCACCAAAAAAGATCTGAATTGATTATTCACCAAAATGTTAATAGTGGTAAGCCTGAATGGTGGGTTTTAGGGTGATTTTTCAGGTCCTTTTTGATTTCCCATCTCTTGTATATTAAACATGTACCATGTCCAAAGGGAGAAAAAAGAACATTCCTCTGCACATCTGACTCAATACAAGGCTCATCCCTGCTTCTTCAAAGTGGTCAATGTCTTAAAGCATATCTTTCTTTTTATTTACTTATTTAGGCTGCGCCGGGTCTTAGTTGTGGCACGCGGGATCTTTTAGTTGCAGCATGCAGAATTCTTAGTTGCAGCATGCAGACTTCTTAGTTGCAGCATGCATGTGGGATCTACTTCCCCGACCAGGAATTGAACCCAGTCCCCCTGCATTGGGAGTGCGGAGTCTTACCCATCGGACCACAAGGAAGTCCCAAAGCATGTGCTTTAAGTGGAGAAAATCTCTCGGATAAGGCAGCTTCATCAATGCAGGATCAGTAAATACAATGTACATGTTCTACAGTCTCCTTACTTGCCCTTTACAGACATGGCTAATCAACTGCCTGTTTCCCACTCAGTCTGGATGCAGCTTCAGAATCCTTCTCACCACAGTGCTCCAGGACACCACTTCCACAGGTTCTGAGGTGGCAGTAGAGCTGAGACCTATTTGTCATTCTGGCTCTAACAGGACAAAGACAAAACACCAAAAGCAACAGACTGGAACTAATCCCTCTAGTTTCCAAGGGAGTAAAAACGCTCCCTGCCTCCACTGCTCTTACCTCTCCTCCAAAACCGATTTTCATCACAGCAAGAGTTTAGAAGGGACTTTTTTTTTTCAATTATACCTCAATTTTATTTTTATTTGAATTTTTGAATTTATTTTACTTTTTTTTTTTTTTTTTTCTGTGGTACGTGGGCTCTCACTGTTGTGGCCTCTCCCGTTGCGGAGCACAGGCTCCAGACGCGCAGGCTCAGTGGCCATGGCTCACGGACCCAGCCGCTCCACGGCATGTGGGATCTTCCCGGACCGGGGCACAAACCCGTGTTCCCTGCATCGGCAGGCGGACTCTCAACCACTGCGCCACCAGGGAAGCCCTATTTTACTTATTTTTTATACAGCAGGTTTTTATTAATTATCTATTTTATACATATTAGTGTATATATATCAATCCCAATCTCCCAGTTCATCCCACCACCACCACCCTGCCCCGCCACTTTCCCCTCTTGGTGTCCATACGTTTGTTCTTTATATCTGTATCTCTATTTCTGCCTTGCAAACTGGTTCATCTGTACCATTTTTCTAGATCCATATATATGTGTTAATATACAATATTTGTTTTTCTCTTTCTGATTTACTTCACTCTGTATGACAGTCTCTAGATCCATCCACGTCTCTACAAATGACCCAATTTCATCCCTTTTTATGGCTGAGTAATATTCCATTGTATATATGTACCACATCTTCTTTATCCATTCGTCTGTTGATGGGCATTTAGGTTGCTTCCATGACCTGGCTATCGAAAATAGTGCTGCAGTGAACATTGGGGTGCATGTGTCTTTTTGAATTATGGTTTTCTCTGGTTATATGCCCAGTAGTGGGATTGCTGGGTCATATGGTAATTCTATTTTTAGTTTTTTCAGGAACCTCCATACTGTTCTCCACAGTGGCTGTATCAATTTACATTCCCACCAACAGTGCAAGAGGGTTCCCTTTTCTCCACACCCTCTCCAGCATTTGTTGTTTGTAGATTTTCTGATGATGCCCATTCTAACTGGTGTGAGCTGATACCTCATTGTAGTTTTGATTTGCATTTCTCTAATGATTAGTGATGTTGAGCAGCTTTTCATGTGCTTCTTGGCCATCTGTATGTCTAGAAGGGACTTTATTTATTTGTTTGTTTGTTTGTGTTTATTTATTTATTTTTGTCTGCTTTTGGTTCTTCGTTGCTGTGCACGGCTTTCTCTAGTTGTGGCGAGCAGGGGCTACTCTTCATTGCAGTGTGCAGGCTTCTCACTGCAGTGGCTTCCCTTGTTGTGGAGCATGTGCTCTAGGTGTGGGCGCTCAGTAGTTGTGGCTTGCGGGCTTAGTTGCTCTGCGGCATGTGGGATCTTCCCAGACCAGGGCTCAAACCCGTGTCCCCTGCATTGGCAGGCAGATTCTTAACCACTGCGCCACCAGGGAAGCCCTAGAAGGGACTTTAAAAAGAGAAGACACTGAAAGAAAACATTGACCTTGGTTTTAATGATGGTATAAGGATGAGGGCCCAGACTGGGAGGTGTCTGTGCCCATAGATAATGGTGAATTAGGAACTAAAGACTCAGCAGCAGCTAGATCAGAAAGTACTCATCCTGAAGTCAAGGTAAGCTAGGAACACAGCCACATTCTTTAGTTTATATATAACCTTCTGCTGACAACCTCATAGCGCTTTAGAAAGGGGTCGTGAACACATGTAAGGACGAGCGACGTCTGAAGAAACAGGATACAAGCCACATATATAATTTTAAAATTTCTAGTGGCCACATTAAAAAAAGGAAAAAAACAGGTAAAATTAATTTTAATAATATATTTTATTTAGCCCAATATATCCAAATATTATTTCAACACAGAATATAAAAAATATTAGTAAAGTATTTTAATTCTTTTTTGTACTAAGTCTCTGAAATCCAGTATGTACTTTACACTCATAGCACATTTCTTTCTTTCTTTCTTTCTTTCTTTTTTAAATTATTTTTTGGCTGCTTTGGTTCTTCATTGCCGCGTGCAGGCTTTCTCTAGTTGAGGCGAGAGGGGGCTACTCTTCACTGCGGTGCACGGGCTTCTCATTGCGGTGGCTTCTCTTGTTGCGGAGTACAGGCTCTAGGTGCGTGGGCTTCAGTAGTTGCAGCACTTGGGCTCAGCAGTTGTGTCTTTCGGGCTCTAGAGCGCAGGCTCAGTAGTTGTGGAGCACGGGCTCAGTTGCTCCGCAGCATGTGGGATCCCCCTGGAACCAGGGATTGAACCCGTGTCCCCTGCATTGGCAGGTGGTCTCCCAACCAGTGCGCCACCAGGGAAGTCTGCACATTTCAATTAAGATACTAAATTTTTGGGACTTCCCTGGTGACACAGTGGGTAAAACTCTGCGCTCCCAATGCAGGAGGCCGGGTTTGATCCCTGGTCAGGGAACTAGATCCCACATGCATGCCCCAAGTAAGAGTTCACATGCCACAACTAAGGAGCCCATGAAGCCGCAACTAAGGAGCCCACAAAGCTGCAACTAAGGAGCCCACCTATTGCAACTAAGACCCAGTGCAACCAAATAAATAAATATTTTAAAAATCAAATTAAAAACAAGATACTAAATTTTCACCCGAAATATTTTATCTATATTGAGATTTCATAAAATTTACAGCTGAAAATGTAGATTCCATATACTGAAGTTCTTCTAAACACTCCTAGAAGTTTTCCAATAACTGAAATGGGTGTCTGCTTTTAAATTTAAATCAATTAAAATTAAATAAAATTAAACATTCAGTTTCTTCTGTTGCACTAGCCACGTTTCAAGCACCCAATAGCCACATGGGGCTGGTGGCTGCTGACCTTGGTCAGTGCAGGTCTGGACCCTGCAGGGCTCTCCCTACCTGTGGGCAGCTGCCATCTCCCATCAGAGCCCCTGTGACTATGTTCAGGGAACCCATGGCCTGGCTCTTCTGAACACTCCTGCTCAGGTGTGGGCCTCACAACCGGTTTCATTCTCTGACCAGGCCCTTTCTTACTCTCTCAGCTTGGCTTGCTCTCAGCTGTGTCCCAGCACAGGTGTTCAGATCTCCCAGGCTCCATGCTCTGCAGTTCTTGGGCTAGTCCACCCCAACCTGGCTCTGTGCCCCTGCCCAGGTGTGGTTCAGGGACCCTGCTTGGCTGGAAGGGTTGTCCAGGTGATGCTGTGTTTCTGCTTTGCAAAAAACCAGGGGTGGGCAATTTGGGGGTTCATCCAGGGGCAAGTCATTTCCTTTTGGTGTTTTGGGAGAAGGCCCTTGCCATTTTCATGTCCATACAAGGTGGCACCAAGATGGTACTAAAACGTTACTATGGGCACCTCTGCTCCTATCTGGAATCCCTCTTGGCCTGTGGCTCCAAAAGGTCCTCCATCGCCTTCCCTGGTCCCTGTAGGGTGCGCTCTGTCCCTTGGTTCCCTTTCTTCCTCTGGCCTCTTGGGTTGGTGAACTATCTGGGGGCTGTGGCTCAGTCCTACCACTTTACTCCTTCAAGCCGCCAGCACCACAGCAGACATCACTAATCAATCACAGTTTCTTTCTCCTTGAGCCTCAGGCTGGGCTCTACCCCAAACGCTGGGATGATGCCTCCAGCCTCCCATACCCCCCGCCAGCTGTCCCCCAGCACCCAGTAAGGGATTTCACAGGAAGGGGAAAAGATGGCTTCCAAGCAAAGAATCTGGTCGCAGACTTATGAGGCAGCAGAAGCTAAGCCCCCTGGAACTGACTTGGCCACTTTGGAAGGCAACATAGGTTCCCTCTGGCATCAAGGCCAGACCCTCTTGAAATTAAAGACCTTGAAATGTCAGAAGCCCTCCCCAGCAGTTAGTTTAAAGAAGCTAAAAGCCGGAGCTGCTGTAAGAAGATAAAGGGATGGAAATCTGAAGTCTGAAAAGCGGTGTCTAAAAGCGCATGACTTACAGGGCTCTGGGACTGAAGGTGTGTGACCTGAACCACAAAAACAGAATGGCTGCAGCTTGCCGGCCACATGAAGCCCCATCATACCAGTCTCCCGGGCACTGGGAAATCCACGAAACATCAGTGCACATGGCCTCAGACAGGCCCAGGCAGAGCCCACTTCCAGAAAGCAGCCCCTCTCACCCACCTCCTGCCTGAACAAAAAGCTGTGTGGGGTCGTTGATTCTGCCAGGCCTCAGGTGTCCACCCAGGCATAGGTGCCCACCTCCCTGTCTGCGGGAAGGCCCTGGATGCTTCAGCCTCCAGGGTCTGTTTGTACAGAAGAGGGCAGGAAAGGGCAAGAATTCCAAGTTCCTGCATTGCCAGAAAACATCTTTTCCGGAGTCCCGAATGCACCTGAAGAGAACACGATGAACCAGACGAAGAAACAAAGGGGTGTTGGATCAAGTACCAGCGCACAGAGGAATTCTCCTTCCTGCACAAAACTCTCCCCAAGAGCAGCCTCCCGTCCTGCCCTACTGCAACATTTCAACAAGGGCTCCATTATCTTTTGTCTTTTAAATCTCTTCAGGCACTAGCACCCTCTGTCCCCCCTCACCAGCCTCCTCTCTCTCTCTCTCTCTCTCTCTCTCTCTCTCTCTCTCTCTCTCACAGACACACACACACACACACACACACACACACACACACACACACACAGGACACACAAGTACCTCACTGATCTCACATTGTGGGGAAATGAAGTGTTCCAGCCATAGAACATTTTTCAAAGAACCTAGTTACCTCTTTAAGAACCAACACTTACTAATATATCTGACGACACTGCTGGAAATCTTTCTGAACTGAATGACATAAGCTCCCTGACATCCCAAGCCAGTACACTGAATGTAATTGATCACTTCCTGATGACTCAGGAACATGTTTCTGAGCCCATCTTTGCCATGATCTACAAGGCCTAATGATCTGGGCTTTCACCTTGGGCCACTTTTACCCTTGCTTACCCTGTAGAGATAGTTGCCCTGGGCTTTGGCTGTCTGGTACACTCTCTCCCTAGATGTCTGCATGGCTCACTCTTTCCATTCATGCTGCAGCTCAAACACCATCTTATCCAACAAGCCTTTTCTGGCCATCCTTCTCTCATCTTTCTGTCCCCTTTTGCCACTTTATTTTATTTTCGTAGCGTTTGCCATCACCTAACATATTGTATATCTATTTATGGTCTGCCTCCCCGACTAGGATGTGAGCTCTTTGAGAGCAGGGATTTTGCCTGTTTTGTTATCCCCAGAGCCTATAACAGTCCTGGCACAGTAGGTACTCAGTAAATAATTGTCAAGTGAAGGAATAAACGATGCCTTCAGCACTTCTGACCAGTGTGTACCTGTGGGAGGGGGGCTGCTCCAACCTCACATGGCTGGTTGGTCCTTTGCTGTCACCTGTCACTTCTCAGTGTATCAGCAGCTCCTAGCTCTGCCCTCATCTTGCTTCTTTTAATCTGCTGTATATGTAACCTATGAAAACCTGAAGGTTACCAGGAGATGGACAACCTTCTGAACTCCTTAAACTGATTTTTACAAAAAGTGTGGATTTCGGGGACTTCCCTGGCAGTCCAGTGGTTAAGACTGTGAGCTTCTACTGCAGAGGGTACGGGTTCGATGTCTGGTCGAGAAACTAAGATCCCACATGCCTCGCAATGAGGCCAAAAAAAGCGGATTTCTAGGCTGTGGCCTAATTCCATGCCTGTCTTCTGAATAAAGTCCAAGAGCTTGAGACTATGAATTCTCTACTCAGGGGTCTTCGCAGATTGTTGCAAAGTCCTTCTGGTCTTCCCGGATTGTTGCGAGTCTGAAGTCCACCCAGAGACACTCCTGCACATGTGTCTGCATGCCTCCCAGACACGCACAAATACAATGGAATTCTCCTTCAGCAGAAGGTGAGCTGCGTCCCTCCATCAGACAGTGTTTCAAGAGAAGAGAGCGGGGTGGGCTTGGTACAGTTTATTCCTTATGAGAACTGGTTTCATGCTCTTCTGAACACAAGTGGTCTGGTCTTTGTACACCTCACCCCCGGCCCTATTCTCCTTAATCCAAGCACCATCAGACCACGAGCCCTGGCTTGCGGCCACCTCACCTTTGCAGGAATGGGTCCAAAAGGTCAAAGTTGGTTTGAGCTGGGAGGGGCCTTGGAGATCCTCTAGTTCAACCCTCATCTGACAGATGAGGAAACTAAGACCCCGAGAGTGGAAATGACTCACTTACGGAAACACAGCCCCTTGGGAGTAGGGTTGAGCCTGGAAGAGGGATCACTTGGCCTTCATTCTGCAACCTCTTTCTATCCCTTCACCTCCTCATCCCTGGTAGCCAACATCCGTTTCCATCCTGAGCCGTTTCCTTCTGCCTGGACCTGGCCTAGCTAGGGCCTGGGTGAATCGCAACGTCAGGGCCCACAGTTTGCAGCATGTTAAGAGATGTGGTCACCGCCCCCCCCCAACCCCTGTGCTCTGAGACAGTGTTGTCTTCATCTCCACGGAGCCACACCTCACTTCATGGAATGGCAAGGAAGTGGCACTGGTGCCTTTAAGCTAAACTTGCAGCTCTTCCTAATAGGTCCAGAAAAGTGGAAAGGCCATACCTGGGGCAGACTTGCCTCGGTGTCTCCCCAGCTGTGGCCTGAGCCTTATCTTGCCTACAGAGTATAATGATGGCCCCCTCTGTCCCCAAACACCCCTTGTCTGCCACTCCTACCTGTTCTGAGATGTTCACAGAAGTCCTCCGGTGGCCTTACTGTCTCTAACCAGATACTGGCAAAGGGTGTGGCTGAAATTCAGGGTGTTGGGGAGCCAGGCAGGCCTGGGCTTCAGCCTCCTCCATAAACACAGCTCAGGGGCACTGCCAGCCGGCACCGCCCTGGAAAGCAATGGGCAAGGCCCCGGGATGCAGGACAGGCCACCTGGAAACTCTCCCCAGGCTGGATGAGGGAAATAGAAGTGGTATATGGGAAGGTCAGACTCAAGGGGCCTCAGGTGGGTGGAAAACCTTTGTGGGCCTCGTTCTGGGGAGCAGGAAAGAGCCTGAGACCAGCACTTGCGGCTTTGCAGCCTTGCCTCTGACCAGCCTTGGCCCCCTCTCCTTCCCTGTTTGGCAGCTCCAAAGGAACAGGGAGGGGACAGCACTGTGGCAGTTATGGGTTTCTTTTTCATCACCCTCCTCCCTGGCCTCAGTGTGTTCAGCCAGCCTTGCTTCCCAGGGCGCCAGGTCTCTTGCAGTATAATAATTGGGCCCTATTTCAAACTCGGTTACAGAGCTGCCTAACATCTTCCGAGACAGTCAGGACCACGGGCCTTTTTCTCCTCCTCCCACTGCTGCTGGAAGAAAGCGCTGACCTGGCCACAGGGAGTGTGAAGAGAAACCCTGGTCAGCCTTTGGACCATTCCCGTGACAGTCAGCTCAGTGAGAAAGTGTTGCTTCTGGTAAAAACAAATCTCTCTCCCTGCAACTTTTACCCGCTAGCCACAGTTCCATTCCTTGGAACCCAGAGTAATTCAGGGATGGGAAACCAAGCCCTTTCAGTCCAGACATGTTGGCAAAGGGAACTGGGGGTGTCTGTGGGGCAAAGAGAACTGGGCACCTACACAAAGTAAATATAATTTAATTTATATTTATTTTAATTGAAGCCTCTGCTCTCAGAGAACAGTGCTGGAAAAGCCATCTTCTTTGTTCCCTTCTACTAGGTAAGTGGGGATCCCTGTGCGGCCTCAGGGGTTACTACAGGACCAACTCTGGACAGGGGTATCCCTCAGCTAGCCATAAATCTCACAACACCATTCAAAAGAACTCTCTTAAAGCCATTTATTTGCTTCTAGAAAGGAAGCTATCATCAGCTTATCCAAGGATCAACACACCTAACAAACCATTTCACCCAAATTTATTTATTTATTTGGCCACACCGTGAGGCTTGTGGGCTCTTAGTTCCCCAACCAGGGATCGAACCCATGCCCTGCGCAGTGAAAGCGCAGAGTCCTAACCACTGGACCACCAGGGAATTTCCCTCACCCAAATTTAACATGTAAAATACCCAAGGTCCAGAGATGTAAGTTTTTGTCCATGCTCACTCAGCAGTATCCCAACTGTAGGATGAAAAACTCCAGTTTAGGAAAACTCTTGCCTAAAACGTTCATGGTTTCAAACAGGAGACATTGCAAATGAGTACACCTATCCTGAAAATACCCACAATGGATAGTCTTTTAAAAATATGTCTGTAAAGTGAAATTCCATGTAACACCTTCGCATCCTACCCATGCCTATTAGAGAATTAGCATATGGAAAACCAAACCAACCACAAATGTTCTTCCCGACTGTGAGTCCTAAAGACTGAAGGCCAGCTGTGTCTGCTCCACCTCCTGCTTTGGAGGCAGTCCAGAGCCAGTGAGCATCAACGTAGATTCAAGTGGATATCCCCAAATCCACTGCCTTGCCCTTAACGTACAGCATGGAAAAATCACAAACCTGCCACATCATAGCAGCCATTTATGGATGAAGTCCGCATCTCCCTTTAGTTTTACAGATTCTATAACCAATTTTTCACATCAAAATTTATGCCACATGGGCTGACAACAGGGCAGAATATTAAAAATTAGGACCTCCCTGAGATATCTGGGCCATACGGTTGCCATGCCGACACCCTGCAATGCCAAACAATTGTCTCCAAGGTCCAGAAACAACTTGGCTGGCTTGGAATCACCCAGACATTGTGAAGACGGAGCTGCCTCCTGGCCCAGGCTGTTAGGCAGACCCTCCCTTTTCCAGCTCAGCTCTCTGATTCCCCAGGGGAGTGATGATGATGCTTGTCTGAATTTTCTCAGCCTCTGTCAGCCGGACTAGCCACATCATTCCCTAAGAATCTGAAAATCCACATGCAGCGCATTCTGGTCCAACTAGACAGAGACGTGTTCTGGAATGGCAAGAAGACCAGTGAGAGGTTAACCACAGATTTCAAAGAGAAATTAAATCTTCAGCTGCACCTGCCCCTTTTAAGTTGAACAAAGGGTTTACCTCCCAGAGAAGCTGAACACACATTCCCCTGGCTCTCTAGTTATAGTCAGCTGGAGCTGGAATAAAGTATTAGTGGGATATGAAGCTTGGATCATTGCTCCCAGAGTTGGGCAGAAATCCTACTTCACTCGTGTAACAGTACTTATTAAGTCTTGCTGTGCTCATCAAGGTGGGGGTGCAAGAAGCTTCCTGCATTGTCCCTGCATGATAGCTTCCATTCAATGAGGAGACAGGCCGATGACTGGAAGTCCCACTGAAGCGAAATACCCCGAATATGGGAATACAATGCAAGGCTGTGTCAAAGGCAGGGTGTGACTGGGGATCAATGCCTATGGAACAGACATTCAGGGCTTAAAGCCTAAGAACAACAAGGGAGCTGGCTATGCCCCGAGTGGCCAGAGAAGGCTCGCGGCTCACTCCCAGGAACTTCCACTCTCCCTCTCTTCCTGCACCTCCATTCCTGGCTCCCCGATACTCCTTCACACTTTAAACTCACTCGGCTTCCAGTTCACAGCCCTCTTCTAATCTGCAGTAAGTCAAACCCCATGGGAACAGGGAGAGGGCCGAGAGGATGTTCACTGCAGCCCCCATGACCTGCCATTGCCACCCCTCAAAACGAGTGCCGCCCACCTCCAGCAATGCCCCCCCAAGCCCCCAGCACCATTCCCAGGCTCTCAGTCTGAGTGGCTTTCCCGGATTCCGAAGCAGAGGCACCTGTGATGAGACCAGCCTCAGGCTTTGAGCAGCAGTTAGTATCTCTGTGCTCTTCCCTTCCATTCCCCCTCCTCTCTCCCCTCCTCCTCTTGCAGCTCAGACCCTCCTTCCATCACGTCACCACAGAGAAGGACAGAACATCTGGGCAGCCTGCCTCTTCCCTGCCACTCCAGGCCCGCCTACCCTGGACCAGAGCTGGCCCTCTCAGAGCGTAAGAACAGGGCAGCTTGGATGAGTCCCTGCTGTGGGAGCTCCCTGGGGGTATGGGGCCACTCCTGGTTTGCCCAGTTCCAACTTGAATCTGTCCACCTAGATCCCAACATTCTGGGGTCTTTAACACAGGAGGCTTTCCCTCATCAGCCCTTCCGTCCAAACATCCACAAGTGCTTTGGAAACAGTGTCTTAGTGGCAGGGACCCTCAGCCCAGAAGGGAACACTCCACCTAATCAGGCTCACCCCCAGAGAGCTCAACCAGACGGGGACCTGGCAATGGGGGAGTGAGGCTGGGGAAAACCCACAAACCCCAAGGTCTCCTCAGGCAAAGCCTGGAAATATGGTTCTTTTGCAGGGGATTTTCACTTCTTTCCGGGTAGGTAACAAGAAAGGGAATCTAGGGCAGGATGGGACTACGAGAGCACTTCCACGCCTACAACTGCCACTACAAACAACACACCGTATTCCTGGGGCTCAGCTGCCTTGGCACAAAGATCTCAGAGTCTACTCCACACAAGCCTTTGCCCTCCTGACCCTGCGCCTCTCCAGGAGCTCCTCACCCCTGCCTCCCCAGACCCAGATCTTTCAGAATGGCCACCCTGCTCCACTCCCCCACCCTCAACCCCTCACTCTGCTCTCCTTCTTTCCGGCCCCCGCCGGCCAGGCTGCACCGGGCCCAGCAGTCTGTCCTGCGAGTCGGGTCGCCCAAGAGTCTCGCCCACCATCCGCCCCCATCGGAAGACTGCGGCCCGCCTGAGCGCGCCTCTCGCGGGTTCCAGAGCCTCCCGTCTCAACAGGTGCCCCTGCCACAAAGAGCCGGCTCCCGGGGCCCGGGCGGAGGCGGCGACAGGCACGCCCCAGCCCAGGTCCCCGGAGCGCCTGGGGGGCTCCCCCGCACCTCCGCCGTGCCCCGCCGCCTTGGTTTCCCCGCTCGCATTGACATCGCGGGGCTGACCTCGTGAGAGGCAATCTCCGAGCCTGGGCGCAGACACTGCTAGTTAGCGCGTCGTGATGGACTGGTGTTGGGGCGTGGGACGCCTTCAGGACAAGACCTTTCCCCGACCCGAAGAACCCCGGGGGTGATAGTGGGGAGTCCTCCGTGCCCCCCAAAAACCAGGTTCAAGTTGACCCGGACTGAGAAGGGAGCTCAAAGTCCAGCAAGTCCCTAGCGACCCTGCCTCACCCAGCGCTCCCACCCCACGTCCTTTGCCCCGAGGGGCTTAAGTGGGGTGCGCACAACCACCTACGCGCTTAGCAGCGTGTGGTTCCCACTGCCGGCTCGCCGCGCGCAAGGTCCAGCCGCCTTCGGGGGCGGATGAGACGCGCACAACCCCTAGCCCTCGGCCCCCGGCCCTCGGCCCTCGGCCCCCGGCCCAGGCTGCGCAGCACCCAGAGAGCCGCCACGTTCCCAGTCGCGCGTGCACGCCGGGCCCACCAAACTTGCAGTACTTTCTCCCAACCCCCACCCGTTGTCACCCTCCCTCCATCTGTGCGCCCTGGCCCCGCTAGCCCGACAGAGGTTGCCATAACAACGGACAGGAATGCTCCAACGTATACAAAGCCGGCGGGGCGCGGCGGGCACGCAGCCCCCGGCCTGGCCTCTCGCCCTCTGCTGCCGCGCGGGGCTAGGACGCGCGCCGCGGCTCCCCGGCCGGCCGCTCGGCTCGCAACGCGTACTCACAATGAGCGGGATGGTGCGGTCCTCCCGGAGCGGTTCCGGCCTCCCGCCGGCCCTCTGCGCGCCCCGGCCGCCGGAGGATGCTGCGTGGGCTCGGTTGTCCTGCCATAAGTAGTAGAAAGTGCCCAGGATCCAGGCTACGGTCAGAATGGCGATGGCATTGGCGCGGATCTTCCTCATGGTGGGCGGCTGGGCGCCCGGAGTAGGGGCCCGGGCCGGCGTGCTCTTGGAGCCGGGGCGGGGGCACTCGCAGCCTCAGCTGTTTGTTTTCGCTCGCGCCGGGCTGCTCAGTCCCGCAGAGCAGAAAAAGGAGAGAGGTGGGGGGTTGGGGGGGGGATAGGGAGAGACAGGAGCACGGAGCGATCCTCACGGTCCTAATGCCCTTCAGTCCGAGGCGCGCGCCTCCCGCGGGCGCCCATTCATTCGCGCGCAGAGCCCGCCCCCCGCTCCAGCCCCGGCCGGCTGCGGGGCCGCTGCGCCCCGAGAGAGGAGCGTAGCGGGTGCAAAGCGGCGCCGGAGGAAGGCCCGGCGAGGCAGACGCCCGCGGCGGAATGGCGACGGGCCAGAGCCAGTCTCGGCTCCAACGGCTCGGCGACCGAGCTCCTGGCGGCTGCCCGCGCGCGGCCCTGGTCTGTCCCGCCTACCTCCACCCACCCCCGGACCGAGCGGCCCTGAGTCACCGGTTGGAGATGCGCGACCCCGGCCCGGGCCCGCGCTGCGGAGCTGCCTTTCTGGACTGCGCTCTGAACTGCGCTCTGGAACAGGGTTTAAGGTGTGTTCGGCGTGTCTTTGGAAAGGGACGGCTGGGCGGGAGGAGAGTCTGGAGTTTGCACCGGAATCCTCCGCAGCCTAGGATTCCGAGCCGCCGGAGGTCCCGCCCCGAGGAGGGATTGGAAGCTGGTGCACTTGACATTCGAAGAGAGCGAAGGGGAAGAGACGCTGTTTCATAGCCAGTGAAAGGAGAATGGGGGTACAACCACCCCCCCTCTTCCGTTGGCCTGGGGCTCCCAGCTTTCATGATGCTTCTTTCCACCCCGCCTCGTTGTCCCCTGGACAACCCTGGGGTATTATCATCACCATTTCATCAGGAAGAAGGGAGGCGGCCAGAGAGGCTGGAAGATTCGCTGGAGACCACACGACTAATTAGTGGGCAGAGCCCAGTCTAGAAACCACCTCTCCGTCTGACACTTTGAACAAAGTGCAAAACACCGTGTTGAGAGACACGGACACAGAAATCATTGAGATTGTGCCCCAGCCCTGGTGGCACTGAGAATCTGATGTGAACTACTCTCACTCCGGGCAGAAGGCAAGGTGGGCTAAATTAGTTCTAGGAGATCAGCACAGTGTCAGGGACAGAACAGACACTCAGATGTGAAATAAACAAACTAAGCAGGGATCACAGAGGAAAAATATTGTATTGCGAGGTGGTCTTAGGGGGAGGCTTCTCACAGAAGGTAGATAACTCCTTTGAATAAATTCTTAAGAGGCAGGAAAGGGAGGACAGGGCAGGATGTGCTGCGTGAACAGCATGAGCAAAGGTCCAGAGGATGAAAGTACTTGATGTTTTCAAGGAAGAGATCTACCTGGCGGTGCCACGGCCCAGGATGCTGGGAAGTTATTGGTGGGAGTTGAAGTTGGTCAGGCTGGGCGAGTCTGGACTCAGGAAGCCCTTTCATGTGAGACACAGGGTTGTCAGGCTGTTTGCATCCTGCTGGTACTCCTGGGCACTGGCTCATCTGAAGGACCACATTAGGTCCTGGCCTCTGAATGAAGCTACCTCGGGAATCAGGCAGATGGTGAGGTCACAGTTCATGCTTTCCCCCAACTACCCCCATCAGCATTTCCCTGTTTCTCCAGCACTCAGGACTGAAGCACTTTTGTAATAGCTGCTCAGTACACTTCGGTTGGAGTGAAGTGAATTGAAGGAAGAAAACCTGAATGGGTTTTTTGCTGCAGAAAAGTCATTGTTTTAACTGCAATACCCTTTCCTCACTCAGAAGACTAACCACGAGGACAAGTCCAAAAATGGCCCTACCAAGAAAGTGACCCTAGAAAGAAGGGGACACGTAAAAGAGGGCCTCACAAAGAAATCTATAAGAATAGCGGGGCGGGCTTCCCTGGTGGCGCAGTGGTTGAGAGTCCGCCTGCCGATGCAGGGGACACAGGTTCGTGCCCCGGTCCGGGAAGATCCCACATGCCGCGGAGCGGCTGGGCCCGTGAGCCATGGCCGCTGAGCCTGCGCGTCCGGAGCCTGTGCTCCGCAACGGGAGAGGCCACAACAGTCAGAGGCCCACGTACCGCAAAAAAAGAAGAATATCAGGGAATCTGAGGCATGCGCTGCGTGGCAGTCAGGAGCAATAGGAGATGGTGTGGAGATGCAGGCCAGCCTTGCTCTCCCAGGTCTCCCTTGCCTGGGGAGTTTAATTAGACTGCAGTAGGGAACCAGGATTCATTTCCATAGACCACGATAACCCCTGTCAAGCCACTGGCTTGTTTCTGCAGCAGTCATGGGGCAGACCCAGTGGTCATGTCCTCTGTGGGAAGCTAGGGAGACTTGCTCCTTAGGAATCAGGCCCCACAGCCATCTCTAGATGACGAGGAAACGTAAGGGCACTGCCCTTCTGGTGTCCCTACCCCCATACAGGCTCTCAGGTCAGCCAGGTGGGAAGACCTGGGGAATGACCCTTTGTTGATATAGGCTGCTCCTCTCATCCCAGCCTGGTCTATTAGGTCTAGCTGCCTTTGGTCTTGAAAGAACCAGGTGAGAGGATGTGGGATCCAAAGACATCACATCAACCCATAGTGAGAGGCTCCAAAGTCACCCCTAGGCATGGAGGATGAAGCTGGACCATGCCAAACCGAACTCAGGCTGACGGGTTACTGATGGCTCCAGAAGGAGGGCTCCATGAGGAGAGGGAGGGGAGAAGGAGCTGGAACTTGGCAGGTTTCTACAAGTCTTACCCCTTAGTCCTCAGGGCTCAGTGGTGAGGATGCTGTACATCTGCACCAAATTGTCACCGCCAGGTAGCTCTTTCTCAGAGAGAAGTCTTCTCTACTCACCCCCCACCACGAAGAGAAACCCCCCAAAACCCCTAGGAGTGTAGCCTTTCTGGAAGGTGTTAGACTTCATAGCTAGCCCTTCCTTAAATGAGCACAATAAACTTCCCCGGGTGTGGGTGGTGGAGGTAAGGTGGCAGGTGATTACCTCGCTCACCGGACTCACAGAAATTTGATATAGACAGAGGCTGAGTGATGGGTCTCAAGCCACAGGCACGCTGGAAGAGCTGGGAACTTGCGGCTGCCACCTCGGCCGCAGCCCACGGTCATTCTTCCAGATTCTAACCCCAAAGAGGCACTGAGCTGAGCCTTAGCCCTCCCTGAGATGGATTTCGGCGTTCAGAGGTGGCTGTGAACGTTGTTCCCTCTCTGGGCCTAGCTAGCAGAACCACAGAATCAAAGCAACACCTAAGAGAGGTGGTGTTGCCTAACATCATTGAACTTCGAAACCAACAAGAGTGATAATAATAGCTACAGTTCACTGAGTACCTAGCAGATGCCAGCTGCCGTGCTGACATCTCACACACATTATCTCTAAAGCCCCCGCGACCTGCAGGAGAGGACGCTGAGGCTCCGTGACGCCCTCGATCGCTGAGAGTCATACAACAGGTGGGTGGAGGGACTGGGTTCGAATCCATTTTCCGTGCCGGGCTTCTGAGGCCACTGGGCAGTCTGCAGGGTGGTAGAAGTTCTGCATGTAGGGACCTCACTTCCCTCTCTGGACCTCCGTTTTCTTTTCGGTAAAAGAAGGGTTGCCGAGAGATGACCTCCAAGGTCCCTCCAGCTGTGCCATTTTGGACTTGCAGTTGTCTCCCTTGTCACTGCTCTCAGGCACGGTCCCCTTCTCTTTCAAGCCGCTGAAGCCAGCACTCAGGTAAGCTGGCAGAGTGCCATGTGGCCCCGGCGCTCCCAGAGGGCCCAGGGAACTGTCTGCCCTTGTGAATTTGATGTGCGGATTTGGGGGTTGGGGTTGTTAACAGAGGGCAGAAAGGGTATAGGTCAGTGTGAAGCCCGAGCTCTGCAGCTGGACAGCCTGAATTCAAATGCTGGTTCCATCACATATTAGAGTGGCTTGGGCAAATTCTTACTCCCTCTCTTAGCCTCGGTTTCCTCAACGGTAAAATGGGGCAGTGACAGCCCTTAACTTGCAGCATTGTTGGGAAAGGTAGGATGAAACGAAGCAAGTAAAATCCAGTGCTTGGTAACCACCGGCGTCCCCTGGAGGCCCACTCTCACAGGCAGTGCTGCTGGCTGCTGGGGTGACGGGGACTCCCGAAGGGCCCGCCAGGGCACCTGCGGGGGACTGCTCACCTGGGCGGCGAAGGAGAACAGACCCCAGACAGGCCTCTTCAGCCACACCCAGGTTCCGACAGGGATGACTGTCCTGCCCCACAGGCGCGTGGCTGCCTCTTCCAGAGCCTCTGCTCAGTGGGGCTGGGGGGGAGGGGAGAGGCAGAGTGCACGGCCGCAGCCTCTGCTGGGTGTCCATTCTCGCTGGCTTACCCATTACCCTCGAGACTCTGGGTCACCTCAGGAGCCTCTTGTCCTGTCTGCATCTGCAGCAGGGGTCCAGAAGGAGGCTGAAGGGAACTAATTAGACTCCCATGTCTGCTCGAAGCAGGAAAGAGGAGCCAGGGATGGTGAACAGAACGTACGTTACCATGAAACAGACACTGAGCCAGTACACCACCTCAGAACACTCACGACGACCCTGTGAGGAAGGCTCCACCCTCTCCATCTCACAGATGAAGACTGATGCCTGCAGAGGTCACCCAGCCACCAGGTGGCAGGTATGCTGCCCACTGCCAGCTGTCCCCCCTTAATGCACCAGCGTATCTAAGGAAAAGGTTTTTATAAGTCAAGTTTCTACGCACCATTATAGATCAAGTTGAGGACCTGGCTCTTTGAAAGGAACTCAGTTCTTTATTAGTCATCATTCTGTTTGTCTGAGAACCGTGGCTTTTTATATCAGTTTCTGCCCCTGGAGTGTAAGCCCCATGAGGGCAGGGGTTCTTGTATGTTTTGTTCATCTGTCTCCCCAGTGCTTAGAACACTGCTTGGTGTATATAGTCCATGCTCATTGAGTATTTTTTTAATGTAAGTTTATTGTTATTTTATTTATTTATTTTTGGCTACACTGGGTCTTTGCTGCTGCTCGTGGGCTTTCTCTAGTTGCAGCCAGCGGGGGTTACTCTTCGTTGTGGTGCGTGAGCTTCTCATTGCAGTGGCTTCTCTTGTTGCAGAGCATGGGCTCTAGGTGCATGGGCTTCAGCAGTTGTGGCGCATGGGCTCAGTCGTTGTGGCTCGCGGGCTTAGTTGCTCCGCGGCATGTGGGATCTTCCCGGACCAGGGCTCGAACCCGTGTCCCCTGCATTGGCAGGCGGATTCTAAACCACTGCGCCACCAGGGAAGTCCTTCATTTAGTATTTGTTGGTGGAAGGAAGGAGGGAAGAAGATGGGCAGGGTACTCAGTGCAGCATGCATTTCTGTCTTAAGTCAAGCACCTGAGAGATGGTGCAGGACTAGAACCGGCGCAACTCATCTGGGTCAGTGTGGGCCGGTGTAGTAGGCAGGTTCCCTCCCAGCGCTTCCACAGGAGCAGCTGGCTGCCCCCCAACCATGGGGCCAGGAGCCAAACCCCGCTGCCCCAGATGAGGGGATGAGAAAATCCTCTGTGGTTCCACCAGAAGTCAGGGAAGGAATGACCCCAATTTGGTGAATAACTGCAGGAACTACAAAAGTTATTACTGATCATGAAATGACCCAGCTGCTACATTTGGGAATAAGAGGATTGCAGAGTTAGAGGGCTAATTAGAAATGTGTCACATGCTTTTTCTTAACAGCAAGGAATTCCTACAAAGGAGAAATGCATAAATAAAGCCAGCTGGTCAGCAGAATTGGTCCTGGAGGCAGAGCCCTTTGCAAGGCCTACCTGACCTCCCTATCTCACTGCCTGTCTCCTTCGCCCCTTCCCCTCCTCCACAGCCTCTGTGGAGCTGAGTGGCAAAGATCCTCAGAGCAGACCAGCTGGCCCGAAATGTCAGGCCACTGCCTGTTACGTGCCTGTCTCTTGCCCTCGAATGGGAGTTCCTCTGGACCTGGCAGCCTTCTTTTGTGTATCACCAGATTCTAGCACAGCATGGGCCATCATGGCAGCTCTCACTAAGTATCTGTGCGATGAGTAAATGAATGAATAAGTATCTAGGGCAGCAGGCTGGTTGCTACTCCCCATTCTGTCCCACTAAAATGCCACCTAGCCCACTCAGATGGTAAGCCAATGCCTGTTTGCCCATTAGGGTGGTATTTCCAGTCCCTTTCTTCCCTTTCCTTCTCGAATGCCTACGACGCCAAGCACTTCTAGGTTCCAAGAATACAAAAACGAACAAAACCTGATTCCACCACCCGAGGAGCCCGGTAACTGATAATGGGGAAATAGGCACAGATGGTCACAAAAGGGTATAACAGAACTCTAGTCAAACACAAAGGGGACTTCATCCAAGGAAGGAGTCATCTGAGAGCTGAGTATTAAGGATAAGCAGGTGGACAAGATGTGGAAGGGCATTCTGCACAGAGGAAGAGCAAAGAAAGGAACTAACGTGTGGAAGTGTATGGGAGGGAGACCAGGAAATGGTCAGCGGGTGGTGTGTACTGGGTAGGGAGTGGTGATGGTAACGAGATTAGAGAGGTAGATGGGCCAGTTAACAGATGTCTTGTATGCTTTTGTAAGAAGTTTGGACTTATTCTGGTAAGCCACGGAGAGCCACCCAAGATTTTGTAACAGGGAATGACATGATCAGTTATAAATTTTAGTGAAGAGGCTGGAGAGTAGTGGTGGGGGATTACAATGACTTTGCAACAGTCCCAGCAAGCAATGCTGTGGGCCTGGGTTAGGGCAGAAACACTGGAGCAGAAGAGAAAGAGGGTTAGACTCAGAGGATTTGGGGATCAGTTGGAGTGGAGGCGAGAGAAAGGATTTGAGAATAACATGTACATTTCTCGCGTAGGAGACAAGTACCTTGGTGTAAGGTAACCACTAACTGAAATGGGGACACAGGACGTGGAGCAGATTCGGGAGACTTGTTAAGTTGAACTTGAGTTCTCTGTGGTCTGCCAAGGAAGGAAGCTGTAAATCCAGGTCTGGTCCTCAGGTGAAGAGCAGAAGAGGCCAGTCAGGTCGAGAAGAGAAAACCAGAACACAGCTGGGGCAAAGACGCAGCTGGGAGGCTGCCCGTGTACCCAGCACCTAAGCACGGGGGAGAGGCCGTGTGTACCAGAGATCAGGACTTTTGGATCCCTGTGTGAAGATGAAGAGACAGAACTGGCTTTTTTTTTTTTCCCCCTGCCTGTCAGATGCCCTGATTCAAGCCCTGGACCCAGGCTGTTAGACATACTCGTCTTTTTATCAAGGACCTCATCATCTCGTACATGTTAGGATGGACCTCTACACCTAGGGCTGAACAAAATTTGGCTCAAAAATAGGTCAGGTGATAAGACCAGAGAGCATTTGAATTGAAAAGAGACCCGTGGTCCTGGTCCTGCATTTCCTTCCATCTAATGGTGCCTATAATCGAAACCTCCATTTTCCTTGAGAAACTGGGAAGTGGAAACTAAGGGAATGTTCCCAGGATTGGTATATAATTTGAAGCTCTCAGCAAGGCTGAAAATACCCATCGATATATTCTGAAGTGTAATTTCCACTCCCTTACCAGCCAAAATAATTGAAGAGGAAGAAAAAGCTGTTAATGCAGGAGGCGTGTGACATCAGATCCACTTTGCCTGGAAATTTACCATTTCAAAGCAATTGAGGGTTTCTACAGCCAATGTTGATAGTCATACGTGTCCCCTCTCACTGGAGTCACCCTCTGAAGCGATCAAAAGGCCCATCAGTCTGGCTTGGACACTGAAATTGTACACAGTGTCTGGAGCTGATGTGAAAGCAGAGAGAATTTTTAAAATCATGCTGCCGTTTTGTCAGCACATAAATCTTGGGGTGTTTCATCCTGGTAGGTGGTAGAAACAGTTGGGGCTGCCAGTGCTCATGGGACCAGTGGTGGCAGGGCTCCGTGGTGGCCTGGCCAGGCACAACTTCTGCTCTCCCTTGGCATCCCTGTCCCCGTGTCCCTGCACAGACTGTCCTCTTCCTCTAGTCTAGGTTGGCATTTCTTTCTCTTGCCCAAAGATGCCTGCCTCTACCTGCATCCCAGTGACAGTGAGTCCAAGGGCCGCGGGTTCTTCAGCAGAGCGGGGGGTCGTGCCACCTCTCACAGCCTCTGCTGGACTCAGCAGGAGAGACAGACAATAGACTTTACGGACGTCCGTCTTCTGTCTTCTGCCAGTGCCAGTGTCTGTGTGTGTGTGTGTGTGTGTGTGTGTGTGTGCGTGTGTGTGCGCACGCACATGCTATTTTTCAGTTGGAATTGGACTTCAGGTTTTTCCTGGAATTACTGATTTCTTTCCCTATATTTGTGTCCAGTGGAGGAAATTTCTAAATCCGTGTCCAAGCATTTGTCTTTCCTTCCATTTCTGAATCACATACCTTTACAAAGGCCACTACCTAAAGACAGAGCATTTAGTATGTTCTCGGGCAACTGGGATGACTAGGAGGTAGGGAACCTGGGTTTTAGTCCTAGGTGTACCATAGGCTAGCTTGGTGACCCCTTACTTATGTTTCAAATAAGATCTTTGGTACAAAAGAATTTGGAAGGTCCTTTCTAGTGCTGGTATTTTAGGATTCTGTTTACTTATTTTAATTTTTTAAACCATTCCCTGCCCCAGCAAGAATTATTGGCAATAAACTGAGATACAATTTTCTTTATTATCATTGGGTCCCCCGGCCCATATTACATACATACATATACACCCAGACAATTTAAAATGTTCCACTGCATGAAGAATCTGAAAATTTCCAGAATACAGCAAACTAAAAAGGAGAAATTGGAAGAATGTTCAAGAAATTGTTACATCCAGGGACACGTCTGAGGAGGGGAACCCGCGGTGAACGGGAGTGGGGGATTTCACTGCATATATTCTTTTGTACCTTTTGAATTTTTTGCCACGTGCACTTATTACCTCTTCAATTAAAAACTTTTTTAAGCTAGAGTTTTCCTTTCTCTTTCTTCGACCACAGGCCCCTCTGCAGCTTAGTTCCTAGCAGGGGAGGAGCCCAGGATGGGGCTGGCATCATTCGCTGGAAGCCACCCCTCAGCCCAAGCCCTCTGGCTGGGTTAGCCAACATCCCTGCTCCCCTGGCTGCCCTGTGTGCCTGGAGGGGGTCTGTGGGTGCACACTACTGCTGGCTGCCCTTGCTCCTACTGTTGGTGGCACTCCAGCTGGACTGTCAAGCTGGTACAGGGCCTCTATTCAAGGTGCTCCATTAAGGAGCTGGCCTTCATGGCCCCAGCAGCCAGACAGGCAAAGGACCTAAGAGTTCAGCATAGGCGGAAGTGCATCCAGCCTTAAAACCTCCAGATCTCGCCATTCCCTTTCAAAGACAAACTGCCTTTTTTTCCCCTCTTTTTAATATTTATTTAGTTACTTAGTTGCAACGGGTCTTAGTTGCAGCTGGCAGCCTCCTTAGTTGCGGCACATGGGCTCCTTAGTTGTGGCAGGTGGGCTCCTTAGTTGCAGCTCGTGGGCTACTTAGTTGAGGCTTGCCAGCTCCTTAGTTGGGGCATGCGAACTCTTAGTTGCAGCATGCATGTGGGATCTAGTTCCCTGGCCAGGGATCGAACTCAGGCCCTCCACAATGGAAGTGCCAAGTCTTATCCACTGCGCCACCAGGGAAATCCCCAGACTGCCTTTTGTTTTGTATTGTTTTCTGCTGCTAATATAACATGAAGACAGAAACATGAAAGAGAAAGAACAAAAGGGCCAGAGAAGAGTGGGGAGAAAAGGTCTCTAAGGTGCTCTCTTCTCCTGGCCCCAACCCCACTCTGCCTGCCTCTGCTCAGCAGAGCTGGGCTGCAGCATCTCTGGCAGGGTCCCACATCCCTGGTTTTGTCCCCCGGTGCCAGTTCCTCCTCAGCTTTCCCTCACGACATCCAGCGTCCACCTGGCCTTCCTCTTGCATCTCCTTTTCTGGCTGTCGCCTGCGATGGGTCCTGGGCCACTCCACCCCTCCCGTCATCTCTGACTCCTCCCCCTTTGGCTGCCTACTGCACTGCCACCGTGTCCAGAAACAGCTGCCACCTTTAAGGTCCACTTCGCAGACTGGGGCCACTACCTGTCCCACAACTGGGATTGCTCAAGGTGGATTCCTCCACCCGCCATTCTTTCTCGCCAGGGTCAATAAAGCCCAGGTTGGGGCAAGGGGACAATTGAGAAGCCATGACAGCGTCAGACAAGGAGCAGAAGATGGAGACGTGCTCTTGAGAGAGTGGACAGAAACAAGACTCCAAGAGATGAAAAGATACAGCGCATGAGGAAAAACAGCTTCAGGGAAAGAAAAAGCAGAGAGCGAAAGCCAATAAAAGTGTAATAAATACTAAAACCAGAAAGGGCTGAACAGAAAGCATCCAGAAAGCAAGGGAGTTAGGTCAGAGGGAAGGAGCAGGAAGGGAGGGGGTGGTCGGCACTTGTGGGGCTGGAGGCCGGAGAAATGGTGCAACAGAAATCTCTCAGGAAGGGTCACTCACCTCCCAAGCTATCGGGCTTATTGGCTGCAGCAAGCAAAATCTATTTAAAACACACCAGGCGTCTTGCCTCGTTCTGTTTCCCTGCCCAGAAAGAGCTGGAGCCAAAGGCTTAGGGAACCATTCTAGTGTTAGGACCCTGCATGGACCACAGGGCTGAGACCATGAAGATCCACTGCCCCATCTAGGAATCACCCACCTCTCCCTGCACACACGAGCTGCCAGGCCACTCAACTCACAGCACCCTGATCGCAGTCCCAAAGGTTACTTGTGTCATGCACTTCCACTGGGAAAGACTCAGTGACTTCCTTCATTCAGTCTTCAAGCTTGTCAGAAAACAGATGCTGCTCAAATGTTACAGCTGCTCTAAAGGGGTGCTCAAAGGGAGCTCCCTGACCAGTGGGAATATATTTAATGATAACTGGAGAGGCCCTGGGTGATCAGATTACAGCAAGACAAAGTAGAGAGCATGAAAGGACATCAAGGATAAAATGGCCCTAGGGAAACCATACGGGATTTGAATTGGAAAACCTTTCCCCGGGCTGTGTATCTTTTGGGAATCTCTGATCTGGAGAAGACCTGACCCCTCATCCACCTGTCACAGAGGAGTACAAAATAAGGTGGCTGCTAGGAGATGCGGCCAAACCATGCAAGCTATGTTTTCTCCCCAGCTGAGGGTGGGTCTGAGAGGTTCTTCCTTCCCTGGCTCTTCAGCCCATATATTGTATAAAATACTTTTCAAGGCTGAATATAAGCCCTCTGTTTTGCATGAGATTTACATTCTTGAGAAACTTAGTGTACAAATCAAATGAAATTTTGCCTGCCAGAGAAGCTGGCTTTTCAAAATAAATTTGAGGTCAACCTTATGTTTAAAAAGAAGGATGGGGCTTCCCTGGTGGTACAGTGGTTGAGAGTCCGCCTGTCCCAATGCAGGGGACACGGGTTCGTGCCCTGGTCCGGGAAGATCCCACATGCCACGGAATGGCTGGGCCGGTGAGCCATGGCCGCGGAGCCTGTGCGTCTGGAGCCTGTGCTCCGCAACGGGAGAGGCCACAACAGTGAGAGGCCCGTGTACCGCCAAAAAAAAAAAGAAGGATGGCTTTTGAAAGTGAATAATCATCCTGGTTCATGTTTGTAACTTTGGAATTTTGAATGACTGATTTGGATGGATGTAGGGGGTGGAGGATGGGACTATCTAGAGATCCATCTATGGTTTGCTTTCAGGTTGCAATTTAAACCTTACTTTAAAACAAACGCAAAATTTAAGCAGACAGGTGTGTTGCAGGAGCTACTGCTAAAGAAATAAGAATTAAAAAAAATTTATTACAGAAAATTTCAAATATATATTAAAAGAAGTAGAAAGCCTAATGTAAAAAACCCACCCTACTTCTTTTCGGCCGGAACAGCCATCTTCCAGTAATTCGCCAAAATGATCAACACAAAGGGAAAGAGGAGGGGCACCCGCTACATGTTCTCTAGGCCCTTTAGAAAACATGAAGTTGTTCCTTTGGCCATATGCATGCGAATCTACAAGAAAGGTGATATTGTAGATATCAAGGGAATGGGCACTGTTCGAAAAAGAATGCCCCACAAATGTTACCATGGCAAAACTGGGAGAGTCTAAAATGTTACCCAGCATGCTGCTGGCATCATTGTAAACAAACAGGTTAAGGGCAAGATTCTTGCCAAGAGAATTAACGTGCATATCGAGCATATTAAGCACTCTAAGAGCCGAGATAGCTTCCTGAAACGGGTGAAGGAAAATGATCAGAAAAAGAAGGAAGCCAAAGAGAAAGGTACTTGGATTCAACTGAAGCACCAGCCTGCTCCACCCAGAGAAGCACACTTCATGAGAACCAATGGAAAGGAGCCTGAACTGCTGGAGCCCATTCCCTATGAATTCAGGGCATGATGGGTGTAAGAAAATAAAAGGCCTGGACTGTGAAAAAAAAAACCAAAAAACCCAGCCTAGACAATTATCAACTCACGGCCAATCCTGTGAGAACCATGGACTTTGGAGCCAGACGACAGATCCAGAGTCTGAACTTTACAGTACAAGACAAATAGGATTAATCCTACTGAGGCTGCACAAATGCCCTAGACTAGAGCCTAGAGTACGGGGAGAAGGGCAGAGAAATTCTTATTTAGCAATCAAAGAAGAAACCTGAGACTTAAAAAAAAAACCAATCCCCCCCCCACACACATTCACATTCTGTCTCTGTCTCTCTCTGAAGGACGCACAATGAAGAAGTAATAGTAACAGTGGTTATTGTCAGGGAGGGAAAGGACCGGGGAGGAGATTCCTTTTTCATTATACATTTAAAAAGAAATTTTGTACTATGTGCACATATTACCTATTCTTAAAAGTAACTTGTTAAAAACAAACATCACGAAGCTTTGCAGCACCCAAGTCCCCTAGGTGTGACAAAAGGGCAAAGTGCCCAGACTCAGAAGCACCAAATGGTATCGCATTTTGACCTGGATTTGCTGCGTTACAGTAAGCTGCTCAGTTAGATGAATGGACAACCTCCCAACGCCAAGCTGTACATCACCAGGATGTATGTTTCATGTAATATAAAAAACTCCAGCCCTTAATAATTACACGGGTGTATACATTTGTAAAAATTCACTGAGCTGTACTTTTTTTTTTTTTTTTTTTTTTTTTGCGGTACGCGGGCCTCTCACTGCTGCGGCCTCTCCCGTTGCGGAGCACAGGCTCCGGACGCGCAGGCTCAGCAGCCGTGGCTCACGGGCCCAGCCACTCCGCAGCATGTGGGATCTTCCCAGACCGGGGCACGAACCTGTGTCCCCTGCATTGGCAGGCGGACTCGCAACCACTGCGCCACCAGGGAAGCCCTGAGCTGTACTTTTAAAATTTGTACACTTTATTATGTTCATTATATTGTACTCCAATAAAGTATTATTAACAGCAACAAAAATCCCAGCTTTGTGTACAAATAAACCAAAGAATCACCATTTGGGGGTTTATTGGGTTGGCGTTTTGGAGAAAACTGTTGTTTTGAGAAAACACGCTGCGGACTTCCTGCAAAAACTTGCTCTTTGGAAACTACCACTACAGCATGTGCTTTTGGTTAAGCATTCCACGGCTGAAACGCAACTCGATGCTAAAATGCCGAGAGGATGAGGCAAAATCTTGGCCAAGGTCAAGCTCCGTTGATGGTTTGAGAGGGGGATGGCAGCCAACTCTCTGCACTTGTATAACATTTAAAAAAGGAAAAACTAACCCCAAGTCATCTTCTGTTCCTTTTCTGAGCCAACTTTAGTCTTGCTCATTGTATCCGAGAACTCAGAGGGAGCCATGTGTGCTACGGCTCAGGCTGACCCAACCTCCAGGGCCAAACGTACAGATCTTGATTAGACAGGAACTAAGCCAGCTGACTGGGGCTCCAGTTGGCTCTATGAGATTTAACAAAAGATGTCAACATTTTAGATAAAGTTAGGGTCCGTCTAGGAGAGGGCAGAGAAATATACTTTAGCCTCTCTTTTGGCTCTCTGGTCATTTTTTCTGGAACATCAACAAAATGCCCCCAATTTGGTAGAAAATGGGGGCTCACGTCTACATCGAAGTGATTATTGTGAAAAGAGCCTCAAGTTTAGCATACTTGGTACAAATAAATCTGTGCTACACGAAGAAAAGCCAATACACTATACCCCTTTGGGACTGAAACTAAGCACAAGGATGGAATGGAAAATGTATTTCCTGCCAGGTCACAGGGAATGGATATATCGGAAATGGGAAAAATGTCTCTCAGCAGTTTATAAAATACAAACTTTACATTTTGCACATGTCCCGTCTCACCGGTGGCCAGGCAAAGGTAAGCAGGACCAAGTCCCAGGCAGGTCAGGGTTATACAGAGGCAGGCCCCTGAGACTTCTCAAGTCTCCCTGGGAGTTAACCTTGTCTTAGGACCCACAGATGGAGAACAATGTGTTAACACAGTGGACCCCTCAAATTTTCTTAGGCAGTCCTGACACCATAAAAAAAGAGAATTTTTTTTTTTTTTTTTTTTTTTTTTGCGGTACGCGGGCCTCTCACTGTTGTGGCCTCTCCCGTTGCAGAGCGCAGGCTCCGGACGCGCAGGCTCAGCAGCCATGGCTCACGGACCCAGCCGCTCCGCGGCACGTGGGATCCTCCCAGACCGGGGCACGAACCCGCGTACCCTGAATTGGCAGGTGGACTCCCAACCACTGCGCCCCCCGGGAAGCCCAAAAAAGAGAATATTTTTAACTTATTGGTTTAATGTTTTCCTTTTCAAGTATCCAATTCTATCCAATTCTCTCTCTATCGCACAGCCTTAATTTCTCCTATCTTTAAACTGAGAAACATTCTTCCCCCTCCTCACCCCCCACCAACATCCTCCCATTTACAGAACTTGGCAAAAGTTGCCTCATTTCTACTCTGTACTTTTCCCTTATTAAGCCTTACAGCACTGGCGATGTGGGTGAAGATAAAGATTTCTCTTCTTTCTTTACTGTTAAATAGTGAACTGAATAGAAATGTGAGTTCCCTAAGGCCACACATAGTACAACTCTGGTGAGAAGAGTATTTTGACCTCCAGTGGAGCTCCAGATGGAGGGAGCAGGCTTCTCCCTAGTCAACAAGGCCAGGAGGACACCGTGTGTCATCCTGTTTCCCTCGCCCCCTTCCTTTCACGCACAGCCTCCATTCCCAGGGCTGGGGGTGGGATGAGAGTGTGCGATGAAGCAGAAGGTACACAGCACCCAAGGGAAAATGCCACATAAAGAAACGGTGGGATGTATGACAGAATGCTACACTAGGAGGGCCCCTACAGCACATCTAATTCAAACTCCTAATTTTACAGGTAAAGAAAGGAGTCCAGAAAAGTTAAGTGGTTGGCCCAAAGACACACAGCTGTTGACCACAACCAGAACCCAGGTCACCAACCCACTCCTCTGATGCTCCAACACACTATACAACTGAGTTTAGGAAAAAGCAAAATACGAAGTCCACAGACTATACTCCCATCACCCCCACCAACCGGATAAATGTACCTTCTTTAAAACTACCTGTGCCTCAATCTCCTATTTCTTTTCAGCCCTGTTAGCTCACTAAGCTCAAATTTTGGATTCTTATCCAGGACTTAATAGATACCCTGGTGGTCTGAGTAGTCAGAATCCCAACTCTGCCCCAGCATGTTGCAGCCTGAGAAGGCAGATCTCTGGGAAACAGGAGTAGAGTATAAGGAGCCTCTCCAACTCAGGAATATCTGAACCACACATCACGCTTATAATAATGCTGACTGTAAACTCAGCAGCTCTGGAAGCTTATGCTGGCAGAAAGGCAACAGGCTACGTATCGAGCGAGAGAAAAATTCAAGAATTAGAAACAAGGAAGTTGGGCTTCCCTGGTGGCGCAGTGGTTGAGAGTCCGCCTGCCGATGCAGGGGACACGGGTTCGTGCCCCGGTCCGGGAAGATCCCACATGCCGCGGAGCGGCTGGGCCCGTGAGCCATGGCCGCTGAGCCTGTGCGTCCGGAGCCTGTGCTCCGCAGCGGGAGAGGCCACAGCGGTGAGAGGCCCGCGTACCGCAAATAAAAAAAAAAAAAAAAAAAAAAAACAAGGAAGTTGCAAGGAGGACAAATGCTTTGAGTTCAATCTGGAGGGTATGAGATTAACTCTCTATCTCCATTCAGTCAGAGCACAGAATGACCTTTTAAGGCAGCAAGTACCACTGCCTTGGAGGAGGGAACAGCCCAGGATGTGTGAACTAGGTCCTTTGACATTTCCTATTCCTATGCACAGCAAGTCAGCTCTTGGTTATCTCCCACGTGATTGCCCATTTGGTCCAGTACCCACAGCGTCTAGGGACTGCCAATAACCAGAGTTGGCCACAGACAAAGCTGGTTAGAAGGACACAATGGTCTAATGTACTTCCCACCTTCCCAAATAACATGTTGCCAGTTAAGTAAAGGACCTTGGTGCCACAGGCAAAGTCATCTCCCTGGTAGGGTAGGTGGAACAGGTACTTTTGAACAAGTGGAACGAACATTTGGCTGCGTGTCAGCACTGCTCCATCACCTGATGCAAAACTGTCCCAGGACTGGGGAAAGACAGAAGGTATTTGGTTCCAGCATGAGGGGGCAACTTGGTGAATTCCTAAAAAGAATAACTGAATTCCAAAACAAGAGTATTCTGAGGGTTATGTATTATTTTTATATTACTCAGATCAAGAGTTAACTATATGAGAATCATTCTTATACCCTCTTACAGCTTATTTCATCCAAGAAAAACTGATTCTCACTGTATTCCTGAGGGATGAAGTACTCTAAAAAAATGACCAGGTAAACCACAGAAAAGACAAGAGACCAGAAAGAAGGATCCTTTTAAAATATGTAACAATTAGCAAACTAGAAAAATGAGAAACTCTGATACCTCTCAGAGGATGAGACACAATGAAGAAAAAAACAAAAAAAAAGGAAGAAAAGGTAAATGAATGAATGAAAAACTCAGAGAGGCAAGGTAACAAAGAATTTAAATTATAGTCAAATGTCAGGGTCCCAAACATTAGAATACAAAGCTGAACAAAAGCTCTCTCTGCTTGCTGGGTCCCTAAGAGTCTAAAATGAGGGATTAAAATGGCTTTATTTCAACAGAACACAGTTTGTCATCTGATCTCTGTGACATGGATAAGAATAAGGAACTTATGGCTGCACTCTTAAGAGGCAACAAATCCCTGAATATTGTGCCTTGTTCACTTAAGGATGGCAAATCACTAATTGCTTGTCAATCAGGAAAAAAAAAGTCTATAGCTTTTATTTTAAAATAAATTTTTTTATTTTTAATTAATTTTTTTTACATTTTTATTTTAAAACAAACTATTTCCAAAAAACACTGCTGCAAGGGGGAATGAGGCAATAAAGGATGGGAGACGGAAGGGAAGCAGAGAAAAGACTCTGAGCCTGCAGTTGTAACGATCAGGCACATTCAGAGAGGCCTTTGCTGTGACACTGTCCGCTCACCTCTACTCACAGGGGAGGAAGCCCAGCAAATGCACTGGGACGTGAGTTAAAGGGTCAAAGGGAAGCATTCCCTTCACAGAAATTCCTAGAAGGTGATATCAATTTGTACTCACTCCAGCAACGTGAGTCCCCCTCCTCGCAACCCAATTTCTAGGGTTCTAACCTAAAAAAGTTAGCAAAGATATAGTCAAAGATTTATACACAAAAAAGTTCATCACAACATCATTGATATTAACAAAGGATCTGAAACAACCAAAATTTAACAGTGTGGGAATGGATAATAAAGCAAGGTAGAGTTACTGCAAATCTACTTTCCAAGATTTAAAGACACAAGAAATTACTTGTGATACCACGTTAAATGAGGAAAGAAAATTGTATACCAAGCTGTATATATGACTCTCAAGTTTGTTTAAACACCTTACATGTTATATGCATTTTTCAATACCGAAAGGAAATTCATAAACACACCAGCAGAGATTAGCTCTGTGCTACATGGAGGGAAGATGGATTTTCATTCTTTCTTTAGATTCGTCTCTAACAAGCATACACATTACTTTTGTATCAGAAAAAAATTTTATGTTAAAATATGCCCGCCCTAAAATAACTCACTAGAGATAGCAATTGTCAGTCTTAGAGAAAGGCGTCCAAGGCTGACTCAGAAAACAAAGATTCAAACCTACACAGTAACTGCTCTGAAAAGGATGAGAAATCAAGGGTGCCACAGTCTAGATGTTTCCTCTACCGTGGCTGCTGGCTCTACATTACTAAGCTTTGCAGGGAGCTCTACTGGAGAAACCACTCCTCCTTCCGCAGCAACCACAGCGTCTTAAACGACCTCCTAACGTGGTTCTCACCTCTCAGTATGAGGATCACAGGGAAAGAGAAAGGAAGAGCCCTACTCTCTTGTTTCGGAGGAAGACGTTTTTCTTGTAAAGCTGTCAAAATGACTCAAAGTGAGATAGACACAATCTGAAACATAACTCATGAGTTATGTTTAGGAACCCTGTTATCAAAGCCCCTTATTTCTCAAGAATGACTATAAAGCAAGATCTACGACGCCCCCTTGTGGCAAGCCTGTCTACGACAACCACTTATCCATCTCCACGGTTCTCCGCCCCGGGCTGTGGGCAGTTAACAGCCCCTGAGGAACCTGCCCCCTAATAACCTTAGTGTGTTGAACAAACGGTCCCCAAGGCAGCTGGTACTATTTGTCTTCAAGACTTTCTAGTTTAGATCCCAGAGACACCTATTCGAGGATGAGTGGGGATGAAAGGGCAGAGGAACAAACTGCAGGGTGTGCATGTGTTGTGGGCCGCTGTTGACAGGCCAAAGCTGTTGGCGGAGGCACACGACGACACCTGCACACATATCATGGGCTGCCACACGGCAGGGACCTATAGCATAAAGATCTCCTTCCCCAAGAGTATTTGCTGATTTTATAAAATTATGAAGAAAAAGGTTTTACATTTACAATCAATGAACTTTGTGCTTAGAAGTTGTTTTATTTACCAGTGTTAGAGCTACCATCACCAACTCGGGCACAATTCCCAAAGAACTGAGCTCTTGTTGAATTCTGGCCATAAAGCTCTTTTTTAAGCTTGTTAAGATCTTGTAAGGTAAGAAAGTTTTCCTAATACTTTATAAAAATACTAACCGCTAATAAGTTGATTCCGTACTCCAAGTGGTGGCCTCACGTTTGGAAAGATGAAACACCACCGTTTTGAACATCGAAACGTATTAATTAGTCTTGGCGTCCCAGGCATGAAGGGAGATGGAGAAATCCTCTCAACCTAACCAAATGACGCTGGGAGAGAATTAAGAGCTTAAAAGAGGTCAGTATTGCAAACCTGATGGAACACCGAAGGGACCAGATACCGATTCTGAGAAAAGATAACCTTCCTCTCAGAAAGGGATTAAGCTAAAAACCCTGCCGTTCTGGGCAGGAGGCTTGCAAGAAACAGCGAAAGGGAAAGCTGAGCAAATTATCCAAGTTCTCTTGGGAGATGGTTCTTGTGCTTCTCTGTGCCCCACCCAGGCTGAAGGCCTCTTTCCAGAAAAGAATTCCCTCCAGCGTTAGGGTGAAAACGTATGGCAGGAAGTTGCTGCTTTGGTCCTGAATGTGTAAACGGGAGCATTTTCAAGCATGTGAAATAAACCGAAGCAACCCAGATGGGCTGGATCCCAACCAGGTGAGTTACCGCACAGCACTAGGCCAAAGAATTTCTAATTATGAGGTTGAACTGGGAATAGGAATCCGACCCCTTTTCGCCTCTCCAACCTCTAGAAGAACGTTTTTTCCCCTCCTAACCTGATGGGCTTGAAATACTTGACAGCTCCTGTTTGAGGTGAACCAACATGCTGGACAGGGAGAAAAAGCATTAAAAACCTGAGTGTCTTGACAAGACACTTCAGGGAGAATCCTTCATTTGTCGCCTGCACAGGGAAAGCAGAAGAGGGAGAGTAAAATGAAGGCCAAGCCTCCCATTTGTCCAGAAAAATAAAATAAGAGGGTGGAGTAAAGAACGCTCACCCTGCCCAACTAAAACTCAAGACCATAAGCTCCCCCTGAAAACAACAGCCTTGCTCCACCAGAAGCATCCTGGGATCAGTACAGGTTAGTATTGTGAGTTGTGTCACCAGGCTTTGACAATGACATTAAAACAGGAAGAGGTGAAATTTTCACCCCTGGCTCCAGCTTCCCAGCTGTCCCAACGTGGAAGGGAAGCAGCCATCACGACAGCTTGATGAGAAGGTCCTCCCCGTATTTCCGGAGCAGCTTCTGGTGGTTGTGGTCCACCGACCACTGCTGGGGCAGGTGCTTGGGCTGCATGGAGTCCAGGAAGTGCTGCCGCCAGCGGCTCTCCAGCTGCATGAGGGAGCGCAGCCCGCCCTGGGTGTGGCGCTGAACCACCTTCAGCCCGTGCGGAATGTAGTTTTCATTGGAGATCCTGTCAGGACACAAAGTACATGGGTCTGAGGGAAACAAGCAGGACAGTAACACAGTGGCTCCAAATGCTATGGGCCAAGATGCTTCGACAGGGGTTACAGAGAGGCTGCTGCATTCCTAAAGGGTTGGTCATTTTGATGCTTTTAAAACCATCCTCTTTCCCATATCTGCCTTTTTAAAAATAGTTTGGACATATAACACACAATCCAGCAGAAGGCATTTGGGGATTCTGATCTATACTTATGGGAAGGCCACTGCATAATGCTCAGCCCCCACCAGAGAGGCCCCGCTGTCTGGCTGATGATGGGTGAAGAATGTTGGTCTTTCATTGACTCCAGGGTTCCCCAGTTGCTTCTTTTAAGATATTCATTCTGAATATATTATTAGCTGTTTTATTAGCTGAATTATATTAGCTATTCAATCAGCCCACGTGTTCCAGGTTTTCAGCACAGTGTAACACCTGAATGTAAAATGAAGGTGGTAATATTTCTTCGGCGTCTTCCTTCTTATACAAAGAATGCCAAACCACATCCACAAGACGTGCTTCTGTTGCGATGAAATTCTACCGTGGTTGCTTGGTTGCACAGCTAGTGCTGTTTAATGAGAAGATGAGTCCCTGCTTCCTTTCTAACTAAGATACCTTGTGGACAGTACTGTCAGCTCCTATGAATAAAGGAAGCTCCCTGCCCGGGGCTCAGTTCCTCTCCCTACAATCCATACCCTACTCTCAGTCCTCGCTAACTAGCAGTGTTCATGCCCCCTGGGTATCTGCAGGGCATTTTCTTATTTAGCTCACAAGCATCCCACTAACTTGCCTAAACTTTCCCCAAACAGCTGTTCTTCTCGGTCCTAGATATCCAAGCCCAGCACCCTTCCATCCAAGTCAGCAAGATGAATTTGTTAGAAAGGTCTGTCACTGAAAGGGCAAGTTTAGCTGTTTTAGGAAATACATTTGGGAATTGGTTAAAGGAGCCAGTCTCATTAATTTGTAATATGACCTTGGTAAGTTACTTAACGTTAACCTCGGGGCATCTAATATAAAACTTGGAAAACAGTTTTAAGAATAAAATTTAAGAATAATTTTTTAAAATTTTAAAAGATTTTAAAGATATAGGATATGTTAGCAGTTACCAGTAAGAAACTCCTACCTCATAGGGTTGTTATAAGAAATAATTAAGGCAATTTATATAAAGTTTATTAACTTGGTGGAATAGATTAGGATATCTATACAAAATTTGTTCAATAATATTTTTTGCTATAATTCAGTTCGTGGGGGAAGGCTGTTTTGTTTTTATAACAAAACACTAAGGCAACCAGCATAACTACCAGGATTTGCGACCTTATCAGTTTAATTATTTCAAACCCTGTTACCATTGAAAGAAGTGGCAAGTTGGGAAGCAAAACTATAGCAGGTAGCCCAGAGTTTTTATCATCTGGGCCATGTGCCCATTTATTTCTCAGGACCAAAAAATGCTTCTCATTTAGGGACACTGAATTAAATGATATGAATTCAACTATGTACTGACGGGGAAAGAGAGAGAAAGCAAGCAAGGAAGGAAAAAGGTAAAAAGTAATTTAAATAGTAACAGCAATTCTGGCCAACATCCCATTCAGTAGGCCAACACCCCGGAGTACAGGTGAGACAAGAAACATGAATCCATTTGTCTCAATTCCCACAGACCTAGATAAGGGAAGAGAGGCAAAACCACACACATTGTACTTCACGGGCAACTCCAGAGACTGGAGGATATATATTTTTTAAATTTTATTTATTCATTTACTTATTTTTGGCTATGTTGCGTCTTCGTTTCTGTGCGTGGGCTTTCTCTAGTTGCGGCGAGCAGGGGTCACTCTTCCTCGCGGTGCGCGGACCTCTCACTGCCGCGGCCTCTCCCGTGGCGGAGCACAGGCTCCAGATGCGCAGGCTCAGTAGTTGTGGCTCACGGGCCTAGTTGCTCCGCAGCATGTGGGATCCTCCCAGACTGGGGCTCGAACCCGTGTCCCCTGCACTGGCAGGCAGATTCTCAACCACTGCGCCACCAGGGAAGCCCTGGAGGATATTTTTTGACTCTTATTTTCCTCTTATGAGCTGACCTGAGGATTTACTTCTGCAGAGAATGTATAAGGTACAACTCCAGTGTCCCTGAACTCTCCTGCTAAGCATGAAAATGGCTGGACATAAGTATATGACCTCGAAGGTTCAAGGATAGAAGGCAAGTCTCCTGTGGAAAGTAAATTAGCAAACAGATTGCTCTATCCCACCCGCATGGTATCTTAAGCCACAGAGACTCAATGGGGTAAGCACGAGGCTGCGCACTGCGCCTGGACGACCACTGCTCCCTTCCTGGCAAGCATTCTCACTGAGTAGTCGAGGTTAAGTCACTGGACTAGTCCTCAATGCCCTCTGAGCAGGACTGTAGATCGTACCTGGTCTCCAGGCTGGCAGCCTCCTGAAGCATCTCCTCCGTGACCGTGTCTGTGTGATAAAACTCTCTGAGCGCCTGCAGCAGCTCCTCCTTTCGGTGCTCAGGCAGACCCTCTGCGTTGAGCAGGGCCCTGGCCCCAGAACGCACCTGCCGGCGCTCAGGGTCTTCCAGCAGGCGCAAGCCCTCCTCGGAGCCAGTGGGGGCCTGGAACTCCCTGGCCAGCTGCTGCTTCAAGTGGTTGTCATAGTAGTTGGAGATGGCGTGGCAGGAGGTGCAGAGCAGCAGCACATCGTGGGAGTTGTGGTCCTTCATCTCGATGGGAAAGTGCTTCCGGTACTCATGCGGAATCACGTTCTTCCTAAAGAGGCCAAACAGAAGGCAACGCTCATTAGCACACGACACAGAACATACACGGAGTCGGCAGGCAGGCAGGCTACTAGCGTTCTGATCTGGGCCTAAACACACCTGAGGAGCTTGGGTCCCACAGCCCAGCAGAGGTGACATTAAGGCCATACCACCTATTCCACTCTTGGCCCACCTACATACAGGCCTTGGGTTCTCCTCTCCTTGAAGTGAGTGCAGGCCACCGGCGGTCAGACTCCTCTGGCAGGCCAGGGGCAGGGAGAGGCTAATAACAACCTTTGGGAAGGCTGTGCTCCCAGAAGGAAAAATATCAAGGGAGAATCATGAGGACACAGAGAGAAAGGCAGCTTCCTAAGGAAGGAAGGTCTCCGTTCCTTCATGAGCAAAGGGAATGACTCTCTTCATGGCAAACTGTTATCGAGAAGAGTGCTTCATTCCGGAAACTAAGAACTGGCTCAGGAGGGGCAGAAGCCACTACAGCAAGGCCAGGCAGAGTGCTGAAGCTCTTGAGGACACTGGGATGCCCCCTGGGGACAAGTCTCCCAGCCAAAGTAGGCAGACTGAGTCAAGCCCGCCAAGGGCTCTGCGTGTGGCTTGAAGGACAATTTCCAACAGGGCAGCCCAGCCCACACTCACCGAATGTATGAGTCTTTCTTGCCACACACTACACACAGGTTTTCTTTAACCATCAAGTAGTAGTCTCCTGGGGATTCAGGTCTCCCCGCAGGTTCAAACTGTAGCTTGACCACAAAAGGCTCTTCACTCACCAGCTCTTAGAGGAAAGAAGCAGTGTTAGTGTATGACTGCCCACCTCTCCCACAAGGAAGAGGCACCACCTCAGTTGTTCTCTGCTGTATCCTGGCAGAGATCTCTATTTCTGGGTTCTGAACAGCCCCATCCCACGTGTCTCTAGGTCTCTCTGCCTTCTATCCATCCCATCCCTCTGCCTCATCTCATGGCCACTCTGGTCAGTGCCTGCATGCACCTAATTATAAGTCTAATATGACAGTTGAATCTCAAACCTCCAATGCCTTTGTCCAGGTACCACTGAGCTTTTCTTCGATCACAAGTGCAGAGGGGCTGTCCGTCAGGGGCGTGGAGAAAGCAGTTATCATAGAGGGGTGATTTTCTGTGGGGAAGGGAGAGAGAAATCTAAAACTGGGAGCTAACTATTGATCAAGGTACCAGTTGCCTTCCTATATTGAGTGACCCAAACTATTCAACACTAGGGTCAAATATTACATTTTTGGGAAAAAAAAAAAACATGGCAAGAAATCATGTTTATTCCTCCATCTGCACTGGGCTAGGAAAGAGAAATTAAAATGAATCAGTTTATACTATTAGTTTTTATATTCATAGGTTGGAACATTAGAGAGTGAGTTGGGTAGTGTTTACAAAGTTCTATCATGAAAGCACGCAGGAACAGAACACCAGGAAAACTTCCCTGTAGAGTAATCATTGGATTAACAAAGTAAATTAAAATGAAAGAACTTCAAGCTAAAGTAATGGGTGCCACGTGGATTTATTTCTGGCTCATCTGCAATAGTTGCTTCAATTTAATCACACAATTCCTAAAGGCACTTTACTATAGGGACCAAACTTCCAGTCCAAAGTACTTATTTGTCATCCTTCTGCAGTAGAGGCATAAGGTGTACAGGAAAATTCCCATTGGCTAGAGAATTAACATCGGCTTAGGACTGGATGCCATTCCAAGTAATCAAATGCCAAATGAACAAGAGGTCAGATGATGCACGTCTCCTGAAAAGTATGAGGCACTTCATTTTACCTTCACAGCTGTCCTGAAGCAAGCAAGGAATAATAATTATGCCCTCACTTATAACTGGAAAAGTATAGGTCTAAGGTCACATCAAGGTCAGTGACAAAGCTAGGTTAAGCTCTCCTCCTTTTCACTCCAACTGCCCACAAATAAAAAAGTAGAAGAAGGGCAAAAGGAAAAAATATACAAATAAATCAAAGGATAGCTCCAAATGTCCTTGAAGGAAAGGAAAAATAGAATTAATCCTTGGAGAGCCTCTGCCACCTTAACGCACTAGCCTTCTCCCCAGAGCCAAGGTAAGGAAGGCATCATGCCTTTTGCTGGAAGCTGGGCCTTGGGCTCTACTAGACATGGAACAACTCAGTTACCTGGCAGAATAGCCCACTCCAAGGGGCTTTCTTTTATGTTTTCTGGGGTCTCTCCCTTGGTGGTTGCCTGGCATCATTCCATCGGTCTTCGACTTCTTATTTCTTGGCTTCTGCTGAGATTCTGTTGCTTCCCCATTAACCTCCTCTCCCAATCTGCTAATTCCTTTGCTTCGGAATGGGATATCTACCACATCCTGACATTTCTCCAAGACTTTTCTCCAGCCAATGAAGTCATCATTTTCTTCTAGAGTTGAATTCCTAGAGAAAGGGTATCCAAGAAGATGGAGAAAGAGAGCCACTGAAATCTGGGCATCCCTGGCAGCATAAATTACCTGAAGAGAAAAGTCAGAGATCAGTGGAATCCGGAAGGCAAACCAGAGAGAGCAACTTCAAAATCAATCGCCAAGACACAGACAACTTTTAGGTTCCAATTCAAGATGTACAGTAACCCAGGCACCATGTACTCCTTAAAACCTTTTAATTACAAAACAATTCAAATGATACAAAAACAAATCAAATAGTATAATGAATCCTCACGTTCTCTATGTTTTTAACTAACATAGCTAAAATAATGACCTACTCTAGGTGCTCAAAATTCCTAATCTATATAAATCAGTGAAGTTTCTTTCTATCTGCTACCAAACCTGCTGGACAGATTTTTCTCAAGTTTGGGGTAGGGTAGTTACCACAGGTCTGACAACTTCACTTTGGAAACTGTCATCATCTAGAAAACTGAAACCAAGATTCATTAAGAGGCCTGTGTGACTATTGATCAGAAACAAACTGCTGTACATATTAATACAATGTGTAAAACAAGGAAAACAGTTTCAAACATGGACCTCAAATCAAAAGTCACAAGGGCCCACTTCTGGAATTTATGTATTTATTAATAGTAAGTCATTCACCCAGGCAACTAGGCACAGGCAAGCTGGTCATAAATAAAAGTTGTCAAAACTATAATTAATAGCTCTTCCCAACAAAGCATGTGAGGACTTTAAAATTCCTTTAATTCACCTTTAATAATCAAGCCTGGTAAATAACACTATTAGTATGGATTTTTTGTGTGTGCTTTTAGAATAATAGAAACAAAGAATAGAAAAATAAGGTTTGGGTAAAATTCTCCACCTAGACCCAACCATCTACATCTCTGTCAGAAAGTTGTCTCCCACAGGAAAAGAGGGTGCTTGAACGTGAAGAGTTCAGAATGATTTTTAACAAATTATTTCCAAATGATAAGGAATCCAAGGCACTTTTCAACAAATGGTGCTGGAACAACTGGATGTCCACATGCAAAAAGATAAAGTTGGACTCCTACTTCACACCACACACACAAATTAACTCAAAATGGATTATGAACCTAAGTGTAAGAGCCAAAACATAAGACTCTTAGATGAAAACATAGGAGGGACTTCCCTGGTGGCACAGTGGTTAAGAATCTGCCTGCCAATGCAGGAGACACGGGTTCGAGCCCTGGTCCGGGAAGATACTACATGCCGCGGAGCAACTAAGCAACTAACCGTACTGAGCCTGTGCTCTAGAGCCTGCAAGCCACAACTACTGAAGCCTGCACACCTAGAGTCAATGCTCCGCACAAGAGAAGTCACCGCAATGAGAAGCCCACACACCACAATGAACAGTAGCCCCCGCTCGCCACAACTAGAAAAAGCCCACGCACAGCAACAAAGACCCAACACAGCCAAAAATAAATAAGTAAATAAATTTATTTAAAAAAAAAGAAAACAGAGGAGTACATGTTCATGACCTTGGGTTAGGCAATGATTTCTTAGATATGACACCAAAAGAAAAAAGAAATAAAAGAAAAAATAGATAACTGGACCTCATCATAATTAAAAGCTTTCATGCTTTAAATGATCCCATCAAGTAAGTGAAAAGACAATCTGCAGAAAATGGGAGAAAATATTTATAAATTATATATCTGATAAGGGATTAGTATCTAGAATACATAAAGAATACACACACACACACACACACACACACGTCTCTTAAAATTCAACAATTTAAAGACAAACAACACAATTAAAATGTGAGCAAAGGATCTGAACAGACATTTCTCCAAAGAAGATATACCAATAGCCAATAAGCACATGAAAGACGCTCAGCATCATTGGTCACTAGGGAAATATAAATCAAAACCACAACGAAATACCACTTCACACCTACTAGGATTGCTCTAATCAAAAAGATGAATAATAATAAATGTTGGTAAGGTTATGGAAAATTGGAACCTTCATATATTGCTGCTGGGACTATAAAATGGTATGGTTGCTTTGGAAAATAGTTGGGCAGTTCCTCAAAGAGTTAAACATAAAGTTACCATATGACTCAGCAATTCCATCCTAGGTATTTACCCAAGACAACTGAAAATGTATGTCCACATAAAAACTTATACACAGATATTCATAGTGGCTTATTCATAACAGCTAAAAAAATGAAAGCAACCCAAATCTCTACCAATTGATAAACGAATAAACAAAATGTGGTCTATCCATACAATGAAGCATTATTTAGCAATAAAAAAGAAATGAAGTACCAATAGTTGCTACAACATGGATGAACCACAAAAACATGGTAAGCGAAGAAGCCAATCCAAAAAAACCACATACTGTATGATTCCATTTATATGAAATGTCCAGAACAGGCAAATTTATAGAGACAGAAAGTAGATTAGCGGTTGCCGAAGGCTGGGGTGTTGGGGAGGTGAGATGGGAAGTGACTGCTAATGGGTATGGGGTTTCTTTTGGGGTGATGAAAATGTTCTAAAACTAGATTGTGGTGATGGTTACACAACTCTGTAAATATACTAAAATCCATTGATTGCATACTTTTTTTTTTTTTTGGCCGCATTGCACGGCTTGCAGGATCTTAGTTCCCCAACCAGGGATCGTACCCGGGCCCCCAGCAGTGGAAGGGCAGAGTCCTAACCACTAGACCGCCAGGGAAGTCCCTGACTTGTATACTTTAAATGGGTGCATTTTATTGTATGTAAATTATATTTCAATAAAACTATTAAAAGAAAGGAAGGAATGAACCTACCAAGGCACAAAGAAGTAACTTACTCAGGGTCGCAGCAAATCTGAAGTAGCTTTAGAAAAAACAAATCAGATAACTTGATTCCCAGAACTCTCTCACAGGATAATATTAATCCTAAGATACTAACTATTGCTAACTCTTTCCATTAACAATGTTTTGGGGGATTTCCCTGGCGGTCTGGTTGTTAAGACTGCGCTTCCACTGAAGGGTGCATGGGTTCCCCCTGGTCGGGAACTGGGATTGCTGCATGCCATGTGGTGCGGTCCAAAAAAAAAAAAAAAAAACCACAATACAATGTTTTAGAAGGATGAACAAACAAATGGTAACAAACTAAGCAAACAAGAGAAGGTTGAAACCTAGGCCTGTAGGGGGTAGTAAGCAAAAAATCCAAAAATCAAATTAATCTGAGCCACAAAGAATGGCAAAGTATAAAGAATGCGAGGCACCAGGTATCTATAAAAGCAATGATACAAGGTGAAAACAGGAGGATCAGGTGACAGTCTCTGTAAATAACACTTACAACCCCAGATCTCCTCTCTTACGGCATAGGGACAGGCAATTACTCCTTCCCAGACCCAAAAGAGTAAAAGTTTGTAGAACCAAAACTAAAATGGAGTCACTTATGTCAGAGACAAAATGGAGGTGGCCAATGCAGGCGCATTAAAGAAAATGAAACTTTATTTAACATAACTTGCAGGAATTTACAGCTCTCCTCAGAAATCAGCAGAGGATGTCAGTCAGTCTCCAAACACTGAGTCTGTTCATGCCATCTTTAGACTTCCTTATTCCCCTGTCTCAGCTATCCTGATCCAAATAACGAAGAAGAACACTAGGCAAACAATCAGCTGAAAAAGCCAAAAATCTTCCACATTTACCCAATGAAAACCCTTTAGTCTGTGAGCTACTTGAAACTCATTGCTCCCATGGCCTTGAGTTTCCCAGCTTGCAGGTCAAAACTGTTGCAATAAACTCATATTTCTGCTTTGTTTTACTCGGTGTGCAGAGTTTGGGTTTTGACAAGTTTAAGTCATATAGTGGTTAAATCACAGAGGATCTGGACCTGGTAATACCAGGCATGGCAGAGGTTGGGGGCAAAGTGTCACCAGGAAAAAGGGGGATTATGGGAAAATCTACATATTAAATGATAAGACTACCATCACCTTCTCTCCCACTCAGCTACCAGAATATAGGCTGTGGGGCTGATACCTCTTGGGCAGAAGAGTAGGAGATTCATGTCTGGAGACACTGAGTGGCCTGAGAGAAAAGACTTACAGTTACTGACATTTGACTTTAATTTATATTAATAGTTACTGATAATAAAACTCGCTAGTCAAAAATACCTGGCCATACGCTCTGTGCTCTCATTCCTTTTTTTTTTTTTTTTTTACCGGTACGCGGGCCTCTCACTGCTGTGGCCTCTCCCGTTGCAGAGCACAGGCTCCGGACGCGCAGGCTCAGCAGCCATGGCTCATGGGCCCAGCCGCACCGCAGCATGTGGGATCCTCCCGGACCGGGGCACGAACCCATGTCCCCTGCATCGGCAGGCGGACTCTCAACCACTGCGCCACCAGGGAAGCCCTCATTCCATTTTTTTAAATGTCAAATTTAAATATTATTTTCTGTATTTTACAAAATCTCATTAAGCATTACGTTTATAATTAGAAAAACAAGAATTTTTAAATGAAGAATGAATAAGAGTCTTTGGAAATTCTCACAATAATATGGATCACAAATTTGGTTTCAAATTTGGTAGCAATTAACTTTTTCTTCCCAATGTTTTATTTGAAAGACTTCAAACCTAAGGAAAAGTTAAAAGAATGATAATTGACATTCACAATTGTCAACATTTGCTTTATCTCTTTATAATACAATACATACACCACACAAATACTTTTTTTTTTGGGGGGGGGGCTGAACACTTTTCAAAATTAAGTTGCAGCTATTATGATATTTACTTCATCCCTAAATACTTTAGTGTGTATATTCTAAGAACAAGGACACTCTCCTACATAATCACAACACCATTATCACACCCAAGAACTTTAACAGTTGTATTCTAATGTCTCCAACAGTCCCAAAGATGTCTTTTACAGATGTTGCAGGAATCAGAAATTTCAGAATTTTATTTAGAATTTTTAGCATTATTTACAGAATTATGTAACCTTTATCACAGTCAAGTTTAGAACATTTTCAGCAGCCCAGTAAGAAAACTTATATCCTTTACCAGTCATCCCCCACTTCTTCCAGTCTTAGGCAGCCACTAATTTATTTTTTGTCTCTATAGATTTGCCTGTTCTGAATATTTCATATAAATGGAATCATACAATATGTGATCTTTTGTGACTAGCTTCTTTCACTTAGCGCAATGTTTTCAAGACTCATCCATGTTGTAGCTTTTTATTGCTGAATAATATTCCATTGTATGGCTATACCATATTTTATTTACACATTCATTAACTGATAGATTCAACTGGCGCTTTAATGTCTCCTTTGTAAACAAAAATGGATAGCTAAGGATCTAAACATTTTAGAAAAATCTTTAACATGGAAGACAAAGACCAAATCAAATATTTAAATTAGAAATTCAGAGTAAAAAGAGGCAATGCAGGAAAGAGAAGAAAACTTCAGAAATCTTCAATACTCTAAGATAACAGAAGCTATGATATCCATTAAACAAAAATGCAAAGTTATTTTAAAAGTGAATATTGAGAAAAGACCAGGAGCTCTTATGACTTAATATGATAGGAAATTAAAAGTTGATTGGAATACTGAAAGATAAACTTGAGGACATTTCCCAGAAGGTAAAAAAAAAATATAGAGATGGAAAATCAAAGAGAAAATATTTTACTAAGAAAATTAGAGGATCAATTCAAGGGATTCAATATAGAATCTAGAAACAAAAAAGAGGGAAATTTTCCAAGAAATAGTATGAGAATAATTCCCTGAACTGAAAGACATGAGCTTACAGACCGAAAGGGTCCACTGAATTGTAAAACTATAATGAAACATGGCCCACACTATCATCATGAATTTTAAAAACTAAGAATAAAGAGACTTTCCAGAAAGAAAAACAAGTCACATACTCAACATCAACACTGGAAGCTACAAGGAGCATTGCCTTCAAAGTTCTGAAGGAAAATGATTTCCACCCTAAAATGCTATCCCTCAGCTGAACTATCAGTTAATAGAGAGGGAAACTAATATCTTTTCAGACATGCATGGTGTCATAAATTAACTCCCCATGCTCCTTTCCTCAGGAAGCTATTTTGAATGTACTCCACCAAGATAAGAAAGTAAAAAGACATGATATTTTTAAAACAGAGGATCTACTATAGAAGAGAGGTGAAGGGAATTCCCAGGTTGACGGTAAATGCAAATTTCAGGCTGAGAGTTGGGCAGCAGGGCTGGAGTGCACCAGTCCTGAAAGGAGCAGGATGACAGAGCTCTAGCTCCAAGGGAAAATGAAATGAGTAAGTTACCTGACTGTGTCTGAAGCAGCAGAAAGGAGATCGCTACATAGTTCTGTTAAGAGTCTGGGGATGAAACAGTTAACAGTTATATAGAAAACTAAGCAAACAAAAATATAAATTACGACTCCTGGGAAAACAAAAAGTTGTACAAGGAAAAAACATTTACTTTAGTCAGTTTGCTATGTGGAGCAGCTATAAATAATATCAATATAAGTAGATATTAACCTGATAAAAATGATGATTTACCTCTATTGGGAGCATGGGGAAGGGAATAAGTATCTGTCTGGGGATACAGGAATTGCAAGAGTACTATACTAAATCATGTCTTCCACAGCAAGAAGTCAAAAGATAATATGTAAAATAAGAAAGAGTACTATATGCATGTAATTTTAAAAGATAATGGTAATTACCAGAAAGAAACGAAATCAGTTGCCTCTGAAAAGAAGGAAGAGTAATTAGGAATGGGGGAGGAAGGCAGGGAACTACTGGCTGTTTCTTTTTTTTTTTTTGCAGTACGCGGGCCTCTCACTATTGTGGCCCCTCCCGTTGCGGAGCACAGGCTCCGGACGCGCAGGCTCAGCGGCCATGGCTCACGGGCCCAGTCACTCCGCGGCATGTGGGATCTTCCCGGACCGGGGCACGGACCCGTGTCCCCTGCATCGGCAGGCGGACTCTCAACCACTGCGCCACCAGGGAAGCCCAGCTGGCTGTTTCTTATAATAAGTCTTATAACACTTCGGTTTTTTAAGTTATGCATTTGTATTCATGACAAAAAAATTTACATTTTCTGAAATGCCTGGCATATAGTAAATGCTCCAAAAAAATAGAATGGGGACTCTTACCCTTTTATCTAAGTAGCATCTACATTATTATAGAGCATTTTTCTTGGGTATCATCAATGAGGCTATTTTAAGGCATTTCTGCCCAACACATATCATCTTTGAGGATTAGAATTTTTTAAATAATTATATTTCACAAGCAATGACTCTTCCACTCTTCAACTACTCTGATAAGAAGTACCTGGTCCTCAGTAAGATTCTCAGCATCCCAGTTGCTGCAACGAAGCAGAAGGGACTTGTCAAGGGGAAAGTTCAAAACAGTCTCAGCGAGTGATTTCAGGCTAAGCCCATTAGAGAGCAAATTATTTCTACAAGAAATAAATAAAATCATGTGTCAAAAATGGGAAAGGACAAGAACAGGCAAATCAAAAAAGGTATACAAATGGCCAATAAACAAATGACACATAATTTCACTACATCAAACCAAATAAAAAGTATGTACAATTTTAAAATCTATCAGATTACAAAGATTTTTAAAAAATAACTATATCTAGTATTGGTGGAACATGAAGAATCACCATCTAGTCTAAAATTTGTGCACTGGACATTTGTATAACCTTTATGAAAAACAGTTTGTCAGTAAATAGCTATCAAAATTTTGACATGAAAATTCTGTGATTCAATAATTCCACTTCTAGTAATTTATCCTAAGACAAATGTACATAAAACAATCTTCATTACAGCACTGTTTATAGTAGCAAAGAACTGGAAACAACCTAACATCCTCAATAGAAGACTGGTTAAATATCCATGCAATTAAATTCCACGTCGCTATTAAAAATAAGGATGTAGATCTATATTGATGTGAAAAGATGTCCATGATGTATTAGTTAAGTAACAAGAGATTATGAAAGAAAACATGATATGAACTCTTTATATTAATATATATATATATACACTACACAATAAATGTGTGTATGTGATTCTAGGTATGTGAGAGAGAGGAAGCATAAAGAGTTAACGAGAAAGATATTAATCAAATGTTAGTGATGTTATCTCTGGGTGTGGGGTTTGGGGTGATCATAAATCTTTACATTTTATATTTATATATATATATATATATATTTTTTTTTTTTTGGCTGTGTTGGGTCTTCGTTGCTACGCGCAGGCTTTCTCTAGTTGCAGCAAGTGGGGGCTACTCTTCGTTGTGGTGCGCAGGCTTCTCATTGCGGTGGTTTCTCTTGTTGTGGAGCATGGGCTCTAGGTGTGCGGGCTCAGCAGTTGTGGCACATGGGCTCAATAGTTGTGGCTCGCGGGCTGTAGAGCGCAGGTCCAGTAGTTGTGGCGCGTGGGCTTAGTTGTTAGTTGCATGTGGGGTCTTCCTGGACCAGGGCTCGAACCCATGTCCCCTGCATTGGCAGGCGAGTTCTTAACTACTGCACCACCAGGGAAGTCCTACATTTTTTATATTTGAATTGGCTAGTGTTTGTGTATTACTTTTCAAATTTGAAAAATATGATAAGGCTACTTTCATTGAGGGCGCGAAGGTACAATAAAATCAAATAATCTTCTGCTCTTCAAACACTTTCTGATTCAAATAGCTGCAGAGTGGTGAAAAAAATTAATTTACCCAAGGATTGGAGAGTCCAAACAAGGGCTAATGTAAAATTAAGAACACACCAGTCTACAAAAGTGGAGCTGACTTGCTGGTTACCAAGTGAGAGACAAGAAGTTTTAGAGGAGGAAGCTTGGAGGTGGAGGTTCACATCAGTGTTACTGTTACAACATGCACGATTCCCTCAGGTACTGTGGAAAATGAAATCATTATAATGATGAAGAAAAGGAAGTCCTTCGTTACAAAAACAAGCAGTAACTTGATGGATTTCATCACCCCCAAAAGGCAGCACTGACTAAAAAGTTAAAAAAAAAAAGGTCCAGACACACTTAGGTAAAATATGTAAGGTCGTGGTTCAATTAATGGAAATTAAGAATTTGGGGGAGACAAACTTCTTTCCTTTTATTTTAAATTTTTAAAATCTTTTTATGGAGGCGTTTCGGGATCTGCGGGCCCCGATCAAGGCGAAGAGGTAGGCCCGGCCCCGCGAGCCCCCAGCTCTGATCTCCACTCTGGTCCTCCAGTTGCAGACATGGCCAAGTCCAAGAACCACACCACGCACAACCAGTCCCGAAAATGGCACAGAAATGGCATCAAGAAACCCCGATCACAACGATATGAATCTCTTAAGGGGGTGGACCCCAAGTTCCTGAGGAACATGCGTTTTGCCAAGAAGCACAACAAGAGGGGCCTGAAGAAGATGCAGGCCAACAACGCCAAGGCCGTAACTGCACGTGCTGAGGCTATCAAGACTCTTGTAAAGCCCAAGGAGGTCAAGCCCAGGATCCCAACGGGCGGCAGCCGCAAGCTCAGTCGACTTGCCTACATTGCTCACCCCAGGCTCGGGAAACGTGCTCGTGCCCGCATCGCCAAGGGTCTCAGGCTCTGCCGGCCAAAGTCCCAGGCCAAGGCTCAAACCAAGGCGAAGGCTGCAGGTGCAGCTGCGGCTCCGGCTGTGGCTCCCGCTCCCACTCCCGCTCCCAAAGGTGCCCAGGCCCCCACAAAGGCTCCAGAGTAGAGACCTTTGTCTGCCAATGTGAGGACAGAAGGACTGGTGTGACCCCTGGGCTGCTGTCTGCATGGGGCTGGTGTCCTCCTGTGCTATTTGTACAAATAAACCTGAGGCAGGATCTTTCAGTCAAAAAAAAAAAAAAAAAATCTTTTTATGCTTTCCTTTATATTAGTAATTACAATAGCAATGAATGTTTACTGTTAAAAATTCAGACAACAGAGAAGAGTAATGGGTGAAAAGTGAAAGCCCTCCACCCCCCACTTGCACTCCTCAGGAAGAAAGACCCTTATGAGTATATTGTGGCCCCTCCAGACCTTTTTTACAGACAAACAAAAAAACAGATGGTTAGATGGAGAAGCAGATATAGTTTCTTGGTATTTGTTTTGTTTTTTATTCTGCAACTTGCCTATCACTTAATGTATCAGGGACCTCCTTCCCTGACAGTAAGCACAAATGTACTTATTACATTCTTTGTAACAGCTGTGCAATTTATCAAGCCTGGGTATTCCATAATCCTTGAAATCATTACCCTCATTGAAAGACAGCTCTTAGTTTTTCGTTACTTAATTCCATTTAGGTCATTAGTCTTTTATCTATTTATTTATTTTTGGCTGCACTGGGTGTTCATTGCTGTGCATGGGCTTTCTCTAGTTGCAGGGAGTGGGGGTTACTCTTCTTTGCAGTGCGCGGGCTTCTCATTGCAGTGGCTTCTCCTGTTGTGGAGCACGGACTCTAGGTGCGTGGGCTTCAGTAGTTGTGGCACATGGACTCAGTTGTTCCGCGGCGTGTGGGATCTTCCCAGACCAGGGCTCGAACCCGTGTCCCCTGCATTGGCAGGAGGATTCTTGACCACTGCGCCACCAGGGAAGCCCCATTAGTCTCTTTTTAAACGTCCTATTTGGGAAGGTTTCACATTTTTCGAGGATGGATTAAAAACAAGATGCCACCTTTGCTACTTCAAAGTTTCGCTAGGAAAAGTTCCAAAATCATATACAATAATCTCAATAATAAACTATCTTCTGCTAACATATAATAAAAATATAGAGGAAGAAAAGAGGACAGCATTACCAAGAAAATCTGTGCTCCTCTCCAAAGTCAAATGAAAGTAACTACTTACAGCAAACACCAGGAGCAGCCTATGGCTAAAAGCTGAGTATAATTCTTGCACTATAATGTCAAATTTCTTCTACTATATGTCAAAAAATTTTAATTTTACTTCTAAAGTATCCAATAATAAAATAAGAATGTTTAAAATTTTAATAAGATTTCATTAAAAATGAAGAAGCCTGATAAATGCTTCATTCTTATTTCTAGAGAAGTTCATGGTCATATTCAGCTTTGGCCAAATTTTGTATTTTGACACTTGGCCATTCTGCATTTAGCCAGATAAGTAAGGGCACTTCTAATTTCTATATACTCACAGAGAGGACTGTAAATGGATAGAAAGAGATCTGGAAGGACAAACCAATCAGATCATGGTGGTCTATAGGTGGTGGTGATGACGATGATGATGATGGACAGTAATAGTTGAAATTTACACAGCACTCTCTATATGTCAAACACCATTTCTAAGTTCTTTACATAGTTTAACTCGTTTAATCCTCACACCGATCCTATGAGATGGGAACATTATTATTTCTACTTTTCAGATGAGGGAACTGAGGAACAGTGAGGCTTAGTAACTTGCCAAAGGTCACGTAGCTGGTAAGAGGAAGCCTGGGACTCCCACCCACACAGCCTGCTCTGGAGTCAACTCCTGGCCACTATACACATGGCCTCTAATAGCAGAGTAACAGCAGGCAGCTCTAGGGAGGCAGCACCAGAGGAAGGAGGGCCTGACGAAAGGCGGCCTTGGCTGCTATACTCCAAATACTTTTACAGAGCTAAAAGAATTTTACAGTAAATATAGATATTTCAATGTATTACTTGGAAAAAATGGATACTTCATTTATAAGAGTTTTTTTTTTATAAGAGTTTCATTTACACAAGCCAAACTACTAACCTAAACTAAAATTTCATTTACTACCAAAAAATTATGATAAGCATAGATTTTAATCAGGCCTTCTCTTAGTTTATCAAATCCTCCAACCCTTCAATATCAGTGGCAGGGAGAAAGGCAGGGAGAGAGGCTGTTTCAGTCCACACTATTCAAATGAGGACCTGCATATATACAAGAGAAGGTAACTGCAGCTTCCTTAAACAGGGTAGAATTTCCATAGGAATAGAATTCCAAAGGAAAGGAAAATCTCTTCCTCTCAGTGAAGCATTAGGTCTACCATCATTCTGGGCCGAAAGCAGGATCTGCACATTCAAATGTTGATCAGGATGAGCTGGGTGTGACAGCTGGGAGGGGTGGGGATTCTGGCAAATTGAACAAAGCATGCTCATCTAAGAGGATGCTTCCAGCCAGCTGCTGCCGTCTAGAACTACTGACCTAGTGTAGTCCAATCACCTAATTTTTCAAGAGAAGCCAGGAATACAGGTTTTTACATTAAAGCTTCTGAATTTAAACTAAAATCTCCCCAAAATATCATGCAGGACAAAAACAAAAACAAAAAATCTGCAACTCTAATTTGCCCAAGGAGCCCATCAGTTTACAGCCTGTAGCTTATAGAGACACCTTATTAATGTTTCATCTAAAAAGACCAATTCTAGGTAACTAAAGTTTTCCCAGAAGTTGGAATATTTCCTCACAAATTCAATATGCATCTCAGAAGCCTCTAAGCGTCTAAAGAATTTTAGAGGCTTCATTACTGAGTCTCAGTAATCTACAACCCTTGCTAAAATATTTGCCCCCCAGCTACAGGAGTTCCAGTAATCATACAAACCATACCTCTGCCTCATGGCTAGGTATCTGAGGTCCAGGCACCCCTTAACGACGAGGCCATAATCTTGCAGAAGCTTGCTGGCATCTTCTGAACATCCTACTCCAACTTTTAAAATCGTGCCATCTGCCAAAACGTCCAGTAACGTTTTCGGTAGTGCCCTTCCTCCACAGATCAGCTTGGGCAAGCGAACCAAGGCACAGAAGCCACTTGGACAGGCCATTTGAAGGAGTGACAGAGGACTGGCTTTGCCTTCCGAATTCACCTGTAACAGAGGAAAACAGGGCCACAGTTCACACCCCAGCATAGGACCAAGTACAACATGAAAGTCTGGCAAAAAAGTCTAAGAGGTACAGTCTTAATTTCCCAGAGGGAACAACTGACCAGAGTTTGCCTCAAACCTAACGATGAGCCTTTGCTAACGAATGCAATGGACTCTAAGAAGCAGCGGCCTAAACAGAGGTTACCGGGGGCCCAAACATGAGCCTGAAATGAGCAGGCCATATAAATAGTGACCAGCTGACACAGAGCAGTGCTGGGACACACATTGGCAGAGTCATGTGAGACACACTGGTTTTAAAAAGCTAAGGAAGTAAAAGGCTAAGGAGCAGAGCGCCAAATGATGATGTACTCTTTTCATTTTCTAGACTCTTTAACATACATGTTAGTAACTTGACTCATTTACTTGTCATCACTGCCTCAAGATCCGACTTTTAAAAAGAGGTAGGAAATACAGTACCATCAGTAAGTGGTACCTGCCAATATAATAAATCGTAGTAGCACAGAGTGCTTTCTCAGCATTTTATGGTCACAAATGCTGTTCATAAAAAAAATGTATATTGAGCATAAGCTAGGATTCTGATATCTAAAGAAATGAAAATAACTTTATATTTTAACTGATCTACTTTTAATCTTTTTGATGTAATAGATAAATTGGAGAAAGTGCTTAAAGCTAAGGAAATTATTCCCAGAAAAATTTACATTAATTAAAGGTTCCCTAAAGCTATCCACGGAACCCAGGTTAAGCATCCAATAAATTCCAATCCTTCTTATTTTCCAGGAGAGGAAATTTAAGGGCTACAGATGAAACAGTTTGACTAAACATGCAGAGATAATGGCAAAGTCAGAAGTGGAACCCAAATTTCCCAATCTGTACAACAGAGAAGAAACAGTCAAGATCAAGATCACGAAGAGCTGCTGTTAAAACAAAATTGGGAGGGACTTCCTCCTCGACTTCTACTTCAGTGCTAAGTAAAACCACGGTTTAACTCAGAAAAGCTTTAGGATTCCCCTTCTCAGGCATTGTTTTATCATATCCTCAAATGGAAACATGCCAGTTTGATTTCCAAAGTGTCTATTTCTTGGAAGATCAACAAGACCCAGAAGAAACTTGACTACTGGTTCCTATTCTATAACAATTCATCTGGATGTGGCCAAATCACTTTTTTTTTTTATTAAAGCATAATTCCCTCCCTCTATAATACTGGCTCTCTCCAAGAAAAAGCAGAAAATCTCTACTTCTAATATTTAGCACTGCTAATTTGACATAATACTCACTGCTAATTCCTAAGGCCAGATCTTTGAAAATCTTTTCAGTCAAGTTCCGTTGTCTAAAATACATTAAATAAATAGCTAGCTAGCTAGATAAGTTGTCCTTTTAATACTGTTTCTGGATTGTGCTTAAGATTCACTGTATTATAATTAAGGTTTTTCCACTAGGAATCCAAATGTTTATGATTCCAATAGGTACCCAATTTATACTGAATGTATGATTGGAAGAATATTGCTTCTAGCAGACTCAATTTGGCTTAAAGAATAAGGTATCTAGTCTTTTTGCGGGGGGGGGGGCTGTGTCAGGTCTTAGTAGCAGAACATGGGATCTTCATTGCGGCATGCGGGATCTTTAGTTGCGGCATGCGGACTTCTTAGTTGCGGCATGCAGACTCTTAGTTGTGGCATGAAAACTCTTAGCTGTGGCATGCAAACTCTTAGCTGTGGCATGCATGCAGGATCTAGTTCTCCCACCAGGGATTGAACCCGGGCTCCCTGCATTGGGAGCATAGAGTCTTACCCACTGGACCACCAGGGAAGTCCCAAGAATAAGATATCTAGTCTTAATTTCTTATATTTCCCCCTTTTGCCAACATCTTTTGCCTTGACATCACTTACCACCCATGGAAAATAATGAAACCCTTGGCTTACCAACATTGTATTTAATAGGAAAAAAAAAACACATTTTAATTTCGTTAGCATTATGTAATCCAGGGGTCACTGGGTTTTTTGTTTGGTTTTTGACTAGTCGACTCATAAGAAATGTTTGGGACATACACAATACATGTACATATGCATTTATAAATCATATAAATGTAGTACTATACTAACGTGTTAAGACATTATGAAATACACACGAAAGTAAAAATTTGAAATGAATGATTTCAGTGATTCACTCACAGAGGACTGGTTTAGGGATCCTCCTTCCTGAGGGCCAGTGAACATCCATTTTAGCTTCAGGGAACTTACAAATCCAGAGCAAATAAAACATTATGGAAAAGTCCGTGATTCTTTAAATGACCCCACAATGGCAGCAGGGAGCAAAAAATAATCTGAGACCATATTCTGGGCTGGACCAAGGTTAACTATCTGTGGAGTTTATGTGTCAGTTAAACTAGACCATGGCTTTGAGACAGGAATGAGCTTGTCCTGTTCAAGTGACAGAATGAAGGCTCAATGAGGCCGGAAAGTAGTAAGAGGAAGAGAAAAGGAGACAAAATCAGAGATGCTGAGAGAGGCAAGAGCATGTGAGTCCTTAAGAACACATAAGTAATTAAGACATCTTGGTTTTATAAGAAGCAATGGAGGCTTTTCAAGCAGGGGACTGAGACGATCAGATTAGCATTTTTAAAAGATCACTTTGCTTACTCTATGGAGAAGGGATCATAGGTATATGAGTCCAAGTAGGGAGGCCAGTCAGGAGGCTACTACAAAGGTCCAAATAAGAGACTCTTGAGGGTTGGACTAGGAAGGAAGTAGAGGAGATGTAGAGAAGTATATGGATGCAAAATCTATTTTGGAAATAACAAGGATAATACTTCCTAAATGGAAATGAGGGTTAATAGTAAGGAAAAAGGAGGGGACTTCAAGCAAGCCTGAAGCCTGGGCCTGCAGAAGGATGCTCTTGGGAAAATGACCTTCACTTCATTCAGTCTTTTTTACACCAATTACTTTGCACCTGTTAAGCAAGGCAGTCTATAGCCAGAGACTCCAGAAAAAATCAGGCAGGAGTCAGGGGCCAGAAATCTATTTAACATCTCCCTCTCCCCAGAAGAAAGGCAATAATAGCTTCTAAAACATGGCAGAATCCTCATTTTATACAGGTGATTTATCCATACTTACACATCACCATGGGTAACTTGGGGGAATCTGGAAACACATACCTCTATCTGGTAGAATGCTGTGTTATTTCCTGCTTTCTATAACCACTTCTTTGAATTTCCACATATTTTGCCATTAAAGAAACTTAACATATTATAACTGCCTTTTTGTGTCTGACTTTCAATCATATCACTTCTGTTAGACAAACCTTAGCAGGGAGGATGTCTCTCTTGAGTTTAATCTTAAAGGTGGAGAAGACTAGGGATAATACAGGTTTGGGAAGAAAAATCGAGAGGTCTGTTAGGAACATGTTAAGTCTGAGATGACTATTAGACATTCAAGGGAGATGTCAAGTAGACGGGTGGATGTAAAGGGCTGGAGTTCTAATTTTGAGAGTCTTCAGCCTATCAACGATATTTAAAGCTACAAAATTAGATGAGGTCATTTAGAAAAAGAATAGAGATCAGAGGACATAAATTAGTAGTCCTTGGACCTGTCTGCTGACCCACAGATGTTTAATATTATATATTTCTTTGATCTCCACATTTTAAAAACTTGTGCCAAAACTTTTAAATTGCAGTGGAGTCCACATTTTTAAAAAATCTATATATCGAGTTTCTTTTTAAAGAACTGGACAATCTGGCAACACTTGGCTTGAACTGTATAGCAGCTTCCTCATTTATATAAGGCATGAATTCTCTAATTCACCATAATGTCTTCTCAACACTGAAGCCAACTGGCATTTCCCATTTATCATTGTATTTGTAAACCACTGTTTTTCCAGCAAAGAAATATTTCTCAGGATCCATGTCTCTATAAAACTAGGAAAATGGAAGATAGATCACAGAGGTCTTGTGTTTAAAGAAAAAAGGGAGGGAGCATACTTCTTTATGAAATTGAAGAATACTCCTATGCATTCAAAAATGCAAACAATCACTCTACATTGTCCATTTACCTTTCCTGTCTGGACCTTGTAGGCATCTGAGTTTGCAGCCCCTGGGGGGATACAGAAGAGACCAAGCTTAAGTCAACTCAATATTTGGATGTGAGGTAGAAGGGGGATCAGAAAAGGAAAAAGAAGGAAGAACAGTAAGACAGAAGATAGGAGAGTATGATGGCATGAAAGCCAAAGAGAATGTCTCGTGCAGGAATTATGCAGATGCTTTTGAGAGCTATAATAACATGAGTCCAAATAAGTGTCCACTGGACTGGAAAACAAGAAAGCCATCAACTTCATCCGTTTCAGTGGAGTAGTATGGTAGGATGTCAGATTAGAGTAGGTCGAAGAATAAATGGAGAATAGCAAATTATACCCAAACAAGTAGATGAAAAGAAATAATAAAGAGCAGAAATCAGTGTAATGGAACAAACATACAATAAAGATCAACAAAGCCAGAAGTTGGTTCTCTGAAAAGACTAATAACACTGATAAACCCATGGAAGGAGTAATCAAGAAAAAAAAAAAAGAGAAGCAAATAAGCATTGTCAAAAATGTCCTTACATAAAAAAAAAAAAGTCCTTACATATCCATCAGATAGGAAAAAAAAAAAAAGTCACTGGATATTATAAACAAGTATATGCCTGTAATTTAAAATTTTGAAAGAAGACACATTTAGATGAAAAATAAAATTTATCAAAACAGACATGAAGAAATAGAAAATATGAATAGCCCCAAAACTATTTAAAAAATTGTATTCATAATTCAAAAACTTCCCTCAAAAGAAAACTCCAGATGGCTTCACCAGTAGATTCTAATCAAACATTTAAAGAAAAAAGAATGACAATCTTACACAAACTCTTCCAGAGAACACAAAACCAAGGAACAGCCCTAACTTGTATGAGGCCAGCATAACATTTTTATCAAAATCTGACAAGGTCATTTCTAGAAAGGAAAATTATAAGCCAATATCACTCATGAATATAGATTATTTTTAAAACACTAGTGAAGTGAATTCAGCAATGTATAAGGAGAATAAGACATCATGACCCAGTTGGATTTATGCCAGGAATTCAAAAATCAATGTATTTTCACCACAAGAACAGAATAAAGGAGAAAAACTACATACTCATCTCAAGAAATTCAGAAAAGGCACTTAATAAAATTCAACAACTATTCATAATTAAAAAAAAAAACTTTTTTAAAATTGAAGTATAATTGATTTACAATATTGTGTTAGTTTCAGGTGTACAGCAAAGTGATTCAGTTTTATATATATATATATTTCAAATTATTTTCCATTATATGTTATTATAAGATATTAAATCTAGTTCCCTGTGCTATACAATAAATCCTTGTTGCTTATCTATAATAGTTTAATAGTTTATATCTGTTAATCTCATACTCCTAGTTTATCCCTCCTCCACTCCCTTTCCCCTTTGTTAATCATAAATTTGTTTTCTATGTCTGTGAGTCTATTTCTGTTTTGTATATAGATTCATTTATCATTTTTAGATTCCACATATAAGTGATATCCTATTAATATTTGTACTTCTCTGTCTGACTTACTTTACTTAGTATGATATTCTCTAGGTCCATTCTTGCGGCTGTAAATGACAATATCTCATTCTTTAAAAAAAAAAAAAAAATTGGGAATTCCCTGGCGGTCCAGTGGTTAGGACTCCACACTTTCACTGCCAAGGGCCCGGGTTCAGTGCCTGATCAGGGAACTAAGATTTCACAAGTTGCGTGGCGCAGCCAAAACAAAACAAAACAAAACAAAAAAACTCTTAAGAAACCAAGAATAGAATTGAATGTATTTAATCTGTAAACAAACCTACTGCAGATATCATACTCAATATGAAAATGTTGAAAGCTGTCAATCTGAGATAGAGAATAAGTCAAGGATGCCTACTGTCACCACTCATACTGAGCACTATATTGAGATCCTCGCCAGTTCAGCAAGGCAGGAAAAGAAATACAAACTGTAAGGACTGGAAAAAAAATGGTCACTTCACAGATAATATAATAGTTTATATAGAAACCCAAAAGAATCCAGAAGTAATTAGAATTAATAAGTGAGTTTAGTAAGTTCCTTAATATAAGAGAAATACATATAAAGTTACGTTTCTATATACCAGAAAAAACACAACTTTAAAAAAAATTAATTAATTAATTACTTTGTTTTTGGCTGCGTTGGGTCTTCGTTGCTGCGTGTGGGCTTTCCCTAGTTGTGGTGAGTGGGGGCTACTCTTCGTTGCGGTGCGCAGGCATCTCATTGCGGTGGCTTCTCTTGTTGCAGGGTACGGGCTCCAGGTGTGCAGCCTTCAGTAGTTGTGGCGCACGGGCTTAGTTGCTCCGTGGCATGTGGGATCTTCCCGGACCAGGGCTCGAACCCATGTCCCCTGCATTGGCAGGCGGATTCTTAACCACTGCACCACCAGGGAAGTCCCACAACATTTTTTAAGATTTCATTTATAACAGAATTATTTTAATCACAGAAAACTACAAATATATTATTAAGAGAAGTTAAAGATCTAAATAAATATTCTTAGATTATAAAACTCAGTGTTGGAAAGAAGTCAATTCCCCACAAACTGATCTATTGATCCAATGCAATCTTAATCAAAATATCAAGAAATTGTTTTTGGTAGAACCTGAAAAGCTGATTCTAAAATGTATAACGAAATGCAAAGGACCAAGACTATCCAAGACCCTCCGGGAAAAAAACAAGATAGAAAGTCTTGCTGTGGCAGATATCAAGAGTCATTATAAAGCAACAGTAACTAAGACAGTTTGTGAGCACCGGTGGAAGAACAGAAAAATAGACTACTAGAGTGTCCAGAAATAGATCTATTCATATAGAGATACGTGTTTGGGGACTTCCCTGGTGGTGCAGTGGTTAAGAATCCGCCTGCCAATGCAGGGGACACGGGTTCGAGCCCTGGTCCGGGAAGATTCCACATGCCACGGAGCAACTAAGCCCGTGCACCCCAACTACTAAGCCTGCGCTCTAGAGCCCACGAGCCACAACTACTAAGCCCACGTGCCACAACTACTGAAGCCTGCGTGCCTAGAGCCCGTGCTCCGCAACAAGAGAAGCCACTGCAACGAGAAGCCCACGCACCTCAACGAACAGTAGCCCCGGCTCGCCACAACTAGAGAAAGCCCGCACCCAGCAACAAAAACCCAACGCAGCCAATAAATAAATAAATAATTTATTTATTTAAAAAAAGAAAATGAAAAAAAGAGATACCTGTTTTATGATAAAGTGGCATTGCACAGCAGTGAGATTTATCTTTTCAATCAGTGGTGCTAGGACAATTGGATATCCATAAAAGAAAAAATGAAACTCAACCCTACCTCACATCATACACACACACACACACACACACACAAATCAATTCCGGATCGATTATAAATCTAAATATGCAATGTTAAAACCACAGAACTCTGGCTTCCCTGGTGGCGCAGTGGTTAAGATTCCACCTGCCAATGCAGGGACACAGGATCGAACCCTGGTTTGGGAAGATCCCACATGCCATGGAGCAACTAAGCCCGTGCGCCACAACTACAGAAGCCCGCACACCTAGAGCCCGTGCTCCGCAACAGGAGAAGCCACCGCAGTGAGAAGCCCACGCACCATAACGAAGAGTAGCCCCCGCTAGCCGCAACTAGAGAAAGCCTGTGCGCAGCAACAAAGACCCAACACAGCCAAAAATAAATGTAAAAAAAAAAAAAAAGACTGGTAAGAATCTGAAAAAGACTTTACTGATGTCTCTCTGTAAGTGAATCAAGTGGATGTACAGCAGCAAGAAACAGCATTGAAAATCAGCTATACACCGTTATAAAAATAAATTCCCCCCCCCAAAAAAAGACACAGAGAGAGAGAGAAATTCTTACAGAATTCGTTCAGGGGCTGTGATGCAACCTGGACAGACCACATCTAGACCCACAGCTGGATGGGACCTAAGGCTGCACACTCGTGAGGCTGAGAGGCTTGGTGAGGATGGGCCAGCAAATGCAGCCCCTTTAGAGTAATACTGCCTGGTCCCCATTCCATGGGTCCCAAATCTCCAGGTGCTGGGGACCCTTCCTACAGCTAAAACATGCATGCGACACCCAGAGGATGGTACACCGGCTGATGGGGAAGAGTTTGGAAAAGGCACCTCATCTCCTCATCCCCTGGTGGTCGGGTTACCCCCTCCAGCCTCTTTCCTAACAATCTCCCCACTTGGGGAAGTCAGCACCTTCAACATCCTGTTTCACACAGTTTGGAATTTGTCCAGAGGATGAAGTGGAAGGGGGTGAACCAATGAGAGACAAGCCCTAGTTGTTTGGACAGGCACATGCCACTCTAATTTCCAATCAGGAAGAGGAACTGACCAAAGGCTCAGCCTGCTCCCGGAACCAGAATAGGGCTTGAAGCAATCCTGCTGTTTTGTGGCCAGTTCCCAAAACAAGTTGAAAAATGGAGCTCAGGGGCACTGCAATTCAGAAAACTGCAGGGTTGTAAATGATACCTATTGTCGAAAAATGTCTTGAGGTAAGTCATCAAAAAGGACTTGTAAGCAAGGCAGAATTGCAGGAAAGGAATTTCAAGAGGTAGATTGGACCTGCCATTAAAGCACATGAAAAGCGGCTGCACTTCGTCAATGATGCAGTTTTGGCCAACCAAACAGGTGGACAATGCAAATCAACACTACAAAGAGGTATCACTTCGCATCAGTCAGACGGGGCATCCTCACAAAGTGTAAAAACCAGAAATTCAGGACAGCGTGTGGAGAAGGGGGAGCCCTGTTATGCTCATGGTGGGAATATAAATTGCCAACGGCCACTCTGGAGAAGTGTATTGTGTTTAAAAAAAAATCTAAAAAACAGAGCTACAGAGCATATGGCACTTCCAATCATGGGCGTATATCTTGGGAAAACCAAACATCGACAGGACACAGGCATCCCAACGTTTAGTGCTGCTCTGTTTACAAGAGCCTTGACTTGGATACAACCTAAATGTCCTTGGAAGGAAAAAATGGATAAAGAAGATGTGGTACTTATGTACGATGGAATATTACTCAGCCATGAAATCAATGAAATAAGGCCAGTTGCAGCAACTTGGGTGGACTTAGGTATGATCATTCTAAGTGACATAAGTCAGACAGAAAAAGAGACATCATAAGTTATCACTTATAGGTGGAATCTAAAAATGGCTACACGTGAACTAAATTACAAAACAGAAACAGAGTCACACACTTAGGGTTTCCCTGTTGGCGCAGTGGTTAAGAATCTGCCAGCCAATGCAGGGGACACAGGTTCGAGCCCTGGTCCAGGAAGATCCCACATGCCGCGGAGCAACTAAGCCCGTGCGCCACAAATACTGAGCCTGCACTCTAGAGCTCGTGAGCCACAACTACTGATCCCACGTGCCACAACTACTGAAGCCTGCACGCCTAGAGCCCGTGCTCTGCAACAAGAGAAGCCACTGCAAGCCCGTACACCTCAACGAAGAGTAGCCCCCGCTTGCCACAATTAAAGAAAGCCTGCGTGCAGCAACGAAGACCAAACGCAGGCAAAAATAAATAAATAAAATAAGTAAATTTATATATATATTAAAAAATCCAAAAAAACTCCAAGAAAATAACAGGAGAGTATATTCATGACTAGGGATAAGGTAAGGCTTGTTACACAGCACTATATATAGATCTTCTGATCATCAAGCTTTAACAATAAAAGGATGTAAAGGCAATCCACAGAATGGGGGAAGACATTTACTGTACATTTAACTCACAAAGGGTTCATAACCAAAATATATAAAGAACTATAAATCAGTAAGAAAAAGACAACTCAATAGAAAAAGAGGCAAGAGACTTGAACAAGTACTCCATAAAAGAAGATATCAAAATAATCAATAAAATATAGAAAGATGCTCAATCTCAGTACTGGTCAGGGACATGCAAGTTAAAACCACAATGAAATATTACTACACATCCTACTACATCCATTAGGATGGCTAAAATTTTTAAATCTGACAGTACCAAATGTGGACAAGGATATAAGACAAAGGGAATCTTCATACAGTCTTGGTGAGAGATTAAATTAGTAGAACCACTTCTGAAAACAGCTAGAAACAATAGGTACACTCATTACTACTGATGAGGGTAAACTAGTTAAAACCACCTTGGAAAACAATTTGGCATTATTTATGAAAGTTAAAGATATATATACAAACTCTATGACCTAGAACTCCACTCATAGAGACATATGCCCAATAATAATAAGTGCATTTGTTCACTGCAGCATTCTTTGTAAGAGCCCCAAACTGTAAACAACCCAAAAGTCCATCAATATTAGAACGGATGAATAAATCATGATATGTTTACACAATGGACATATGGCAATGAATCACAGTCACACACAACATGGGTAAATCTCACAAACGTAATGTTGAACAAAAGAAGCCAGACACAAAATACACACACGATAGTTTCATTTACATTAAATTTAAAAAGCAGACAAAACTCGGGCTTCCCTGGTGGCGCAGTGGTTGAGAGTCCGCCTGCTGATGCAGGGGACACGGGTTCGTGCCACGGTCTGGGAAGATCCCACATGCCGCGGAGCGGCTGGGCCCGTGAGCCATGGCCGCTGAGCCTGTGCGTCCGGAGCCTGTGCTCCACAACGGGAGAGGCCACAACAGTGAGAAGCCCGCATACCCTCCCCCCCCAAAAAAAGCAGACAAAACTCAATTATCGTGCCTAGGCATGCATTTTTTTTTTTTACATCTTTATTGGAGTATAATTGCTTTACAATGGTGTGTTAGGACATGCATGTTTAAGTAGTAAAAGTATAAAGAAAAACACGAAAGTAAATACCATAAAATCAGGATAATACTAACCCTTGGTGGGAGAACAGTGATTACTAGGGGTCACAAGGGGAGCTTCTGGGGTACTAGCAAATTCTGTTTCTTGACCTAGTTTCCAGTTACACAGCTGTTTTCTTTAGTGAAATCATTTAGCTCTTTGTTTTTGTTTCAGGCACTTTTTTTTTTTTTTTGCGGTACGCGGGCCTCTCACTGTTGTGGCCTCTCCCGCTGCGGAGCACAGTCTCCGGACGCGCAGGCTCAGCGGCCATGGCTCACGGGCCCAGCCGCTCCGCGGCATGTGGGATCTTCCCGGACCGGGGCATGAACCCGTGTCCCCTACATTGGCAGGCAGACTCTCAACCACTGCGCCACAAGGGAAGCCCAGGCACTTTTCTTGATGTGTTTTATTTCAAAATAAAAAAAGATTAAAAAAAAAAAAAGACTCAAGGGGTAAGTTAAATAGCAGATTACACAAAACTAAAGAAAGAAAAAGGGAACTATAAAAGAGACCTGAAGAAATTGTACAGAATGAATCCAGAGAGACTAAGATATGTTAAATATAAAAGAGATTACCAGACATGTAGGAGAGCAGAAAAAGTTCAGAATATAGCTGATTTAATTCCAGCAAGAAAGAAGAAGGAAAAAAAAAAGGAAGAAGAAGAAGGTGAAAGAGGAGGGGTAGGAAGAAGAGAAGGAGGAGGAGAAGAAGAAAAAACAGGGTAAAGGCAATCTTCAAAGAGAATTTAAAAATTGATATGATACCAATCCTTACATCCAGGATATCTCTCAGAATCCCAAACAGGAAATACAGAAAGATAACAACACTAGTCTCATGACAGCGAATCTTCAGAACCAGCAACTCAAAAAGATCTTAAAAGGAGCTACCAAAAATTAGATTACCTATAAAGAATCAACATTTACACTCACAGTTATTTTCAACAGCAACATTGGAAGCCAGAAGAAAGTGGAATGCGATCTTGAAAATGATAAGTTGCTAAACTAGAATTTCATATCCAGCGAAAATATCTTCGAAGATCAAAAGCAAAATAAAGACACTTTCAAAACAATAATAATTAAGTTTACTATCAATGACCGCTCCAGAAATGAACTTCTAAAGGACAACCTTAAAGAGAATATGCCAGAAAGTTCTGAGATATAGAAAGATGAGCAAAGAAAAAGGTAAACACTTTGGTAAATTGAAACGAATACTGACTGTGTAAAACAAGAACAAAAACAATAACTAAGCAAATACTTACACAAAAGTGAATGAAAGAGAAAACAAATCAGAAATGGAAGAATGAAAAGAAGGAGGATGGATGAAAGTTCTTCTGTGGCAGCAATCAGAGAAATGCAATCACACCTGAAGGGAACGTGGCATCAGAAGAAGTTCAATACATTCCAAAGCCATAAGGAACTGGGTTTTGGATTATTTGCCACTTAAACGTACTCTGCTACAGTGATTAAACATATTATTATTAAATCGATTGCATTACTATTCACTTCAGACTACCCTGTTGTTGCTGCAGTTATACTTCACTTGGTAGGATAATCAAGGTGTTTGGCAAATGTGAATTTTCCTAATCTACTAAAGCTCACTGTTTACTAATGTTTTCTTCTATGGTTGTTGGTGTAAATATGTCTAAAATGATATAGAAATATGTTTATTTCTAAAATGATATAATTCTTATACACAATAAACAAAAGGTGCCCAATCCTTTCCTGATGGCCCAAGGTCATTGGTATAAACTACTACTGCTATTGCTGATATAAAGAAATACCCTCGAGAACTCCCTGGCGGTCCAGTGGCTAAGACGCCACACTTTCAAGCAGAGGGCACAGGTTCAATCCCTGGTCAGAGAACTAAGATCCCGCAAGCCGTGCAGCGCACGGCCAAAAAAGAAAAAAAAGAAATACCCTCAGTAGCTCCTTAAGGCCTTATGTGACTACTAAACCTTGCCCACACTGTCAGGTGTTCTCTTCTTGGTCATCATTGTACTGGCATCTTTAGTTCCTCCTACCAACCTGTGATCTGATTTTGTGGCAGCAATTCTGCTTAGGGCCTCTTTCGATTACACTTCCTGGCTCTTGACTGTATTCCAGATACCCAGAAGACATAGATCACAGAATTTTGGCAAGGTATTATGCTGAATTAATAAGAGATGATAACTGTGATTTATTTATATTTTGTAGTATCTTCTGTTGCAAGGAGATTAAAGTTCACTCTGTGAGTCAGAATGACAGAAGAGTAGATGTACCATATTATCCTCATCACAACTATGTAACAACTCCCCCAAAGTAATAGCTATTAGAAAAATTAACCGATGGCTAAGGAAAACCAGCTCAAATGCTGGTTACTAGCTTCACAGCCTTGGGCAAGTAACTAAACCTTTTAACACTTCCTATCTGTAAAGAAATAATAACAGTATCTTCCTACGAACGATTATTGTCAAAATTAAATGAGATAATGAAAAAAAACACAATATAATACCTGGCTTAGAGTAAATAGTGTCTAGCATTTAAACTATTATCTTTTTAAATCCCAATTTGTGTAATAAACACATATTTAACTAGACCTCCTTAACTATCTTCTCCATGGCATCCTATGAAAATACTATTAAAAATATTAACAGTAGCTAATATATAACGAGCAATTACTCTCTGTTAAAATTGTGCTGAAGTCTATACAGGGATTATCTATTTGAATCCTTAAAAAAGCTCTGGGCGGTAGATACCATTACACACACACACACACACACACACACACACACACACACACACCGCTACAGATAAGTACACTGAGGCTCAAAGAGGTTAAGTACTTGTTCAAGTTCACAGAATAAGTGGTGAAAATGGACTCATGTAGCTCAGACTCCAGAATCCATGATTATAAGCACTCCCCTATCCTGAGAAGAGAAGCCGCTTCTCCTTCTGCTAAAATCTATTTACAAATAAGCTGAGCACAAGCTAATTCTCCTTTAATCTTATCCTCTATTTGACTATTCAAGGTCCCTAGCTGGAAAAGCAGAAAAGATACGTTTCGTTTTTTGCCTTTTAACTTACCCACTCACAGTCGATTCCAAGCACTGGAAAATCTTCTAACTCACTCCTAAGCAAGGGCTCAATTTGATCCCACTCCGCCTCCTGAGACACAGTCGCCACCTTTGCTCTAAGGATCCTCTCTTCCCACGAGGCTCTGGGGGCACTGGAGTGCTGCTGGTCCTCTGCTGGAGTGGGCCGCTCTCTCCTGCCTGGCACTTTCGGCTGCTGCTGTGACAGCTGCTGCTGGGTCACACGACTTGCTTTACTCCTCCGACGCTGGATGCCTTTCCACAGGACAAACCCCCCGACAGCCATACCAAGAAGGGTGGTCACTGTCAAAGCCACTAAGTGTTTAGACATCTTCAACTTTTCTGTTGTTTAGGAAAGCATATCACTAATCCCACAATCTGCAAAACAAATGGCAACAATATATTCACATACAGAATTTAAAGGTCCACGGATACAAGTCCCCCCCAACCCCACAAAAGACGTTGCATTCACAATCCATGTGCTCACAAACTAAAACAATTGCTACAAATTTCCACATGAAACAGTGATATTTTAAAATATTTTCCCCCTTTTGTATGTCCTGTACTCCATCTCTATCTCCATCCAAGAAAAACCCCCTGCCCTCTACCAGTTGCCCAGGGCTCTCTTAATCCTATAAAATCACATCAATCAAAACAGAATAAACTAGACTCTTACTTCCACTTGCTGATTTATTGTGAGTAAATTTTAGTTAATGGATCTTCCTCAGGGTGTTTGTGTTTGAACCTTCAATCTCTAAGAGTTGAAGGGAAACTTCTGCTTTGCAATTTAAAAAAAATCTAGGGCTTCCTTGGTGGTGCAGTGGTTAAGAGTCTGCCTGCCAATGCAGGGACATGGGTTCAAGCCCTGGTCCAGGGAGATCCCACATGCTGCGGAGCAACTGGGCCCGTGTGCCACAACTACTGAGCCTACGTGCCACAACTGCCGAGCCTGCAAACCTACAGCCCGTGCTCCACAACAAAGAGAAGCCACCACAATGAGAAGCCCTCGCACCGCAACGAACAGTAGCCCCTGCTCGCCACAACTAGAGAAAGCCCGTGCGCAGCAACAAAGACCCAACGCTGACAAAAATAAATAAATAAAAATTTTAAAAAATCTAATCTTCTGCAACTGGTAGGGGGACTTTTACTTTTCTAGGAGGCGTGGCTGGTGAGGGATGGAGCAATCAGGCTTGAGTGCACATGGATTTTCCGTTGCTCCAGAGGTCTCGGTAGTTCTCCGTGGAAACACACTCAGTTATTGAGGGTAAGCTAGGACAGTACAAAAGGGAAGACAGGACTAGAAAAGAAAAAGAACAGAACTTAGAGAGCCAGGATGTTCAGGAGGAGGTTGCAAATTGAAATGTCCACGGGGTCCAAACAGGATAACACAAATAAGTGAAGCAAGCCAAGTGCAAGAGAAAACTGACACAGACATCCTATTAAATATGTAGGAACTGTCTTCCTTTCTATCACAAAATAGCCTCTTTTCCATTTTCTGTACGTGAAATAAAACTCATATTTTATGGCAAGACAAGAAAAATTTAAATAAAAAATTTTTTTCTATCCTTTGGTCTCCTCTCTCCTCCCACTGTGCACTGTGTATCTACATTATGCATTAACCTAAACTTCCCCATTGAGAGAAATACCTGCTCAACCATAAAGAGCAATATTCTAGCATCAATAAGACAACTCCTTAAAGATGCCATTCCTTCTTGATCTCATAAGGGGTCACATGGCACTTAGATCTGGATCATGTAAACTGCCAATAATACAGCATTTGATGTACAGCCTCTGTCTCAAAAAACTTATATAACTGCGCCTTGACTTCTAAGGGAAGGAACAGGTCTCAGAGCTTTCTGAGATGCTCTTCCTGGGTTATAATCCTCAAATTTGGCTCAAATAAAATCTTCCATTTCTTTCTCAGACCAACTGATTAATTTTTTCATCAATGCTTATTACAATGTGGTTTTTCTCCATCTATCTCTTGTTTTCCTATTTTTGACAGAAAAATAGGCATATACAACTATCTCTGTACTATTTTAAAAGACAACAGTAAATGTGTAACAATAAATGGTAAGTGGCCTTTGGCCTCAATAATGGAGACAAAACATGGGAGAGCAACCATTCAGCACAAGGTGTTCATCCTGTTTGTGAAGAAGGCCCAGTGTGGTCAGATTATCCTGATTACTCAAGAAAAGTTAGATATCTGAATTTTATGTGAAATATCACCATTTTTAAGTGTTAGCAACAAATTTAGAGTCTTTGAAACATTGTGCCAGCCAAATAAAAACATTTGGGGCTCTGGGTTACCCATCTGTAGGCTCTGACCTAAAATCTATACTGCCCAAAGACACAGTGACCTGTTAGACCCTGCCTATACTTCTCTATGGCTGAGGGTTTCCCATTTAATGGGAATTCCTTTTTTTTTTTTTTTTGGACATGCTGTGGGGCATGTGGGATCTTAGTTCCCTGACCAGGGATTGAACCCAGGCCACAGTGGTGAAAGCTCGGGATCCTAACCAAGAGACTACCAGGGAACTCCCAATGTGCACTACTTTTATCAATTTTTAAAAGCGTCAACAACAAATTTTTTAAAATAATTTAATATTTACAACAACCCTGGGCTGTAATTATGCCTACAGAGATATTCAGCAATGGAGAGGAAAAATGGAATCACAACAACTATTACAGTACTAATGAAAACAATAAAATGGCTACGCTGTTTTTAAAATATTTACTTTTTTGCAGAAACTGTGCTTAAGTATTCATATGTACTTTCTCCAGCACTTTTATTGAAGAGGAAACTGAGACTTAATGAGTTTAAAGAACTTGCATAGAGAGATTTCTAGTTAACATACTCTGAGAAGACATAAAAACCCTTCCCTTTCTCACTCTAAACAATACAAATGTTGGAGAAAACATTAAAAAGATAATAAGGGGCTTCTCTGGTGGCACAGTGGTTAAGACTCCGTGCTCCCAATGCAGAGGGCCCAGTCTCGATCCCTGGTCAGGGAACTAGATTCCACATGCTTGCTGCAACTGAGTTCACATGCCACAACTAAGGAGCCAGCAGACTGCAAGTAAGGAGCCCGCCTGCCACAACTAAAGAGCCGACATGACGCAACTAAGACCAAACCCAACCAAATAAATAAACAAATATTTTTTAAAAAGATAATAAAAGTTTAATACACAGTTAAACTTAAAAAGAAGAAAGGGAAATCATCAAGTGTCAGAAATGGAAGAAGGGAACCCACAGTGGGTAGGAGATAAAGCTGGGCAGAGACCAGAACTCATACCAGCCCCAGTGCTGGAGAATATCACCAGCCCAGGGACAGAAGTCTAGGCCACAGGCCCAGGGCACAGTGGAGATGCAAGAGAGTGTTGCCTTGTCCATGAACAAGAACCTGTAAGTGTTCACCTACTATGGTCCAGGCAAGACATCTGCCCAAGGATGAGAATATGAACACAGTCCCTTGAAGATCGGCCAAAGTGGTGGAGTAGAAAGACCCTGAGCTCACTTCCTCTCACAACCACACCAAAACCACAACTATCTGCAGAATAACCATCTATGAAAAAGACCAAAACCTCCCAGAAAAGATCGTCTACAACTAAAGACACAAAGAAGGAACCACAAGATGAGTAGAAGGGGACATGATATAATCAAGTCCCATACTCCCAGGTGGGCAATACACAAACTGGAGAATAATTATAGTGCAGACGTGGGAATTCCCTGGTGGTCCAGTTGTTAGGACTCCACTCTTTCACTGCTAAGGGTGTGGGTTTGATCCCTGGTCACAGAACTAAGATTCTACAAGCCATGTGGTCAAAAAAAAAAAAAAAAAAAGTTATAGTGCAGAAGTTCTCCCACAGAAATGAGAGTTCTGAGCCCCACGTTAGGCTCCCCAGCCTGGGGGCCCTGCAGCAGGAAGACTAGCCCCCAGATCATTTGGCTTTGAAGGCCAGCCGGGCTTAATTTCAGGAAGGACTGTGGGAAATACAACTTCACTCTTAAAGGGCACACACAAGATCTTACATGCACCGGGACTCAGGGCAAAAGCAGTAACTTGATAGGAGTCTGAGTCAAACCTACCTGCTGGCCTTGGAGAGGTGGGAAGCCGGCCGTAGCTGACAACAGCTACATTTGGCAGCTCAGTCACATTTGGAAGCCAGTGCTGGTGGGCGTGATCTTGGGCTCCTCCCTCTAGCCATTAGAGCCAAGACCTAGCCCCATCCAATAGTCTGTAGGCAGCAGTGCTGGGATGCCGCAGGCCAAACAACTAACTGAGTGCAGACACAGCCCCACCCATAAGCAGACAGGCTTCCTAAAGTCCTCCTGAGCCCACAGCCTCCTCTAAACACTCCTCTAGACAGGACCTTGCCCACCAGAGGGCCAAGACCCAGCTCCACCCACCAGTGGGCAGACAGTGGCCCTGCCCTCCAGGAAGCCTGCACTAGCCTCTAGACCAGCCTCAGCCACCAGGGGACAGACACCAGACACAAGAAAACCACAATCCCACAGCCTGTGGACCTAGCCTGCCCACAGCAGGCTAGAACCTACCCTGGGACCAGCTGGGCCCTGGCCCTGTGCACTAGCAGGCCAACGCAAGCTTCGGGACACTCCAGACCCCATACCAACTGTGTCAGGAATCACCACCTCCCTGACAACCAATGATCTAAAACAAGCTCTGTGGGCTTCCCTGGTGGCACAGTGGTTGAGAGTCCGCCTGTTGATGCAGGGTACATGGGTTCGTGCCCCAGTCCAGGAAGATCCCACATGCCGCGGAGCGGCTGGGCCCGTGAGCCGTGGCTGCTGAGCCTGCGCGTCCAGAGCCTGTGCTCCGCAACGGGAGAGGCCACAACAGTGAGAGGCCCGCGTACGGAAAAAAAAAAAAAAAAAAAGCCCTGGGATCCCTGGACCCTGCAGCCAGACTCCAGGAACTGGCTCTGCCTGCCAGTAGTCCAACAGTAACCTCAGGGCCTGGCTTCACTCGCCAGTGGGCAGGCAACAGCCCCAGAGTTCTCCGGACCCTGACTCTACCCACCAGTGGAGCCAGCACTAGCCCCAGGACTTCCTAGGGTTCTGAAGCCAGTCACCTTGTTACCAGGCCCTCTTAACAGCACCCAGCAGCATCCATACAAGGCAGGACCTGGTAACCAACCAGACTAGGGACCGACCAGGCTTACCAGACCACCCACACAGTCAGCCCACCACAACAGAAGGACCCACCCAGCCCTCTTAAGGGGAACCCCTAGAGCATATAGCTTGGGTGATGAGACAGGAGCTCACTGCTGGGACACACAGGACATCTCCTACAGAAGGACACTTCTTCAAGGTGAAGAAATGTAACTAATCTACAACATACATAAAAATAAAAATAGCAACTTAGACAAAATGAGGCAGCAGAGGAACATGTTCCAGATGAAGGAGCAAGACAAAACCCCAGAAGAAGAACTAAGTGAAGTGAAGATAGGTTATCTACCTGAGAAAGAGTTCAGAGTAATGACTGCAAAGATGATCAAAGAACTCAGGAGGAAAATGGATGCACAAAGTGAGAAGTTAGAATTTTTTTAACTGAGAATTAGAAATTATAAAGAACAACCAAACAGAGATGAAGAATACAATAACTGAAATGAAAAATACACTAGAAGGAATAAATAGTAGGCTAAATGATACAGAGGAATGGATCAGTGACCTGGAGGACAAAGTAGTGGAAATCACTGCCATTGAACAGAAAAAAAAAGAATGAAAAGAAATGAGAACTGTCTAAGAGATTTCTGGGATAACATCGAGCCCACTAATATTCACATTATAGGGGTCCCAGAAGAATAAGAGAAAGAGAAAGAGCCTGAGAAAATATTTGAAGACATAATAGCTGAAAACTTTCCTAACCTGGGAAAGGAAACAGACATATAAGTCCAGGAAGCACAGCGTCCCATACAGGATTAATCCAAAGAGGAACACACCAAGACACATTGTAATCAAAATGACAAAAACTAAAGATAGAGAATATTAAAAGCAGCAAGGGAAAAGCAACAAATAATATACAAGGCTATCAGCTTATTTTCTGCAGAAACTCTGCAGGCCAGAAGGGAGTGGCACTAATCCCACTCATGAGGGCTCCACCCTCAGGATCTAATCACTTCTCAAAGCCCCCCCAATTGGGGTTAATTTTCAACATATGAATTTTGAGGGGACACAAAACATTCAGCCTATAGCACTCTTAAATATGAAAAGACATCCAAGAATCACCAGTTATTGCAGGTGTGTCTCCAACATCATTAATTAGCATTTTCTAAGGAACATGTATAGAATTCTGCACCCAGGGCTTCCCTGGTGGCGCAGTGGTTGAGAGTCCGCCTGCCGATGCAGGGAACATGGGTTTGTGCCCTGGTCCGGGAAGATCCCACATGCCGCGGAGCGGCTGGGCCTGTGAGCCATGGCTGCTGAACCTGCACGTCTGGAGCCTGTGCTCCGCGACGGGAGAGGCCACAGCAGTGAGAGGCCTGCGTACCACAAAAAAAAAAAAAAAAAAAGAATTCTGCACCTAGCATTTTGAGAGTATACATTCTTTAAAAACATACAAAGAAATAGATGGAACATGCCTCAACATAATAAAGGCCATAAATGACAAACCTACAGCTAACATCATACTCAATGGTGGAGGCTGAAAGCATTTCCTCTAAGATCAGGAAAAAGACAAGGACGCCCATTCTCACCACTTTTATTCAACATAGTTTTGGAAGTCCTAGCCACAGCAATCAGAGAAGAAAAAAAAAAAAAAGGAATCCAGATTGGAAAGGAAGAAGTAAAACAGTCACTGTTTGCAGATGACATGATACTATCCTAAAGATGCCACCAGAAAACTACTAGGACCCATCAATGAACTGGGTAAAGTTGCAGGATACAAAATTAGTATACAGAAAACTGATGCATTTCTATACAATGACAACAAACTATCAGAAAGAGAAATTAAGGAAACAATCCCATTTACCATCACATCAAAAAGAATAAAATCCCTAGGAATAAACCTACCTAAGGAGGTAAAAGACTTGTACCTGGAAAACTATAAGATGCTGATGAAAGAAAGTGAAGATGATACAAACATATGGAAAGATACATAGTGTTCTTGGATTGGAAGAATTAATGTGAAAATGACCTTACTACCCAAGGCAATCTACAGATTCAATGCAATCCCTACCAAAATACCAACGGTATTTCTTCACAGAATTAGAACAAAAAATTTTACAATTTGTATGTAAACACAAAAGACCCTGACTAGCCAAAGCAATCTTGAGAAAGAAAAATGGAGCTGGAGGAATCAGGTTCCCTGACTTCAGACTATACTACAAACCTAGAGTAATCAAAACAGTATGGTACTGGCACAAAAAACAGAAATATAAATCTATGGAACAGGATAGAAAGTCCAGAGATAAACCCATGCACCTCTGATTACATAATCTATGACAAAGGAGGCAAGAATATACAATGGAGAAAAGACAGTCTCTTCAATAGGTGGTGCTGGGAAAACTGGACAGCTACATGTAAAAGAATGAAATTAGAACACTCTCTAATATCACATACAAAAATAAACTCAAAATGGATTAAAGACCTAAATGTAAGACTGGATACTATAAAACTCCCAGAAGAAAACATAAGCAGAACACTTTTTGACATAAATTGCAATATTTTTTTGGATCCATCTCCTAAAGCAAATAAAAGAAAAAATAAACTAACAGGATTTAGTTAAATGTAAAAGCTTTTGCACAGAAATAAAAATTTTTTTATTTAAAAATATATATTTTTTAATTTTTAAAAAAAAGAAAAAAAAGGGACTTCCCTGGTGGTGCAGTGGTTAAGAATCTGCCTGTCAATGCAGAGGACATGGGTTCAATCCCTGGTCCAGGAAGATCCCACATGCCGCAGAGCAACTAAGCCTATGCACCACAACTACTGAGCCTGCACTCTAGAGCCCGTGAGCCACAACTGCTGAGCCTGCACGCCACAACTACTGAAGCCCAGGTGCCCTAGAGCCCATGTGCCGCAACTACTGAAGCCCGTGTGCTCTAGGTCCTGTGTGCCGCAACTACTGAGCCCGTGTGCTGCAATTACCGAAGCCCGTGCGCGTAGAGCCCACTCCTCTCAACAAGAGAAGCCACTGCAATGAGAAGCCCGTGCACCGCAACGAAGAGTAGCCCCCGCTTGCTGCAACTAGAGAAAGCTTGTGCGCAGCAACAAAGATCCAACACAGCCAAAAACAAAAAGCTTTTGCACAGCAAAGGAAACCACTGACAAAATGAAAAGACAATCTATTGAATGGGAGAAAATATTTGCAAATGATATGACCAATAAGGGATTAATATCCAATATATATAAACAGCTCATACAACTCAACATGAAAAAACAAAACAAAACAAACAACCCAATTAAAAAGTGGGCAGAAGAACTGAATAGCCGTTTTTCCAAAGAGGAAATGCAGATGGCCAGCAGGCACGTGAAAAGATGCTCAACATCGTTAATCATCAGGGAAGTGCAAATCAAAACCACATTCTCACACCTGTCAGAATGGCTATCAGCAAAAAAACCCACAAACAACAAATGTTGGTGAGGATGCAGAGAAAAGGAAACCCTTGTATCCTGGGTTGGTGGGAAGGTAAATTGGTGCAGCCACTGTGAAAAACATTATGGAGGTTTCTCAAAAAACTGAAAATAGAACTACCATAAGACCCAGCAATTCCACTCCTTGGTATATACCCCCCAAAAACGAAAACACTAATTCGAAAAGATACATGCACCCCAATGTTCGTTGCAGCACTATTTACAATAGCCAAGACATGGAAGCAACCTAAATGTCCATCAACAGATGAATGGATAAAGAAGATGTGGTACATATACTAAGCCATAAAAAAGAATGAAATAATGCCATTTGCAGCAACATGGATGGACCTAGAGATTCATACTAAGTGAAGTAAGTCAGACAAAGACAAATATCATATGATATCCCTTAATTGTGAAATCTAAAACAATGACACAAATGAACTTATTTACAAAACAAAAACAGACCCACAGACATAGAAAACAAACTTATGATTACCGAAGGGGAAGGTTGGGGAGGGAGAAAATAGGAGTTTGGGATTAACATATACACATTACTATATATAAAATAGATAACCAACAAGGACCTACTGTATAGCCTAGTACTCAAAATATACTCAATATTTTGTAATAACCTATAAGGGAAAAGAATCTGAAAAAGGATGTATATATTTGAATCACTTTGCTGTACACCTGAAACTAACACAACATTGTAAATCAACTATACTTCAATAATTTTTTTAAAAAGAAGATACAGTATATACAAAGGAATACTACTCAGCCATAACAAAGAATGAAAATTTACCATTGCAGCAACATGGATGAACTTAGAGGGCATTACACAAAGTGAAATAAGTCAGACAGAGAAAGACAAATACTGTATAATATCACCAACATGTGGAATCTAAAAAATACAACAAACTAGTGAATAAAACAGAAAGAAGCAGACTCACAGAGAACAAACTAGTGGTTACCAGTGGGGAGACGGAAGGGGGAGGGGCAATATAGGGGTAGGAGGAAAAAAGGGGGTTATTTTGGGATTATATGAAATCATGTGTGTGAAACTTTTGAAAACTGTAAAGTATTATAGAATATAAAGAATGTTTCATTCAATTAAAAAAAAGGAATATGAACAGAGTCCCTCATGAAAGGACAGCCCCTCAAACCTGCACTCTGGACAGATAAAGGACCCAAGTTCACATTATCCTTGAGAAAGGAAACCCTCAGCCAAGAAACTAAAACTAAAATGCTTAGAATTGGTCCGTTCTGTTGGAACCAGGCAGAGCGGATCATAAAACTGTTTTACCATGCAGGAAACATGCAGGACTCCCACCGAAGATCACTCCCTAGAAGAGTGCTCACAAACGAATGAAAACAAAACAAAACCCAAAACCCTAAAATCAATCATAATAGCTCACAGAGCCAGCAAAAAAATATCTATAACTGAGATCTGAAAGAGACTTCAAAGTAACAACCAGGGAAATTCAGGAAAATAAAATCCCAAACATGAACAGAAGGCAACAAAAAGTAGAATTTCTAGATATGAAAAATATCTGTTAAAATTTTTTAAAAACTTAATAGACAGGTTAAACAGCAGATCAGACATACAGAGAGAGAGAAAAAGTTACCGAATTGAGGATAAATCTGAGGAAGTCACCCAGAACGCATCACGGAGATAAAGAGAGAGAAAATATAAGAACAGAGACACAGAGGATGGATTGAGAAACTCAATATCCACATAATGAAGATTTGGAAGATGAAGGAGGTCAGATTTGGTACAGTTCTCTGAGTCTCAAATTGGAGAAATTAAATACATCCAGAAAAAGACTTGTATAAGAATATTCATTACAGCTGTATTCATAACAGCCCCAAACTGGAAACAGCCCTAGTGGTATATCTACATGGAATGCTAACCAGCAATAAAAAGGAACTTATTACTGATACATGCAATCTGGATGAATCTCAAATAACATTAGACCGAGTGAAAGAAGCTAGATATAAAAGAGATACTGTATAATTCTATTTATATAAAGTTCTAGAACAGCTAAAACTAATCTATGGTAGAAAAAAATATGAACAATAGTAGCCTCTGGGAGAGGTGGGTACAGGGAAGAGACATTTAAGCTGAGCACTGAATGACAAAAAAAGCCAGATATGACAAATTCTACGGAAGAGCATTTCAGGCATGAAGGAACTTTCTGGAACTGTGGTAAAGTTTCATGTCTTGATGGAGGTTTGGGTTACACAAGTGTATGCAATTGTCAAAATTCAGGGATATTTCTGATTTTTCTCCTGTTGGCCCAACTAAAGACTTAATGACTGCTGGTTCATTCATTGTCTATCTTTCCCACTAGAATGTAAACCTCATGAAAATAGGGACCTTAACTGGCTTCTTCATTTATATATAAATATCTCCAGCATGTATAGGGACCTTAACTGGTTTCTTCATTTATATATAAATATCTCCAGCAAGTAGCACAGAACTGATAACAATAAATATTTATTGAATGAATAAAACTCAATTCAAGGTATTATATGTTAACATTTTATGATAAATATTTTTTTAAAATAAATAAATAAATAAGTGTATTTATTTATTTATTTACTTTTGGCTGCATTGGGTCTTCGTTGCTGCGCGCGGGCTTTCTCTAGTTGCGGCGCGCGGGGGCTACTCTTCATTGTGGTGTACAGGTTTCTCATTGCAGTGGCTTCTCTTGTTGCGGAGCACAGGCTCTAGGCACGTGGGCTTCAGTAGTTGTGGCTTGCAGGCTCAATAGTTGTGGCTCGCAGGCTCTAGAGCACAGGCTCAGTAGTTGTGGCACATGGGCTTAGTTGCTCTGTGGCATGTGAGATCTTCCCGGACCAGGGCTCAAACCCGTATCCCCTGCATTGGCAGGCGGATTCTTAACCACTGCACCACCAGGGAAGTCCTATGATAAATACTTCTAATTCAATTATCAAAATTACAAAAATCCGTTTATTCACGTGAAACAAAATTTTTTTCCCCTTATTGAGGCTTCATACTATAAAGAAGCAGTATGGTTCAATACTAGGTTAGGAGTGAGAAAAATCAAATCTTGTGTTATAGACTGAATGTTTGTGTCCCTCTGAAATTCATGTGGAAATCACAACCCTAAATTTTTGGTATTAGAAAGTGGGGCCTTTGGAAGGTAATTAGGATCAGATGAGGTCCAAAGGGTGGCACCCTCGTGACTGGGATTAGTGCCCTTAAAAAGTCATGAGAAAAAAAAAAAAAAAAGAAAAAAAGTCATGAGAGACCTTGCTTCTCTCTGACCTCTGCCATAAAAAGATACAATAAGATGTTGTTGGCAGTCTGCAGCCCAGAAGAGAACTCTCATCAGGACTCAACCATGCTGGCAATCTGATCTCAGACTTCTAGCCTCCAGAACTGTGAGAACTGCTATCTATAAACCACCCAGTCTGTGGTATTCTATTACAGCAGCCCAAACGGACTAAAACACCCGCTAAGGACTTGCCTGGGGATCCAAAGCTTTCAGTGCTTCACTATCTTCAGTGACTGAAAGGATCTGCCATTCTTTTAAAAAAAAAATTGTGTAAAACAACAACATCAAACCGATAACAATGGTTACCTAAGGGTAGTAGGGTTATAAATAGTTTTGATTTTTCAAATTCTATACGAGTATGTATATATTCATAATTAGAAAAAAATAAGTTTTTTTAGTGGTGCTTTTTAGAGATAGGCAAAGTAAATATCCCACTTAACATTTAAGACATATGATTATATTCTTGAAATAAATCTCATTTTAATGAATTAAACAAATATGTTAAAATGTTTAGAGAATAGCATAAAGTAGAGGATAACAACATGAGCCTTAGAGTCAAATATCCTGAGTTCAAATCCAGCCTCTGCCAATTGTTAGCTATATAAACTTGGGCAAATTACTGAACTTCTCTAAGCCTCAGTTTCCTCCTCAGTAAAATGGGAAGGATAGTACCTACCATGTAGGATTATTGTGAGACTTAAGTAAGATGATCAAAATACTCAGCATATTGGCTAGCACATTAGGGTTCAATAAATGTTAGCTATGACTACTACTGAGGTTCTATAAACCACAGAACTATTAAAGGAAAACAAAGAATCATAGAGTTAAAATTTAGAAGCCAAATTCAGCTCTCACACAATTCAAGATTTCTTTCCACGGTAATCCTGACAGATCATGACCTTATCTCTACCTGAATACATCCAAGAACAGAGTTCATCACCTTAAGAGGCAGTTTTTGTTGAAAAGTCCTTGCATTCTGTGAAAGTTCCCTACATAGAAACTGCTCTCTTTGATGTTCAGTCTGGCCTCTGAAATGACAAGTGTTTACTCCCTCCCTAGAGTTTGTGAAATATGTGAAGATAGCTCTTATGACTCCCCTTAGTACATTTTACTTAACCCAATCAGCTTCCTGTGACCTAGTTTAAAGACCACTTGCCATTATGGCCAGATCTTTCTGAATGGCTCCAAGCTTGTCAAGGTATCTCTTAAATGTGGCACCCAGGTCTGTATTCAAAACTTGAGACATGTTCTAATTGATGTGGACTACGTTGGTACTATTACTTCCCAGGGTCTGGACCCTGTATTTTATTAATGATGGATGAAATGATAGGTTTTTGAATAGCAGAATCACACTGACGACCCTCATAGAGTTTGCGGTAAATTAAAATTCACTGAAATCATATTGAGTTCCCCATTTTATATACTTGTAATTTATACTTTGCAGTTAAATCCAAAATTTTACATTTCTTTCTTCTAAATTTCCTCTTGTCTGTTTCAGCCAAACATTTTACCCTTTGAAACCAATTTTCATCTTGATTGTGCCTTCCCTCCCAACTTAAACATGTTTTTGTATAGAAAAGTGAATTTCTGTCTTCAAAGAAAATAACAGCATCTAACATGTGTTTTTATTAATTCATTTTTCAAATTTATTTTTGTATTTCAAATTATCTCCATGTTTAATAACACTAAAATGAGGTTACGTTATAGTAGAAAAGTTGAAAAAACAAAGTATTATTGATTTGCTTCCATTGAGAAGGGCTCCCTCAGATCTAGAATTCCCAGGCTATCAGGTTCCTACTTATTCTTTATCATGTGTGGCCTGAGAAAAAGAAAGGCCTCACAGGGAAACTGAAGGAGCAAGTGGGGTACCTCCATATGAGGGAACTGTTGGCAACATTCAAAAAACTTACTAATTTATTTTTATATGGAGAGATTTTGTGTGGGTTTTTTCCCAGCGAAGGGATTCATTCAGCAAACATGTAAATAGCACTTTCAATAAACCAGACATTGTGTTAGACTTTGGGTAAAAAGAGTTAAATGGCACAAGCTGCTTTCAAAAATGCAGGATTCAGAAAAGGAGAAATGCATGTATTGAACAAGCTGCAATTTGGTGAGGAAACACCAACAACAGAAGCACACACGAGTACAGGGATGGCAAAGAGGAAAGAGTAAGGGGATTATTAAGAGAAACACTCGCTGAGAGGGGTGAACACTGAGACTGGTACTGGTATTAAAAAATGAGCAAACATTCTCCAGGTGCGTAAGGCAGAGGGAATAGCACGTGCAAGGACACAAAAGGCACGAAGCATCGTGGTACTCATGAAAGAGTACAAGCAAATTTAACACATACTGTAAGTGTAAAATACCGAATTTTGAAGAATTACTCTTTAAAAAAAGTAAAAAATATCTTACTGATAATTTCTATATTGATATTTTAAGGTGACCTTTTTTTATTGTAGTAAAACATACATAACACAAAATTTACCATTTTAATCACTTTTAAGTGTAACATTCAGTAGCATAACTGCATTCACAAGGTTGTGCAACCATCACCACTATCCATTTCTAGAACTACTTAATCATCCCAAACAAACTCTGTACCCATTAAACAATAACTTTCCATTCCTCCCTCCCCCAACTCTTGGTAACCTCTATTATACTTTCTATCTCTATTAATTCCATATTGATTTTTTATATCTTTTTTTTTTTTTTTTTTTTTTGCCGTGCCACATGGCTTGCAGGATCTTAATTCCCTGACCAGGGATCAAACCTGTGCCCCCTGCACTGGAAGCGCAGAGTCCTAACCACTGGACTGTCAGGGAATTCCCGATTTTTTACATCTTACGTTGAAATAATATTTTGGATATACTGGGTTAAACAGAACCGGTTAAAATTAAGTTCACCTGTTTCTTTTTATACTTTTAACGTGGCTACTAGAAAGCTTTAAATGATTTATGGGGCTCACGTTATATTGCTACTGGCTAGCACTGTGCTAGAGCACAATGTGCAAGTAAGGAAACAGAGAGGGATGATGCGAGAAGGAGTAGATACAGGTCAAGTTGTGAGGAGCCTTCTATTACCCTGAAAGATAAAACCTTATAGGTAATGGAGAGCCAATAACAGACTTATAAGGGAAGTGACAAGTTCAGGCTCCTATTTCAAAGAACACCATGGTGGCAGTGTGGGTGCTGGACTGCAGGCGGGCAAGGCTAGAGGCAAGGAGACCTGTTAGAAGACTCACAATAGCACAGCCAAGAGGGAAAGAAGATCCAAATCAGGGCAGAAGAAGGCAGAATGGAAAAGAATAGCTCTTAACAGAATGGCGGCATTGGAATCACCTGGATTAGTAAACAAGTCGCAACTTTTACAACTTAAAATTTTGAAAGTTTGATGAATATAAAATCAATAGCTTTCCATACCCATTATAACAGTATGAAGAAAATCCCATAGCAATATAAGCTGTTTTAAAACTACAAGCCACATGTTTTTTGTTTTATTTATTTAGTTAGTTAGTTAGTTGCTCCAGGTCTTACTTGCAGCACACGGGGTCCTTAGTTGCCGCTCGAGCGCTCCTTAGTTGCAAACTCTTAGTTGCAGCATGCATGTGGGATCTAGTTCCCTGAACAGGAATCGAAACCAGGCCCCCTGCGTTGGGAGCACAGAGTCGTAACCACTGTGCCACGAGGGAAGTCCCACAAGCCACATGTATTTAAACAACAACCACATGTATACACAAACAAACCTAGGTGTAAACTCAACAAGAAATGTTCAAGATCAATATGAAGAAAAACAGAAAGCTTTACTGAAGATATAGAAAAAGACTTGAAGAGCACAGATATATTATAGCAGCTGTCACTTACAGAGCACATATAATGTGCAAGGCTCTTTACATGCATACTCATGTATACTCATATATACATGACTCATTTAATCTTTTCAACAAACTCTCTACAGAAGGTACGATAATTACCCTATTTTTCTTTAATAAACAAGAGATTGTTTTACTCAAATACTCAAAATAATGTAGTAAATTAAATGCAAACTTAATTTTTAAAAAAGTTTTAAAAAATGAACTGACAGCAGAAGCAAGAACTACAATCCTGCAGCCTGTGGAACACAAACCACATCACAGAAAGATAGACAAGATGAAAAGGCAGAGGGCTATGCACCAGATGAAGGAATAAGATAAACCCCCAGATAAACAACTAAATGAAGTGGAGATAGGCACCCTCCAGAAAAAGAATTCAGAATAATGATAGTGAAGATGATCCAGGACCTCGGAAAAAGTATGGAGGCAAAGATCGAGAGGATGCAAGAAATGTTTAACAAAGACCTAGAAGAATTAAAGAACAAACACCTAGAAGAATTAAAGAACAAACAAACAGAGATGAACAATATAATAACTGAAATGAAAACTACACTAGAAGGAATCAATAGCAGAATAACTGAGGCAGAAGAACAGATAAGTGACCTGGAAGAGAGATTGGTGGAATTCACCGCCACAGAACAGAATAAAGAAAAAAGAATGAAAATAAATTAAGATAGCCTAAGGAACCTCTGGGACAACATCAAATGCAACAACATTCGCATTACAGGGGTCCCAGAAGGAGAAGAGAGAGAGACAGGACCTGAGAAAATATTTGAAGAGATTATAGTCAAAAAGTTCCCTAACTTGGGAAAAGAAATAGCCACCCAAGTCCAGGAAGTGCAGAGAGTCCCAGGCAGGATACACCCAAGGAGAAACATGCTGAGACACATAGTAATCAAACTAACAAAAATTAAACACAAAGAAAAATTATTGAAAGCAGCAAGGGAAAAACGACAAATAACATACAAGGGAACTCCCACAAGGTTAACAGCTGATTTCTCAGCAGAAACTCTACAAGCCAGAAGGGAGTGGCATGATATATTTAAAGTGATGAAAGGGAAGAACCTACAACCAAGATTACTCTACCCAGCAAGGGATCTCATTCAGATTTGACAGAGAAATCAAAAGCTTTACAGACAAGCAAAAGCTAAGAGAATTCAGCACCACAAAACCAGCACTACAACAAATGCTAAAGGAACTTCTCTAAGTGGGAAACACAACAGAAGAAAAGGACCTAAAAAACAAACCCATAACAATTAAGAAAATGGTCATAGGAACATACATATCAATAATTACCTTAAACGTGAATGGATTAAGTGCTCCAACCAAAAGACACAGGCTGGCTGAATGGATACAAAAACAAGACCCATATATATGTCGTCTACAAGAGACCCACTTCAGATCTAGAGACACATACACACTGAAAGTGAGGGGATGGGAAAAGATATTACATGCAAATGGAAATCAAAAGAAAGCTGGAGTAGCAATACTCATATCAGATAAAATAGACTTTAAAATAAAGAATGTTAAAAGAGACAAGGAAGGACACTATATAATGATCAAGGGATCAATCCAAGAAGAAGATATAACAATTATAAATCTATATGCACCCAACATAGGAGCACCTCAATACATAAGACAACTGCTAACAGCTCTAAAAGAGGAAATTGACAGTAACACAATAATAGTGGGGGACTTTAACACCTCACTTACACCAATGGACAGATCATCCAAACAGAAAATTAATAAGGAAACACAAGCTTTAAAATGACACAGTAGACCAGATAGATTTAATTGATAGTTATAGCACATTCCACCCAAAGAGAGAGGATTACACTTTCTTCTCAAGTGTGCACGGAACATTCTCCAGGACAGATCACATCTTGGGTCACAAATCAAGCCTCAGTAAATTTAACAAAATGAAATCATATCAAGCATCTTTTCTGACCACAACGCTATGAGATTAGAAATCAATTACAGGGGAAAAAAACGTAAAAAACACAACACATGGAGGCTAAACAATACGTTACTAAATAACCAAGAGATCACTGAAGAAATCAAAGAGGAAATCAAAAAATACCTAGAGACAAATGACAATGAAAACACGATGATCCACAACCTATGGGATGCAGCAAAAGCAGTTCTAAGAGAGAAGTTTTTATCAATACAAGCCTACCTCAAGAAACAAGAAAAATCTCAAATAAACAATCTAACCTTACACCTAAAGGAACTAGAGAAAGAAGAACAAACAAAACCCAAAGTTAGCAGAAGGAAAGAAATCATAAAGATCAGAGCAGAAATAAATGAAATAGAAACAAAGAAAACAATAGCAAAGATCAATAAAACTAAAAGCTGGTTCTCTGAGAAGATAAACAAAATTGATAAACCATTAGCCAGACTCATCAAGAAAAAGAGGGAGAGGACTCAAATCAAGAAAATTAGAAATGAAAAAGGAGAAGTTACAACAGACACCGCAGAAATACAAAGCATCCTAAGAGACTACTACAAGCAACTCAATGCCAATAAAATGGACAACCTGGAAGAAATGGACAAATTCTTAGAAAGGTATAACCTTCCAAGACTGAACCAGGAAGAAATAGAAGATATGAACAGACCAATCACAAGTAATGAAATTGAAACTGTGATTTAAAATCTTCCAACAAACAAAAGTCCAGGACCAGATGGCTTCACAGGTGAATTCTATCAAACATTTAGAGACGAGCTAACACCCATCCTTTTCAAATATTCCAAAAAATTGCAGAGGAAGGAACACTTCCAAACTCATTCTATGAGGCCACCATCACCCTGATACCAAAACCAGACAAAGATAGTAGAGAAAAAGACAATTACAGACCAATATCACTGATTAATATATATGCAAAAGTCCTCAACAAAATACTAGCAAACTGAATCCAACAACACAGTAAAAGGATCATACACCATGATCAAGTGGGATTTATCCCAGGGATGCAAGGATTCTTCAACATATGCTAATCAATCAATGTGATACACCATATTAACAAATTGAAGAAGAAAAACCATATGATCATCTCAACAGATGCAGAAAAAGCTTTTGACAAAATTCAACACAACTTATGATAAAAACTCTCCAGAAAGTGGGCATACAGGGAATCTACCTCAACATAATAAAGGCCATATACAAAAAACCCACAGCAAACATCATTCTCAATGGTGAAAAACTGAAAACATTTCCTCTAAGATCAGGAACAAGACAAGGATGTCCACTCTCACCACTATTATTCAACATAGTTTTGGAAGTCCTAGGCCTGGCAATCAGAGAAGAAAACGAAATAAAAGGAATACAAATTGGAAAAGAAGAAGTAAATCTGTCACTGTTGGCAGCTGACATGATACTATACACAGAGAATCCTAAAGATGCCACCAGAAAACTACTAGAGCTAATCAATGAATTTGGTAAAGTTGCAGGATACAAAATTAATGCACAGAAATCTCTTGCATTCCTATACACTAATGATGAAAAATCTAAAAGAGAAATTAAGGAAACACTCCCATTTACCATTGTAACAAAAAGAATAAAATACCTAGGAATAAATCTACCTAGGGAGACAAAAGACCTGTATGCAGAAAACTATAAGACACTGATGAAAGAAATTAAAGATGATAGAAACAGATGGAGAGATATACCATGTTCTTGGATTGGAAGAATCAATACTGGGAAAATGACTATACTACCCAAAGCAATCTACAGATTCAATTCAATCCTTATCAAATTATCAATGGCATTTTTTACAGAACTAGAACAAGAAATCTTAAAATTTTTATTTATTTATTTTTTTTGTGGTACGCGGGCCTCTCACTGTTGTGGCCTCTCCCATTGCAGAGCACAGGCTCCAGACGTGCAGGCTCAGCGGCCACGGCTCATGGGCCCAGCCGCTCTGCGGCATGTGGGATCTTCCCAGACCGGGGCACAAACCCGTATCCCCTGCATCAGCAGGTGGACTCCCAACCACTGCGCCACCAGGGAAGCCAAAAAATCTTAAAATTTGTATGGAGAAATAAAAGACCCCAAATAGCCAAAGCAGTCTTGAGGGAAAAAAACAGAGCTGGAGGAATCAGACTCCCTGACTTCAGACTATACTACAAAGCTACAGTAATCAAGACAATATGGTACTGGCACAAAAAGAGAAATACAGATCAATGGAACAGGATAGAAAGCCCAGAGATAAACCGACACACCTATGGTCAACGAATCTATGACAAAGGAAGCAAGGATATACACTGGAGAAAAGACAGTCTCTTCAATAAGTGGTGCTGGGAAAACTGGATAGCTACATGTAAAAGAATGAAATTAGAACACTCCCTAACACCGTACACAAAAATAAACTCAAAATGGGTTAGAGACCTAAATGTTAGATGGGACACTATAAAACCCTTAGAGGAAAACATAGGAAGAACACTCTTTGACATAAATCCCAGCAAGATCTTTTCTGATCCCCCTCCTAGAGTAATGGAAATAAAAACAAAAAAACAAAGAAACAAAAAAATGAATTGACCATCAAAAAAGTGAAAAAACCCATGGGATGGGAGAAAATATTTGCTAGTCATAGATCTCATAAGGGCACGTATCTGGACTATATAAAAAACTCTTATGGGACTTCTCTGTTGGCGCAATGGTTAAGAATCTATCTGTCAACGCAGGGACACGAGTTCAATCCCTGGTCCAGAAAGATCCCACATGCCATGCCATGGGACAACTAAGCCCATGTGCCACAACTACTGAGCCTGCGCTCTAGAGCTCACATGCCGCTACTACTGAGCCCACGTGCTGCAACCGCTGAGCTGCATGCTGCAACTATTGAAGCCTACACGTCTAGAGCCCATGCTCTGCAACAAGAGAAGCCACCGCAATGAGAAGCCCGCGCACCACAACAGAGAGTAGCCCTTGCTCACTGCAACTAGAGAAAGCCCATGGGCAGCAAAGAAGAGCCAACACAGAGCCCCCCAATTTTTTTAATAAAATAAAATTTAAAAACTCATAACTCAATAATAAAAAGACAAAGAAACCAATTTAAAACAGGCAAGAATCTGAATAGACATTTCTTCAAAGAAGATATACAAATGGCCAATAAGCACATGAAAAGATGCTCAACATCATTAGGTATTAGGGAAATGCAAATCAAAAGCACAATGAGATACTACTTCACACCCATGAGGATGGCTCTAATTAAAAAGACAGCTAATAAGTACTGGCAATAATATGGAGAAATTAGAACTCTCATACATTGCTGATGTTGACAGAAAATAGTACAGCTGCTTTGGAAAATAATCTGGGAGTTCCTCAAATGATTAAACATAGAGTTGCCATGTGACCTAGCAATTCCACTCCTAAGTATATATCCAAGAGGAATGAAAGCACATGTCCACCCAATAGTTCATAGCAGCATTATTCATAATAGCCAAAAAATGTAAACAAACCAAATGTCCATCAGCTCATGAATGGATAAATAAAATACAGCATATCCATAATGTTACGGGTTGAATTGTGTTCCCCCAAAAGATATGCTAAAAGTCCTCACCCCCATTACCTACAAATGTGACTTTATTTGGAAAAGGCCTTTGCATACCTAATGAAGTTAAAATGAGGTCCTGCTGGAGTAGAGTGGGCCCTTAATTCAATATAACTGGTGTCCTACATGAAGGGGAGAAGAGACGCAGAGACAGACTTGCACAGAGAGAATTACGATGTGAAGACAGACACTCTGGGATGAAGGCCATGTGAAGAAAACAGAGGCAGAAGTTGTAGTTACACAGTTGCAGCCAAGGAATGCCAAAGAATGCCAAGGATTGCTGGCAACCACCAGAAGCTAGAAAGAGGCAAGAAAGGATCCTCCCCTAGAGCCCTCAGAGAGAGCACAGTCCTGCTGACCCCTTGATTTTGGACTTTATAGCCTCCAGGGCTGTGAGAGAATACATTTGTTATTTTAAGCCACCAAGTTTGCGTTACTTCAATACCGTATCCCTAGGAAACAAATACACCATATGATACAATTTTATTCACCAATAAAAAGGAATGAGTACTGACACATGCTACAACATGGGTGAACCTTGAAAACATTATGCTAAGAGAAAGAAGCCAATCACAAAATACCACAAATTGTATGATTCCATTTATACAAAATATTTAGATCTATAAAGGCAGAAAGATTAGTGGCTCTCTAGGGCTAGGATGTTGGGGAATGGGAAGGGGAGTGACTGCTAATAGGTATGGGATTCTTTGGGGGATGATAAAAATGTTCTAAAATTAGGTTGTAGTGGCTGCATAATTGTGAATATACTAAAAATCACTGACTTGTACACTTTAAACAACAAATTATGTGAATTACATCTCAATAAAGCCACTTTAAAAAAAAACTACTTGAGGACTTCCCTGGTGGCGCAGTGGTTAAGAATCCACCTGCCAGTGCAGGGGACACGGGTTTGATCCCTGGTCCAGGAAAATCCCATGTGCCGCGGAGCAATTAAGCCCATGTATCACAACTACTGAGCCTGCACTCTAGAGCCTGTGAGCCACAACTACTGAGCCCGTGTGCCACAACTACCGAGCCTGCATGCCATAACTACTGAAGTCCCCGTACCTAGAGCCCGTGCTCCACAACAAGAGAACCACCGCAATGAGAAGCCCATGCACCGCAACGAAGAGTAGCCCCTGCTCACCACAACTAGAGAAAGCCCACACACAGCAACAAAAACCCAATGCAGCCAAAACAAAACAATACAAAAAAACAAAAACAAAAAAACTACTTGACAAGCTGATTCTAAAATTAATCTGGAAAATAAATTGTAAGACTACCACCAAAACACTGATTAAATAATGAGTATGTGAGCTGATAAAGTATATGACGTCTAATAAAATAACAATAAAAATAATCATGAGGACTATTTATACTACTAGATATCAAAGTATAATATATATTTGATATAGAATGTTATGGTATTGGTCCAGCAAAATAGAAAATTAGGACATAGAACAGAAGAGAGTCCGGAAACAGACACTATGTGGGTGAGAAATTAGTACATGATAAATGCGTCATTTTAGATTAGTGGGTCAAGAATGGACTGACATTCAGAGTGACATTGTTTGGAAAGAGTAAGGCACACACCATTTTCTCTCTCTCTCTCTCTCTCTCTCTCTCTCTCTCTCACACACACACACACACACACACACAGGAATTAGAGAAAAACTCTACCATATAACAACTTACAGGAGAAAACATACTCCTAAGAGAAAACTCTGCTTCAAGGTAGAACAGGGTTTTTCAACCTCAGCACTACTGACGTTTTAGGCCAGAAAAATTCTTTGTTATAGGGGCTTTTCTGTGCATTGTAGGATGTTTAACATCATCCCTGGCTTCTACCCACTAGATGACAACCAAAAAATGTCTCGTGACATTGCCAAGTTGCTCCTAGAAAGCAAAATAGCTCCCATTTGAGAACCACTGGGATAAGGAATGAAAGCCACAAAATACAAAATACACATAGTAAAAGACTGATACATTTAAACATAAAATTTACAACTTTTGTTCTACAAAGATGCTCTATGGTTAAAAGGTAAGCAACAACTTTAAAATGCAGTATGTTGGGAATAAATATTTCAAACATATATGAATGATAAAAGATTAATATCCTGAATATATAAAACACTACCATAAAAAAAAACACTACCATATATAAAAGATAACCCAATAGAAATGAGACATTTCTCAAAAGAGGTAATACAAACAGCCAACAATCATGAAGAGATGCTCAATCTCACCAATGACTAGGGAAATACAAATTAAAACACCAAATTAGAGTCATTTTCCACCCATCAGGTTGGCAAAAGTAAAAAAGATTGATACCATCAAATGTTTAAAAGAGCTGGGGAAATAGGTATGATTATACACTGTTGGGCAGTTTGGCATTAAACATCCACACCCTCCTACCCACTAATTCCACCTGCAGGTTTCTATCCTTGACAAACGCTCACACAAGCACACAGACGCAGGTGTAAGGATATTCTCTGCGACACTGTGCCTAATGGTGAAAAACTGTAAGCAACCTATGGTATCTCACATACAATGGGATCTTAACACACTCTGAAATTTACAGAGCAGGTAGAACGAATACGCTAGATGTCTACATATTGACAAAGAAAAAGTTCCAAGACCCATTTTTAAGCATAAAAAGTCTAGTTGTTGAATTGGTACAATATGCCACATTTGTAAAAGTTTAACACAAAACCTTACATATTTATATGTACAAACACGTATCAATAAATGTAAAGACAAAGAAATAGAAAAAACACCCCAAACTGATAACAGTTTTTACCTGGGGTCAAGAGATTAAAGAAGAAAAGATGGAGATGTAAAGAGATAGGTCAAAGAGGATCTATTTTAAATTTTTGATATGATTGTATGCATGGACTACAACCAAAATAAATACAGAATAAATACATTTTTTAAAACAAACTCAACTTGACCAAAATTTATAATTCTTTCCCCCTCTTAAACCTCTTTTCTCTCGTACCTCGTAACTTCGATATTAACGAAACCTTTCAGTACTGTTCCTTCTACCCTTGCAATGAAACTAAAAAAATACGGTATAGTGTTTTCAAGGAATGGGTATCTAAGAGAGTTTGCGTCCATTAATACATTAAAAGTTTATAAAGGTTTGGGTTTCGTTAATATTTAAACGAGCAGATATCAATTTTGTAATAAATAATCATTAACGTTCTGGTTCTGATCTATTCCAGGGATGCGAAAAGGGAAAGAGGTGGCTCCCAGCAAGGCCCGGAGCAGCGGGTGTGGTCTGGGAGGAAAGAGGTGGTAACAGTGGGGGCGGGGGACGAATGGAGGGGACCAAACCGTAACTGTGGACGCGTGCAACACGCAGCGCCCAAGCAGTTGCCAGGTGCTGCGAGCGGTGCCTCCGTTTTAGCTAACTGGGTCAAGAAACCACGAAGGCAAGGGGCGGGTGGTGGTGGGGTGGTGGTGGGATGAATTGGGAGACCGGGATTGACATATATGCACTAATATGTATAAAATGGATAACGTAAGAACCTGCTGTATAAAAAATAAATTAAATTAAATTTAAAAAAAAGAAGCCACGAAGGTTTGGTATGTACTCCTATACAGAGCAAAAGGGGGTCCGAGGAGGCGCCCAGGGAAGGGCGTGGGAGGCCGCGGACCGAGGTGACAGCCCTCGGAGCGCACCTGGGTGCTGAACCGCCCCCGCCACGGGCGAGCGGGGCGGGGAGAGGGGCAGGGCCAAGTCGCTTGGGGAAAACGAGGTCCCCGCAAGCAGTCGCCCCCGCACACGGTGACATCGCCAGCTTCCTGAGCCCTTTCCTCAATCCGCGCTGGAAACCCCCTCCGCCACTCGCACAAGTCTGGAGAAGAGCCTCGCCCGCCCCTGATCCTCGCTTACCTGCGGCCCTGGACCCCACCGGGAACACCTGCGGCGCCTCACATTGAAGACCTGGAACCTCTGTGGCCACCTGCGCGCACCCACCCGGATCCACTAGGACCGAAACCACTTCCGGGCCTGTGACGGGCTGAAGGGACAGCCCCAGTCAGGGTATACAAATGGACGACGCCATCTTGTACGGAAGCAGTGGGGGCAGGTGGTGCCTCCCGAGTTTCTCCACTGCTGAACAAAAGATTTGTTAAAATTGGAAAACCTTAACATCTTTTCAGATAAGTGGTGTTTTTGTTTTTGTTTCCAGGTGATATTTTTGTTTGTTTTGGTTTTAAAGAAAGAAGCCTCTGGAACCCTTACAAATGCAATCTGGGACATCTAACTGTCCTTACTAATTAGCTCCAGTAGTGTTTCTCCACTGCATAGATATTCTTAACTGTTAAATGATGAAGGTAAATAGAAGAGACACTTGTTTAAATAACGTATTCCTCATTAGCAGCACATTTTATACTATAGCCATTATAATAATTTATGCCATCTTTTATAACAATAACCACAATACCTTCCCTTTATATTTAAAAACTTTCATTCACCCAGTCTTTATCAGCAACTGTTATTTGTGAGGCAGCTAATGTGTGCTATGTGCTGTTGCTTTGTCATAGAATGTGTAAAATAGGAGAAATGAGACGTGCATAAACAATATAAGGGATAATAATAGCTGCCATTTGATGACTGTGATCACAGTGTTCTAGGAACTTTGCAAAATGTTTTACATATTTTGTCTCATTTAATATTCATAACCTCATGAGACAGTAGTATTATTAGTACCTCATCACCAACCCATCTGAAGAATGTCCACGAGCTGATCACTCACACCCACAACCCCTTTCCCACACCCTGTCTTTAAAAACCTTTCCCTGAAAGCCATCAGGAAGTTCAGATCTTTTGAGCCCTAGCTGCCTGGACCCTTGCTTGGTGTCTTGCAATAAATGCTGCACTTTCCTACACCACAATCCAGTGTCAGGAGATTGGCTTTACTATGCGCAGGTGAGCGGACCCAAGTATGGTTGGGTAACAAATGTAGTGATTACTCTTAGTGGAGTAGTGACTCTGGAAGAGAACATGGGGAGGTTCTTGAAGTGCTAATAATGTTCTGTTTCTTAATCTGAGTGCTGGTTTACATGTGTGTTCAGGTTGCATATTTATGTTGGTTTTCTGAATGCATACATACATCAATAAAAAGTGATGGTTTTTTTGGGGGGGTTTCTTTGGTTTTTTTTTTTTTTAATGAAAATAAAGGAGTGAAAAGTTTATAAGCCCAAAGAAGAAAAAGAACAGGAGAGGCGATAATAGCAGTCAAACAAATATCAGTATAATTTTAGAGGATAGAAATTAGATTAGAATGGAAGGACATATCATTTGAGGCATCCCATAATAAACTGTCTATATCCATAAGCAATCACCCTACATTTAAGGCCCAGTCAACAAGCCCCATCTATGCATAAATAATTTCCAGTCAACTTTTTAGTACTTCACTCTGTCTTAGTCCCTTTGGACTGTAATAACAAAATACCATTGACTGGGTAGCTTATAAACAACAGAAATTTATTTCTCACAGTCCATGATCGACGTGCTGACAGATTTATTGTCTGGTGAGTGCCTACTTCCTGGTTTATAGACAGCTGTCTTTTCACTGTGTCCTCACTTAACCAAGGGTAGGGAGCTCTCTTGGGCTTTCTTTTTTTTTTTTTTTAACACACCACACAGCATGTCGGATCTGAGTTCCCCAACCAGGGATTGAACCTGCATCCCCTGCATTGGAAGGATGCAGTCTTAATCACTGGGAAGTCCTCTTGGGCCTCTTTTATAAGGCACTAATCCCAATCATGAGGGCTCCACCCTCATGACCTAATCACTTCTCAAAGGCCTCTGCCTCCTGATACCATTATGTTGGGAGTTAGTTTTCAACATATGAATTTTGAAGGGACACAAAACATTCAGCCTATAGCACTCTTAAATATGAAAAGACATCCAAGACTCACCAGTGATTGCAGGATTGTCTCCAACACTATTAATTAACATTTACTAAGGAACATGTATAAACTCTACACCCAGTATTTTAAGCACACACATACTTTAAATACAAAGATTTAAGGAAATTAATTTTAATTTAGGCCATTGAGCAACTTTCTACATACTGAAAAAAAAATGCTATCATACGGATCTCATTTTCTGACACCATTACAATTAAGTTGGAAATCGATAATAAAATGATTGTTTTTAAAACTCCATATATTTGGAGAATTTGTGTTTTTTTTGCGGTACACGGGCCTCCCACTGTTGTGGCATCTCCTGTTGCAGAGCACAGGCTCCAGACGTGCAGGCTTAGCGGCCATGGCTCACAGGCCCAGCCGCTCCATGGCATGTGGGATCTTCCCGGACTGGGGCACGAACCCGTGTCCCCTGCATCGGCAGGTGGACTCTCAACCACTGCGTCACCAGGGAAGCCCCTGGAGAATTTTTTTTAAAAAATCTTAGTAATTTAAAGCTCAGAAAAGAAATCCCAATGAAAATTTATAATATTAGATTTGAGAAGTAATAATAAATACTATACATATATGAAAATTTATAGGATTCATGTAAATTGATAACGTTATATGCTTTTTACACTAGAAAATAAGAAAGATTAAAAATTACATAAGTGATCAGGTAATACATTAGAAAAAACAAAAGAATACATCCAAAATACTAGAAGGAAGAGGATAACAAAAATCAGAGAATAAATTAATAAAATAGAAAAAGATGTTATTCATATGGCCAACAAAACTAAGGCTAGATCTTTAAAAACACTAATGAAAAAAGTTCTGTCAGATTGATCCAGATAGAAGAGAAATAACAACAAATAAATAATACTAGGATTAGAAGGGGGAACATAACAAAATACAGCAGAGATATAAGAAATTAGAAAATATAATGAATGACTTTATGCCAAAAATTTATTAGACAAGAGAATGAAAAGACAAAACACAGACTTGGAGGAAATATCTGCAAAACACATATCTAATAAAGGACTGTTATACAGAATACAGAGAGAACTTCTGAAACTCAACAACCCAATTAAAAAGTGGCAAAAGATCTGAATAGACGTTTCAAAGACGTTATATGATATCCAAAATAAGCATGTGAAAAGATGTTCAACATTATATGTTATTAGGGAATTGTAAACTAAAACAATAATGGGATACCAGTATTTCATTGATTCTGTAAATTCTGTTAGAATGGCTAAAATCCAAACACTACAGTGCCAAGTGCTGACAAGGATATGGAGCAACGGGAACTCTCATTCATTGCTGGCTGGAATGCAAAATGGTACAGCCACTTCTGAAGATACTTTGTCAGTTCCTTAACAAAGCTAAACATAGTTTTGCCATACAATCCAGCAATCATGCTCCTAGGTATTTACACAAATGAGTTGAAAACTTAATCCACACAAAAACTTGCACACAAATGTTTATAGCAGCTTTAGTCATAAATTGAAAGCAATGAAGACGTTCTTCAATAGGTGAATAGATAACAAAACTGTATTACATTCATACAATGGAATATTATTCAGTGATAAAAAGAAATTAGCTATCAACCCATAAGAAGACGTGGAGGAACCTTAAATGCATATTGCTAAGTGAAAGAAGCCAGTCTGAGAAGGGTACATACTGTGTGATTCCAACTACATGATATTCTGGAAAAGGCAAAACTATGATGACAGTAAAAAGATCAGTGGTTGCCAGAGGTTCCTGGGGAGGAAGAGAGGGGTGTATAGGTGGAGCACAGAGGGATTTTAGGCCAGTGAATCTATTCTGTATGATACTGTCATGGTGGATACATGACATTATGCATGTATTAAAACCCATAGAACTGTGCAGCACAAGGAGAAAATCCTAAACTATGGACTTTAGTTAGTAATAATGTATCAATATTGGTTCATCAATTGTAACAAACATACCACACCAGTGGAAGATGTTAATAGAAACTGTGCCTGTGTGACAAGGCAGGGGGAGTTGGGGGGAAGGCATATGGGAACTCGTGCTTTATGTTAGAATTTTCTCTGAACCTAAATCTGCTCTAGTAATAAAGTCAATTAACTACAAAAAAAAAAAAAAGAGAGATCATGCTGTGAACTGCTTGATTTATCTAAAAATGGTTTATTCATTTATTTATTGATTCCAAGGACAACTTAATGCCAAGCATTAGGACATCATGTACAGAAAGTTTAAGAGGAACTGTGGCAGAAGTGCTAGTGGCCTACCCAATATCCATTCTCCTCTCTACTTAGTAACAGAAGTCAGGGTATTAAATGCACTAAAAAATGCATTTTTCTGTCTCCATTGTGAATAATTATGGTGGCCACGTGACTACGTTCTGGCCAATGAGGTATAAACAAGTTTTTGCATTGGACTTTGGGTAAAGTTACTAAAAAGGGGGCGTTTTTTGGTGGGGATTTTTTTTTTTGCCTTTTTGTCATTACGCTTCTACTTCTTTCTTGCTGAGACTAGGATCTGATGGCTGGCACTCCACAGCCCTCTGCCACTGCAGTGGCACCTTGAAGATGGAAGCCAGGTACCTAGAAAGGTGGAGTAGAAAGGAGGAAGAAGCCTGGACCCCTGATTCCCTCTATAGTCTGTACTAACCCTGAACTACCTACCTCTGGACTTCTTTTACATGAGAAAATAAATTAATTTTTTTAAGCCATGCAGTCAAGTCTTTGTTACTAGCAATAGAACCCAATCCCTAAGTGATACAGGACATGAAAGATACTAATAATGAATGCATGCCACCCAGGTCAACTTAAACCTGCTGAATACAGTGCCCAGTAGATGTACAATAAAGGTGGATACCCTGGGCTTCCCTGGTGGCGCAGTGGTTGAGAATCTATCTGCCTGCCGATGCAGGGGACACGGGTTCGTGCCCCGGTCCGGGAAGATCCCACATGCCACGGAGCGGCTAGGCCCGTGAGCCATGGCCACTGAGCCTGCGCGTCCAGAGCCTGTGCTCCGCAACGGGAGAGGCCACAACGGTGAGAGGCCCGCGTACCGCAAAAAAAAAAAAAAAAAAAAAAAGTGGATACCCTTTACTGGATTTGTTCAGTGTCTTGAAGATAAAGGTCAAAACTTTGAGGAACCACTAAATAGGCTCTTTCTGAATATCCTATTTCCTTCCATTGAAATTCTATTGCTCCTTTCTGCCTGCTGGTCACATCTATAAACTTTTGTAATATTATTAGGTACTATACAGATTATAAAAATATGTAGCTATGCACTCAAGAAGCTTACAAGCTAGTTGGAAACACAAAAAGACTATTTGTCAGCAAGTGAGAAAAGGTATCCTTTTTTGGTGGTTTAAAGAATCAGAACTTTTTTTTTCTCTTAAGGAGCTGGAATGAGACTACCTCTTGGGAAAGATGCCTGAATTCATTTAGAAGAAATTCATGAAGCCTCCTTAGAGTGAGGGTGAGACACATACATCCCCCAGTGAGACAAGTTCATCTAACAATAGGGGTTGAAAGACTGAAAGGCTGAATCTTCCTGGGAGAAAGATACCTCGGAGGAGACACTTTGGGAGAGAAATAGTTTTTAAAGTGTTCTGGGATGTGAGTTTAAGTTCTTTATGCGGGGTCATCGCGGGGTGCGTGTTATGCAACTTCATCTTCTCTCCCTCCTAGGTAGGTTTCCCTTAAGTCTATATTGTTCTCTAATGCTTTTGTTCCAGTAGATTCTTTGGAGGAATTTGAATAGATGTTGAATTTTGCATCCAGGTTTGCAAGAGGAAAAGACAAAGGTTATTTTGGGTTTTCTGGAGCTGGGGGAAAAGTGTAGACTCTGGCCTCTAGATCACAGAGAAAAGAGCATAGAAAGAGAACTCCAGTTAAAGGTGATGGACTGAGCCACATATAAGTCCACTTCCTCCTGAAATCCCTCTTAAAAAATGGGAAAACACAAAGCTTCAAGGTAAAAAGATATAGAAAAAGATGAAGGCCACCCAAATGAGAAAAAACAGAAGCTATTTACTCAGAACTTGCTGTGGCAGGGAGTCAGCCACCATCACTTCTGTTTGGCAAAGACTCAAAGGCAGGCAGAGAAATGGGAAATCTTTATAGTGAAAACAAGGGAAGGCTTTAGATATTCTCTGAATGGAGTTCATTGTCATGGGGAAGCTAGGGATACGCTAAATGGAAGCCAGGCTTCTTCTGTGATTGTTTTGGCTTTCTCTGTTTGGTCCTGTGTTGGAAGTGGGGGCAAGATATAAGGAAGCTGACTCACTGACACTTCTGGGCTGACTACCCCAGAGGCTGGTTGCCTGCCGTGGAGATTAGGGGTCAGTGTTCTATTGTCATACGTGGTATGGCTATTTGTCCATTTGTATAGTCAGTCTCTCACGGAACAGGACATAAAATCACTAACATTTTGGAAGCTGGAAAGCAGAAGGATGGTGGGAACTGACTTAGCAGACTCATCATCTGTCAAAGGACAGGCTAAGAGCAAGCCTGCTTTGTCCCAGAGAACCACCAAAAGACTCTAGAATTGGCAGCACCAGGTACCTCAAGAAGCAGGTAAAAGTTGGGACTAAAAGCACAATAATTGGTTAAAAGTCTACTTTGGAAGCAGACCACCAGCTCCTCCCTAGCTCCCAAGTCACTCCCCTACGCGCCCCTGCAGAAGGTTTAGGATTGATTTCCTGGAGAGGGTAGAGGTTACGTTATCTAGTTAAGGATAGGGGTGCCATGCTAGTAATATGAGAATTCAGTGAAAATCACTTCTTTCGAGACTCCTGCATTACTCTCTCACATCAGCAACCAATGTTAGAAACCCAGTGTTGAAGAAAAATTTTCAGATAATTTTGATATGAGCATGTATCAAAATTTCATTATCATCTTGCAATAAGGAAGAAGCTCTGTAGTAGGATATGGGAGAAAGTGTGAAATACTTTTAAATGAACCAAAAGATTACTGGGAAATTGGAAACTATGCATTGTTTTAAATATACTCTTGCCACTTATCAGATTCTATGGGATTTATGCCTTTTACTGACTTTGAACTGTTTTACAAAACTGAAGAGATATAAGCTAATTTGTAAAAAAAAAAAAAACTAATAGTAATGCAAATAATTATTGTCTTTATATTTGCAAATAAATTCTGTTAGGTGAAGCTTCTATTGACGTCCTGCCCCCGACACCCTCCAATAAGCGAGCTTTGCATCTATTAAGAAAATTGGTTTCAACATTTCCCATGGGCTTAGATACTTGTCTGGTCTTTGGATGTTCCTTTGAACTGACTGTAACATTTTTTCCAATTCCCTCATTAATTAATGAGTTAAATTAAATCTTTGACACATTCATTTCATATCTGCACCTATCATGATTTTTTTAAAACTATTATCCTAAAAAAAAAAAACTATTATCTTTAAGAAGTTAAATTCAAAGATTTACTTTTGGTAGGGATATCTGAGAGGAAGAGATTGGTTAGAAAATCATTTTAGAGTAGATACAAAAAAGAAAAGTATATTTGGTAAAACTCACTATACTCTTAACTGAAGGGTGAGTGGGTGCATAACTGGTTTCTCAGAAGTTATAATCCCATTAGTTGTGAGCATTTAATCAGTAATTCTAATTTCTTCCTGGAAAGAGGCTGTAAATTACATTACGCAAAAATTGCATCTTGGCCCTAGTTTGGACTTTTTTCTTTTACAGATGATGATTCCCAAATCTCCAGTCCAAAGCTGTGTCTCTAAATACTTATTATACCAATGCTACTCAAAATACTGGGCTGAAATGAGCAAATGACCTTGCTATGGAATGTAAATCAGCATTCTGCTTCCTTCACTGAAAAATCTTCCAACAATAATGTGAAGGGAACTTAACATCGTGCTTGCTGACATAGGTAGTTTATACTTTGGCACAAGCTTTTATCTTGTTGAGGATTGATAAAAACAGATTGCACATAATGGTGGTATGTACCAAAAATGGAATATCATTCAGCCTTAGAAAGGAATTAAATTATAATACATGCTACAACATGGATGAACCTTGAATACATCATGCTAAGTGAATAATCCTAACACAAAAGGACAAATAATGTATGATTTCACTTATACGAAGTAGCTAGAACAGTCAGATTCATGGTGCTGGCCAGGGGCTGGGTGAAGGAGGAATGAGGAGTCATTGTTTAATGGTACAGAGTTTCAGTTTAGGATGATGAAAAAGTTCTGGAGATAGATAGTGATGACAATTGCAAAGCAATATGAATGTAATATAACTAATGCCACAGAACTGTATACTTAAAAATGGTTAAAATGGTCAATTTTAAGATATTTTATATATTTATTTACCTGCCACAATTTAAAACATGATTAAAATGATACATTTTATCTTGTGTATTTTGCCACAATTTTTAAAAATTACATACTAGCTAATCCAGAGACTACATTTTGAATTATACTATATTAGACTCCAGGTTTCTCCAACTAAATTTATCAATCGCAACAGATTTTTTCACTCACTACAAGCTACCTCCTCTCTACTCCCCACTCCACATATATTCTACCTCTTTCTCCACTATTCATTTGGTTACTAATACTAGAAACCTGTGAAATATTCTAGGCTCCTTCCTCTCCCTCATCTTTTTGTATGTAATCTAATAATGGTTGTCTAACTATGCTGATTGTAAAGAAATTGTTCCTCAGCTTCAAACCCTCCGACCTCTGCTCTCTCTTTTGGTGCTGGGCTAGGTCTCTGCAATTCACATATTTCCTTTGCCAGCCTGGCTCTCCGTTAGGTTCTGCCAATAGTGGGAGATCAGAGACAGAAATAAGGGAGAAAGGACTTGCTCCTTCCTGTTCACTTCCTGTTTCTATCAGTGTCACCCAGGCAACAGTTCTTCATGCCAGCAGCAGCGGTTGGTTCCAGCTTTGGACTTCTTTCCATATTCCCAGAAGGAGGCTTATCACATTCCTCAGAGATACCAGTACCAGCCAGCCAGCCAACCTCCTCAGCGGTCTGAGTCCTGACAGACCTCGGGACTCAGGTCCCTCCTCTGAGCCACTGAGGTACCAGTATAAGGTCAGTACAAGGCAGCATGTTCTCCTCGGGGTCTGGATTCCACCTCTAAGACCCTTCCTTCAAGTGCTTGGTCCCAATAACCCCAACCTTGACCTTTTATTTCTCCATCTACTGCTTGCAGTTACTACTTTCTCTGTTTCACTTTCCCTTTTCAATTCTCCAACACCTGTGATAGCTCTAATAACTCTTTGTGTTAATTTCCTCAGCTAACTGCTGCAGTTTCTGTTTCTTTATTGAATCCTAATACAGAAAATAGTCTAAGAATGGTTCTAAGAAACAGACTTTCAGATATAGGATTTCGGGTTGATTTGGTCATATCCTTAAATTCAAACTCAATGTTGAACACCTCATCAACGGGAAATGAGACGTAATGACATCATTTTATCACCTTTAGTCATTTGTGTTGAAGTGCCCACTAACGCAAATGCTTTGGAGCCATATTTGACTGATGGTAATGGTGACTATAACAACTGTAGGCTGGGAGTGACTTTATTTGCACGCACTGAAGAACTTACATAAAGAAATGAAAAGTTCAAGTCATTAAACATTCAGTTCAAGGCACGACAAAAGCTTCTATGGCAGCCCTAAAAGAACCCCTTAGTTTTTGCACCTGAAGGCTAAATCAAACATAAAATTTAATTGTGCAGGTTTCAGAATTACAACAGAAGTTGATTTCATAGCCTTGCCAAAACTCTAGTGAAAGATGGAGCATTGTTTGGGAAGGGTATGACACTGAAACTTGGAATGGGGACATTAGGAACACAAACAAAGTTAAGATTCTAGAATGCCCAAATCTCTCCAGTAGAAACAGCCCTTCATCCCTTGCTTAAAAGTCCTGTAATTATATCATCTGCAGGATGTCTATGTTCCCCATGTTTCACTCCAACCACTCATTGTTAGCTGTAGATCAGGGTTTCTCAATGGCTGTGGATAATTCTTTGTTGTGAGATGTCCTGTGCATTGTAAGATATTTAGCAGCATTCTTGACCTCTATCCACTAGATCCAGTAGCAGCTTCCCCAGCCTGAGTTGTGACAACCAAAAATATTTCCAGACATTTCCAAAGGTACCCTTAGAGGAAAAAATCATCCCCAGCTGAGGACCACTGCTCTAGATCCATAACCAGGGTCAGATCGCAACATTTTCCACGGTCTGACTGGGAAGAAATGACTTGTACTTAATGTTGCAATACTTTGCTGATTTATATTTGAAGAAACTTGGAGAATATGTGGAAGAATGGATTCTTCCTTTCCAAGAAGGAAATAAATAAAGAAGACAGAATGTAATATTAGATTTGGTTGAATTGTTGATGTAGGCACTCATCACAATTCTAAATTTACTGTGTTATCTGTGCAGCTGGAAATAACTCTAACAGTTGGTTGACTGAAACTGCATTTTAGTAGTGGCCTATATTCAATAAAGTTGAGATGCAAAACCTTCCTGGCATACTTAGAAGGAATCCAAAGGCTTAAGGAGATAGAAATGTTGGAGTGGATCTATCATGTATGAATTGCCACCCCTCACTCTCTCATCTGAGAAATCCCAGAGGACACGCCCTTCTCTAAAGCACTGAGAAATACATTAGCGAATGGGCACCAGTATCCTTGTAAACTATTTGGTGACTGTTTTCTGTAGACAGGTTTCACGAAGGGAGAAGTTATAGTTGAGATGGGTTCCCTGATTGCAGAAGATGCTGGGATCCTGAAGTAGCAGAGGTCAAAGAGTGTGAGTGAAGAGTCAATGTATGGACTTCCTTCCAAAGAGTACAGCAAGGAACAAGGAGGAAAAAAGAGTCACTTTACAGTGTTGAAACTTGAGAAACGCTACCTCAGCCAGGTTATCAAGGCAGTAAGTCATGCTGACAGTACATACTTGCCTAAATAAACTAGGGCTGCCATAACAAGACAGCTTGGACTGGATGGTTTAAAGAACAGAAATCTATTTTCTCACAGTTCTGAAGGCTGTGCTAGCCAATTCTGTTTCTGCTGAGACCTCTTTTCCTGACTTGTATATGGCTACCTTCTCACTGTGTCCTCACATGATGGAGAGAGAGCCCTCTGGTATCTCTTCTTATAAGGGCACTAATCCTATTGGATCAGGGCCCCTCCATTATTACTTCTTTTAACCTTATTACCTCCTATAGGCCCTATCTCCAAAAACAGTCAAATTGGGGCTTAGGGCTTTGACATATGAATTTGGGACGAGGGGACAGGGGATGACACAATTCAGTCCATATAATACCCTTGATATAATGTGATGAAAATGCACTTTACCTCTGTGGCCTTTCTCCCAAAAACACATAACCCCAGTCTAATCATGAGATAAACATCAAACAAATCCCAGTTGAGTGACGTTCTATAGAATACTTGACCAGTACTCTTCGAAACTGCCAAGGTCATCAAAAACAATGAAAAGTCTGAGAAACTGTCACAACCAAGAGGAACATAAGAAGACATGTCAACTGAATGTAAAGTGGATCCCCTGATGAGATCCTGGAACACAAAGGTAATCTGATGTATGGATTTTAATAATAATGTAATGATATGGGTTCATTAATTATGACAAATATACTGTACTAAGATAAGATGTTAATAATAGAGGAAATTGGGTATGGGGTGTATAGGAACTCTTTAATCTACCTTCACAAGTTTTCTGTAATCTGAAATGTTACTGGAGTTCCACTTATGGTATGTCCTAGTAAGCTCCTGTACTGGACTAGACATGGACTCTAGACAAAATACACCACAAGCCAACTCTCTGAAGGCACTGGGAGTGAAAAAAGAAGCAGATAGATTCTGACAGGAGGTCAACACCTACAAGATAGCAATAGCATGGGATGAATTTTCTATGTTTTATAATAGTCTTTAACCTGAAGGCAGGCTTCATCCAGAGTTACTTAGAGTGCTAAAACACTGATAGAAAATTCATAGTCTCTCTGAAAAACCAGAGGAGAGAGTTGGAGGGACCCACAGCTGCTGGACAGTGAGAGGAGAATCCAAGAAAGGAGTGAACTAGACAGAGGGAGCCACATAATTTGTGTTTAAACACTGTTCAACTTCTGGTAAACCGCTGAATTGCATATTTTCAGGGCAGACTGCAAGCAGCCCAACCAAAGATAAAACAACTGAACTGAAATTTGTGCTGCAGCCCAAAAACAGTTTGCAGTTTGAATCATCCCTAATGGCATGTTAAAACAACCAACCACCACCACAACAAAACTGACACTCTTTAAAAAAAAATAACTATCAGACATCTAATAGAGACTAGATAGAATTTAGTCTCCACAACAATTCAAAATTACTTGACATATGAGGAAATAAGATGATGTATTACATCTTCTCAAGAGAAAAGACAATCAACAAAGAGGGATACCAACATGATACAGTTGCTGCAATTAGCAAAGTTTTTTTTTTTTTTTTTTGCGGTACACGGGCCTCTCACTGTTGTGGCCTCTCCCATTGCGGAGCACAGGCTCCGGACACGCAGGCTCAGCGGCCATGGCTCATGGGCCTAGCCGCTCCGCGGCATGTGGGATCTTCCCGGACCGGGGCATGAACCCGTGTCCCCTGCACCGGCAGGTGGACTCTCAACCACTGTGCCACCAGGGGAGCCCTAGCAAAGATTTTAAGTCAGATATTATAGCCATTTTAAATGATAAAAAGGAAAAATGTCCATAATGTACAGAAGGATAGGACATCTCAGAAGACAAATTGAAATGATAGAAAAGAACCAAATGGAAATTTCAGAACTAAAAAAAAAAAATCTGAAATAAAAAATTCACTGTAATGCTGTGGAGCAACTAAGCCCGTGTGCCACAGCTACTGAGCCTGTGCTCTAGAACCCGCGAGCCACAACTACTGAGCCCACGTGCCACAACTACTGAAGCCCGCACACCTAGAGCCCATGCTCTGGAACAAGAGAAGCCACTGTAATGAGAAGCCCGTGCACCACAAAGAAGAGTAGCCCATGCTCACTGCAACTAGAGAAAGCCCATGCACAGCAACAAAGACCCAACACAGCCAAAAATAAATAAATAAATTTATATAAAAAAAAATTCACTGGATAAAAGTAACAACAGAGTAGAGTTGACCAAAGAGTCAGTTTAACTTGAAGACAGGTTAATAGGAATAATCCAATATGAAAAACAGAAATGAAAAATCATTGGAAAGAAAATGAATAGAGCTTCAGAGGTCACAGAAAACATTAAAAAAAATCTAATGTATATTAAACTGGAGTCTCAGAAGGAGAGGAGAGCGAGAAAAAGAGACAGAAAACAATATTTGAAGGTACAATGATCAAATGATCAAAAATTTCCCAAATTTGTGGATGGACATACATTTACAGGCCCAAAGATTTCAATAAATCCCAAGCTGTGTAAATTCAAAGAAAACCATGCCTAGGCATAGTATATTCAAACTGCTGAAAACCAGAAAAAGAGCATGTCCTGAAAACAGCAAGAGAAAAATGACCCATTACATACAAGAGAATGATGAATCAAAAAACTACTAATTTTCACCAGAAACAATGGAGGACAGAAGACAGTGGACTGACATTTTTTAAGTGCTAAAAGAAGACACTGACAACCCATAATTCTATACCTAGGGAGAACATCCTTCAGAATGAAGGCAAAATAAAAACTTTAAGATAAAAAAAAAGTTTTAAGAATCTATCACCAGCAAGACTGTACTACAAGAAATACTAAAGGAAGTTCTTTGGACTAAAAAGAAATGGTACCTGGCATAAAATCAGCTCTTTAGGAGGAATGAGGGGCATCAGAAATGGTATATATCTGGGTAAATAGACAAGAGATTTTTTCCCACTCATAATTAAAAAACAAAAACAAAATCGTATGACTGTTTAAAGCAAAAATTGTCTTGTTGGGTTTATAACATTTGTAGCTGTAATACATAAGATAACTATAGCATAAAAGATGGGGAATAGAAAATTGATCTGTAGACTTGCAAGTCTTCTACATTCTATGTAAAGTGGTAAAATATTAACTAAGTAGACTGGGAAAAGTTAAGGATGTAGGGCTTCCCTGGTGGCGCAGTGGTTAAGAATCTGCCTGCCAATGCAGGGAACACGGGTTCGAGCCCTGGTCCAGGAAGATCCCACATGCCGTGGAGCAACGAAGCCCGTGCACCACAACTACTGAGCCTGCATTCTAGAGTCCGTGAGCCACAACTACTGAGCCAGCATGCCACAACTACTGAAGCCCGCGTGCCTAGAGCCTGTGCTCCGCAATAAGAGAAGCCACCACAATGAGAAGCCCATGCACTGCAACGAAGCGTAGTCCCCGCTCGCCGCAGCTAGGGAAAGCCCACACGCAGCAATGAAGACCCAACACAGTCAAAACTAAAAATAAATAAAAATTAATTAATTAATTATTTTTTTAAAAAAGTTAAGGATGTAAAGAGAAATACCTAGAACAGGGACTTCCCTGGTGGTGCAGTGTTAAGACTGGCGGAGTTAAGTCTCCACGCTCCCAAGGCAGGGGGCCTGGGTTTGATCCCTGCTCAGGTAACCAGATCCCACATGCATGCTGCAACTAAGAGTTTGCATACCACAACTAAGGAGCCTGTCTGCCACAACTAAGACACGGCACAACAAAATAAATATTTAAAAAATAAATAAATAAAAATTAAAAATTTCTAAAAAAAAGAAATACCTAGAACAACTTTTTAAAAATATGTTTATTTTATTCATTTATTTATTTGGCTATGCCAGGTCTTAGTTGTGGCATGCGGGATCTTTTAGTTAAGGCATGTGGAATCTAGTTCCCTGACCAGGGATTGAACCTGGGCCCCCTGCATTGGGAGCACGGAGTCTTACCCACTGGACCACCAGGGAAGTTCCTAGAACAACTAACTATTAAAAATGTAATGTAAAGAGGTATAGCTAAAAAGTCAATAGATAAATTAAAATTAAATTTTAAAATATTTAAATAGTTGAAAAGAAGACAAAAAGGAAAAAAAGAGGCACAAAAAATCAGAGGAGACAAATAGAAAACAAATGATAAAATAGAAGGCCAAAATCCAAACATGTTAATAATTACATTAAATGTTAATGTATTAAACACTTCAACTGACAGGCAGAATTGCTTCATAAAAAGGCAAACTACACTATTTACTACCTATAAAATATACACTTAAAAATATAAAGACAGATAGTTTGAAAGTAAATAGATAGAAAAAGACATGCAAACAGTAAGTGTACGAAAGTGGAGTGGCTGTATTAATATCAGATAAAACCGATTTTAAGATAAAAAGTACTACAGGAGATAAAAGGGGGCATTTTGTAATAACAAAAGGTCAATATATTGGAAGTCATAACAATTATAAATGTGTATATGCCTAGTAACAGAGCTTCCAAATATATGAAACAAAAATTAACAGAATTAAAAGGGAGGGGACTTTCCTGGTGGCACAGTGGTTAAGAATCCACCTGCCAGCGCGGTGGATATGGGTTTGATCCCTGGTCCGGGAAGATCCCACATGCCGCAGAGCAACTAACCCATGTGCCACAACTACTGAGTCTTCACTCTAGAGCCCGCGAGCCACAACTACTGAGCCCTTGTGCCACAACTACTGAAGCCCTCGCGCATAGAGCCTGTGCTCCGCAACAAGAGAAGCCACTGCAGTGAGAAGCCCGTGCACCGCAACGAAGAGTAGCTCTCGCTCACCACAACTAGAGAAAGCCCGTGAACAGCAACAAAGACCCAATGCAGCCAAAAATAAATAAATAAAATAAATTTTAAAAGGGAAATGGACAATTCCATAGTCTTAATTGAAGATTTTAACATATCTCTCTAGGCAACTGATAGTCCAACCAGGTAGAAAATCTTCAAAGACGTATACGAACTGAACAACACTATCACCTATTTTGTCATAATTGATATTTATAGAATGCTACGCCCAACAACTGCAAAATACACACTCTTTTCACGTGCAAATGATATGTTTACCAGGAAAGACTGCATGTTAAGCCATAAAACATATTTTAAACATTGAAATTTTAAAGAGTATTTCTCTAACAATGGAATTAAATTACAAATAAATAATAACATTCTAAGAAAACTCAAAATATTTGGAAATCAATCTACACACTTCTAAATAATCCACAAGTCAAAAAAATCAAGATAAATTAGAAGATAATGAAAATAAAACATTTGATATTTGTGGGATACAGATAAAGGAGTTTTTAGAGGGAAATTTATGGTTTTAAATATTTTACATTCAAAAATAAGAGAGACTTCCCTGGTGGTCCAGTGGGTAACACTCCATGCTCCCAATGCAGGGGGCCTGGTTCGATCCCTGGTCAGGGAACTAGATCCTGCATGCATGCCGCAGCTAAGAAGCCCATGTGTCACAACTAAGACCTGGTGCAGCCAAAATAAATAAATATTTTAAAAAAAGAAAAAAACACACAAAAGGAAGAAAGAGCAAAAATCAACAATCTAAGTTTCCACCAGGAGGAATTAGAAAAACAAGAGCAAATTAAGCCCAAGGAAAATAGAAGGAAATAATCAAGATAAGAGTAGAAATCAACAAAATAGAAAATGGGCATATAATCCATGAAAACAAAGGCTATTTAAAAAAATTGATCAATAGGAATCACAAGCCTCTAGCCAGATTGATCAAGAAAAAAAGAGAAAAAAGAAAAGAAAAAGGGGAGAGGACAAAAATTATCTCAGGAGTTTAAAGTTGGCTTAACATTTGAAAATCAACCCATGTAATTTACCCGAATCATGCCTGATTTACAGATAATTCTGCGCCAAAGAGAAGACACAGCTGTAGCATTACAGCCCCCAATAGGAGTTTCCTTAAAAGACAGTGGTGAAGTAAATCCTCCCAGTGGGCAGATCTTCAAGAAATACACTTGGTTGTCCACTTTATCTGAACTGAAGAATGGCCAGAACACACCTACCCTGACTAATGGGCAGTTGCTTACAGCTTCACAATACGCTTAGGGAACTGGAAAGAACAGCGGCATTGGAAGGTAAGTAGAAAGAAGGTATGGGGAAGAGGTATGTGAATGGACCTCACAGATAAGCAGAATGTAATACGTGTCTCATAAAAATGCTCACAAAAGGGCATCCACTGCAGAGGAGGCTGTCAGTCAAGTGGACAAGATGACACTTAGTATGAATATCACTTCATTTCTTTCTCCAGACACAATTGTGTTTGCTCAATTAGCTCAAGTACAATGTGGCCAAGTCGTGTGGACTCAGCAACATCAACTTCCCCTCAATAAGTCTGACCTAAGTAAGCTCCTCAGCAAGTCTAACACACCTATGATAAATACTGACTGGACCCTCAATACGACACTCCTAGGGGAAGCAGTCAGCCGACTGGTAGCAAGTTGATTACACTGGACCCCTTATATAACAGCAGAATAGACATATATCCTTCCCAGAATAGACATATATTATGGGTATGGATTTGTCTTCCCTGCTCATACGGTGCTTCTGTCAGCATCACTATCCAAGACTTGAACAGAATGCCTTATTTACTGTAATGGTGTTTCATACAGGGTTGCTTCTAACGGGAAGCATATTTCACTGTAAAAGAAGTGTGACAATGGGCTCATGTCTATGAAATTCATTGATCTTTCCATATACCTTATTAACCAAAAGCATGTGGCCTGATGGAGTGCTGGAATAGCCTACTAATGGCTTGATTTCAGCACCCTTGCCAGTGGGGAGATAGCATCTTGAAAGACTGGGATCATCTTATAAAATTCAATATATTCTTTAATATATAGTGCTATTTCTTCTACAGCCAGAATGCATGTATCCACAAATCAAGGGTTGGAAGTAGAAATGGCTTTTCTCATTCTTATACCTAATAATCCCCTTCCAGAATTTTTACTTCCCATGTCTGCAACTTTGAGTTCTGTTGGTTTGGAGGCCTTAGTACCCAACAGAGTAATGCTTCTACCATGAAACACAATAACAGTTCTTTTGAATGGGAAGTTAGATGCCCCCCTAGCCATTTTGGGCTCCTCATGTCACAGAACCAACAGCCAAGAAAGGATTACTCAAGGGAATTCCCTGGCGGTCCGGCAGTTAGGACTCAACGCTTTCACTGCTGGGTCCCAGGTTCAATCCTCAGTCGGGCAACTAAGATTCCGAAAGGGGCACAGCCAAAAAAATAAAAGGATTGCTCAGCTGGGTGAGGTGATTGATCCTAATTACAAGGGGGAATTGGGTCTCTGTTACACAGGTACCCAAGAGTTTCTCTGGAACCCAAGAGATTCTCTGGGAAGCCTTTCAGCACTTCCACATCTAATAGAAAAGATTAATGGAAAATTAGAGCAACCAGAAAAAAGCAGGACCCTGAAGGGCATTTAGATTCTTCAGGAATGAAAGTCTGGTTCATCCCAGCAGCTAAAGAACTCAGGCCAGAAAAAGAGGTTCTAGGTGAGGGAAAGGAAATAATGAATGGATAGTGGAAGACAACATTTATAAATGTCAGTTATGGCCTTGTGACCACTTACAGAAGTGAGCACAGTAATAGCTATGCATATTTTCTTCCAGCTTTTTATGTGTGTACATAAAAAGAATCTCTCTCCTGATTTTCCCTTATTATTTTACATAAGGCCTGCTGATGGTTGTTAACTTTACGATTTAGTCTTTTTTTTTTTTTTTGGCCATGCCGCATTGCCCTCGGCAGTGAAAGCACAGAGTCCTAACCACTGGACTGCCAGGGAATTCCCTACAATTTAGTCTTTTGGTTTTAATCTATGCAGATAGGACCTTGGATTGAATATGAGAAGTAAATAACATTGCCTATATATAGACACTGTAACTATAACTCCATGGCAAGCATTCTTCCTGCCTCAGGACATTTGCATTTGCTATTTTCTCTGCTTAGAAGGCTCTTTCCCCAGATATCCCTGAGGGCTTCTCCTTGACCTTTTTTTTTTTTTGCGGTACGCGGGCCTCTCACTGTTGTGGCCTCTCCCGTTGCGGAGCACAGGCTCCGGACGCGCAGGCTCAGCGGCCATGGCTCACGGGCCCAGCCGCTCCGCGGCATGTGGGATCCTCCCGGATCGGGGCACAAACCCGTGTCCCCTGCATCGGCAGGCGGACTCTCAACCACTGCGCCACCAGGGAAGCCCTCTCCTTGACCTTTTAATATTTATTCAAATATCACTTTTCTCAGCGATGCTTTCTCTTTCCACCCTATTTAAACCTCAAAGTAGTTATCATCATTTAACATATTATATATATTTACTTGTTTACCTTATTGACTTTCTGTGCTCCACTCCCTTTAGGAAGTAAGCTCTTGAAGGGCAGGGACTATTATCCAGCTTGTTCACTGCTATACCCTCAGTACATAGAACAATGTAGACATGCAAGAGATATTTGTTGACTATGCAACATTATGTTATGCAGGAATTTTAAACAATGAGGTAGAGTTATAAATACTAAACAAAACTGTTATTCATAGTTTCCTCTCAGACATTTGGGGAGAGCATAAATATGGATTTTAACTTATTACCTAAGTTTAAATTTTTTTTTCAATGTTGGGAGACACGAACATATTTGTCAACTTAGGGGGAAAAGCCAATAGAATTGGATGGTTTGGTTAATATATAGGAGAAAGGATAATTAATTGAGCAAAGTATGTGAGGAGGTAACGTGAGATGGTTCTACTGCACAGTGAAAGCACCGTGCTTGGATAAGAGGAGTGATAAGAGGCCTCCGTGAGGAGGCCTGAAATTGAGGGAGTTCTCAACTGATAGCCTCCGTGATCCTTGTGAAACAGATGGGTAGGCCAAGGCTGAGGGCAAGGGCTTGGAGAGTAGGCTCAATTTGTGAGTGTTTAGGAGAGGTGGCATGGTTATGTTAACATTATTTTATTTAATCCTCACATCAGTCCCATGAGGTATTATTATCTCCACTTTACAATATTATTCCATTTTACAAATACAGAAACAGAAGCACAGAAATTATGTAATTTGCAGAAGACTGCACAGCTGATGAACGATGGAGCCATTTTAGGAAGCTCTAACCCAGGTCTCTCTGACTTCAATCTGTTTTGGCCTCACATACCTCAGCAAAGAAGTGGAAATGGTCTCAAGCTACACCATCCTCTAACGTAATGGTCCCCATAGTGGAGGAGGATAGGCACATCCAGGGTGTGCGTGATGGTATACTGGGATATTAACAAAAAATGTTAGATTTCTATTTATACTTTTTAAGTCTAAAACAATAATAAAGAAATTCAGCTTTGCTACTATTTAACATACAGCTGGACACTGGCATCCTTATTTGGTCTGGATGCCAGCTGGCTATGAGTCATTTTGGTATCTTCAGGGAGACATAGGAGCTCCACAGTGCAAATGGATTGATAGTCCTCACCCATATTATACTTTTTGTGCTTAAGCGATGACATCAGTATGTTCATTTTTATAGAACCAAGACTTTCATGTAGCAGAGTGTTCATAATACAGTGGTCTATGGTGTAAAGGGGATTGCTGACAAAGATATTTGGCTTCGCTCAGAGATTCGCTAAGTGTTTCTTGTCAGAGTATTAAAATAGTTGTCAGAACCTACAAATAACTTACACTTTTCTTTTTTTCTGCTGGGGAGGACAGTGGTGAGGGATAACATATACTTTTCTTTTACAAAAAAATGAGCATTTGAATTTGCTAACTTTTTCAAATGTGGATGATGTTAATGATGATAAGGTGGCTGTCAGTAGTATGCAACTCTATAGATACTAAAAAACAATGTTTTAAACTCTTTTCCTTCAAGATAAAGTTGATAGTGTAATGAGTGACAAACAACTGCTTTTTGAAAGCTACTGTAAACGAATATTTTGGAAAATGATATTTAGAAGTCTTTCTATTTTGGTAGGGGTGTTTTTTTGCCAAAAAACATAGAAGTATGTCACTTATAAAATGTTCATATTTGCATGCATAAAACCTTGGAAATAGTTTTCTACTGTGTTTAAGAATCTTACGAATAAAAGAGATTCAGTGAATTTTAAATATATTTGCTAAAAATATAACATCTTCTGATTAATTTGCAAGTGTAACTGATTGATATAGAAGATAAAAATTAACTAGATGAATTTCAGTAAAATTCATCGGGATTGAAAAATTAATTTCATGTTTGAGTAAGCCCAGCCCGCTATTTTCCGTTTGCATCCTTTGTATTTTTGTGAGTTTCATTTCCATTAAAACGAAGTAATAAAGTAAACAGATCATAGAGGCAAACTTCAGAAATCATAAGATCATAGTGTGTTAAACCACCATTTCAAAAATAAAGCAGTCAATCAGATTGCTCTTGCTTAAAAAAAAAAAGTTCATGGGAGCAAAAAGCGCTTTTCGTATAGAAAATAAACAAAATTTATATTTTAAAATAGTGTGTTTATTTCAGCTTCATCTCATCCTTTAGTTTTTAAATTTTTTTTTGCGGTACGCAGGCCTCTCACTGTTGTGGCCTCTCCCGTTGCGGAGCACAGGCTCCGGACGCGCAGGCTCAGCGGCCATGGCTCAGGGGCCCAGCCGCTCCACGGCATGTGGGATCTTCCCGGACCGGGGCATGAACCCGTGTCCCCTGCATCGGCAGGCGGACTCTCAACCACTGCGCCACCAGGGGGAAGCCCTAGTTTTTAAATTTTTAAACCTTTTTTGTGATTTAAAAATGTACAAATATATTAGGACAGTATTACATTATATACATATAACATGGGTGTATGTTAAATGTTGAAAGGAGAGTTTGTGATAAAAAATTTATAGATCATTGTTCAAATACATCATGGTTTCTCAACTTGAGCACTATTGACATTTTGGGCTGGAAAATGCTTTCTGTGGGGGCTGTCCTGTGCATTTTAAGATATTTGGCAGCATCCCTGGCTTCAACCCACCAGATCCCAATAGCACCCTTCCCCCCACAGTTATGACAATCAAAAAACTTCTCCAGACATGACAAATGTGCCCTTAGGGTAGAGTTACTAGATTTAGCAAAACAAAAAAGCAAAATAAAAACAAAAACAACAGGACATATATTTTTCATCCCCTATTCTTTATTTATCTGAAATTCAAAAATTAACTGGCTTTGGGCTTCCCTGATAGCTCAGTGGTTAAAAAACTGTCTGCCAATGCAGGGGACATAGGTTGGAGGCCTGGTCCGGGAAGATCCCACATGCCGCGGAGCAACGAAGCCTGTGCGCCACAACTACTGAGCCTGCGCTCTACAGCCTGCGAGCCACAACTACTGAAGCCCGGGTGCCTAGAGCCCGTGCTCTGCAACAAGAGAATCCACCACAGTGAGAAGCCCGTCCACCGCACCTAGAGAAAGCCCGCGCAGCAAGGAAGATCCAACGCAGCCAAAAAAAAAAAAAAAAATTAACTGGCTTCTGGTGTTTTATCTGACAACCTTAGGGTGGGAAGGCAACTCCCTCCCCCGCTGAGAACCAAAGTGCTAATGTATTATTATGCCTATATTACTCTCTACAACCTTGCCTTTCTCTCAGCCTCACGCTACCTTCCAAACTCTTCCACTGTGCCCTCTAGAACTTATTATCCACAGCCTGCAAAAGCCCCTGCATTGTCAAGCTTTCTCTTCAATTTCTTACCTTTATTAAAATCTGACTCTCCCTTGAGGACACTATTTTCCTGTTGCCCCACCCAAATGGTGCTGTTTATACTCTCAGGATCCACATACCTCTGGGATGAGAGCTGTACTGAAATTTGGGAGAAGCAAAAAATATAACTGGCGTTTCCAATGGAAAACTATGCATTCTTTAGAGCAGACCTTTCCACGTTATCTGATTCTAGCTTTTTATTGCTTTGGAGGTATTTTACAACTTATATAAACTGTATTTAACTGGTAACAAGGCAAAATAAATTCTGTCCAGTGGAAGCTCAATTGACTTTCCTTAAAAAATAGAAACTATCCCATTCTCCACCTTCTTAGTACTAAACATATAATCCTACTTTCACCAGTACCCATCCTGTTTTCCTTCCCTCCTGTTTTAATGGAGGGGTTGTCTTTCCTCCTAATTAGGGCCAAATTCTTTTCCTGTGTTTTGGATTCCCTCAACCCTGCCTCCTCAGAACTCTTCCCTGTGGACTACACAGTCTGGTTTCATCTATATATCTTTTTCAATTTTATTTTTTCCTCTGAATAGGACCCTCAATGGTTTTAAACATTCTTTTTTTTTTTTTTCTGTTAAAGAAAACAAAACAAAACCCTTCCTGAATCTTAGCTTCCCTTCTAGCTACTCCTCTAACTGCCTTCATTTCCTTTCCTTCCACTCACTGTTCAGCCAGTTCTCCTCTGGGGTCCTGCGTTATCACACCCATGAAGGACCTCTGATTGAGATCACTTATGTCTCACTGATAAAATCTTAGTGTCAACAAATCCAACATTTTTCAGTCATCTTATTGACTTTCCAACAACAACTGACACAATCTGACCACTCTCCCTTCTTGAAATGCTCTTTTCCAGCTTCCATGACAGTAGTCTCCCAGTTTTTTTTTATCCTTCTGACCACTCCTTCTGACTCCTTGTAAGTATATCCTCCTCTATCCATGCATTAACCCCAAGCATCTCTCAAAGCTCGGTTCTAGGCCTTCTTTTCTTTTCTTTCCAGTTAATACTTCTGAATATTCTTGTCCATGCCTAGGACTTTACCACCACCTCTTTATCAATGACCTCTGCCTTGACCATGCATCTGAACTCAGGTTACTTATCCATTCTTCTTGGAAGTCTCAGAGGCATCTCAAATTCAATGTATATATAACTGAACTCATGATTTTCTCCCTCAAAACTTAGCCTTTTCCAGGAGTTTTATTTCAATGAACAGTTATACAAAAACCTAGGCCCTGATGTCCCTCAACCCCTAATCTCTCCAATCCATCACCAAATTCTATCTTTTTATATTAGATCCATTTACTTCTAACTCTACTTTCGCTAGATTTGTCCAAGCTACCATCTTCTCTCCCTGTGTACTCCTGTAAAATCTTCCTAATCATCTACTCTAATCCACTCTCAGCCCCCTCCATCCTTTCTTCTCATAGTAGCCAAAATAATCCTATAAAATGCATATCTGATCACATAAGCCCCCGTTAAAAACCCTTCGGTGACTCTTAAAGACCAAAATCTTCAACATGGCCAGGCCCCTGCATAATCTAGGCTGCAGCCTCATCTGATATCATGTTCCATTCCAGCCGTGCTTCAGCCACAATGAGTGCCTTCTAGGTCTCCCTCCACCCCCTCTACCCCAGAGACTTTGCATGGGCTGTTGCCTTTGCTTAGAACACGGCCACCCAACTGCCCACTTGGCCACATTCACACCTGCCTTTCCTTCAGATCATAGCTCCCCTCAATGTCTCTAATAGGATTCTCCCATTTTATCTCTCACCATCATCATCATAATAGCTAATATTCAGACATGTTTACTACACATCAGTCACTGATCTAAGGGCTCTACCAATAAGAATTTGTTATATATGGAAACTGAGTTACCACACACTTTTATGTACCATAACTGTAATTTTCCTCATGTGTAACATAGAATAATAATACTTTCTTCATAGGGTGGTTGAGAATATAAAATGAGTTAATATGTGAAAAGGACTTGGAACAGTGCCAGCCACATAATAAATGCTCAATAAATGTAAATGTTAGCAATTGTTAGTATTGTAATCTTACATTGACTGCATGATTATTTGATTAAAGTCTGTCTCTGTCTCATAAGTACTATGAACATTGGTCAGGGTCTTCTTTTTTTACCCACTATTATATTCCTTGTGTCTTCCTAGGGCATTGGTACATTGTAAATGCTCAAAAACATTTCTGGAATTAATGAATAATAATTTGTGTCCAACCACGCAGGATTGTTACAAAACTTAAAAAAAGTATGTGAAGTACTTTTTAAAACTACATAGGCATATAGAAATATTAAACATTTAAATAGTAAACTGTGATGGTAACTGTAACCATAACAGGAATCTTAGGAAAGGAAAACTAATGTGGCCTAAAATTGTTAGAAAAGAGGCTTGTGGAAGAAGAGGACTTCAAAGTATATATAGGATTTGCATGGATGAAGTGGACCTCAAAATATGTATAGGATTTGGTAGAGTAGTGTGAGCATATACGTATGCAGGGAAGAATGGGCTACCAGCCTACTTGGTGGATGTGTGATGAGGAGTAACAGGAAATATAATTATAGATACAGTGGAGACAAATCATGGAGGGACTTGATAGGCAGATAAAGGAGTCTGGACCTGATATGACAGAGAAGAGAGTATTGACCAGGCACATTTCAGGAAGATTCATTCACCTATCAACTAGTGACCAGGACCTCTTCTTGATACTGTAGATTCAATGGTAATCAAAACAAACCATGAGGGACTTCCCTGGTGGCACAGTGGTTAAGAATCCACCTGCCAATGCAGGGGACATAGGTTCGAGCTCTGGTCCAGGAAGATCCCACATGCCGCGGAGCAACTAAGCCTGTGCGCCACAACTGCTGAGCCTGCGCTCTAGAGCCTGTGCCCTGCAACAAGAGAAGTCACCGCAATGAGAAGCCTCTGCACTGCAACAAAGAGAAGCCCCTGCTCGCGGCAACTAGAGAAAGCCCGTGCATAGCAATGAAGATCCAACACAGCCCAAAGTAAAATATAAATAAATTAATGTAAAAAAAACAACAACCGTGAAATAGAGACACACATGTAGAGAACAAATGTATGGACACCAAGGGGGGAAAGAGCGGGGGATGAATTGGGAGATTGGGATTGACATATATACACTAATATGTATAAAATAGATGACTAATGAGAACCTGCTGTATAGCACAGGGAACTCTACTTCACTTCGCTCTACAGTAGAAACTAATCCAACATTGTAAAACAACCATATGCCAATTAAAAAAAAATGGTGAAGGGATTTGACCAGGTGATTTCTGAGATCCCATGGGCTTTATCATTTTGTGATTTGAATAATGATTATCTTTCAGCAAGCTCATACTTCCAGCTCCAACTTCAGTGGGATCTATACTATAGTCAAGAATACTGGTGATACTATTTACATCTTGAGTTCATGTGGTTTGTTCAGAAGGGAGGGGAAACAAGTTTATAAATACATGCTGTGATCAGTTCATTTTCCAGGAGCCTGTCCTCGATTACCACTGAACCCACAACGACAATTTATATTTGACATCTTTATCAAAGAATCTTCTTGCTTCTCCTTCGGTATATTTTACTTTGGGGAAGGGGTATTGCCCAATTTTATTTTCTAAATGGTGTTTAGCAGACTGAAGATGCTCAATAAACATTATATATCCATGGAACCATCTCTGGAAAAGAAATCTTGGCTATGTGACTACATACCCAGTGCAATAAACAATAACTGTTTTAACCCATTCACCAGGGGGGTAATTCATGTGGAAACCTAAAATTAAAAATAAGTGAAAACATCTGGCTCATGATGATTTTGTCAAGAAAACTTCAAATATACAAAACCCAGATGGCTGGCATAGAACAGCACAGAAGATACCACTGAGTAAATATCAAATGAATAATCCTGGCCATTGAGAATTTCTGTTCACTTTCACTCCATAAAGGTTATTTCAAAGTGGATTTCTTTATTCATCATGAAGAATTATGCATGGAAACTGACAAAAGATTAATCTCGAATATTTACAAGCAGCTCATGCAGCTCAATATCAAAAAAAACAAAGAACCCAATCCAAAAATGGGCAGAAGACCTAAACAGACATTTCTCCAAAGAAGATATACAGATTGCCAACAAACACATGAAAGAATGCTCAACATCACTAATCATTAGAGAAATGCAAATCAAAACTACAATGAGGTATCACCTCACACCAGTCAGAATGGCCATCGTCAAAAAATCTACAAACAGTAAATGCTGGAGAGGGTGTGGAGAAAAGGGAACCCTCTTGCACTGTTGGTGGGAATGTAAATTGATACAGCCACTATGGAGAACAGTATGGAGGTTCCTTAAAAAACTAAAAATAGAACTTCAATATGACCCAGCAATCCCACTACTGGGCATATACCCTGAGAAAACCAGAGTTCAAAAACAGTCATGTACCACAATGTTCATTGCAGCTCTATTTACAATAGCTAGGACATGGAAGCAACCTAAGTGTCCATCGACAGACTAATGGATAAAGAAGATGTGGCATATATACACAATGGAATATTACTCAGCCATAAAAAGAAACGAAATTGAGTTATTTGTAGTGAGGTGGATGGACCTAGAGTCTGTCATACAGAGTGAAGTAAGTCAGAAAGAGAAAAACAAATACCGTATGTTAATACATATATACGGAATCTAAAAAAAAAAAAAAAGGTTATGCAGAACCTAGGGACAGGACAGGAATAAAAACGCAGACATAGAGAATGGACTTGAGGACACGGGGAGGGGGAAGTGTAAGCTGGGATGACGTGAGAGAGTGGCATGGACTTATATGCACTACTAAATGTAAAATAGATAGCTAGTGGGAAGCAGCTGCATAGCACAGGGAGATCAGCTCAGTGCTTTGTGACCACCTAGAGGGGTGGGATAGGGAGGGTGGGAGGGAGGGAGATGCAAGAGGGAGGAGATATGGGGATATATGTATATGTATAGCTGATTCACTTTGTTATAAAGCAGAAACTAACACACCATTGTAAAGCAATTATACTCCAATAAAGATGTTAAAAAATTTTTTCAAAAGACGAATTATGCATGGAAAACTTGAACGAAATGTCTGGAAAGTAAGTTAGATTGTGATTTGAAAATTCTAGTAACAAATGATACTCTGACTTTAATTACTGAATTCAATTACTTCACAGACTGGAAACTCACTTCAAGACCTGTGAAAAATGCCCCTTTTAAAAAATGTATTAGAGGGAATTCCCTGGCGGTCCAGTGCTTACAGGGGGCACAGGTTCTATCCCCGGTCGGGGAACTAAAATCCCGCAAGCCACACGGTGTGGACAAAAAAAAAAAAAAGATATTAGAAATTAATAACAGAAGGAATTTTAGAAAGTTCACAATATGTGGAAATTAAACAATATATTCTTAACTAATGGGAGAAATCACAAGGGAAATCAGAAAATACCTTGAGATGAATGAAAACACACAACATACAAAAACTTACAGGATGCAGCTAACACAGTGCTTAGGAATAAATTAATAGCTGTGAATATCTATATTACAAAGAAAGATCTCAAATCAGTAACATAACCTTCCAATTTAAGAAATTAGAAAAAGACTAAACCCAAAGCAAGCAGAGGGAAGGAAATAAAGACTAGAGCAGAAATAAATAAAATAGAGAAGCAAAAAACAATAAAGAGAATAAACAAAAACCAAAAGTTTGTTCTTTGAAAATATCAACAAAATTGACAAGACAGCTGGACTGACCAAGAAAATAGAGAAGACTCAAATTACTAAAATCAGGAATGAAAGAGGTGCTATTACAACTTTACAGAAATAAAAAGAATTATAAGGGAATACTATCAACATGCCAACAAATTAGATAAGCAATATGAATTCCTAGAAACACCCAAACTACCAAAACTGAATCAAGAAGAAATAGAAAATCTGAATAGAACTATAACAAGAGATTGAACCAGTAATCAAAACCTTCCCACAAAGAAAAGCCCAGGCCAGGCAACTTCCCTAGTGAATCCTACCAAATGTTTAAAGAAGAATTAGCACTAATCCTTCACAAACTTTTCCAAAAAATAGCCGATGGACTTCCATCTCATTTTATAAGACCAGTATTACCCTGATACCAAAACCAAAGACATCACAAGAAAACTGAAAACAAACATTTCTATGAATATAGTCACAAAAATCCTCAACAAAACACTAGCAAAGTGAATCCAGCAACATATAAAAACGATTAAACACCATGACCAAGTAGAATTTATCTCAGGAATGTAAGATTGGTTTAACATATGAAAATCATATTAATAAAGGACAAAAACCATATGATCATCTCAGCATACAAAGAAAAAGCATTTGACAAAATCCAACATCCTTTCATGATAAAAACATTCTACGACTAGGAATAAAAAGGAAGTTCTGCAACCTGATAACAGAATCACATAAAATCCACAGCCTACACAATATTTAATGGTGACTAATATTAGGAACAAGACAAGATGTCTGCTCTTACTACTTCTATTGAACACTGTATTAGAGGTTCTAGCCAAGGCAATTAGATAAAAAAAAAGAGAAATAAACGGAACGTGGATTGAAAAGGAAGATGTAAAAGTATTTCTATTAGCCCATGACATGATTTTGTACATAAAAGTTTTAAGAAACCTACTTACCAATTAGAACTAATAAATGAGTTAAGTAAATTTGCAGGATACAAGGTCAATATACAAAAATCTATTGTGTATCTATACACTAGCAATTTTTTAAAATTAATTTATTTATCTTTGGTTGCATTGGGTCTTTGTTGCTGCGCATAGGCTTTCTCTAGTTGCGGCGAGCGTGGGCTACTCTTTGTTGTGGTGCACGGGCTTCTCATTGAGGTGACTTCTCTTGTTGCAGAGCATGGGGTCTAGGCACGTGGGCTTCAGTAGTTGTGGTACGCGGGCTCTGCATTGTGGCGCCTGGGCTTAGTTGTTCCGCGGCATGTGGTATCTTCCCAGACCAGGGCTCTAACCCATGTTCCTTGCATTGACAGGCGGATTCTTAACCACTGCGCCACCAGGGAAGCCCATACACTAGCAACTCAATGAAGGAAAGAACAGTCTTTTTAAAAAATGGTGTTGGGATGATTAGATGTCCACATGGAAAGGAATAAAGTTGGACCATTACCTCATACTATATACAAAAATTAACTCAAAATGGATCATAGACCTAAATGTAAGAGTTAAGACTATAAAGCTCTTAGAAGTACTACAGGAGTAAATCTCTGTAACTTTGCATTAGGTGGGTTTCTCAGGTATGGCACCAAAAGTACAAGTAACAAAAGAAAAAATATGTAATTAGACCTTAACAAAATTTTTAAACTTTTGTGATTCAAAGGATACAATCAAGAAAATGAAAAGACAACTCACAATATGAGAAAACATATATAAAGATTATAATCTGATAAGGGACTTGTGTCTAAAGTATGTAAAGAACTCTTACAACTCAGCAATAAAAGGACAAATAATTTTTAAATGGGCAAAGGAGCTGAATAGACATTTCTCCAAAGAAGATATACAACTGGCCAATAAGCACATGAAAATATGCTCAACATCAAAGGCCATCACAGAATTGCAAATCAAAACCATAATGGGAAACCATTTCACCCACTTGTATGGCTATAATTAAAAAAAAAAAAGATAGGCAATAACAGGCATTGGCAAGGATATGAAAAAACTGGAACCATGTTATGTTGCTGGTGGAAACGTAAAATGGTCAGTTGCTTTGGAAAACAGTGTGGAAGTTCCTCACAAAGTTAAACATAGAGTTACCATATAACCCAGCAATTCCACTACTAGGTATATATACCCAAGATAAATGAAAACATGTCCACACAAAAATTTGTACACAAATGTTAATAGCAGCATTATTCATAATGGCGAAAAAGTGGAACCAGCCCAGATGCCTATCAACTGAAGAATGGAGAAACAAAACGTGGTATTGTCCATACAACTGAATATAATTTGGTCTAAGAAACAAATAGAGTACTGACACATGCTACAACAAATATAAACCTTGAAAACACTGTTAAATGAATGAGGCCAGACACAAAGACCACATATTATATGATTCCACCCATATGTAACGTCCAGAATAGGCAAACCCAGAGAGAGTAAATAGATTAGTGGTTGCCAGGAGCTAAGAGGAGGGAGGAATGGGGAGTGACTGCTAATGTGAATGGGGTTTCTCTTTGGGGTAATGAAAATGTTCTGAAATTAGATAGTGGTAATGGTTGCACCACTTTGTGAATATACTAAAAAGCCATTGAATTGTGAACTTTAAAAATGTGAATTTTATGGTATATCAATTATATCTAATAAAATTATTATTATCATTTTTAAAAATTTATTTATTTTAGGCTGCACTGGATCTTCGTTGCTGCATGCAGGCTTTCTCTAGTTGCGGCAAGTGGGGGCTACTCTTCGTTGCGGTGCACGGGCTTCTCATTGCAGTGGCTTCTCTTGTTGTGGAGCACCGGCTACAGATGCGCAGGCTTCAGTAGTTGCAGCATGCGGGCTCAGTACTTGTGGCTTGTGGGTTCTAGAGCGCAGGCTCAGTAGTTGTGGTGCACAGGCTTAGTTGCTCCACGGCATGTGGGATCTTCCCGGACCAGGGCTCAAACCCATGTCCCCTGCATTGGCAGGCAGATTCTTAACCACTGCGCCACCAGGAAAGCCCTTAAATTATCATTTAAAAAGAATGGATGTATGTCCTATAGATCTTGTTGGAGGAATTTGCATTTAAATGGATATTTCTTTTTTTTCCCCAAATTAAAATTGACTGTTGTCTGTTTGAAATGACCAATAACTTATCCTTTAAAATGACATTACAGTTAAATTATACATATATCTGACGCATTGATCGTTGTCTAAATTAATATCTCTTATCTATAAGTAGCAGTTTATTTTAAAGTTGAAAATATTTTGAAGTGAAAAATTTCTGAGATGCTAGTATCCATACATAGCCCTTAATATGCTAAAATTTAGTAAATGTGTGAGAAAGGGCTCAGCATTTTCTTAGGTTATTTTTTAAAACAATTTCTAATGTTTGAACATTTCCTTAGCATCTAGTGCTTTTCAAGATTCTTTACTTTTTCTTTAGTGATATCAGGGCCAAGCAAAATAGAAGTCAAAGAGTAAATGAATTTCTGGCAATTCTATGTTTAATCAGTATTCAACTCATGGTGGAGCAATTAAGCAAGACTTCCCATGTTCAGTAATTTCCATATCTTGGTTTTTCCAGAATGAATTTTCAAAACAGTGTTTCCAGGCTTTCTGAATGTGAATGTTAATATACAGAAGTTTCTTGGCCTAGGTAAGAAAAATATGAATTTTTTACTTTTTCTCCCTCTTCCTCCACATAGTCTATGTACTGGATAGATTACTCAGGAGTCCAATTTCATTTGCTATTTTTAAGCTAAGTACACTGGATTTTTTTTACAATAAATGCCTATATCAAAAAGGCCAAGCTTATATGGTCATTGAAGTTAATTGTTTGTGTTATATCGTTATGTACATTATTAGTTTGCAATAAATGACACAAGGGACTATGTCAAATTCATAATAAAAGTAAACAGCTATGGTGGGGCTTGATCTTCTGAAGTTGGGTTATATTATAGCTAGGGTTGCCAGATTTAGCAAACAAAAATACATGATGCCCAATTAAATTTGAATTTCAGATAAACAATGAATAATAATTTCAGTATATCTCAAATACTACATGGGACATATTTATGCTAAAAAATTATTCATTGTTTATCTGAAATTCATACAGAACTGGGCATCCTGCATTTTATCTGGCAACTCTAATTACATGAATAAGAGAGATTTTCTGCACTCTCCTTACAAAAAGCTGCCCAGACTAGCAGTAGGATATAAACAGACTGAGAGGTCCCTACATTTCTGTCCTGGCTGGTCACTGAACAGTTAAGGAAGTATCCAGCAAAGTCCTAGAATTGGGCTGGCTTGTGATCGGATCCTGGTCTATTTTTAGGCTGAGATAAATGGGACAGTTATTCCAGGGATTGGGGAAAAGTGAGTCATATTTAAAATTGTGGAGAAGTATGTGCTTGAGAGGGGAGGGGAGGGTGTCATATATTGTCACAGTAAAGGCCACTTCAACCATATCATTACTGTGCACATCCACCCCACCCCAGGCAAAACAAAGTAGGTATAAATGATGTCCTATTAATTGGAAGGAGCCAGAGGGCTCCCTGTTTTTGAATGTGTGGATTGAGTACGTCAAGGAAACGAACAGTGAGATGGGAAACTGGCTTTGAAATCATCTTCACTGGAATGAAGCTCAGTTACTTCAAACCCAATGCATCTGACACTGATGCATTCATTACCTTCCCCTCCTCATTCTTCCCCTTTCCCTGACTTCATTCATGTATTCAACAAATATTTGAGTGGCTACTCAGTTCCAGCATGTGCTAGCTCTGGCCATATACCCATGAGCAGAATAGGCATGGTCCCTGCTCTCAGAGAACTTATAGGGGGAACATGCTGATATAATCACGAAAATACATGTTTAATTACACATTAAGACATTGCTATGAAGAAAAGATGTTGGTTGCTATGAAGAAAAGGTGTTGGTTATAATCAAGATGGTATATCACTACTGATCTTTACGGTGCTATTATAATGAAGAAACACTATGAAGCATCCTAAGAATTAAACTTTTTAAAAGAAAGTATTACACATTTTCCTGTTTAGGGAAATAATATTCCATTAATATTCCAAGGCACTTAACACCTGTCTCCTCACTGGGGTCACCGCGGAGGCTCCCAGACGACTGTAGTGCAGCTACTTCTGGCCTGGAACGCAGCTGCTAGTTAACAGCTGTACAGCCTCAGAGCTCCACACTCAAGGCCTTGAAGAGGGGCTCACCGCACCCAATTAAATAACATATATTTCTATTTTCGAATAATGCATCTTGTGTCTTGCGGATGTACCTGGAACTAATGAACAGAGGTACTTTCTGCTTACCTGAGCTTTCTCAACTCGGTTTTGGCAATTTTCTTTTCAGTTAAAAATTCCTCCCCCCACACACACACTTTTTTCCCCATATACCACTTCATCATCTAACCGATGGAACCCAGTTTAGCCTTTTTCACTGAATGGCTGGAAGAAGGGAAAATCAGGAAACTGGATGGGGCGGGGGTAGTGTCAAAACTTTCTTTGGGGGGCCCCAAGCAACCTTACCCCGAGTGTCCAGTCCTAACTCCTGGTTCCTTTCCCTTGGACAGGGCTCGGGCGGCCCAAGGATGAGGCGAACTGAGGTAGAACAACCGGAGCCTCTGCCCGCAGTCCGCCCTCCACCTCTTTGCCACCTCGGGCTGCATTTTCCGGACCGGAAAAAAAAGAGCCGGGAGCACACTCGCCGCGGCGATGGACCGCCGGCCTCTGTGGGAGGAAGGCGAGTCCGCAGCCCCGCGGCCACTTTGATCGTTGCGCGCCTCCAACTTCACAGAGTGCACCGCTCAGGGGGTGCAGCCCGGCCTCCGCCCAGAGCGACCCCGGTCCTCGCGCGGGGAGGAGCTGCGGCGGGAAAGCCGAGCCGCCGCCCGCGGTCTAGAGGCCACCCGCCCGAGTTTTTCCGGCCCTCAGCCCGCGGCGGGGGAGGAGCCGCCGCCACTCGCGTTCCCTGGCCCCCGTCGCCGCCGGCGGAAGGGCCGCGCGCTTCGCGGAAGCGCGGCCGCAGCTGAGGATCAGCTGCTGGAGGAGGCGGAGAAGGAGAAGGAGGAGCCTAGCGGAGGGGGAAGGGGAGGGAGGGGACCGTCAGGAAGCCGCGAACGCCACCGAGTGTCTGCACACCTCGCTCCGTCTGCTATGGCTGGTTAAAGAACCATCCGGATCGCAGCGCGGGGGGAGGGTCGGGTGGGGGGAGAGCGCCGGCCGCGCGTGAGGCCGAGGGAGGGGCGGCGGCGCGAGCGGCGGCGGCGGCGGTTCCAGCATGAAGAGGAGAGCTGGCCTGGGGGACAGCATGAGGTCAGTGGTGGGCTTCTTGTCCCAGCGGGGCTTGCATGGGGACCCCCTGCTCACTCAGGACTTTCAGAGGAGACGCCTGCGAGGCTGCAGAAACCTCTACAAGAAGGACCTCCTGGGCCACTTCGGCTGTGTCAATGCCATTGAATTCTCCAACAATGGAGGCCAGTGGCTGGTCTCAGGTAAATCAACCCCCTTCCCCTCCCCGCGCCTCCCGGCCCCCTTCCAACCTCCCCTTTCCGTTTTCCCTCGCCACCCTCCTCCTGCCCTCCGTCCCCACCCCCTCCCTCCTCAACCCCCCCTTCGGCGGTGGGAAGGTGGGTGTCAAATTAAAACCCTGGCGGGGGAGGGAGGGAGAGAGGGGTAGGAGAGGATGTCTTCTATAAAAAAGACCTAAAATGGTTGACAGGTCCTTAATTCGCTTTATCCCAAGTGTAAAGTGATCTCTCCTGATGACTGCGGTGGAAGTGTGGGTCGGGGAGGGGGGCGAGGTTACCGCTTGACAAAGTTTGATGGGAAACTCTTCCTCCGCGTACTTTAAAAGGTGCTGGGGGCATTTGAGCGATTTGGTGGGGGAGGAGGCCGAGGCACGCCGGATGCCGGGGGCGGCGCGGGGGGAGCTCGAGCCCCTGTCTCCGTCGTCCCGGGAAGGGGCTTTGGGTCCGGGGGCCGGGCTGTGACAGAGCCGGCCGCCGGAGGGGTCGGGGCTGCGACTCCGAGTGAACGGAGGGGAGGTGACGAGCGGGTCCCCTTGGGCCGCCCCCTCGTCGCCCTCGGGCCCAGCGCCATCTCCTCGGGTCCTGGAGTGGCCTCTTCCGTATCTTGTTTTTCTTATGGCTTTGGGAGTGCCGAGGGCTCTGGAGGCCAAGGGGCACCGGCCTGAACTTGAATGCGCAACTTGCGAGGCAGGGGGTGGGGGGGTGGACGACCCCGGGAGACTTGTTGGCTGGAGCCCCGAGCCCGCACCCCCTTTCCCCGCGCCTGCCGTTGCAGGTGGTCTCCGCGCCTCCTCCTCCCGCCCAGCTGGGCTTGGTTGCCCCCCGGCTCCCCCTCCGGTGTTGGGTAAGTGGCGAAATCGAGGCCGGCGCTCTGGCCGGGCGGTGTAGGCCTCGCTCTCCCGGGGCTCCTAGCGACAGGCAGCTGAATCGATAGCCTATTGCTCCCGGGGAGGCCGGGGCCGGGCGGGTGGCGGCGATAGCTGCTCTGGGGGAGGTGCTCCTGCCGCCCGTGGGGGCGCTCGCCGCCGCCGCCCTCATCACGGGGGTCGCGGGCCCACGGCTGGCGAGAGGGGATGGGTTACGCTGGGGGCGGCTCCCCGAAACCCGGTTCAGGGGAGGAGGGCGAAGACGGCTGATCTGGCGTTCCCGCTCGCCTTCTGCCCTCCCAACTCCGTCCCTTTTCCTATATCGAGAGGGAGGAAGGGGGAGCCCAGCGCTGGACGTGGCGCTTCGCTTCACCCAGGCCGGTCCCCGAATGATTTTCTAATTTACGTCAGTGGGCAGCTCGCCAGAAACTTCTGGGATCATGGCAAAGCATCCGTCTTCTTCGCGAGTAACATTCGGAAGTGACACGGGGCGTGCAGTCCAGTTTGGGGGTAACAGAGATAAGACTTGTGATCATTTCATGATAAACCTTCTGGGGTTTCTCCAGAACTGACTTGACTTTTCCACTTCAGATCGTTTTCTCTTTGACTAGGTAGATTTTGGTCCTAGATCATCTCCTGAAGAAATCTAATATTCCACTTCGAGACATACCCCAAACAAAAGCTTCCTTCCCCCACAGGGCCAAAAATTCCAGGGGCAAAGATGGGGGAAGAGCTCTTTAGAGAGCTCCCAGTTTTTTCCCCTGCTGCTACTTCTGTATTCATCATACTCCTGTCTACTTCCCAGACTGATGTATTCCAACAGACATGTTCCCAGACACAAGTAAATGCACCCTACAGGGTGAGGGAATTTAGGGGGTGCTATTACAGACTGAGCTAATCGTGTTGATTAAATCATAAATGTAGTCATACATTGCTCAATTTAACAGGCTTTTTATTTATTTTAAACATCTTTATTGGAGTTTAATTGCTTTACAATGGTGTGTTAGTTTTTGCTTTATAACAAAGTGAATCAACTATACATATATCCCCATATCTCCTCCCTCTTGCATCTCCCTCCCACCCTCCCTATCCCACCTCTCTAGGTGGTCACAAAGCACCGAGCTGATCTCCTTGTGCTATGCTGATCTCCCTGTGCTATTCGGCTGCTTCCCACTAGCTATTTTACATTTGGTAGTGTATATATGTCCATGCCACTCTTTCACTTTGCCCCAGCTTACCCTTCCCCCTCCCCGTGTCCTCAAATCTGTTCTCTACGTCTGCGACGCTTTTTAAAAAAAACAGATTTATTAAGATGTAATTCACATGCCATACATTTCATCCATTTAAAGTTCATTAACACTTTTTAAATATATATATTTATTTATTTGGGCTGCGCCGAGCCCCAGTTGCCACCTCTAGTTCCCCGACCAGGGATGAACCCAGCCCCCTGCATTGGGATGGTGGAGTCTTACCCACTGGACCACCAGGGAAGTCCCCATTAACACTTTTTTAAAGATGCTAAAAAGTTGCCTCCATTTTCTACCAGTTAATCCTTGTGTAGTACCTTCCCCCATGAACCCAATTTTCTCTAGACTTGACCAGTTCATTTCCTTTATCTTAATTTTAGTCTGTAGAGGAGCAGGGTCCTTTCCACAGGCAGGCTCTGGTAAACCTTCTGGTTCTAGGCATTCATTTCCTCTTTTCTAGGCCTGAGTTGCCCATCTCCATCAGTACTTCCTGGGTTCCAACTTTCTTTGCCCCTTACTCCTCCTCCTTCCCGGCACGCTTTCTCTAGCTTAGTTCTTCCTGTTTCCTTTTTATCTACTCATGTCCTTGTTCCTAGTCTTCCAATAGGCTTTTTCACCTGCCCCTCCAGTTTAGCTCAGCTAGCGTTAGCTTTTCTTACTTGTTCCCTGAACGGTAGAATTAGCTTATTCACCATCTAGTATGAGTACAACTTATGCAACAGAAAGTTCCTCCTGTTCGCTTCAGATAAGGAAGCCCCCTCTGGGAGTCATAAATACACTTGTTAAAGCTAATTAAATTTTGTTCTGGGAAGTCCTTCAATAAGCTTCCCAAATTTAAAACTATTTAAGGTGTTTACATCTTATTTATCATTGTCCTTCTTTAGCAGTTAACACCTGAGGGGAGGAGCACATGGTATTTTGAGGCTAATGTTATCAATCCCTAATGTTTCACCAAAAATGTGGTGGGAGGCCAGACTCTAGGATGGTAATGAGATTACTTTTAGACATTTTGTTGTAGTGCTTGTATCTTGTCTGGATTGGTTAAAGCTCTTGAAAGTGGTGATTAAAGTGATAGTTTGTTCCACAGAAAAGGAGATCAGACTTGTGGTTACCAGAGGAGGGGGCGGGGGAGTTGGGCCGGTGGCAGGGGAATTGGATGAAGGCAGTCAGAAGGTACAAACTTCCAGTTATAAGACAAACAGGTACTAGGGATGAAATGTATAATGTACAACATGATAAATATCATTAACACTGCTGTATGTTATATATGAAAGTTAAGAGTAAATCCTTCGAGTTCTTATCACAAGAAAATTTTTTTTCTATTTCTGTAATTTTGTATCTATATGATAGAGTGAATTCACTAAACTTATTGCGATTATCATTTCATGATGTATGTAAGCCAAATCATTACACTGTACACCTTAAACTTATACAGTGCTGTATGTCAATTATATATCAAAACTGGAAGAAAAACAGTTTTTAAAAATGATAGATTGTTCATAGTTTGCTCACTGTTTTCATTTTCTAATTGTTTGGGCAGGCTCACGTTTCTTGTAACTGATACACTATTTGGGGTTTTTTGTTTTGTTTTTGTCTTTTTTTGTTCTTTTAATTTTATTTATTTATTTAGCCGCACAGCTCGGCCTATGGGATCTTAGTTCACTGATCAGGGATTGAACCCGGGGCCATAGCAGTGAAAGTGTCGAGTCCTAACTACTGAACTGCCCGGGAATTCCCTGACACACATTATTTGATAGAATTAACTTAGACCTAGGCCAAAAATAATATTTGCATGATTCCTATGGCCTTATAAAAATGCTTTTTGTTAAGGATACATCATTGCTTTTTTGTTCTAATAGCTAGCCCCTTTTCCAGGGCACAATGAGGCCAGCAGATATTAAGAGTAAAGCAGAGAAAACCAGGAAGGAGAAAAGGTGCTCAGCTGGGAAGTGAGTGTGTGACAGCAACAAGTGGGAGGATGTTTTTTTGACATTTTGAAATACAGAAGTATTTTAACCTAAAAAGTATTTTTCTTTTATTTTTTTTTGCGGTACGCGGGCCTCTCACTGTTGTGGCCTCTCCCGCTGCGGAGCACAGGCTCAGCAGCCATGGCTCACGGGCCCAGCCGCTCTGCGACATGTGGGATCTTCCCGGACCGGGGCACGAACCCATGTCCCCTGCATCGGCAGGCGGACTCTCAACCACTGCGCCACCAGGGAAGCCCTAAAAAGTATTTTTCTTTATTGCTGAAAGGGGCATTACTGTGATATCATGTAAGACAGTGTGGTATAGCATACACATGGTTAAAATCACTGCTGTATCATTTAATGTGTAACTTTAGTCAAGCTGCTAAGCCTCTCTTTCCTGATTTAAGCAATGGGAATACCAGCACCCACCTGAAGGGCTGTTGTGACAGCTACATTAGGCAAAGTTTAGATTGGGTACTTAACAGAGTTCCCAGCCTCTCAGAAAAAATGCTAAGTTTGTTTTCTTTCCCCTTTGTACTTATAACTTGTGGTTTCATTATTAGCTGGTACTTGTTCTTACAGTGATGGTAATGGACAAGTGCAAATGGGGCAGACAGGATAGTTTTGTGATTTTTTTTTATGTGGAATGAGGAGGCACAATATGGTGGGGAAAGAGCCTGGGATTTGGTGTCACGTGATATGTTGGAGGCTCTACCAGTCACAGATTGTACGAATTTAGGCAAGTTCCTACATTCCTCATCAGTAAACGGGATTAACAAATTGCCCTCACTACCTAACAATGAGGTCTGTTCAATGAAATGTCATATGTGAAGGTACTTTGTGAACTATATGGGTTTGAGTGAACATTATTCTATAAAGGACAGCTTATGCCTGATGCAGTCTTATCTTAGAATATTTATGGGTGTTAGTTCTTTGAGAGATAAGGAACAACATTAAGTGCTACTTACAAGAGATTGTAACACCATCAAGGAGGTTATGCTAGTACACATATTTAAGGGATAGCCTGGGTTTACCTTTTAAGTCTTTGGTTGCATCTGATTCTTTCTTTAAATTGCCTCCATTGTCTCCTCTTAGGTTTCTCCTTTTCCCCAGAATGGAAATATGTTCGCTTAAAAGTCTTTTTATTTTCTCTTGGGGAAGGAGATGAACATCTTCTTGCATTCTGACTGCTAGACCAATCAGAATGTAGCTCTGGGGGAATTCCCTGGCGGTCCAGTGGTTAGGACTCAGCGCTTTCACTGCGGGGGTCAGGTTCAGTCCCTGGTTGGGAACTAAGATCCCACAAGCTGTGAGGCACAGTCAAAAAAAAGAGTGTAGCTCTGTATATGTAACTCTCTGCTTTCTTATATCTTATAAATGGTTTTGGTAAATAGAATCTTAGCAGTAAATAAAAATATTCAGCTCTTTGGGATAAGAGTTGCTGTAATATTATTTACCCTGAATTGATGTTTAAGGCATTGGAACTTGTAGCACTAGCAGATTAATAGCCCATAGTGTGAAGTTTTGAGTTACAGTGAGAGATTATGATTTCTTTTTTAATGCTTATGACTAAATGTAGAAAAAGCACCCTCAGAAGCTTTTCAGATAGCATCAGGAACTATACTGTTTCAGAGTGTTAATTAAGTAGGAGTTGTGAATGGGGAGAGGCATTAAATTACTTGGGCATAATATTTATAATTGGACTCACTATTTAGTCCTATTTCTATTTCATATGGGTCTCCCATATTCTTATGGGATATAAGTATCCACAGTTATATAGAGAGATTAAGAGTCATATAATAAGGACAGTGATGCATCTCACAGGGTTGTGGTGAGGATTGAATGAAATAACACCTGTAAAGTTTTTAGCACAAGGGCCTAGACCATGCTGTTGCTCTGGTTGCTACTGCTGCTGCAACTGTTACTACTGTAACAGTAGTAACACGGAGGCCCGCGTACCACAAAAAAAAAAAAAAAAGCTTTTGTAGTACGTACGTTTTTTGTTTTTTTTTTTTGCGGTACGCGGGCCTCTCACTGTTGTGGCCTCTCCCATTGCGGAGCACAGGCTCCGGATGCCCAGGCTCAGCGGCCATGGCTCACGGGCCCAGCCGCTCCGCGGCATGTGGGATCTTCCCGGACCAGGGCACGAACCCGTGTCCCCTGCATCGGCAGGCGGACTCTCAACCACTGCCCCACCAGGGAAGCCCAGTACATACATTTTGACATGGTGATTAGGGAATCAATTCTTGGATTTTCTTCTGGGCTTTTCTGTTTACTGATAATGCATTGCTGTGAAGGGTTAAATTTTATTCTTTGGTCTATTTATTAGTTCAACAAATAGTTTTTGTTTTTTGTTTTTTTTTTTTGCGGCACGCGGGCCTCTCACTGTTGTGACCTCTCCCGTTGCGGAGCACAGGCTCCAGACGCGTAGGCTCTGTAGTTGTGGCTCACGGGCCCAGTTGCTCCGCGGCATGTGGGATCTTCCCAGACCAGGGCTCAATCCCGTGTCCCCTGCATCGGCAGGCGGACTCTCAACCACTGCGCCACCAGGGAGGCCCCAGCAGGTTCTTATGTTATCCATTTTATACATATTAGTGTATATATGTCAATCCCAATCTCCCAATTCATCACACCACCAACCCCCACCCCTGCCACTTTCCCCCCTTGGTGTCCATATGTTTGTTCTCTACATCTGTGACTCTATTTCTGCCCTGCAAACCGGTTCATCTGTACCATTTTTCTAGGTTCCACATATATGAGTTAATATACGATATTTGTTTTTCTCTTTCTGACTTACTTCACTCTGCATGACAGACTCTAGATCCACCCACATCTCAACAAATGACCCAATTTCGTTTCATTTTATGGCTAAGTAATATTCCATTGTATATATGTACCACAGCTTCTTTATCCATTCATCTGTTAATGGACACTTAGGTTGCTTTCATGACCTGGCTATTGTAAATAGTGCTGCAATGAACATTGGGGTGCATGTGTCTTTTTGAATTATGGTTTTTTCTGGGTATATACCCAGTAATGGGATTGCTGGGTTGTATGGTAGTTCTCTTTTTAGTTTTTTTTAAGGAACCTCCATACTGTTCTCCATAGTGGCTGTATCAGTTTACATTCCCACCAACAGTGCAAGAGGGTTCCCTTTATCCAAACCCTCTCCAGCATTTGTTGTTTGTAGATTTTCTGATGATGCCCCTTCTAACTGGTGTGAGGTGATACCTCATTGTACTTTTGATTTGCATTTCTCTAATAATCAGTAATGTTGAGCAGTTTTTCATGTGCTTCTTGGCCATCTGCATGTCTTCTTTGGAGAAATGTCTATTTAGCTTTTCTGCCCATTTTTCGATTGGGTTGTTTGTTTTTTTAATGTTGAGCTGCATGAGCTGTTTATATATTTTGGAGATTAATCCTTTGTCTGCTGATTCATTTGCAAATATTTTCTCCCATTCTGAGGGTTGTCTTTTTGTCTTCTTTGTAGTTTCCTTTGCTTTGCAAAAGCTTTTAAGTTTCATTAGGTCCCATTTGTTTTTATTTTCGTTACTCTAGGAGGTGGATCAAAGAAGATCTTGCTGGGATTTATGTCAAAGAGTGTTCTTCCTATGATTTTCTCTAAGAGTTTTATAGTGTCCAGTCTTACATTTAGGTCTCTAATCCATTTTGACTTTATTTTTATGTATGGTGTTATGGAGTGTTCTAATTTCATTCTTTTACATGTAGCTGTCCAGTTTTCCCAGCACCACTTATTGAAGAGAGTGTCTTTTCTCCATTGTATGTCCTTGCCGCCTTTGTCATAGATTAGTTGACCATAGGTTTGTGGGTTTATCTCTGGGCTTTCTATCCTGTTCCATTGACCTATATTTCTGCTTTTGTGCCAGTACCATACTGTCTTGATTACTGTAGCTTTGTAGTATAGTCTGAAGTCAGGGAGTCCGATTCCTCCAGCTCCGTTTTTTTCCCTCAAGACTGCTTTGGCTATTTGGGGTCTTTTGTGTCTCCATACAAATTTTAAGATTTTTTTGTTCTAGTTCTGTAAAAAATGCCATTGGTAATTTGATACAGATTGCATTGAATCTGTAGATTGCTTTGGGTAGTATAGTCATTTTCACAATTTGATTCTTCCAGTCCAAGAACATGGTATATCTCTCCATCTGTCTGTATCATCTTTAATTTCTTTCATCAGTGTCTTATACTTTTCTGAGTACAGGTCTTTCACCTCCTTAGGTACGTTTATTCCTAGGTATTTGATTCTTTTTGTTGCAATGGTGAATGGGATTGTTTCCTTAATTTCTCTTTTAGATTTTTCATCATTAGTGTATAGGAATGCAAGAGATTTCTGTGCACTAATTTTGTATCCTGCAACTTTACCAGATTCATTGATTAGCTCTAGTAGTTTTATGGTGGCATCTTTAGGATTCTCTGTGTGTAGTATCATGTCATCTGCAAACAGTGACAGTTTTACTTCTTCCTTTCCAATAGGTATTCCTTTTATTTCTTTTTCTTCTCTGATTTGCTGTGGCTAGGACTTCCAAAACTATGTTGAATAATAATGGCGAGAGTGGACATCCTTGTCTTGTTCCTGATCTTAGAGGAATTGCTTTCAGTTTTTCACCATTGAGAATGATGTTTGCTGTGGGTTTGTAGTATATGGCCTTTATTATGTTGAGGTAGTTTCCCTCTGTGCCCACTTTCTGGAGAGTTTTTATCATAAATGGGTGTTGAATTCTGTCAAAAGCTTTTTCTGCATCTATTGAGGTGATCATAAGGTTTTTTTCCTTCAATTTGTTAATATGGTGTATCACTTTGGTTGATTTGCATATATTGAAGAATCCTTGCATCCCTGGGATAAATCCCACTTGATCATGGTGTTGTTGGATTCTGTTTGCTGAGGATTTTTGCGTCTATATTCATCAGTGATATTGCTCTGTAATTATCTTTTTTTGTAGTATCTTTGTCTGGTTTTGGTATCAGGGTGATGGTGGCCTCATAGGATGAGTTTGGGAGTGTTCCTTCCTCTGCAATTTTTGGAATAGTTTGAGAAGGATGGGTGTTAGCTCATCTCTGAATGTTTGATAGAATTCATCTGTGAAGCCATCTGGTCCTGGACTTTTGTTTGTTGGAAGATTTTAAATCACAGTTTCAATTTCATTACTTGTGATTGGTCTGTTCATATTTTGTATTCCTTCCTGGTTCAGTCTTGGAAGGTTATACCTTTCTAAGAATTTGTCCATTTCTTCCAGATTGTCCATTTTATTGGCATCGAGTTGCTTGTAGTAGTCTCTTAGGATGCTTTGTATTTCTGCGGTGTCGTAACTTCTCCTATTTCATTTCTAATTTTATTGATTTGAGTCCTCTCCCTGTTTTCCTTGATGAGTCTGGCTAATGGTTTATCAATTTTATCTTATGAGACAACCAGCTTTCAGTTTTATTGATCTTTGCCATTTTCTTTCTTTTTTTTGCGGTATGCGTGCTGCTCACTGTTGTGGCCTCTCCCGTTGCGGAGCACAGGCTCCGGACGCGCAGGCTCAGCAGCCATGGCTCACGGGCCCAGCCACTCCATGGCATGCGGGATCTTCCCGGACCGGGGCACGAACCCGTGTCCCCTGCATCGGCAGGTGGACTCTCAACCACTGCGCCACCAGGAATGCCCCTGCCATTTTCTTTGTTTCTATTTCATTTATTTCTGGTCTGATCTTTATGATTTCTTTCCTTCTAACTTTGGGTTTGTTTGTTCTTTGTCTAGTTCCTTTAGGTGTAAGGTTAGATTGTTTATTTTAGATTTTTCTTGTTTCTTGAGGTAGGCTTGTATTGATATAAACTTCCCTCTTAGAACTGCTTTTGCTGCATCCCATAGGTTTTGGATCGTCGTATTTTCATTGTCATTTGTCTCTAGGTGTTTTTAATTTCCTCTTTGATTTCTTCAGTGATCTTTTGGTTATTTAGTAATGTATTGTTTAGCCTCCATGTGTTTGTGTTTTTTATGTTATTTTTCCTGTAATTGATTTCTAATCTCATAGCGTTGTGGTCAGAAAAGATGCTTGATATGATTTCAGTTTTGTTAAATTTACTGAGGCTTGATTTATGACCCAAGATGTGATGTATCCTTGAGAATGTTCCGTGTGCACTTGAGATGAAAGTGTAATCTGCTCTTTTTGGATGGAATGTGCTATAAATATCAATTAAATCTATCTGGTCTATTGTGTCATTTAAAGCTTGTGTTTCCCTATTTATTTTTGTTTGGATGATCTGTCCATTGGTGTAAGTGAGGTGTTAAAAGTCCCCCGCTATTATTGTGTTACTGTTGATTTCCTCTTTTATAGCTGTTAGCAGTTGCCTTATGTATTGAGGTGCTCCTATGTTGGGTGCATATAGATTTATAATTGCTATATTTTCTTCTTGGATTGATCCCTTGATCATTATATAGTGTCCTTCCTTGTCTCTTTTAACATTCTTTATTTTAAAGTCTATTTTATCTGATATGAGTATTGCTACTCCAGCTTTCTTTTGATTTCCATTTGCATGGAATATCTTTTCCCATCCCTTCACTTTCTGTGTATATGTGTCCCTAGGGCTGAAGTGGGTCTCTTGTAGACAGCATATATATGGGTCTTGTTTTTGTATCCATTCAGCCAGCCTGTGTCTTTTGGTTGGAGCATTTAATCCATTCACATTTAAGGAAATTATCGTTATGTATGTTCCTATTACCATTTTCTTAATTGTTATGGGTTTTTTAGGTCCTTTTCTTCTCTTGTGTTTCCCACTTAGAGAAGTTCCTTTAGCATTTGTTGTAGAGCTGGTTTGGTGGTCCTAAATCCTCTTAGCTTTTGCTTGTCTGTAAAGCTTTTGATTTCTGTCAAATCTGAATGAGATCCTTGCTGGGTAGAGTAATCTTGGTTGTAGGTTCTTCCCTTTCATCACTTTAAATATGTCATGCCACTCCCTTCTGGCTTGTAGAGTTTCTGCTGAGAAAACATCTGTTAACCTTATGGGAGTTCCCTTGTATGTTATTTGTCATTTTTCCCTTGTTGCTTTCAATAGTTTTTCTCTGTGTTTAATTTTCGTCAGTTTGATTTCTATGTGTCTCGGCATGTTTCTCTTTGGGTGTATCCTGCCTGGGACTCTCTGCACTTCCTGGACTTGTGTGGCTATTTCTTTTCCCATGTTAGGGAAGTTTTCTACTATAATCTCTTGAAATATTTTCTCAGGTCCTTTCTCTCTCTTTTCTCCTTCTGGGACCCCTATAATGCAAATGTTGTTGTGTTTAATGTTGTCCCAGAGGTCTCTTAGGCTGTCTTCATTTCTTTTCATTCTTTTTTCTTTATTCTGTTCCACAGCAGTGAATTCCACCATTCTGTCTTCCAGGTCACTTATCTATTCTTCTCCCTCAGTTATTCTGCTGTTGATTCCTTCTAGTGTAGTTTTCATTTCAGTTATTGTATTGTTCATCTCTGTTTGTTTTTTCTTTAATTCTTCTAGGTCTTTGTTAAACATTTCTTGCATCCTCTCAATCTTTGCCTCCATTCTTTCAGAGGACCTGGATCATCATCACCGTCATTATTCTGAATTCTTCTGGAAGGTTTCCTATCTCCACTTAATTTAGTTCTTTTTCTGGGGTTTTATCTTGTTCCTTCATCTGGTACATAGCCCACTGCCTTTTCATCTTGTCTCTCTTTCTGTGAATGTGGTTTTTGTTCCACAGCCTGCAGGATTGTAGTTCTTGCTTCTGCTCTCTGCCCTCTGGTGGATCTTGGCTGTCTTCTAAAGTCTCCTTCTTCCTTAACACTGCATGTTCTATGCTTACTTACTTTAACCACGTGACTAACTTCACACCTCCTTTACTTTAATTAAGAGTGGGTATACAAACTGTGGTTACCAAGTTGGTTCCTTTTCTCCATTAATCTAACTAAAAGTACAAATAATATATATGTGTTTACTGAGCCTGGGGTTTTGAGTTTGATTTCTGCTGAAAGTATGCTGCGTGAGTATGGCTGAATTTCAGCCAACAGAAATAGGTATCTTTCCTTACAATTATACCTGGGGAGAAAATATCTATGCTTGGGACACAGATAATGTGCTTCAGAATAAAGTGCCTTTTGGAAGAAGGTTTAAACAATGTAACATGGGCGATCTGCCCAGAGAGCACTGTAAGTCATTTGGAAGCACTTTTGACACTTGGAAGCACTTTTGACAGTAAAATGAAGCATAGTGTTATTGCAGGTTAAGTTTACTTCTGTCACCAGCAGCTTCACTCTGCTTCTGTGAAAAAGGTGTTTTCTTTCCAAGCTTGCACACTGACTGGATGAACAAGGAGGGTTACTCTTCAGGTTCTGGTCTTGGATTCCACTTGCTCTTCACCTCAGTTTTTCTAGGTCAGGGATTTATGGAAAGAATTGACAATAGTAGTTCGTCACTTTAGTTGTCTGCTCTTCCCATGCCTGCATGTTTGCACTTGCTTTGCCACCTTGCACCTCAGTCCTTGCACTTTGTAGTGTTAGACACCCGAGATTCTATCATGTACCTCTCAGGATACAGAGTTGATATGCAATGGAGATCAGGTCTATGTGCTTTGAGTACTATTTTCCTGTTAGGGCCAATCTTAAGGGAGTTATATTCCAGAGGGCTGGGGCATGTAGAAATCAATGAGAAAATGGCATCTGAAGTAACTGACAAGCTTATAATATATCCAAGTAGCAGAGATTATATTGGCAGCAAGGCTGATTTCCATCTTCCCTTTTGCCTCTGCTGGGGCTCCTGCGGTTGATAAAGTGAGGTAAGATTACCTTAAATGGTTGATCAAGTAACTCCTTAGGTCCCCTGCCTTTGCTGGGGTCCTTTATAACTAAGATGACCATATATCCTGGTTTACTTGGGACCATCCCAACATCCTAGTACAATTATTAGTGTTCCTTTCATTCTTGAAAAGGTCCTAGTTTGGATTATAAGTCACATGGCCACCTGCTCATGATTGTCCGAGTTGTCTGGCACTCAGGTAGAACCAAAGCCCTAGTCTCTTAACTCCTCCCATTCACTGTTGAATGCCTCTGCTGGAAAAGCTTCCAAGCCCCCATTCTCCCCACGTCAGGTGGCCACTTTTAAGGTACTAAATTGAATCTGAGAGGCAGAGTGGTTGGTTAGTCATTTGTCTCCTCCTTGTCCTCTTATTAGAAAGAAAAACAAACAAAAAGGCTAAAACCATTTAGAAAATGCTAGATCCAGAGGCTAGTAAGTTACCCCTTCCTTTCTATGTACTTCTTCTTATAGTTCTTGTTCTACTGTTCACTTGCTGTACATTCTTTTTTTTTCTTTTTTTCTTTTTAAGTCTTCCTGTGGGTTGATGTTTTTTGCAGAGTTGATTTTGAGGAAAGATGTTTTGACGAATGATTCTCCACTGAGTTGGAGTTTTTTTCCTAAGGTGTTTTTAACCCCAAGTGATATAATACTAAAACCATGCTAAAGGCTTAGTTTTGTGGAGTATCTGTCTAGCACCATATACATTTGGAATAAAAGTTGGCCCCCTCAAGTGTATAGGTTGGCGCGGCGAAGAGTTTTCAGGGATTGTAGTTTTTCAGATATGTGGGCAGTTGGCTGTAGAATATCTTTGGTGTTGTGTAATGTCATCATTAAAGAAGTTTAAGAGATCTGGCCTAGAGTCCTGATTTCACCCCTCCGTGATCTTAGGCTGCTGATGTTCTCCCTCTGTGGAATCATACAGTTTAATTGCTGGAAAGGACTAATGATCATCTAATTGAAGCCTTTAATTTTACATATAAGGGCATAAAGGAGCAAAGAGGTAAAGTGATTAGCCCAGTAGCTCACAACTAGTAAGTAGTACAAGCAAGATTAAAGTCTGGGTCTTCTGACCTGGTCCCTCAGTACGGAAAATTATGAGGTTCTGCATTTATAAAGGACTTACTCAAGTAAGTGGCTTACTTCACCAGTACATTCTGTCTGCAGTTTTATTGTCTCTGAACATGGTTGTTTTGATTAAGTTGGTAGTGCCTCATTATTTTGCAGACGAGTAGTAGAGATTTTCCAGGGTGGAGGCAGACTGTCACTGTGGCTGACTCTCCAGTTTTAATTCTTAGCCTGCCTATACTTCCTTACTTTCAAAGGTTTTCCAAGAACATTACTCAGAAGAAGGAATTTTTGCAAATCCAGATACCCGTCAGAATCTTATTACACAACTTTCCTCATTCTGAATTTCCATTCAAGTCTTATATCTAAATTCCAGTTGTATCTTTCATGTTACTCCTTAAAGCCAAGTGACTAATTGGAGTCTCTGAGGATTGTTGTTTCTTTCTTTTTAGGTGTCTTAACCATGTTTGATGGCCTAGTACAGATACCTTATCGCTTGCTGCCGTAGGTGGCTGAAGCATGTTTTGCCTTAGACATACTGGCAAGAAACAACTGAAATTGGCATGTTTGGCAACCAGGTTCAAGCAGCCCTTGATTTTAGTCTCAGAGTTGACCTTTCTGTTTATACCTACTCTTGGGTGGATATTGTGTACCTTCCTGGAAGGATTAAGCATTGGTGCCTGCTTTGGTTCAATTTTTAGAAATAGCCCAAGAAGAGAAAAGAAAGCTTTATTATGTTGTTACTGTTGCTTATGCAAGGAATTTTGCAGAAGTTATGCAGGCAATCTTCTTATTTAAAAAAAGAAAAACTTAAAAATCAGAAACTTCTCTGATTGAATGAAGAGCATCTGTGCTTTAATGAGGAGAGTGTATTGTGCAGGTTAGTTCTGTAGGGCAGAAGAAGTGAGACTGGACATGAAGATAGTCTGTGGTCTGGGAGTACCTCAAAATAAATGCATCATCCACTATCATAACTTCCCTGTAAATCCTTACTGTTGTTGAGGATCTGTTTTTAGCCCTAGCTCTATTTGAGGATCTTTTTGTTCTTTGATATTTTAGAATTCCATACTTTACCGTTGAGAATTTCCTGTTGAATCATACAAGTTATCAGAATATGGCACTTATAAGACAGACTTCCCACTTATTCATAAGTTTTTAAAATGTCATGTATTAATTATGGGAAATTTGGAAAATACATATTTAAAGAAAGAAGTATCCCACCTACTCAGGATGACCATTTTAGACACCTGGGACATATTTTATTTAGACTTTTTTGTATTTAAATGTACATATTTTAAAAATAAAATTGGAATTAGGCCATCTCTGCTGTTTTATCTTTTTTTCTTAATATTGACATTTTTTTTCATATGTCATTGAGTATTTTCAAAAGCAGAGTCTCTCAACCTCAACACTGTTGATGTTTTGGGCCAGATAGTTCTTTGTTATAGGCGGCTGTCCTGGGCATTGTAGGACATTTTGCAGCATCCCTGGCCTAAGGCTATATGTGTATGCCAGTGGCAGCTCCCCAGTTGTGACAAGCAAAAATGTCTCCAGGTATTGCTGAATGCTCCGTGGGGGGGCAATATCACCTGGTTGAGAGCCACAATTCTAAAGCAAAAATTCTCAAACTCTTTGGCTTCAGTGAAAAAGACAAATAACATTTTAGTGTTACTGTGAAAGTAGTTTTGACTTAGCAGGCCTCCTGGGGTTTGTGGAACATACTTTGAGAACTGTTCTAATGTATGATATATTATGGCAGCACTGTATCCTGTCAAGGGCCTACATCAGAATTTAACCAGTTCCCTCTCATTCTATTTATTTTTTGCTTTTATCACAATTCTTATAACTAAACCTTTGCAAAAACTTTTTTTTTTTCCTGAGAATAAAATCTTAGAAATGGGATTCTGGATCAAAGTTTTTTTATAATTTATAAAATACATTTGATATATATTTGTCCTCTGAGATGGTTGAATTAATTTATTTATACTTGTACCACTGTATTATTAGACTGCATCATGGCTATTGTTGGGCATCATTTAATCTTTGCTATTCAGTCAATATGTGAAGATGGTATTAAAAATTTTTATTATTACTGAAGTTCTCATATAACTGGACTTGATTATTAGTGAGGCTGAATATTTTTGTCTTAAGTTTTGGCCATTTTGTAGTCTTCCTTTAGGCTGATTACAGTGTAACTGGTAAGATTGCAGCTTTCTTTGTTAAAATGGTCACATTCTCCTAATGCCTTTAGAGATTAATCCCTAGTTACTCTGTTTGTGTTTGAGTGTGTGTCAAATCACAACCTCAGGTTTAGAGTCCCCCTCTTAAGGAAATAGGTAGTAGAGGTGCCTGGTAAACTATTCTCTAAATTTCAGAAGTTTGAGCCCCACCTTTTTGACTTTTGTCACATTTAAGGGGTATCATCTGTGCTATTTAACATTTTTTTCTAAATTGACTCCGTAAAACAATATTTGAAAGGAAACTTTATATTATTATAATGTCTATGAAATCATGGGTTTAATGGTCTAGGTTTCTTTTTCCTAATACACATTAAAATACATAATTGTTAAAATCATTTCTCTACTTTCTGAAATCATCCAGTGACCTCTGCTTACTACACTTTAGGAAGAACAGGTGCTTTGGAATCAGACATCTTGGATTTGAATCTCACTTTGCCTCTAACTGATGGCGTGCTCTTGGATAGGCGAGTTTACCTCTTTGTGCCTTAGTTTCTTCATTGGCAGAAAGGGGATGTTGGAGAAGATGATCTGTTAGGTGTCTTCCAACTCTACTCTGTGATTCTGATGTGTATTCCTTTCTCTATTTCTGCTCAGGAATTTGAGACATTGTCTGGGGTTGGTGTGCTGGCTTAGGATTTAAAAACCCTAGCTCTGTTAAACCCCACTGCTACTAATCATTTAATTTTAGAGAAACTATTTTATTTCCTAGGGTTCTAGCTATCTCTTTAGGGTGTTGCTGCTACTTTAATTTCTGCTTCTCATTTAATGTCAGGTGATTCAAGCAAGGAGTCAAGGCTTCCATCATTGAGGCACACCAGTGCCTCACCCTTCATAAAATGGGGATAATGTTTCTGCCTTACTTGCCTAATTGGACATGTGAAAAATGAAATAATAGGTAGATGAGTAGAATCAGTTTTCAGGAAAAAGGTACTAGGTAAGAGCAGCTTATTAGCAGAAGTATCACTCCTGTGGCTACTTCTGTAGTGAAGAACAAACTTGTGTGATACCACCTCTCCTTATCTCTCCATACCTGCCTGCACTTGCCATTTGATTTTTTTTTTTATTTCCTGATTTAGGAAGTACCATTGGACCCCAGTTTTGTGACCTTGGGCAAATCACCCCATTTTAACTTATCCATGGGCTAATTGCAGCCTGCACTGAGGCCTGCATTCAGCCTGCAAAAATCAGGTTGCTATCTTCTCTTAAAAAATTGGAAGATCTGGCTGACTTAAGCCTGCACTCTGCTGTGGCAGTAACTGGCTGGAGCTGAGTAGTGGCTTTCCTTTAAAAAGGGTTGTGTAACCTCTAGTCTGCTATTTAATCTGGCAGGTTTCACTCATTTGCTTTGCTACCTGGCCCCTGTTGTACTTGAGAGGCTGGATTGTATTGTGGTAAGGAGCACCGTCTCTGGAGACAGATTACCTGGATTCAGATCCCAACTTCCATTCTTGGTAGCTGTGCACCTTCAGGTTATTTAGTTTTTCTGTAGTTTCATCTGTATAATAAGGATAACACTACCTGCTTCATAGGGCTGTTAAGAGGATTTGAAGAGCCACTACATGTAAAACCCTTAGGATAGTCCCTGACCCAGAGTAAATTTAGCTGATGTTAGCTATTGTTGGAGTTCAAATAGCATAATAATTAGCTAACATTTATCTAGCTTGTATTGTGTATCAGGCAGTGGGCCAAGCCCTTCACACAGATCTATCATTAATCCTAACATAACACTGTAGAATAGGGAGTTATTTTTTCAGTTTTGCAGATGAGAGGGTACAATTTAGAGTGGTTAAGTAACCTGTCTAAAGGTACATGGCTAGTAAGTGGGTAGCAACACTGACAGTTGAACCTATGTTTTTTTAAATTAATTTATTTTAAATTAATTTTTATTGGAGTATACTTGCTTTACAATGTTGTGTTAGTTTCTACTGTAGAGCAAAGCTAAGCCTGTGGTTTTGAATGCTATGCTGTGCTGCCTCACACTACATCCATCTCTAAAGTAGGTTTAATTGCAGAATTGGCATGCTTGGGTAAACAGAGATTAGTGCTCTTAATGTTTTTGTAAGTGATTTGAGGAGAGAATGCATATAAATAGCCCCAATTTATATATGACATTAGTTCCTTCAAGTAGTGGAATGCCAAACCAATGGAAATAAGCTGCAGGCAACTCTTTGGGTGGAATGAGTGAGCAGAAGAGTGGTAACTGAATTTCAGGGTAGGTAAGTATAAAACAATACATAAAGAAAAATAACAGACTGTTTGTAGAATGATGTGCTCCAAGATATTCAGTAAGAGAATCATTTTAGTCTATTATTTGAAGGTAGAAATGGCCAACACATATTTCATACCCATTAGGATAGCTATTATCAAAAAACCAAAAAATCAAAAAAAGAAAATAACAAGTGTTGATGAGACGTGGATAATTGGAACCCTGTGCATTGCTGGTGGGAATGTAAAACGATACAGCTGCTGTGGAAAACAGTATGGCAGTTCCTCAGAAAATTAAACATAGAATGTTACCATATGATCCAGGAATTTCATTTTTGGGTGTATACCCAAAAGAATTGATAGCGGGAACTTGAACAGGTATCTGTACAGCCATGTTCATAATAGCATTACTCACAATTGCCAAAAAAGTGGGAGCACTCTAAATGTCTGTCAACAGATTAATTGATAAAATATGGAATATACATCCAAAAGAATATTATTCAGCCTTAAAAAGGAATGAAATTCGGGACTTCCCTGGTGGTCCAGTGCTTAAGAATCTGCCTTCCAATGCAGGGGACGTGGGTTTGATCCCTGGTCAAGGAACTAAGATCCCACATGTTGCGGGGCAGCTAAGCAGCGCACTCTAGAGCCCACGCGCCACAACTAGAGAGAAGCCCACGCACCACAACAAAGATCCCGCGTGCTGCAACTAAGACCCTATGCAGCCAAACAAATTAATTTTTTTTAAAAATCCAGTCTTTTTTTTAAAAAAAGGAATGAAATTCTGGTACATGCAGCAACATGGATAGACCTTGAAGACATTATGCTAAATGAAATAAGCTAGTCATAAAAGAACAAATATTGTGTGAGTCCATTCATATGAGGTACCTAGAGTAGTCAAATTCATAGAGACAGAAATGGTGTCTCTAGAGGTTGAATGGTGCTTGCCAGGGGAGGGGGGAGGCAGGAATGAACAGCTGATACTTTAATGGATATGGAATTTCAGTTTGGGAAGATGAAAAGTTCTGGATGGATGGTGCTTTTCTTCCCTGCGTAAAGCTGTGAAACATCCTCACTTGGAATTGTAAGTAGTGTTCTGGCTTCTTGCACTTTGGTAGAAAGGATACACCTTGGTTTTAGGCTCCAGGCCTAACTTCTTAGATTGTTAGCAAGTCATTTTGTCTCTCTGATCCTCATCTGGAAAAAGGGTTATATAATCCTTACCTCGCAAGTGAAGATATATGTGAATAAACTTTTATACGAAAGTTAATTATTTTCAACTTTGGGGAAATAACAAAACAGACTTATTTCTCATACACTGATGTAGCTGGGCTGTATGGCACATAGGCTGCACCTCTATATCTCCATGCTTCTTCTTAGAGCTCAAGGAGAGGTATGGTTGTCACAAAAAGAGGTTTGGCTCCGCAGAGTGGCGATTACACACATGGAGAAGAAGGAATAAATAGGCTGAGAAGAAAGCCAGGCTGCTTGATTTCCTTTAAATCTTTGCAGGTTAAAAAAATAAAACTGCAGCAGTATAAAAGGGCATTAAGTAAAATTCCTATCCCCAAGAGTAACTTCTGTTAACCATTTTACATTTGCCCTTCCATGTACAAATTAGTGTATTCTTTTGTTTTATTAAAATACATCATGAAAAAAAAAAATACATCATGCTGTTCATACTCTAACGCCACCTAAAACAAGAGTTTGGAAGATTGGGACAAATTCATGGAGGATACTTAAGAGAAACTAGGATGTTTTAAGGAGTGTATATACCTAATAAATGACACACTGGGCTAATAAGTGCTTTTATATTTATTATCTCACCCAAACACATAACAACCCTGGGAGATAGTTGGCATTTTCTTCATTTTACAGTCATAAAATTGAAGCTAGAGTAGTAGAATAACTCGCCTAGGACACATGGGTGGTGAAACCAGGATTTGAATCCAGACACTTTTATTCAAAAGCTTGCACTTCCTGTACCACCTTTGCTGCCTACAAAGACGGAACCCTAAACCCTGAATCTTATCCCACTGTGTCATTTTTTAAAAGAAAATGTTTTGAATAGTTAACACAGTCACTAACACTGCATCATAGTGATTATGCCATATCAGAAGAGACAGAGCTGCCTCATGCTTTTTTTTTTTTGCCTGCATAATACATAGTATATATATGAACAGTACAATATACATAATACAAAATTTGTACAATATACATAATACAAAATTTACCATTTTATTTTATTGTTTGGCCCTGCCACGCAGCTTGTGTGATCTCAGTTCCCCGACCAGGGATTGAACCCAGGCCACCTCAGTGATAGCCCTGAATTCTCACCACTAGGCCACCACGGAACTCCTTTTTTTTAATTTACCATTTTAACCATTTTTTTTCTTTCTTTCTTTTTTTTTTTTTTTTTTGGTACGCGGGCCTCTCACTGTTGTGGCCTCTCCCGTTGCGGAGCACAGGCTCCGGACGCGCAGGCTCAGCGGTCATGGCTCACGGGCCCAGCCACTCCACGGCATGTGGGATCTTCCCGGACCAGGGTACAAACCCGTGTCCCCCACATCGGCAGGCGGACCCCCAACCACTGTGCCACCAGGGAAGCCCTTTAAGTTTTTTTTTTCTTTTTTTCATTTTAACCATTTTTAAGTGTACTGTTTAATAGCATTAAGTACATTGACATTGTTGTACAACCATCACCACCATCCATCTCCAGAACCTTTTCATTTTGCAGAACAGAAACTCTGTACCCATTAAACAACAGCTCCCCATTGTTCCTCCCCCAGCCCCTGGCCCCCACCATTTCTACTTTATGTCTCTATGATTTGACTACTCTAGGTGCTTCATATAAGTGGAATCATACAGTTTTTGTCCTTTTGTGTTTGGCTTATTTCACTGAACACTATTTAATGAGACTTAGTTTGATGGACATGTAAATGTCTTTGGCTCTACAAACAATGTTGTGCTGCAGGAGCATTTGATCCCGACTTTCAGAGTACTCTCTCAGATCTGTCCTGTGCTTGGCTGACTTTGAGGAAACCCAAAGCAAATTCTTTCCTTCTGTGCCTCAGCTTTTCTGGATTTTTCTTATTTTAAGAAGAATGTTAAATAATTTCTTTTGTTAACAGCACGGTGTGAGAGCTTGCAGACTTTCTGCTTATAGCTCACAAGCCACTGGAAAAGAGTAATATTTAAATATAAAGTCTTTCTGTAACTACAGAGCTGCTGCCACAATGTGATTATAGTACATTTTAGGATGAATTGGTCAGTTTGATACAGAATTAAATCAACCCAAGATGACCAGCATAAGTAGCTGTATTCTCTTGGGATTCTCAGCTGGCTTGAAGCTAAGCAGTGGTTTGTGAGGAAACCAGGCTTAGAAGGCCTGGCCTCTCCTTGTCCCTTGCCTGGCACTGGCACTAAGCAGAAAGGTCTTGCCTTCCTAAGAGGTCCTGGTGCTCCCCCTGAAGTGTCTGAGAGGCCAACCCCACAAGCACCCAACTGCTGCCAGACTCACGGAGCTGGCTTAAAGGATCATACTTTTCACTTGGATTGTTTGCAGGTCAGACAGTCTCTCTCTGTGGGACTCTACAATACATCTTTGGTTTTTTGAACTGACCAGGTGACTCACAGAGACAGAACTGTAGAGCTTTTCTCATGTTCTAAACTGATTTGTCCTTGCTTCACCAGCCCTCCTTTGCTTTGTGGGGTCAGAGTTTTGGGCACAGCTTTTCTGCTCTCTCTACTGGCTTAAAAGCAGCCCAGCAATTTCAGATTATGCCTCAGTTTGCACCGTTGGTGTTTTTTGCCAACACGTGGTTGAAAAGTGTCATCTTTACACAGGGCTCTTAATACCTTGCCTAAGGAAATGGGGGTGGGAGGGGCATGTGCACCTTACATCTTCTGACACTGACCTTGAGGGCAAAGCAGAGGAAGCAGGCCCTGCCATAGCGATAATTTCTGCCTCAGTGATTCCAATCTTCTGTGGACTTGGGCTGTCATCATCATTTTAGGTACTAAGGACAAATCATTTTATTTTATTTTTAATTAATTAATTTATTCATTTATTTAATTTTTGGCTGCATTGGGTCTTCACTGCTGCACAGGGGTTTTCTCTAGCTGCTGAGAGCAGGGGCTACTCTTTGTTGTGGTGCGTGGGCTTCTCATTTTGGTGGCTTCTCTTGTTGTGGAGCACAGGCTCTAGGTGCATGGGCTTCAGTAGTTGTGGCACACAGGCTTCAGTAGTTGTGGCGCACGGGCTTAGTTTCTCTGCAGCATGTGGGATCTTCCCGGACCAGGGCTCGAACCTGTGTCCCCTGCATTAGAAGGCGGATTCTTAACCACTGTGCCACCAGGGAAGCCCCAGGACACATCGTTTTAAATGATCTCAAGGCACTCTACAAATAACCATTCTTTTAAAATCAAAGAATTTATTTGGCAAAATTAAATCTAGAATGAGCATTAAAGATAATGCTGACTGGATGATGGGGGAAGATCCTTTGGCTGAGAATGGTTATGACTTTGAGTGCATAGGTATAGGTATTCTGTTTTCTTTTTTATTGAACTTTTTTTTTTTTTTTAAGCTGCTGCAGTTCAAGAGAGGTTGTACTACCTGCATAGGTCTTAATGAACAAACACAGAGGTGCCCACAGTTATATTTCTTTGCTATGGGTATCCCAGCACATCCTGGAGAGTCTTATTTTCTTTTTCTATCATGAACATTAAAAATATATATATTTATTTATTTTATGGAAATGTGCAAGCATATACAAAAATGTAGTGTACCCATCTACAACAATTATCAACATTTTATTAATCACCTATCCCCCTACTTTTTATTTTCTGGAATATTTTAAAGGAAATCACAGATTTTTGCCATTTCACCCACTTCAGAATGCACCCCTAACTGATAAGAACTTTTTTCTTTTTTAACATGACCACAGTACTGTTACTATATCTCATAGATGTAACAATGTCATGAAATATTTAAACATAAAGAAGAGAAGTATCAATCAGATTTGACAAAGTGTTGACAGTTTGTTAAATTTTCTTCTAATCTATTGTTTTTTTTAAAGGAAATAAAACTTTACAGGTACATTTGAAGTCCTCTTTTGTTATTTGTGTGTTCATAAATAATATGGTATTGTTTTGCATATTTAAAACTATGCTTAATGTTTTCCTTTACGTATCCTTCTGAAACTTGTTTTTATTACTTAATACTAGGTTTTCAAGGTGTATTCATTTCAGTACACGTATCTGTAGCTCATTTTAAATGCTGTATAGTGTTCCATTGTGCTTAGATTTCATTCGTGTTTGTATTCCAGTCGGTTTTATCAGTTTATATATTGATGGATATTTATGTTATCTACCTTTTTTTTTTGCTATTATGAACAGTGAGGCAGTGAACATTCTTTTGTACATTTCTTTGTGCCATTTTGTAAGAAGGTATCTAAATTATAATTTACATTTCCCTGATTAATACAGAGGTTGAGATCCTCTATAATCTCTGTTGGCCATTTGGTTTTCCTCTTCTGTAGTTGTCATATTTGCCTCTTTTCCTACTTGTTTTCAAAGTTGATTTGTAGGAATTCTTTGTATGTTCTTTATAATAAGCCATTATCAGCTTTGTGCATTGCTAGAATCTTTATAATTTCAGGAAAGCCTTTCCTGGTCCCTGTCCCTGCTCCTTCTGTGTACTCCGCTTAAGTTGGTTTCTGTTTTTATTCCTGTGGTCCTTTGTTTTATTCTTAGCTACTCATTTTTGAGTTGTGCTACCAAGTCAGAGAATCCTTTCAGTTGTCCATCAGCTGAATTTGCTTTGTCAGTTACGGTTTGTTTTTCATTCTATAAGGCAAGCAATCCAGAGTAGTGGTTAAGAGAGTGCGGAGTCTTAACTGCTGGCTTTTGAATCTTGGCTCAACCACTTTACTTACTGTTGTGACCTTGGCAGATTACTTAACTCTCTTGTACTTGACTTTATAATCTGTAAAACCCATGCGAGTAGAGCTGTTATGATCCCAGTTTTGTATTTGATGAAACTCAGGCTCAGGGAGATTAGATTAGAAACATGAGTAAGTTGAAGAAACATGTGGGCCTCTTTATCTTTTAATTTTTCACTTTTGATAGAGACATGGGCACAGAGAAATATTTCTCTAAATATAAGATATAAAGTAACAAAAACAGTGCCAAGTCCCTGACCTGTGGCCTCAAGTGTTGGGGAAAAACAGTAAGAGTAGAGACTATGTAGCACTAAAGTGCCCATGGCCTGTCTAAATCTATTAATAGGGAGGAAAACCCCTTTATGCCATTTTTCATGAAAGTAAAACAACAAAAACCCAAAGCTTATTTTCATGACCTTAACTTATAAGAGACATAGAATTTAGAAAACCATCCCAGGCCAGAGAACTCATAGTTGAATTAGGCAGATCATAAACACAGAACATTGTGGGCCATACTTAAGGGATCATTCCCTTAAGGGTTGACAGTGAAATACTTTGGAGGAGGACACAGGACTTGATTTTGACGGACAATGGAAGGAAGAAGGATCTCAAGAAACAAAGGAACTCAAGAAATGAAGGCAACTTCTTTCTAGGGGAGGGAGAATAAGTATGATTCGGCTACTATGTTTTCTACTGATTTTTTTTTTCTACTAAAAGAGGAAATATGTTTATGGCAAAATGTCAAGTAGTAAAGGAAGGTATAAAGTAAAAATTAAAACATAAAATTTTCCAATGGTATATACCCAAAGGAACTGAAAGTAGGGACTTGAACAGATATTTGTACATCCATATGCTCTTAGCAATGTTATTCACAATAGCCAAAAGATGGAAACAACCTAAATGTCCATAGATGGATGAATGGACTAAAAAAAATAACGGTATGTGTGTAATGAAATATTACTCAGCCTTACAAAGAATGAAATTCTGATACGTGCTACAATATGGATGAACCTTGAAGACATTATGCTAAGTGAATAAGCCAGACACAAAAGGACTAATGTCTGATTCCACTTATATGGGAGTACCTAGAGTAATCAAATTCATGGAGGCAGAAAGTAGAATGGTGGTTACTGAGCACTGGGGAGAGTTATTGTTTATTGGGTACAGAGTTTCAGTTTGGGATGATATAAAAGTTCTGGAGATGGGTAATGGTGATGGTTGTACAACACTGCAAATATACTTAATGCCACTGAATTGTATGCTTATAAATGGTTAAAATGGTGCATTTTCTGCTATTTATATTTTACCACAATGTGAAGTCTCCAAACAATTCTAGCCTAGAGGTGGTGTCCACTAAAAACTTCTTTTGTAGCCATCTAGATTTGCAAATACAAGCATAGATATGCAAGCATAAGCATATTCATTCAATATCTGCTCTTTGGGACATTCATTTAGGTGCTGGGAATTCTGCAGTGAACAAAACTGACAAGGTTCCTGCTGTATTGGAGCTTTTTAAAAATTTGTTTTACACAAATGGATGTTGGTATGCATACTGTTTTACACCTCGTTTTTTCCCCTAACAAAGACCTGTGGTCATCTTTCTGAGTTAGTTCTTAGAGATCTACTGATTGAATGGTTGCATAGTATGCCCTTGTTATGGATGTGATATAATTTGTGGCTATTATATTGCATGGAGGAGGGGAGGCAGAGGTATAGAGCTTACTGTGGCTTGCTGCCCATGTTTGCTCCTGTTGTAAGTTAAATTTTTATTCGGAATATAATATAGGTTTGTTGTAAAGAGTCCAGCAGGGCTTCCCTGGTGGCGCAGTGGTTGAGAATCTGCCTGCCAATGCAGGGGACGCGGGCTTGATCCCTGGCCCGGGAAGATCCCACATGCTGCGGATCAACTAAGCTCGTGTGCCACAACTACTGAGCCTGTGCTCTAGAGCCCATGAGCCACAACTACTGAGCCCGCGTGCCGCAACTACTGAAGCCCGCGCGCCTAGAGCCCATGCTCCACAATGAGAGAAGCCACTGCAATGAGAGGCCTGTGCACCGCAACGAAGAGTAGCCCCCGCTCGCCACAACTAGAGAAAGCCCGCGTGCAGCAATGAAGACCCAACACAGCCATAAATAAATAAATAAATAAATAAAATTTTAAAAAAAAGAGTCAAGCAGTGCCAAATCTATAAAGTAAAAGTAGAAACCCTCTTAATCTGTCCTCTACCTCTCTTTTAATCCTATTCCCTGGAAGTAGTAACCACTGTTTACAGCCCATTGTTCATCCTTCCGGATGTGTATAATGCGTTTGCAAATATAAAGAATATGTAGAGCATGTATCTTCTCATTCTCCAGGAGCTGGCTCATGCAGTATAATATTGCTCATTCAACTCAGACTATTGAGAATTATGCAGAGGAAAGAGCTGGACTGAGCTTCATGAGAGCCAAGTTCTGTCTTAACCCTGCTACTGTGACAGGCAATTCCTCCTCAGTTGTCATTTGTCTGCTGTCCCATAGTCAGTGAGATCACATCAAGGAGAGTGCTTTGGAAACTATTATGGTATAAATACTAGCATATTTAGAGTTCTTTGATTGCAAGCAGTAGAAACCAACTCAGGTTCTGTTAGACAAAAAAAAGGTGGGGGGACATTAGTGGAAGGATTTTAGGCAGCAAATGAAGAAATATTTAAACAGCTGGGTCTCTGGAAATTCAGAAATTTCTCTGTATCTGTTCAAGATGTAATTTCTGGGGAAAAGTGAGTGGCTTAGAGGCCATGTGTCTACTGATGGTTAAGGGGGTAGAGTTCTGGGTTTATGTGTCCCATCAGAATCTCACAGAGTTGGGGAGATGCAGTTTTGGAAAGTATGGGATTCAGGCTGGCAAAACCAAATGTCAGCCTTGAAATGTCAGCTCTTTTAACTCTAGATTCTTACTCACCTCTCAAGGAGGAGATGATCGCCGGGTTCTACTATGGCACATGGAACAAGCTATCCACTCCAGAGTTAAGCCCATACAGCTGAAAGGAGAGCATCATTCCAACATTTTTTGCCTGGCTTTCAACAGTGGGAACACCAAAGTATTCTCTGGAGGTGAGAAGGAGATTTCCCCTTGGGAAATTGTGGCTGGGATTTCAGATAAAGGAGTGCTAAAATTATTCCTTAATTTTCCTTCCTTTATCTCATTGAGTTGTGGAATTACTGTTTTCCCATAGCTTGTCTTCTCTGTATTACAGCAGTTTAGACACATGTATTAGACTAATGTCTGTCTGTCCTTTCTCTCCTTTGCTCTTGTTCTTTCTCTCTTTTTTGGTAGAAAACTTTTCACATTGCAGTCTGATACACAGAAACATGTTAGAAAGAGTACTTAACCTTAGTATGTGTGGTACACTCTGATTTTTTTTTTTTTCCTATTCTATTCTGTTTTGTTTTTAAAGATTTTAAAGGTTGTGACTCAAATTGGTGTTATGACCCATGGGTGGCTCCTGTTTGAAAAAACGTTGTGTTGGGGTATAATTGGAATGGCTTTTGCTCAAGCCAGCCTCTTGATGATGGCATTCATCAGTCACACTCCTTTCTGACCACTACATTTCTAGCCCTGACCTCTCTTCTGCACTGCAGATTTCCCCACTGAATATCTACCTTTGTTTTCCAAAAGTAATTTAAATCCAGCAGATCTAAAACTAAGATTATTAGTCCTTCTCCCCTGCACAATATTTCCTCTTGTTTCCTGGTTTCCCTTTCTCGGTTATTATCATCATTCAACTAATTATGTAAGTTGTTAGGTTTAACTTTTAAGAAACTGCTGACATTGGAGCATTTTCAGCTTACAAAAATGACAGTTTCATATGGTTCAGTCTAATAGAAATCTCAAAGTCAGCTTCAGACCTGCCTTTCTTTCATTTTCACATCTTGTATGTCACCAACTACACTGTCAGATCTATTTTGGAAGCCTCATATCCATCCTTTAGTTTCTGCTCTCTTGCTATACCGACTGCTCTGATTCAGGTCCTCATCTTTGGCCTGGACTACTGCAGTGTCCTGCTGTGATTTCTGCTACCGGTATCTAACTCTCCTTATTCATTGCTTATATGAGTTTTCTTCAACCATGTGGACCTTTGACCCTACATGTCCATCCACAGGATAAAGCCTCAATCCAGTCTGCCTATCTGGCCTCATCTTCCTCCCCTGCATCTTGTGCTCTAATTCACTAAATCACTTGTCATCTTAAGTGCTCTGTGCCTTTTGCCCATACTGTTCCTCCATAGGCCATGATTAATTGTCCAGACCCCACCAATTCCCATAAGTCTTCCATCGGTAAGAGTTTTGAGTTATTTGAGTTTCTATTCAAGTGTCTCCTTCCCCATAAAAATATTCCCCCTTTGTGCCATGTACTTTCACCCTGCTCATAAAGGACATAATTGCTCCTTTATCTGTGTTCCCATTGTAGAGCATATCGCTACAATAAGATAACCCGTCTTGTCACTATTAGTTGTTTGTGCAGGTGGACTGTGAATTCCTCAATCTTATTCATTCCTCTTGTATCCTCAGCACCTCACTCTGTGCCTGTTACCTAAAAGGCATTAGTATGGGTTTGATTTACTTGGTATGAACCCACCATAGAGTTACAGTGAGGACTTTAAGATGACCTGGCCACGTCTCTACTGCTTATGCTTTTAGCATAGAGTGGGAAATTTTTTTACTGTCTTCATTTTGGGATTTTTATTTTTTGGCTATATAAACCATTTGAAGGCAGGACTACACATATCATGGATGCAGTATTTTTAGATTCCTTGAGAAATGCAAGAGAAAAAAGTTGTGGATAAAATCTTTCCCATTATTTAGGATCACACTATCATTAGATTTTAATGCTATAAAAGATGATGAGGGTATGAATAGTAGCAAACGTTTGTTAGGGGCTTAGTCCTACTCCAAATGCTTTTATATTCTTGTCTTCACGATAACTCTATGAAGTAGATACAATTGTTATTCCTATTTTGCTGAGACATAGAAAAGTTACAGATATTTTTCCAGGTCTCACAGTTAATGAATGTTTTGTTTAAAAAAAAAAGCTAGCTTGGATGAATGGATTGATTTGCCCATGATCATTTATTCTTTTCCTGAATAGCCACAGTTTTTTGTTTTTTTAATCATCCACTGGATAATGCATTTTGGAAACTTATTATGTTATATCTACGTGCTATTATGCTTTTTCAAATTCTCTATAAGAATATCCTATCCTTCTTCACTATTTTTATAAACCTTTTTCTAATTAACACTCCTAATTTGTAAATATTAACATTGACTTTGTTCATTTGTTTTTCCTGAAATCTTTAAAATACTGAATTGTAATATGAACAGGATCACTTTGCAGGAATTACCAAATGTCTGCTTTTTCCCTTGCAGGAAATGATGAGCAAGTTATCCTCCATGATGTTGAAAGGTAAATAGATTGTTGGTATGTGAAGGTAATTAACTCTATCTTTCGTATGAAGAAAGGCAGGTATCTCTTTAGACCGAAATAGTTCTTGTCTTTTGAAGAAAATAACATGAAATCAACTGTCCTTTGCTGAAAAAGATTTACAAAGTTGATATAAAATTATAGTTTTCAGGTAAAAATTTAAAGGGAGAGGTGGTAAGGGAAGGAAACATAATATCTAACCCTCAATAATTTTATGGGGCAATACTATTATGATCTCAATTAGGAAACTGAGGCATAGAGATATTAGGTAACTTAAAGTCAAGTGATGTTAGGATCTGAACGTAGGCAGCCTGGCTTTGGAGCCATGCTTTTACTCACCATGCCAGACTGCCAGGAATCCCTCTTCTACCCCTGCTGGCATCAGGGCTGCTTTAAAGCTTTCCCTCGCTTTTTGGAAATCCAGCACCACCCCCAAGACTGTACACAAGCAGATGCATTCTGTAGTAAGTGAAAACATAAAACTTATCAGTTGAGTCACTTTTTTGGGGGTGGGGATGTTAGTTCCCCGAACAGGGATTGAACCCGGGCTCCAGCAGTGAAAAGCGCTGAGTCCTAACCACTGGACCTTCAGGGAATTCCCTTGAGTCACCTTTAAATATGCTTATTTAGTGCAAAAAGCAAACTTGTCGTGAAGTCTTATTCTTTAGTAATACTTTTTTTTTTTAACCTGGAAGTCGAATACCTACTTTTTAGTAAATGTAATATCCTTTGGGTTTAGCTAGGTTGACTTTCTCCTGGAAATGAAAGAGAACTCCATTCTAGGAACTAGAGGGCTTTAACTCTGCACTACTTTTGTGTGTATGTGTGTGCCTGTGTGCCTCTCTCTGCTCTCTGTCTCTCAGCAGTGAGACCTTAGATGTGTTTGCTCATGAAGATGCGGTGTATGGCTTGTCAGTGAGCCCAGTGAATGACAACATTTTTGCCAGCTCCTCAGATGATGGTCGGGTTCTCATCTGGGACATCCGGGAATCTCCCCATGGAGGTAGGGTCACTGTGCAAAAGGTGATTGGACTGTGTTGAAGAGTTTGATGTCAGTTTCATAGCAGATCCAGTCTATGACTTGAGTAGCCTGGGTAGAAGTGCTATAAAGGGAGAGGAAACTCGCATAGCGACATAAATGTGTCTCTGGAGGTCCCACCTTACCCCTGAGTACTCAGAAGTGAGGCACCTCTGCCAGTCCTCCTCCAATCACTTGTGAATCTCCACAGACCTTTGCACCTGGAGTAAATACCACAGTATCTTGCTGTGTAGTAGCCCCAAGGAGCAGAACATGTGGTGCCTCATTTGTAGAGAGTAGCCACCAAGGGCCAGCTTTGTGCATGGTGCTGACATGCACATATTCTTGGTTACTTACAGAGAATGGGCGTGTTGTGCACTTTGTTACATCCTAGATCCAGGGTTGTTATTTTGCTGAAAGAACCACAGAACCTCACCTTCACTGTGCGTAGGAACTTAAAATGATAGCAGATACCCTCTGTTTAAGGGGGATTGTCTGGGTGAGTTCCTCTTCTGAATGTGTTCTTTGGGTCTCTGAAATGTAAAATGAAGAATTTGTCTTGTTGAATTTCTCTGAAGTTCTTCAGGAAATGCATCTTTTCAGCTCATTTCCTGCAGAGAGACTTCTGTCACTCTATCTTCAAAGGCTCTTTCCTCCAGCATACCCTCAGTGCCACCCCCAGCCCCACTCTTGGTGCAGCTTTGTCATGACCATACCTATGCACATAGAGTTACTATCTTGCCTACCTTGTCTGGCAGGCTCTGAGTCTTTTTATTCTTCTGTATTCTGAGCATTTAACATGCTGGTCTGTGCTCATTATTGAGGTTCAGGCTATAAGAGAAGTTTGTTCTCAGAGTCAGGTAGGTTTGGTAGCCAAAAGCAGCAGCTATGGTTGAATGAAGTGGTTTGCTTGGTACGTGAACTTCTCCTTTGTCTGAACTGCCTCGTGGCTGAGATTATTGAACACTCCCTGTGCCCAGAGGCCTGTGAAGTATCACATATGGAAATCATAGACTGAGGAGTGCTTTCTGTCTATTGCTTCTAAACAACTTCCATAGGAGTATGTCCCCCCAGGCAGCAAAGTGATTCCTTCCTCACCTGGAGCCAGCTAGTATATGCAAGAGGCTGCAGGGTTTCAAGGTGAAGTTGATTAGAAACTGGCTGGATGCAAGAGAAGTTCAAGTACTAGATGAAATGAAATCCTAAAATTCTAGACTGAGGCTATTTTCTTTTCAATTTAGGGAGCAATATTACCAGAAGGAAAAACTGCACTATTGTTTTATTTTGTCTTCATTAAATCTTTGTGTAGTTTTAAAACTTTCAATTCCTAAAGCTAGTAAATTTGGATTAAGGTATAATAATCCTACCAGTAATTGATTGTGAATTTTTTTAGCTCATGAGGAATTCAATTTTACTTACTGTAAAACAGCTTAACTTCCCATTTACAGTGACCATTTCTGTTTTGTTACAGGATCTGAATAGGTACTATGTTTATTTATTGGCATTATAGCTTAAAATTTGTGTATATGTGTTTAAGTTGCTGTTTGCAGACTTTCTGGTGCAGAAGGGTGTGTGCCAGGACTTGGGACCTTGTGAACAAGCGTGGCTACTGGAATGATGTCCTACACTGGATTCCAGCCCACTGGGGTGATTGTTAACGGCTGTGCTCCTCTTGCTTTCACATCCTGCTTGTCTGCCTGCCACAGGCCCAGCAGTGCCTGAAGTGGACTGATCAGAATTTCTCTCTTCACAGAGCCCTTCTGCCTGGCCAACTACCCATCAGCCTTTCACAGTGTCATGTTCAACCCTGTGGAGCCCAGGTTATTGGCCACAGCCAATTCAAAGGAAGGAGTGGGACTCTGGGATATTCGAAAACCTCAGAGGTGAGCCCCCTTTATTCAGAAGTTGTTAAAAGTTTCCCCTGACTCAACTCTCAGGTAATGTCATCAGTCAGCAACAGTCTTGAGAACCTGGTTGGCAGTTGATCTCAGCTGGACATCTCCTAACATATCCCAGTGTCTCTGAAGCCAGGGGGACCCTATTTCCAGGGGGCAGGCAGTGTGAGACATCCACACTCCTTGCTAAGGAGGAATCATAAATTGTAATCTGGACTCTAGACAGGATCAGTTCTAGGCAAACTTTGCAATGGCAGAGCTCTCTTCAGCACTACCTTCTATCTTTAGGTCCAGGGTTCCCCAAATGCATGGGAGGTCTTCTGGAGGAGTGATGGTGATTTGTTAAATGCGTTGCCCCTGAACTGGGGATTCTTAACCCCGGGCTGAAGGGAATATGAGCTTCAGGAAGACTGTGAACCCCCAAACTGCATGGAAATTATATTGTGTATTCATCTAAGTATGTTTTTCTGAGAAGGGAGTTTAGTTTTTTTCAGTTTCACGAAAGGACCAGTGACTGCAACAGTAAAGGTTAAGAGCCACTGCACTACAGTGTTAGGGACCTAATGTGTTCCCCTTCTGTTTGCATTATTAAAGAGTACACTTAGGACAATTCTGAGCTGATGATCCGAATCACTAATCAGGGAATTTCAGACATCATTAAGAGAAATATGTGGATGGGGCAAGTAGGAGCCTCTTTCATGTTCCTTAAATCCCATGGGGGAGAGATGACCTTTTATGGCATCTGTGCATGAAGCCAAACCTTGCTTTATGAAAGATTTGCATGCATTGCTAGCTCCTCTGAAAATTCTACATGGAGTTAACTTCCCACTTTAAGGTACTATTGCAGAAGAGTATCATGGAAAGTAAGCGAGGTTATGACTTATTTCATGGGCCTCGGATGAAAGGGGCAATTGAGTACAGAGGATTACCTTCCTTGGTGATTTTTAATTCTAGCTAATTCTCTCCATGGGGCAGTCTGGTGAGGTTGGATCTATGGCAGATCTGTGTAGCCCAGAAGGGGATCCCTGGTGTTGAGCAGGGCTCCCTGAGGCTCCATAGGGCAGCAGAGATTTCTCCTGGTCTCTGTTGCCTATGCACCTGGCTCTTTCTTTTCCATGTGGCTGAAATGCGTGTAGTAGCAGGACCCCTATTGTGCATTTACGCTGTGTGCTGAGGGAGGCTTGTTCTCTGCCAGGAAGACAGTCTCCTGTGTTCGGCCCAAGCCTCCTCTGCCACTTTGGGCTCTTCAGGAACAACTGTTCTGCCTTGTCCTTATCACAAAAGGCAGAATTTGGACTAAAGATGCCAGCTTTCTCCCAACCTGCTATCTCTCATACTGAGAATGAATAGCTGGCAACTGGAGTGAGCCCTGAGCTATTCATCCCCAGTGGAAAGCTTGAGCAGTTCATGATGTTAGCAGTGTCTTGAGAGAAGAGAGGGGTTGAACGTTAATGCTTCTTCCGATTTTCCCCTACCAGCTTCTTACTGTGCATTATATTGAGGCCCTCCTCCCATTTTTACTTGTCTCCTCACTAAACATGGCTTCTTTCTTTTTAAAAAAATTCTGAGATTTCTGCTTTACTTTTATTGTAACATTTATTAGATTTAAGGTCTATATCCAGAAAAGTATAATGAATAGAAAAAAAAGATAGAAAAAGAAAATCCCATCTCAAGATTATCTCTGTTGCTTGTATGTTTTTTAAATGTTTTACATCAATACAGTACTTCTCTTTCCTGGTCTCTAGTCACTATCTCCAAAGGTAACTACAGTGAACAGTTTCTTATGTATCTGTCCAGAACATAACTTAATGTGTGTAACTCACATAAGGAATATATATCCTTAAAAGAATTTAGACTAAAGGAACCACATAATAATACCACTGTGCTCAGCTTCTTTTTCCAATTAATAATATGTCTTGGAGCTTTTTTCATGTAAGCACTTGCAAATCTAGCACATTCTGTTAATGGCTACGTGGTATTCCATTCATATGATGTACCCAGCAACCAGACTTCTTGTTTCCTGTTTGGGCCATTATAAACTATGCTTCACTGACCCTGATCACACGTCTATCTTGGCCTACCTTTGCAAAAATATCTAGGTAATTGCTGCATCAAACAAAGAGTGTACGTTTTTACATTTTTTATAAAAATTGTCAAATTTTCCCACAACCACAAAAGGCTGCACTGATTTACAAACCTACCAACTGTGCATGAGACTACATGCATCTCCAGACCGTCATGAACACTTAAACTGTTGCAGGTCTTATGGGGGGAAAATATCTTCTTGTTTTGATTACTTCTTCATTTATGGGTGAGGTTATGTGGTTTCTTTGGTAACCTATAGTTTTCAAAGCCCATGTGGGAGAAAAGTCATCTAGTAAAGCTAGTTGGCAATCTTGACTGATTGCTTTTTTAGAATAAGAGGAGGAGCACAGTGCTGTGGAGACTAGGATGTTTTTACCTGTTTCTTTCAACTTTTCTAAGGTTTTTTGGATATGAGGCAGAAAAAGGGTATGAAATATTCTTGAGGTCCTGTTCTTCACATCCACTAGTGTTTGGGGATTAAACTGCAGATCTTTTCTGTTTGAATTTTCTCAGTGCAAGTTGGTATCGGGAGAAAGAGACGGCCCTTTGTCTTTTCCATGCAGGATTAATTATGCTGAGTTGCAATGGATGATTTGTCTCCTAAACACAGCTGCCTAGAAACCCCAACCCAGATCTTGGGACAATTCTGAATTGCCTGGGAGGACAAGCCTGGAACAGGAGAGATGATCTATTTCAGGGGTACTTAAAGTCTAGGGAAAGATTTTAGGGAATTTGTGAACCCCTTGTAATTGCAGGTAAAATCATGTGTGCTTGTGTATCTGAGTGAGCACACGTGGCATTTTTTCTAGGGACAAGGAGAGCTTTTACCAGGTTCTCATAGAGACCTTTGAACCCCAAGAGGATGAGTCACTCAGTGTTCTAAAGATTCTTGATTTAGAGCCTGTTGTGGTTCCTTAGCAGGCTTCTAAGTAACTTCCAGCTTGTAGTAGCTTGGGCACATGTGTGAATTCTGGGCCTTTTCAAGTGGCCCACTGGCTCCCTAGAAACAAATATATCTCTGTGGAACAATAAGGGGGGCTCACATTGAATATCTTTCCCTTCCTACCTTACCTTATGGGTGGTTCCATGCTGGAACGGTTTCCCTGCCCTACCCCAAGCCTAAGCTGTGTCTCTCCACTTTAGCAGGTAGCCCATAGGAGTGTGAACAGGTTCATGTTTGTCCTACTACTGCCCTGAAATAAGCTGACTTAGAGGGCTGGCTGGTAGAATAAAGTGTCAGCTCTAGAAGGGACTTCAGTTATCATCTGATCTGACTTCCTATTGTACGGATTGTAAAGGGAGGCAGAAGAGCTTGATGGTTTAGAGTGTAGGATCTGAAGTACATCCTGGGTACAGAGCCAGGTAGTATACCTTAATAGCCATGTGATCTTGAGCATGTTACTTCACCTCTCAGTGCCTCATAATAATAAATAATAGCTAACATTTATTAAGCATTACATGCTGGGGATAATGACAGTTACATGAATAATTCCTTATTTAATCCTATGACACCCTTATGAAATAGATTCTATTATTCCTATTTTAATGATAAGGAAGTCAAGGTACAGAGAGGTGAAATAACATGCATATATGTGTATTATATCCTCCCCTGTATGTTCTAGTTTTCTATCATCTATGTCTCCTTGAAATAAAGCTTTGTCAGAATTCCTCTCAAATTTTTTTAATACAGGCCTATCCAACTCTAGAGTCTGAGGCCTTTAGACTTTCTGCCTCCCTTTTCACTGTCCTCTGGCCCAGCCCCAGTCTTCATGCTGACTTCCCATGTTTCTCGCTCTCCTAACCCTGGAAACCCGCACATGCTCTTAATTTTTCTTTTGTAAAGCTTTAGAACAGAGGTTGTAAACTAGTTGCCCATAGGTCATATTCAACCCACAGAGATATTTTGCTTGGCCTACATGATGTAATAGTGTTTAGAAAATTACACAGAAAAAATCACAGTTTCTAACATCTCTTGAAAAATTCAAAAGATCTGATATCATTGGACCTTTATTCTCACATGGCAACAGTCAGCCGAAGTTGAATCATGGGTTCCTCTTTAAACCTTTGGGATGTGTTACAGGTTCCACCACTCCTTGATGTCTTAATCCGGGTGTGCTTCTCTCATTTATGTTACTTCCCTGGTCATGTAGTCATTGGAGCTTGAGGGTCTGCTTTGGGGATTTTAGTGGAAATGAAGGGGGCATAGCTGGGGAACTTGAGTATAAGTAACTGGATAAGAGAAAACTTCACATATACAAGTATGCATTGCAAGTTTGGGCGAGGTTTGGTTTATTTCATTTAGATTATTTCTGCTGATGTCTTTTCACAACCGTCCTCTCCTTTATCACTGCCAACATCCCAGTTATGATGTCTTGCTTGGACTATTGCAGTGGCCTCTGAACAGTTTTCAAAACTGAACTCCTTGAACACCCAAAGCGTTCAGGAAGAGTGAAGTTTTCCCTGCTGTTACTCTCCTTGTCTCACCATTTTCATTGCCTGTTTTAGCTGTCTGTTCACTCACCACCTCTCTCCCTTCTCGTATCTTTAGTTTGTCAGTTTTTGTCAGGATCCGTTAGTTCTGTGACAGGTAACAATGTCTTGCTTTGACAAGGATAATAAAGAGAGTGGTTCTTTCCCACTCAATAATAAAACTAGGGCAAGCCAGGAATTCCTGTAAAGACTTACCTTATAAGCTGGTGCTTTTACGTGTTGTGTAAATTACACACTTGATAATGGGTAATGAGTGCAAATTCCTGCTCTCAGAAAGGAGTTGCTCTTAGTAACTCACCTGGCTTTGGGGCCTAAATGTTCTCTCGGCCTGTACCAATCCTACTTCTGTAGAGACCAAGTTAAGTGTAACTCCTTGCCTTCTGAACACCTAGGCAATCTCTGCCACATTGCATTTGAGGGCTACTCATACTATTATGGGAAAATAGAGCCCAAGTGTTCAACTTCAAAGGCCCGAAAAGGCATTTATACTCTGCTTTCTCTCTCTCCTCTCCCACTCACCCATCTTTAGTGTTTATATGTATATATCCAATACTCAGGCAAATGTCCCATCTATTGAAGCCTGTAATAAAAGCTTGTTTTTTTTCCCCTAAAACTGTATATCTTTAAGTTCTTTATTTTTATTAATGTCGCCATCACTCTTGTACTCATCCTGGCTAAAATCCTAGAGTCCCATTTGACTCTTCTGTTTCTCCCTCCCTCTGCCATGACCAGCCTTGCTCTGTGTTAGTGCCTGGCCACTATTTTCAGTTCTTAAAGCCCCTGCCCTATTTCAGGTCCATATCACTGTTTCCATAAGGTGTTGACTACACTGGCTTCTTAACCTGCCTCTTGCTTCTGGCACATAGCACATGTCCTTAAACATCACTTCTGCCATTCCCCTACCCAGGAGCTGTAGTGGCTGCCTTTTATCTTTCTTCATGGCCATATCCCCTGAACCAATTATGCAGGATGCTCCAAGAAAATGTTTTTTTGGGAATGAATGTATGACCTAGTTTACTGGATGAAATAAAAACTCGTTACGCAAGCAGTCAACCCCTTCGCTGGTACCAGTGCCCCTTCTCCCCTTGTAACTCCTCCTCTGCATACAAACACACGTAGAGGAGAATTTCTCCTTTTTTCTTGATTTTTCTTTTCCTATTCAAATCCTAGTTACCCCTCAAGGTCCAAGATCAAATGGAAGCCCATCAGTGCAGACGTCCTTGCTGTGTCTCCCTGTTACATACTCTTAAAGCTTACTTTACTCGCTGTGTCCCCAGCATCTAGCCCAGTTTTGGCACAGAGTACATGCTGAATGAATGAAGCTTGCCCTCACTTCTAGCAGAAGGGATCGCTCTATCTAGAACCTCTGTAAAGTATAATGCTTACGGCCTGTGGCATTCATGTTGCATGTCTCAGTCACCGCTTTTGCCATCATTGATTATCTTTCCTGTGACTGTGTTTTATCTCCAGACAGACCAGTATTATGTCTGTTATTTCCTTCCAGTGCTCAGGAATTACTTCTCAGGAAGGAAGCACTTGTCCTAATCTGTACTATTAATTCTCATGTTTTTCTGTGGATTTTTAAGGACAGAGCCATGTTTTATTTATTTTTAATCTCTATCGCCTAGCACAGTGCTTAGAATGTTATGGACCCTTAGTAAATATTGAATGAGTACAGTGTTACACTCATCCCAAAATAGTATGTATTCTCAAAGCTAGCTTTCTGTAATGTTTTCATTAACTCCCTGAGTGTAATGGCATGGATCAAAATGTCATCTGTAGGGAATAAATCCTTAGAGGAGGTTGTAAGGGTTCTTCTGGGGCTTTGGACACCTGTCAACTAGTGATGTATGGAAGTCAAGGATTCTGGCAAAATTGCTTTCTGGCTTTTGGGCCACAAGGTGGAGCTCTAGAATCAGCTTTGGCCACTAGAAGATAGCAGGGCCCCAGTATCCTAACCCAGTGATTCTCAAACTTTAGAGGGCATCAGAATCACCTGGGGAGGTTGTTAACGTGCTGCTTCCTAAAGCACAGACCCAAAGATTGAACTGTTAATCTGGGGCAGAACCTGTGAATCTGCCATTTTTTAATACATACCCCAGGTGATCTGACAACTTTGCTTATCCTTCAAGGTGGAAGCTGTGATTATTCAGAGGTCTGTTGAATTTGCTGCTGTGTTCATTTGGACCCAGGGTCTTTGGGCTTTAGGCCAGAGCTTCCCTGTGTCCATTCATTCTCACCAGTGTGCCTTTTTATAGAAAGAGACTTAGCTTCAGACCAGAGCATCTGGGGAATGCCTGGTGAATGGATGGGAGTTGTGGAAGCATGTTCCAGTTCATATCCTCCCTTTAATTCTCCCCAACTCTTGTTATTCAGGAGGAGGTGATATCAAATTCCTAAATCAAGTACACTTTATTTTAAAATCAAATCTTGACTTTTTCTTCTTTTTAAAAAGCTTTTTATATTAAAAATTTCACATACACATATATATATGTAGAATTGTAAAATAAACTCCATTTTACCTAGCACCCAGCTTCAGTTAACCCATTGACAATCTTATTTCATTTATTCTTCCTCTGTGACCTCCCTTCCCAATTATTTTGGATCCATTTCCATGTAGCATTATATCATTTCCTCTGTAAATACTTTAGTATGTATCTCTGAAAGGTATTCTTTTTTAAAAATTGAGATAAAATTTACATAACATAAAATTAACTATTTTAAAGTGAAAACTTGGGCTTCCCTGGTGGTGCAGTGGTTGAGAGTCCACCTGCCGATTCAGGGGACATGGGTTCGTGCCCTGGTCCGGGAGGATCCCACATGCCGCAGAGCGGCTGGGCCCGTGAGCCGTGGCCGCTGAGCCTGCGCATCCGGGCATTTATCCAAGAGAGAGGAAAACTTACTTTCATACAGAAACTTGAACATGAACGTTCATAGCTGCTTTATTCATAATAGCCAAAAGCTGGAAACTACCCATATGTTTTTCAATGGGTGAATAGTTTAAAAACAAAAAAAACTGTAGTACATTTATACCATAGAATACTACTCAGCAATAAAAAACAGTGAACTATTGATACATGCAACAATTTGGATAAACCTTAAGTGAATTATGCTACATGAAAAAGCCAATCTCAAAAGGATACATACTGCATGATTCCATTTATATAACATTCATGGGAGAATATAATTATAGAGATGGAGAACAAATTAGTCATTGCCAGGTGTTAGGGTTAGAGGTAGAGGGGGTAGATGTGACTATAAAAGGGTGGCACAAGGAAGTCTTGTGGTGATGGTACAGATAAGTATTGTGGTTACATGAAGTTATACAAGTGATAGAATTGCACAGAGCTACACACACACACACACACACACACACACACACACACACACACACAAATGAGTGCATGTATAACTGACAGAATCTGAGTAAGCGCTATAGATTGTACCAATGTAAATTTCCTTGTTTTGACATCATACTGTAGTTATGCAAGGTGGTAACACTGGGAGAGTCTGGGTAAAGGGTTCAAAGAACCTTGTTGATTTTCTATGTATAGTATCACGTCATCAGCAAACAGTGACTGTTTTACTTTTTCCTTTCCAATTTGGGTTCCTTTTATTTCTTTTTCTTCTCTGATTGCTGTGGCTAGGACTTCAAAACTATGTTGAATAAAATGGCAAGAGTGGGCATCCTTGTCTTGTCCCTGATCTTAGAGGAAACACTTTCAGCTTTTCACTGTTGAGTATGATGTTAGCTGGGGCTTTATCGTATTTTTGTGTTGAGATATGTTCCCTCTATGCCCACTTTCTGGAGAGTTTTTATCATAAATGGATGTTGACTTTTGTCAAAAGCTTTTTCTGCATCTCTGTTGAGATGATCATATGATTTTTATTCTTTGCAAATTCTTTTTACAAGGAAATTTATTTGCAAATTCCTCTGAATCTATAATTATTTCAAAATAAAAAGTTAAATGCAAGTAACACATAATAACATTCTCCTTTTAAAACTGTCAGTAAGGCTAAAGTTCCTTCTGACTACCTCTTCCAGTCCTGGTCCCCTGCCCCCTCCTCTGGGGGTAATGAGTGTTAGGAGTTTGCAGTATATGCTTCCAGAACTTTTTCTTTGCTTTTATATGCTTATACATGTACCCATAGAAAATATATGATTTTTGTTTCTATATGCATGTATGCTTTTCACACAAATGATGTACCACTCTGCAGTTATTCTACAACTTGACTATTTCACCCATCAGTGTATGTTGGGGATTTATCTGTATTAACATATCCAGATTTATCTCGTTTCTTTTGCCAGTTAAGAACTTGAGTCAACTCTCTGACTCTCTCTGTTAAGAGTCAGCTTAGGTTTTTCTTCTAGGAAGTCTTTTGTGACTGCTCCCCCTCCTGTGTACCCAGTGGAGGGTAGATATTCTTCCTATGTCTCTCACAGCACATATTCCCCTTATTAGAACACTATTCATGTTATAGAAGGAAACTGTTGGTTTTCTTGTCCCTGATTAGTTCTTGAAAGTATCCTTTCATCTTATTTCATCTTTAAATTCATGTGCCTAGCATATTGTCTAGAATAGTTAGCAGGTATTCAATAAATGTTTATTCAGTAAAGGCATGCCTGAATATATGAGTTACTGAACTACAGGGAAGGGTATGAAGTGAATTACTTAGATGAATCCTTCTGGCCCTGATGCATTGTTATATGATGCTATTTTTTTTTGCTGGGTGGAATAATCCATCTCCAGAGCGTATTCTGTGAAATCTTGTTGAACCAAGAAGCAGAAAACAACTTGTTGGCCCTATTTCTGCTGCTTATTTGTTGTATGGTTAAAGCCAAGTCACATAAGCATTCAGGACCTAGGTCTCCTCCAATTTGAGATGAGAATAATGTTACCTTCACTGTCCACCTTACAGGATTAATGCAAGGATTAGATGATACAATTTACAAACATCTTGGAAATTAATTTTTTATACATCTTTATTTTTAAAATTTTATTTATTAATTTATTTATTTTTGGCTGCATTGGGTCTTCGTTGCTGCGCACGGGCTTTCTCTAGTTGCGGCGAGCATGGGCTACTCTTCGTTTTGGTGTGCGGGCTTCTCATTGCGGTGGCTTCTCTTGTTGTGGAGCACAGGCTGCAGGCATGGGGGCTTCAGTACTTGTGGCTTGTGGGCTCTAGAGAGCAGGCTCAATAGTTGTGGCACACAGGCTTAGTTGCTCTGTGGCATGTGGGATCTTTCCCGGACCAGGGCTCGAACCCGTGTCCCCTGCATTGGCAGGCAGATTCTTATCCACTGTGCCACCAGGGAAGTCCCTATACATCTTTATTAAAGTATAATTGCTTTACAATGTTGTGTTCGTTCCTGCTGTATAACAAAGTGAATCAGCTAAATGTATACATATATCCCCATATCCCCTCCCTCTTGCGTCTCCCTCCCACCCTCCCTATCTCACCCCTCTAGGTGGTCACAAAGCACTGGGCTGATCTCCCTGTGCTATGCAGCAGCTTCCCGCTAGCTATCTGTTTTACATTTGATAGTGTATATATGTCCATGCTACTTTCTCACTACGTCCAAGCCTCGCCATCCCCCTCAAGTCTATTCTCAACGTCTGCATCTTTATTCCTGCCCTACCACTAGGTTCATCAGTACCGTTTTTCTAGATTCCGTATATATGCATTTAGCATACGGTATTTGTTTTTCCGTTTCTGACTTCACTCTGTATGACAGACTCTAGGTCCATCCACCTCACTGCAAGTAACTCAATTTCGTTCCATTTTATGGCTGAGTAATATTTGGAAATTAAATTTAATGAAGAACTTGTGGCTTCTTCAAGGGTATCTATCGTGATTTGATTCCTTCAGTGAATTCTTCATAGTTTGAACTTTTTATTTTGTGACCTTACGTTTGACCCCTTGTATTTTATCTGGTGTGAGTCACGTGTTTTAGATGGGGATGTCTTCATACACTCTTTAATAATCTTGGCTTCATTTATCCATGAATTTGCCCACGTATAGAAGACTTTCCAAGAACATTGCTAATGTTTCTGAATTCTACATTAAAAACTTTGTGTTTTGAATCAGTTTTTTATTCCAATAATACAACTTTGCCATTTATTTATGGGTGCTTGGGAAGTGGAATGGTGGATCTGCCGAATGAAATCAAACTAGGTGTAGTTTCAGATCTAACCTGGTACTATGTCCAGTGCTAACCAAGGGATGCCTGTTTAGTACTTAAAAACCTTTCAAAGGAGGGATATTATTTGCCTTCATTGAGAAGGATGGTGAGGGACACTGAAATTTTCAGAGTCCTTTGAAAATTTTTGTTTAACTATCATTATATGAATTTAAAACAATGATTTAATTTCAGATTTGCATCTACACCAGAATCCTGTGGGGCAGCATATTATTTGAAGTTTCAATTAAGAAGCTCTTTAAATTCCCCACTGTCATACTCTTCTCAAAGCTATCTTCTGTGGTCCCTTAATTAAAGAGGGAGTATGTTTGAGATGACATTTTAGAATGATGTATTTTCTTCTGATTACAGAAGTTCATGTTCATTGTAGGAAAACTTGGAAAATAAAATGAAAGGTATAAAAAAAATTACCTAAATGCTATAGTCTAATTAACATATCTTCTTGTTGGTCTCAGTACATTCATCAATCCAAATGTTTATCACTATCTATCCTTAGACATAATTGGATAAGGCATGTATTCAAAGCCTATAGAGTTCACTGTCTACCTTCTGAAACCTGATAGATAAATTTTCTTTTTTTAGCTTGTAATTGACTTCCTAAAGTTTAACTATTAATTGTCCTTTTGAACTTTCATTTTACAAATATCAGAAACTTGCTTTAAAATACAAGATAAAATTATGATACCTGTTTACCTGTTAAAGTCTTCCTTCTTGCTGGCTGCTTATTAGCAGGTAGATAAATTTAACTCATTTGAAGGACGTGTGGTGGTGTCAGTGAGGAGGAAAAGACCTAAGTGGTCATTGGCAAATCATTTTACTTTCTAGGCCACAGTCCTTTGCCTGTGAAAGAAAACTTTGACTCCGATGATCTTCAAGCCTCCTGCTATTTCTCTGATTTTTATGTTGCTCTTCTGCTTGCCTCTCAAGATTAGACTTTGTGGGCAGACAAATGTCAGGAGCCAGGTGAACCTTTGTGGAGCCTGTTTTGTTTAATGTTCTAAGTCAGGTTTTTCAGACTGCTACTCATGATCCATTAGATCATGCAGCATCTACTTATTGAATGCCTATTATGTGTCTGGCACTGTTTAAGCACTTGGGATGCACAGGAAAAGATATAAAAGTTAATAGTCTAGTGGAAAAGGACAAATAAGAAACAAAAATAAGTACGTAAAAATATATGGTATGTAAGATGGTGATTCATGTAGTAGAGAAAACTAAGCAGGCAAGGGAGAGAGCGAGCATTGGGGAAGTTGCATTTTTGCATAGGGTATATCAGGAAAGGCTAATTGAGAAGGATATTTGAATAAAGAGTTAAGTGAACGAACCATGCTCATATCTGGGGAGGAACGTTCCCTCAGGATTTGCAAGTGCAAAAGCCCTAACGCAGAAACATGTCTGACGTATTCTAGGAGCAGGAAGGAGGCATCGTGTGGTTGAAGCAGAGTAAGGTAAGATGAGTGCTAGGGGGCAGAGCCAGAGACATAGGGATTGAGGGGCTGTCTAGGGCATTGTTGGCATTATAAAGAATTTGGGTTTGGGGGACTTCCTGGCGGTCAGTGGTTAAGACTCTGTGCTTCCAATGCAGGGGGCGTGGGTTCCATCCCTGGTCAGGGAACTAAGATGCCACATGCCACGTGGCGCGGCCAGAAAGTTAAATGAGTAAGTAAGTAAATAAATAAAATTTAAAACCTTAAAAAGAAAAAAAAGAATTTGGGTTTTAATCTGGTTGAACTGGGAAGCCACTGGCAGATTTTCAGCAAAGGAATGATGTGATCTTGACTCATGGATCAGCATGCCTCTGGCTGTCTTGTTCAGGATGAAATGAAGCATGGGCCAAGAGTGGAAGCAAGGAGATAAGATAGGAAGCTCTTTAAGTAATCCATTGGGCCATGAAATTAATTTAGATGGTCACAAGTATTTATTAGATAGAAAATAGAAAATCAGTGCATTGCACACAGCAGACAGTAAGTTGTTTAATGAATTTATGCTAAATAAATGTGAGTGTACTGGAATGTAGTATAAGATGTACTTACTACAAAGGTTTACTATAAACAAGTTTGAAAGCCGTTATCCTAAGACATTTATATTATTGCCAACTAGAGGTGACTTTGGTTTTTGGACACATTCTCAGTAAGTGGCTCCTGTATGAAATAAGCCATCTTCCTATAATCGTGTCTCATCGGTCAGCACTTTGGCCTTCTCTCCCCTTTCCTTTGCATTCCTCTCTTCTCTTGTTTTCAACTGTTTGCATAAGTGTTCTTGTAGAAGATACCAAATTGTAATTTTTGTTTTCAGACCCTCTTCTGCTTAGGATTTTTTCTAGACTTTGCCTGTTTCCCCTTTAACATTCCTCTAGCTTTGTGGCCTTGTATCCTGACAGTCAGCACACACACCCAGTTTCTCCTCCTGCCATCAGGGTCTGCCTGTTTATCTGCCTGTATTCCCACCCACTCCTTCTGCACTGTTACTGTTGCTGTAGCAACTGCCATCTCAGTTTCCCCCTTCCCCTGGCTTTTTTCTTCCTCCTGCCAACCACTATTCATTAAACTCTTCCTCTCCAGTTTTCTACACTGTGAGGTCAGGGCTGATGCTATGTAACATCTGTCAGACGGTAGGGCCAAGAATAGCTTAAGATAAAGATTAAATGGCTGCTTACAAAACCCCTCTCTCTTTTTCCACAGCTCAGAGTAAAGGGGGGTTTTGAATAAGCAGGTCATCTGATGAACTGAGATGACTAAATGCTGAGTCCCTAATTCTGTAGAAATGTCATGAGTGTCCAAGAACAAAACTGTTACGGCACTGCTTCTTAATTCATTTTGAGATCTTGCATGAGGTTGTGATCTTGGTTGGTTTTATGTGGCTTTTGGGATCCTCTGAGCCAAAGGCAAAAACGTGGACTGTATGTCACTTCAACTCTGGGTATGTCCCTGTTCTGGAAGGTGATGATTAGAGGCACTGCAATACCTACCATCCATGTTTGCTTCATGGAGGGACTAGATATGCCATTTGATTACCTGAAGATCTTTTTATCAGAAATTTAGTCTAGCACTTCTGCTGACCTCATTCAGACTTAAATTTCTGGATGTTCAAAAAGGGAAGGAAATTGTACCGTGGACACTGAACCTGTATCTATATTTCAACCCAGAGAGGCTTGGCAGTGGATCATGTTCTGAAGAAAATAAGTTTGTTTAGTCGCAGATGACAGTGTGTCTTTCTCGGGCTTATTGTCCAATAGTTCTGGTTTCCTCTAGAGAAGTCTCAATCTTGGAACTGAGGACTGTATTAGAAAAAACAAAAGAGAAAGCCCAGGTTCTTCTCCTTCCAACTCACATAAAAGAAATGGTTAAGGAAAATGTGGTAGGGACTTCCCCGGTGGTCCCACGGTTAGGACTCGACGCTTTGACTAACGTGGCCACGGGTTCAATCCCTGGTCGGGGAAATAAAATCCCACGAGTGCACGCACAGCACAACCATTTGAAAACAAAGGAAGATGTGGTATATGTATGCAATGAAATACTACATAGCCATAAGAAAGAATGAAATAATGCCATTTGCAGCAACATGGATGGACCTAGAGATTGTCATACCAAGCAAAGTAAGTCAGAAAGAGAAAAACATAACCATATGATATCACTTATATGTGGAATCTAAAATATGATACAAATGAACTTATTTACAAAACAGAAACACACTCACAGACATGGAAAACAAACTTACGGTTACCAAAGGAGAAAGGGGGTGGAGGAGGGATAAAGTAGGAGTTTGGGATTAGCAGATACAAACTACTATGTATAAAATAGATAAACAACAAGGTCCTACTGTATAGCACAGGGGACTATATTCAATATTCTGTCATAAACCATAATGGAAAAGAATATGAAAAAAATATATATATATAAAAAACTGAATCACTTTGCTGTACACTAGAAACTTACACAATGTTGTAAATCAACTATATTTCAATTAAAAAGAAAAGGAAAGAAAAAGGTTAAGTGATCACCAAGATCTTGAACACACTTGAACGGAACTGATGTGGGCTGTGACTTTTTGAACTTTTTCACTTTTTACTTAATTCTAGTATCTTCTAGGGTTTGTCATGTTCTCTGGGTTGTGTTATAGGAAGTACAAAATGCCCCTGTATTCCTTATAGGTCATCCTGTCCTAAAGCAGAAACTGGAGGGGAGAGATTTTCCCCTACCCGTGGGACATTGAATTTGCCTCTCTGGTTGTCTGATACCAGCTCTGATGCCTGTGATTTGGAGTAGCAGTGCCTTGACTCCAAGTGTTTCACAGGTGTTAGGAAACTTTCACATAGAAACTCTGAAGAAATTCATGCCAGTGGGCTTTGGAAAATCTTGTTGGCACTGTTGACGAATTACTTAATCATGGATTTATGGAAATCTAGGTTCATGAAGCCAGATCTTGGAACGCTTACCAGTGCTCTATCTTGTGCAGGACTTGATACTCCTAGTCACTTTTTCTGGAAACAGCCTTGGCTTGTTCCTCTTCTGTTCCAAGACTTTAGCCTTGGCCAAAGACTTTTAAAATTTTTCTTTTTATCCCACCAAAGCAGTAAAGAAGTCCAATTGAATATTTTTGAGGGGCCAAAAAGCAAAAACCCAGGGGAACACACTAGTGAGGAATATTTTCCTGATGTTCTGAGGTTCTCTTGCTTTTTGTCCTGCGTCTTTTGCATGCTGACCCTTGGATCACCTCCTGCCCCATTCTTGTTGCATTTTATGACAAATTCTTGGTTGAAGATAGGCTGGGAATAGATTGATTGCTTTTATTTTTCTTATAAGGATATTTTGGGGTTTTTTAAAATCTATTAACAATCATTTTATTTTACCTGCTTTTATCTTATTTATTTTTTAATTTTTTTAACATCTTTATTGGAGTACAATTGCTTTACAATGTTGTTAGTTTCTGCTGTATAACAAAGTGAATCAGCTATATGTATACATATATCCCCATATCCCCTCCCTCTTGCGTCTCCCTTCCACCCTCCCTATCCCACTCCTCTAGGTGGTCACAAAGCACCGAGCTGATCTCCCTGTGCTATGCAGCTGCTTCCCACTAGGGATATTTTGATTTGAACTCATTTTAACTTGTTGCTAGTCCTTTCAAGATACTGCTCATCTCATTTGGGTGTGTGTAATGGTGACCATTTCTCTGGAGGAGTGGAGATGGTGGCACCTCCGCTGTCAAGATTGAGGCATTCTTATGTACAGGTACCATCAGTCCTCCAAGAAGAAGTAAGAAATTTCTCCTTCAGGGAATGTGTTGAGGGCAGGAAAAAAAACATTTCAGGCATTGTTGGTAGAGTGGAACTCTGATCTTAAAAGGAGTTAGAGTCCTTTCTGCTGTTAGACATGGGGCTGTAAAAAGTGCCATACTGTGTGATTGGCTTTTCGCTGAGCCTCTAGTAATCTGCTTTCTCTCCACCTTATTTTCCCCTCTACACCTGCCGCCCCAAATTCCAAAATGGAACCATATTTTTCAAAGTGTGGTTTGAAAGTCACATGCATCATAATTAATTAAGGTTGCTTGTTAAATTCAGATTCCTGGGCCCACTTCTCAGACTGAATTAGAATATCTGGGGATGGATCCTGAGAATCTGCCTTGTTTTTTTTTTTTTTTTTTTTTTTTTTGCCCATGTGGCTTGTGGGGTCTTGGCTTCCCTGACCAGGGATTGAACCATGCATGCCCCCTACCGTGGAAGTGTGGAGTCTGAACAACTGGACCGCTGGGGAAGTCCCAATCTGCATATTTTAAAAGTCCCAGATGATTTATCATGCATCTTATCCATGGAATCATAAACAGCAGTATCTTTGATATTATCTTTATATCTTGACTGTGAGGGGGAACTGCTCCTAAGCCTTTTCTTCCTGATGAACAAGACCATTCTCAACAGGAGGAGCCAGCTGCAGAACCCCTGCTGAGAAATTACAGTTAATGTAGCTGACTTTCTGAATTTCAGGTGTCAGTCTATCCCTCTGAAAGGATTTTTGCACCCAAACATGAAGTATTCAGTTTTAGTAGCTGCTGCTACAGGTTTTTGGTAGCTGCACCCCTAAACACTCTAGGAGCAAGATTCCTATGTACCTACCCTCCCTGTGTGAGAGATAGGAGTTCCCTGCCCAAAAACTAAGAGAAAAGTTAGTGACTCTTGTGGAGCCCACAAACAGACCTCTGTAGAGTGGCCAGATTGCAGACATAGGAGCTTGGGTGGGAATGGGATGGGCCCAGATGCCTGTCTTGGGCAGACTCCTGCAGGCCTGACTAGAATCTGCAGAGGAAGTTCCTGTTAACAAATGGAAAGGGTGTTGCCAGAGGCCCCAGCTTTCCTGTCAGGGATGCCTGAGCTGATGCAATCCCCTGCCGCTGTGGCTGACCAAGTTTCTTTTTGTTGAGTCTTGTTCCCACCCCCAACTCCTCTTCAGTCCTACAGATACTGGTTTATTTGCACACTCCATGCTGATCTTGAATTGAAAGGCTTTCATTGTTTTTGAGATCAGTGTTTAGATAACACCACATGCCTGTGGCAGCTAGGACACCCTGTAAAGGAAATGCCTGGGCTCTAACAGCCCCATCATTCATTCCCTGTATGTGAATGACTGTGGCCTGTGTTTAGGACATTATAAGAACATTGCTCTGCAGGGATTATTACTTGGGGACTGCAGGAGTACCAGGCTTCTCCTTGATGTTTAGAGTTCTAGGGACCGTTTTCTAAGTCACTTTTCTCTTTACTTCCCTTCCAAACATAAGAGGATTAAAGTCTGTTTTGCCTAAGCCTTGTTTCCACACATACCTGCAGTACTAGAGCGTTCTTCCCTCTGGTGAGAAGACTGCTTTGGGGGACACAGGACTCACTGTGGCTAGTGGTGGTGCAGAATGTTTTTATGATTAGGCCAGGTTGGCAGCTTCCTTTGCACTGTGGTCCAGGGCCTCCTTTTCCCATGGGATATCTGCTTTCTTTTTTAAAAAACATTATAGTAGTAATCTCTTCAATTTGTATAGCGCTTTGCCAGTTATAAAGATTTACACCACATATCATTTCATTATATCTGTATAATGATATAAAGAATATATTAAAGAGTCTTCAGAACCAAAATTAATATCAGAGTTTCAGAGAAAAGATGACTTCTTGGATTTATGGTTAATACAACAGCATGTTGGAAAAACCAAAGTTGTGAATTCAATTATGTCAAATGGTCAAACATGCTAACACTAATAGCAGGAGTAATTTATTCTCTATAAAACCTATAGACACTATTATAATTGTAAATTACTTTTAATTCCTTTTTTTTTCCTCTTTTGGTTGTTTACAGGTTTTGGGTTTTTTTTTGGTTCAGTTTAGTTTTGTTTTTGAGATATCTCCTTTCTTGTCCCCTTAAACTTCTCCATCACTCTCTTGCCAGAAAAGAAATAAAAGAAAATGTGTTATATTCATTCAGTGTTAAATTTCTTCTGGTAACATATAGCTCTTTAAGTTTTCACTTGGTAAAATGCTATTAAAACTTCTTCCTTAAAAATGTTTCAAATAAGTCTGGCAGGCTCTAATTTATGTATCTCAAGGCCCTTTCCAGCTCTGATTCCCTAAATTTATAAACTTTTTTTCTTAAATTACTAGAATCTCTTTTCATGACCACAGTGTCTTGTGAAGCAGAGTGAGTTAATAGCATTGATGTGGCCCTCATTTCTATAGCATTCTCCAATGCATATACTTTTTTAAAAATAAATTTGTTTATTTGGCTGCGTTGGGTCTTCGCTGCTGTGCATGGGCTTTCTCTAGTTGCGGTGAGCGGGGGCTACTCTTCATTGCAGTGTGTGGGCTTCTCATTGCAGTGGCTTCTCTTGTTGCAGAACACAGGCTCTAGGCACACGGGCTTCAGTAGTTGTGGCGTGCGGGCTCAGTAGTTGTGGCTTGCAGGCTCTAGAGCGCAGGCTCAGTAGTTGTGGTACACAGGCTTAGTTGCTCCATGGCATGTGGGATCTACCTGGACCAGGGCTCGAACCTGCATCCCCTGCATTGGCAGGCAGATTCTTAACCACTGCACCACCAGGGACGTCCCTCCAGTGCATATACTTAATCTCACTTTCTTACCAGTAATTTCGTGTTCCAAGAATTAAAGAAAGAAAAGTTGGTTGACATGGACAATGAACCGTCATCCCTCTATAATAAAATAGTGTCCGGGTAATCATAATCAAGGAGCCTGACTACTAGAAAGTTAAAACACACACCATTTGTTACTTAGTACTGTATAATTGTTAATGTTCACTGCCATCCTAGTTAACACATTGTAAGTATCTTCTGAGTCATCAAAATAAATTATTTCGAACCATACTGTGTGACTTTTAAAAAATGTTATGAACATTATGAAACTACAGAAGAATACTGCGTGAACCAGATCATACCACTCTCTAGTAGAAGGTGGATAAATGGAATTATATATATTAGCCAAAGTATATTTTAAAGCTAAATATAAATTCTTTGGGAATTGTAAAGGGAAACAAGTCATCTTACTTTTCTAATTGTTGTAACTGCTTGCTCTGTGTTTAATTTAAAATTTTCTTTAATATTTATTCTTGAGTTGTGCCATATGGAATATAAAAATTCTCTAAACAGATTGAAAATTCAAAAATAAATGTGTAAGCAATAAAGTGATTATTGTCTTTTTAAAAGTCCAGAATAAACTAGAATATCTTGTTTTGGCTGATGGTTCTTGTATCTCTAATTCAAAGGACAAATATATTCCTTAAATACCATCCATGATTAGCCAGTTAGTGTGGACACCACTGACTTCCCAGGGTCTTGACAAGTATCTATTTGCGTATGTAGCTCTGGTAAATAAAAGAACTAATCATTTTAATATGTCTCTTCTTTCAAGATGCTTGTATTATCCTTTTCCTATAAATTTACTGGTAATTTGCCTTTCAGAGATTGAAGAGGGGAACCACCAGGTTAAATAACTTGCTTTAATGTAATCAAGGAGTCATCCCCGTCCTCTTTATTACCTTCTAGCCCACTGCATAAAAACAACTTTCTACCAAAATTCAGATGTGCAAGCCTGACAGGAGGTCCTGGTACAAAATGCAGTGTTTTTTGCAGACTCTGGTCCAGCCTGCCTCATGCCTGAACCCTGTGCTTTCTGCCTTCCAGTTCTCTCCTGCGCTATGGGGGCAACCTATCCCTCCAAAGTGCCATGAGTGTGCGATTCAACAGCAACGGGACCCAGCTCCTGGCCCTGAGACGTCGCCTGCCCCCTGTGCTCTATGACATCCACTCCCGCCTGCCTGTGTTCCAGTTTGACAATCAGGGTTACTTCAACTCATGTACCATGAAAAGCTGCTGTTTTGCAGGAGATCGTGACCAGGTAAGTGCCTTCTGCCGCCTGCATCCCACACTCATGCTTTCCTGTCAGATTGTTCTTTCTGTACTGGTCTTTATTTCTCTTTAGCCATGTCAGGTAGAAACAGTTGAGGGGAAACAATAAGTGTCTGGAGACATTCTGGCTTAATAGTGAGTTTTTCCATCAGAGCTGCCTTTGGGTAATATGTATGAGGCACACACCATAAACCACAATATGGTTCTGAGCAACCTAGCTCTGCCAAGTTTGTGAACAGACTTTAAGATTCTAAGAGTGTGTCATTTCAAAAGAAAGGAGGAAGTCCATGGAAAATTAGCCTGCCAAAAAAAGACACCTTTTTTTTGTATCAGTGAAACACAATGATGTATGAAACACTGTAAGTACCCTCCAAGAGACACACATCGTGAATAGCCCCTTGGAATGGCACCTTTTTCTTGGATGAAATGGGCTGAGCAGCTTTGTTTGAGAGGAAGCCAGATGCTGACGTTTTTCCTTTTTATTGCCAGTATCACAACTGGGAAGGAGAGCCCAAGCTGTGAGTTTCCAGCCTTTTCACAGTCTTACTGGGAATCGAGATACTGATGTTGACTTAGAGCTGGCAGTTTAGAAACATACCTTTACCTTTGCTATACCTGTCTCTCTTGGCCATAGAGTTCTGAAGTGGGTGTCAGTGAATGGATCAGTTGGACTGGTCTGAGTAATCAAGCTGAGTAAAAACAAATATAAAGTAAGATTGATCAAATAAATGGATAAATTTTTTTTTTCTTCTCAAACACAATAAATCTTATTGCCGTTTCACATCTAGATTGGAAAAATAGAAACCTTAGTCTTGCTAATTCTTAGTGTTTGCTTTGGATCCATCAACTATGTTAAACTTTGACATATAATTCTCACATGCTGTACTCCACTGCTTTAAAGTTATTTGTGGGCAAGGGGCATAAAAGAAACAGTTCTTTGAGAACTTGTGAAGACCCTGCTTTTTGAAGGCAGTAGCTGGGGTTTTTCTCCCTAGCTGAGGTAGAGGCTCCCCGACATCATAGCTTAAAGATTAGCATATGTAGTAGGAGCACAATAAATGCTTTTTTACTTGAGTTGCATGTTAAAGAAACTGAGAATATCTTTTAAGTTGTCCAGGCTAGGAATTTCCCCTTTTATAAATAGAGAATATGTATCTAAATTCAGAATTTATATTTGTCAGAGTCCTAGGGCCTACTTAGCTGCAATCTACACTTAAAACCACTAGGTGGCTTCAGTTATATAAGCGATATCTCCTTGGAGAGGCCACAATGCCTGATAGACTTAGTTTTTATAGACAGTTTGTTTCTTGGGTAGAAAGAAGCAGTTTCTAGAGATGATGTGACTCACAATAGAATAGGTAATTTTTTGTTCTGCAGAATGGTTGATTTAGTTTCATATAGCTATGGAAATGACAACCAAGCCCCTGCCTCCCTGTCTACCTTTCCTCCTTGCTTTTGTTGATTTTCTGTCTTCTGTCATGTCAACCTCTTATGCATGTGATTTTATTTCATTGAACAATAAAGAGCAGGCACTAAATGTAGAAATGTAGTGGTTTATTAGGTTTTATTACCAGAGACACAGGCCCTGAGAGAAAGGAGAAAGAGGTGAAGGAGAATGGATGTTGTGTTTTCTTTTAGTTCCTATGTTAGCAGCCAGAGCCTGCCTGCATGGAGTCCTTAAAAGACCCAGAACAGGGCTTCCCTGGTGGCGCAGTGGTTGAGAGGCTGCCTGCCGATGCAGGGGACACGGGTTCGTGCCCCAGTCCAGAGAGATCCCACATGCCGCGGAGCGGCTGGGCCCGTGAGCCATGGCCGCTGAGCCTGCACGTCTGGAGCCTGTGCTCCGCAACGGGAGAGGCCACAGCAGTGAGAGGCCCGCGTACCACAAAAAAAAAAAAAAGACCCAGAACAAAGGCCTCTAACCAATATGTAAGAGCACATAGGCCATGGTTTCTCCACGTTGGCACTGTCAACATTTTGGTCAGATAATTCTTTATTTTGTGGGGCTGTCCTGTGCATTGTAGGATAATTAGCAGCATCCCTGGCCTCTCCCCACTAGATGCCAGTATCATCTCCCCCAGCTGTCACCCAGACAACCAAAAATGTCCCCAGACATTGCCCCTGATTGAGAACTTTTGACCTAGGTTATAATTACCCACTTTGAGATACGGGGGGACAGGTACAGATACTGCTATAGGCAGAGCCACACAAGGTGTTTTGTGGTGGTCCTGGTTATGTACATTGACAAGATGTAGTTGTTTTGGCCTTTCAGGTTATATATAATGGTAAAAACATTGAATGGCTTTTGATTTTCTCTATTCAGATTTGACTATTATGTATGATTTTTGTCCTATGGGAAAAGTTTGTGGGTAATATATCCTTTCTGACAAACTAGACTGCTTTTTGGTTGGGATAAGTGGTTTGCCATGGATAGAGGAGGATGGGAAGTCATTGAGTCTAACTTCAAATCCATTTCAGAGCTAAAGTCTATTTATATTCCCTATATAGATTATCAGAAGTATATAACCTAGGGAATAGGAAGTACAGAGATTTATGTTTGGCTGTTTTCTTCACTCCTTAGGGACTAAGAAATGTAGCTAATTCATCATTATCTTGTCTCCAATGCCTGGCACACTGAGAGCACAATAAATATTTGTTGAAGTGAATCTTGAGTACTTTGGTCAATGTGTGGTTTTTAGCTTTCCAGGCCTAAGCCTTGTATAACTGTAAGTCAGGATTGATAAGTACCTGTTTTCCTGCTCAACTTCCAGGAGCTTTAGGAGGATGAATTAAATAATGGATTTTCAGTGAAACTAATTTCCTGAGCTTATACTTTCTAAGTGTAGCATAGGAGGCCAAAATTATTGTCTCATTCCTGAAACATGTCTCTCAAAGGTGATTTATGGGCTCTGACTTTCCACACTCAGGGCTAAAGCAGCAGCTGCCACAGTTACAGTATGATCTGCAGGACCCATAGGTGTATTCTTTGACTGATTCAGACAGGATCTTTTTAGCTGCTTTCAAATTCCAAAGCCTACCCTTTCCTTATATCGGTCTTTATATTTGATCTTCTTCTTGTATGCTTTGAGTACGCCCACAGCCTGAGGCTCTGTGCTCTGGAACTCTTCATTTAGTCATAGGCTGGGTAAGTAACCATCCCAGAGAGGAATCTGCGTATTTCCATAATAGGAATGAACATGGTCAAGAAAGGCAGTAAGCGACCTATCTATCTGAGACAGTCTTCTGGCTTTTAATTACACTATTACTCAGTCCACACAAATCAAACCATTATGCCAGAGAGCCTGTACTTCCTATAAGACTGTTCTAGGTTCACTAAGTAATTCATTAGCCCCAAAATGAAACTAACGTTTCAAGATCAGAATAAAGCATAAAACCAACTGAGCCTACTTTGTGTCTTCCCCATACACATTGCCACCATTGTAGATCAGTTCTAATTATAGAGCTATTAGAGATCATTTTGTACAACCCCTCCTTTTACAGATGAGAAAACAGGATTAGAGAGGGTAGGTATACAAGTTAAGACATGTACAAGTTTGAGTAGGACTAGAACCCAGATTTTTGAGCTCTCAGTGGAGACTCCTTTTCACTATACAGAAGGTCACAACGTAATGCCTGAAGCAAGGCAAGCAGCAAAAATGAGTGAGTTGGGCTAGAAGTAAACATTAGTGAGTAGTGGGGACCGTGGCCAGCTGGAGAGCCCACCCCATCCTAAATCTAAGGGAATGCCGTATAAATGAAGCTTTGACGCAGCTTCAGCCCATTGCTGCCAGGAGGGCCTTTGGTTTTTTCGAGGGAAGCCAGAAGTAAAGATTTGTTACGTGAAGTATCCTGATTTTTAAGTATTGCAGCAAATTCATACTTCATTGTATGAATTAAACAGACCTGTGAACCATAACACCTATTCTTTATTAGAGCCACCAATTTCAAACCTCTGTGCTTCAGCAGGATGTTTTTCTGTCATGTTTAGTTTCATGGTCTGTCACTAATGCATAGGTGAGTGGAGACACATTCCTTTTTCCTGTTTCCTACTGAACCCTTCCTAACTTCATGCCTTTTCATCCCCTCCATCTTATAAAATAAGAAAGCAGATATTTACTGAGCATCTGCTGTGTGCCAGATGCTGTGGTAGACACATTCACGTGACTGCCAGTTCGTACCCTCTTGGAGATTGTCATTCAAACCCCTGTGTATACGCTCTGCCACCCCCACTTTTGGCTAAGAATACGTGGTTTGTTTATTGCTAGTATAATCTTATTCAAGTTCGATAACTTCTATCATCAGATAAGGTGACATGAGTGACATCAGATTGATTGGGCATCAACAGGAACAATTAGCCCCAAATAAAGCCTTAACTTTTTTTTTTTAAAGGCAGCCCATCTTCTAATCTTGCAGTATAGTGAGGAATCTTTTAGTAAAACAACAAACAGCATTCCTTCCTCGAGGCTGCCTGAACCCAAAGGTTCTCCTCCTTGCTTTTGTATCATACTTGGATTTTTTTGTTTTTCATTTTCTCTCTGAAGCCTGACTAGGTACATTCTGGCTCCCAAGTTTCACACTCCCCTCTGTATACTTAGTGAGCCAATCTCTTAACAGGGTTAAAAAAGGCCAGTTTTCCACCTGCTAGCTTTTCTGGCACACGCTTGTAAGACAGCACCCAGCTTTTGTTCCCTTTCTTTCACAATTCCTTAAATGGCTCTTGCCCTAGATTGCGAGAGTCCAGCAGAGCACCTCAGGCTTCTGGGAAATAAGTCTTTCAGGCTAACTGGTTTGTGTGGCCTGGAAATGGACGGTGTGGTAATTTAAGTCTTCTCTTTCGTTAGTCTCATCTAACACCTGGCCTGGTAATCCCTACATCTTGCCGAAAGTGGGATAGGGAAGGAAGGAGAAAGAATAATAAAGTTTTCTTGAAAGGGCTGAGCCCTGGAGTGTCTGAACATTGGGATCACTTACAGAGGTCTTTCTCTTGAACTTGACAGATGGCAGACCCCTAAAATCATGATAATTAAATCATCATATCTCATCCCCTGGAGAAAAGAGCTGACTTGTACACTGTGAATCCAACAAAACGGCCTTGAATACATGGCTTGGCCTCAGACATTACGTCACCACTCAACCTTTCTGTGTTGACATTATACGGGTATAATAGAGGTGTAGGAATTCACCAGGGAGTGCACTCCAGGCCAGTAAAGGAACCTAGAAAGTTATAACTCCGCTTTTTTTTTTCTAATAACTCCATGCAGCCCTGATTAAGCTCACGTGGGGACCTGGCATGCCATATGTTCTCCTGAAATAAAGGCACACCTTTAATAGGGGAGATGCAACTCTCAGATTCTATCCTTTGACTTGCTTTGTATCTTTAAGCTAACTTTTTCTTCTTCTCCTTGCCTTTCTTTTATATATTTTTTGCTCTTTAGCTTCTAAAGCACTTTCATGTCATACTAATCCTCCCAGCAACCTTTGGGTATAGTTGAACAGGTTTCATCTCCATGTGAAACTAAGGTCTAGAGTAGTTTGAAACTGCAGATCTAATCAGTAGCTGAACCAGGACTAGGCTCAGTCCATTGCCTATGATTGTACCCTCTTCCTCATAGACCTGCTGCCACCTGTGTTTTCAGATCAAGTGGCAATAGCCTCTTCCATGGGCTGATGAGGAAGAGCTGAACACAGTTATGGCAGAGGAATTCCTTGTTGTATGTATTTTTTAGGTGAATATTTTAGGAGACTCTTTACTTTATAAAGAGAAGGTAGCATGAAAATAACTTGTTTATTAAATCAGCTATTTGTAAATCTTTTTGACTCCTGAACCTCTTCGAAAGTCTAAAAGCTTTGAACACCATTTCAGAAAAATGTACATATGCACATCGTTTTGCATGTAATATTAAGGAGTTTATGGAATTCCTGAAAACTAGGGATTTCAGGTATTAGCTATCCTGGATTAAGATTTTACTCAAGGATTAAACCATCTTTTAGTTCATTTACTGATGTAGAACTTAGAAAGCTTACAAGGTTTTAGAGTATATGCACACCTGCTAGATATAGTCTGGTTTTCAATTGTTAAGCTGAAAAGGACCACTAGGTGACCTGATTTCCTCTTAGGAACAAATGGAATTGATGTGATCTGGTGATACAACATGGCAGTGCTCCTTTAATATATAGTTCCTGACTAGGAGTTTGGGCTTCACTAGGAAATCCCTGGTAGATATTAATGATGGGAACAGAGTATAACCTGCTCTACCTGCCCCATTCTCCTTGTAGTGTTTAAGTAGCTTTACCTCATTTTGGGGTATCTTAAAAAAAGGGAAGAGGGAAATAATATTCCTTCCTCTGAAAGACTGGAGACCTTTGCTTGAATAAACAATATAAATACATATTTGCAGACTGAAATGAGTGATGCCGTCTCCCCACTTCCCAGTCCCCAAGTATAAAAACTAAGGCCCACAGAGGAGAAATTGATTGTTGAAGGCCATTTGGTTGATGACACCTCATCTTGCCCAGGTTTCCAAAAGAGTTTTACCAAACAGAGATTCATCTTTAAGTAATGCAGCCTACTTTGTTACAAGCAGCTGTTAGAGATTTAGAGCATTTTTTTAATTTCTTCCCTACTGATTATTTGACAGTTATTGGCTGTCTTTATGGAACTTTTTTATTATTAATAATAGAATTTTTCCTACTCAGAACCCATAAAAGTTATTTTAATAAACCAAAGAATCCAGGAGCCTAGTGGAGCTGAAATGGCAAATGATCCAAAGAAGCAAAAATCACGTGAAACTTCACATGCAAAAAATAGTGTTAATCTTATGGGTATGCATATTTGTGTGCTTTTATTGGTAGCCAATGGAATTGTATTTTCTCTGACCACAAATAAAATCAGATAAACCTATGGCTTTGGCCATTTCCAAAGAAAACTTTTCCTGTTTGCTTTGGATAGTATTTGTGACAGGCTCTGGGTATAAGTGATATGATCAAAGGTATATTATATACCAATTGGCAAACCTTTTACTGAAAATAATCTTACAGAGGGCACATCACAAAATGGTTCAGTCACATTTTTTTTTCCCCTTCTGACAAAGGTCAGGGAGAAATGAGAGCTGTGTTTGATTTAAATGTTAAATAGCAGTTTCTGCTGTTGCTGATCCAGGCTAGAGAGCCATCTGGTTTTTCTATCCTATTCAATACAGTTAATTAGACAGGCGTGCCATTTACTGGAGAATAATTACTCATTTACTATGGGAGGAACCTTAGAGAGAACTGTGTAAATTGATCGGTACTCAGTGAATAATAGCTGATTGATATATCTCTTTCTCCATCAGCAGATATTGGGGAATATTAACTGCTGTGCACACACACATGCACACACTTTACACTTACACACACATATCGTATACATATATTTTACTTAGAGAAGTGGAGCGGAGAAATTGAGCAGAAAGAGATTTCTCTGTTAGCAAAGAACCTAAGACATATTCTGGGTTATTTTTGGAGTATATCAGTAGATGGTCTGTTCCTCCTGCATGCTAGAACTTTTTCCTCTTTTTAACGTGGATTTCGGGTGGGTGAGAAGTGGGAGGCATTTTTTTGGTTTCAGGAGTTCTTGGAGGGGATGCTGGGCATTACAGCAGTCTACCAGAGTAGGGAGTATTATGTGAGTGACTGTTTTCTCTAAAGGTTAATAGATTGACAGAGGACATGTGGGCAAATAAGATAGTGACAGGGTGCTAATATGGGGGGGGTTGTTTTTTTTTTTCTTTTTGGTTGTTGGTGGTGGTCATGGTGGTAGTTCCTTGAAATCTATTAAGAGGAGCAGTTGTTGCTCTGTCCCTGTGCTTGAACAAATTAATACCTCCATACTGACAGTGGATTAGATAAAATGCACTGGCTTTAGGTTAGCTCTACTTAAGATGACTGGGCTGCATCAAGATCAGTAAACAGGCTGCCCTCTTGGGCTACGGAATGAATGAACAGTGAGAGATGGGGTTAGAGTGTAACCAACCTTTAACCTTTGTGGCCAGCTGGGAAGGATTGTGGATGGTGTGGATCCACACAACAACTTATGCTCATTTTTGCATTGGTATCACCCATCTTACCCACAAAGCCAAGTTAAAATTAAGTATGTCTTCCACTCTCTGATCTGAAGTAGACTGTGGGTCTCGTACCTCCTCCTATCCCCCATACCTCAAAGCATTTGGGGAAATGGGGCTTCTATTGCCTAGATAATGGACTCCCTAAAACATTCTTTCTCATTCGGAGCCCTGCCCCATCTATCTCTGTGAGGATACAAGGTGAAACACTCATGTGAAGTGAGTTGGTTTTTTTTTTTAATTAATTTATTTATATTTTACTTTTGGCTGCATTGGGTCTTTGTTGCTGCACGTGGGCTTTCTCTGGTTGCGGTGAGCGGGGGCTACTCTTCGTTGCGGTGTGCGGGCTTCTCATTGCGGTGGCTTCTCTTGTTGAGGAGCTCGGGCTCTAGGCACGCCGGCTTCAGTAGTTGTGGCTCGTGGGCTCTAGAGCGCAGGCTCAGTAGTTGTGGTGCATGGGCTTCGTTGCTCCGTGGCATGTGGGATCTTCCCAGACCAGGGTTCAAACCCTTGTCCCCTACATTGGCAGGCGGATTCTTAACCACTGCACCACCAGGGAAACCCCCTGAAGTGAGTTTTTAATTTGTCACTCACTCCTCAGTCAGAGGCTTCAGCCTCCTTCAACTGGGAGGAGAGGAATCTTTCCAGCTGCTCTGATGACGTTAAATGTATCTCTGGACTCAGTCCACTTGAAATGATGTTTATTTCTGCAAAGGTTTAAAAAGAAAGAAAGGGAAGGGAGGGGAGGAGGGAGAGAAAAAAAGAAAGAAAGAGAGATAAAGGAAGAAGGAAAGAGAGGAAGGGAGGGATGGAGGGAGAGAAAAGAGAAAAGAAAAAAGAAAAGAAAAAGAGCTCCTTTGGCTGCCTTGTGGGTTTTTGGTGGTGGTGGTGTTTGTTTGTTTGTTTGCTGCTGCCACACGCATGCAGGATCCTCAGTTCCCCAACCAGGGATCAAACCCGTGCCCCCTGCAGTGGAAGCACGGAGTCTTAACCAATGGACCGCCCCTACCTTGTATTTTAAAATAGCCCAGAGCTCTGTCCCTTCTAGAATATTCTTCTGTTCTTCTCCCAGATAGCCATATAACTTGCTCCCTCATTTCCTTCAGGGCTGTACTCAAAATGCCATATTATCAGAGAGGCCTTCTGTGACTACCCTGTATAAAATGAAACTAACCACCCCCAGCACTCCCTACATGCCCCAACCTGCCGTTTAATTTTTCTCTGTAACGCCACCACTGGACACATTACATACATATATTCTTTTTAACTTTTTTTCCCCTACTTACTCTTCACTCACATTATATATGCATAAAATTCTTTTCCTCTCCCCACCCAATAAAATGTAAGTCACATGAAGGTAGGGACAGGGTCTTTCTGATCAGTCCTTTCTCTGGGACAGTGCCCAACACTGTAGACATAGTAGACATTCAGTAAATACTTGTTTAATGAATAAATGGATGAACACATTTTTATTTCACTCTCTCAGCGGTATCCTAGGCAGCCGACTTTTAATGTTGGAAGGGGCCCAGCAGACAACCAAGAAATGCCATAAATGAATTCCTCAGGGCAGTTTTGTGATTCCGGTGTGTGTGAACAGTTAAACAGTCTGACTAGCCGGCAGTGGGTCGAGACCCCTTCCTTGGAAATTATCCTGAGCTGTTCCCTTGTGGTGGCTGCAAGAGGAAGAAAGGGTCAGCAGTTGCCCTTGTCTCTGAGAGGAAGCCTGTACATGGTACTCATTTTCCACCTATTTCTGGAGCTGTCATACTAAATCCAAGAGGCCTCAACTCTGTGGGAGTTTTTTTCCTTCTAAGGAAGCCTTGTGCGTCAGCTTTCTGTCTGGGAGTCCCCTTTTACCTTTTCATGGCTTTCTCTGGTGAATAGTTGAGCAAATGGGAAAGCACTGATCCTTTGCAATGAAATAGTAAAAGCCTCTGATAAGCCCAGCCTTGGTTCACTCTTTTTTTTTTTTTTTTTTGCGGTAGCGGGCCTCTCACTGCTGCGGCCTCACCCGCCGCGGAGCACAGGCTCCGGACGTGCAGGCCCAGTGGCCATGGCCCACGGGACCCTCCTGGACCGGGGCACGAACCCGCATCCCCCGCACCAGCAGGCGGACTCCCAACCACTGTGCCATCAGGGAAGCCCCACTCTTTTTTTAATATTTATTTTTTGTTTGTTTAGTTTGGGGAAGATATTGGGGAGGGGGGTGCACAGGGTAACAGGAATTCTCTATATGAAGTTTTATAGCCTCTTTTAAACACAGAGCATGAAATGATGAGCTGTTGAATAATAAATATGTTTTATATATAAATTATTAGTACACAGTTCTTTTGTGTTCCCTCCCCCATGTGTCTTAATTTGGGTTCAAGTTTCAGGTGCAAGTAATTTATTTGGAAATGCAGTAAATATCAGAGGAGTGGAAAAGTGAAATAGGGGAAAGAAGGATGATTTAGTGAGCCAACTACAACTGTGGGCAATTGGAGTTTGATTCTGAGGGGAAAGGGTATAGAACACACACTTCAGGGTTATTCTACCTAGGATCTAGGCAGCTGGGATATGAGTCATTGCTGGAGCCTGCTCACAGGGAGTGTTCATTCCCTAGAGTACTCTGCAGCCTTCTGAGCTTTCGAGAAGCCCTTAGGCAAAGAGATATGGATACTGGCAGTTGGAGATCAGGTACACTAAGCAGTAAGGCCTGAGGGACTTGAGCAGGGTATGAAGGAGTGAGTTACCCGTGCTTCCTGTTTCTGTTAAAACAGTAGACTACATGAGCACTTTATCTTTCCTCTTTCCTTTGCCTTTTCCTACCACATCTTTACCTGTGGGTGGCTCAGGGCTCAAATCTATCTTGCCTTGACTTTTGTGAATCAACAGGCACCTTGTTTCTCATAATGGCACCTAGTGATCTCGACTTCATGGCAGGGTAGCTGTGTACCTACATGTATATTTTCTACTTGGTTTAAGCTCCTTGAGAACCCGGGTATTACCTTATATATCTTTGTAAACACCAGAGTGCCTGGCATATAAGTGCTCGGTTCGTGTGTAATTAATGAATTTTTTCCCCTAACTATTGATAGTAGGTAGTTTTGCCAAACAGGCTGTGAGAGAAAAGCCTTTGGGCTCCTGAATTTCAACTTCCTAACTTCAAACAAGATAGTGTCATTAAACTGCAGGGAGTTACTGGATGGACCCTAAGTCAAGACAATGAAGGTTCATCTTTTCGTTTTTTCTTCTATTTTTAAGGGGAAAATATTTAAGTATAATTGTAGTGATAAGTACATTAACATTGTTGTGTAACCATCACGAGCATCTATCTCCAAAAGTTTTTCATCTTGCACAAGTGAAACTCTGTACCCATTAAACACTAACTCCCCTCCCTCCCCTGCCCCCAGCTCTTGGTAACCACCATTCCACTTTGTCTTTATGAATTTGACTACTCACTTACTCTAGGAACCTCATAAGTGGAATCATACAGTATTTGTCTTTTTGTAACTGGCTTATTTCACTTCGCATAAGGTTCAAGATTCATCCATGTTGTAGCTTGTGTCAGAATTTCCTTCCTTTTAAAATCTGAATACTATTGCATCGTGTGTATGCACCGCGTTTTGTTTATACATTCATCTCTTGCTGGACACTTGGGTTGCTTCCCTCTTTGGCTGTTGTGAATAAAGCTGCTATGAACATTGTTATATAAATATCTCTAAGAGATCTTGCATTCAGTTCTTTTAGCTATATACCCAGAGGTGGAATTGATGAATCATATAGTGATTTTATTTTTAATTTTTTGAAGAACTATTTTCTGGTTTTTTTTGATAGTAACCATCCTAATGAGTGTGAGGTGGTATCTCCTTGTGGTTTTGATATTCATTTCCCTAATGATTAGTGATGTTGAGTATCTTTTTGTGTGCTTATTGGCCATTTGTATATGGCCATTGTACATTTCTTCTTTGGAAAATGTCTGTTCAAGTACTTTGCCCAGTTTTAAAATCCTGAGGTCTTTGGTTTCTGTTGTTGAGGAAACTTTTAAATTGAAGTGTAACACGATTAGACTTTGAGTTTCCTTATTTTCAACATACTTATGTAGTGACTCGTCAAGCAACTGTGAGCCAGCAGTTTAGGGATTTTCAGCTCTGATCTGGCTTACATCATTCCTTCACAGAGTAATCATAGACTCTTAGAACTAAATGAGCCTCAGAGGGTATCTTAGTCTGTTATGGCTGCCATAACAAAATACCATGGACTGGGTGGCTTATAATTTCAGTAATTTCTTTCTCACAGTTCTGGAGGCTGGAAGTCCAAGATCAGGGTGCCAACCTGATTGGGTTCTGGTGAAGGCCATCTTCCTGGTTGCAGCCTGCTGACTTCTCACTGTTTCCTCACATGGCAGAAGGGGCTAGGGAGCTCTGCCGGGTCTCTTTTACAAGAGTGCTAATCCCATTTATGAGGGCTCCACCCTTAAGGCCCAATCACCCCCCAAAGGCCCCACCTCCTAATATTATCACATTGGGCATTAGGATTTGAACATGTGAATTTGGGGGGACACAAACATGTAGACCATAGCAATGAGCAACCAGATGAGGAAACTGAACCCACTTCTTTTTCCACTGTGCCCTGAGCCAGATCACCTAACCCCTGTGGATAGCACTTTCTTCATCTTTGAACATGAGTCTCTTTCCCTCCTTTCTCATGTTATTACTAGTGTTTTGAAGACTGGTAAATTGATTTTTAATGATTACAAAGTATTTAGTAATGTATTCATTAGGCATGAGGTTGTGTATATATTGGACTTACACTTTTTGGATATTTGCAGTGTCATTTTTAAGTCAGAAATTTACTTTTAGAATGGAAATGCATTTCTTTTATTTATTTATTTTATTTTACTTTTGGCTGTGTTAGGTCTTCGTTTCTGTGCAAGGGCTTTCTCTAGTTGTGGCAAGCGGGGGCCACAATTCATCACGGTGTGCGAGCCTCTCATTGCGGCATCTCTTGTTGCGGAGCACAGGCTCCAGACACGCAGGCTCAGTAGTTGTGGCTCACGGGCCTAGTTGCTCCGCGGCATGTGGGATCTTCCCAGACCAGGGCTCGAACCCGTGTCCCCTGCATTAGCAAGCAGATTCTCAACCACTGCGCTACCAGGGAAGCCCAGAAATTTTCTTTAGAAAACTGTAGGCCTTTATTTTTCTGGGGGAATAAGCAGATGGGACCAAAAGGTAGGAAGTAATGCTGACCTAAACTTAAAGCAAAGCACTTTTGTTAATCTTTGGAAATAAATGAACTCTCAGAATTGCTCACTGGTTGCTATTAGACAGTGCTCTTATGAGTCCTAATTAAAATAGATCTGGCTTAGTGTCCTCTCTTTCTGAGATCAGGCAGTTTGAAGCTGCCTCATAAAAGGGGATTGCTTACGTCTCTGTCATTAACTCATAGCTGGGTTGGCAATGGCTTCCTGCTCAAAGATGTAGATGACAACAGGGAAATTCAGGATGCTTGGGCTTGCATAACAGATCTCTTGGGAAGCTCCTAAATTTAAAAATATTTTTTGAGAGATTGGTTCAAGATGGCAGAGCAGAAAGACGTGCTCTCACTCCCTCTTGTGAGAACAGCAGAATCACAACTAACTGTTGAACAGTCATCGACAGGAAGACACTGAAACTCACCAAAAAGGATACCCCACATCCAAGGACAAAGGAGAAGCCACAGTGAGACGGTAGGAGGGGCACAATCACAATAAAATCAAATCCCATAACTGCTGGGTGGGTGACTCACAAACTGGAGAACACTTACACAACAGAAGTCCACCCACTGGAGTGAAGGTTCTGAGCCCCACATCAGGCTTCCCAACCTGGGGATCCAGCAACAGGAGGAGGAATTCCTAGAGAATCAGACTTTGAAGGCTAGCGGGATTTGATTGCAGGACTTCGACAGGACTGGGGGAAACAGACACGCCACTCTTGGAGGGCACACACAAAGTAGTGTGCGCATCGGGATCCAGGGGAAGCAGCAGTGACCCCATAGGAGACTGAACCAGACCTACCTGCTAGTGTAGGAGGGTCTCCTGCAGAGGCAGTGTGTGGCTGTGTCTCACCGTGAGGACAGGGACACTGGCAGCAGAAGTTCTGGAAAGTACTCCTTGGTGTGAGCCCTCCCAGAGTCTGCCATTAGCCCCACCAAAGAGCCCGGGTAGGCTCCAGAGTTGGGTCACCTCAGGCCAAGCAACCAACAGGGAGGGAATCCAGACCCACCCATAAGCAGACAAGTGGATTAAAGTTTTACTGAGCTCTGCCAACCAGAGCAACAGCCAGCTCTACCCACCACCAGTCCCTCCCATCAGGAAACCTGCACAAGCCTCTTAGATAGCCTCATCCACCACAGGGCAGAGAGCAGAAGCAAGAAGAACTACAATCCTGCAGCCTGTGGAACAAAAACCACAATCACAGAAAGATAGAAAAGATGAAAAGGCAGAGGACTAGGTACCAGATGAAGGAACAAGATAAAACCCCAGAGAAACAACTAAATGAAGTGGAGATAGGCAACCTTCCAGAAAAAGAATTCAGAATAATGACAGTGACGATGATCCAGGACCTCAGAAAAAGAATGGAGGCAAAGATTGAGAAGATGCAAGAAATGTTTAACAAAGACCTAGAAGAATTAAAGAACAAACACCTAGAAGAATTAAAGAAAAAACAAACAGAGATGAACAATACAATAACTGAAATGAAAACAACACTAGAAGGAATCAGTAGCAGAATAACTGAGGCAGAAGACCAGATAAGTGACCTGGAAGACAGAATGGTGGAATTCACTGCTGCGAAACAGAATAAAGAAAAAAGAATGAAAAGAAATGAAGACAGCCTAAGAGACCTCTGGGACAACATTAAACGCAACAACATTCGCATTATAGGGGTCCCAGAAAGAAAAGAGAGAGAGAAAGGACCCGAGAAAATATTTGAAGAGATTATAGTCGAAAACTTCCCTAATATAGGAAAGGAAATAGCCACCTAAGTCCAGGAAGCGCAGAGAGTCCCAGGCAAGGTAAACCCAAGGAGAAACATGCCGAGACACATAGTAATCAAATTGGCAAAAATTAAAGACAAAGAAAAATTATTGAAAGCAACAAGGGGGCTTCCCTGGTGGCGCAGTGGTTGAGAGTCCGCCTGCCGAGTTCGTGCCCCGGTCCGGGAAGATCCCACATGCCGCAGAGTGGCTAGGCCCGTGAGCCATGGCCGCTGGGCCTGTGCATCCGGAGCCTGTGCTCCACAACGGGAGAGGCCACAACAGTGAGAGGCCCACGTACCGCAAAAACAAAACAAAACAAAAAAAGCAACAAGGGTAAAACAACAAATAACGTACAAGGGAACTCTCATAAGGTTAACAGCTGATTTCTCAGCAGAAACTCTACAAGCCAGAAGGGAGTGGCGTGACATATTTAAAATGGTGAAAGGGAAGAACCTACAACCAAAATTACTCTACCCGGCCAAGATCTCATTCAGATTCGACAGAGAAATCAAAAGCTTCACAGACAAGCAAAAGCTAAGAGAATCCAGCACCGCCAAAGCAGCTCTGCAACAAATGCTAGAGGAACTTCTCTAAGTGGGAAACACAAGAGAAGAAAAGGACCTAAAAAACCAACCCATAACAATTAAGAAAACGGTAATAGAAACATAATATCGATAATTACCTTAAACATGAATGGATTAAATGCTCCAACCAAAAGACACAGGCTCGCTAAATAGATACAAAAACAAGATCCATCTATATGCTGTACACAAGAGACCTGCCTCAGACCTAGGAACACATACAGACTGAAAGTGAGGAGATGGAAAAAGATATTCCATGCAAATGGAAATCAGAAGAAAGCTGGAGTAGCAATACTCATATCAGGTAAAACAGACTTTAAAATAAAGACTTCCTTGTTACAAGAGACAAGGAAGGACACTACATAATGATCAAGGGATCAATCCGAAAAGAAGATATAACAATTATAAATCTATATGCACCCAAGATAGGAGCACCTCAATACATAAGGCAACTGCTAACAGCTTTAAAAGAGGAAATCAACAATAACACAATAATAGTGGGGGACTTTAACACCTTACTTAAACCAATGGACAGATCGTGCAAACAGAAAATTAGTAAGGAAATACAAGCGTTAAATGACACAGTAGACGAGATAGATTTAATTGATAGTTATAGCACATTCCATCCATAAACAGCAGATTACACCACTTCTCAGCACACACGGAATATCCTCCAGGATAGATCACATCTTGGGTCACAAATCAAGCCTCAGTAAATTTAACAAAATTGAAATCATATCAAGCATCTGTTCTGACCACAATGCTATGAGATTAGAAATCAGTTACAGGGAAAAATAACGTAAAAAACACAAACACATGGAGGCTAAACAACACGTTACTAAATAACCAAGAGATCACTGAAGAAATGAAAGAGGAAATAAAAAAATACCTAGAGACAAATGACAGTGAAAACAAGACGATCCAAAACCTATGGGATGCAGCAAAAGCAGTTCAAAGAGGGAAGTTTATAGCAAGACAAGCCTACCTCAAGAAACAAGAAAAGTCTCAAATAAACAATCTAACCTTACACCTAAAGGAACTAGAGAAAGAAGAACAAGCAAAACCCAAAGTTAGCAGAAGGAAAGAAATCATAAAGGTCAGAGCAGAAATAAATAAAAACAAAGAAAACAGTAGCAAAGATCAATAAAACTAAAAGCTGTTTCTCTGAGAAGATAAACAAAATTGATAAACCATTAGCCAGACTTACCAAGAAAAAGAGGGAGAGTACTCAAATCAATAAAATTAGAAATGAAAAAGGAGGAGTTACAACAGACACCGCAGAAATACAAAGCATCCTAAGAGACTACTACAAGCAACTCTATGCCAATAAAATGGACAACCTGGACGAAATGGACAAATTCTTGGAATGCTATATCCTTCCAAGACTGAACCAGGAAGAAGTAGAAAATATGAACAGACCAATCACAAGTAGTGAAATTGAAACTGTGATTAAAAACCTTCCAACAAAAAAAAAAAAAAAAAAAAACCTTCCAACAAACAAAAGTCCAGGACCAGATGGCTTCACAGGTGAATTCTGTCAAACATTTAGAGAAGAGCTAACACCCATCCTTCTCAAACTCTTCCAAAACATTGCAGAGGAAGGAACACTCCCAAACTCATTCTATGAGGCCACCATCACCCTGATACCAAAACCAGACAAAGTTACTACAAAAAAAAGACAATTACAGACCAATATCACTGATGAATATAGATGCAAAAATCCTCAACAAAATACTAGGAAACAGAATCCAACAACACATTAAAAGGATCATATACCATGATCAAGTGGGATTTATCCCAGGGATACAAGGATTCTTCAGTATAAGCAAATCAATCGATGTGATACACCATATTAACAAATTGAAGAAGAAAAACTATATGATCATCTCAATAGATGCAGAAAAAGTGTTTGACAAAGTTCAACACCCATTTGTGATAAAAACTCTCCAGAATGTGGGCATAGAGGGAACCTACCTCAACATAATAAAAGCCATATAGGACATACCTACAGCAAACATCATTCTCAATGGTGAAAAACTGAAAGCATTTCCTCTAAGATCAGGAACAAGACAAGGATGTCTACTCTCGCCACTATTATTCAACATAGTTTTGGAAGTCCTTGCCACGGCAATCAGAGAAGAAAAAGAAATAAAAGGAATACAAATTGGAAAAGAAGAAGTAAACCTGTCACTGTTGGCAGATGACATGATACTATACATAGAGAATCCTAGAGATGCCACCAGAAAACTACTAGAGCTAATCAATGAATTTGGTAAAGTAGCAGGATACAAAATTAGTGCACAGAAATCTCTTGCATTCCTATACACGAATGGTGAAGAATCTGAAAGAGAAATTAAGGAAACACTCCCCTTGACCACTGCAGTTAAAGGAATAAAATACCTAGGAATAAATCTACCTAGCGAGACAAAAGACCTGCATGAAGAAAACTATAAGACACTGTTGAAAGAAATAAAAGATGATACAAACAGATGGGGAGATATACCATGTTCCTGCATTGGAAGAATCAATATTGTGAAAATGACTATACTATCCATAACAATCTACAGATTCAATGCAATCCCTGTCAAATTACCAATGGCATTTTTTACAGAACTAGAACAAAAAATCTTAAAATTTGCATGGAGACACAAAAGACCCCGAATGGGCAAAGCAGTCTTGAGGGAAAACAACGGAGCTGGAGGAATCAGACTCCCTGACTTCGGACTATACTACAAAGCTACTGTAATCAAGACAATATGGTACTGGCACAAAAACAGAAATACAGATCAATGGAACAGGATAGAAAGCACAGAGATAAACCCACGCACCTGTGGTCAACTAATCTATCACAGAGGAGGCAAGGATATACAATGGAGAAAAGACAGTCTCTTCAATAAGTGGTGCTGGGAAAACTGGACAGTTACATGTAAAAGAATGAAATTAGAACACTCCCTAACACCGTACACAAAAATAAACTCAAAATGGATTAGAGACCTAAATGTAAGACTGGACACTATAAAACTCTTAGAGGAAAACATAGGATGAACACTCTTTGACATAAATCACAGCCAGATCTTTTTTTGATCCACCTCCTAGAGTAATGGAAATAAAAACAAAAATAAACAAATGGGACATAATGAAATTTAAAAGCTTTTGCACAGCGAAGGAGACTACAAACAAGACGAAAAGACTACCTTCAGAATGGGAGAAAATATTTGCAAAAGAATCAATGGACAAAAGGTTAATCTCCAAAATACATAAACAGCTCATGCAGCTCAATATTAAAAGAACAGACAACCCAATCGAAAAATGGGCAGAAGACAGACCTAAATAGACAGTTCTCCAAAGAAGACATACAGATGGCCAAGAAGCACATGAAAAGCTGCTCAACATCACTAATCATTAGAGAAATGCAAATCGAAACTACAATGAGGTATCACCTCACACCAGTCAGAATGGCCATCGTCAAAAAATCTACAAACAGTAAATGCTGGAGAGGGTGTGGAGAAAAGGGAACCCTCTTGCACTGTTGGTGGGAATGTAAATTGTTACAGCAACTATGGAGAACAGTATGGAGGGTCCTTAAAAAACTAAAAATAGAATTACCATATGACCCAGCAATCCCACTACTGGGCATATACCCAGAGAAACTGATAACTCAAAAAGACACATGCACCCCGGTGTTCATTGCAGCACTATTTTCAATAGCCAGGTCATGGAAGCAACCTAAATGCCTCTCGACAGAGGAATGGATAAAGAAGTTGTGGTATATATATACAGTGGAATATTACTCAGCCATAAAAAGGAAGGAGATTGGGTCATTTGTGAGACGTGGATGGATCTAGGGACTGTCATACAGAGTGAAGTAAGGTAGAAAGAGAAAAACCAATATCATATATTAACACATATATGTGGAACCTAGAAAAATGATACAGTTGAATGGTTTGCAGGGCAAAAATTGAGACACAGATGTAGAGAACAAACGTATGGACACCAAGGGGGGAAAGTGGCGGGCTGGGGGGAGGGGCGTGGTGTGATGAATTGGGAGACTGGGAGTGACATATATACGCTAATATGTATAAAATGGGTAATAAGAACCTGCTGTATAAAAGAATAAAATTCAAAAAAATTTTTTTTGAAAAATTGTGGTAAAATATACATAACATGGAACTTACCACTAAAACCATTTTAAAATGTACAGCTTCGTGGCATTAAGTACATTCACATTGTTGTGTAACTATCACAACTGTCCATCTCCAGAACTTTTTCATCTTCCCAAAGTGAAACTCTGTACTCGTTGAAGAGTAGCTGCCCATTTCTCCCTTACCCCCAGTCCTTGGCAACTACCATTCTGCTTTCTGTCTCTATGAATTTGACTACTCTTGGTTCCTCATGTAAGTTGAATCATACAACGTTTGTCTTGTTGTATATGGCTTATTTCACTTAGCATAATGTCTTCAAGTTTTACCCATGTTGTAGCATGTGTCTGAATTTCCTTTTTAAGGCTAAATAATATTCCATTGTATGGATATATACCACATTTTGTTTATGTGTTCATCCATTGATGGACATTTAGTTTGTTTGGCTGTTGTGAGCCTTCTGCTCTGAACACTGGTGTACAGATATCTCTAGTCCCTGCTTTCAATTCTTTGACATATACCTAGGAGTAGAATTTCTGGGTTATATGGTAGTTCTATGTTTAACTTTTTGCAGAATCTCTATACTGTGTTCCACAGTGTGTGCACCATTATATAGTCCCACCAGCAATGCGCAGTGGGTACCAACTTCTCCACCTCCTCACCAACGCTTGTTTTCTGTTTGTTTGCTTTTGGTAATCGCCATCCTAATGGGTGTGACGTGGTACCTCATTGTGGTTTTCATTTTCATTGCCATAATGATCAGTGATGTTAAACATCTTTTCACATTATTGGCGATTTGTATATTTTCTTTGGAGAAATGTCTGTTCAAGTCCTTTGCCCATTTTTGCCCATTTTTAAATCAGGTTGTTTGGTTGTTGCCAAGTTTTAGCCAGTTAGCCTTTTTTTTTTTTTTTTTTTTTTTTGCCAGTTAGCCTTTTGATTTGCAAATACTTTTAAGAGAGTGTTTGCTCTGTGGTGCCCTATGAATATATGTTCATTTATCTTGTTTATTTTTAAAAACCTTTTTCTGTATAGATAGGTAGATAGATTATCAATCAATACATAAGTAATAAATAGATTTTTTTTGTCCCAACAGTATATCCTTTCAGGCTCTGATGACTTCAACCTGTACATGTGGAGAATTCCTGCAGATCCAGAAGCAGGTGAGTGTATCCCGAGTGTGAACCTGCTGCTAATGTTGGCTCTATTGACCTCCTGCGTGCTGTGCCGTGCCCTGAAAGGGCAGATCTTTAGCAGTAGAGGAAGATATTTCTCTTTTAATACAAAAAAATTTTTGGAAAGTGACCAAAGTAAATTTTAAAATAAAAATTAGGAGCCAAATTTAGCTATAACCTTCATGCATACTCTTATCTGACATAATCATGCTCAGCTTTTTTTCCTCCTAAGAACTTTTCTTTAGACTTCATAGATCTCCTTTATGTCCATTTTCCTCTCTCCTGTTTCACACTTGGAGTATTATTACCTTGCTTTTTACATGCTTTTCCTTTATTATTCATGTACACATTCCTGCTTATGACTCTACAAACAGTTGGTAGGGCCTCTGCCTTTCTTTTAGCCTCCCTGGTGATGTTAGGTAAAGGGAAACTTTCTTTGTTGATGGACAGATATACTCCCTGGAGTTTGGCTAACCCCAGACATGAGAGAAATTAGGAAGAAATATTTCTGCTTTTGCTCTAGATGTATTCTGAAAAAGAGCCTGCTACTTTCCATAAATTTGGACCTAGGCCATCTGAGCTTTCAGGCAGTGCGGACCATTCTTCATTCTTTTTTTTTTTTGCGATACGTGGGCCTCTCACTGTTGTGGCCTCTCCCGTCGCGGAGCACAGGCTCCGGACGCGCAGGCTCAGTGGCCATGGCTCACGGGCCCAGCCGCTCCGCGGCATGTGGGATATTCCCGGACCAGGGCACAAACCTGTGTCCCCTGCATCGGCAGGCGGACTCTCAACCACTGCGCCACCAGGGAAGCCCTCTTCATTCTTGATAATAGTGTCCTCACATGCTCAGATGAGTGTTACACTGGTTGCTTCCTACTGGTAGAAAAATGTCTATTTTTTGTTCTCAGGACAGCTCAGTACAGCCATCTGCTCCAGGTGATACATGGCATCAAACTGGAAAATGGCCATCAGGAAAGTAATAGAGGACTGTGCTGATTATATTACACAAGATGTGTCTAGTGCTCAGAGTCTAGGAAAGTTGTTGGCTTGCCTATTGCTGAATTAACAATATTGTTACCAAACATCTGCCGCCTTTCAAAACTTGTCGAGGCTTACTTTTGGAAACTATCCTGTTGCTGTGGTCTGGTTACTAAACAAGTTACAAAAGACCTTTTTCCCCTTCTGGAATTTGGAAAGCATGAGTGAAGCATCTTACCTTTGAAGCACTACCAGATGGGACAGCAACAGTCTATCTGAACAAAAAGTGATGTTCCAGCACTAGAGATAGTTCTGTATTAAGTCTCCCACCCCCGTAAGTCCTAGATTGATTAGCTGAGAAATAATCTATGGGCTTAATTGTATCTTTTACCTGATCTTGAAAAGCTTTTCATTATTAAGTCAGTGTGGCTTTTAAAACAGAAAGTGGATCATCCTCTCCCCCAGGACTGTCCTCTGGAATCTTTTTCATGTTTGTATTGAGAGAAGGGGAAAGAATTAGCAGTAGTATTGTAGATTTTTTCACCTCCTGCTGATTTCTGTACTGACTTAGGGTACAGGCCACTGTTAGGCTGTCTTTATATGTAGATGGGTATGCAATCTCTGGGTTGGCAGGGACCCTCATAGCTGATTTAGGATTCCAGTATCAAAACTGCGAAATGGGTGCCTGGACCTTCCAAGGATTGTATAGGCACAGCTGGTTTAAAGGAATCCATTTCTAGATTCTCAAATTCCATGTGTATTGTCCTTTCCCACCTCCCCTTTTCCCTTTGTCCTTCCCCCACTTTACAGAAAAACAAACAAACAAGCAGACAAACAAAAAATTGGAAGTACTCCAGAAATTTCTGGCCACTTGAACCTTGGCATGGTGCATTGCCCTAAGGTGTAAAAACCTCTAAGATGCCAAAAAAGCTGAAGTATCCTTTAATCATAGGGCTATAACCCAACCCTCCACCATCTTCTACCTTATCTTCTTATGCACTTACAATAAATTGCTCCTTTTTATAATAATTGGTTTTTATAAAACATTAAAAGTATATCTGTTTTGATCAATTGTGTTCCAGTAAGTATTGTAATGGTAACTCAAATCCAATACAGAAATGTTAGCACTTAGAGCCTTACAGTCACAGTAAATAAAGAAAATTTTAAGTTTGTAATTATATTTTTATTGGTGAAACTATGATAGATTTTCATTAAAATATATTAGGTTGAAATTTGGGGGGAGGTAGATAAAGTAGAAATATTATTTCAAGGAGGAAAAGGGAATGATATAAAATTTCTATTAAAAAATAAATTGTTAGACGTCAGATTCCACATAGGATGAAGTAGGTAGCTCCTATTGCAATAAGTACAAAAATCAAATTACAAAAGCCATATTTTTAAAGATGTCAGAGAGCTGTGGTTACAAAGTCTGTGAGGAGAACTGAAGTTCAGAAGAAGGAAGAGCCCTTCCTCACTGAGCAGAAGGTGCTGGCCATGTTCTTTCCTGAGGGCATCTATGCACAGGCTGTAGTTTGGGCTGCCATGGACAGACTCTACCAGGGTCAAAAGAAATCAGAGTTTTCGATGGCCACATGTGTTGATAGGATAGACTGGATTCTAGAGGAACCCCAAACGCATGACCAGTCTTCCCTATAGGACATTTGCTGGGTGCTGGGGTTGCCCTGGGAGCTAGGGGGCTAGACTGGAAAGCAGAATGAAATGCCCACAGTATACAGTGCTTAGGAGACAAAGTTCCCCTAGTGGGAAGGTCCTGCTCCACAGGGCATTTTGAACCTACTTGGGAAAGGATGATAAAGAGGTAAGATTAAAACCTCCAAAGAACAGAATGTTCAGAGCAGAGAACAGAGGTTTGACAGGCTCTCCATCAAAAGTCCAAAAGGACTACACTTGAGGATGGAGCTGGGCCAGAAAGGCCGAGTGTAATATCCTACAATCTCCTGGTACGTAAGTAGGACACGAACTTCCATTAGTGGAAGAGATCTGCAACAAGCACGCCACAGGTCTTGCCTTTGAGACATTTGAAACCAGAAGTAGACTTGGGACTTCCCTGGTGGTCCAGTGGTTGAGAATCTGCCTTCCAATGCAGGGGATGCGGGTTCAGTCCCTGGTCAGGGAACTAAGATCCCACTTGCCGTGGGGCAACTAAGCCCACATGCCACAATTAAAGAGCCACCGTGCCACAACTAGAGAGAAGCCCTCGCGCCACAACGAAAGATCCTGCATGCCGCAACGAAGATCGCACGTGCCACAGCTAAGAACAGATGCAGCCAAATAAGTATTTTTAAAAAAAGAAGAAGTAGACTTATTCAACCCAGTGCTGACCCGGTTCCTTCTTATTGGATTGAGGGTGATCAGCCCCTTCTTTTCTCAAGAGTGGAATGGGTAAATGCATATGGAGGAAACAGCTTTCATCTCTCTATTAGTTTGCTAGGGCTGCCATAACAAAATCCCACAGACTGTAAACATCAGAACCATATTTTCTCACAGTTCTGGAGGCTAGATGTTCAAGATCAAGGTTCTGAGAAGTTCGATTTCTCCTGAGGCCTCTCTCCTTTGGCTTGCAGATGACTGCCTCCTCATTGTGTTCTCACATGGCCTTTTCTCTGTGTACATACATCGCTGGTGTCCCTTCCTCTTCTTATGAGGACGTCAGTCTTATTGGATTAGAATCCTTCCCTTATGACTTTGTTTAACCTTAATTATCTCCTTAAAGCCCCTCTCTCCAAATAGTCACATTGGGAGTTGGGGCTTCAACATACGAATTTGCAAGAGACACAGTTCAGTCCATAGCAGTCTCCATGGTTCTTTATCCTCAATGTCCAGCATACAATAAAAAAATTATGAGACATGAAAATGTGGTCAGTAATCAAAAGAAGCCAACCCACAATATAATCTAAATATTGAAGTCAAACAGTCAGGAACTTGAAATACTGTAAATGTGATAAAGAAAATAGAAATGATGGATGGACAAAATGGATAAAAAGATGGAGAATTTCAACAGAGAATTGGAATCTACCTAGAAAAAAAAATCATGTAGAACTGAAAAATATGTCTAAAACTAAGAATTTTTTGATTTGTTTATCCTTGAGAGGACAGGCTAGGTGAATAGAAGACAGGTCAATAAAAGACATTCAAACTGAAGGACGATAAGAATGGATAATGGAAAAAGCAAAGCAGAGAGTGTAAGAGACAAGTGGGACACAGGTGATCTAACATATGAAATTGGAATCCCAGAAGGATAAGAGAGAGAAAGTGAAGCAGAGCAATATATGAAGAGATAATGACTGAAAGTTTCCAGCACAAATGAAATATGCCAATTCTCAGATTCAAGAAACTCAGTAACCAGAAGCGGAATAAATAAATACAACACACCTAGGCATATCATGTCAGACTGTTGAAAATGAAAGATAATGAGAAAAAGCCCAAAAGCAGTCTGAGAAAATGGACAAATTACCTGTAAATAAGCAACAATAAGATTGATGGTCAAATTATGGAAGCCAGAATATAGTAGAATGATATCCCTAAAGTGCTTAAAGAATTAAAACCTGCCAACCTAGAATTCTAGGGAACCTAGAATCCAGGGAAAATATCTTTCAAAATTATAGGTAAAATAGAAGACATTTTAGAAAAAAGAAATTATAGAATTTTAATATAATCACTTAGCAGCCCTCAGTGAATTAATGCCTCTAAACATTGAGCATCTACAGCTGTTCACATCACAAAAAGAAAGACAACTAGACATTAAGAGTCTCCTGATGAAGAAACACAATGGTGCCTAAGGTCTTGCAAAATAAAATAACCCTGAATCTAATCAGACCTCAGGATCCAGCTTTCAATTTGCAGGTAGCACAGAGGACAGAGGAGTGTTCTGTACTACGTTGTGAGGATATAGGTCAAATGATCTGTGTTCTTCAACAAGTATTTACATTTTGGTGAGAAAAGGAAGGATGGACAGGAGAAAATCTATTGTATAAGAAACCCAAAAGATATATTAAAACAAAAAACAGGCAAAACTAAAGTATTTAGAAGGGAATTCCCTGGCAGGCCAGTGGTTAGGACTCCGAGTTTTCACTGCCGAAGGCCCAGGTTCGATCCCTGATCGGGGAACTAAGATCCCACAAGCTGCACGGTGTGACCCAAGAATAAATAAATAAATAAAGTATTTAGGAATGCATACTTGGATGAATAAAATTATTTTAAAAAGCAGGGAAGCGATTAATGTACAAGTCAGGATAATGATTTCTTTAGGGGAGGGAAGGGGTTGTAATAGGAATGAAGCATATAGAGGCCTCTGAATGGCCAGGAAAAATTCCATTTCTTGAGACCTGGGTGTTGGTTATACAGGTGTTCACGTTAAAAAACTTCATTAAGCTATACTTTTTTTTTTTTTTTTTTTGCGGTACGCGGGCCTCTCACTGCCGTGGCCTCTCCCGCCACGGAGCACAGGCTCCAGACGTGCAGGCCCAGCGGCCATGGCCCACGGGCCCAGCCGCTCCGCAGCATGTGGGACCCTCCCGGACTGGGGCACGAACCCGCATCCCCCGCATCATCAGGCGGACTCCCAACCACTGCACCACCAGGGAAGCCCCTAAACTATACTTTTTATGCTGTTTTCTGTATCCTTTTTATACTCCTTGATGAAAAAAGAAAAAAAAATCAGTGAATAAACATTGGACAAAGAATAGATCACAAAAGAAATAAAATTTTCTTAAATGAATAAAAATGAAAACATGATATCCCAGCAGAAGCATTCACATGCTGCATATATTTAGTCCAGATCAGTGGTCTGTAGAATTTTCTGTTCACATACATATCCCCACAATAATTTTTTTTTGAGTTATAACTTACATATATTAAAGTACACTTTTATTTAGGAATAACTTAAACCCTCTGCTAGGTTGCCCCCCATGATAGGGTGCTTGTTGCCCCAGGGCAACTCCAGTGATTAGAAAGTTCTTATATGTAGGCTCTCTATTTTTAAATGTTGGCAATTCATAGTTTTTAAAAACATTTAGAAAGGTTCAGCAAGCCAAACATAACATAAAAGGGCTAAATGTGGCCTTGAGTTCTAGCTTTGAATGCTTAGATAACGAAAAATCTGTCAGGAAATTCCTCATCTAATCTACTGCCATTTTGACTTAAACAAATCTGGAAAAGGCTGTGCTCGCTCTCTCTGTTCACGCCAGTTGAAAGTAAGATACTGAGGCAGGCTATGGGAGGAAGCTGGCTTGTTGTTATATGCCTTAATGGCATAATCAGATGACACGCAATCTGCATTTATTGAATACCTGCTGTGTGCTTCTCAGTGTGAGCCACAAGCAAGAGCATCTTTTTCTTCTCCATTCTCCTGTTCAGAAAGACTGACAGTCACTGGAGACATTTTTTTGCTACACAAACTCTAAAGAGATGAAGTTTATTTATTATATAAACAACACAGAATTAGCCAGTTGGCTAAGTAATTCACATAGGGCTTCCTCAGTCATTTCAAGATGTAAGAACTAATACCCACTGTACAACTTCCTACCTGGAGGATTAGGCTCAATTTTTTTAGTTGATGTCAAATAATTACTCATTTCTCAAAATCTCTTTAAAAATCAGAGGAAGGAACTGGGGATTTTGCTGTAGCAAAGAAAAAGCCCATCAGAATATATTTTACACCTACGAAGTACGTAGGAAGAGCATCTGTTTCTATGTGATAATTCTGAAGATAAAATAAACAGGCTGGCCGTTATCTATAGAGCCAGTATGGTGTATGGGAAGGAGCGTTAGGCTTAAGATCATACCTGGATTCAAGTCTGCAGTACTTCCAGTAACCAAATGATTGAGTGATTCTAGGCAGGTTATATAACAGCAGTTGTCTGAGTCTCAGTTTCTTCTGTAAAATTGCTACCTCCACCCCCCGCCCTACCACCTCATATCGTGGATGACTTAACAGCCTTGGAGGCTTTCTGAAAACTAGGTGCTTTCAGATGTAAGACATTGTTACTGCTGTGTGTAAGATCAATGCCCATAGATCCATAATTTCCAGAGCATTGCTGCCTAGTAACCTAGGTAATAGACGTAATGGGTTTACATTTGGTAGATGTTGGTGTCTTTGGAAAATATTCATACGGCCTTCTCCTTCCCTTTTCCCTAATTCTTGTTGGAAAGGACTTTAGGGTTTTCACTGATAGAATTGCTTCCCCTGAGATATGCCGCTACACTAAGACCTTACTATTTATGGAAAGAAGCATAATGTAATAGAGTTGGTAGGCCTGGGTTTAAATTCCTGATGCATTCGTCTCTTAGTTGGAGGCTTTGGAAAAATTGTTTAATCTTGCCAAACTTTCTTCATCTGTAAAATAAGAATATTAACAATGCAAACAATAACAACAGTAGTAATAATATCTGCTTTCTTAGGGATATTGTGAGGGTGCTCAGTAGCTACTAAATGTTGCTATTCCTCATTTTAAAAGCTTTCTCCCTTTTAACTTTCCTCTGAAAAACTCCTTAGAGACCAAGCCATGGTGCTCATCTGGTGCCCTCCTGAATGGTCAGTTGAGTTTTTCTTGCATGAAGGCTGCTCTTGACTCATCAGTAGTTTAAGAGGGGGGAAGTTATACGACAGTTTTTTCCCTGAATAGAGGGGAAAACATGCAGCTTCACTGCCAGGTCACTGCAGCCATCCCCCACTGACAGTAGGCTGTTGAAGTCGGCTGGAAACAGCTGTAAATGTATTTCCATGGGCCTGCATACGTGTGCCTGCTCTGTCTCTCCTCCTTTTTCTAGACATGCATTTACTCTCAGTGAGTTAGGCCTGGGCATCTGCTTTTTCCTCCCATGTAATAGGAAGAACAGCTGTTTTTAATTGGCCACAAGTAGTTGGTTGCAAACACATGTGAAGTACAGATGAAAGAAGAACTTAGTGTAATTGACTTTTTTTGTACAATTAAGCATTGCTGTCTGTGGAGCTCTTTGAGCTTTACTGACAGCACTGACTGTCCCATCTGGCTTTTCTTAACTCTTAAGTGGTTACAAGATCCCCAGGAGGCAGCCACTGCTCTCTCTGTATTGTCAGTACCCTGATTGTATTTCTCTTTATGGTTTGAAACTTGGAGCCCTGGGAGTGTTCACTAGGGCCTTTTGGAATTACTAAGAGGTTGTTTGGACAACTCTTTTAGATATGTGAGGAAAAGAAAGAGTCCCTTGCCCCTCATGGCTCCTCATTAACTCTACCAGTGGAGTCAGGAATGAAATAGATTAATTGCCTGGACAGGTACTTACCAAACCTCCTTTTGGTAGATAACAGCTTTAGCCTTCTGCTTCAAGCCTTGTTCCAGAGGAAATAATGAGATTTACTTTAATTTGTTCATTTACTGAGTATCCTTAGATAAAACATTATGCAAATCCTATGGGTGATTGAAAAATGAATACTTTCTTGCCTTCCAAGAACTTCCAATCTAAGAGGGATGAGAAAAGGGTATGTGTGTATGTGCACACTAAATTTAAAAATGGATTCCAAAGCCTATAAAAAAAGATAATTAAGGAGGGCTTGAAGAGATTCGGGGGATCAGTGAAGTTTTCATGGAACTAGCATTTCAGAGGACTGTGAAGGATAGGTAGGATCTTAGCTACTTTATTTCTCTGCTCTTAACTATAGTCAAAACACAATAAAAGAAACACACAAAATTGACAGCAGGAAGATGGAGAAAGACACTTGGGTAATCCGCATGTTGGATGGTGAAGCCCACTAATGGAGATTGGGTTCTTTCCTGCATGCTTATATTCCACAGTCTAATACACTCACACCTTTTCATTCATTCATCAGATACTTGTTGAAAATTTACCATGTACTAGGTAGAGACTGTTCTAGAGGCTTAGGATACAGCAGAACAAAAGAGCCCTGCCATCATGGAGCTTACATTCTAGCAGGGGAAACAGACAATTAACAATAGATACAGTAAATTATATAGTATGTTTAAAAGGTTAGAAGTGCTTCGGAGAAAGAAAAAATAGAGAATAAGGGGGATAGGAAGTGGTATGGGAACAGAGTCAGGGAAATGTAATTTTAGATAGGATATTCAGTATAGTCCTCACTGAGGAGGTCACATTTGAACAAAACCTCAAATTGGTGAGAGAGCCTTGCAGAAATCTGGGATAAGTGCATTTCAGGTAGAACCAGTATGAAGGTTTTGAAGTGAGAATGTGCCTGAGGGGAGAATAGTAGGGCTTAGTCATAGAGATAAATGGGGTATAGGGGTGTCCAATCATGTAGGCTTTTATTGTGAGTGACGTGGGGAGCCATTAGAGAATTTTGAGCAGAGGATTGACATGATCTGACTTATTTTAACAGCATCACTCTGACTACTGAGTTGAGGGTAGATAGTGGGAGTGGGGCTGCCAAGGGTAGAAATGAGGAGAACTAGTAGGATTCTCTCACACAGGTGAGCTGTGGTGGTGGCTTGAACCAAGGTAATAGGGGTTGAAATCTAGATATATTTTGAAAGTAAAGCCAAAAAAGGGGGAGGGGGTACTTCCCTGGTGGTCCAGTGGCTAAGACTCCACACTCCCAATGTAAGGGGCCCGGGTTCAATCCCTGGTCGGGGAACTAGATGCCACATGCATGCCGCAACTAAGAAGCCCGCATGCCGCAGCAAAGTTCCCACGTGCCGCAGCTAAAACCTGTCACAGCCTAAATAAATAAATATTTTTTTTTAAAGTAAAGCTATCAGGATTTCCTAAAAGATTAGATTGGGGGAGAAAGGGAGAGCAGGTAGAGTTTAATATCTCTCTTAAACAACCAGGTAGAGTTGTTGAATAAACACTTTGGATGTTAGAGGTATGGAGGTCTGGAGTTCAAGAAAGACCTGGACTAGAGATAAAAATTTTTTTGATATCATATAGGTAGTATCTAAAGCCACAGACTGGATGAGAACACCAGTGACTGAGATCAGCAGTGAGTGAAGTATAGGTAGTTTAAGAGAAGAGGACCAAAAACTGAGCGCTAAGGCATTCTCATGTTAAGAAGGCAGGGAGGGGACTTCCCTGGTGGTCCAGTGGTTGAGACTCTGCACTTCCACTGCAGGGGACATGGGTTCAATCCCTGGTCGGGGAACTAAGATCCTGCATGCTGCGCTGAGTAGCCCCCCAAAAAAAAGCCAGGGAGAAGAGCCAAAAAGGGAAATCAACAAGGAGTCACCAGTGAGGTAGCAGGAAAACCAAAAGAGGGTGATCCTAGGAGGGCAGTGAAAAAAGTGTGCCAAAGGCGAGGCAATTCTGTTGAATCTTGCTAATAAGTCAAATAAGACGAGTTAGGATGGGAACTGAATTAACCATTGGATTCTTTGGTGAATATCACCAAGCCCAAGTCTTATTGCTTAGGGAAGGACTAGGTAATTACAGAGATTTGAAGTCCATTGCATCATGGCAATAACCATTGTTACCTGATTTTTTGACTTCTTTTCCTGCAAAGTAGTACCACTCCTTTATGTCCTTGCTTCCCATCTTGCCCTATCACTGTGTTCTGCAGGCTTTTGTTTGCTACTCGAGTCTAGAGCTACCAGATGAAGTTTTCCCATGCTTCCAGCATTTCCTATACCAATATCTGTCTTTTTTTTTTTTTTTTTTTTTTTTTTGCGGTACGCGGGCCTCTCACTGTTGTGGCCCCTCCCGTTGCAGAGCAACAGGCTCTGGACGCGCAGGCTCAGCGGCCATGGCTCACGGGCGCAGCCACTCTGTGGCATGTGGGATCTTCCCGGACCGGGGCACAAACCCATGTCCCCTGCATCGGCAGGCGGACTCTCAACCACTGCGCCACCAGGGAAGCCCGGTTATATAGTTCTTGGCAAAAATATTCCCCACCTAACTTTTTCCAACTCGATTCTCCTGTTGATGAGCAGGCTCTGGTTAGATAATGGAGGAGAGGAGGCCCCAAGGTCGTACTGGTATTGGCATCTTGACATTAGCCATTTCAGACTAAAGAAATTTATGTGGTATATACAAATCTCCAGAACTGATAAAACATCTGTTCTCTAAGAATCATTGTATGTAAACTGTACAGTAGCAGCTGTATTCAATTACTTGAAACCTGGAAACCAGGAGAGGGACTATAGAGAACCTCTCTGAAGCCCATTCATTGCTATGATTCTCTGTACGCAGCCTGGGTTACCTTATACAGATGGCAGCAATACTTCCTGTACCTGTTTTCACCTTCTGTCTCTTGGCTCTATTGACTTCCTCTTCATTTTCAGATTTTCTGGGTACACATTTGGGTAGGAAGAAGGAGAAATAATTTCTTATTAAAATTGTTGCCAAGGGACTTCCCTGGTGGCGCAGTGGTTAAGAATCGGCCTGCCAGTGCAGGGGACACGGGTTTGAGCCCTGGTCTGGGAAGATCCCACATGCCGCGGAGCAGCTAAGCCCATGTGCCACAACTACTGACCCTGCACTCTAGAGCCCGCGCACCACAACTACTGAGCCTGCGTGCCTAGAGCCTTGTTGCTCCGCAACAAGAGAAGCCACCACAATGAGAAGCCCACGCACCGCGATGAAGAGTAGCCCCCACTCGCCACAACTAGAGGAAGCCCGCGTGTGACAACAAATACCCAACACAACCAAAAATAAATAAATTTATTTTTTTAAAAAATTGCTGCCAAGAAGAGAAACCAGATGAAGTCACAGTGCTTGAAAGAGCATTAGAAACAGTTTTTCCATGGTTTGAATTTTCAAGCATTGATACCCTTCAGTTATTCCTTAGATCTGAAAGTTATCGTAATTGTATTCTAAGTCATCTTTGACAGAAAGATTGGTTTAGTTGATAAACTTTAGTTCTCTGGTAGCTGATTCTTTAAGACATGAGACCTTCTAACTGTCCTCCTTTGGTGGTACTTATTCTAGAATTGCCCTCTCCTGAAACACTATCCATTTAACAATGGATACCTGCTTTAGTTTTACTAAGTTCCTGCTTTAGTTCAGGCATTGCACCCCAGGTTCTGGGTGTGCAAGAGATCCACTTCTACTCTCATAGACTATTCAGTGTTGGCAATGTGATGAAATGTCCTGTGCTGATACTGTAGAGCTTGCAATCACAATACCATTGGATAGAATCTTCTTCTTCCCCTCTTTTAAATTTAGGACTTAAAAAGAAAATCAACTTGTACAATGACTGCCAGAAGGATTTAGAAATCAGTTATGACCTTTTGACTCCACCCCTATTCAAACCTTTTCATCTCTTAAATGCCAGTGTTACAGAGGGAACGATATTAGGCATTACAACCAAACAGACTCTGGTTCAAATACTGGCTCTGCCATTTACTAGCTACTTGAAAGAAGTCACTGAAATTCTCTGAGTCACTTAAATTCTTTTTCTTAGAGGCAGAAGGATTAAACAAGAGATTGGTACTAGGTTCAACCGTAAGTTTCTTTGCTAGTGACCACCCCAGTGTGGGTATGAATAGGAGTAGGATGTTGGAAACGTAGAATTCAGAAGAGCTCCATGAGCAGGACTGCTACTTGTTGAATCAACCATATATAGAAAAGAAACTCACCCAAGGGAACTCCTTGGGGTGGTGAGATCACTGTATTGAGACAACTGTTTTAGATTCCCATGGATCCCTTTTCCTTAATTCTCTCAAGTTTCTTTGTACTTTGACTAGGCTCAGGTTACCTTCCCCTCCTCCCACTCTACCCTAGGAACCTAGTGCACTCAGGCTGCCTAGGGGTTCCCATCAAGGCAGCCTACCTTTGGTGCTTAAACCTTTCCTAATCCTTTGTCTCCATAAAAACACACCTATGTCCTAGTTACTTTTCTTCTCCTTTATAGTTTATTAACAAACATGATGATGTTGGGCTGAAATATGAACGGCTCTAAATACATTATCCATCCTGAATAATTCAAATATTAATAATGTCAAACATGGGGGAAAATTTAGGCAAAGGATATTTTTGTCACTCACAAAGTAGAGTAGCACCTGGTGCTAGCCAAGTTGGCACCACCAAGGAGCAAATCAGTACAGTCTGAAACCTCTTGCTGTCATAAAAAAAAAGATATGTACATGTCAATAAAGAGGGATATCTTTCATGAGGCAGAAGAGGTGAAGGAGGAATTGTCAGGAGGCCAAAAGCAGAAGACACCTTCTGCAGAACCAGATTATTTCTGGAAAAGGGATGTTGTTCTGGCCATTTTCCCTCCAGATACTGAGATGAGAAACGTTTGGAATAAATGTTTGAACAAGGTGGAGTTGGGACTGGGATGGAGGCGTGTGGAGCTGAGATAGTGCGTGATGGTACTTTGTGCCCTAGTGGTGCCATGCTCCTGGTAGGGTCTAAGAAGGCACTCATTGCTTAAATAAATGAGCACTCATTTGTTTGTGTCTGTATGTATCACGTTTTGCCAGTTGGTGTGTACTGAGCTGTTGCTGGCTGCTCAGAAGTGACCTTATTCAGAACTTGGGTGCATTTGTTCTGTGTGAGTGTGATGCCCTTACCAGTGAAGTTGAACCTTTGAGATTGTCCCGAGTTCATAAATGATGACATTTTCATCTATAAGTTCTAGGCCTCTGGTACTTTTCGCCATCATTGAAGAAGAAAGCCTACAGGATGGTCCTTAAGATACAGCTTTCCTATCAATGGCCTCCATACATGGTGTATTTAAGGCCCACACTCTCTAATTCTCAATACCTGGGCTCTGCTTATTATGAAAGTGACCCATATCTCCTTTCTTTATCCTTAGTTCTCCCTGCCATCAGAGTGAAGAAGGGATTTTCTCCATTATTTTCCCAGAGGTTTTTGTTTGTTTGCTTTGTTGTGCTGTTTTCATTATAGAAAATGAGGGCAACTGGATCAGAGATTTTTTTGCGCGTTTAAGTAATTACATGCTTCTGGTTCTGCATGTCCCTGGCTCAGCTGCCACCTGTTCTCAAGCAGTTCGATCTCATTTTGCTTATGACTGGCCTTTTTTAAGGTAACACTTGGATTCTATCTTGGGGATCAAAACCTTGAGAAATGTTTTAAGTGGCTGTGGCTTCATTGACAATGGAATTGCAGTGGGTGGGCGTGGGCAATGCTTAAAGACTAAATAAAGGCTCTTGGTAAGAGCACATATGCCGAGAGATACTTCATCTTCCTTCTTTCCATAGCAACTTTATCTGTAAGATTAAGCATTCTCCTGGTGGTATAGTTAATAAAATATCTCGGCTCTGGTTCAGAGCTGTTTGTTTGCCATTACTGGAACCTGTTTACTTCCATCTGTTTCGTCATTTGATTTTTGTTTCCTTCTGTCTTCCCAGGTGGCATTGGTAGGGTGGTCAACGGAGCCTTCATGGTGCTGAAAGGGCATCGGTCTATTGTGAACCAGGTCCGATTTAACCCCCACACCTACATGATCTGCTCTTCTGGTGTAGAAAAGATCATCAAGGTGAGGCACCTTACCCTCTTGTCCTTTTAGAGAAATTATTGCAATTCGTAAATGGAAAAAACTAAATGTATGTAGGACCTCATAGCTAAACATACCGAAGGTCTATCAGAATTCTCAATTATTTTGACATATTATAAAATACGGAAAAATTGATGTTAAAGAGGGTGGTTTTAAAACCCTCCTTTCAGGGCCATTTTTAAAAATAATCACTAGGTTTTGAAACTAGATACTACCTGTATGCCACTACATTTCCATGGTCTCTGATCTGGAGTCTGATGAATTCTGCTTTCCAAACCCCATCTGGTGGTAAAGAAGCTATCATCCCCAAAGTTACTCTGTGTGCACTTTTCCTTAATTGCTGTCCTCATAACTAAGTGACTACCGGAACCATAGCTAACTTGTCTCAGGACATATCAAAATATTACAACCACATGCATATCAACCACTGCATGTGGTTGTGATTGAGGCTAAACACTTGCATCAACTGCACATTGACTGAATGAACTTAACTCTGCCAAGGAATATTTTTAGAGCTTGCAACTGAGAGACCCAGCCTGGCCTGCGTCCACGGAAGGATGGCCCGCTGCCCATCACTCACATTCCAGTCGCTAGTAACCCTTTTCCACATTTGAGAAAATGAGGGTTCAGGGCAAAGGACGAATTCTTGAGGACCCTGTGATAACTTGACTATTAAATAAGGATAGATGATCTCCCCCCCTCCCCAGCAAAACATAAAACTCCTCTTTTTTTTCCCCCAAAATGACATTGAAAACCTGAGGGAAGTTTCAGGGGAAAAGTAAAAATTGATTTGTAACAAATTGGTAGTTTTCATTTTCTTTCATTCTTTAAAAAAAACCAGAAAACTATACAACTTGTATCTGAGGCAGAGGAATCTATCAAAAATGTAATGTTGGAGTATGGGTCAATATTTTTATTTGTCCTTATTCCAACTTCCTTTATTTAGGTTTTATTGGTCCTGTGGATCAGGGCTGACTTTCAAGATTGCATACATTTATTTACCCATAAATAAACAGGGCTAGAACAGGACTTCTAGATCATTTTTACTGACTTTTCCTTTTGTAGATGATGAGGTTTAAATTGTAAATTTACTGTCTGGGGTTAATTATACAGCTAATTAGTGGTAAGGCTAGCATAGAGCCCTGTTCTTTGTTCTTCCTGGTATACTGCCACATTTACCATGCTAGCGGGAAGACAGCAGGCAGCCTGATGCCCCTGCTGGGTTTGATCATCTCAGTAGTCCTTCACTTGGGCAGTCATTGAATTGCCCCTGTCCCTTGCATTGTTTTCCCTTCTCCTTTAGCCTGTGACTCATGGGTTGGCACAGTAGCATGTCCTCTCTAGGCCCATTGACATCATTCTCTCAGGGAGCTCTGCTTGAGCATCTCCTTTAGAACAGAGATTCCTGCTTGGCTGTACACTCTGGGATGCTTCTGTGCTAAGTCTCCCCAATTATTGTTTAGTCAACCGGAGTCCTTACCCGAAAGGTCATAGGTTGGAACCTAGCCAAGTTCTCAGAGAAGAAGGAGAAAAAAATATTTTCTCTGTGGAAATATTCAGACTAAACTATGGAGCTCACTGCTTTCAGGTTCCAGTGAGGTCTGAACATTGCCTCAACAGTAGGCATGTTTAGCCAATTAAAACCTTAAGTCAGTACAGTTAGTACCCTTGGGCAGCCCTTCGAGTCTGTCTCCCATCTGTCAAGTGAGGGCGCTAACAGTGACTTGACACCTAAGAGTGCCTTGTAAGTTACCTGTGCCTGACAATTTCTGACTATTTTAATAAAAGTCACTTTCTTGTTTGCTGTTTCTGAGAGGATCAATGGCTCAAAGACCATCATTCCACCATATTCTAGTCCAGCCTGCTTTTCTCTCTCCACCTCTCTCTCTACTCACTCCACCTTCCCCCTGACTTGTCCTTTGCTGATGCCTTTCTGGCCTGGAGGAGAAGAGTCCCTATTGTCAGGGCCAGCCTCTTCTCACCCATAACAGGTCTTCTATCCCCTTGAATTGCCCACACTTAGCAGAAAAAAGGGGGTTCATTTTGTAGTTAAACATAAGAGATAGCAAGATGGAGCAAATGCTGGCATTTTTTTCCTCAAAGACCAATATTCATTTACTCACCCTGTATTTGTGAACCATACCTACTGTCTGCAATTTGTGCCAGGCCCTGTGAGGAACACAAAGAAAGAAAGGTAATGCAGGTCCCCATGGGAATTGGTGACCCAGTAGGAGAGACAAGAAATAAAGGTAATGAAAAATGCAATAAGTACATAAGAGATAGAAACAGTGCTGTGTGGGGAGGGGGAAATTTTTTTCCCCATCTGGGGTAATCTCAGTGTAGGTAATACTTGAACTAGATTTTGAAGGAAAAAGCCTGCAAAAGAAAAGAAAGGAGTAAGATGGGAGGACCATTCTAAGCAGAGAGAATGGACATTTAATTATTTCACTGAATCAATAAATATTTATTGATCACCTACTGCATTCCGGGCAGTGTGTTCATGAATAAATGCTCAGAAGCAGCAAAGTGTAGGACCAGTTTAGAAAATGATCATTTGGCCAAAGTAAAGAGCACAGAAAGGGAGGGCTGAGATGTAAGGCAGGGATGGTAGGCCAGAGGTGGGCCCAGGAAGTCTTGGAATCCGGAGTAGAGAGTGTGGAGCATCCCTGAATAACAGCTTAAGTCTCTATCTGTGTAGTTTTTCTTGGTAGGTGGGCAAATGTCTAAATTTAGTGTGATAGCACAAAGAGAGAAGAGGGCTTAGAGATGCTACATCAAGCATGTCATGGTCACCTGTGTAGATCAGAACACTTGTTACTTAAATTGCTTTCCATTTCGATGATGCTTTGAATAAGAATTGAACTGCATCCTTTTCCTCAGCAGCCTCTTGTGCTAAACTTTTCACTGGGCTTGAAGAGAAAGCTGCTCATCCCTCCTGCTTTTCTCATGAACTTTGCCCCCCCATGAAGAGAAACATCTAGCCACACTTAACATGCAACAGAAAGTTGTGTTTTCATTGCTTCACTTCTGAGTTGTTGACTTTCAGTGTAAGAAAAATAACAATTTCACAAATGTTTGAAATTGATATTTTAGGGATGAGGAAGGACTAACATAATCGGGATGGTCAATGCTTCTGCTGTTCAAAAGTCTCTTTGAAGATGAGTCTCAGACCTTCTAGTTGAGGTATTCAGTTGCCAAACGAAGGAGGAAGCACCACAGTTATTGGTGCTTTGGTATACGTTATATCATTTTATCATTCTCATTTCTACAGTTGAGAAAGAGGTTTCCAGGATGAAGTCATTTGCTCTGGGCCATGTGAAGTGTTGAGGCTTGGGTTCCTACCTGTTCTACTAGTTCCCACAGCTCTGTGCGGCAAGTCCCTTGAGGACTGAAGACTGGCCGTCTGGGATAGGGGTTTTGTTTTGCTCTGAATCTTAGGATTGCATGAGACCCATCTAATTTCACTGTTTAGATAAGGAAGCTGAGCTTCACCCACGGTCACCAGCGAACTAGAGCTGTGTGGGAACCCACATTCAAGACTCTTGCCTCCTGATCCAGCGTTTTGTTCCATTACTCCAAGCTTCAGGAATGAAAGTCTGCCTCAGCTTAATACATTCCAGAGCGCATATAAATGCCAACTTTCAGTATTTTGATTTTCATTCCTGAAGTGAAGATATAGGAGGCTGGGTAGTAGATTAAAATCTAGGCTTGTTGGATAGTTGGGCCAGCAAGAATCTCACCATTAACATTTTGTGATTCTGTTAAATTCTGAGTTTCTGGGAAGTACATATAGATTTCATATTATGCAACATGGTTAGTAACATTTTCCATTTTTAAACTGGGGGAGTGAGAACTTTAGCTGAGAATATAGACTAAGACCCCAAAACACCCTAAAGGCTTTGCCTGTTGGACCCCTCAGTCTCTCTCTTTTTTAATTAATTAATTATTTGGCTGTGCTGAGTCTTAGTTGCAGCAGGCGGGATCTTTGTTCCCACATGTGGGATCTTTAGTTGCGGCATGTGAACTCTTAGTTGCAGCATGTGGGATCTAGGTCCCTGACCAGGGATCAAACCCAGGCCCCCTGCATTGGGAGCATGGAGTTTTAGCCACTGGACCACCAGGGAAGTCCCCCCCCCCTCAGTTTTTTTCTAAGCCACCAAACTTTTATTCCCAGAGACATCTGTTTGCAGAGATAGTCATTTACACCTTGGGCCGTTGCTGAAGGCCAGGTCTAAATGTTTCCCGAAAATTGAGTCTCACAAAGAATTTGAGAATTGCTTCAGGCTAAGCCTTTATTTTCTGCTACTTATTGTATGCTAACTATATTCCAGTGTTTCTTAAAAGTTGGTCCCCCCACTTACCCCTTGAGTGCTAATTAAAAGTGCAGACCCCTGGTAACCTACCCATGACTTACTGAATCAGAATCTCTAAGGGTGGGGCTCAGGAGTCAGCTTTTTTTTTTTTAAGATAAAACACCTTGATTTATTTATTTATTTATTTTTGGCTGCGTTGGGTCTTCATTGCTGCGTGTAGGCTTCCTCTACTTGTGGCGAGCAAGTGCTACTGTTCGTTGTAGTGCTCGGGCTTCTCGTTGCGGTGGCTTCTCTTTGTTGCGGAGCACGGGCTCTAGGCGCGCAGGCTCAGTAGTTGTGGATCGCAGGCTCTAGAGCACAGGCTCAGTACTTGTGGCACACGGGCATAGTTGCTCCATGGTGGGATCTTCCCAGACCAGGGATCAAACCCATGTCCCCTGCATTGGCAGGCAGATTCTTAACTACTGCGCCACCAGGCAAGTCCCAGGAGTCAGCATTTTAATTATTCTTCAGGTAATTCACGTGCATGCCAAAGTTTGAGAACCACTGCCTTAAAACTCCCCTGGGTAAGATTATGAAGCTGGAGATGGGAGAACGCCTGAGGAGTTGTGGGCAGGGAACAAAGTTGAAGGAGGAATGAATCTGAGTTGGGAACTGGTGAAGACACTTAGCCTAGAAGATTTCTTCAGCCCCTCTTGAACTGGGGATCCTCCAAAGAAACACTGTCTCCCAGGAGATCAAAGTAAATCACGGAAGGAAAGGGCCTCGGGAACAGGGCTTACAAGAAGGCGAATTTGTCCTTGGACAGCTTTGCCGAAACAAAGCCATTGTCTTGATAGGGGATGAGGAGCCACTGTTTTCTGGGTTGGGTGCTATCTAAATATAGACACCAGCCTGTCAAGGCAAGAAAATCATCTGGAATTTCATCTGAGTTGCCATGACTACCAGCTGATGTAACTGAGCTTCTCTGTGCTGCTCTGGACCAGTCTGGCAGTCAGGTGAAGCTCATCGTTCTCATTTGCAGTGACAGCTTAATTACCTTGGATATCGTTTTTGCATAACTTATTCAACTTGTAAAGTTGGGCTTTTGCATTCAGACAGACCTTAGTTTGAATCCTAGTTCTGCCATATGCGCCCATGTCTCTGACCATGGAGTGGAAGGGTATTAAGGGATGGGTCTGTGGTCTTGGAAGGTGTGTCCTACCTATTCCTGCAGCTAACTCAGAAGAGTTGGGGAGCAAGCCAGCAGCTCCCTGGTTAAGAGAACCCAGATTCCTGGGTAACTGATGCCTGCACGTCCAAGAGGGAACTGCAGTGTAGGCAGCTGGCTATTCTTATCAAGCTCCAGTAAGCAATTCCCATTAGTTTAAAATAGAAATGTTGCAGTTGGGGAGAAGTAGAGTTATAGGCTGAAATATTAACTGTCGCAGAGGACTGACTGCTGGGTCTCTTTTCACTTTGGAAAAGTGGTACCTCTCCAGTCTTCTGAGAGTTTTGAACACATTGGCCAATCTTCAAGTCATCCTCTGTGCTCTGAGATTATGAAGGGGGTTATTGTAGTTTCCAAGCTACTAATAGAGGAAGCTAAAGGGAAGAGGGGTAGTGGCAGACAGGGTGTGTGTTTATCCTGGGCCTAGAGACAGGACTTGGGTCTCCTGAAGCTAGGCTAATGCTGTGTCCTAGACCATGCTTTGTCCCACATTTGAATCTGGAAGCTTCCATTTTCATATGTGGCCCACATAATCCAGTCTGGATTATATTTTTAAAGTTGGTTAGCAAGTCCTGGCTCAGTGACGGGGAGGGTCTGGGGAAGCTCTGCCTTAGTGTTCTTTATGTTCGACAGCTTTAGAATACATTCTAATCAGCCCTCATTGGTTTTGTTTTCGCCTTCTGTGCAGATCTGGAGCCCATACAAGCAGCCAGGATGTACCGGAGATCTGGATGGTCGGATTGAGGATGATTCTCGCTGTCTCTATACCCACGAAGAGTACATCAGCCTTGTCCTGAACAGTGGGAGTGGCCTGTCCCACGACTACGCCAACCAGTCTGTGCAGGAAGACCCCCGGATGATGGCCTTCTTTGACTCCCTGGTGCGTCGCGAGATCGAGGGCTGGAGCTCCGACTCAGACAGCGACCTCAGCGAAAGCACCATCCTCCAGCTGCACGCAGGGGTCAGCGAGCGTTCGGGCTACACCGACTCCGAGTCCTCGGCCTCGCTGCCCCGCTCCCCTCCGCCCACAGTGGATGAGTCTGCTGACAGCGCCTTCCACCTGGGGCCCCTGCGGGTCACTGCCACAAATGTGGTGGCTTCAACTCCGCCACCGCCCACGTGCGAGGATGCCACCACTCGCCAGCAGCGCCTGTCTGCCCTGCGGCGCTACCAGGACAAACGCCTCCTGGCTCTTTCCAACGAGTCCGATTCAGAAGAGAACGCCTGTGAGGTTGAACTGGACACAGATCTCTTCCCCCGGCCACGGTCTCCCAGCCCTGAAGACGAGTCCAGCAGCTCCGGCAGCCCCAGCAGCTCCGAGGATGAGGAGGAGCTGAATGAACGGCGAGCGTCCACCCGGCAGCGGAACGCCATGCGGCGCCGGCAGAAGATGCCTCGAGAGGAGAGGCCTGGTGCCCCGACCAAGCCCACTGACACCTGCATTGGAGAAGACAACTATGATTACCCCCAGATCAAAGTAGATGACCTCTCTTCTTCCCCCACCTCCTCTCCTGAGCGGAACACGTCCACTCTGGAGATTCAGCCAAGCCGAGCATCGCCAACTTCCGACATAGAGTCAGTTGAGCGCAAGATCTATAAAGCTTACAAGTGGCTCCGCTACTCCTATATCTCCTACTCAAATAACAAAGAGGGAGAGAGCTCGCTTGTGTCTGGGGAGGCAGATGAAGGGAGAGCAGGAACCAGCCACAAAGACAACCCAGCCCCTTCTTCCAGTAAGGAAGCCTGTCTAAACACGACCATGGCCCAGAGGAGCCAGGACCTGCCCCCCGCAGGCCACAGCAAGGACGCTTTTAAAGAAGGGACTTCTGCCATAAATCCCAGCAATGGCCCAGGCCATGAGCCCAGCGGTCACCCTTGGGCTGAGGCACCAGAGGACACCTCTCAGGACACGAGTAACACTGGTGGCTCTGTAGAACACTCTTTTGAGACCAAGAAGCTCAATGGAAAGGCCCTGAGCAAGGCCCTGAGCAGCCGGGCTGAGGAGCCACCCTCCCCTCCTGTCCCCAAGGCATCTGGCTCCGCTCTCAGCAGCGGGTCTGGCAACTGTCTGAGGACCCAGTCTGATGACAGTGAGGAGAGGAGCCTCGAAACCATCTGTGCCAACCACAACAATGGGCGCTTACACCCCCGGCCCCCTCATCCCCACAGCAACGGGCAGAGCTTTGGGGAGCTGGAGGCGGTGGCCTGCTCGTCCCCAGGACGTTCGGACACTGATCATGATAACTTGTCCCTGACGGCGATGCTCCTACACAAAGATTGTTGTGGGTCTGAAATGACCTGTGAGACCCCCAGTGCTGGAACGAGAGAGGACCCCACTGACCCCCCAGACACAGACAGCAGCAGGGCTGTTCATGGCCATAGTGGCCTCAAAAGGCACCGAATCGAATTGGAAGACACAGATTCGGAGAATTCCTCCTCAGAGAAGAAATTAAAAACATGATAAATACAAAGGGAAAACAAAAAGCTACGAAAAGTAGCTTTATAAAAATTTTTAAATCCTGTTTAGTGAACACAGAGGAAAGGAAAAATAGTATTAAAGGCACATAAAACCAGGGCCTGAAGTTTTGTGTCTGATGCTGCTCCCTTCTATTCAACAATGGGTCTGATGTTTAGCTGGCCACTGGCTGTGCTGTGTTAAGAAAGGGAAACAAATCCAAGTGACTCCTTTCTAGTAAGACTTGAGCATAGTGTACCTGTGCAGATTCTGTTAAAGTAAATCCTCGTTGAGATGTTTGACTTGTTCTTGTGTGTGTGCGCTGGCATGTGTGAGCTCATTGTCTCAGACTTTTCTTTCTTTTCTCCATCAGAAAGGATCTGTGGATCTGTATTTTCTGCCATCTCACCCCATTTACATGCCATAGGTGTTCTGGTCTTAATAATGAGTGCCTGCTAAATCAGGTTGTGTTGCCAGTGAGTAGTGGATTTATGCTGAAAGAATGGAGACGAGACTGGAAATAGACCTTCAGCCCACTGGCTGTGCTGGAAAGGAAAGCATGGTTCCTTTCTTAAAGAAATCTTCCATGTTTTCTCAGTAGCACTTCTTCGTTGATCATTTAATGTAGACGTACTAAAAGTGGAGCGTTTTTAATGCTAATGAGAGGTTAGCACTTAAGATCAGATTTGAGAGAACATAGATAGACCCCTGATAAATTTCACTGGTTGCAAATTGAGCGATGGCGCAATACCATACTGTAGGGAGGCCATAAAATATGACTAGTTATGGGTAACACTTTAACAAGTTAGGTGCTAGTTCCTATGAGGCACTCAGAAAGCCAGCAGGCTCTTCCTGACCGCGTGTGGTGGCATCTAGGCGTATTGAAAGAACGGGAAAGACAGCTCTCGAGAGATTTGTGCTCAGACTACTAAAGTGAATGTTATAGGTGTGTTAATGAAGAAGTATAGGAAAGGGCAGAGTATGGTACTGCCTTCATTTAGTTCAACCCAAAATGGTCAGAATTGGTGGAACTGGCATCTTCCCTCAGGCTTGCTGTCCACAGAGACTGTGGTGTTCTGACTGGATCTTGCAGAGCAGGAGGCATCTCGAAGTAACAGATTCTTATTGAGTAGGTCTGTTAGGAGGCAGAGAGTATGGAGAGAGGAGTCACTGGCTCTGTTTCATTAAGGTAGATAAAGATTGAGAGAGGAAAAGACCAGGAGCCTTTCAGCATTGCAGTGGTGGTCACACTCACTTGGATATTAATGAAGGCCTGTACAAGACGGGAAGACCTAGGATGACAGATACCTTGTTGGCGTGGATGTCATGAAAAGGCAGGAGAATACTGGGAAGAAATGAGGGAGAGAGAGAACACTACAACTTTCTTGAGCACAAAGGTGCTAGACAATTAGGAGACCAGCGGCACTGGCTTAGAGAGGACCTAGCATGTGACTGGTGTGGCCTCACTGATCCAGCGTTCTTTTTAGGGAAGGACCCGTCCTACTGGAACTGGGACCAAGGGGAGACAGCCTGTGGAGGATGATGACTTGGGTGAATTTAGTCACTGGGGGAAGGGGGGTTATTTATAAAGGAAGGTTGTTGATCTAAGCCAAAAGGAGATATCACCTTGCTAAGCTTTGTTAAAAGAAAGATGTGCCTGGTGTGTGTGATGTGACTTGGGTGTAAAAACATTGGCTTAGGAGAAGGAGACCAAGGAGTGTGAGTAGCAGTGGGGATGCTTACAAGTTAACAACTGTAATCTCAGTTTTACAGTTTTACGGGGAGTGGGAAAGTGATTCTGTAACCATTAGAATTACTTTAATCTGTAATCAAAACGGTTCTATGATTTGTCTTTGACTATTCACAGATAATTGTAAATTCTGGTTTTATAAGCCCAAGTCATTTTACATTTGCTTTTCCAAAATTTATTAAATTGGAATTTTTTAATCCTTTATATACAAAAAAAAAAAAAAGATATAATCACTCAGTGTGTGTTTCTCTTCCCCTTCCTAGTCAGCATTCCCCTTCCCAGTCTTTTTGTTTTATATTATTTAATCTAGTCAGTAGCTAGCCACTTCTGACTTCTCTAAGGACAATCCGCATATCTTTCTGGAGAAGAAGTAAAGTTCCGCTGGGAACTAGCCACTTGGTAGTTACTGTTCCCAAATGCAGAACTTGGTCTTTTCATGTTAAGAGCCGTTATCTCATTTGGGTACTCAAAAGAGAAGTCAAAGTTCATTCTGGTTCAACTTTAGTATCCAAGAAAGACATTTTTAGCAAGGATGGCTTCCATCCTTGGGAGACATCCCAGGTTCAGCTTCCAAGAGATAGGCCCCACAGCATACCCACAGAAGCAGGCTGAGGAGTGCTTGTCTCTGTAGCCATTCCACTCTCATTTCCAGAAATCTTCTTTCTGATCATGGAGAGATCAGAAGTGGTAGTTCCTGCCACTACCACTTCCAGGGTCCCTTCGCCTAAACTTGAGACGCCAACTTTGGAGGCACATTTAATCCTCAGATTCTTCCATGATAGGTATTTTTACTAACAGGGCAGATGGCACTGATTAGGTTATGAGCTATTCAAAAGTGCCTCTTACAGTTTTTTTCCTGCATCCTGTACATAAAATTTTAAGTGGCTGGTCCAGATTTATAAAACCTTCCCTCCACTTTATTTTCCACCTGGTTTTGTAAATGATTCCCATGTCTCTAGGACAACAGGTAAATGAGTTAAATGAATAGTGGGCTTGGGGCAAAAGAAGGTTGCAACTGCGCTTGATTTACTAAGCCCGGAGTCCCTTGTTTGTCAAGGTGCCTTCCTCTGCTGAAGCCTTACCTCCTCACAAGCCCCGCCTCTCTCCCAGCAACGCTAGCTCTTCTCTTGTGTATATGCAAATAAACCTATTATTCACTTCTAATGGCTTCCTCTTCTCTTCCAGGGAAGACTTGGTTGCTTAGACACCCCTCCTCCTTCATTTCTTTCCTGTTTTAATTCTTGCCTAATTGAAAACTTGATTCAGAGCCACACTGAAGACTAGAAGAAAAACTGCGGTGCACTACATCTATGCCAATGATCATTGTCACTTCTAGGTGTTGGGACAAAGGTTACATTGGGACAACAACATTTGGAGTAGGAGGAGGTACCTAACTGGTCTCCTTCACCAGACTTAGACAGACTCAGGATAGTGAAATCCTGGAATTGACTCTTATTAGCTGGAACTGAGGGAATGATGCAGTGAAATGACATTACAAACAGCCTCCAAAGAATTATGTTTTCTCATGTTTCCAAATATCAAGTTGCTTTTCCTGCCCTGTCCCAGACATGCATTGCAAACTTTTTTTCTTAACAGAAAGAAAAAAAACCCCACCTTATATATATATCCTATCTGTAAAGCGGCCTCCTTCAGTTAACTGAAAAATTCTTGCCAAGCAAGACTCTTGTGAGGAAAATCTATGCTTCCAAAGGAAGACTGGCCTTCCCTTAGGGCCTAAGCAAGACGATGTGCCAGCGCTGAAATACTAAGGTGAGGTAAGGCTCGGTGAGTCCAGACTTGCCCACGGCAGCAGGATAAGGGCTTCGGACAAGCTGTATGGTTTCTCTCAGGTCGGGTGTTTCAGTCTAAGTGCTCGTTTGTCCTTGAGCACTCATACTAGAGTAAAAATAACATTTAAGTGGCTTGGAAGTAAATTTGAAATTCTTCAAAGAACAGTGCTTCCCACATGCAGCAGAAGAAAAATGTATATGAGAAGAAAATCTAAGCCATCTGCACCCTGATTGCAATTCACTGTTAGTACAAAGGTGGTAAGATGCTTCTCAGAATGGAGGCTGACAGGCAAAGGTAAACTTCACTGGGGCCAGCACTAATGTGGCCAGGGACAACAGGAGGAGTTGCTCAGTTCTGTTCACTCAACAGAGTTTACTTGAGCTGTGCAGAAGGATCCTGCAGTGCTTATCTACAAGACAGTCACGTTGTAAGGAAATCGGGTATCTAGTATTTCATATTAACTAAAATTGGGAAGTGACTCTTTTCTGGAGCCCAAAGCCATGAGCTAATGGAATATTCCAGCTGAAGTACAGAATGCTAGCTTTCAAGACTCCCTGTGTCTGGCTTTGTTAGTACCTCCACCAAGGCTGGAGAAAGGCAATAAAATACTAAGATATCTGGGTGCCAATCCAGATCCTTAAGCATGAGAGACGTTCTTGGGAACGTCTAGGGAAGCTGGCATGGAAGACATTCGGAGGGAAGGAGAATAGGAAGACTGCAATAGAAGGAATGAAATGCTAGGTGCCTTCAAACTGCTTTCCAGATCCACAGAACTAGTATTGAACATGCGATGGATTGGCCTTTAAAACACTAGGTCATAAAGATTCTTGAAAATCCCTAAGTAAGGGAATTCCCTGGCAGTCCAGTGGTTAGGACTCTGCTCTTTCACTGCTGAGGGCCCGGGTTCGATCCCTGGTCGGGGAACTAAGATCGTGAAAACTGTGCAGTGCAGCCAAAAAAAAAAATCCCCAAGTAAATGCAGGATTGGTTTGGGAGAAATTCCCTTTGCTGGAATGCATAAATTCCATGAAATAACAATCATATAATGACCTGAGCACCAGCACACTTAAACATGTACCTAGAACAGGTGAGTGTGTGTTTTTGGCAATTGGCATAGGCTTTCAAAGGGTAACATCTCCCTGTTGGACTATTCCTAGGCACTATGGCTAGCGACACTATTTGGGGCCTCCCCCTACCACTTTTTTAACTTATTTTTTCTTCATGTCTCAGAGTCAGTATTTTCTAACATTTCTAGTCTCTCCAAGACCCCACCTTAAATTGCTAAAGCTAATGTCTGTTCTTTTCTCTTCCTCCTGAGAGAGACCTGTGAGTTGGATGGAAGTGACATTGAAGTAGCAAAAGAAGTGGATTCTGTACTGATTTCTTCAGTGGAGTAGCATCATGAACCTTGGGCAAATCACTCAGACTCTTTGGAACTGTGAAATGGAGGTCCCTGTTAAGTCTAAAATCTCATTCTTTCCATCTCATGGCCTGTCTACATCCTGTTCCAATGAGTTCTCATACCTGAGCCATCCCTCTAGTGCCCACCAGAACCAGTCTGTGAGCCAAGATCTTTGGCAAGTGTACAACTGCTCGGAGCCTCAAGCTGCTCATTTGTGAAATCGGGGGAAGAATACCTGTCTCAGCACATTGTTAGAGTGTTAAACATGTGGGCACACGTGTGTGTGTGTGTGTGTGTGTGTGTGTGTGTGTGGCTTTGAACAGAGCCTGATGTATGGAAAACACTGAAGTGCTTGCTGTCATTAGCATATCCTCTCTATTCTGCTCTCAGTGCTTGTTGAAAGCAACGTGCACACCACAAAGAAGGCTTTTTTCAATGGGGTCTGCCAAGGAATATAGAAACAGAGAAAGAACTTACTGTTTATTAGCAAACCTTACTCTGAAGCCACAGGAAAGAGTAAATTATCCCCATTATAGTGGACCTGACTGGAGCTGAGTTTGGGGACTTAGACACCACCTCCAACTTGGGGAGCCAACTGTCTAAAGGCTCTGTCTGAGAACTTCAAAAAAAAGCCAGCCTTGGCTGACAGGGCCCACAGATCCTTGCTTACTACAGCAAGTCTTCAGGGGATGGGGGAGAACTAGCAGATTTCATTAAACTGCAGTCTTAATATGGTGGGACTGGAGATGACCCAGACCTCAGGAGCTGGGACAGCAAACTTCTCTCTGGCCTTCAGAGTTAAAATTCCCCGATCTGGCACTGGGCCAGCCCTAGAGAATCAGAAAAGTGGCAAGCCATGGAAATGTTCTGTGTTTGTGCCTGAGAGAAGTTTTGACCGGAGTTTTCCATGCAGGACTGTTTCGCATGTGTATGTGTGTTAAATATTCTGTAACATCTGATTCAAGAAGAAGCTAAACCGTAAAAAAGCCAACAGTAGTCTGACTAGGCCAAGGGGAAAAAGGGTCAAGAGTTCAGTCCCGGCCCGCTAAGCCCTCAGGACAGATCAGGAATAGAGATTTATTTAAGAGCACATGTGCGGCCTTGGAGAGGGCAGACAGAGGAATATGAGAGAGGAGGGGTTTGAATTGCTGGTGGAAAAGAGGCAGTGGAATTATACTTGGGGCGGGGGGGAAAGCTTTTCAAATAAAACACATCTGCCAGAAGAGAAGCTAGAACAAGGGTAGGGAAGAGTGGTCCTGAAGGAGGTGGGGGTGCTTAGCTGTATCGTCCGGTCCAGTGCCCTCGTTTTTGAGATGGAGAGCCCGAGGCCAGTTAGTGGCTTGGCCTGGCCTCTGAGGCTGGTGCTCTCCTCACATCTTGCTGTTTCTAGATGTGGTTCTTTGGTTGGAGGGGGCGCTTACCTTCTTTCCTTGACCTTCCCACCCTCAACCAGTGTGACTCCAGCGGGGGCTCTGCTGACAATATGCAGCTGTAGCAAGGGATTGAAGATGGCCTGTAAGGAGGAAGCGCAAGGAGGGAAGAGCCTGTGCAAAGGGAAACCAGAGTCCGCTGAGCTTGGACCACCCTCACCCCCAGAAAATCAGCACCAGGGCCCTTAAACTCAGACTAACGTGACTTGTCCCTGCACCTCTCAGCAACTCTGGAGGCTCCTAGGTTGCTGAATGCGTCTTGATGTTTCAGCGCCCAGAAATGTCAACAAATCTCTTGGGTGAATTTCAGAGGGGAGCAATAAACATGTTGGGAGACTGGAAGAAAAGATCAAAGGGACCAGAGTGTGGGAACTGAGGTCGTTAGGTTTTAGGTACACGAGCGCTCAACAATGGGAGAAGACTTTTCCAGTTGTAAGCACCCAAGGACCAGAAGAGGAAGGAACAAATCTTAAATGGAATCTGCCCAGCTGCAGGCCAAAGAAGACTGGTTCAAATTGCTGTGTTCCTCTTGGCTGCTGGGTCCTGGTAAGATCTTTTTCCTAAACTAGCTCTGAGAAGCAGCTTACCGTTCAGATCCCTTCATCTTTATCTGAGTTTTAAACTTCCCTGCTCAAAGGAAATTCCAGCCCTTTGTTCCTCAAGCACCTGCCTGGGTTGGAATTCCATGGGCAGGTGCTACCTAGTTTAGCCTTACTGGGGAAGGCTGGGCAGCCCCAGTAGGTGGAAGAGCTGGCAGAGACTCTGCCTCATTCCGATCTGGCTGACCATGGGGGCAAGAGTTGACACAAAGGCAAATTTGTCCTTCTCTTCAGGCCAGTGTCCAAATCCTACAACTTCCCCAGCTTGTCTTTCTGCCGAGAGACCAGAGAAGATGTCCTAGGCTTGGGCTCCTACTGAGTCGGGGTGCTCTGTGTCTCCCTCGTGAGGTCAGTTGAGTCCAGTCAGCAGCTACATCTGACCTGCTGACCTCCTCTCTTCTCCCCTAATTTGGGATCCAGTCGGCAACCTCGCTTCCCCCTAAGACAGGAGAGTACACTGGAGGTATCCCAGAGGGGTGGGGGTTAGGAGCCCCTGCCCGCTAAACATCCACGCTATTTTTACCTCTTCATCTCTCAGGTCAATATGTATGAAGAATTCGGGGAAAAGACAGTTCTTGGATTCCACTCGGAAGGGAGGGAAGAGGATGGTTGGCTGGGTTGATCCTGATGTTGGTACCCTGGACAACAGGAGCCAGGGGGAACCAGGAAGAGGGATGGGGGCATGAAAAGACAGAGGACCACTGGTTAGCATGCCTCTGGGGTCTCCTTTGGAAAACAGTCGAACTTAGGAAGTAGATGAAACCGTTGGAGCAGCAGGCTTAAGAGGCAAAGCTCTGACTTCATTCAAGAGGATTGGCTCATGTGTGTCCGAGATCAGTTAGACCTTCTAGTTATTTATTTATTTTATTTATGGCTGTGTTGGGTCTTCGTTGCTGCACGCGGGCTTTCTCTAGTCGCGGTGAGTGGGGGCTACTCTTCATTGTGGTGCGCAGGCTTCTCATTGTGGTGGCTTCTCTTGTTGCGGAGCACGGGCTCTAGGCACGCGGGCTTCAGTAGTTGCAGCATGCAGGCTCAGTAGTTGTGGCGCACGGGCTTAGTTCCTCCGCGGCATGTGGGATCTTCCTGGACCAGGGTTCGAACCCGTGTTCCCTGCATTGGCAGGCGAATTCTTAACCACTGCGCCACCAGGGAAATCCATAGATTTTTCTCTTTTTAATGGGCATTGGCTCTTGTGATTGCTGATGCAGGGAAAGATCAAGGACTCTACCATTTCAGCCCTGGGTGCCTTTGGGGCCAGGGACAAGGCCTTGGCAGTCAGGAAGATCTCTGGCCAGGCCCTTGCCAGTAACACTTGACCTTATGACCGATGACGGCCTCTTCAGGAGGCCTCTTCAATTCCTGGACGGTACTCAAGTCCGAGTGTTCCCACCTTCAAAATCTAGAGTAGCCGGTAGCCTCTTTAAGGTGTTCTCTAGGCCCGGAGGGCAGGACCACTATACCCTGCAGCCTGTGGAGTGCCTAACCCTAGAGGTTGCTATTCACACTGTGGTCCACATGACTGACCCCTCCCAGCGCGATGGGAGGCACCACCTGCTCAGCTGCACACTGTGGTCCTGCCAGCGCCATCCAGTGGAGCTCCCAGTCCAGAAAAGGAGGCATGTGAGTCCCGGGGTCTCCTCCTTCATGCTCTCCTTGCCGCCACACCAAGTGCACTACGGGCTCCCTCCCTAGAGCGTTCCCCTCCCCAGTCTCCCTTCCTTCCCCCTCTTATGAGCAGCATTTAGCTCAAGGACCAGGTCACTGCAGAGGTGGGGGTGGAGGGAAAGCTTGAGCCCAGCACACATCTGTGACACCTGCTGAGCTGACGGTCACAGGGATTTTCTTCTTCTCAGTCCTCAGTGTGACTTCAAGGCCTAGGAGAGTTTCAGCTGCCCAGTTTTCCACGCTGCTTCTAACATTCAGTCCTCCCCACTTGGACACGCTGTGGGTCCTGCTCTGTGAGGGGCAGTGAGATCAGAGGGTGAGATTTGAGAAGCAGCTTCTGCACCATCCCTGCCTTCTGGTAATCAGACCCTCCTTTGCCCCTTTCCCCCCACTTCTGGGCATTTCTCTCCTGCTGCTGCTTCCCGTCAGTCCCAGCAGAGAGGGAACTAACAAGCTTATTCTAACTCTCAACTGTCTCCTGAGCTCTGTGTCCCTTGCTGGTGCCAAGAAACCTCCTTCCCCCATGCTCTGAGTCAGAGCCCAGCCACCTTAGAATAGCAGAACAGTGAGTCAGGGAGAGATGAGGGCCATGGTAGGGGGGACTGTGAGGGTCCAGGGTAGCCTGGGGTTGTAGGCTATACAAAGTAGAGATGAGGCTTACCTTGCAATGTTACTGTCTGGGTTAGTGGGGGGGGGGAAATATATATATATACACATATAAATACATATGTACATATATATGGGTGTGTGTGTGTGTGTATATATATATATATCATCTAGCACAACATCCATCATGAAGTAGGCACTGGGTAAAGAGAGCTGCTATTATTGTCATCATAATCTTGTCTTCTTCCAGGTCCAGTGACCTGCTGACCTTTGGCTTCATGTCCATGATGCCGGTATTAAGTGAAATGTCAAGGAAAAATGGAAGTAGGAAGTCCTGGTGACTTCTCCAACTGTGTCCTCTCCTCTTCCTAATCTATTCCCTCTCAGCATTTATGAGAAAGTGACATGGAAATAAAGCTCAGTGTTTTGAAATGCTGGGTTCTTTCTTTGTCCTAAATACTTCCAAATAGAGCCAGCCACAGAAGCCGCTCCACAGAGCTAGAATTTGAAAACCAGAAGCCAGTGAGGGGAAAGAAGTGGCCACAGGCAGAGGGAGCCTAGACCCTCACAGCCACCGCGACTCCTCCCCGCTGTCCGCCCCATGCTTCCAGTGACTTACTGGGATTGTCCAGCAGAGCTTTGATCTGTCTGGTAGGAGTATGGCCTTCACTTAGGAAAAGACAATAATGAGAAATCCAAACTTAGCAAACCAAAATGAGGACAAAGGGACTCATGTTACATACAAATGGATTCTTGGCAAAAGACTTCGGATGATGCTGCTGTGTGAAAAGAGGCACCCCTGGGTGTAGGGATGTAGGGTAAGCTCTGAGCGAGTCCCTTAAAAAGAAACCACTCCCCCAGGAGACCCAGAGTGATGTGTTAGCCCTGAGCTTTGCCCAGATGGTTGATCCTCCCAAAATGTAGGAAGTTTCCCCAGGGAAGAAATTTCACAGTTTCCACTATCCATAAGGATTTTAATCTCTCTCTAGGAAGTCACCAGAAATCCGAGGGAAAATTCCCAGCTGATCCCTTGAATCCTCCCTTCTCTTCCCAGTTCCTTGGTACTCCTAGTGCTGGGGAGGGTTTAAGGAGCCAATTCCCTCCCAGCATTTCCTCCCCAGTTACAAAACACGAAAATGGTCATTGTAGGGTCAAAGATCTTTGCATCCCAAGAACAAAAGAAAGTTTTTGGAACAGTAGTTTTTCTTCAGAATTTTTATCCACAAGGGATAGATAAAGAACAACCTTACTTTATGAGACCAGGATGTTTAAATGAAGACAGTATCCTAGAAACTTAGCAAAGTGATGTGAGACATGAAATAAAAAGATGTGTCTATCTCTGTCCTTCAGTAGGCACGGTGCATCTCAGTACTGGTGTCCTGAGGCTTTGCAAATCAGGATGGCGAGTATCTGGTTTGGCTATTATTTCCATGTGGGGAAAATGGAGGAAAAGAACAATTCCGATTCCCTGCAGCCCCAGTCTTGTTGCCTGCCAGCAGTGGAGATTGTTCACAGTCGGGCGCTACTCAAAGTAAGTATACACATATTCTATTGATATGTCCCAGCAATCCTCTCCTGGACATACATTCTAGACATTCTCACCCAGGTTCTAAAGGGGACACATACCAGATTCCACTGTGGGTTTGCATGTGGTGCCAGGGAAGTGGGCAATAAAGTGGGAGTGGAGGTCCAAAATGTGGTAGTAGCCCACCCCTGAGGACCTACAGCAGACGGCACAATGGACCAGATGTACTGCTCTTGGCAACATACATGCATCCCAAAACCACAGAGCTGAGTGAAGAAAGTACAGAATAAGGACTGCAATATAATACAACCACATGTGTAAATTAAAAATGCACGCACACAAGAGGAACACACATTTATCATAAACACATAAAACAAAAGATACACATTATGTAAACTGGAACAGTTACCTATGTGGGAAGGAACATGAGAATGGGGAACAGAGGTGAATATATAAATAAACCAGGACCACACTAAAACTTGTACACGAATGTTCATATCAGAATGATTCCTAATACCCAGAAATTGGAAACAACCCAAATGTCCATGAACTGATGGATACATGAAAGTGGTATATCCATACAATGGGGTAATGTTTGGCCATAAACAGGAATAAAGTGCTAATTAACGCTACAACGTGGATGACCTTTGAAAACATTATGCTAAGTGAAAGAAGCCTGCACAAAAGACCACATATTGTGTGACTCTATTTTTATGAAATGTCCGGAATTAGCAAATCTAAAGAAACAGAAAGTAGATTAAGGTTGCCTAGCGCTAGGGGGCAGGGGGTGTTGAGGGAAAATGGGGAGTGACTGCTAATGGGTGTCAGGTTTCTTCCTGGGGTGATGAAAATGTTTTAAACTTAGATTGTAGTGATGGGTGTACAGCTCAGTATATATATCAAAAACCATTGTTTTACACATTAAATGGGCAAGTTTTATGGTATGTGAATTATATCTCAACAGAGACTTTTACAAAGAAAAACAGGAGGGGGAGGGTATGCTTAAGTGGTTGCCTGTGGGTCCTTCCTCTTTGTGCTTCTGGTTTCATAGGGAACTGGGTGAGGTTCACCTACCTTAACCCTGCGCATGGGCCATTGCCCTCAGATGTGCGCATTTGCCTCTGGCCCTTCTGGCTCAAAAACCCAGCACTGGCCAAAGGCTCCCTGGAACTGAGTCAAAGCTGACTCCAGGACAGGACTGACCAGCTACATGCAGACCATGTCCTCCACTGCCCAAAGAGGCTCACTGCCAGCTTGGGGTGGAGGGTTTCCTCACAATAGAAGTTGGAAGGGACATTCAGGGCCTTTGGTGTTCTATTAACTAAAAGTAAGTTTATCATCAGTCAGCAGTGTAACTCTAAGAAGACATATCTTTCCTTCCTGGCTTTGTCATACTTAACTTCTCTGAGCCTCAGTTTCTCTCTCTGAGAGATGGGCATATAATTACCTAGAGCAGTTTGGGATAGTAAACTGAACCTGCCTTCCAAAGAGACAACCACATATACTAATACAGTCTTGAATTTGGCAAAATTGGTAGAAGGCTCCAGATCATGGGAAGTAAAGCATAATCTTAATTGAGAGTCTGTTATGTGCCGGACAGTGGTGGGTGCTGGGAAACAAAGATGGGTGGAATGGTTTTAGGAGTCAGGTATCTTGGGTACAAATGACAGAAACCCAACTTAAACTGACAGCAGCAGAAAAAGGGAATACAGTGGCTCAGAAATGAGCTGAGTGGTAGAGACTCCTCTCCTCCTCTGCATCATTTTCTGTGGATGGTCCGAGAAAAATTCCTATCCCTCCTAGCTTACTGACCTAGGTGGGAGATGAGAGAATCTTTCAGCAGATTCCTAGTCTCCCTTCCTTTGGAAACAGAGTGGGTATGTCCAGTGCTGTAACTACAGTCGAATGGAAATGCAGAGAAGCCAATATCCTATCAGGAAAAATCTCAACACTTTTAAGCCTGAAAGGAGTCTCTGCCCATTAGGAGATTAGTAGTGGCAAGTGACAGAAAATGGGGCTTAAACTGCATGGAACAATGATGGTGACTTATGGGCTCTCCCGTAACTGAAAAGTTCTGGGATAGAGTGGCCTGAAGGTTTATCAGGGCTCTATCCCCTTCCCTGCAGTTCTCTCGCCTCTGCCCTCCATGTGTGTCTGCTCTGTCTCAGGCTGGCTGCCTCCATGGCGGTGAGGTAGCCCTCATCATCAGTCAGAGCAACACACTGCCTTGTTCCCATCTGGGGATAAGGCAAGAGCAGCTTCCTGCAGTCGCTGAAGGAAAGTCTGTAAAGGGTGGCTCTGCCTGGACCACCACGGCCTGGGCAACGCCCATGTCAACTCCTGAGACCGTGATGGGCTGATGTGCTTCCATGAGTCAGAATCCACCTGGAAAATCACAGCTCACTTCCCAGTGGGAGAGCGTGGAAGGACATGGAGAACACGAACACAGTGCTTCCCACAGGGTCACAGATCTCATTTACAGGAGAGGATATGGGGGCCAAAGCTTGCCCAAGGCTCCACATCTGGTTTGTGGCAAATCTAAGACCAGATGTCAGTGGTTTTGCCTACAGTTGGCTGCTTTTGAATTAATAATAGAATAGAAGACCTTGATGGGAAGCAAACACCCCATCACTAAGGAGATTCAAGCCGAGGCTTGATGGCATCCTAGCTACAAAAGGAATTACCACACTGATTTCCAAGGGAGGACAGAGGCCTCTGTTACTGGTGCTCCGTGGGAACAGCATGGGGATGAGACAACTAATCTCAGGAAGGGATAGTGGAGATGGGGCTCTGCAGCAGGGCTGGGCTCATCCTGTCCTCTTTCCTGGATTTGTAACTTCCTGAGAGAGCCTGACTCCCCTCTGCTTTCCCCTCCTCCCTGCCCTTTTCCCAGGTTGAGATGGACAAGCTGGGGCTGGTAATTGTGTTGGTTCAGCTTCTTCCCTGGCCCTGCCAGCCCAGTAATCTGATTTCCAAGGGACGAGGGATGGCAGGGCCCAGGCTCAGGAAGAAATCTCCTCCCTTGTGTCCATCGGGCCTGTTAATTTGATAGAACTACTTGCTGAGCTTCCACAGAACCCTCATTAGGAACAAATTTCATCTGGTTCCCACAGCCCTGGCCCTGAAGAGCTCTCCAGCTCTCAGCCCAGAAGAAACTTCAGCTTCCAATTTAATTTCTGCATAAGGAAATTGTCTTTATTATAATAATAGCAACCAGAGATTGAGCACCTACTGCATGTCAGACACAGTACCGGGTGCTTTGTATCTGATGACTCAGTGTGTGTGCTGTTAGACTTGTGAATTCACAGGTGCTCCAAGCTAGGCTCTTGGCTAATGATCCCCTTTGTCACATGATTCTCCCTCCATTTGAACGGATTTGCTCTTGGGCCTGGGACCTTTGGCCATATCTGAGGATTGCGTGATCCTCAGTGTTTCCAGGGCAAGATGGCTGCCTGAGTGAAGCAGGATCTGACCCAAGTCTCCTCTCCTGCCCAAGGGTTCCTGGTGTCTAACAGGTGCCAGCAGCCACTCAGGACACCCGTTGGAGCTCACCTTCACCATCCCGCCCCATCACCATAACAACCACCTGTGGCTTCAAACCCTGTTCTAAAGCTCATCTGCCAAGCATCATGGAAGGTATGTAGCTCAGTGGAAAGAAAGACGCTGGGCCCTGGAGAGAAGCAGCTTTGCCACCTATCAGCTACGTGACCTTGGACCAGTTATCTAAACTCTGAGCTGGGGCTTCCTCATCTGGGAATGGTGAGAGTGTAATCTACCTTAGAGGACATTTGTGAGAATTAAATGAAGTAAAGGATATGCAACCTAGTCTCCAATTTCACTGTGTGGGATGGGAATTATTAATCACCCCTGGCTCAAGTATTTTCCAAGGGCCTGAACCACCTCTATGCCTGGCCATCTGGCCCTACACTTTGACTTCCTCCCCAGGAATCCCAGGATAATCACAGGGTTGTGGGGCTGTGGAGGGATTGCCAGATTGCTCATCACTTGGAAACTGCAGTCACCTGCTTGTTCTTTGAGGGTCCCTGTCCCCACAGAGCTCATGTTTTTATGACACAGATGACAGATAAGTAAATGAATATATAAAGTATCATGTTGTGACATGCTCTGTCCCAGTGGACATCAGGGAGGCTACAGGGACCCCAGCTAGGGTGCTGGTGTCAGTGCCACACTAGGGAAGTGACAAATGACTTTCCGTGCACCACTCCACCCAGACAATAGGCACCTGCTTCCCCAGGCCATCAGCCTGCTACCTAAGTCAGTCTTGGTGCCCACAGGTACAGCCTCTACCCCAAAGAAGCCTCTTCTCTCAGGCTGTTTCTGGGGTCAGACCTGGGCTCAGCCCCCGGCTTCTGCTGCCCAACATTGTCATGAGTGCAAATTCTGGGCAGCTCAGGGAGATACCGACTCCCCCTCTCAAAGAGCGTCACGACTGGCTCCCCTGCCTCTTTTGAATCTATTCAGATGTCACCTCTCCCAGGAAGTCTTCCCTGACCACCTGTTCTAAATTAGTCAGCCTCACACATGACCCCCACCCCACTTTCCCCCATCCTAACTGCCCATCTCCTTAGCCAAAACTAACAAGTGAGTCCAACGAGGTCACATGATACAAAGTCAATATACAAAAATCAATTGTATTTTAGGATTCTTTTTTTTTTTTTTTTTTTTTTTGTGGTACGCAGGCCTCTCCCAGTTGTGGCCTCTCCCGTTGCGGAGCACAGGCTCCGGACGCACAGGCTCAGCGGCCATGGCTCACGGGCCCAGCCGCTCCGCGGCATGTGGGATCTTCCCGGACCGGGGCACGAACCCGTGGCCCCTGCATCGGCAGGCGGACGCTCAACCACTGCGCCACCAGGGAAGCCCTAGGATTCATTTTGACTTAACATTTGTATAAAGTGTGAGGTAAGGGTTGAAGTTAGTTGTTTTCATATGGATATCAGGTTGTTCCAACACCATTTGTTGAAAACATTATTGTTCTCCATAAAATAACCTTGGCACTTCTGTAAAAAATTTCACTGACTATATATGTATTGGCTTATTTCTGGCTCTATAATGTTCCATTGATCCATATGTCTATCTTTATAGAAATATCACATTGTCTTGATTATGTAGGTTTGTAATAAGTCTTGAAATCAGACAAGTCTTCCAGCTTTGTTATTTTTGTTGTTTTTTGGCCACATTGCTTATGGGATCTTAGCTCCCTGACCAGGAATTGAACCTAGGCCCTCGGCAGTGAAAGCGTGGAGTCCTAACCACTGGACTGCCAGGGAATTCCCTCTTCTTCTTTTACAAAATTGTTTCAAATATTCTAGGTACTTTCTATTTCCACATACATTTTATTTTTTATTTAATTTTTAAAGTTTTGTATTGAAGTATAGTGATTTACAATGCTGTGTTAGCTTCTGGTGTACAGTAAAGTGATTCGGTTCTATATATATATATATATATATATATATATTCTTTTTCATTATGATTTATTACAGGGTATTGAATATAGTTCCCTGTGCTATACAAGTAGGACCTTGTTGTTTATTTTATATATAGCAGTTTGTAAATTTCCGCATATATTTTGGAGTCAGCTTGTCAATTTCTATGGGAAAAGAAAAAGAAAAAAGCCAACTAGCAGCTTATTGGGATTGCTTTGAACAATTTGCAATTGAAAAATAGCTTAATTTGAGGAGAATTGATATCTTAACAATATTGTGGCTTTCGATCCATAAACATGGTGTATCTGTCCATTTAATGTTCATTTACTTGGTCTTATTAAAATTTTCAGTGGAATATTTTATAGTTTCCTGTAGAGAGTTCCTCACATATTATGTTAAATCTATCCCTGAGAAATCAAGTTTTTGTGTTATTGTAAATTGTATTTTTATATTTTCATTTCTAACTATTTATTGCTAATATATAGAGATACATTTGATTTTTGTATATTGACTTTGTATCATGTGATCTTGCCAAACTTATTTATTAGTTTTGGTAGCTTTTTGTAGGTACCTTAGGACTTCCAAAGTAGACAGTCATGTTGTCTTTGAATAAGGATAGTTTCCCTTTCAACCTGTATAGCTTTTATTTGTTTTACTTTCCTTATTGCACTGTCTAGGACCTCCTCTACTGTGTTGAAAAGAAGTGGTGAGGTGGTCATTTTTGTTCTTTACCCAGTCTTTGGGGGAACACATTCAGTCTTTCACCATTAAGTATTATATTGGCTGGAGATTATTCATAGATGTCCTTTAACAAGTTAAGAAAGTTCCTGTCTATTTATTGTTTACTGAATGGCTTTTGAATTTTGTCAAAAAATTTTATAACTCAAGTGAGATGATCATATAGTTGTTTGGTTTTTTTTTCAGTGGCGCTAGTATGGTGAATTACATTGATTAATTTTCAAGTGGTAAAAAAACCTTTCATTCCTGGGATAAAACTGATTTGGTCATGCCTCATTTCCCTTTCTATCCTATTGCCAGATTTGATTTGTTAAAATTTTGTTAAGGGTCTATGTTCATTAGGGATTCACTTTTTTTTTGTGTGATCTTATAATCAAACCTTTTTTTCTGATTTGGGTATCAGGGTAGTGCTGGCCTCAAAATATGAGTTGGGAAGTGTTCCTTTTTTTTTCTTTTTTTCATTTTCTGTGTAGAATTGATTCAATTTCTTCCTTAAATGTTAGGTCTGATTTACTATTAAAGCCATCTGGACCTGGAATTTTCTTTATAGGAAGATTTTTTAAAAAATCAATTTACTGATGTATTGTTTATGGCTGCTTTCACACTAGAAAGGCAGAGCTCAGTAAATGCAATGGAGAACATATGGTCCACCAAAGCCAACAGCACTATCTTTCCTTCCACAAAAGAAGTTTGCCAACCCTGCTCCACAGCAGTGCCCTGTCCATATGATGGCTGCTTGAATTAATTCAGCTTCCTTGAAGAGGCTGACTCTGAGATGGAAACTGAGCCAAGTGGTTGACAGGGTCTTGGCGCTCCTGCCAGGTTTTAGGCCTGAGCCTCTGAGGTGCGAGAGCCGAGTTCAGGACATTGGACCACCAGAGACCTCCCAACCCCACGTAATATCAAACAACGAAAGCTCTCCCAGAGATCTCCATCTCAACGCTAAGACCCAGATCCACTCAACGACCAGCAAGCTACAGTGCTAGATACCTTATGCCAAACAACTAGCAAGACAGGAACACAACCCCACCACTAGCAGAAAGGCTGCCTAAAATCATAATAAGGCCACAGACACCCCAAAACACACCACCAGATGTGGACCTGCCCACCAGAAAGACAAGATACAGCCTCATCCACCAGAACACAGGCACCAATCCCCTCCACCAGGAAGCCTACACAACCCACTGAACCAACCTTACCCACTGGGGGCAGACACCAGAAACAATGGGAACTATGAACCTGCAACCTGAGAAAAGGAGACCCAAAACACTGTAAATTAAGCAAAATGAGAAGAAAGAGAAGTACATAGTGGATGAAGGAGCAAGGTAAAAACCCACCAGACCTAACAAATGAAGAGGAAATAGGCAGTCTACCTGAAAGAGAATTCAGAGTAATGATAGTAAAGATGATCCAAAATCTTGGAAATACAATGGAGAAAATACAAGAAATGTTTAACAAGGACCTAGAAGAACTAAAGAGCAAACAAACAATGATGAACAACACAATAAATGAAATTAAAAATTCTCTAGAAGGAATCAGTAGCAGAATAACTGAGCCAGAAAAACAGATAAGTGACCTGGAAGATAAAATAGTGGAAATAACTACTGCAGAGCAGAATAAAGAAAAAAGAATGAAAAGAATTGAGGACAGTCTCAGAGACCTCCAGGACAACATTAAATGCACCAACATTCAAACTATAGGGGTCCCAGAAGAAGAAGAGAAAAAAAAGGGATGGAGAAAATATTTGAAGAGATTATAGTTGAAAATTTCCCTAATATGGGAAAAAAAATAGCCAAGGCCAGGAAACGCAGAGAGTCCCATACAGGATAAATCCAAGGAAAAACATGCCAAGACACATATTAATCAAACTATCAAAAAGTAAATACAAAGAAAAAATATTAAAAACAGCAAGGGAAAAGCAACAAATAATGTACAAGGGAATCCCCATAAGGTTAACAGATGATCTTTCAGCAGAAACTCTGCAAGCCAGAAGGGAGTGGCAAGACATATTTAAAGTGATGAAAGGGGAAAACCTACAACCAAGATTACTCTACCCAGCAAGGATCTCACTCAGATTCGACAGAGAAATTAAAACCTTCACAGACAAGCAAAAGCTAAGGGAATTCAGCACCACAAACCAGCTTTACAACAAATGCTAAAGGAACTTCTCTAGGCAAGAAACACAAGAGAAGGAAAAGACATACAATAACAAACCCAAAACAATTAAGAAAATGGTAATAGGAACATACATATCGGTAACTACCTTAAAAGTAAGAGGATTAAATGCTCCAACCCGAAGACATAGACTGGCTGAATGGATATAAAAACAAGACCCATCTATATGCTGTCTACAAGAGACCCACTTCAGACCTAGGGACACATACAGACTGAAAGTGAGGGGATGGAAAAAGATATTCCATGCAAATGGAAATCAAAAGAAAGTTGGAGTAGCAATTCTCCTATCAGACAAAATAGACTTTAAAAAAAAGACTAATACAAGAGACAAGGAAGACACTATATAATGATCAAAGGATCAATCCAAGAAGAAGATATAACAATTGTAAATATTTATGCACCCAACACATAAGGGTGCATAAATACATAAGGCAAATGCTAACAGCCATAAAAGGAGAAATCGACAGTAACACAATAATAGTAGGGGACTTTAACACCCCACTTTCACCAATGGACAGATCATCCAAAATGAAAATAAATAAGGAAACACAAGCTTTAAATGATACATTAAACAAGATGGACTTAATTGATATTTATATGACATTCCATCCAAAAAAAACAGAATACACTTTCTTCTCAAGTGCTCATGGAACATTCTCCAGGATAGATCATATCTTGGGTCACAAATCAAGCCTTAGTAAATTTAAAAAATTTGAAATCATATCAAGTATGTTTTCCTACCACAATGCTATGAGACTAGATGTCAATTAGAGGAAAAAGTCTGTAAAAAGTACAAACACATGGAGGCTAAACAATACACTACTAAATAACGAAGAGATCACTGAAGAAATCAAAGAGGAAATCAAAAAATACCTAGAAACAAATGACAATGAAAACACGATGACCCAAAACCTATGGGATGCAGCAAAAGCAGTTCTAAGAGGGAAGTTTATAGCAATACAAGCCTACCTCAAGAAAAAAGAAAAATCTCAAATAAACAATCTAACCTTACACCTAAAGGAACTAGAGAAAGAAGAACAAACAAAACCCAAAGTTAGTAGAAGGAAAGAAATAAAGATCAGAGCAGAAATAAATGAAAAAGAAATGAAAGAAACAATAGCAAAGATCAATAAAACTAAAAGCTGGTTCTCTGAGAAGATAAACAAAATTGATAAACCATTAACCAGACTCATCAAGAAAAAAAGAGAGAACACTCAAATCAATAGATTTAGAAATGAAACAGGAGAAGTAACAACTGACACTGCAGAAATACAAAGGATCATGAGAGATTACTACAAGCAACTACATGCCATTAAAATGGACAACCTAGGGACTTCCCTGGTGGTGCAGTGGTTAGGCATCGGCCTGCCAATGTGGAGGACATGGGTTCGAGTCCTGGTCCGGGAAGATACCACATGCGGCAGAGAGACTAAGCCCGTGTGCCACAACAAATGAACCTGCGAGCCACAACTACTGAAGCCCACATGCCACAACTACTGAAGCCCACTCACCTAGAGCCCGTGCTCCACAACAAGAAAAGCCACCGCAACGAGAAGCCCACACACCACAACAAAGAGTAGCCCCCACTTGCCGCAACTAGGGAAAGCCCACATGCAGCAACAAAGACCCAATGCAACCAAAAATAAATAAATAAATTAATTAATTAAAAAAAATAAGACAACCTGGGAGAAATGGATAAATTCTTAGAAAAGCACAACCTTCTGAGACTGAACCAGGAAGAAATAGAAAATATAAACAGACCAATCACAAGCACTGAAATTGAAACTGTGATTAAAAATCTTCCAACAAACAAAAGCCCAGGACCAGATGGCTTCACAGGTGAATTCTATCAAATGTTTAGAGAAGAGCTAACACCTATTCTTCTCAAACTTTTCCAGAATATAGCAGAGGGAGGAATACTCCCAAACTCATTCTACGAGGCCACCATCACCCTGATACCAAAACCAGACAAAGATGTCACAAAGAAAGAAAACTACAGGCCAATATCACTGATAAACATGCATGCAAAAATCCTCAACAAAATACTAGCAAACAGAATCCAACAGCACATTAAAAGGATCATACACCATGATCAAGTGTGGTTTATCCCAGGAATGCAAGGATTCTTCAATATACGCAAATCAATCAATGTGATAAACCATATTAACAAATTGAAGGAGAAGAACTATATGATCATCTCAATAGATGCAGAAAAAGCATTTGACAAAATTCAACACCCATTTATGAAAGAAACCCTCTAGAAAGTAGGCATAGAGGGAACTTACCTCAACATAATAAACGCCATATATGACAAACCCACAGCCAACATCGTTTTCAATGGTGAAAAACGAAACCATTTCCACTAAGATCGGGAAAAAGACTAGGTTGCCCACTCTCACTACTATTATTCAACATAGTTTTTGAAGTTTTAGCCACAGCAATCAGAGAAGAAAAAGAAATAACAGTAATCCAAATCAGAAAAGAAGTAAAACTGTCACTGTTTGCAGATGACATGATACTATACATAAATAATCCAAAGGTGTTACCAGAAAACTACTAGAGCTAATCAATGAATTTGGTAAAGTAGCAGGATACAAAATTAATGCACAGAAATCTCTTGCATTCCTATACACGAATGATGAAAAATCTGAAAGTGAAATTAAGGAAACACTCCCATTTACCATTGCAACAAAAAAATGAAGTACCTAGGAATAAACCTACCTAAGGAGACAAAAGACCTGTATACAGAAACTATAAGACACTGATGAAAGAAATTAAAGATGGTACAAACAGATGGAGAGATATACCATGTTCTTGGATTGGAAGAATCAACATTGTGAAAATGACTGCTACCCAAAGCAATCTACAGATTCAATGAAATCCCTATCAAACTACCAATGACATTTTTCAGAGCTAGAACAAAAAATTTCACAATTTGTATGGAAACACAAAAGACCCCAAATAGCCAAAGCAATCTTGAGAAAGAAAAACAGAGATGGAGGGATAAGGCTCCCTGACCTCAGACTATACTACAAAGCTACAGTAATCAAGACAGTATGGTACTGGCACAAAACCAGAAATATAGATCAATAGAACCGGATAGAAAGCCCAGAGATAAACCCATGCACATATGTCACCTTATCTTTGATAAAGGAGGCAAGAATATACAATGGAGAAAAGACAGCCTCTTCAATAAGTGATGCTGGGAAAACTGGACAGCTACATGTAAAAGAATGAAATTATAACATTCCCTAAACCATACACAAAAATAAATTCAAAATGAATTAAAGACCTAAATGTAAGGCCAGACACTATAAAACTCTTAGAGGAAAACCTAGGCAGAACACTCTATGACATAAATCACAGCAAGATCCTTTTTGACCCACCTCCTAGAGAAATGGAAATAAAAACAAAAATAAACAAATGGGACCTAATGAAACTTAAAAGCTTTTGCACAGCAAAGGAAACCATAAATAAGACGAAAAGACAATCCTCAGAATGGAAGAATATATTTGCAAGCGAAGCAACTAACAAAGAATTAATCTCCAAAATATACAAGCAGCTCATGCAGCTCAATATCAAAAAAACAAACAACCCAATCCAAAAATGGGTAGAAGACCTAAATAGACATATCTCCAAGGAACATATACAGATTGCCAACAAACACATGAAAGGATGCTCAACATCACTAATCATTAGAGAAATGCAAATCAAAACTACAGTGAGGTATCACCTCACACCAGTCAGAATGGCCATCATCAAAAAATCTACAAACAGTAAATGCTGGAGAGGGTGTGGAGAAAAGGGAACAGTCTTGAACTGTTGGCAGGAATGTAAATTGATGCAGCCACTATGGAGAACAGTATGGAGGTTCCTTAAAAAACTACAAATAGAACTACCATATGACCCAGCAATCCCACTATTGGGCATATACCCTGAGAAAACCAAAATTCAAAAAGAGTCATGTACCACAAAGTTCATTGCAGCTCTATTTACAATAGCCAGGACATGGAAGCAACCTAAGTGCCCATCGACAGATGAATGGTTAAAGAAGCTGTGGCACATATATACAGTGGAATATTACTCAGCCATAAAAAGAAATGAAATTGAGTTATTTGTAGTGAGGTGGATGGACCTAGAGCCTGTCATACAGAGTGAAGTAAGTCAGAAAAAGAAAAACAAATACCGTATGCTAACACATATATATGGAATCTAAAAAAAAAAGGTTCTGAAGAACCTAGGGCCAGGACAGGAATAAAGATGTAGATGTAGAGAGTGGACTTGAGGACACGGGGAGGGGGAAAGGTAAGCTGGGATGAAGTGAGATAGTGACATGGACATATATACACTACCAAATGTAAACTAGATAGCTAGTGGGAAGCAGCCACATAGTACAGGGAGATCAGCTCAGTGCTTTGCGACCACCTAGAGGGGTGGGATAGGGAGGGTGGGAGGGAGACGCAAGAGGGAGGGGATATGGGGATATATGTATATGTATAGCTGATACACTTTGTTATAAAGAAGAAACTAACACACCATTGTAAAGCAATTATACTCCAATAAAGATGTTTTTAAAAAAAAGAAATTATGAAAACATAAACTATGGGAAATTTTAGGAAAAAAATGTGTAAAAAATTATACAGATCTACCAGCAAAAAAAAAAGAGTCGTTTACCACAATGTTCATTGCAGCTCTATTTACAATAGCCAGGACATGGAAGCAACCTAGGTGTCCTTAGACAGATGAAGAAGGTGTGGCACATATATACAATCGAATATTACTCAGCCATAAAAGGAAACGAGGGCTTCCCTGGTGGTGCAGTGGTTGAGAGTCCGCCTGCTGATGCAAGGGACACGGGTTCGTGCCTCGGTCCGGGAAGATCCCACATGCCGTGGAGCGGCTGGGCCCGTGAGCCATTGCCGCTGAGCCTGCACATCTGGAGCCTGTGCTCCACAACGGGAGAGGCCACAACAGTGAGAGGCCCACATACCCAAAAAAAAAAGGAAACGAAATTCAGTTATTTGTAGTGAGGTGGCTGGACCTAGAGACTGTCATACCGAGTGAAGTAAGTCAGAAAGAGAAAAAAAAATGCCATATGCTAACACATATATATGGAATCTAAATATATATATATATGATTCTGAAGAACCTAGGGGCAGGACAGGAATAAACACGCAGATGTAGAGAATGAACTTGAGGACATGGGGGGGGGAAAGGTAAGCTGAGACGAAGTGAAAGAGTGGCATGGACAAATGTACACTACCAAAGGTAAAGTAGATAGCTAGTGGGAAGCAGCCGCATAGCACAGGGAGATCAGCTTCGTGCTTTGTGACTACCTAGAGGGGTGGGATAGGGAGGGTGGGAGGGAGACGCAAGACAGAGGAGAAATGGGGATATATGTATACATATAGCTGATTCACTTTGTTATACAGCAGAAACTAACACACCATTGTAAAGCAATTATACTCCAATAAAGATGTTAAAAAAAATCAATTTACTTAAAATTTTTTATATTGAGATAAATTCCACATAACATAAAATTCACCATTTAAACCATTTTAAGGTGTATAATATATTGGGTTTTTACTATACTCACAGCATTGTGCAACCATTCCCACTACCTAATTCCAGAATATTTCCATCACCCCAGAAAGAAACCCCACGCCTCTCAATTCCCTCTTTCCCCATCCCCTGGTGACCAGTAATCTATTTTCTGTTTGTACGGATTAGCCTATTCTGAACATTTCATATAAATTCAATAGTACGCCATGTGGCCTCTGTGTCTTGTTTCTTTCACTTAGCATAATATTCTCAAGGTACCTCTATGTGTATCATGTATCAATACTTCATTCCTTTTTATGGCTGGGTAATACTCCATCGTATGGACATACCACATTTTGTTTATCCAGGCATCATTTGATGGAAACTTGGGTTATTTCAACTTTTCGGCTATTTCAAATAATGCCACTATGAACATGTTTTTGTGTGAACATATGTTTTCAGTTCTCTTGTGGAATTGCTAGGTCATATGGTAACTCTCTTTAACTTCTTGAGGAACTGCAAGGACTGTTTTCCAAAGTGGCCACATGCACCGTTTTACATTCCCACCAACAAAATATGAGGCTTTTGAATTTTTCATATCCTTGCCAACACTGGTTATTTTCCACTTTCATTGTTTCTTTAAAAAAGAGTGGGCTTCCCTGGTGGTGCAGTGGTTAAGAATCCACCTGTCAATGCAGGAGACACGGGTTCGAGCCCTGATCCAGGAAGATCCCACATGCCGCGGAGCAACTAAGCCCGTGTGCCACAACTACTGAGCCTGTGTGCCACAAATACTGAAGCCCACATGTCTAGAGCCCATGATTCCAACAAGAGAAGCCACCACAATGAGAAGCCTGTGCACCACAATGAAGAGTAGCCCCCGCTCGCAGCAACCAGAGAAAAGCCCACGTGCAGTAATGAAGACCCAATGCAACCAAAAATAAAATAAATTTATGAAGAAAAAATGAGTATTATAGTCATTCTAGTAGGTGTGAAGTGGTATCTCATTGTGGTTTTGAATTGTATTTTCCTAATGATTAATGACATTGGCAATTTTTTATATCTTATTTGGAGAAATGTCTAGTCAAACCCTTCAAAGCCTTTTTTGTTTTTTTTTTTTGCAGTACGCGGGCCTCTCACTGTTGTGGCCTCTCCCGTTGCAGAGCACAGGCTCCAGACGCGCAGGCTCAGCGGCCATGGTTCACGGGCCCAGCTGCTCCGCGGCATGTGGGATCTTCCCGGACCGGGGCACGAACCCGTGTTCCCTGCATCGGCAGGCGGACTCTCAACCACTGCGCCACCAGGGAAGCCCAAAGCCTATTTTTAAATTGGGGTGTTTGTCTTTTTATTGTTGAGCTTAAGAGTTCAATATGAATTCTGGATACTAGCCCATTATCAGGTACATGATTTGTAAATACATTATCCCATTCTGTGGCTTTTCATTTCACTTTTTGATGGTGTCCTTTGATGCATAATAGTCTAATTTACTCTTCCCCCCTTTGGTTGCTTGTGAACTGTTGGTGTCATAATTAAGAAACTATTACATAATTCAAGGTCACAAATATTTGTATCCAAGAATTTTATAGTTTTATCTTATATTTAGATCTTTGATCCATTTTGAGTTAATTTTTTAATATAGTGTGAGGTAGGAACCCAACTTCGTTCTTTTGCGTGTGGATATTCAGTTGTCCCAGCACCATTTGTTCTAAAGACTGTTCTTTCCCATTGAATGGTTTGACAACCTTATAGAACATCAGCTGACCATAGGTGTATGAGTTTATGTCTGGACTCTCTCTGGCCTATGTAACTGTGGTCGAGTGAGAGAAGAGTGGTGGGAGACGAGGTCAGAGGAGTCAAGACCTGGATTGTTCAGGGTCTTGCAGGCTGTAGAAAGGATTTTGGCTTTTGTTCTGAGTGAGATAGAGCCACTAGAGCATTTTGTTCAAAGGAGTGTCATGATCTGACTGACATTTTAGCAGAACCATCCTGTGTGTGCTGCTGTGTAGAGAATAAACAGAGGGGCAAGGCCTGAAGTAGGAAGACCAGCTGGGAGGCTATAGTAATAATCCTGGCCAGAGAAGCATATCAAGTGTGAAAGCAAAGAGCATGGCCCAGCAAGTGCCTAATGCATGAACTCTGTCAGGACTGGGTTAGTTTCCAGGAGCAGAAATCCATCACCTAGTTGGTTCTAGGTGGTGGTTAATAGGACAAAAGGGAATCTGGATTTGGGAACCAGCAGGTCAGTGGGTGACCCACCTCCATAGGTCTCAGTGGTCCATCGTCTCTCACCTGCTCTCTCAGCGGACCAGCTTTCTCTGCTTGATCAGTATTGGGCTAGAGAGAGGAGCTGTCCTTCCCTAGTGTCCAAGGATGGTGCCCCCTCCCCTTTTAACTGGCCTAACTTACCACCATTAATTAGACAAAAGCAGCTCCTGACAGGCCCAAGTCTCAGCCTCTCAAAGGCCCTCTGTCCAGTGCTATTATTAATAATGATAAAAATATTTTCCATTTCTGTCTGTGCTTCCCAGTTTTTAAAGCCAGAAAGTAGCATATTCTAGGAGGCCAGAAAGCATTATGGTTAAGATGTGGTTCCGGAACCCAGTGACTGGAGCTGGAATCCCAGTGTTCCATCATCTATTAGTTCTGTGACCTTCGGAAAGTTGCTTGACCTCATTTACAAAAAACATTTAATATGTTTGTTTGAATAGCTAATCCATGCACATGTGTAATATTCAATAGGCATAAAAAGATATAGAGTAAAAATAATTATCCTCCTACCCCTGTCTCATATGTCATCAGTCCCCACACTGATCAGTTTCTTACTTAATCTTTTGGAGCCTCAATTTCCTCTTCTGTACAATGGGAACAATGATGTTTGCCCAACCTCCCATCCAAAGCTTTCATGGAAATTAAATTAAACAACCTGAGCAGAAGTGCTTCATTAGTAAGCTGTGAGCCTATACAAATGGAAGGAGACAGTTTATATAAGCCAGGGGCATGACTTTGAAACTTTAAATAACCAAAGTCCATCAGGCTGTCCTCATTGATCCCAGGTCTGGATTTTGTTGAGATAAAGCAAACTGATTTTATGGAGTCTTCCCGTAATTTTTGAACTGTCAACATCCTACTCTTTCAAATTCCAGCTTGGGTGTCACCTGTTCTGAGAGGCTTTCCCTGATCCTTGAGTGGATCCTTCACCCCAACTCACATGCACCTGCTGTTTTTGAGGCCCACAATCTCTCCTTTTGGAGCTCTCTGTGCTGCAGGAGGCCTTTCTCTTGTTTGTCAATACATGGCAATGTAGCCCTGAATGGTGGAGTGAACAGAGCTTGGACTTCGGTGTCACCACCTCGGGGCTATGTGACCCAGGCAAGCGCTTTAATCTCTAAACCTGTTTCCTCAGCCACAGATTTTGGTTAATAACTTTACCTCTAAGGCAGCAGTTTTGGTCTCAGGACCTGACACTTCAAGGAAACAACAGTATGAACACAGAGTATAAAGACCATAGAACTTTTATGTGTGTAGGTTATAGCTGTATATTTAGATATCCACATATTTACCATATTATTTATACCTATATATTTATTTACTCATAGATTTACCATATTAAACATTAAAGCTGAGAAATTAAAACATCTTTATTTATTAATTTAAAAATAACAATAGCTTTGTTGTACACCTGAAACTAATATTGTAACTCACCTAAACCTCAATAAAAAATAATAAAATAAAAAACTTAAACATCCAACCCATTGCATGTTAACATGGTTATTTTTAATTTTTCAAAGTTATTTGTGCTTTCCAAAACAAAAGATTTACTGAGAAAAAAATAATGTTCTTTTGTATTTTTGCAAGCTGGATTCTCATATTTGTTCTACCTTCATTATGCTGCAATATGTGCTTTTGGTTGAAATATATGAAGACAATCTAACCTCATGCAAAAAGTAGCTGGAAAAGGGAGAGGTACTGATGTTTTAGTGGCCCTTTCAAATTATTGTGGATAGTCTTCTTCGACACTATACCAAAAATCAACAAGTGATAGTTTCTTTTTTTTTTTTTTTTGCGGTACGCGGGCCTCTCACTGCCGCAGCCTCTCCCGTTGAGGAGCACAGGCTCCGGACGCGCAGGCTCAGCAGCCATGGCTCACGGGCCCAGCCGCTCCGCGGCATGTGGGATCTTCCCGGACCGGGGTACGAACCCGTGTCCCCTGCATCGGCAGGCGGACTCTCAGCCACTGTGCCACCAGGGAAGCCCGTGATAGTTTCTTAAAGGTCTCCTACAGCATGAAATCTGAACTACTCGATAATCTTTTCATAGTCTGTCATATTAAAATCCATGGGTCTATCTTACACTTTAAGTGGTTCTTTTTCCTATGCATGATTTCATAACTTTGTGCATTAGTCATTTGGAGAGTATTTTTTATAGAATATGCAAATCTTCCGAAAGTTGACACATCTCATTATCAACCTAGAAAAATCACATGCCTAATATCACTGCCGATTTCATCAGAAAAGTCTTTAAGCATGAGAAGCTGTCCAGATCATAGTGGCAGATACAAGTTTTCCAAACTTCTATCATACTGTTGTTTTCCTTGAAGCAGAGGGCTCATTTTGTCTATTTTCAACAAAATGACTGCCAAACATCCAGATATGAAGAACAATGGTTTGTCTGTCAAGCATTCCTTAGAACAAAAATGATGTTCCAGGAAAAAGGTGGCTAATCTAGCTCACAACTCAAACAGTCATACGAGTACTAGTCCCTGAGACAGTCGTTGAAAGGCAGCAGAAGTGCTTTCTGTGTACTTCCCACTGTCACACAGAATAGTAAAACATGTACTTGGGGGAGACTTAATAAGATGGATAATGTTTACCGCTTCATCAAGGGCATTCTTCAGTGAAACTGGAATCTTTTTGCTGCAGCTATGTGGTGGTGAAGAAAACAATGACCATTAGTACAGTTTGGTGCCACTGCCTTGATCTGTGCTAAGGCATCAGCAGTCTTGCCCACCATAGCTTTTGTGCCGTCAACGAAAATGTCAACACAGTAAAAAAGCAAATAATATCTTAGTATTATAATGAAAATACTCTAAACCTTTCAGGATCCCTTGAAAGGGTCTTGGGACCCCCAGGGGCCAGCAAAATACACTTTCAGAACCACTGCTAAAGGGTTGTTGTTAGAATTAGATAAAACGACGTCCGTAAAGCAGTTGCTATGGTGCCTGGCACACTCCAAGTGCTTAAATGCTAGCAGTTCTGTTTATTATTCAAATTGACTTCACATACTGTATCTCACAATGACCTCTCTGTACCTACCACATCTAGCCCAGACTGCCTTTGTAGTATTAGCTTCACTGGATTATACTTATCCATGAGTTTCTCAAGGGCATGTATCTGTAACCAGGAGGCCTGCCTACTGTCCAGCTCATTTAAATGACTAAATGACCTACTCATGGTAATTATGTCAATTCCTATAGATGAAAAAGGCTGAGTGTCTGAGATTGAGTGACTTTTCAGCTAGTGGCTGCATCTGTACTGGTAAGGTCAATGCTGAGGGGCGGGGGAGAGGCTTAGGCAGCAAATGGGGAATCCATTGGGAGTAAGGGGTAGAGGAAAGGCAGGGGAAACATTTGCCAAGTGTAAACACTGCAAACAGACTTCCCCAAAGGCCAAGCTTGCCCACTGCTGCCTACATGGTGTTTTAAATTTTAAATCCCTGAGGAAAATGATAGAGTACAAATGGGGAATTTGCAAAAGAGAAAATCCAAAAACTAAAAATGCACTTGAAGAGATGCTGAAACTCATGAGTAATCAGACAAATGCAAGTTAAAACAACAATGAGATCTCACTTTATACCTAATAAACTGGCAAAATTAGAAAGCTGAGTGACACCCAGCATTGGTATCAACATGGGTGGCTGGGAACTCCCATGAAATTTGGGTGAGCAGATCAGCTGATGCTGCTATTCTGAAGCATAACCACTCAGTGTCTAGTTAAACGAGGTATAGACCTACCTAGGACCTGCTCCTGCACAAGTATCCTATGTAAATTCTGAAACTGCTGCATAAGTTTGTATAAAACTGCATGAAGTGGTTCAACAGAGCAATGTTTAAGGATGATGAAGAACCAGGGGCGTGGGAAGGTCTGTCTCAGTGAAATAAATGGGTAAATTGTGGTTGATGTACACCATAGATTACTGTATCAGTTGGGTCCCTGCAGGAACCAGATGCAGGCTCAAAAAGGGTGACTAAAGATAGTCTTCAGTCAAGGTATGGGCATGATTCAGGGAAACGGATAAGGAATGGTAAAGCCCCAATCTCTAGCAAGAGGGGCAAGTGGGGAGAACAACCTGAATCAACCAGAACTGGAGTCCTAAGGAAGGCCACCTGACAAAAGCTGTGGCTTATGTGGAGAAATGCAGCTACTGACAAACTGGACTAGCAAGAAAGGAGCCAGGGAGCAAATACCTGACCTCTCTCTTCCTGCCCTCTTATCTCTTCATAGTGCCCCCTGTTGGCCAATCCAATTGAAATTTGGAGAGCAAGGGAGCACATAGCAGGAAGGAGGAAGCTGAAGGGGCAGACACAGAATATCGATCAGAAGTATAATGCAGGGACTTCCCTGGTGGCATAGTGGTTAAGAATCTGCCTGCCAATGCAGGGGACACGGGTTCGAGCCCTGGTCGGGGAAGATTCCACATGCCGCGGAGCAACTAAGCCCCTGTGCCACAGCTACTGAGCCCGCATGCCACAGCTACTGAAGCCCACTCAGCTAGGGCCCGTGCTCCATAACAAGAGAAGCCACCGCAATGAGAAGCCCTCGCACCACAACAAAGAGTAGCCCCCACTCACCACAACTAGAGAAAGCCTGGGAGCAGCAAAGAAGACCCAATGCAGCCAAAAATAAATTAATTAATTAATTTAAAAAAAAGGAAAAGACATCAAGGCAATTCAATGGGTAAAGGAAAGTTATATCAACAAATTGTGCTGGAATAACAAGTTACTTATAAAAAAATGAACCTTGACTCCTATCTCGTACCACACACGAAAACTAGTTCAAATTGTATCACAAACCTAAACATAAAAAGCTAAAACTCTAAAGCTTCTGGAAGAAAACATAGGAGACTATCTTCACAAGCTTGGAACACGCAAAGGTTTTTTAGATAGGACACAGAAAGCAATAGCGATAAAAGAAAAAAATTGATAAATTTCTCTCTCCTTCCCCAAGTCTCCCTTCAGGGCTGGCATGCCTCCTCTCCCCACATGTTCCATACAGAGCCCTCACCCTCTACTCCCATCAGCACCATGTTTCTGAGGGCTTTGGGGGATCATTCACACAAATTTTGCCATGATTTACTCAACATTTCCCTTTAAACCAACTCACTCCCTTTTACTTAAATCTTGTCCAACCTTCTTTTCGCTTTGTCCTAAACAATCTTTGCTGTGAGATCCCTAGTTTGATAGGGTTTGATAGGGTTGTCATTTTTCTCTACTAAATATTAAAACAAGTCCCTATTAATTTTTTTTTAATGTGTGAAAAATCTAAAACTATTTCATGTACTGCACTTTTTTTTTTTTTTGCGGTACGCGGGCCCCTCACTGTTGTGGCCTCTCCCGTTGCAGAGCACAGGCTCCGGATGCGCAGGCTCAGCGGCCATGGCTCACGGGCCCAGCCGCTCTGTGGCATGTGGGATCTTCCCGGACTGGGGCACGAACCCGTGTCCCCTGCATCGGCAGGCGGACTCTCAACCACTGCGCCACCAGGGAAGCCCTGTACTGCACTTTTTACAGGTTCTTGTGAATGTGTGAATGGGCGTGAGCATGTATGTGTGTGTCTGAAGGTGTGTGTGGGCGGGTGAGAGTGAGCATGTGCAAGTGTTCATAAATATGTATGAGTGTGTGTGTGCGTGTGGGTGCACTGCAGGTGAGTGTAGGTGTGTGCATATGTGTATGTGTGAGTGTATATGAATATGTGAGCATATGTCTGAATGTGTGTAAATGTATGTGTTCCTGACTGTGCCTGACTGTGTAGTGTGTGTGAGTGTTGGGGTGGGATGGGGCTGGAGGAAGACTAGACTGGCTACATAGTGATGAGTCATAGTGGGAGGTAACCACCTCCCCTTGCCCCCCAACAGTGAGCCCAGATCACCAGGAAACAGGCAGGGCAAAGAAAAGGCATGTGGGCCACCATGCCCTTCAGCCACTTCCTGCTTATTATCCGCAGGCCCTCAGAGGAGGGGTGTGGGGGAGTGTCTTCTTGGCCAAGGGAGCACCTGGTTACAGCTGGTGTCCTGGTAACCATCACCAGGGACTGGGAGTACTTCTGGGAACAGCAGAAGCCAGCAGGCGGGGGCAGGTCCTCCATTGCTATATTTACAGGTCTGGATTTAGCACAAGACCTTGAGGCGGGGGACCGAGCTCCTAAATTTTCAATATGTTCATCTCCCTGGCAACCTTGTGCAAGGGATATTTTGTAGGAGCTCAGAGAGGTTAGATAAATTGCTCAAGTTCACACCGCTAGGATATTCAGAACCAGAGCAGGACCCAAGTCAAGGGTTTTTCCATTAAAGTTCAGACAGCATGGAACCCCCCAAAACCCCGTGGCAGCCATTCCTTGCACATGAGAACCTGAGCAGTAATGCCACGTGACACCAGATTTCGCTGTGGCTATAATCATATGGGTCTACCCTGTGGTCTCAGCTAAGTGGTTCTTCTGCCAATTTCCATGCCAAACCCCTCAGCCAGGAAGCAGCTGGTGTCATGTGTATGGAAATCTCATGAGTGGGTGACACTGCACACAGCAATTAGCATGCAAGGGCATTGATCAAGCAGAACTGACTTCAATTTGAAGTACAGGGGCAGGGTCCTGGAGGTGGGGGAGGGCCTCTGTGGAGGGACAGGGGTGGCCAGAGCATTATGTCTGGAGGGCTCAGGGCTGTGACTATTTAGCAACCATCATGGAAGCATTTCAATATTTAAATAATTCGGGCACATTCTGCATGTCAGTCTTGTACAAAGGATCCCAGTGTTTTCAATCTTCTCAGAGGTAGACGGTGAGGAAGCTCCTCTCTCTGTCCTTCCTCTGTCCGCTACGCCCTTGCATCGTAGATGAGCCCTTTAGTGCCAGGCACAATACTAGAGACTGAATCTCTGCCTGCACCCCAGGAGCTCCTGTCCTCCTTTTCTAAGAGATATTCTCCCAGGAATCTGGCGCAAATCCTAGGTTATAGAGGGGTCAGGTTGGTGCTGGTCAAGGTCAGTGTGCCCTGAGGGTCTGGGACGCAGGTCATTGTCACTGCGTGGAGTCCAGGGCAGAGGCATTATGCACACAGGGCCCTGAAGTTGGCTCTGGGACTCAGTCCCCCACCGTCTCATTTAGGCTTCACAGCGGCAAATGTATTCACAAACTTCGGGCTAAAGAAGCTTCACTTTAAAGAAAGTAGAGGAAACCCTGTGGCAAGCGAGATCGTGGGCAACTCAGGGTGGATGGGTATTTGGAAGGCCCTGGGCTTCTGCCTAAGGACCTGCCTTCCTCTCGCTCAGTGGTTCTCAAACTCAAGTGAACACGGGATCACTCCAGGGGATTAATAGTTAGGCATGTATTTTGGCATGAAATGGAGGAAAATGACAAACCTATCAAACTAGGGATGGTACAGCACTCTCCATGGCTGGTCCCGCGGGGCAGTGCTGGGCCCCCCTGCCACGGGCAGAGAGCTCCAGCCCTGTGTCCATCTGTCCGTCACTCCACTCCGAGCTCAAAGTCCTGGGGGAGGGAGCTGGAGTGACAACCAAGACTGCCAAAAGGAGAGAGATTCCCCCTAAAAAGAAAATCTGGGTGCTGCTTTCTAAAGCAGGGCAGAATGTATGCTGGACAGATGGATAACAGCAGACGTCCCCAACTGGTTTCTGTGGGAGGAAGGTGGTGCCTTGGAAAGACATGGACTCTGGGGCATGGACACCTGATTATGACCCCAGGCTTATCACGTCTGCTCTGTAACTGTGGACATCCTCCATTTATAACCGTGCCCAGACTTCCGGCAGCTCCTAAGGAAAAGCCCCAAATATTTTCAAGGCTTGGTGTGATCTGGTCCTGCTTCATGTCTCTTATCTGTCCCCAGACCCGTGGCTTGGGCCTGAGCCATCCCTTCTCTCTTCAAGCTCTTCCTCTCCCTCTCTTCTGCGTAATTAACGGAATTAGGCGGCCTCCTCAGCCTTAAGACCTCACTCAAACCCCCAGCTGCCTGAGGAAGGCCTCTGTATGAGTCAGGGTTCCCCAGAGAAACAGAATATCTCTGTCATCTCTAGCTCTGTAGATATAGAGAGAGGTTTTAAGGAATTGGCTCTTATGGTTGTGGAGGCTGGCAAGTCTGAATTTTGTAGGGCAGGTCGGCCAACTGGAAATTCCAGTAAAAGTTCATGCTGCAGTCTTGAGTCCGAAATCCACAGGGAAGCAAGTTAGAAACCCAGACAAGGACGGTTTCTATGTTGCAGTCTTGAAGCAGACTTCCTTCTTCTTCTGAAACCTCAGCCTTTGCTCATAAAGCCTTCAACTGATTGGATGAGGCCCACCCACAGTATGAAGTGTTACCTACTTAAAATTCACTGATTGTAAATGTTAATTACATCTAAAAAATACCTTCACCAAAACATCTAAGTGGTATTTGACCAAACAACTGGGTACTATAACCTAGCCAAGTTGACACATAAAATTAACAATCACACTTTCCCTGACATCTAGGGAAGATAAGCACCCCCTTCGTTCCCCCGCTTCCTGCTTACATGCTATTCTAGGACTGTGACTCCCTCCTTCATAGAACTATGACACTTCCTAATACTATCTGCTTAGTTTTGCTCTTCTCCACATTTTGCACTGTGTGCCTAAGGTGTGAAGTTTTGTTATTTATTCTCAGAAATTGGGTTGGGGTGCTTATTCAATCTGAAGATTTAGGTTTTTCTTCAACTTTGATCAATTCCCAGCCATTATCTTTTCAAATATTGCTCCTCTCCCATTCTCCCTCTGTTCTCCTGGGTATGCTAGCTAAGGTGTGCTAAATCTTGTCATTTTTTTCTCCTCTGTGTCTCTTAGCCATGGTTGCTTCCATATTTTTCTGCTCTTCATTTTCTCACTATGCTAATGGCAGAGTGATTTTTTTCAGAGGAATCATCCCACTTGCTAAATGTCTCTTTAGCTGTGTCTTATTCTGCTCTTCAATCTATCAATTTTAATAAATAATTTGTTAAAAATTGGGTTGGCCAAAAAGTTCATTTGGGTTTTTCCATAAGATGTCACAGGAAAACCTGAACGAACTTATTGGCCAACCCAATATATTTTTCATTTCTAAAACTATTTTGCTTGTGTTCCATCAATTTTTTTCATAGTCTCCTATTCTTTTTTTTTTTTTTTTTGAGAGTTATGTTTTATTTGGCAGGAAATTTTAGGACTTCAAGCTCAGGAGGCAGCATCTCAAGTAACCCTGAGAGAACTGCTCCAAGGAGGAGTTTTGCAACAAAGGGCAGGTAGTTGGGAACATCAAAAGGTTATTGTTAATTAAAGAAAACCAGATATCCCAAGTTAAGGAATTTAGCATCTTTCTATGTATGGGAAGATGCAAGAATCTGGGCTTACTGAAATCATTCCTTTGATATGCACCTCAGCTATCTGGGGCCAGTATCTTATGTTTTCACATCCATAGTTTCCTCAGGGTTTTCACATCCTGAGTTTCCTCAGGTCTCACTGTTGGGAGTGGCCACAGTTTGACGGCTGCTAGATGGCAGGTATTCTTTCCTTCCTGAGTTTCCTCAAGGCTCACAGGCTGGTTGGAGGGCTGTAATCGCTGATGACTGTGACATCCTTTGTTTACTGATATGGCAGGAAATATTCCATTTCTCAGATCCTCCTCTTGGTCAGGAATTCAACAAATATTTGGGAGACATTTCATGACCAAATTTTGTCCCAAGGCACTGGGACATAGTATCCTATTCTTTACTATTATTTCTTTTCTTTAAAAAATTCTTTATAATCACTTAAAATGTTTATTTTAGGTTTTCAGATTTTTTTGTATTCTTTCCATTTCTTAGGGGGTGAATTCTTCTGTATTTTTTGTTTATTTTAAAAAATACTTTAATATTTACTGATTATTTCTTATGGTAGTTTGTTTCCCTCTGTGGTTTATAATTTTTGATTGGGAACTCATCTTCGATGGGAGTTGTTTTGTTGTGGGATGTCTGTGAAAATGTCCTTACAGAGTACTTTAGGTTTTGCTTCTGTCCAGGTCCTAAGTTCCAGACTAACTTTTTTTAAAAATTTATTTATTTAATTTATTTATTTCTGGCTGCGCTGGGTCTTTGTTGCTACACACGGGCTTTCTCTAGTTGTGGAGAGTGGGAGTTACTTTTCATTGCAGTACACGGGCTTCTCATGGTGGTGGCTTCTCGTTTCAGAGCTCGGGCTCTAGGCGTGCGGGCTTCAGCAGTTGTGGTGCACGGGCTCAGTAGTAGTGGCTCGCAGGCTTTAGAGCACAGGCTCAGTAGTTGTGGTGCACGGGCTTAGTTGTTCTGTGGCATGTGGGATCTTCCTGGACCAGGGATCAAACCTGTGTCTCCTGCATTGGCAGGTGGATTCTTAAACACTGCACCACCAGGGAAGTCCCTGGACTAACTTTTATGTTAACTTTTTGGCACAGGAGTCCTGGGACCAGTGGCACACCAAGGAGGGGATGCAGTGGGAGCCATCTAACTCTCCCCTCCATGTGGGGCAGGCCTGGACCTTCCATCTTTCACAGGAACTTTTCTCCCACCCAAGCTCAGGACAGTGAGAAAATTTTGTTGCTCCTCCTGCCGGCCTGGTTGGTAGAGTTTTCCCAGGCTTCTTTTTCCCTGACTAGTTCTCTCTTTAAATCTCTAAGCCTTAAAAGGATAAGTTCAGAGGGATAAATTCCTGCCCTCCTGCCTCAAACAGCCTAGGGCTACCTCCTATCTTTGAAAGGGCCTTAGAACTCTAGGCTCCAGGACTTAGGGCCTTTATCTAGTCAAAACCCCATGAATCAAAGGCTCAGCTCTCACTCCTCATTCTGACTTTGAGTTCTTGCACTATCTTTGGAATCTGAGGATTTTCCTTTTTTTCTTTTGAGCTCAGCTGTGTATTTTCAAATGTTTTACTTGTGTTTATGCAGCACTTCTATATGGTAGCAAGAGAGGGGCTGCCTGAAATACTTCATCTAGCATGTGGCCAAAAGTGTTCTAATACATTGATCTGTGCGTTATCCAAGTAATACTAGTCTCCCCCACTAGACGGTAAACTCCATGAGGCAGGGAATGTGTTGGCTTTTGTTTCCAAAAAGGACTGAGCATATGAGTTCAATAAATAGTCTTGAATGAATGAATGAAGATACTCTCTCTGGAGACGTTAGTACCTAATCCATAGAGCTGTTGGGAGAACTTAGCAAGAGAAAGTATGTCAAATGCTTGGCATATGGTGTGAGCTCAGAGATGGTATTTATTAATCATGTCTATTAAGTCAAAGGCTCTACCATGATGGTTTCCCTGTAATTCAGCTCTCACCCCTCACCTCAGACTTTAGTCCTGGCCTAGGATAGCAGACAGGTTCTGTGGGTGTGGCCTCCTGACTTCTCCAGAGTACAAAGGTCAGCCCTTCCCACCAGAACAGCCCTAGCTCCTGGGTTTTAACCTGAGCCCCAAGGCCTGAATATGAACTGGCTAAAGTCCTGTCCTGTCTAGGGATCCCTGACCACGCCATTACCAGTGATCCCTTGTACAGCCCATTTTCTCTAGAAATCTCAGCTTTGAGAGGTTTGTTGAGGAAAAATGCATTTAATAAGTAATCATTGATGTATTTTTGCATTTTAATTAACCGAAGGCATTCAACTGCCTGGGCTTCCGATCAGCATGATAGGGTGAGATAATTTTAGCCCAAAGCAAGGAAACATAATATTTTCATCAGGCTGTGTGGACTCTCCTCCCATTTCTAACCCAGGGATTTGAAGACTCCAAATGATAAAGTCCTGCCCAGGGGGACCCACCAACAGCAGCAGTGCCTTGCAACTCAGAACCAAAGAGGACAGCCAGGGACTTCTAAGATGGCACCCAAGGTCAACCTTATAAGTATAGTTTCAAGAAACCAGGTGGAAATGGTGAGAGGCAAGAAGGGAACTGACAAGGCTTACAATAGGTTTTATGTAGCCTCAGGAAAACTAATTTAAAATGTGGGGTGTGTGTGTGTGTGTGTGTGTGTGTGTGTGTGTGTGTGTGTGAGGGGGGTCTCCTTGGGCATGTTGGAAAGTATACTCAACCAATGAGGGGAACTTTGAGCTATGGACTAAAAAAAATGAGATATATTAACTGCCTTTTACATATCAGTCACTTCACTTAATATAATTTCCTCAACACCTGTGAGGTTGGTACCACCCCACCACCACCACCACCACCACTTTACAAGTAAAGAAACTGAGTCAGAGGGATCTTAAGTAACCTGGCCACGGACATGTAGCTGGTAGGTCAAGAGCCAAACTGGTGTGACTCCCATGCCCAGTCTCTGGCCACCAAAGGACTGCCTCTCCTGTGCATGAGGAATGAGTTATAGGCACTGATTGCCAACTTTGGCTGCTTGCTGGAATCTTCTGAGGATGTTTAAAAAATATTGATGTCTGGGTCCAAACACTAGAGATTTTTTAAAAAATTAGTTAATTTATTTATTTTTGGCTGTGTTGGGTCTTCGTTGCTGGGCGTGGGCTTTCTCTAGTTATGAAGAGCAGGGACTACTTTTTGTTGCAGTGGGTGGGCTTCTCATTGCGGTGGCTTCTCTTGCTGCAGAGCACAGGCTCTAGGTGCACGGGCTTAAGTAGGTGCAGCATGCAGGCTCCGTAGTTGTGGCTTGTGGGCTCTAGGGCACAGGCTCGGTAGTTGTGGCGTGTGGGCTTAGTTGCTCCGCAGCATGTGGGATCTTCCTGGACCAGGGATCGAACCCACGACCCCTGAATTGGCAGGCAGATTCTTAACCACTGAGCCACCAGGGAAGTCCCGCCGCATGAGCTTCTAAGTCAATGGTGCTGGTGAGGAGAAGTTGAGAATTCTGAATTGGAGATGTGAAGCTTCGAGTCTAGACCCGGGGTGGGGGCCAGGGAGGGGAGGTAAGCTGGAGATAACATTTCATTAGCTTGTAGATGGGACTGACAGCCATGGGAGAGGTGGGATCCCTGGAGAAACTTAGAAGGGAGGGGAAGGGAAGTGAGGACTGGGCCCCAGGCCTCCACCATGGAGAGGTCAGGAAGAGGAGGCTGAACCAACCCAGGAGACTGAGAAAGAGGAGCCAGTGAGGGTAAGAGTGAAACCATGTGAGTGGGGTGTGCTGATGGGAGTGAGCTCAGACAGGCAGGAAAGAGGGAGGGCTTAACTGTGCCAAAAACTTCGATCAGCTGGTAAGATAGGGACCAACCTAAAACGCTGAGACTTACAAGTTGGAGGTCATGGGCAACCTTGACAAGAGAGCTTCAGAGGGGTGGTGGGGACTTAGACTTCACAAGAGTGAGTACAAGAGTGAATGGGACAGAAGGAGATGGAGTTACAAGGACAGACCAATCTACCTGAGGGATTTTGCTGTACAAGGGAATAGAGAAATGGACTAGCCCATTGGGAGAAGAAGGAGAACCCAGATGGTCACTGATGACCTTGCCGAGAGGTTTCAGAGCAGCAGACGTGACAGAATGGGGACTGCTGTGTTAGGCAGGAGGTCGGCATGTCTTCCCTGAGACTGAAGGAAAGAGGGAAGAAAGCGTAAATGTGTAGACATCTCCGAAGGAAATGGAGGGCTTCTGCCAGTGTTCTTTCTCTGTGGCCTGAAATTTCACCATCACTGTTTTGGAAACCTGACTTTCAGCAACCAAAGAGAAAGATGCCACCTGAAGAGGAGAGCCGAGATGGAGGCCGGTAGAGAAAGGTCCCCAAGGAAAGGATGAGCTCTAGTTACAGCCCCTTTGGCCTAAGGCTGCCTGTCAGGGTGGATCTGGTCAGAAAAGCCGGTCTGGCTGGGGCAGCAGGTGCAGGACAGCACATCTGCAGACAGTCTACAGCTTCAGGACCCAGGACTTTACCACTGGAAAATGCATTAATTTAGGAATCCCCCAGTTCTGGCTAGGGGCTGATGATTCAGAAGGGCTAATGGACCCTCGGTAGGAAAGAATCCTTCCTGCTGTTTCATGGTTCCCAGAGCCACACCTGTGAAATAATGAGCGTGACCTTTGCATCCAGAAAAGGGATGTACCAGTTGAGATGCCTCAAGCCAATAAAACAGTGATGCTTGCTACTCAAAGTGTGGTCCCTGAACCAGCAGCATCAGCAGCAACTGGGATCTCCATAAAAATACAGAGTCTCAGACCTATTGCATCAGTCTTACTTTAACAAAATTCCCAAGTGATTCGAATGTGTTCACCTAACCACTAACATTGAGAACCACTAACTTAAGCCATAAAGATGTTTACTTTGGGAGCTAGAATCCAGGGTAGATTCGGCAGCCCTCCTGATGTAATTGAGGACTAACAATTATCAGAGGGTTTGTTTTTTTTTTTAATCCTGATGCTTATTGCCTCATGATTATAAGACGGTTGCCACAGCTCCTGGAATCATGCACTGATATGACAAGGTTCAAAGCCTGGGAATGGGGTGAAGGGCCAAGGTGATAAGAGCTTGTTTTGTGAACTCTCTCCTTTTGTCAAATGGGAAAAAACTTTCCCAGAGCCCTGCAAGAAATGTCTCCTTGGTTCTAATTGGGCAAAGACTTGCCACCCTCACCTGCTAGGGCATCTGGGAAAGTGAATTTCTGGCTTTTCATTGTCCATAATAGGAAGCAGAATATGGAGGAGATGGGAAAAGGCTACTAGGCAGCCAGTCATCAGTGCGTGCCATAAAAGGCAAACGTGAACCATAAATGCACATATGGCAAACTTAACGCATTAAGTAATTCAGTAATTAGTTATGTAATTATTTAATGATAGAAAACAAAGGAGATCAGGGTCTCCCATTAATTTTGTCTTTAACTGATTTGATCAATTAATAGATCATTTTTTTTCTGTTTGATTGGTTTGCTTTATGTTTGTCCAGATCAAAAATCAAAAGATTTTGTTTAAAATACAAGCTTCTGAACTTCCCCAGTGGCACAGTGGTTAAGAATCCGCCTGCCAATGCAGGGGTCATGGGTTCGAGCCCTTGTCCGGGAAGACCTTACATGCCGTGGAGCAACTAAGGCCCTGTGCATCATAACTACTGAGCCTGAGCTCTAGAGCCTGTGAGCCACAACTACTGAGCCCGCGTGCTACAACTACTGAAGCCTGTGCGCCTACAGCCCGTGCTCCGCAACAAGAGAAGTCACCGCAGAGAGAAGCCTGAGCACCACAACGAAGAGTAGCCCCTGCTCGCCGCAACTAGAGAAAAGCCCGCATGCAGCAACGAAGACCCAGCGCAGCCAAAAAAATTAAATAAATTAAATAAAATTTTAAAAAAATTACAAACTTCTTTGAAGGCAGAAGTTCCTATCTGAATGTACTGTTCCTAGCTCTGTGTCACTACACTCAGTAAAAATATAGGTGAAGAGACCAAGAATAAGGTAGTCAACCACGTCTATTAATGCTCTTCAAACATAAATGTGCTGGCCACAACAGCTGCATAAAAAAACCCTTAGAATTTTAATACCCTTTACCACAGAAATTCCACTTCCGCAAATTAGTCCTAAGGAAATAATCATGAATGCATTTCAGAAACAGCCATTGACAAGCTGCTTATAAAAACTGGGGACAACTTAAATCTCCCATGAGTGGGTGTTTGTTAGATGATACAGCCATACAATGAGATACTAAACAGCTATAAAAAAAAATTGACAGCATTGAGTAGTATTTAATGGCAAGCGAAGATGTCCGCAATATATCATTAAGTGATAAAAGCAGTTTATGAGGCAATAAGTATACAGTATAATCTCATTTTAATTTTTTTAAACATAATTATGCTATGAAAAAAAAACACTGCAAGGACACACCACAGAATATTGCCTCTCTGGATGGCAGGATTATGTGAGGTTTTGATTTTTTCCTTATGTAATTTATTTTGTAAACATGTTTTATTTTGCTATAAGGAAAAAAAAAGTTAGAGAGGGTTTGTGGAGCTCTGATTAGGACCTAGGCTTCCCTTTCTCACCCCTTCTCCCTACCCCCAGGCTAAGCAAGAAGACTTCCCCTGCCAACTCAGAATGCCGTGGAGGCTTCTGGATACCCCTCCCACTTGGCCAAGTTTCTGTTTTGGTGGAAACTCTCAATGTTTCCATTGTCTGACTTGAGAGTGTTCAAATTATTCAGCTTAGTTAAGTAGGACTAGGTGTTGTTTTGATAGAGACTCTCACCCATCGATTTTCTTTACCTCTTGTTTGTTTTAGGAGCCACGAATGAAAAGGGTTGAAAGGGAAGGCAGCCCACCTTGCAGTATCTACGTCTGAAAGGCAGCCTTTCTGCTGGAAGAAAGGACAGTGGGGATGGCCTCTGGCTGGTGACTTTCCACACTGCCAGGTCCTTAGAGTCTTGAAAGCCAGCAAGAACTGTTTCTTCGCAGTAGTAGCTGCCTGGGTTCCAAGGTGAGTCAAATAATATCCCTTATCTAAGTAGACCAGATGGTGGTTTCATGAGTGGACATTTATCCTCTTAACTCAGATGTACGTTCCTACTCTGTGCCAGGTGGTTTTGTGGGGAGAGGGAGCCAGTCTAGACAGGTGACCATGGCAACCTCTCAGGGGTGGTGACATCTGAGCTTAGACTTGAGTGGACTTCCAGCCATGAGCAAATCTGGCAGAACAGGTTTCCAGACAGAGGAAACGACAAGGGGAAGGACTTGTGTGGGAATGAGCTTGGCCATTTCTAGGAAAGGAAGGAATCCTAGGAGGTCTTTTCCTGGGATAAATTCCCACAATGGGGTGACGGGACCAAAAGTTATAGACATTTTTAGACTCTTTATATATATATGTGTGTACATATATATCTCTCTGGATTGTTTCCAAAATGAACTTAACTAAGATCTTGTGTTCAATTGTTAACAGTGGTTATCCTGGAAAGTGGGATTCAGTGGTCGACCGGATGAGAAAAGAGACTTTAAAGTTTCTATCTTCTGCATGATTTGAATTTTGTGCCAAGAGTATACATCATTTTTATAATTTAAAGTGACCTAATGTTTTAGAACACTGGTAATAAGCAGGGTAATAGATATAGTGTTTTATTGTTCTAAATATCACACATACATATATAAATCCATTATATGTATGAAATATTTCATACTAAAAGCTTGATTTTTTATAAAATGTATTAATTTATATGCTAGCAGGTAGCTCTAAATGCGACAGTTTCACCACATATGCACAAGGATCGACGATTATTACTCTTTAACATTTTTGCCTCTTTAATTGGGTTCAGGTTCTAGTTTGCTCTGGTGCTAGACAGATCACTTTATCGTCTGTAGGTTTCAGTTTTTTTGTCCAATGAGAAGAAAGATCTGACCAAGCTCTCAATTCCCTAACAGAATTTTTCAGGAAATTTAATAAAATAGTATGTGGAAAGGCACTTAGTAAAATTTTAAATGCAATAGACTAGAACAGAGGAAAGAGAGAATTAGGAAGGAATTTCCACCTGGAATGGACTCCCCCTTTATCCACATCTCACCAAGGCCAGTGGCTTCTCAGTTCAGCCTTCCTGCACTCTCTCATTTACCCCGTTCTGTCCATTATCTAAATTCTGTCTCAGATGTTCTTAAACCTAAGGCTTTACAGTGTGACACATTAATTGTTTTGCATGCATTGATGATGACATCCCCCAGAGGAGGGTCCAGTGAAGGCATGGTGTCCTGAGGGTGGCAGTTTAGAGGAGAGGAGATAATTTGGGGGGAAAGGGTGGTCTTTCCCGATACTAAAGTTACAGAGAGTGGGATGGGTTGGGAAGAGTTTCAAATGAGGTTTTATCAGAATTAGGTTCTAGTCTGGGTTTTTCAAAAACTAGCTCTGAGTGTGTCCGGTCTCTTCACCTTTCTGGTTTTGGCTTCTTAATATGTGGAGCTCAAGAAGCGGGGCTACGAAATTTTCCCTTTCTGTTTCGTTATGGTGTTTTAGGGATTTGGTAAAGCAACGTACTTTAAGAAGCCTTGAAAATGGGGAGGCTTTGTAGAAGTACAAGGGTCTATTGTTGCTATTTAATGACTGCCTTTGTGCCCAGCGGGTCACACAAGGATGCTCACACAAGGCCTGCTGACCGAGGTCGGAGGGAAGGGGTCCTCTCCCTGGCTCCAAGTGTCATGGACAGACCTTGAGCTTTGATTCTAGGCAGAACTCAGTTTACACCTTCATTCTGCCAACCACTACCTGCTAGTTATTAAACCTCCCTGTGTTCAACGTCACCTATGCTCACTAATATCCTGTGCTTCTCCCCTTCCTGGCACATGGAAGACTCAGCCCCCTTGTAGGCGGGTGGGGCCATAGGACTAGTTCTGGCAACTGAAATGACAGCAGAAGTTCACTTCCAGGCTGAAGAAGAAACTCATGGGCTTCCCTGGTGGCGCAGTGGTTGAGAGTCTGCCTGCTGATGCAGGGGACACGGGTTCGTGCCCCGGTCCGGGAAGATCCCACATGCCGCGGAGCAGCTGGGCCCCTGAGCCATGGCCGCTGAGCCTGTGCGTCTGGAGCCTGTGCTCCGCAATGGGAGAGGCCACAACAGTGAGATGACCGCGTACCGCACAAAAAAAAAAAAAAAAAAAAAGAAACTCATGCATGATTCTCCAGTCTCTCTCTTCCCCTGCCAATTGTGCAGTTGGGCAATTGTGGCAGAGGCCTTGAGTTTACATGGTGGGCCAAGAGATCAAAACAGCCAGGGTCTTGGAGTCACTGCATGGCAGGCTGCTGTGAGTGGCAAATACACACTAATTGTATAAAACCACTGAGATTCTTAGGACTGTTTGTTACTACAGCACAACCTTGCCTATCCTGACTAACACACAAACTGAGTCTCAGTTTCCCCTCCCCTACTTCACATGACTGTGGTGAAGATATAATAGAGAATATGTGTCAAGCTGTTAGCTCAATGTTGACTCATAGAAGGGACTCACTGAATGTTTAATTCTTGCCCACCCCTAGCAAGATGGTCATTCTTGGTAAAGTCACACAAGGCCACCCGACCAGACCTTCCCATGGACCTCTGGAGCATAGCTATGAGATCAGTAGTTCCTCATGGAAGCAGGCATGCCATCCTTATTAAGCTGCAGGTATTATGAGTTCTGTCTCTCCACACTTCCCAGTTATTTCTGTGGAAATCCTGGGGTCGTAATTTGGATTTGTTGAGAGATGTGGCACTGACAGCCCCTGACATCTGTTTACAACAAGCTGTGACAACTCTGCTTTCCCTGCACCACTGCCACCATCGGCTTCCATCCACAGCAGGGGGCAGGGGTGGGGCTGCTGAATGGTTGGGAGTTGGGAGGGAGCTACCATTGCCCCTCCCGGTCCATCCCTCGACTCTTTAACAGCAACAAAATAATAAAAATAAAATAATTAATTCAAAACAAATTCTGAGCTGTGGGTGCCTTTTTTTTTTTTTTTTGAGTAAGGTTTAATGAAATGTTGGTGGTGCTAAAGCAAAACATGAACCTGAACGCTGGATGGGGAGGAAAAAAACCCCTGTGAAAAGTCACCTTCCCCTTGTTAATGACGGCTGGGTGTGTTTGAGGGTGGTTCTGTGAGGGGGTTTGTGCAGCCAGGCTGACACTTTTAGCTACATCAGGAAAGCAGTTTCTTTCTTTCTTTCTTTTTTTAAACTTATGTATTTTATTTATTTATTTTTGGCTGCGTTGGGTCTTCGTTGCTGCACATGGGCTTTCTCTAGTTGCGGCGAGCGGGGGCTACTCTTCATTGTGGTGTGCGGGCTTCTTATTGCGGTGGCTTCTCTTGTTGTGGAGCACGAGCTCTAGGCATGCAGGCTTCAGTAGCTGTGGCACACGGGCTTCAGTAGTTGCAGCACGTGAACTCAATAGCTGTGGCACATGGGCTCAGTAATTGTGGCTCATGGGCTTAGTTGCTCCGCAGCATGTGGGAATCTTTCTGGACCAGGGCTCGAACCTGTGTCCTCTGCATTGGCAGGCGGATTCTTAACCACTGCGCCACCAGGGAAGTCCAGGAAAGCAGTTTCTTGAACCCCACAGTGAGGGAGAGAAGTTAAAGAGCCCTTAGAAATTTAAATCAGGGCTCTGGTGGTATTTTCCAGAGCCAGTGACTCAGGATTGCTCACCTAGACACCTTTCCCAGCAATATTTCCCCTGCACACACACTGTCTCTCCACACACACACACACACATACACACACACACACACACACACACACCCTCATCCAATTATGGAGAAGATGGGAGCACGCAACTCAGAAATGCTTTTCGCCTAGCCTTGGAAGACACAAAAGAAAGGCAAGTCCATTTTCAAAGTCTCGGCCTGGCTGTGGACGGGCCTACTCCTCCCTCAGTCCCTCTCCTGACCCACAGGAGCTGTACGAGACAGTTCAGGAAAATGGATTCCACCCCACCTCTCCATCTTATGAGAAACAGATGACTCCTTCCTCGGAAATGGCCAGCGCCTCCAGAAATCCATCCTTGTCCCTTCTTTGTTCCAAAACAAACACTTGCCTTGGCTTCTGTTCTCACGCCCAGACACGCTCTACAGGAGTAGAACTCCTGAGCCAAAGGCCTGGGACTTGCATGGAAGTCAACAGACTCTCCAGGAGCTGCGACCACAGAGAGGTGGGGCGGGGTGTCCTAACAAACGTTCCAGACTTACACATCCGCACAGGCTTATCCCCTTCACCCAGGTAGGCTCTGGATTCACTTCAAGGGTGATAACAGTTAGCAAGGTATCAGCACGTATGGAGCATTTGCCAAATGTTAGGCTCTCTGCTAAGATCTGTGTGAGTGTTTCCCATTTGACCCTCCCAGTCCCATTAATAGAGGAGGAAACTGAGGTTCAGAGAGATCAAGTCACGTCACTACTGGGTGGGGAAGATGGAGTCCAACCCAGGCCCAGACCTCTCCACTCCAGGCTTAAAACTACTTTCAGAACTAGGAATAAATGCCGTCTTTTCAGATCTTCACTGATGGCCTGAGGACTCACCTTCATTTAGGTTCCATCAGTGGAATCTGGAGCTTTCACCTTCCTTCCTTATTTCACTGAAATCTTACCACAGTGAGGCATGGGGCTGAGCCTCACAACTGTCTTAGGGAGGGAGCCCTGGCCTCTCAGAGAGGTTAAGGACCTTGCGGTAAGTGACACTATGATGGCTCTTGGGAATGGATTTGAATTTTGGAAACAGCCAAAAGCTATTTGGAGTAAAGTCTACTCAACTAGTTAATGTATCTATCTGCAAAATTAGGCGCGCTTAATATAAATTTACACACAACGGATCATCTTGTGTGGTTCATAGGCTGGTGTTTCAGGAATGGTCAGAAATTTCTTCCGAATCTGAAGTAAAATCTGCCTCCTTGTAATCTGCTCCTGTGACTCCAGTTCGAATCCTGCAGCCACATAAAGTCGGCCTCATTGCTACCTCTCTCCACACTCCACTCCATCCTCACAGCGTAGTTATCCGGATGCCAACCCAGCAGATTAGAGACTGCAAAATAAAAACACGGGGACATGGACGTTAGAATCACCTGAAATGATTCTAACGTACCAGTTCCCAGGTTCTACCCCCAGAGAGTCTAATTTTATCAGCCTGGTTTAGGGCCCAGGTGTGGTTGTCTTTTTGAAGTTCCTTAAGTGAGTTTAGCCAGGGTTGAGAACTGCTGTGTTCAGAAGAGAGGAGAAATTAAACCCGGAGAGTCTGGGTAACTAGCCCAGGAACCATATTCTAGAGCTGGGCGTTAGGCCACTGTCCACATGCCCCTTGGTTCCTCTGGACATGCCCACCCTACTTGACCCAAATGGGTCCCCTGACTGTGGGGTCCCAGCAGGGACAGCAGGGGAATGATGGTCTCTGCAATCTGCCCAGTTCTGAAAGCGTTGCTCATCACCCACAGTAATGTTTGATTTCTTGTGACAAAAGGAATGCTGGAGAGCTCGGCGCAGGTGATGCCCTGAGTGCCACTCTGCTCAGCTCCCACATGAGGACATGGACTTGGGGGTGTGGACTCGGGTCCAGAACCATGAGAGGCCCGTGTCTGTGGACATTCTCTCGACTTGCACTTAGATGGTTGGAAGTACATACTTCTGGAACCATGGCACCAGCCCTACTATAATGGAATAAGATATCCAACTTTCCAAGAGATCTTACCTCCCAGGCATTGAGAGGTACCTCCTTCAGAATTCTGAGGGCCAGAGGAAGCCTGTGGAGTGAGGCCGCCTCTATTGCTGTCTTATTTCTGATAAGAACAAAGATTGATTTATTTTATTTTATTTTATTTTTGCGGCACGCGGGCCTCTCACTGTTGTGGCCTCTCCCGTTGCGGAGCACAGGCTCCAGACGCCCAGGCTCAGCGGCCATGGCTCACGGGCCCAGCCGCTCCGCGGCATGTGGGATCTTCCCGGACCGGGGCACGAACCCGTGTCCCCTGCATCGGCAGGCGGACTCTCAACCACTGCACCACCAGGGAAGCCCAAGAACAAAGATTTTGAATCCTCGTCTAATTTAATTTCTGACCTTATAGGTACTGTGTACGTATAATGCTGATGTTTTGGGACTTCCCTTGTGGTCCAGTGGTTAAGACTCTGCGTTTCCACTTCAGGGGCATGGGTTTGATCCCTGGTTGGGGAACTAAGATCTCACATGCAGTGTGGCGTGGGCCAAAAAAACCCAAAAAGCGTATGTTTTATATAACCTGTAGCTGGGGACATGAGGATGGGTTGCCCTCCTGCCCTGGCACTGAGACTGATAGGAATAACAGGCCTGAAGGAGCCAAGGCAGGGATTGTCTCCACTGTGGCTCCCCAGGGGAGAGTCCACCGACTCGCCAAGGCCTAGCCTCAGTCCCTCTCCCTGTAACCCTATATTTAAGCTTCTCTAGATGTCTCTTTTTCTTAAGCCCCAGATGCTGTGTTCCTGGCTCTCCATTACCCTTCTGCCACTAACAGAAATATTTATCTGGTTGTTACTCCCCTTACCTTTCCCTTCCATGGCTCTCCCTACCCCCTTCCCTCAGCTCCAGGACACACTTTACCTAGAAAGCAACAGGAGGGAATTTCAGGCCAAGAAAAAGGCACAGTTGTAGCGATTAACTCAATTGACTACCATCTATACACATGGATACAAATATATTGATTCCACAGACGCAAGTTCATTTTGTCCATCCTCAACATAACCTTGCGTGACGGATAATTTTAAGGGTCAACTTGACTGGGCCACAGGTGCCCAGATATTTTGTCAAACATTATTCTGGAGGTGTCTGTGAGGGTGTTTTTAGACGAGATTAGCATTTAAAGCAGTAGACGGAGTGGAGCAGGTTGCCCTCTTTAATGTGAGTGGGCCTCAACCAATCAGTCGAAGGCCTAAATAGAACAAAAAAGCCTGACCGTCCTCTGAGTAAGAGAGAATTCTTCCTGCCTGATGGCCTTCAAACTGGGATGTTGGCTTTTTTTCTGCCCTTGGATTCAAACTGAAACATCAGCCTTTCCTGGGTCCTGAGCTGCTGGCCTTCAGATCTTGGGACTCGCTCACCTCCTTAATCACATGAGCCAATTCCTTATAATAAACTTCTTTTTCTATTTATATACATCCCACTGGTTCTGTTTCTCTGGAGAACCCTGACTAATCATCATCTTGCCTCAGAGACATTGCCAATATCCCCATTTTGCAGATGGAGAAAATGTTTCAGAGTCAGGCCACCATCACCCACTCCGATGTGCGCTGCCCTGCCCTCTCTGGATCCTGCGCACTCCAGCTCTGCTCGCCTCCTTCCCTCCTTCCTCCCCATGTCTCTGTCCCTTCTGCAGCTCATCTTGTCCATGTGGCAGCTCCATCTCCATCCCCCTTCCCCATCTGGGCCAGCATGTACCTCGATCTAAGAGCTGTGATTCTCTCCCTGGTTCATTAGAGGGAGTTGGACAAATCGATATTTATGGGGGAGTTAAATACACACACTGGCCTTCCCTGATTCTGCAGTCACTTCTTTTTTTGAACACTTGAAAATATCTCAGAACCCACATTATTCCTTTGGTTGTCCATCCACACCATTGTTTTGTAGAGAAGGCTGTATTTGCTGGAGACCCTGTCTCTCTAATCTCCATTTCTTTCCCTACCATTTTGCACATTCCTTTCTCACTCCAGATAATCTCCTTCTGCCTGCAGGTCTACTTCCAAAATATTTCAAGGAAAGGTGTTTGACTGGCTCACACATTTTGACCTGCTGTGGTTCCCAAAATATTTTGGAGAGATCTAGGGGGTAGGTTAGCTTCTTCTTGGCCATAGGCTGGGTAGTTTTGGTGTGATGGCAAATGTATTCTGACTTTCAGATGGTAGAAAGAAAGGAAAGCAGGAAGAACAAAGGAAAGGAAAGAAAATAAGAAAGACACCAATAGCAACGCCCAACAGCTAAGTTTATATGAACGTAACCATAATAATTCTCTAAGGACAGCTTGTACTTTACCTTGGGCCAGCCAGGAGCAGGGGGCACCAACAACCACAGTGAGCCATATACCAGGTTTAAGATTATATTTACCCAGGTTCTTTTTCCATCCTAAGTATTTGAAAACACTTCAACACATTCAGTGTTAATAATTCTTCCTTCTGAGCATCTAGAGAAACAGGTCAGTGAAGGGACTTACTCAGTATGATGGAGCAAGTGGGAGACAGGAAGATCTTTGAGGCCTGGACATTGTCCCTTATGAGGCTTCTCCTCCAGGCTGGAACCTGGGAACATGGTCTTAAGCTGGAGCCAAAATAGAGTTAGAGAGAATGTGGAGGAGGGCTTCCCAGAAGGCAGAGCCTGGGAGAGGGACTTGAAGAAAAGGCTAGTGGGAGGCTGCCAGGCAGGTCAGGAGGTCATGATTCCCAGAGTCCTCCAGCCCTCTGGTTGAAGAACCACTTCACTGTGAATTATTACCCCGGCTCTTGTTTGTGTCTGTATAACAGCCATAACAGTGGATGCCACAAAGGTCAACCCTGGGGCTCTTGCTGCGCCAATGCATTTAGTAAGGGTTGGGGTTGGAGATGAGTTGATGAAGTTGCTGTTGATCCAAACACGGTTTGGCTAGCCAAGGCGGTTTGAAGCCTGTGAGAAACTCCAGATGGAATTCATGTCCTCTGGGGTCCCAGGCAAGGATGGCAGCTAAAATTTAACTTGAACGCATTCAAGGTAAGGCACATGGGGTGGAAGCTCATCTCAGCTTCTCACATGAGACGGAGGACTCTGAGTGGAGTGCCGAGAAGCTGGGGTGACCCACAGGGAGTGGGCACTCACTCAGTCCAGGCCAGAGGCCCACCTTGGCCACCAGAGCAAGCAGCATGCCAGTTGTAGAGGAGCCCTGGGCCCTGGCCTCCTGAGGAGCTGCTGGACCCCACAAGGGTCTGGGCTGCCCCTTTCTGTGTGGGGTCATCTCACATCCCACCTGGCATTACTTGGTGGGATCTTAGCACTTCCCCTTCATGTGACATTAGAAAAGGAGGCCCCAAGGGGTGGAAAGACCGACCCAAAGTCACCCAGCTGGATGGAAGCTGAGCCAGTACCAGAAACCGACCCTTGGCTTCCAGTTGGATTATTTCCACTTTTCTTGTCTGTGGGTCCCCGACCCCTCCAACCCCCATTCAACCAGAGGCAGGTAAACAGCAGCCCCCCCAGCCCCCAGCTGGAGATGGTGGGGGATGGGCACCTGGGGCCACCCGGTTCTCATTCGCTCCTTCACCCCGGTTGTGCCTTCCAATGAGTGCACACCAAGCCCTTGCTATGCCTCGTGCACCATTACACGTAAGGGCAGGAAATCTAGAGTCAGACCTTGACCATTTAATTCCTCTGAGGCTTGATTTCCTCATCTGGAAAATGGACAACATTAATCCCTGTGTCTAACACATGCGGTGAAATGCTCTATGAAGGGCAGCTATACAAGACAGGGAGTCCAGGCCCCCAAGAAGTTCATGGTCCTCAGGGGAGCCAGATTCACCTATAACTATACTCAGGGTGTATGAACATGGTGGTTTAGGAGCAAAGGAAGGAATAACTAACTAACTAACTAACTATCTAGGGTATACCAATATTTGTCCTGCCACTTACCAGCTGGATGACCATAAACACATTTCTCATCCTCTCTGGAGGAACCTGAATCTTCTTATTTGTAAAACGGGATAACAGAAATAGCACATAAATTCAGGGTTATGGATTTAAGAATTGGACACAACAAATATGAAGCACCTGACACTCAATAGACATCAGTATAGTAGTATCATCATTTTTGAGGGTGAAGTCAGAGAAATCTTCACAGGAGAGGTGACATCTGAGTTGAGTTTGAGAGATGAGCAGAGATCTACGGGGAGAAGTTTGAACAGCATGGACGAAGGCATGGACACGTGGAAATATGGCTTATTCAGAGGAGAGCAAGCAGCTTGGAGATTCTGAAGCAGGGAGTTTGTGGGAGAGTGGGAGTGAGGACACAGGGACCAGGCCATGGTGGGCTTTGTGCCTGATGTAAAGAATTTTGGACTTTTGGATAATGAGGGCCATTGGAGGTTTTTGAGCTTAGGCAGGACAGGATCAAGTTGGCATTTATAAGATAAGGTTTGTTGCCACTTTCTTGGCTACTGGTTTTTTGTTTGTTTGTTTTACCACAAGCCACATTATAACACCACTAATACAATAGTAGTAAACTCCTGAATATCTATCAATCAGAAGTCTATTGGTTGCAAGTGACAGAATACCAAACTCAAACCAGGTGTGGTGGTTTTAAAATATGTTCACAAATTCTTTGGTCTTCATGCCTTCAAGAGGTAGAGACTGATTCCCTCCCTTTGACTGTAGGCTGGACTTAGTAACTCACTTCTAACAAACAGAACAAGTGGCAGTGACAATGTGCACTTCAGAGTCGAGGTCATAAAAGGCCCCCCTCACTTGCTCTTTTGGATGACTCATTCCAGAGGAAGTCAGCTGCCATGTTGTAAGGACACTCAATCAGCCTACAGAGAGCTCAATGACCAGAAAATGAGGCCTCCTGCCAACAGCCACATGGGTGAACCATCAGGAAAGCCCAGTCAGGCCTTCAGGGTCCTTGTGATCATCCAGACTGAGATCCAGTGAGAGACACTGAGCCAGGATCATTCAGCTTACACCACTCCCAAACCTTGACCTACAGAAATAGTGAGATAGTTAATGTTGGCTCTTTTCAGCCACTAAGTTTTGCAGTACTTTATTATGCATCGATAAATAACTAATCTGATATACCAGCTTAAGCAAATAAAAATAAAATAAATTTTAAAAATTAAAAAAAATAAAAAAGATAGGAGAGAAAGAGAACACGTCACCAGAGTTAGATTAACAAAAATCCTTTAAAAAGGAAACATATTAAGAAATAAATGAAAACATGTGACTATAGATGCAACAAAAACCCTGTAATTTTTCCACGGGTAAAAGTGTATAAAGTCTTTAAGACAATCTCACTGAATTTATCTGCCGTATCCTATAGTGTTCTGGTTTTATTCTCAAATATTAAAATGAATAACACACCAACTTTAAAAACTTAATAAATTGATGCACATAACTGAGAATTCCAGAAGTGGTACAACTTCATGCAGGGACTCAAAAGATGTCACCAGGACTCAGTTTTTCTTCACCTCTTAGAACTGTCTTCCTCTGCCCTGGCTTTTTCCCTTAGATTCCATGTGGTAGCTCCTGAAAGCTCCAGGCTCCTATCATCCTTACTGCTGGGATCTCCAGGGGAAGAGACCGTGAGCCTCTCTCCCAGGAGTGCCAGCAAGAGTCTCATTGCGTGTCATTCATTCTGACTGGGTCCCCGTGCACAGTCCTAAACCAATCGTTGTGATTGATTGGCCAGACCCATCATTGCCCAGCCCTGGTGTTTAGGAGTGGGGTCAACTCTACCTGCAGCGCAGGGACTGGGGTAGGGGAAGTGCCTCCCTAGAGGAAAGTCAAGGTACAGTTGCCAGAAGAGGAAATGGTTTCTGGACAGTGAAACAATGAATATCTATTATACCCACATTTGCCCTGTACTTTTCCATATGTGTCTCATGTGCATTATTCCACACTAGCCTCCTGGCTGTTCCTCAAATGCTTTTCCTTCTTCATGTCACTTAGGTCTTAAAGGTTCCCTACTCAATGAAACCTTCCCCGAATACCCCATTTAAAAAAGTAATCTCCCTTTGCTTCTCTTCTGTGATATTGTGATTTATAATAAGAAACATATATTTTCTCTTTGTCCTGTTTATGGCACAGAGCTCCTAAAACCCTCAAAATTTCCTAAGTGGTAAGAGCAATAAAGATGTCTTGAAATTCATGACAAGCCCCTTTCAACCACATCAGAGTTTATGTTAATGAGATGACTTTTGGAAAGCACCTAAGGATGGGGGCTGGTTGCCAGGGGAACCGACTGTGTTATTGGAGGGTTGGAACTTTCAGCCCCACTCCTGAGACCTCCAGGGAAATGACAGCAGTTGGAGGTCGAATCAGTCACCAGTGGCCAATGATTTAATCAATCATGCCTATGTAATGAAGCCTCCATAAAAACCCAACAAGGACAGGGTTGGGGTTGGAGGGTGTTTCCAGAGAGTTTCTGGGTTGGTGAACACACGGTGATTTGGGGAGATGGTGTGCCCAGAGAGGACATAAAAACTCCACCCCGGGACTTCCCTGGTGGTCCAGTGGTTAAGAATCTGCCTTCCAATACAGGGAGTGCACGTTCAATCCCTGGTCAGGAAACTAAGATCCCACATGCCATACAGCACAGCCAAAAAAAACAAAACCAAAAACAAAGCACCACATCTTGCCCTATGCCATTCCTCCATCTGGTTCTTCCTGAATTATATCCTTTTATAATAAACCGGTAATCTAGTAAGTAAAATGTTTCTCTGAGTTCTCTGAGCCACTCTAGCAAATTAATCAAACCCAGGGAGGCGGACGTGAGAACCTCAGACTCTATAGCTGGTGGGTCAGAAGCACAGGTGGCAACCCTGCCTGTCGATTGGCATTTGAAGTCCCATAGACTGAGGCTTGACCTGTGAGATCTGACACTGTCTCCAGGTAGATGGTGTCAGAACTGAGTTAAATTATATGTAGGACACCCAGCTGGTGGTGAAGAATTGCATGGTATTGTTGGAAAACCCACACCCTCTATTCCCCTTCCCTGCTTAATTTTTTCCTGAATACTATCATATTATTTTCCTCATTTATCTTACTCTCGGTCTCTCCCATTGGAATGTGATTCCATAGGGCAGGGATTTTTGTCTCTTCTGGTCTCTGCTATACCCTCTGCGTCTAGAACTGTATCTGGCCCAGAGTAGGTACTCAATACATAATGGTTGGATAAATGAATGATTTTTCACAGCCATCCTGGGAAGTAGGTGGGATGAAGGTGATTCTCCTTCTGTTAGAGGTAAGGACATTGAAACCTGAGAGAAGGCTCCCGTTGGCAAAAGATTAAAAAGAATTTTTAAAACTTTAATTGTGGAGTGCTAATGAGAAAACAGCAGAGGAGAACTTAGTGCATGACAGTGTGTTCCTACCAATGAAGGTTAAATGATGCTCTGATGTGGTGATTCAAATAGAGAAAGTAATAGGAGAATTGAGTCATCACCTGGCACGTGGTGATACAGGTATCCTGAATGCGAAAGAAGAACCTGCTCTACCACAGTCAGAACTTACATCATGCTGGGATTTGTAGTTTAATTTCAGCAAATGGCAACAGTCACATTTAAATTAATATGGCTTGTTTTAGTCTTACTGGTTTTATAGTTTCTGTTAAATACAATTTGTAAGCTTGATTTTATCTCAATCGTCAACCTTACGAAGTTTGTGCCTAGGACTTCCCTGGTGGTCCAGTGGTTAAGACTCTGCGCTTCCACTGCAGGGGCACGAGTTCCATCCCTGGTTGGGGAAGTTCTGCATGCGGTGTGATGTGGCCAAAAAGAAAAGAGCTTGTGCCTAGTTTTATGTTTGTGCACGTTTAAGGAACATTAAAACAAAAATTAAGTAACTTTGTGAAAATCTGTATCCTTTATAAAGGAATTGAGTACTCCAGATTGAGAAACACTGTTTCCAAAGACTCAAACCCTCTTGTCGTTGGAGATCTGAAGGAGGAGCCTAAGGAGGATATTCTTAGAACAGAGCTCAGAGCTTAAAGACCAGGTGGTGAGTCCAGCTCTCTCAATTTGTAGGTGAATAAACTGAGGAGCTCATGTCTTCTGATACCCTCACCCCCTCCTGCGCCCAGTTAAGGACACCTGCTTCTAAAAAGCTATCCCTTTATTTCCATGGAGTGACCTTAGAAGGTCTCTAGGGTTGAGCTTCTGTGGAAGACCAGTGGGACCCAGTTGCTAGGCGGGGGAAGCTGGGGTTGATCAGACTCCCATGGAACTCACTCCCTTGCCACCTCCCAAGGGGGTGGAGGTTGGGGTATACTACTCACCAGGAATTTCCCAGCTGTGATTTGGGTGTTTTGCTCCAGTATTTGCTGGGAACTAGAGATAGCTGGGGGAGAGCTCCCCGCTCTCCTTGGAGGGCTCAGGTTGGGCAGTCACCAGGCACGACTACCTCCTGCTCACAGAGTTGACCTCAGGGTGACTATCTGAGGGAGAGGTTTCTGAGGCTTCTGCTTGGATTGACCCCTGGACTTTGGGGGAGAGATATATGCAGAAAAGATGGAAAAGAGGGTACCAGACAGGCCAGGTGTTCCATCACCTGAGGTCTAAGACCTGAGAGCTGGGCAGAGCATGAGAACCAAAGAAAGTTTTCTGCCTGCTCCAGGCCAGTCTTTTAGTAAAGATTCTGCAGGAGGGACACTGTTGATTGTCTTCTTTCCTCCCCTGATTGGCCTGTGGTGGGAGGCGCAGGAACTGGTACCGGTGGCTGAGGACTTAGGCCTGAGGTCTGAGAGCTCCAGTACTGGTTTCTTGGGAGGTCAGGGGACTGGTGAAATGCTTACATGGACTATGGCAGAAGACTGGCTTCCCAGAGCCTCCCACAGGTTGATGGGGGAAAAGGAGGCACAGAGATGGCATTTGACTCGGGCCATTTTTCTTTCAGCAAAGATTGAACTGGAGCACCTTTTGTGTGCCAGGCCCTGTAGGAGGCTATGTGGGGGCCAGTAGAGGGGTAAGACTGCATAGGAACAGTAGGAGATGAAACGTGGGCAAAGGACTACAATAAAGCAACAAATGCGATCTCAGTTACAAATGGTGTCCTGTGGGAGCTCAGGGGAAAGTGAATTAATGAATTAGATTGCTACTGGGACTGGAAAAAACTGAGGCCTCTCACCTCCTGAGCTAGAAACCCAAGAAACCATAGTGATTTCCCCTCTTCTTCTAGCCTTCTACAAATACAACCGTGTCCTTAGCTCTTAGGAAGAGCCCATAAGGAGCCCTAGGCTGTAAGGTCAGATGTTCAGGACACAATGAAGGAAACCCCCAGATCTCTGGGCTTTTAGTTTCCAGAATCTTGTAGATCCTACATGTCTGTGTTTCCCCACAGGACCTCGTGTGGTCAATTACTCATGGCGGGGTAAGAAGAAGGGCCTGAGGAGCATTGGAGTGGCTGTGGCACTCTGCATTGTTTATGTCCCTGCATATGTCAATCCAGTTCATTTTTACCCTCAGACTGTGCCGTCAGTAACTATCCGTTGGATGGATGAATTCTAGGGGAGGAAGCCCATGGTTTGGTCCCAGCTAGACCTGGAGGTTTGGGAGGACCAGGGCTCTTCTTTGAGTCTCCTAGTATTCTGCCTGGCACAAAGCAGGTGCTTGGTAAGTACTCCCAGAACTCAAAGACATCATAATTCCTCCCTCTTTCTAAGGGAAGCTGGGTCATCTATTCCAGAGGTAGGTTCTTTCAGCAGCAAAGCACTTCTGGCTTTCTGGGTGATTCATCACCGGCTGGATTGGGGCTGCCTGGAGTGCTGGTAATGGACTGGGCTAGCATCCCAGAACCTGCTGCTGTTGAGCCGGGAGTTCCATTCTTTGAGCAGCTCCAGAGAAAGCCCCAGCTGGTGGAAAGGACCTGAGTATTCGCTTCCCGGCCACTGACTTGAGCAGACACCTTCAGTCTTGATTCACACCCATTGGCCTGTAGAATGGCAAGACCCCTGCCCACAATCTTGGTTCCTTTGTCATCGCATCCAGAGAAATCCAAAGGATGGATGGAAAAGGGGCAAGAAAGGTTGAGCCTCTGGGAAGAAAGGAGTCAGGGTGGTTCCCCAGATGAACCCTCTCATTTTCCTTTATGATCTTATCTTACTTGGGCTGCCCATGTGACCCTGGGGATTTTTTTTTTTTTTTGGAGCTGTTGAAAAGTCATAATGGACCTGCTCCAATGGAAACCAAAATAGCTCCCATCAGGGGCCAAACAGCCTCCCCAGACAAGCATTCATGGAATATTTACTAAGCATCTATTACCTATTTTAAGAGAGACAGGACCACATCTTTCTTGTTTGCTCTTGTATCTTTACTCTCCAGCCCAGTGCTGTGCATAGAGCAGTTGCTTGATAAATATTTGTTCAATGAATGAATGAGTGAATTAAATTTGGGGAAATTAATAAAATATGCATGTCATCATCTATCTCAAGCAGCTAAAAAAAATCAATTGCTATTATCAATGGCAGTGGGAATGACAGTTATTGATTCAAATGGTCAATAAGCATATGAACAGATTAAACCCATAAGAAGAGACCACTACTCACCCATCTTCATGGCTAAAATTTAAAAAAAAAATTTTTTTTTTTTTTTTTGATAACACCAAGTGGTGGGAGAATGTGGAGCAAGTGAACTTCTCACATCCTGCTGCTTGGAGAGTAAATTGTTACAGCCAGTTTGAAAAACTGGCAATATCCACTAAAATGAAACATGTATCTATTCTATGATGCAACAACTCCCTTCCTAGGTACATATACACCCAAGAGAAATTAATGCATATGTTCATCAAAAACACACATAAATATATAAAACTGTTCATAGCAGCTTTATTCATAGTTTCGAATTGGAAACAATGCAAATGCATTGACAGGAGAGTCGATAAGTTACTTAGCATATGTTTATACAATGGAATACTACACAGGAGGAAAAAATAGAAAACGAAAAACAAAGAAAAAAATCAACTACTGATACAAACCACAACATAAACAAATCTCACAGACACTAAACTGAGTGAAAAATCCAGAAACCGAAGTGTGCATACTGTATGAGTCTAAAAACAACTTTTCAGGCCTTCCTTTCCCGACTTCTCTGCCATATCTGACGTTGCCGACGCCCCTCACTTTGAAGCTTCACTCTGGATTTTTATGACACCATGTTTTCCTGCGCTCCCGCCGACCACTTCCTCTCTTTCCAGGGGTCCTTGTTCTTTACACTTCCTTTCTAAGTCCCGATCCTCTGGGTTCTGCTGGGTGCTCTTCTCAGCAGAAGAGCTCTCTTGGTGTCCATACTATCCGTAGTCAGATGACTTTCAGACAGTGTTTCCCTGCAGGTCAGGGCTGTGCCGTCACCTGCTTGCTGGAAAGCTGACTCTGGACATTCTCAGAGCACTTCCAGTTCAGTGGGTTCAAACACCATCCATGATTCTGCTCCCAAACCTAAAATTCTTTATCTCAATTGATTGTACTTCCACCATTCACCGGATCCTCTAAACTAGAAATCTACGGTTAAAACACTGGTTCTTAACCTAGGTATGGCTGATATCTTGGGCTGGATCATTCTTTGTTGTAGGGAGACTGTCCTGTCCACTGTGGGATGTTTAGCAGTATCCCTGGCCTTTATCTACTGGATGCTAATAGTAATCCACCAATTGTGACAACCAAAAATGTCTCCAGACATTGCCAAATATCGCACGCGCGCGCGTGTGTATAACTATCCCAGGGTTAAAGGCATGGTTTTAGGAGTCACACATAACTTTGGACTAGTTAGCTACCTCTCTGAGCATTAGTCGGTTTTCTCTGTAAGATGGAGACATTCTCACATCACAGGTGGAGCTTAAATAATATAGGTAAAGTGCATGGTCTGTCCCATATCAAACATTTGTTGAGGGAATTCTCTGGCAGTCCAGGGGTTAGGACTCTGCGTTTTCACTGCTGAGGGTGCAGGTTCAATCCCTGGTCGGGGAACTAAGATGCTGCAAGCCGCGTGGCCAAACAAAACATAACAAAAACAACCAAACAAAAACATTTGTTGAGAGCAGCAAAGACTCCTCTCTCTCTCCTGCTTCTCTCTCTCCTGCTCACATCCAAACTCCTAGGTCTCTCAGTTTTATCAAGTATTTCTTGTCTATCCACTCTTCTCCATTCGCTAAATACTCAGTGTTTATGTCCCTCCCAACCAAATTCATATGTTGAAATCCTAACCCCCAATATTATGGTATGAGGAGGATGATTTGGTCACGAGGGCAGAGCCCTCATGAGTGGGATTAGTGCCCTTCTAAACGAGACCATAGGGAGCTCCCTGCCCCTTCCACCATGTGAGGCACAGTGAGAAGATGGCTGGTTTTAAACCAGGAAGCATGCTCTCCCCAGACACCAAATCTGATCATGGACTTTCTCCAGCCTCCAAAACTGGGAGAGATAAATGTTCTTGTTTAAATCATGTGATCTACAGTATTCTGTTATAGTAGCCCAAATGCACTAAGACACCATTCCTATCTGGATTATTGCAATTCCTTTGCAACTGGTTGTCACAGCTTCCAGCCAGCCTTGTTCCCCTCAGGGCCACACTTCACAAGGCACAGGAGGCCTCCATGTTCTGGCTGCTGCCCACCTCTCCAGCCCCACCTCTTGCCCCTCCTTGCCTTGAGTTTCTAGTCTAGCCAAGATGAAATGCTAGGCATGCCTTTTATACCATGGTTTCCTGCCCCCATGTATTAGCTCACACTGTTACTTCTGCCTGGAATAACCTCCCACTCTCCTCTTTGTCTGGCTGACTCTTGTTCTTTAAGGCTCATTTGAATTTCACCTCCTCCAAAAGGTGATACCTGGAGCCTCCTTTCCTATGCTGGGCTCAAAGCTTGTCCTCTGTGCCCCACTCTGCACCCCCTGGCCGGGGAACTATCTATCTCCTTGCAGTATATTTTTGTTTCTGTGTCTGTCTCTGCGGGGCTGCATGGGGGCAGGGAGCGTGTCTTTTTTATCTCTAGATACGTAACATCCAGCACATCCCCTGACACATGGATGGTACTCAGCAAATATTTGAGTGAATGAATGGATACGGCGCCATCATTACCCTCTAGGTCAGGTTTAGAGCCACAGTTTAGAAGTGGATATAAAATAGTCCACAAATCTGCTGTCTCCATGGCTCTGAAGCACTGCTTCCTCAGCCAGGGACTTGGGGCAGGCACAGTGCTGACCAGTGACACTTGCATAAACGTGCGAGATTGACTAACGATGCAGGGAGCGACAGCACCACCCACATCTGCACTACCCGTATCTGCTTACAACAGCATCAGCTGGCTCTCCTGGGAGTCACAGGCAGTTTCTTCACCTTTTCCATCTGCGGCCTTTCAGGTATCCTAATTCACGGCCCTTTCTAACTTCTTCACTCACCTCTGGACTGACACACTTCCGTTTCTGCAGTAGACCCAGTCATCCCTCAGGGGAACAAATATAGATTAAGCACTACTCTGTGCATAAGCTATTGGAGGCCTTCTTGCTACCCCTCAGAGGAGCCCACCAGGGCGTGAGGCCTGCCTCTTCTTGGTGTCTGTCACTGCTGGAGCCCACTGGGTAGACCTCCCTCTTACTAGGCCTGAGGAAGGAAGCCCAGGCAGGCACCAAGAAGTTAAAGGTGTTTCGTCAATCTTGCCCTCCCTCCTTCTCCAGTAACAATATGGCTTTGTTTGTCAGGCATAAGATTACAGGGTTGGCCTGTGGAGTCCAGAGAACCTGATAAACCCTTTTTAAGCTCAGCTCTTTGAACCTCAGTTTCTCCATCAGTCAGGGGTGTGTGTCGGAGGGACGTGGCGTAGGTAGGTCACTCGGAATTATCGGGATGCTGCCGAGGTGCATATGAGGGTAGCTCGAGCTCTGCCAGCCCGCGGGGACTCGCAGGGGATCCCGGAAAGCTGAGCGACATAGCCCCTGAGCCCAAGGGCGGGCGGCAAAGGACCCCGCGGCGAGGCGGGAAAGCTGTGTGGCCTCTGAGCGCAGTTGGCTGGCAAGAAACCTGGCTCCGGGAGGGCAGGGGTCTGCGGGGTCGCGCAGGGCGGGGCGGGGCGGCAGAATCAGGAAATTCCCAGGAAATTCCTTTCCATTCCGGCACTTCCCGCCCCCCTTCCTTGGGTGCCGACCTCTCCGGACCCTGGGAAAGAGAAAATGGAATGCTTTTCGGGTTTCCTAGCATCTGTCCTCCAGCTCCTGGCACTCTGGGGTTTGGAGCGCGCGCGGGATCACAGGACGCCGGCGCGCCGGAGTTCGGGGCCTTCGTGTCGGCGGGGAGAGTGTCCAATCCCCCGGCGGCTCCTGGGGCTCCCGAGCGCGCGCCCGCTCGGTCCCCGAGCTCGGGGAGGCGTCCCCCGGCTTCGGTCCCGTTCAGCTTAAGCTGGTGTCACATGAGCCGCGGGGGAGTGGGCACCCGGGGAGTGGGCGGGGGCGTGCGCGCCCGGAGGGGGCCGCCCAGTCCACCTATATGCGCCGCGGCCCGGCTGACGGATGCCAGGAATTCCCAATGAGAGGCGATGGGGGGGAAGTTTGGGCAACTCGGCCTGGCCAATGGAGAACCTCGGGAGGGCTCTGCCCCTTCCCCTCGCCCCCGCCCGCCTGTGCTCCCGCAGCGCCAGTGTGTCCGCCTAGCTCAGTGTGCGTGGAGATTAGGTCTGAGCGGCCGCCTGAGGCAGGCAGTCAGCGAGCTCGACCCGCCGCCGCCGCCGCCGCCGCCGCCGCCGCCGCCGCCGCCGCCGCCGCCGCCGCCGCCGCCGCCGCCGCCGCCGCCGCCGCCGCCGCCGCCGCCCCTAGCAGCCGCCTTCGCGAGCAGCGCCGCGGCGGAACCGGGCGCAGGGGAGCTAGCCCGGCCCCGCCAGCCCAGCCCAGCTCAGCCCATCCCCGACTCCCTCCCCACGCCGGGGCAGCAAGCCGCAGCAGCCGCCGCCGGGAGAGAAGGTGGAGGAAGAAATCCAGCCCCTAGCACGCGCTCACCATCATGGACCATTATGATTCCCAGCAAACCAATGACTACATGCAGCCCGAGGAGGACTGGGATCGAGACCTGCTCCTGGACCCAGCCTGGGAGAAGCAGCAGAGAAAGGTCAGCAACCGCCCCAGCCCACCGCAGCCCCCAGCCCCGGGCCACTCCGCCCGCAGGGCTCTGGGCTCCCGGCTGCGAACCGGTTCCAGGCGCGCACGAGCGGGGGCGGGGGATGCGCGGCCGCAGCGAGGAGGGGTGTTGGGTTACAGGCGCGGGGCGGAAGGGGGAGCGCCCGGGTCCCAGAGCCCGCGAACGCCGAGGCCAAGCGCGGGGAGGTGGGGCCGCCGGCGGGCAGGTCGCGTTGGGGCGGGCTATCCAGGCCACCCGGCTATACAATCGCACCAGCCCCGGGAGGGCAAGGCGCAGGGGCGGTGCTCGGGAGGCTGGGGCTGAGTCCCCGGCTCGGTGGCTGTTAGCTCCGGATCGATTTCCCTTCCCTTCCCCGCCCCTTGACCGCCTTTCCGTATGGCGTGCGGGGGCAGCGCGCTTCCTGGGTCGCCTTGGTACCTGGAGGGGACATGCCGCACGGGTCCTCCCAGCCCCTGCCCGCAGGCCGAGGGGGAAGCGGGCGCCGGCGGGATTGGCAGCCTCCTCTGGGTCCGCCTGGAGGTGGACCTGCCAGAATGGCGTTGGGGCCGAGAGAACCCGGGGGCAAACGCGAGCTCCCCAGCGGGCCCTGGGGGGGGCGGGGTCAGGACGGCAAACCGTTTTATTGCTTAACTCAGTGGTTGGTAGCTACGAGCGGAGATGGACTTGCGTCTGCGTCCTGCCTCTCCGACCCCCGCTCATTCCCGGGAGATCGCGAATTTGGGCAACTTGATCTGAGTCGAGGGGCTCTAGGGCAAGGCATTGTCTCCGGGGATATTTGGGGTCAGTCACTGGGGCTCCATGCTTAGCCAGCGAGGCGCGTCCCAGGCGCCGCGTGCGAGGGCGCGCTCCGCCACCGGCGCTGGGCTCGGAGCTGGCGATGGGACCCGGGCACAGTGGCCGGTGGCAGGAAGAGTTCACAACCCACTCTTGTTGTGGGGGAGAGGGCGCCCCAGCCCTGTCCCTGTTTCCTGCCTGCGCGGTGAGCTCTTGCCCCAGGCGGCCACGTACCCTGAACACCCCCTCCCCCTCCCCCGCTCCCATCCGGTCCCTCCTTACCCCCCACCCCCCACCTCCACCCCTCTGCTGATCAGGGGATGGGGGGGGACAGGATGGCGCGTCCCTCTGGATAGTGCGGTTAGGGCTGGGCTTGAGGGAGAAAGCTCATGTCCAAAAATGGTAACATTCATTCCCTTTTTTAAACTTAAAAGGGGGGGGAGTTTAGGGAGCCGACTGAAGTTTTTTTTCAGCCAGAGGCATCCTGTATTAGCTCACTCAGGAATCCTAAGCCCTGAAACGGCGCCCTTTTACTCACTTCATCAGACAAGAAGAGGTAATTTAAAACACGCGCACAAAGGGCTTCCCGAAGCCGGGCGACCTGAGCTCCAGGGTCTTGGCTTCTCCTGGACTCAGCCCTCTGTGGCCGCATCCGAGGGTTCCCGGGCTTCGAGCTGACTTCTTTGCCATGTGGCAGTTGCTTAAACACCCCTCCCCCTCTTCCTGTCGGCCCCTCTGGGAGAGCTGGGGGAGAGGTGAGTCCTCCCTCACCCGGTTTATCTCCTGGGTCAGTTGGGCTGTTGGTGAAATCGAGAAGGGAGTGATTTGGAGATTCCTATGCGGGAAAGGGTGGGGCTCTTTTTTTTTTTCCCCCCCAAGGTGCAGCTTTCTTGAGAATGGATTTTAAATTGGACGTGAGGGGTGGAATTAGGGATTAGGATGTGGTGGATATCTTGGTATCTTCCATGGGCAGTAGAAGAGGAAAAATTCCTGTTTGCCTAACGCCTACTGTGTGCCTGGTGGGGCAGGAGTGACAGGACTGCCCAAGAATTAGGAATTAGGTCCTTTTAAGGACTGTGGGACTAAGCACTGGGCAGTGGACCTGCACACAGTACTCATTATTATCAAACGAATGAATGAATATATTAGAAGTAGTTGGGGAGAAAAATTATATAAGTCTCTTTCTCTCCACACACACACACACACACACACGCACTCACACCCAAATACCCTGACCTGGGTGGTAGTGGGTGTGCACCAGGCTTTTGGGCAGCCAGGTGGGAACAGGATCACCTGGGAAAGTTGGTTATCTAGGGACAAACTCAACAGTTCCAAGAGCTGGCATTGGCTGATGTGTGTCAGGCACTCTTCTAATCATATATATTGTTTCAATTGTTACTGCCAACAGCTCTGTGAGCTGGGCACACGTGAGGATGAAGAAATAAGGGGCAGAGGGGGAAGTAACCAGCCCAGCGTCCTGACGGGTGCATGGTGGGGCTGGGATGCCGCCGTGTTCTGGGCAGGCAGCTTCCCCTCGCTTGTTCCTTGTTGGTGAGAGAGGCCGGAAAGCTGGGTCTGGCATCCAACCCTGCAAAGATCTCGGACCAAGAGGAGCCAACACCTGCTTTGGTGGGTTTGTTTTTTTCCTGCCATTAATTATTACCTCTCAGTTTCTGCACATTTCCCCTAGTTCTCAGAGGGCTGGTGGGGATATAAAGTGGTACAAGTGGAAGATCAGACTTAAAGTAACTTGGTGCTTTTGACACCCTCCCTGCTGACCATGGGAGGTGAGGGTTGAGTGGGACCAGAGTTAACGAGTGGACAGAGGCCGACCATTCCAGATGCGGGCCGGAGAGTGAGTCTGGGGGTGAGGGCGGGGAGGAGGAAGACACAGTGCCGTGGGATACAAAGGCCACTGGGTGGGAGGCTGAAGGCCCTGTTTTTAGCCCTGGTACAATCCGTGCTGTGTGTGAGACTTCGAGCAAGTCATTTTCACTTCTCTGAGCTGTTATTAGAAACTTCAGCACATACTTTTGGAGCACCTACTCTGGGCCAGGCCCAGTTCCAGGTGCTGAGGGTAGAGCAGTGAACTAGACAGGTGAGGTCCCTGTCCTTGTGGCCCTTCCATTCTATTTCCTCCTCTGGCCGTGCGCCTGCCCTGCCCACCCCTCGGGGCTCTTAACAGGCATCAGATTAAATGACTTCATGGGGAAACGGTAAGGCTGATGCAGATGTAGGTAGAAGTTCGTGCAGGCAGCAGGCATGACTCAAGAACCTGCCTCAGGTTGGCCACGGCTTGTCCCTTCAAAGAATGTTTCAGTGCAGAGTTCATCATGCTGGACTCCCTGCCTCCAGACACAAAGTGCAGTGGATTGGGGAAGTTTACCGGCGTTCACAGTCTTTCTGATCTTGGGGGCTGAGCGCCAAAGTCACCTTTTCTAGGGGCCCCAGGTTTGAATGCCCATTTTGGGGGGATGACCATAGTCCCCACTTTATTCCCTCATGTGGATCTCACCCACGTCCTTGTGTGCGCACTCGCATGCGTGCCCGGGGTCAGGTGGGCTGGAGAGGGCATAGATTTTGAGTAGCATCCTGGCTTTACACTTTTAGGCTTGTGGCCCTGGGCAAGTTAACTTAACCTCTCTCAGCCTCCAATTTCTCATTTATAAAAAGGAGCTAATACCCCCCTGCTGGGCTGACAGCAGAGAATATATAAAATGGCAGCTTCCTGTTCAATTTTTTTAAATTAATTAATGCACTTTTATTTTTGGCTGTGTTGGGTCTTTGTTGCTGTGCGCGGGCTTTCTCTAGTTGCGGCGAGCGGGGGCTACTCTGTCGCTGTGCGCGGGCTTCTCATTGCGGTGGCTTCTCTTGTTGCGGAGCACAGGCTCTAGGTGCGTGGGCTTCCGTAGTTGTGGCTCGCGGGCTCTAGAGTGCAGGCTCAGTAGTTGTGGCGTACGGCTTAGTTGCTCTGTGGCATGTGGGATCTTCCCAGACCAGGGCTCGAACCCGTGGTCCCCTGCGTTGGCAGGCGGATTCTTAACCACTGCATCACCAGGGAAGTCCCCCTGCTGTTCAGTTTTATTCTCTCTCTTCCCTCTTAAATCCTAGAGGCTCTGGTTTAATGTGTATTCCCACAGGTGCCAACCCCTGTTTTTTTTTTTTTTTTTTAACATGTAGGACCTTAAATAATATTTGTTGAGCTGATGGAAGTTCAAACAGAGAGGCGGCCCCGGCAGGTGAAAGAAGGTGGTTGTAAATAGGCCCAGATGCTGATTCCGTACCCACGTCAAGCCAGGTTGTCAGGGGATGTGGCAGGAAGAGAGGCCACTTTGTTTACACTTGCTTCTGGACTGTGAGACCATCATCCCAGGAGCTACCAAGGCCACCGATCAAGATGGAGGACTGCAAAGTGGGTGGGTTTACCTGGGGAGGAGTGGGATGTCTGCTTACCCTGAAGGCAGGAGGTTAGGACTTCTAAAGCCAGAGTGATGCCTGGTGGAGATAAGAGGAGAGAATTGGCCATCGTCTCCATCCTCATAGCCCCGGTGTTCTCCACTCCTTCCTGCTTCACTCCCGTGCCAGCGTGCATGGGAGCAGGGGCCCAGCCTGTCCTGTGCTCTGCCTGGCAGAGAGTCAGGCCTGTTGTACATGGTCCAGAAATGATGCGAACGATTGGATAAACGGCATCATGCGTGGCTCCCAACTCCGGGCCTGGGGGGTGGAGATTGGGATGAAATGCTTTACATTCCAGATAAAACACCCCATCCTGGGGCTGGACCCCGGCTCCAACCTCTGCAGGTGGACATGCTCTCGGGCACACTGGGTCCAAGTCTTGGCCCCTCCACTGACTAGTGGTGTGATCCTGGGTCAATCACTTACCTGCTCTGTGCCTCTTGATGCCAAGGGGGAAATGGGGATAATAGTTGTTCCCACTTGAAACAGCTGCATAGAGGTTTAAACCAAGTAATGTATGTAGGGAATTTAGCATAGCACCTAGCATATAGTGAGTGCTCAATAAACGTTAACTATTTTGAGGAACCAGATTTGCTATGGCCTTCACCCATGATGCTCTGAGATAAGATGTAGTATATAAACCCATTTCAGCAGGAGACCAGCTTGACCGGAAGGGTGTGGGAGTTGTGTTGTCCTTGACCTTTGACCCCGAAGTCAGCTCTGGCTCATTCAGTGTCACCTGACCTCTCTGGTTGCTCAGTACCTTTACCTATAGAATGGTATAGCATCCCTTTGCCTACCCTTTCCCTACTTCCCTGGGTATCCAGGATGAAGAGATGAATGCTGAAGTGCTTAAAAACTTTGTCAGCTGGTTGTAATACAGGTAAAATGACCTCAGAGAACGGATTTCCTCTAAAAGAGACAATTCTAGAATGTCTTCAGCCCCCTCTGATAATTAGCTGAGGCCGTTCTTTGGGTCCGGCCCACACCCCCAGCTGCTTACCCAGCCCTGCTTTGCTCCAGGACCGGTTACAGCTGCTTCCTCTCTGAAACCTGTCCCACATGGGTGCACTGAGCACAGGTGCCCCACTGGTTGGTGAAGTGATTGACAGAGCCCGAAAGAGAGAGAGGAGAGATGGACGAGGCCTAGAGCATCAGGGCTGTGGGTGGAGGCTGCCACCTTCCCTGCCCTGGACAGATAGATGTGAGAGTGCCCGGAGCACAGGGGAAACCAGACTTTCCAGTTCTGAGGAATGATGAGACCTTGAGGGCCTGCTGGTCACTCGAGATGGGCTTGTAGGATCCAGCCTTTTCAAAGGGAAAAGGAGGAAACTCATTTCCTGAAGTCTGACTTCTTGAGGAAGGCTGCCAAGGCTGTGCTCAGTGGGACGGGGCTGCGAGAGGCCCTCACCTCTGGGACCTTCCGTGTGAGGAGGTCAAACCAAATGGGCGTCCTGTCGTTTGGGATTTGTGGTTGGGATTTGGGCCTCCTTTTTCCAGCTTCTCGAGGAAGGCCTGCGGCTGGGCGCCTGGCCAGTGGCCACAAACCACAAACCTGGCTGGAGGACTTGTCACATGAGACCTGGTGCCTCCTGCCCTGCCAGGGTAGGGCGGCCTGAGACAGGACCCAGCCACAGACCTGCTACTGTGTGTCCCTAGGGAAGAGCCGTGTCTCTGCTCCTTACCTTCTAGCCCCTTCACAGTGTGAGAACATGGACCATTTCTCCTGTGGAGTCAATCAGTGAGCGCTGATGGAACCCCTGTTAGGTGTCAGATGCTCCACCCATGTGGGGTTGTGGAAATGACAGTTTAGGTGCAGAGGGAACCAGAAAGACAGAAAATCCCACCAGGCCTCGCCAGTCACGGCCGGGGGCGTGGCACTGGCCACTGTAGAGCAGGAGCCGCCACTGCTGCCTGAGGTGACAGGAAAGGTCTTGCTGGGAAGCCTCCCCTTTCCCTGGCAGTTAGGTTGTGTGTGTGTGTCTGTGTGTGTGTGTGTGTCTGTGTGTGTGTGTGTCTGTGTGTGTGTGTGTGTGTGTGTCTGTGTGTGTGTGTGTGTGTACTAAGGGAGAGGGAGACGGCTGGAAGGAGCCCAGGCAGCAGTGAGTCCTGTGGGGCCTCCTGCAGGCCGGGAACACCCTGCCGTTGTCTTCCGTCCTTGTCCTCCTCCTCCCCCCATTCTCTGTGCCCCTCCCGGAGCTGACCTGTCGCCTTCCCGAGAGGCCAGGCTGTTTGTACGGCTCACAGGTTGGGCTCTGGAGCCCCACTCCTCTGCGCAGGTGTGGTGTTAGTTGGGACCAACGCCACCTGAGCTGCCCCCGTGTGCGACCCGCCCAAGGTTCTCCTGGGACCTGGTGTGCATGCGGCCCAGGGCCGTGGTGTCAGGGAGCCTTCCCAGGGCCTTGCTTTTATCCCCTCGGAGTGTGGTCAGTGGGCCCACATCGCTGCAGGAAGGGCCGCAGGAGCTGGGCTGAGTTACTCACCTGGGGTGCTGGAAGCCCAGTCCAGTCTGGAGCTCCCCAGAGGAGTCTCGGCTAAGAGGCGGCAGGCAGAGGAGCCCCCGTAGCCTGGTTCCTTAGTCCTGGTCAGACGGGGTCACCCTGCTGGGACTCGGGATTCAGCCCCGGGTGCTGTCTCCATTGGCCAAGGCAGGGTCCTGCTAAGTTCTAATTGCCCAAAGTGGCTGACGCCAGGCACCTGGGGAGTGGCGGGGACAGGAGACCCTCATAGCCACGATGGGAGCCCACCCTCCTCTTAACACATGGCCAAGATTGCTCGCTGGTTCTCAGGCCGAGCATCGGGCCCGAGAATCCTCCCACCTCAGCGGGTGGAGGGTAACGGCGTGGAGAGGGCTGGTCAGGCACTCTCCTGATTGTCTTTCCAGTTCTTCCTTCACCCCCCATCACGTCCTGGCTGGGGATTACCTGCAGGATCTTGCCGTGCAGGGCAGTGAGTCCCGGGTAGTGACACTTTGGCCTCAAAGCCGCGCAGGCAGCACTCACGACCCCCACCTGCCCCCGCCTTGAGCCCTGTTCAGCCGCCCCAAATGGTGCGAGGCCTTCGTTCAGCTCCAGCCCCTCCCAGACAAATGAGCAGAAAGTGGCCGTCCCGGCAGCCCGAGAGCAGAGCCAGGAAGAGGACTGGATTTTTTTTCTTTTTTTTTTTAAGTTGAAGAAATTCTTTTTCTCATAATGATCACAGTGGCTCACCCTTTTGGAGCATGTGCTAAGTATCCGGGCCTGTGCTAAGGAGTCTACGTGCATTAACACATCTAATAATGCGAGGGGGATACTGTTACCCTGTTTTACAGATGACGGAACTGCCTTGGAGCGGCCGCATGACTTTTCCAAGGTCCTACAGCGAGCGAGAGGTGGAGCAGGGGTCCGTAGCCGGGCAGTGTGGTTCCCGGTTTGCCTGCTCAAACTGTGCTCTCCTGCTTATAAAGCAAATGCTTGCGAATCTAGGAACAATTTAACCAAAGCCAAACATATACAAAACAAAACCCAGTGATGAAAACGTTCTGGAATTAGATAGCAGTGGTGGTTGCACAGCCTTGTGAATATACTAAAACCCGCTGAACCGTAGGCTTTAAATGGGTGACTTTGATGGTATAAGAATTATATCTCAATTTTTAAAAACCCTCAGAAAATGCTAATATAAGAAGAGAATGACAGTTGCCTGTCATCCCACCTCCTAGAGGTAAGCTCTCTCCATCCTTACCCCTCCTCCTCTCACTTGGGAGCCCACGCTAAGGTCAGGGATACAAGCTCATGGTGAGTGAGTGGGAGAAGAGAAGAGTAAAATAATCAAGAAGGGTGGCTTTCATAAAAAGCATCATGTGCCCTTTTTCTTGGAAACTGCTTAAGAACAGATCACCGATAAGAACAGGCGAACAGAAGGCTGGGCTGGGGGGAGGACGGGTGACCTTCCTCATTTCTCCAAGGCCGAGTCCATGGCACCTGCCTTGTTGGCCTGGGATTGATTCTCACCTTGTGCCATCCCCAGGGTTAACAGGGGGGATCCAAGTGGGGCAGCTTTCCCCAGGGCCTGAGGCATGAAGAGGGGAGGGCAGGGCCAGGGTCCTACCCCAGGAGGCAGCTGCCCATTCTCAGAGGTTGCCTAGCAATAATGGGAACAGGTGACTTAGCCCACTACAGAGGCGGGAGGAGAATAAAAGGCAGCTGAGGATAGAAATCGGGAGTAGTTGCAGAGGATGCGGTTACCCTGGAAACCGCCTGCTTGGTCCTTGGATACAGCGGGCAACTTCTGGGCTGGGATCCACTCTTCACTGAGAGGTTGTGGGGTCCTCTCCAGGCTTGTCACCCACAGTGTCAGGGAGGGGGATGTAGAGAAACCCCTCTTGCACATGGCCTCTGTGGTGGATGTGTTCTCTGCGGTCTCATTGAACATTCACAACAGCCTTGTAAGGCATGTGGGATGATCACACTTGATAGATGAAGATCCTGAGCTTAGAGATATAAAATAACAGGCTCACACCAGAAGGCTCACAGGGAGAGGGGCTGGGAATGAAGGTGCTGGTACCCTTGGTGCTTAAAACAAACCTTTCATTTTGGTTTAAAGCATTTCACATGCCCAGGATGTGGGAGGTAATGTAAACACTATCCACCTTCAGGGAAGGGAAGAGAAGATGAGAGAAGGAAGGCTGGAAAGGAGAGTTGTCTGTTTTATATCCAACAACCAGCCAGTAGTATTTATTAAGAAAGTCTTGGTTCCCCAAATAAGTAAAAAGACGGATAGTTCACATGGATTGAAGGTTGCACGGTTTGGATTATCCCAATCTGTCAAAAACCCCTGTGAGAAAGGTACCTTTATTTCCCTTGTTACTACAGATAAGGAGATTGAGGCTCAGAGAGGTTAAGTAACTTGCCCAAGATTGACCAGGTAATAAGCCAGGTTATGAATGAACCCAGGCAGGCTGACCTTGGAACTCTACCCTTAACCATAAGTACAGACTCACCCTTTGTTATTTTGGAGGTTACGTTTTAATTGATACATGGCTGATATAAATGAAATAAGGGACAAGTCAAGATGGAATATAACCAAGTACTCATCAGATGGTTCGTGATTTTTAACATTTACGCTTTCACATATGGTTTTTCTCTCCATTTTCTCTCCATTCATCCCCATTTTATAGACAGAGCAAGTGAGGCTCAGAAAGGGGAATGCTTGTACCTCTCGCAACCTGAATGGGGTAGAGTTGGTTCTGAATCCAGGTCTTTGAGGGTCTGTGAGGCTAAAGGGGTGGGTGTGGGCCTTTCCGAAATTCCCTTTCTCGGTTGGAAAGGTAGTGGAGGATTCTAGTTGTATTTCTCCCCACTTTTCAGTAGGAGTAGCTGTCAGGAATGGACTCAGGTCCCCGGTGGCCTCTCCTGGAGCTGCTCCCAGCTTTGGGGACTGGCTCCCCCGCTATGAAATTCAACCACGTCCCCTCCTCTGCTGCTTGGGTTCCTTCAGGTTCACCTGCTCCTGCCGGCCCCTTTGTTTGGTCGCCAGGGGAACCTAGCACCCTTTGAACCAGGTAGCTGAGGCTCAGTGTTTATTTTGGTTTGAGAAGCCTGTGCTTGTGAAACACAAAGGTGGAGGTTCTGGTTTGAGCTTTGAGGCTCTTCAGAAAGCTGATGAGGGAAAGTCTGGGGGCTTAGGCTGGGGTAAGCAGTTTTGGCTTTCAGCGCCGCGGGCCAGGCCAGAGGACAGCCCTGGGGGGAGGACAGTGCCCTTCCTGCCCCCTCTTCCCTCTGAACCTTGCAGCTAAGCGTCTAAATCAAAGGCCCTGAATGGTTCAGCTGAGGGCAGAAAAGTGATGGGGGTGGGGAAGGGAAGGGCGCCTCCTCTACTTTGTGTTTACTGTTCCGTGGTGGTTGGTGCTGTGGAGGTGGTCGCAGGCCTGTGATTGGAGGCCAGGGCTTACAGGGGAGCGTTTTTTATGGGCCTGAAATTTAATTTTTTAATTTTTTTATTTTTTTTGCGGTACGCGGGCCTCTCACTGTTGTGGCCTCTCCCGTTGCGGAGCACAGGCTCCGGACGCGCAGGCTCAGCGGCCATGGCTCACGGGCCCAGCCGCTCCGCGGCACGTGGGATCTTCCCGGACCGGGGCACGAACCCGTGTCCCCTGCACTGGCAGGCGGACTCTCAACCACTGCGCCACCAGGGAAGCCCTGAAATTTTATTTTTTAAAAGCCATCGGCAAAGCTGATTATAACGGACGGAGCAGTGCTGGGCTCTATTTTCAAATCATCTGTAGGTGAAATGACACGAGGGGAGGGAGCGGTGAGGTGGGTGGCCCCCTTCAGGCAGGTCTCCTAATGGAACTTGGCTTTCCATCTTGGAAGAGGGGTGGCAGGTCCTGCACGTGAGTGGGAAGGGACTTGTTACTGTCAGACTCTTTCTCCTCATGTCCCATGTGGAAATGTGCACATGTCACAGCCTGTGGTTTGAGGATGGAGAGAGAAGTGGGGCTTTTAATTCTTCTAAGTCCCAAGACCAGGAAATGGGATCACTGCCTCCTCCCCCAGTGGGAGGGTCTGGTGGGGACAGGGCCAGTGGCTTTGAGGTCCCGTGTCTGTTTTGACCTCTAGTACTGTGAGTGAGTGAGCAAGGATGTGCGTGGCAGCGTGAATGCAGGCACACGTGTGTGTGTGTGTGTGCGTGTGTGTGTGTGTGTGTCTGGCTCTGAGAAGTCCCGCTGTTGTTTTTGGCCCCTGCCTTGGCTTTGGCAGGGGAGTGGCCCCCTTTCAAACACCACACACATCCTCCAGATAATGTATAATGACACTTTCCAGGAGAGTTCCCGATACTTCGGAAAGGCCTTTCTTTCCAGGAACCCAAAGTGCTTTTCCAGACTTGGCCCCGGGAGCTGGGAGGTGGAGGAGGTAAGGGAAGTGGGGGCCAGACCCCTGGTTTCCTGCCCTTCCTCCTGGATGCTGTGCTGGCCGGGGCTGTTTGCAGGTATCTTTGCATGCATGAAGTCCTGAGGACGCCCCAAACTCTAGCCCCAAAGAAAGCTACCTATATATATATATATATTTTTTTTTTTTTTTTGCTAAGTTATGCAGTGGTAAATTGAGTTTCATTGTATATAATCAGCTTTTTAAAAATTAAGGAATTCCACATTGGGGTTTCACTTTTCTGGGCCTGTCTGGAACCCCCTTAATGGGCTGCTTGGTGCAGGCAGTGAGGCCACATTGGGGCCCAGGGGTGCCTGGCTAGGGGACCTGCCCCCAGTCCCTTTCCATGGAAGCTTCTGGTTTAGGACAAAGGCAGCTTAGGCCCACCTTGTGGCCCAGGGAGTATGTCTGGAATTATATACAGCGGACCATCTACCCCTCCCCCAAGCATGAGGCTAGCTGGTGCTGTGCTATGGGCCAGGCACGTCTCTGAGTGTTTCACAGATATTAATTCGTTTCATCCTCACAACACCTGTGAGATGGTTTGGCTGGGGGTAAGGACATTTAGAAAGGACTGCAAAGGCTCAGGTGGTTACAGCCGTGATTTCTACATTTTCTGCTCTGAGGCCAGTTCACAAAGACGATGAACATTCCAGATTTGAGGTCACGGTGCTTTTCTCCCCAGTCCCATTCCTGTCCCTCAGTGGAATTGACCGCTATCCAGTTTGGTGTTTTCATTCCTAAACATCTGTTTGTATACTTCTCGCCTGTGTAGTTGTCTGTGTGACAGATGGTGTCACACACAATGTGTCGCCATGCACACCTCCCCTTCTGCTCTCATTTGTCCCGCACCCCACATGGCAGGAGCTCTGACCCCTCTGGCGTGGATGAGACGGCTGAAGCCCGGAGGGGCTGGAGGACTTGGGGGATTTGCGCGGGTCACACGGCCGCTTACAGGTGGCAGGTGGGACCGGAAGCTGGGCTTCTTGCCTCTGCGGGTGGCTCTTTGTGTTCACCTGCAGCTCCCGGCCCCATCGGAGTTCAAAGACTCACTGGTATTTGGTGAGGGAGGGCAGGAGCAGTCAGTCTGTTTCTTATTTTCTTTCCTCCCACATGTGCTTTTGACACCTGGTTCTCGTCCCCTGGGGCACTTGTACCCTTGTCTGCTGCCCTCTTCCTAGGGCTCGAGAGTCAGGTTCTTAGGGACTCCCACCACATTGCCATTCTTTTCTCCTCCCAGGAGAGAGCCCTTCTGCTTCTATTGTTCCTTGATGAAGCAAATATGCAATGACAGAAAGCGACTGTGAATTTGGGAATGCTTCTAGATGAATGTGTGCTGTATGTCTCACAGTGGCTTCTTGCAACATTTGGAAGTTAGTTGTTCTCTGCACATAGAGTTTTGGAAGAGGCGGGAGGTGGGAAGCCGTGGCTGAGCGCGTCTTGCCTGGATCCCAGGGGCAGCCAGTGGGATTCCAGTTATGTCTCCCTGTCTCCGCTTGGTTTCCTGGCTTCGGCCCTTTCTTCCTAATCCCGTGGCTCTCAGCCACTCAGCCCTTGCATTGCTCACTTAGCGCCTAGGTAGAGGATGGGCTGGAGAGAGCTGGAAAGGACAGCCGTGTTGGCAGCCCTCACCGCACTTGCGTAGGGCCCTGTTGTGAAACTCTTGGCTCTGAGGACATTTGGAGGGTTCTCAGGGGATGTCATTCATCTGTGACTGACTTGGGACTCCTTGGGTGAGTGAAGGTGGGTTTGTGGGGTCTCGTGGGGCCTCCTAGTAAGGGGTCCATTACTTGGGGCTCCTGAAGGCTGTGCCGCTGGGATCCAGACACTCATGGCACCTCATCCCAGAGCCTTGAAGCCTGGAAGGATAGGGGTGGTTTGTGGAGTAGAGCAGTGGTGCTCAAACTTGAATGTGCATGAGAATCACCTGGAGGTCCCAGGGCCCCATCCTCAGTGTTGGTCATTCAGTGGGGCTGGGGTGGGGCCTGAGAATTTGCATTTTTAACAAGTGAGATGACACTCTAAAGTTACTGGCAGAGGGGGTAGATGTAGGCAGGGGTGAAGAATTGGGGCTGTTTTTGCAATCTACTGTAGAGGTCTTGAACCAGACTGTGACTTTGCTGATAATTTCTACCTAGCGTCTCCTCTCCCTTCCCCCAAACTAAAAACCATGTCTTTCTCTGGGAGGCCCAGGCTTGGGGAGGGAGATGTGCTTCTGCACCCCAAGAAAGGGTGACTCTTCAGGAGCCTCCTGCCGGCACATAGTAGGTACACACCAAATATTGGATGGATGGTGACGGTGGGTACATTTCAAGGGGGTGCGGTCGCCACAGTCCAGCAGGAGACGTCTGCAGATGCCGAGGTGCTGGGTGTGATGACCTCCCACGTCACCAAGGGTCACTCCAGTGATGGGGCTGAAGCAGGGCGCAGAGCAGGGCTGGCTCCCAGGACTCGGAAGTGTGCCCTGGGGTCAAGAGGAGGCCCGAGCTGGGGAAGCGGCCTTTTGCTCGGGATGGGGTCTGAGACTGCCACACTGCTGCTTGGCACCCCCTCCCCGGGTGTCCTGTTGCGGGGAGGCGGGAACCAGCGCAGGGCTCCGGCTCCCTGTTAGGTGGTCCGGCTGCCTTTCTTCCTCTTTTGGCCAGCGGCCCCCTTCGGATTCCCCTCCCGAGGAGCTGGCCTTGCTGACACATCCCTCCACTCCCTGCCCTATCGCATCTGGCTGAGGTCTCTACTTCAGAAATTCTTAGGGAGTTTCCGGTCCTGTTGTGTGGGTTTGTGGGCCTCAAAGGAAGTAAAATCTGGGCCTCAGTTTTCCTTCTCCTTCCGGGCCCAGAGCCAAGGGTTCTCTCAATTATTGGACATCAGCAGCCTGCTGTCTTTGGGCTCGACCTCCTGGGGGTGTGGAAGCAGACAGAACCCTGGGCTCTCCAGCTCACCAGGATATGGGGTTCAGCAAGACCTTGGTCCACCTGCCTTGTGCTCCCTCTCAGTGGGGACCTTGGTGGGTGACATCTAGGAGAGGAATAGGTATGGAGAGACTGTCCCTTTTTTTGCACCGTTAGGCCAGAGAGCTGCTTGGGAGGACCCTGCCCTCTTTCCTCGGAACAGGGAGCACGGTTGTACGTGATGTACCGAGGCCTTGGGAGACCTGAGGTCTCCTCTTAGGGCTTCCTGTGGCTACTGTACGATGCTGGTAAGTCACACCCGATCGTTACCTACAGAATGAGGGGGCTGGGTTATAGGATGCAAGTGGTGGTCTGCTGTAAATGTCTTGCTTGGATTATCACATGGAGATGATCTCCGGGGTCTGGGTCGGTGCCACTATTCTGTGTTCTCGTCCTCTCTGGGGGGATTACTCAGCAGAGTCTAGCACTTCTTGAGGTGACCTTGAGGTTGATCCCTGGGCTTCGCAGTCTGGCCCTGAAGATAACCTGCTAATACACAGTCTCTTATCTTTGGGAGTCTTATATGTTCTCAGCTTTCTGTAATTTGTCCCCACCCTCTAGGGAGGGCATGGGCGGGGCCAGGTGAATGAGCTTCCCTTATGGACCCACAATGCTCTGTGTCTTGGGCCCTGCATGGACTCTCTTACTCTGGAAATGCCTGCTTGGGGTGTGGCCGAGTGGAAAGCCAGGTGCCTGGGGAGGGGAGAGTGGGGAGCCCTGTTTGGGTTGGCGATGGGCCCCTTAGCTTTGCCTTGTAGCCTGGATGCTCCAGGTGTGGTCTGGGGGTGGGGATACTGGAGGTGGCTCTGGAGGGATGGGGAGAGCATCTCTGCCCACTGCAAGGTGGATGGTTCATAATCAGTCCTTTGTGTAGGCTTGGCTGACCCACTGCCTGGTGTGAGAGAGGCGGCCTGCCTGTGGGTTCAGTGGGTAGGAGAAACTCCTGCCGGAGCAAGGGTATCTGCCCAAGGGACTGGTGTCAATGGGCGGCCTTGTTTTTCACTTTGTTTACTCCCAGAACCTGGCTCTATCCTTTCCCTTGTAGCAGTTTGAAGAAATCAATTCATGGAATGCCTGACCAGAAGGGACCTATACTGTTACCTGACCTTCCCCCCATTAGATGAAGAGACTGAGGTCCATAGTGGTGATCTGACTTGTCCAAGGACACACTGCCAGGAGTTCATTCCTTGTGGGGCTGGTTTTAGTAAAGAATTTATTCTGGGAACATATACATCATCTTCTGAAGTCATCCTTGCCGGTGGGCTCCAGAACACCTGCTGACAGACAGGCGGGGTGAGCCTCTGCTCTGAAGGCAGGTGGAGCTGCTGGAGTTCTGGCTGGTGTGTGGGTGGTCAGGTTCAGGTGAATTTCACACATGCTTGGCAGCTGTGCTCTGCCAGGCTGGAGGGGGTGATGGACAGACGGGGGGCCCTGTGCATGGCTGCCCTTACACTCAGATGTTCCTGGCACTGGCTTCTGATTTTTGCCATTAAGGAGGGGAGCAAGAAAGGAGTCAGAGGGACAGGTGCTGGTGGTGCTGGTGGCACTAGTGGTCCTGGTCCTGATATTAACACTTAGTACTGCACGCCCAGCCCTGTGCTAAGCCCGGTACACGTATTATATCAATGAATCATGAATCGTCATGACCACCCCATAAAATCTAGGTCCTCATACATTTTCATCTTCGCTTCACAGAAGCGCTTGAGCATTATCGCGATTAAATAATTTGCCCCAAGCCACCAGCTCCGGGGCTCTGGCCTGTGAACCCAGGGCTGCTGGGCCAGAGCCTGCACACCTACCCAGCGCCCTGGCTGTCGCCTCTCTGCCAGGACAAGCTGCCTGACGGCAAGTCAGCCCTGACTGGAGAAGGGAAGCCCCTCGCCAGAGAAGGAGCTGGGTCTCCACCCTCCCTGGGCCCCAAATACCTCTCTCCTGACACACACATTCCTGCGCATTCCTGAGGAACCAGGAAGTGGCTGTCTCTCTGGTCCCCGACGCTGCAGGTCCCAGCACTGTGTCAAGCAGTGCAGGTGGCTGGGGGGGCTCAGGGCCAGATGGGGGCTTTTTATGTCCCCTCCATACTCCTTTGCCCTCCTCCTCTCTTCTCCTTGTCTGTTCTCTTTCCCTCCTGCTCCACAGTGGCACCCCAGACACTGGCCACCCCTGAGGGTGGCCTTGGGAGGTGAGGCTTGGCCAGGCCTCACCGCTGGGGGGGTGGGGGCGGCTGTCTTTGCCTTCCTGTGGGGCGCAGGGTGCTGGTTGCCTTCACTGGCTGCCCCAGAGCGGGGCACCTTCTTGGCTGTGTCAGGGTTGGGCTGCTCCTGTGTCCGTAGAGGTGCTCCAGGCAACCACCCTCTGAAATAGCCGCGCTTGTGTTTCCCCGTCTTTGTTGCAGCTCCTGTACTGGCTGTTTCTCATCCTCGATCATATTTCCTCCCCACAACAAGGTAGGAGGTATCAGCCCTATTTGCAGGTGAGGGAATCAAAACCCCGCCAACTCAGAGAATGCGCTGAGGCTAGTATACGGCAGATTGAGGTTAATGCCCAGGTCTGTGGGCCAAAGTGCCCACATCTGCTATAGCCCAGTGTGAGCAGAAAGTGGCCGCTGAACGGAATCCCCCCCAAACAACAGCAGAACACTTCCCAGCCCGGCTCTAGCGTCCTGGGTCCAGGTGGGCTGGGGTATCTCCCTGATGAAGGCGCCTTGCTGGCCTCCTCTGAGAGAAGAGGGCAGATGGAAAGCATTTACAGGCTTGTGGGCACCTCTTACTCACTAAGCTGTGGCTGGGGCATTGCTCGGAAAAGCTCATTCAAGAGAATACATGATGCAAGGGCAGCCAGAAGCCAGTCAGAGCCTGTCCTTTGTGTCTGGCCTTGTTCTGTGATTCCTTCTTTTCAGAGAGTTTCAGTGCCCATTGTCATCGGGACCTGTTAATAGGGGCTATGGGAGCCTGGTGAATAATGATAATAATACTGTAAGAGCTGTATGCACTGACTCTTCTAATGCTGTGTGCCTGGCACTGTCCTTAACTTTTTACATGTAAGCACTGGGACAAGCACTTTCCGTATACTAACCCATATATTCCTCACAACAACCCTGTGAGGTGGGCATTAGTATCCCCATTTTACAGATTGGAAAACTGAGGCCCAGAGAGGTTTAGTTATTCACCCAAGGCCCTACGGCTAGCCAGTGGCAGAACTAGGATTTGAATCCAAGGATTTCCGGTCAGTAAGACCACGCATGATTCCTTGGAGGTCAGGGACTTCCTTATGGCTTTTATTTCTATCCCCAAAGCTGGCCTAGCACCGGATACTGAGTGGGCTCTAGGAAAAGTTGCAATGATAGAATGTAGGGCATTTGCATCCTGCCCTTTGAGAGGAAGTTGCCTTTAAGTTGCAGGGATCTTTTTTTTTTTACAGTACGCGGGCCTCTCACTGTTGTGGCCTCTCCTGTTGCAGAGCACAGGCTCCGGACGCGCAGGCTCAGTGGCCATGGCTCACGGGCCCAGCCGCTCCGTGGCATGTGGGATCTTCCTGGACCGGGGCACGGACCGGGGCACGAGCCCGCGTCCGCTACATCGGCAGGCGGACTCTCAACCATTGCACCGTCAGGGAAGCCCAAGTTGCAGGGATCTTGGCATGGGCTCCTATGGGGGTGTAAGATGGGCAGCAGCCCTGAGGCCCACCTGGGGCTCCTGCAGCCACGTACTGAATGGGGGGAGCGCTGTGTATGGGGAGACTTCAAGTGCAGATGGAGTCGGCAAGCCTGGGAAGAAAAACCCAGGAGACACGGGGCCTAGCAGCCCCTCATTAGCTATTTGTTCCTTTGGGGAGGTCTCCCCTGTCTTCCTGTCATAAGTGACATTAGGTGTTTAACTCCCAGGGAGGGATAAGATAGCAAATAATTTAGAATTTAATAAAGTTATCAATTCATACAAGTGGGGGGCAGGGGTTCTTTCTTATTTCTCTTTATCCATGATGCCTGGCATGTGGTAGGCACTTAAGGAATGTTAGTTGCGTGAATGAATGAATTAAAAAAAAACCCTTATTATGGAAAATTCAAGCACAGGAGTAGAGAGTAGTGTAATGAATCCCCATATACCCATTACCCGGGTTCAACAATTGGCAGCGGAACCTGTCGTGTGTAGCCATCTGGGATACTTTACAGTGAGATTAGCACGCTAGGATGAACTGCTAAGACCTTCTCAAGTGGGAAGGGACAAATGGAGATGAAATGGTGCCCTTGTGACGCCGCTGTGCCAGGTACGCTGCAGGTGCTTATTTGAAGGTTTGACCTGACTGCACTTGATAACTGGACCAGGTGGCATTGGGCTCCAGCCCCAGGGTGGGAGGAAAGTTTCTGAAGGATGAGTTCAGCAGATACATGAGATGCTCAAACATGTACGCTGGGGCTAAAGGCACTGCAGCCAACGATAGTTCATCCACTCAGTTCACATTTATTGTGGATCTCTTTTAAACATTCAAATGTTTAAAAAGTACAGAATAGTCAAACAAATACCCAGGCGCTTGCCACCCAGATTGAAGAAATATTAAGCACTCACTCTTTTCAGATTAGGGCCAGATGATGCAGGATGTCTGCCTCTGAAGAGGCCAGGGGGGGAGAGACCCATGAACTAGCATTTCCCTGTCATGTTCAAAGATGTCACAGCCCATATAGTGAAGGGAGCCCAAGGAAGGCCCCAGGCCACCTTGGAGGAGACTGGTGTAAGACCTCCTGGAGGAGGTGATAATGTGAGCTAACATTTAAATCTAGAGTATGTAAGAGTGAGTCAGGCAAGGGGGTGGTGGCGAAGAGTGGGCCAGGCGGGCCAGGCCGTGTGTGACCAAAGGCTTGAGACAGTGAGTGTCAAGTTCTGGGAAGGGAGGGGCCGGGGATGAGTGTGAAGGAGGTGAGGGGAGGGGCGGAGAGGAAGAGGCCCGAGGGTGGGTGACAGTGAGTACAGGGGGAGTTGGACTGTGGGGCAGTAGCAGGCTCTGGGCCTGTCTGAACTGCACACTGCACACTGAGAGGATTAGAGACCAACATAATCCCCTGTGGCGTCTGGGGAAGGGTGGGAACTGCGGCAGAGGAATATTTGAAGGAACCTGGTTGAGAGAAGCTCCAGGCTGGAAGAGTGGCTGTGCTGGACTTGCTATGTTCAGGGGCCCCAAGGGCTTGGAGAAGCAGGCCTTGGGGGAGGTTGAGTGGAAATGGAGTCTAGCTCAGAATTTCTAATAGTCAGGCTTTCCAAAGAAGGAATGAACTGTTAGGTTGGGAGTTTCCTGGTGTTAAATGTGTTTAGGTAGACCTGAGATATTGAAAGGGCAATGGGGGAATTCCCTGGTGGTCCAGTGATTAGGACTCTGCGCTTTCATTGCCAAGGGCCTGGGTTCAGTCCCTGGTCAGGGAGCTAAGATCCTACAAGCCGTGCGGTGCAGCCAAAAAACAAAAAGAAAAAACGAAATGTACAAAACCTTGTAGTTGAGGTATTCAACTAACCCACAAAGAAATGAGATGGGAGGGACGTGGAGGGAGGGGGGGCGCTGGGCCTTCAAGGACCCTCCTCATTCTGGGTTCTGAGAATATAAGCTGGGGGAGAGTGGGTTAAGTGACCCGTGGGCACAGGCGAATGGTGCTCCAAGGAAGGCAGCCGTGGAGGAGGTGCTGGCCTGTTGCCATAGGAACCATCTCTGCTGTGGGTTTCCAGTTCCAGGGATGCCCTGGAAGGGAATGAGCTCACTCCACCTGCAAGGTGATGAGTCAGCCTGTTCCGAAGTCCTGCGTGCTATCCAGGGCTGGGCAAGAAGTTGAGCGGCAGACCCTGCCTCTGCCCCTCGTCGGACCACTGATACTTCTCTGCCTGATGTGGGCTGTTGTCATTAGAGACGAGATGGGGGCAGTAGAGGAAGCCACCCGCCATTCTGGTGGCCCTGGGGAGCCTCCGGTAGAGGCAGGAGGAAGCCTCTAGTCCAGTTGGCCAAACCATGGCGCTCAGCAGGGCTGAACTATGCTATCGGCAGGCCACTCAGCTCACATCGATGGGGCAACAACTACACCTGTGCTGGGCCTGGGGCCTGCAGTCCCGTAGGCTTGACAGATGCTGTGATTTCAGGTGTGCTGAGGGTTTTGAAGAAGTTCAGACTGTTCGTGAATGTGCATTGGTCAGGCGTGGGCTGGTTTCTGAGGGTGGATGAGGAAAACTTCCGGGAGGGAGTGGCATTTGATCTGACACTGGAAGGCTGAGGGGTCAGTAGTTTGCCAATCAAGTCCTAGGTATTTGGAGGTCCGGGGTTGTGGCTCATCTCCTTCCTCCCCACCCACCACGTGTGCGATTTGTTGTGCTTGTGAGGGAGTGCGCAGAGCGTGTCCACTGACTGCCAGGGGATGGCCAGAATCTCAAACAACTGTGATTTCAGGGCACCAAGCATCTTCCTCGAGACCCTATGAAATGTAGACCATCATCCGCTGGGTTCCAGTCCCTAAGGAGCCAGATGAGGGCCCTAACCTGTTCTCTCCTCCTCGTGTGGCAGACTGGGGATGACATTGGACAGGCCAGGGCAACTCTGCTTTTCTAGTTTCTGGCTTGGCTACTTGTTTCACCAACATGGGCCTCTGTTTCCTTTTTTTTTTTTTTTTAATTTATTTATTTATTTATGGCGGTGTTGGGTCTTCGTTTCTGTGCGAGGGCTTTGTATAGTTGCGGCGAGCGGGAGCCACTCTTCATCGCGGTGCGCGGGCCTCTCACTATCGCGGCCTCTCTTGTTGCAGAGCACAGGCTCCAGACGCGCAGGCTCAGTAGTTGTGGCACATGGGCCTAGTTGCTCCGCAGCATGTGGGATCTTCCCAGACCAGGGCTCGAACCCGTGTCCCCTCCATTGGCAGGCAGATTCTCAACCACTGCGCCACCAGGGAAGCCCTCTGTTTCCTTTTGAGAAGATAAATAACTTTGGAGGTTTGAGGAAATGACCGTTTTAAGTTTTAACCCTTTCATCTAAACACAGCTACTTATATTTTCAAAAACCTATTTTTTTTTATCCTCATGCTTGTATTATTTTGATAGTGGTAATCACAGTGGATCTGCAATTTAGTTTGCTTTTATATTTCCCCACTTGGCATTTTATCAAAGATGTTTTTTCTTATATAGCCTCATAGCCTTTATGTTCCTTCCCTGGAGAAAGTGTAGGGATTTTTTCATGAATAAATATTTATTTGTATTTTCCTGTCTCTTTCCAAAAAACGTTTGAGGAGACACGTTAAAAGGCTCATGTAGGGCTTCCCTGGTGGCGCAGTGGTTGAGAGTCCGCCTGCCAGTGCGGGGGACACGGGTTCGTGCCCTGGCCCGGGAAGATCCCACATGCCGCAGAGCGGCTGGGCCCTGAGCCATGGCTGCTGAGCCTGCGTGTCCAGAGCCTGTGCTCCGCAATGGGAGAGGCCACAGCGGTGAGAGGCCCGCGTACCGCCAAAAAAAAAAAAAAAAAAAAAAAAAAGGGCTCATGTAAAACAGAGTTTTAAATTAAAGTTAGACGACCCAGAGCTTTGTCAGGGTGATGGTGGTGGGGTGAGCTAATTGAGAAAATAGTGTTAGAAGAGGTTTGTCTTGGGACTTCCCCGGTGGTCCAGTGGTTAAGAATCCGCCTTCCAATGCAGGGAATGCAGGTTTGATCCCTGGTCGGGGAACTAAGATCCCACATGCCATGGGGCAACCAAGCCTACGCGCTCTAGAGCCTGCGCGCCGCAGCTAAGACCCGATGCGGCTAAATAAATGAATATTAAAAAAAAGAAAAGGTTTGTTTTTGTAAGTCAGCACTGACCCTAGTTTTGAGCTTCCCGGCAGCCAAAACAAAACAAGAAATTAGAATTCACATCTGTTATTTCCTAATAAAGGGAAGTGTACCAGTTCATTGGAAAGAGACGCTTTGCCTCTCTGTGTAAGCACTGAACACCCAGGGCTCTTCCATTTTAGGAGAGCAGTGTGGTGGATGATGCCATCAGTGTTAGTTTCATGGAACATAGAGACCTTTTTTGTATATTGGTTCTTAAATCAACCCCAGTAGAGCCAAAGGCATGATGTTAAATCACATTGGTGTGAAGGCATTTCTGTGGGAAGCTGAAGAATGAAATCTTATTCTACTGTTTCTGGAGGTGCAGCCTGAGCGAGGCCCCAGTCCTTGGAGATGCTTGCCAGTGTTTCCTGGAGACTTACATGCAGTTGTCTGACAGGAGCCGGAGGGCGGTCTGTGTGGACTCCTGTATTCAGAGGTTTTCTGAGGCCTTTACTGAGATGAGAACTTTTGCTTTCAGTGCTGGGCACATGAGGGCCAAAGCTGCTATTTCCTTAGGAAAATGAGAGTTTGGCCTATATCACCTCTTCACAGGAAAACTGTCAAGGCCAGAGCTGTCCTCTGGAAGCACTTGGGGGTCTGCTGTACATCTCAACAAGGTGCTCCTGGCCCCAGGCTCTTTGCCACAGAGGAGGGACGAGGCCGTCCAGTCGGGGCTGGGCCTGGGCCTGGGCGTGGACCTCTACTGGCTGCCCCACTCCTCAGCCATACTTCTCCTCTTAATTCTCCCATTATTGGACATGTTCATGGTTTCCAGTTTTTTTTAAAAAAAATTAATTATTTATTTTTGGCTGTGTTGGGTCTTCATTGCTGTGCATGGGCTTCTCACTGCAGTGGCTTCTCTTGTTGCAGAGCATGGGCTCTAGGCGCGCGGGCTTCAGTAGTTGTGGCTTGCGGGCTCCAGAGCGCAGGCTCAGTAGTTGTGGCGCACAGGCTTAGTCGTGCCATGGCATGTGGGATCTTCCCGGTCCAGGGCTCAAACCCATGTCCCCTGCATTGGCAGGAGGATTCTTAACCACTGCACCACCAGGGAAGCCCCATGGTTTCCAGTTTTGAGCTCTCATAGATAATTCCTCTATAAATATTCCTTTCATGTGGACATTTTCCTGCATTTTAGGATAATATCTACGAGCTGAGTTAATCAGTCAAAGGAGATGATCGTTTCTATACGTCCTTTTACATATTAATCAGTTGCCTTTACAAGGCAGACTAATAAAAATTAAAAAAAAATAAAAGGCAGACTAGCATAGTGTGTCACCAGCAACACACAACCTATTTTTTATTGAAGTACAGTTGATTTACAATATTATATTAGTTTCAGGTGTACAACATAGCGATTTAAAATTTTTATAGATTGCACACTCAACCTATTTTTTTAAAACTAATTAAAAAGGAAAGTAATTTTTATTGTGACAGATTTGGAAAATACAGCAAAATACAAAGAAGAAAATAAGGATTGCCTGAAGTTCTACCACCTGAGAGCATGGAGGTGTGTCTTCTGATGGTCTGCTGTGGTGAACCTGTTGCCTCTCGTCAGGCAGGAGTTTGAGCTGGGACAGTCCCTCCTTTAATGGCTGTCCCTAGGTGCCCCTACCTGGCAGGGGGGTGCCTGATTTTCCTCTGACCCAAAATGTCTTTTCAGCCATTGGCCTGTCTGGCTTGTGGACTTACATTTCTAAGGTTCTAAAGACCTTCATAACATTTTCATCTAGTGCTAGATACATAAGAAGTTGGCTTGGAAACTCAGGGTTTAGATATTTGGATGGAAAGTGTGAAATATTATCACCTAGTGGCAACTTAGCAGATTCCTCAGTAGCTACCACATATCAGGTGAGATCTAAGGGCCGGGGGTGGCTGATGAGTGCTGGTGGGACAGGCGGTCAAGAAGTAGAATCTGAGGGCTTCCCTGGTGGCGTAGTGGTTAAGAATCTGCCTGCCAATGCAAGGGACATGGCTTCTGGCCCTGCTCCGGGAAGACCCCACATGCCGTGGAGCTGCTAAGCCCCTGTGCCACAACTACTGAGCCTGGGCTCTAGAGTCTGCGAGCCACAACTATGGAAGCCAGTACACCTAAAGCCCGTGCTCCACAGCAAGAGTAGCCCCCGATCACCACAACTAGAGAAAGCCCACGTGCAGCAATGAAGACCCAGCGCAGGCAAAAAAAAAAAAAAGAAGAATCTGTGTCTGAGAAAATTCTGCCCAGCCCTGGCTCCTGACCGCATTCCCCAAGTTCCTGTCTCTGTGAGGCTTGTCAGAAGAGCCAGGGTGTTCGGTGAAATTGAAGGGAAGTAGGACGAGTCGTAAGTGAGAACCTACGCCTGTCATCTCTGTGCTGGTTCTCACTCCTCTGAACCGAGCATCCCGTGGTCCAGGTGACCCTCTCCTCTACCGCTCGTCTTCAAGAGGAGGCCTCCAGGCAGGGGAGACCACTTCCTGATCTGGATGGGCCCTTGCTGAACTCTTGGTTAGGGTGCCGGTGCTGGGCTGAGGCTTGCTGACACCTCCAACCCACAGTGATACTTCTGTCACCCAAGCAGTTACGCATCTGCTCTGAATTTCCCAGATGCTGGAGTGAGAGGACGAAGAAGGTCTGTTCATGATATGACTTGACTTCAAGTAGGGACGGAGGCCTCAGTCCCTAAGAGCTCTAAGAGCTGACTAATGATTTCTTAGGTGGCTTCAAATGCCAAAATGGGTGATTATACGGGGGGTGCCTGGTGCCTTGCATACAGTAGGACACACCTGGATGGTTGTGTTATTTTCAGTATGGAGGAGGTGGTGCACAGAAGCTTCCTTTTCCCTACAACTCTGGCCGTCCCCTTGAGTTGGGTGGGATTTGGGCAGGGACCGTAGCTGGAGGCTCATAGATGTCTCTTGGGGGAGGAAGAAGCGATGCTTAAATGATGGCATCTTAGAGTTACCCACGTGTGGGACTCTCAGGGCTCTAGGAGGTGCACCTAGAGGAGGCTTGATGTCCCTAGTGCTGTCTGTCCTATGGCCAGCCCATCTGACACAGTTGGGGACAGTTTTCCAAGGTCCGGGGGCTGTGGATGATCAGAACTTTGGAACCATGGGATTCTCCACAGAGAATCTGCGTGTTGGGACATTTCCTTGGGGGCCCTGAAGGGGGAAGCCATCAGAATGTCTCAGCTACTGTTGTGGTTGTTTGGGTAAAGAGCTCCCTGTTGGAGCCTTGTAAGGCGCTCCAGCTTGCAGCCATGTGGGAAGGCTGCGATTGATTAATTCTGTCTGGTTTGTTAGACACTCTACCCTCTTTGCCTCTCCCCACCCAGGAAACCACATGAACTGTCAAGGCGGGTCCAATTACAATTCATGGTAATTGGAGGGAGAGAGGGACTCCTGAGGAGGCAGTGACTTGTGCTTTTGCTCTGTGAAGGAGAGGTTTCTTTGCTGTGAGGAGTCGAGGCAAGTAGCAATTAAGGGCCTCCTCCTTACACCTTATTAAATGACCACCGGCTCCAGGTGACCACGGCTTCCCTGTAGGCATTCTGGTTCCCGAGGGCACATCCACCCTCTGCCACCCAAGTGGAGAGTTTCACTCCAAGGCTGTAATCCTTAAAGGGTGGTCCACGGACCACCTTGAGTTCATGTAAAAATTGTAGCTTCCTAGACCGGAAGCTGAACCAAGTACACTGGGCTCAGAGCCCAGGAATCTGCATTTCTAGCAAGCTCCCGCCCTAATTTTTGGGTAACACTAGAGACCTCTGCGAAGGATTACCTGGGAATATTGTTGCTTCAGTCTGAACGGCAGGAGTTCAGCTAAACAAACTCAGCTCCTTCATTCCCATTCACTCCTCCTCTGGGATGTCCTGCTGATGCTTCGTCTCCTTTGTTAGGCTTAGACCGCAAATTCACTAGCTCTCCAAGATGTGAGCCAAGCATCTCTTTTGGACCCCAGACCCAGAGGGGGAATATGGATAGAGGAAAGGAAAGAAAGGAAAGCAAACCTCCTCTTGCTTCTCTGACTGATTGTTTTTGGCTTTGGAGCAGGTGGGCCCGTCGACTGTCCGCAAGGCTGTGTTGAAGCAGTATTGCAGTGATAATGGTGGAAGCCACTTTTCTCATCCCGGGCATGCGGAGGGGTGTCTGTATCAGGCAGGCGGCCCATCCTGCCCTCCAGTCCCTCCGGGCCTGCTGAGGGCCCGCCTCGCCACTGAGCACAAACATCTGTGTCCCGCAGTGACCTGCCCGCTCTGTTGTTTGGTTTCCTGTGGAGGGAGGGCTTTTCAGTGTTGCGTATCCTGCCTCGCCTGGCTCCTCTCCCTGTCCCACCTTAGTGACCTCTGGTCCTCTACGCTCAGTTGAGCCAAATCCTGACTGTGGGCTGTTGTCTGGGTTCTAGCTTTCATCCAGACAGCGTGACAAGAGGAGTTTGGGTTGGCCCTAGACTGTGTGAACGCCTCCTCAGTTATGGCCCTGGATTGTTTCAGCCTGAGGGTCTGCCAGCAGCAGTGTGTTCTGCTGGCATGGGCTCAAACTGCCCCCTTGAGACAGGGGTCCCAGCAGGAGGAAGCTAGAAGGCCTGTAGGACTGAGCTCAACAGGCAATCCCCCAATGACTCCACACCACTAGGGGTCCTCTCGGGGGTTCTAGGTCCAGAAACCCTCTGGCAGCCTCTCTGCCTAGTGGGAGTTCTGCAGGGGAGATGTGGCGCTGTGGAGGTCATGGCGTAGAAGTGGATCAGGGGCCTCAGAAATGGGAGGGCATTGAGTCTGGTAGGGAAGCCGTCAAGGGAGCCACAACAGGTCTGCTGTTGTCAGAGTGGACTAGGGTTACAAGAAGGATGGGTATAGAGGGGGTGAGATTTTAGAAAAAGGATCTCCAGAGCGCTGAACCTGGAGGCCCAGAGAAGATGAACTCTTCCAGTCAGTACAACTTAACTTTAAAAAGGTAAAAATAAAATCCGATCAGGGCAAGTTTCTAGTCGAATAAATGCTTGCGCTCTTTTCTGAAGGCCTTGAGGATTGGTGCAGCCTGGGTTAGCATCTGGTTCGTTTATGTAGCAAAAACTATGGAAATGTTCTTACCCTTGGGCTGGATAATTCTACCCCCAGGATAGTGTCCTGAGGAAACTGTCCAACTAAAACAAAGTAAAGCTTCAGAATATTCTCTGTGCTCTCCATAGGAGCAGAAGGAAGGCTTCTGTGTCTCACTAACGTCAGGGGAGGAATTTTACAAACCGTCCTGACACGTGATAGTGGTGGAACATATTTTCAGCCTTTAAATGACATTTAGGAAGATTACACAGGAATGAAATGTTCAACAGACTGTTGAAAGTAGGAGAACTTTATGGAGCCATGTACATTACAATCGGTTGCAACTGTAAAACCCACGTAAACAGGAAGATAACGTACAAAAGTGAAAATGGCTGTGTTGAAGTTGTAGGATTAAATACTTAAAAAAAATAGTAATCAAATTTTATAGCAAGTCAGAGAATTGCTATCTGAGGCAACATCCTGCTTCAGATGTTTTTCTGCTATCACCTGTCCTTTTTCTAGAGGAATGGCAGCTCAGTGAGATCTGACTGTCCGTTCTGAGCACTTTGGTGTGTGCTGTGCACTGCTGAGCCGCGTGGAGCACACAGAGGGGGTAAGACATGGTCCCCTGAGCCTGAGAGCTCAGGGGGAGGTTTCTTCTCCCTGGGGAGACACGATGTGCTGGGCAAGCTGATTAGTGCTGGGTGCTGAGGCTTGGCCCTAGCACGGCCAGGGACCGTGGGGAGGGGAGGGGGCAGGTGGGTGGATGGTCTGGGCCTTCAGACGGGAGTTGGAAGGATCTGTAGGACCAGGGAGCAACCAGCCTGGCAGCTGGGAAGCCTGCAAAACCCAGCAAGAAGAGTCCAGTTCTCCTAAGATGGGTTCTATCCAGGTCCTCGCCGCTTTGACTGAGATCAGAGTTATTTAAATAAATGCCTGTGATTCACCCCATTTCTAGAGACTGGGAACTGAAGTCCAGGAAGCGAACTCTTCCAGTAATCTCCGGAGTCCCCTGGGACAGGGCTGCTGCACAGGCCCGCTCCCGGCGTGTTGGCTGTGCCCCGTCTGCAAGCCCCACGCGTGCCCTCCCCAGGGGCAAATCCCCTGCTCAGGATCCACTCCTGGGAGGCTGCCCTTTGGTCCCTTTTGGGTTGGCAGTGGGGGATCAGTGTTCCTTCCCCAGTGATCTCTCCTTTTAGAGCTTTCCCTGGCCTGCAGGGGTGCTGGGCACTGCTGGGAGGCCGCCCATCCCCATTTTCCATTTGGAGACCTTGACATTTTGTTTAAGAGGGGGTGTGATTGAGAGCGTGTGAGGGTGAGAACCGGAGGTGCTGGCTCCTTAAGGCTTGGCCTTCAAGTGAATTTTGGCAGAAGGGACACTGACTGTTTAATTTTAGGGCCAGGAGGGGGTGGGGGAAAGTCCCTACTGCATCTGGTTTGTGTTAAGTCCTTCCCTTCAGAAAAGGGCTGTGTTTATGGTTCAAATCCGGCAGAGATGGGGGCGAGAGGGGCTCCACTTTCCCGTACTAGGCAGTGGGGCACAGGGAATGCACAGAGCTTCCTTCGGGTCCTCCGACCCCATCCCAAGATAAATGGTTCCAACTTTGAGAAAACTCCACATCCATTTTACGCCTGAGGTTAAAGCAGGCATTTGCTTCCAGCAGCTGGGCTTTGCAGGCGGAGCTGCAGAGTTCGCAGAGTTGGCCGTCTGTCAGCCTGGCTTGTCTGGCGTCTGAGGGTCCCGTATGGGTCAGCAGTGCTGCTGGCTCCCGCAGGCCTCCCGGCCGTGATTCCGGGATTGAGCACTTGCGTCCAAGAGGCCCAGGTTGTCAGAGCTGGAAGGTCCTGCAAAGACCAGATCCAGTCCCTTCTTGACAGATAAGGAACGGGAGGCCCAGAGGGCTGAAGAAGCTTGTCCAAGGTCAGAGTCCGCAGTAGACTCGGGATTCGAACCAGACTGTCCTGACTCCCAGTTTGGTTCAGTGCTCTTTTCAGGGCCCCCTATGGCTTCCCCTTCTGCCTGCTGTTACTCTTCCAGGCTCTGCTTCCTCAAAGGGCCGGCTTTGGGGACAGAGCTCGTGATGGCCAGTCTTGAAATTTGGTGGCAACATTCACAAGGCTGTGAGCGCCTCGAAGGCTGGCTGACTCACTGCCGTTTTCCAGCCCCGGCATGGTCCCTGGCTCAGGGGAAGAAGAGCTCAGAAAAAATTCAATGAATGGATGAGTGGGTGGCTTGGCCTGAGGGTGGAGGTGCTGGTGTTCCAGTTAGAGTCATTGTGCTTCCTTCTGAGCATCTGTTCGGAAGCTGTCCTGTTCCAAGGCTGGGTCTTGTCTTCTCCAGCCCTGGCTCAGTTCCGGCACATCACCCAGCTTGCAGGGAAGTCTAGAGTTTCAGAGCCGAAAGGAGCCTTCAATAGCAAAGGGTCCATCCCCTGCAAGTTACAGGTAAGGAAACTGAGGCAAGGCCACATGGCTGGTCAGTGGGAACACAGGACTGGAGCCCGAGCCTGGTGTGTTCGTGGAGGGAGTTGAGGGTCCGCTGTCCTCCCCATCCCCCGTCTTCCTCAGTCGGGCGGATGAGCCATTTCGTCTGCCACCCTCTTCGCTCTAGCTTGCTCCCCACTGCGGAGGGTGGTTTCACCAGAGCCGACTGGGGAGAGGCCGGGGCATGCAGGGATGGGCCACGTCATTCCCTTGTGCTGTCCTAGAAGGGGGAAAAGGGCGGGCGGGCTCATTTCCTTGCGGGGAAACCAGAGCTGGAGTCACCCTGGAGTCAGAGCCCAGGGAGGGGCCCCCAACCCTCTCACCGCCTCTGGCCCTGGGTCAGCGGCACTCCCCTCCTGCTGGTCTCATGAAGGGTGGAGGAGGGCCGGGCGACAGTACCGCTGTCCCCCACCCCAAGTCTGCCTTACTGCCTTTGGGAGGGCGTTTCTTGTGGTCCTCTGCAGGGCAGGCTGGTGGTGGCGGCAAGGGGAGGAGTCCGGTGACAGCATTGTCCCATTCTAAGAACTGGGAGTTGTTAAACCCCCTCATGTGTCGTGATTTGAAATGTTTTTGCCTTATAAGTCTCAATCTCTTTTTTGGTTTTATTATGAAAGTAAAACATGCTCATGTTAAAAAAAAACAACCCAAAAAACAAACAAAAAAAACAATTCCCCACAGGTGACATGGTTATTCTTCTATGCCACACGTAAGATTTTGTATTTAATTTATATATTATTTAATTGTGGTAAAATATACATAACATAACATTTACCATTCTGACCACCTTTAAGTGGACAGTTCAGTGGCAATAGTTACATTCATGTTGTTGTGTAACCATCACCACCATCCATCTCCAGAACTTTTTCATTTTGCAAAACTGAAACTCTGTACCCATCAAACAACAGCTCCCCATTGTTCCTTCCCCAGCCTCTGGCCCCCACCATTCTGCTTTCTTCTCTGTGAACTTGACTGCTTTAGAGACCTCATTAAAGTGAAGTCAGAGAGCATTTGTCCTTTCATGTCTGGCTTACTTCACTCAGCATAAAGTCTGTAATGTTCATCCCCGCTGTGGTGTGTGTCAACATTTCCTTCCTCTTTAAGGCTGACTAATATTCCGTTGCATGTACACGCCGTATCTTGTTTACCCGTGCATCTGCTGATGAGCGTTTGGGGTGCTTCCACCTTTTGGCTATCGTGAATCACGCTGCTGTGAACATGGGTGTGCAAATACCTGTTCAAGTCCTTGCTTTCATTTCTTTTCTGTATATACCCAGAAATGGAATTGCTAAATTTTATGTATTTACCGTTTGTGACTCTCAGGCTCTTTGAGCACCTGTGGCAGGGTTGATAGGTCAGCACAGCACCCTGGGCACCTGCCCTCCTCCTCCCCGCCCCGCCCTCCTTCCTTTTCCCCCAGGGCTGGGTCCCTGGCCCGCTGGTCTGCTGTGGTAGCTGTCGGCAGAGGTGGGCAGGTGGGCGGGCTGGCCAGCTGGGTCTCCTTTGTGTACCGTGTCCGGGGCTGGCTGCAGCACAGCTCTAGGGAGGTTTGGAGCTGCTGAGCTAGTGTGAAGCTCCGGCATCTCCCGGTGAAGAAGGGCCTTTTTGGGCCAGGTTCCTATCCCTTCTCCTGCTGCAGATCTGGGGAAGGGGGCTGTAGTCTTCTGGGTGCCCTGAGGTGGAACGGGGACCCCAGAGCCAGCTGGCCCCACTCTCCCCATTCGCTTTTTTGGTCCCCCCCCCCAGTTCTTTCTGCCTCAGGCCATTTCTCTCCCAGAGGGTTAGCCTGTGAACGATTGCTGGCCGGGGAGTTCCAGAGACTAATGCAACGCTTCCTAGCTGCCTTTGGAGAAAAGGTCTATTTCTTGCTAACAGAGCAGGCTTTCCTCTCCTGCTCCCTGCTCTACCCACAGTCGACCACTATCTCAAGTCAGGCCCCCAAATACGCTCACACCGCAGAGCAAACTGGTTGCTGCCTGCTGTCTGGAATGGACCTCCACCACGTGCCGCCTACCTGCCCCCTGCGGGGATCTGTGTATCGTTCCCCTGGGTGCTCAGTCTGTGTCTCACTGGTGGGGTGTGTAGTTATCTGTCAGCTTGGCCATGGCTTCCTGAGAGCTGGGCCCTCTCATTCTAGTAGTCACTGGTCTAGTGCCCTGTACTTAGTGGATGCTCAGTGAGAGAAAGAGAAAGTGGAAAGAATTTGGAATTTGGTTAGGGAACTCCTGGTTTGGGGTTTGAGGCCTGTTCTTTGCCAGCTGAGTTACTTAACATTCCTGAGCCTCAGTTTTTCCATCTTTAAAATGGGGGATCAAAATCTAGCTCTTAGGGCTTCCCTGATGGCGCAGTGGTTAAGAATCCACCTGCCAATGCGGGGGACACGGGTTCGAGCCCTGCTCCGGGAAGATCCCACATGCCGTGGAGCAACTAAGCCTGTGCTCCACGACTACTGAAGCCTGCGCGCCTAGAGCCTGTGCTCCACAACGAGAAGCCACCGCAATGAGAAGCCTGTGCACCTCAACGAAGAGTAGCCCCCGCTCCCTGCAACTAGAGAAAGCCGGCGTGCAGCAACGAAGACCCAACACAGCCAAAAAAAAAAAAAAAACTACCTCTTGTTGTGAAGAGTAAATGTGATAATCATACAAAGTGCTTGGTAAGTGTCACTAAATGTCAGCTGTGTCATTGTTGTGCCCTCTAAGTGGGAGAGATGTTACCAGCTGCCAGGCCTGGGGGAGGACTCTGCAGGAAGGCGAGGTTTTAGGCTATGGCGCTCTCCCTCTGCTTCTCGGGTGTCTGGTCCCTGGAGAGACTGGGTGAGAGAGGAAGGGGCCGTGTGATGCTGTCTGGCTGGGTGGTGGCAGTCTCCTCTGCAGGAGGAAACTGCTTCCTCTCCAGGGAGTCCGCAGCTGCTCGGAGCCCTCGTGGGGCTGGCTGCTGCTCGCTGAGCAGGGATTGTGTGTTGGGGGGAAGAAGGGGTCCGGGGTGCCTTGGGCTTCGTTCCAGATGTGACATGTCTTCTGATCTCAGCACCCTTCCCTGCCAGGCCTTCTTGGAGCCCCGCTCCCCGGCACCAGGAGGTCTGGCTCAGAGCTGCCCCTGCCGTGGTTGCTGTATGACTGTTTCTTAGGGGCGGTCCTACCTACCTTTGTAGATTGCAGGCTCCAGGACCCCTGTCTCCCTCATATTTGAGGACAGGAAATAGCAGCCTCATCGCTGTGCAGTAGAGCTTTCCTTTCCCCTGCAGGATAGGATGGTTGGGACCACCCATGCATGGGTCGTGTCTAGGCTCTGGGGAGGGAACAGGATTGCGAATCCCGCTTGGAGCTGCTGGCTCCTTTCTGCCCCTCCCTGCAGGAGAGTTCATCCTGCAGAGGCTTCGGGGTGTTGGGAAAAGCCCAGCCTCGGAGCTGCCAGTTCTGGGGTGAGGGAAGCTCTGCCATCTTACTAGCTGTGTCCTTGAACATGTCCTCCTTCTGAGCCTCAGTTTCCTCATCTATAAAAAGAAGGCAGGGCTTCCCTGGTGGCGCAGTGGTTGAGAGTCTGCCTGCCGATGCAGGGGACACGGGTTCGTGCCTCGGTCTGGGAAGATCCCACATGCCGCGGAGCGCTTGGGCCCGTGAGCCATGACCGCTGAGCCTGCGCGTCCGGAGCCTGTGCTCCGCAACGGGAGAGGCCACAACAGTGAGAGGCCCGCGTACCGCAAAAAAAAAAAAATAAATAAAAATAAAAGAAGGCAGTCTGTCTTGCGGGATCACTGCCAGGACTAAAGGAGATGATGGTGTCCTGCACCTGGTGGGCTCCCTACGCGGGGGCAGGGCTTGTTATTTTGGAAGCGAGCCCAAAGCCAAGGAGCCCTTTCACAAACTCTTCTTCCCCTTCTCTACCCAGAAGGCAAGGTGGTAACGACTTCCTATTCATTTCCACAGCCCAGAGTTGCCCAAACTCGCCTGATCCTAGGATTCACCCGAGTACCTGTTACTTGTTAAATACCGATTCTCGGCCGCCACCCCAGAACTTCTGAACCAGAATGGCGCTTGTCGGGTTGGGGTCTGTATTTTCATCCTGTTTTATCAGTAGGCCAACTTGGGAAAACTCGCCTGCCTCCGGTGGCTGTATCATCTGATCTTCACAAGAGGCCACTGAGGCAGGTCTGAGGCAGGTGTAGCTGCACGCAAAATGGGAGATTTCTAGGTGAGATGGTGAAGTTTAAGGGACAGACCCGAGGTGGTGGTGGTCTGAGCCACTGGTTCCCTCATGGCGGGAACAGAATTGGAACTCAGGTCTCCCAGTGCTGTGTGTCCACCGTGCCTGCAGACATTCTAGCAAAGCATGGAAAGGGTGGGGGATGGAGAGAAATGGGGTGACCGGAAAGAGGTGAGTAACAAGACTGCAGTGGTGGCAGAGGGGCGTCAGTGGTGCCCTTCTGCTGCCCGTTGTGGCAGGCCTGCAGAGACCAGCCACAGGGACAGGGGTGTAGGGAGTTGGGCTGGAGCCCTTCCCCCACTAAGATACTTCCCCAGGTGTGCCTTCTGAAAATCAGGGCCCAGGTGAGCATGGGCTTTGTCCCAGAGCCACTGGGAGTCAGCAGGTATAAGGAGGTTAGGGGGTGGCCTGGGCCAGGTGCCCGAGCACCTTCCCGGGGCTGTTGGCGGAGTCCTGGAAGTCCTTTGTGCAGGTAGGTCTCCTTCTCCCTCCTTTCCCCTCCTTTTATGATTAGGTCTGGGAAGCCTTCTAGAAGCACAGGCAGGGCTGGCTCCCCTGCTCAGACGGTGGAAGGCGGCGTGTGCGGGGAGAGAGGAACGGGCGTGGCCAAGGCCAGCTGGCCGTGCCAGGTACAGGGGCCCACTGTCTCCCTGCTTCCTTATTCCCAAGGTTGGCCCGGTCCATTAAAGGAAAACTAGTTTAGGTCCTCTGTATACCACCCGCCTTTCCAGTTTCCCCTTAAGTGGCTCTTAATGATGCTTTCAGGCTGATTTTCTCCCAGTACTGGTGGAGAGGCTTGGGGTGGGTGGGTGGGAGGCACTGGAATTGCTCCGTTAGGGCATTCCAGGCCGAGGTGGGCTGCCCTGACCGCACAGCAGCGTCCCTTTTCTACCTGGGGGCTTCGGGAGCTGCTTCTGCCTGGGCGCGCCCCCGGAGGGTGATCCGACTGGGCTGGGGTGAGGCGGGCTGGTGCGCAGTGTGAGAGGAAGAGCCCTGCCCCGGGCCGGTGCACGTGATGTGACTTGCTGCTGGGCCCTTGGGAGGGGCCCGAGGGAGGAGAGCCAGGCTGACCGAGCCCGGGGTTAGGAGCCTGGGCTCTGCGCCCGGTTCTCTGGCTCCTCTCGCTACTGTTTGAGGTGACCTTGTGAGCGTCTCTCTGTCTCAGCTTTCTCCTCTGTAGAATGGGATTAATGATAGCACCTACCTCATAAGGTGGCTGGGGGGGTTAATTGTGTTAATACTGACAGAGCACTTGGGACAGTGAGCTGGGGAGGGCATCCCTGGCCGCTGACCTTCTAATCAGATTGTCAGGCTGAGGACCGGGGGCCTTCTGTAACTGGTGAGTGCTGGAGGTGTCTGGCGGGCAGGGAGCCGCGTTTCAGTGCTTGGCACCCTCACCCATACCGCCTTCCTCGCTTGGCTCGGGTCCAAAACCTGGGTGTGGCCTCTGATCCCTCCCTCCCTCGCTCCCTGAGTATCTCTTGGGTCCACCCACTTCCCTGTCCCCGCCACCACCTCCCTGGTCTGAGCCACCTTCGTCTCTTGCCTGGACCTTTGCGCGGCCCTCTGACTGGTCTCCGCTGCCATTTTGGCCCATCTCGGATCTGCTCGTCACGGTGCAATTAGGAGTCTCTTTCCAAGATGCAGGTGTAATTATGTGTAAACTAGTACCTGATTCCTGCATCCACCCTCCCCCCACCCCTCAACCCTCAGCTGAAATCAAATAAAACCTCTCGCATTGTTCTCAGGAGACACCGTCCTAACATCCTATGGGACCCCATGCCCCTGCGGTAATGCTGACCTCTGGCACCCCTCTCTTCTCCTCCTGCACCAGCCCCAGTGGCCGTTTTCCAGTGGCTTGAGCAGGCCTTCGTCCCTGACCCCTCTGCTTGGGCGGCACCACCCTCCCGACCATCCCGGACCCCACACACGTGCGTTGGGTACCGTCCATCTCGGTTTGCACCTGTTGTTCTGATGTATTTATTAACAGCGCCTACCGTTATTTACAAGTGCCCCAGTTTGGATGATAAACTTAGTGGTCCCCCTTTCACATTTACAATCTCTTCATCTAATTAAAATTCCTTAGCTTTAAAAATTCACTGACTTCCTCAAAGTAGTGGTCGGACATACACCCTGGACCAGGTTAGGGACCCGTTTTAGCTAGCCTCATGCCTTCAGAACTTTTCCTGTATGCACTGAAGCTCGGCTTGCAAATATATACTTACTGATACGAGTTTTTGATTAACATTTGTCATCCTTGTTAGACCACAGGGTCCTTGATTTAAGGGGCTTCCCTTAAATCTTGGGCTTCCCTGGTGGCGCAGTGGTTAAGAATCCACCTGCCAATGCAGGGGACATGGGTTCGAGCCCTGGTCCGGGAAGATCCCACATGCCGCGGAGCAACTAAGCCCGTGCGCCACAACTGCTGAGCCTGTGCTCTAGAGCCCGTGAGCCACAACTACTGAGCCCATGTGCTACAACTACTGAAGCCTGTGTGCCTGGAACCCGTGCCCCACAGCAAGAGAAGCCACCGCAGTGAGAAGCCTGCGCACCGCAACGAAGAGTAGCCCCCGCTCGCCTCAACTAGAGAAAGCCCGCGCGCAGCAACGAAGACCCAACACAGCCAAAAAAAGAATAAATAAAATAAATTTTAAAAAAATTAATAAATAAGGGACTGTGTCTTTACTTGCCCAAAATGTGACCCCAGTTCCTGACACAGTCAGTGCTCAGTAAGAATTTACTGAATGAGTGAGTGAATGAACGAACGAATGAGTTTACCTTCTCCTGCTTACTGGCAGGGGGAGCCTGGAGCCTGCGTGGGTCAGGAGCATGGGCAGTGGTCTGCCTTGAGGGAAGCTGCTGCCGTCGAGCCAATCCAAGCCCAAACAAGCCGGTTGCCCACGCCCTGGCATACATATCCCCTGACTTGGCTGCCCCTATAATTATTCATGACCTCTCTCAACGGGCTTTGTGTTTGGAAGCCAAAAGAGACAAGAGTTCAAACCCTCTTTCCACCTCCCCAAAACTGAGACTTAGGAGAAAGAGTTGCCTGGCCCATTCTGAATCTCTAGGGAGCCACAAGGTCCAGGACCTTCTCGCATGGCTGGATGTGAGTGCTGGCGTGATTCTCACCCAGTGTCCTGGGCTGCCCTCCCCGGTCCAGGCCCAGGGGCTGCTTGGGGACAGCTAGCCGCACACATCCCTGTGTGGTTCTCGGCAGACCTGGGACTGGTGCTGGCCGATTCCTCATTATTCTCCAGCCTGAGCAAAGGTGGAAGGCTTACCTGGAAGAGCCGCAGCCCCCAGCATAGTGGAAAGGGCCCACACATTGGCATCCTGTGGACCCCAGTTCAGATCTCAGCTCTGCCTCTCACTAGCTGTGTGGCTAGGAAGGTTGCTTCCTCTAACCCTCGCTTTCCTCCCCTAACGCAGGATTGTTGAGTGGATTTGCTGAGATGGTGCATGCCTCACCCAGTGGAACTAACAGCCCACGTCTTTGAGCAACTCCAAGATCTTATTCTTTCTCTCTTCCCCTCCCCTTGGGGCTCCCAGAGGTCCACTTTGCCTTCTGTGTCCCCATCTTGGAGTTGAGGGCTTAACACGGTACCTTCCTCTGGAACAAGGTTAGGGGGAGGCTGCGGTGCCCTTGGGCAGCCCGTGTTCTCTGCGGCCCCCTCTCCCACTCACTGCACACTTTCTGAGCTGAAGCCCGGTGCTGGGAGACAGAATGGGTGTGGATCTCCAAGCTCCCAGGAGGCTGTGAACACACTCACCCACAGACAGGAGCCCCGTGTCCCACCCCATCCCAGCAGTTAGTTGGCCAGATCTGCCGACAGCTGCACTTCTTCCCATCCTTCTGGAAATGAGGAAGTTTTCACAAACATGTTTCTATTCCTTAGCCTCTGCTCCCTGCTCCTGATTCCCCTGGTGCCCTGTCCCTTGAGCCGGGCTGGCCGTGCTGAGGTGTTGGTCAGGCCCGCTGCGCTGGGCTGCCGACGCCCCAGGTCGCTGATGGGTCTTAGTGGAGGCTGGGAGTGCAGGGACGGTGTTGGGCCACGTCCGCCTGGGCCTGGGTGGGGATTTTCATGGCCCACAGGTTGCCTGTGATTTCTTCAGAAAAGGGTTTTGGGGTTTCTGTGCCGCTTTATAATGTGCTGATCTGTGTCTGTATTTTGGGAGAAGAAACTTTATTTTCCTGGACCTCAGGTGAAGAGAATTGGCTTAATGAGGCCCCTCAGCTCATGTCCCACTTGTGGGTCCACCCATGTGAGGCCACTGTGCGTCCATCACGTTTCACCCCACAGTCTCGCTACGATGGGCACGTAGGGGGTCCCCAACCCCTTCCCTGCCAACACAGCTAACGGAGCGATGAACATTCTCCCATGGACCCCCGGGTTCACCATGTGAGGGTTTCTCTGAGAGGAGATTTCCCGGGTGGCTTGTTGGGCAGTACGTGATGAATTTCCTGATGTAGTGCTGGCTTGCTCTCCAGCATGACTGCACAGCCCACACTTCCAGCCAGGCATGAGGGCTGCTGGATTCCTCAGCCACAGCGACATTTGGGGTAATCACCTCTCTAATTGTTTACCAGTCTCTTAGGCGTAAAGGACAAATGATTGTTTTTTTTTGTTTTTGTTTTTGTTTTTTGCGGTACGCAGGCCTCTCACTGTTGTGGCCTCTCCCATTGCGGAGCACAGGCTCCGGACGCGCAGGCTCAGCGGCCATGGCTCATGGGCCCAGCCACTCCACGGCATGTGGGATCTTCCCGGACCGGGGCATGAACGCGTGTCCCCTGCATCGGCAGACGGACTCTCAACCACTGCGCCACCAGGGAAGCCCCAAATTATTGTTTTATATGCAACTAAGGAGGAACTTTTAAAGTGCCAAGCCTCTCTGTTCCCTTCCTCCGTTCAGAGTTCCTGGAACCAGAAACTTCCTCTTAGGCATGGGGTGCTTGCTGTCATGGCTGAGAGTCATGGAGGTTCTCTGCAGAAAGCCCCCCACTCCCCAGGGAGTGGCGGTTTAGAGGGAGTCTGTTAATGCCCCAACCTCCCCACCCCCACCCAGAGTGCACATCACTTGTGGGATTCCTTGCGCCTGGTGATGCTTACACAGCTGCTGGGTTCTGAGGTTGTGCCCCCTGCCGCCTGCTTTCTGCTTCCGCTCTGGCATCCTGAAGGCTCTGGGTTCTCTGGAGCTTTGACCTTTCCCTTGGGAGGCTGCGAATCTGCCTGCATTCCGGTGTGAGGTCATGTGGTGGTCCCTCGGGAGGGAGGTGGATGACATCATAGCACTGGCATGGGGTCTGGGCTGAGGTCGTCTTACTGAGCTTATGTCCTTGCTAGGGCCAGGGAATGCTGGAGCACAGTGCCGGCTGGTGCATGCTGGCCCAGACTCAAGCACACACTGGGGATGAAGGCGACCTCTGTAACCCCAGGATGGTGCCAGGTGACCACTTAGTACACATGGGCAATTCCATGGGCCCCGAGTAGTTCTCTCTCACTCCTTTCTGTGAACATCCTTTTTCATTTCTTTCTTGTATTTTAATAATGAACTCTAGATATTATTAACAACTTACCATGTGCTTGGCTTTTTGCAAATGTTAGCTCATTGAAACCCCTTAATACCCCAGTAAGAAAGGTATTAACCCCTTTTACAGATGAGAAGACTGAGGTTCAGAAAGGTCAAGAACTTGCTCAGGTCCCAGTGTTACTAAGTGGCAGACCCAGATCACATCCAAGTCATCTGCGCCTAATCCCATCCTCGTAACCGTCAAGCCCGTGGTCCTCAGTGGGATCTCTGGACCAGCAGCATCTGCACCACCTGGCTTCTTGTGGGAAATGCAATTTCTCTGCCTGTCCAGAACTATGGAATCAGAAATCTGGGGGGATTCATAAATCAGTTTTAACGAGCCCTCCAGGTGATTTTGATGCACCTTCAAGTCTGAGAACCACCACATGGAGCTATTCTGCTCTCCTTTTTCTCCTTTATTTTTTCTGCCCTGCGCTTGTGTCATTGGGCCAGTCCGTGTAAGCACAGACTTTGGGCCTTGGCTTCTCTTCATGGGTTTCATGCCCACTCTGAGAGGTACAGTGTCTGTCCCTACCGGGTCTGGGGCCTCCAGGAACCCCTCCCAAGTCCCTGAAAGCATTTGATAGAGCTGATATCTCCGCTGCCTCCAGCTGCAAGCCTGGCGACAGTGGCCACCACGGGGGTCAGAGTCCCCAGCGCTGTGCCAGACGAGATGCCTCGAGAGGGCAGGGGTCCCAGCAGCGGACTGTGGGACAGGCCAGAACAGAAGCTCCAGTCCAGCAGGTTATTCAGGGACACAGAGAAGAGACCTGGAAATATTCTTTATCCAAGCAGTGTCTCTTTCCTTCTTGCAAATTTGCAATAATGGTTTGGCCTCTGGAGAGGCTACATGGGGGGCTTGGAGCCTTGTTCCCAGTCAGCAAATCACGCTCAGTAGAAACGACCCTGGCAGGAGGAGGGGTGCTAGCTGTACTCGATTTTACTTTTTGAGCCCCCACTATAAGTCAGGTATTGTGCTATTTGATTCTTACCATAACCCGGGGGGGGGGGCAGATTGATTATTCCCATTTCGCAGATGAGACCATCGAGGCTTCAGGCTGTGAAGTTGAGGGTCACAGCTCAACCATACAGAGGAGTCAGGTTAGATGCTCAAGGCAGCCAGACCACAGCTCCCCATATGTTATGAATGCCAGGCTGGGCCAGATTCTCGTCGTGCGGGGAAGTTCTCTGTGGGGCTGAGTGGCCCACGGCTCTCAGCATTGTGCTAGAAAAAACAGATGACCCCACACGTGAACGACTTTTCCTTCTTTGGGGAAGGAATGTGTGGGCCGTTCCTGCGCGCTGCAGCCCACAAGACCTCTGTGCTGTCAGACCCACAAGGGCCAGGATCCGACTCCAGACATGGGGGAGGTGTCAGGCAGGCCCAACCTTGGGGTCGGCAGTGGGGAGCAGGCTGTTCTCACACTGGCCTCCGCAAATAGTGTCAAGGGTGCCTAGGAGGAGCCAACAGGCCTTTGATGGTTAAGCAGATGTCCTGGGGCGGGACCTGCTCTTCAGAGTAACCACTCCCTGGGGAGGCATCGACAAGGCCAGTGGCACCTAAAGCCCACACAGTGCAGGCCTGGCTCGAGTGCTACATATGCCCGAAGATGAGACCAGACCTCCCACCTTGGAATCTTAGTCTCAGTTACCTCAGCACCTGGAGAGAGCGAGGGTCTGGGGCCTGCCTTTGAGCCTGGTTTCTTGCCAGTGGGCCAAATGGGTAAACAAAACAAAACAAAAACCCCTTGATAAAAGACTTAGTGGGGTTCTGGAATATTTTAGTTTTTTTTTTTAATAATAGCTTTATTGAGATATAATTCACGTACTGTACAATTCACCCATTTAAAGGGTACAATGTAAAGTTTTTAGCATAGTCACAGACGTGTGCGGCCATTACCGCAGTCAATTTTAGATCATTTTCATCACTTCTAAAAGAAACCCCATCCCCCTTAGCTATCACGCCCCCGCCAGCCCTAAGCTACCACTACTCTACTTCTGCCTCTGTAGATACATTTTTGGTTTTTAACATCCAGTGAGCACTTAGTCTGCATGTGGCACTAGGCTAAGCCTTCTGTTTTAGCTCACACAACCCTCCCTCAGGATAGCCGCACGGGGTAGACACTCTTTTCTGTCTTTGTCTTACTGATGTGGAGACTGAGGCTCAGCGAGTCCAGGATCCCAAAGGCCATAGCGACAGAGCCGGCCGCGGGCTGGACCATGGCTGTGGCTCTTCGGTCCCCAGGAGAGGCCAGGCTGTGGATGGTGGCAGACTGGCGGGGGCAGCTGATGCTCCTTGGCCAGGAGCTGAGAGGACAGTCCTTGTTTCTTCACTGGAATCTGGCGCCACCTGACTTTTAAAACAGCCCTGAATTCTCTCAGGAGCTCCAGGTTCTGCCTGCACCTGCGGGAAGGCACTGGGGTGCTTCCCAAGGGCCTTGGTGAGAAGGGGTGCCTGGGCCTCGCAGAGGGGCTGGCAGCTCTCCTCTCTCCCACTAGGGTGTGGTCATTAGGTCAAATCACCTCCTAGAATGAGCCGTTTGGCCACCTGTGCTTTGGCCTTGTGGCCTTGGTGACCCTCCGGGCATCTGGTGCTGTGTCTCCTGAAATGGGCTGCAGGTGGACATGAACCGGAAACACAGGCCCCTGTTCCTCCCACTCCTGTTCTCACCCTGGCCAGGGGCTGGTCTCAGGGTTTCCTCATCAGTCAGTAGGAGAGAAATAACAGACCTCTTTCTTCCCACCTGTAGAGCTCTGTGAATGATTAACTTTGAATAGAAAGGGAATAGGAAGTGAGAGCAGTAGGACAGAGAACAGTTATGAGGCTCCTGCCCTTTTCTGACGGCTGGCTATTTTGCTTCCATCGCCCTCATTCTGACAACAACCCCACAAACTTGTGATATTATGTATCCCCATTTGTCAGATGAAGTAATTGAGGCCTAGACAGGTTCATGAAAGCCACACAGCCACTGAGTGACAAAGGCCGGCTGGATTAACGTTTTTTAAGCATCTGTTGTGAACAGAGCACCAGCCCGTCTCTAAGTACATGAGATCTGATTTGGTCCTCTTCAATGCTGTGCCGTCATAGGTCTTGTTATCCCCATTTTACAGATGGGCATCCTGAGGCTGAGATTGAGAATCCTGTACAAAGAGACAGAGCTAACGAGAGGTGTAGGCCGGGGGCCCAGCTCTTAACAGTTACAAAGTCCAGCTCTTTTGGGAGCCTCCAGCCACCTGCCTCTGAGTTTCCAGGGCCCCAACATTCGCATGGTTTTGGGGGCCAGCGGTTAGAGAGGTGCCCTTTCAGAGCAGAGGAAACCGCCTGGTGGTTCAGCACCACTCCCAGGGGTGGAAAGTAAACAGATCTGGGTGGAGATGTTCTTGAGGACTCTGCTTTTCATCTGTGAGTGAACCAGCTGACTGCTTGCTTTGAAAGGCTGGCAGCCAGCCCTTGATAAGTTAACCAGATACTTCTATTTACGTTACCGGAACACTGGGCATCTGAGATCACTGCTGGCAGGCCTTTGCTTAGACAAACCACCCAGCGCCCACGCCCTGGCCAGGCTGGCCACGTGCGGGGGTCAGAGGGACTCCACGGTGGCCTGAGGGAGAGAGAGTGCTCCCTGGCTGGTCCACAGTGACCTCCCCCGGGCCAGCAAATGCTGCAGAGACCTTGGCCCTGAGCTCTCAAGGGGCCCTGGCCTGACGCTTGCGCATGGTGGCCAAGAGTGGCAGAGGAGGGTGGGCTGTGACTGACAGCCATGGCAGGGCGCCTGCCCAGAAGGGTGTGGAGATCGCAGGGCCGCTGAACTGATTTCTCAGTTGATGAGCCTAGACCAGGACCAGGGTCCTGGTTGCTGTACTCCAGGGAGGGGAAGTCATCCGATGAGAAGCCAGCTTGTACAGGAAGCCCTGTACCACCTTCAAGAGGCTTAGAAACTTGCTTGGGTTTTTCTGGGCCACTGGGCCAGGGGGTACTGCCCTTCATCTCCCCCCGCAGTTAGCAGTTTGCTGTCTGTTGGGGTGGACATGTGGGTGTAATTGCTGCTTTATCTTCATGTCCTGGTCCCTAATTATGACTTTGCTTATAATAGTTTACACTGATAAGGCACTTCAAAGTTTTTCACAACCCTTTCTCTATATGATATATTCTTCTATTACTAATTCTTTTAAATAGATGGAAGAATTTTTCCTTTTTCATCTCTTCCTATTCTTTTAAAATTTGAAAACATTTGTTTTTTCCCCCCGAGAATTCATGGGCCCTGACCCCCCAATCCCAAGTAATCCCAGAGAAATGGGAAGTTCCCTCTATCTCATCCAGAGGTCTGACTCAGCAGATAAACATATACACAGACTTTTCTTAGATTTGCATGGCTTTTTGTTTGTTTGTTTTAACAGATAATGACTGCACATGGTATAAAATTCCGAGGAAACAGAAGGGTATTCTGTGACAAGAAAACGCCCCACCCTCCCCTGTCAGGAGCCTCCTAGCTCCCCTCCCTGGAGGCAGCCACCGTGCCAAGTCCTGTGTGTCCTTCCAGGGATATGCTGGCATAAAGCTTTTATGGACTGTCCAGCAAACTAATAACAGGTGTCTTTTGGTAAGGGGCAGGTGGTCTTGAGACCGAAACCCTGATCATGCGTTGAGCCGTTGAGGTGAAACTGCCCCTGTGGGATTTATTGGCCTCTGACAAGGAGCAGAGCCCATCCATCGCAATCAGCCCTACATGGGAGCTGAAGATTGACCCTGGGTGCTCTACTTGGCCGTGTCTTTTACTTTTGCACGTTATGATGGGACGAGTTGCTGGGCTCTGACCTGCAGGGTCCGGGCCTCATTTGGGGTTACACAGCTGGAAGGGGTTGAGCTGATACATACGAGGTCACACGCATGCCTGGCTGAGCCAGGGCAGAGCCCAGGTTTCCTGACCCCTGTGCTCTGAACAGTAACTCCCCTGGAGTGAACCGGGGCTGGTGTCGAGTGTCAGGATCCCAGGGGAGCAGGAGGATGTGCCTGGGAGAGGTGTGGTCGGCCCGCGAACCTGGGGCCTGGTGGCCAGCGAGGTGGCAGTGCTGTTCCCTCCACCCGCTGAGCCGGCCTCATTTTGGCTCATTTTGGCAGGTGGGTTGTCTTGTTTACTCAGGACCAATGGAGAGGTCAGCCAGGTGCGGATGGCCTGGATTGTGCGCTGAGGGGAGTACGCGTCACCGAGGAGTGCTAGCAGGGAGAAGGGCAGGGAGGAGATGGGGATTGCCAATCACATTTGCAGCCGGCTGGGCAAGGAAAGAAAGTCATTGCAATTCAGTTACAGGAGCACAGGCACTGCTTGCGTCAGGATGGGTTTTGTTTCCATCGTTTTCTCCCGTTCCTGTGATCGCTCACATGGTTTTAAGCCTGTGGTACATACAGTTTTGTATCCTGCGTTCTTGGTAATTACATATCAGCCTTTTCCCATAATAATATATAGTTTCAGAACCCATCATTTTGGCCATCTAGCGTTCCATTAAGTGGATGAACCGTAATTTATTTAACTAATTCTTTATTAATAGAATTTGGGGCTATTTCTAATTGTTTCCTCTCCAGTAATGCTGGCGAGGATGTCTTTGTGCCCATGAACCTTCTCTTTCTTGAGCGATATTTACCCAGGATAGTGTCCCAGCATTGGGCTAAAGGTTATGCCCGTTTTAGCTCCCCTCGGCGAGTTGCCTTCCACCGGAGTTGTACCGAATCAGCCAGCCTGCTGTGACGTGTTGCGGCTTGGCCACTGTACCCACCCTTTGATGGGAATTAGCAGAAACTTATTTTTGCAGATGTAATAAATGAAAATTGGTACCTTCGTTTGAACTCACAAAACATGGTGGTGTGTGTGTGCACGTGTGTGTGTGTATGGGGGGGACGCACATCTGGTTGCCGTCCCTGGTGACAGGTGTGGGTCCTTGATCAGCCCAAACAAGGAGAGCTCCTGTGGCCCCTCACGGAACATTCTCTCAGTTTTTGCTAGCAGATTCCCCGATGGCAGACGCCGGTGGTGGTCTGCGAGGAGTGTGAACCGTGCTGGGCACAGCTGTCTGCTCACGTTAACACACCATTCGTTCCTGTGTGGTGACTCTTTTGTTAGGAGACTTAGAAAGTTTTCACGTGTTCCCACTGTGGAACCAGAGACCCTGTCAGTCTTAATTCAGATTTATCCTGCCCCTATCTTTTGAGGGGCTGTGGGATGTCTTATTTTTAAGTTGGACCAGCATTTACAAATGAGAAGACTCACATGAAAGTCCAGATTTCTGGCTCCCCTTCGTTGGAGGTCTGGCACCTGAGGACGCACGTTCCCATATGAGCCAAGGAGAGACGCCTTCTGTCCCCTCACCACACCTGCCCTGATACCGAGATTGTGTCCTAACTGCCATTATCACCGTGTATGCTCGGGACCAGTTCTCTGTGCCCATGTTGCTCTCCTGAGTGGAAACCCAAAGGATAAGCCCGAGAGGGCCACTGTTTCAAGAGAAATCCGTGAGCGCACATGGAGGCAAGGGCGCTCGCCAGTCCCACTTTCCGTACGCTTTCCCCTTTGGCCTTTTATTAAACCTCTTGTGGCTTAGTTTTCTCATCTGTAAAATGGGGAAAATAATAGCACCTGCCTTGTAATGTTGTTTTGAAGATGGAGTTACGGGGGGTAAAGCACTCAGAAGAGGGTCTAGCAAGAGCAACTGCTGTTATTATTATGATTATTATTAATGGCATGTGTGCTTGTCTTCTCCAGACTAGATTCTCAACCAGGGGTGATTTTTGGTTGTCACAACTTGAGGTGGAGGATGTTACCTGCATTTAGTGGGTAGGGTCCAGGAATGCTGCTAACCATCCTATCTGTGATGCATAAGACAGGTCCCAAACCCTTAACAAAGAAGTAACTAACCCAAAGTATCAATGGTATTGAGGTTGAGAAACCCTGCTCGGACATTTGAGTGTGTGACCCTTGGTCTAACTGAACTCTTCAAACACATCTCTAACCCAGCTTTTCAAGGGCTACCTTGGGCTCTCGAAGAATCAGCATTATAACTTAGCTCAGCCCCCAGGGGGAGCTTGAATCCTCTCCCAGCACCCTCACCAAACACATGCCTTTGGTGGGTAATGCACTGTATACCCAGTGTTTGGTCTGTTCTTTATTACATTGAACTCTAGTCTTCCCTGCAGCTTCCTATCCTTGATCCTAATAATAGTAGCTACCATTTATTGAGCCTTATGTGTGGGTGATTGTACTTAGCACTTGCCATGTGTTGCTGCACTGATCCACACCACCCTTCGAGGCAGGTTCTATTATTATACCCATTTTACAGATGTGGAGATTGAGGGTTGGAGAAGTGACATCACTTGCCCAAGTTTACTCAGGGCCAGAGATGGGATTAGATCCAGGTGAGTCTTGCTCTAGAATCCACGTTCCTCACCATTACTACCTGCCTTGTTCTGCCTGGGGCTTCACTCAACAAGTTTATTCGCTCGTCCATGGGAGGATCTTTCAAATATTTAGGATGAGTCCCTGAGTCCACTCTTCTCTCTTCCTGGTCAAAGAGCCCCAGTTCCCAGAATTCTCCTCAAAGACATGTTTCTGATCTGCTTACCATCCAGAACGATCTCCCACCTCTGGACAACCAGCTGCCTGCCTCGGGGCTATGCTCCCTTTGCCTCTCTCCATCACGCTGCCCCCAGAGAAGCTGCCCATCCCATGCCCATCCCATGCCAGTTGATGGTCCATCAACTCAAGGCTCTCTGTGCCAGTGCTGACCGGAGTCACCGAGGTTCCCTCTGGGTGGTGTTTTCACTTCACAGTGACCTGTTTTTCAGCGACACGCCACAAGATTCAGCCCACCTGTCTGCCCTTGGTTCTGCTGTTCCCTTCCAGCACCCCACGCACACCTGCACCTGAAATCCACGTCATCCTGGTGGAGCAGAAAAGTATATGGGACTGGGAGTAAGGAGGCCAGGTTGTGAACATACCCAGCTGTGTGGCCTGGGAAAAGTCACTCACCCTCTCTGATCCATGTGTCCTCAGTTGTAAAGTGAGGGTTTTGGCTCACTGAGGGTTTTGGCTCAGGTGTGCCAAGCATCTCTTCCAGCTCTAACATTCTTTGATGACATGTGTTGGACAGCATGAACTTGTAATATCTCTAATTATTGTGGTACCAGTAATGATAGGTAATTATGGAGCAGTCACTGTGTTCCAGACCTTCTTTTCCGTGTTTTAAGTGGGTTATCTTATTGAATTCTCCACCAACCCCATGCTGTCATTACCCCATTTTACAGACTGTGCCTTGAGGCGGAGCCATGTTGACTCACTTGCCCAAGGTTACCACCTGGCTAGAAGCTGATGGACTGGGGTTTGCCTTGTCTTCTTCAGAGTGATTGAATCCTTTCAAGCTTTTGGATTCTTGCTCTGTGGAGTGATTTTTATTTTTAAATTAAAAAAATAAAAAAAACGATTTTGGCCATACCTTGCGGCTTGTGGGATCTTAGTTCCCCAACCAGGGATTGAACTCGTGCCCTTAGCAGTGAAAGCACGGAGTCCTAACCACTGGACTGCCGGGGAATTCCCTCTGTGGACTGATCTTAAGCAAGTCCTGTGATCTTCCTGTGCTCAGCATCTTGTGTTTTAACCACTCCCCCCTCCCACCAAGGTCAAGACTCTGAATGCCACTTGACTTCAAAAGCTCAGCACCTGCGTCATGCTTATGGGGTAATCCTCTGTACCCCAGATCCCAGCTGAGTGCGATTATTCAGACACCTTTTAGAATCTAAAATTTAGATAATAATGATGACGGTAGTGAATACTTCTTACACACTTAATGTATTTCAAACACATTAATATATTATCGTTATTAATATAAATTAACAATATTAATATGTTAACATTATCATTTTTCCTAGTGTTTTCGGTTGTGGTAAAATATATTATTATTAAATCTTCACTGCAGTCCTGCCTGGCAGGTGCTGTTGTCTCTAGTTTACAGTGTGAAAACTAAGGCTCAAAGAGGCCTGTGTGGCTGAAGTCGCGCTCTAGTGCATGTGAGCTGGGGAGCAGGGAGAACATGTTCGCAAAAGCCACTTGCCTTCTCAGCACATTTTAAAGGAAATATAGGGAGTTCCCTGGTGGTCCAGTGGTTAGGATTCGGCGCTTCCACTGCCTGGGGCCTGGGTTTGATCTCTGGTTGGGGAACTAAGATCCTGTAAGCCACTTGCGGCAGCCAAAAAAAAAAAAAAAAAAGGAAATATATTGATAGGATACTTGTTAAAGATATAATGGTAATGGAAAGCCTTAGAGGATTCTGTGTGAAAGCAGGACTGTGAGACCCACAGAGAAGGTAGACAGAGATGCTTCTCTCTCCATCAACTCCATGGGCCTTGGCCCAGCTCAAGTGTCCTGTACTCCCTCACCCCCTGTTGGGTTGGAGCCTGGCCTGGCCCATTTGTAACCTTGGGCTACAGTACTGGATAGTTAAACTGTGTCTCCTTAAAATCACCTTTATGCCAGATTAAACATGGGTAGATGCTTCAAGGTCAGTGAGAAGTTGAACAGGAGTCTGGGTTCTCTGCCAGCCCCTCCCTCTCTGTCCAGGGCCTTCCGAGGCTGTGCAGTGGGGCTGGAGGTAGGTGAAGTGCGGAGAGAGGCTGCTGAGAAGAGACCTAAGCTAGCCCTCACTGTAGCTCTGGGAGCACTTCCAGCACGGTGCCCAGGCCCTTTTTCCTGAGACCTGTCTGCACACCCGAGCTCATTCTGCAAGAGTGGGTCCACGGAAGGCCCATCAGTTCCTCCTATCTCCTCAGGCAGGGAGCCACAGCAAGGATCCCCTGGCGGGGCTCTTGGGGCAAGCGGAAGGTCGGATAGGGCAGGGCCTGGTTGGGAGTGAGGCAACAAGATGCCACCTGCCCTTTATTTGAATGAGGCTGCACCGTAACCCTGCTGGGGTAGCACTGCCCACCATGCTGGGGCATCTGGGCTGGAGGCCATGGGGCCAGGGTCTCTAGCCATGGGCACCCCTTGTGGCTGTTTGCTTTTCCTCCTGCTAAGGGGCAGGCGTCCCCCTCTGTCATAATGTGGGAGCTCAGGCTTCAAGTCTAGGGCCTGCCTGTGCCGGAGGAGAGAGCGTGGCTGTGCGGTGTACGTGGAGGACCTCGCTCCTGACCCTGCTGTCTCCCCTCTCAGGCCCCGTCAGCCTCCTCTGCTGGGGATCCACAAGGCCACGGTCAAAGTCACAGGCTTTCTGCCCCCATACCGCAACTTGAGCCCCCGCCGCATAACACATCAGCACCTGTTCAAAGAAAAAGAGTCCCCAGACACAAGCTGTGATCTTGGGGACACAGCGCAGCACTTGCCGGGGTGGAACCCAGGACGGAGTTCAGTGGCTGGAGGCTGGGGGAAGGGTGTGGGCTGGGAGCATGGGGGGCCGAGTCCTCTGAGCCCCTTCCCCCGGAGCTTCCAGGGGAGCTAGCTTTTCTCCTCCCTCCTACCATTTATGGAGCTCGTGTTACATGGTAGGCACTTTATAAATATTTTCTAGTTAATCTGCCTGACTTTTATAGCGTGCTGTTACTATCCCTGTTTTGCTGCTAAGGGACCCGAGGTTTAGGGAGGTGAGTCGGCAGGTCTCACCTGCAGACTGGTAAAGAGTGGGTCTGAGCGCCGAACCGGATCTGGTGCCCCCCCAAGTGCATGTTCTTAATCACTGAGTTACCCTTTCCTCCATGACCTGAGCTTCGAGCTGCTTGCTGGGGAGGTGGCAGAGGCCCCTTCATAGCAGCCACCTGTAGGGGCCGGGAAGGGAGCTTGGGGTTTTAACCAAGTGCAGCCCCTGAGGCCTCAGAGGCAGGGCTTTGTGTGGGTGTCTGAGCAAACACAGGTGGTGTCAGCCTCCAGGGCTCTGGGACTGGCTTCTCCAGGAAATGGAGCTGGCTGCTTTCAACAGCACTTTTCCTCTTGCAAAAGTGGTACCTTTTTACCCACGTGGCCTCTTCCTCCTTTCTCTCACCCCATCCCCTCTCCACGACTGGGTGGTAAACAGATTTCACAGCCCCTCCAGCTGCGGGGGTCTGGGGATTCCCACCAGGACCCCGGCCCCACTGGACCTGAAAACTATCCCTTTGAGCTGCTGGGGTGACCCACTTCCTGCCGAGTCAGCAGAAAACCCCAGGCAGAAGCTGAGTGTGGGCCTGGGAGGGAGATGAGAGTAACGTGCTGTGGAAATGCAAGATGGTGGTAAATGACCACCCCCCTCCATCAACGTACAGTGTGATGACGCCCGGGTACAAGTGCATATACAGCACATGACAGCTGGGAGAGAATAAGGAACTACAAACAAATTCATATTTATTTTAAAGATTTAAAAATTCTTTAATATTTTTTACATCAAAAAATTGACAGCACAGTGAAAATAAAAACTAAGTAGGCTCTCATCCCCTGCTAGGTTTGCAATGCCAACACGAGAGGAGGGGGACCTGGTAGATACTCTCTCTTGCCCTGCTTCATCCCCTTTCCTCTGAGCTGTCTTCCTCTTCCAGAGGGTCTCTGAGAGCGCTGCTTGGCCCATCACCCTCCTGCACTGATACCATCCAGGTGTGGTTGGATCTTCCAGGACCCTCCCACTTTGCATCCGTTCTCACTTTTACATCCACTAGAATGTCCGTTGCACAGGGCAAGGAATTGTGTTATTTTGTTCACTGCTGCATCTGTGACTCTGTGCCCCGAGACTTTAGGGTGAGTCCAGGTGTGAAGCTGACCGGTGGCCACCATGCAGTGGGATACGGGCAATGATAAAGAGGGGTTGCAGGGTGCCGTGGGCTCACACATCAGCCCAATGTGGCGGGTGGCTATCAGGAAAGCTTTCTGGAGGAGGTGATATCTTAGCCCAGTCTTAGAAGAAGAGTGTGAGTTAGCCAAGCATGACATAAAGGACACTCCAGGCTGAGGGATCAGTGTATGTCCCCTGCCCACCCCCAAGCTGTGTGCCAGGCTTACGAAAGCTTTGGGACAGCACACGCACATCCCTCTTGTCTATCATGGGTGTGGGCTGGCCTAGAGTGGAGCTGTGTTTGCAGGGAGAGGGAAGTACCCTGTGTTGCTGAGTCTCTAGTGAGATATGATTTAAGAATGAGGCCCAGTGTTGGAGGGGTGTCATAGTGCAGCCCCCTGTCCCCACCTCGTGTGGGCTGCTGGCTCGCCTTCTTGCCCACAGGCTCGTCAACTGTTGGTTTATAAGCCTACGTGGCCATCTCTTCTCCCCAGTACTCACTGCCGTGGCACTGCGCACTTCTCCTGCCCATGTATTGCCACTTCACTTTGGAGTTCCCCAGGGCAAGAGGACGTGGTGGTCGGGTCACGAGTCTGGTGACCTTTCCGAAGAGGGGGAGTATTTCCAGGGTGGTTACTTGCTGTTTTGAGAAATAACACTGTCACCATTGCCACTTTGCAGGACAGGTGGGGAGAGAGCTGGCTGGCCCTGCTGTGGGGGACTGAAGGTTGGCTTTTGAGCCCCCATGTAGTTGAGAGTACCATTTGGTGCAGAGGAGTCTTGAGTTGCCAAGGAATAGATTGGATCTAAAGTAAGAGAGCTCTTCTCTCTGTTTGTGACAGCTGGGGAGAGACACTTGCCCAAGTTCTGTTCGGATGGGCGAGCGAAATGGAAGTGCATGCTGTTTATTTCTCACGTTTGTTGAGTCACGGTGTTCCTTGTGTGAGCCACCAGAGGGTGCTGTTGGCGCAGGATAGCTTGGCCTGCCTGATGGCTTAATACAGAAGCTTCAAGGTGGCTGCTCTCTCCCCACAGATCAGAAAATTACAGCGCTGCTGGTCTTTCATTTAGTCTTCTGACGGTCCCTTTTTGAAATTCTTGCTCTTACTTTTGCATCTTAAGATGCCTCCACCTCCCACCCCAAATACACACACATACACCATGGGGGTACTTACTTCTCTCTCTTTATTCTGACACTGCCCCTCTGAACTCTGTCCCCAACAAAACTGATTAATTTTCCTTTAGCTAGCTGCCAGATGGACAAGATTTTAATAAACTTATTTACCCTAAGGTGTTAATGAGGCTTAATACTTTACCCCTGGGGTCCTCGACCTTGTAACTGTGAAGATCGAAACTACGCCTTATAATCTAAGAGGTGAACTGCTAAGAATGGAATTGTGCCACTTCTCAGTGTGGGTGGGGATGATGTTTCGGGAAGAAGGTTGGGAGGGGAGCTGTTAAAGGAAGGTGCCCACCCATGCCACTGGCCCTGCAGGGCGGCCCCTCAGCTGTTGCCCTGCGATGAGGTGAAGGAGACGGCGGAACAACCACGCTGAGAGGTTTTATGGGCTCTGCTGTGTGGGTTTCTCACCCTTTATGGTTAGATGTCTTGACCAACAAGGATGACAACACCAGCCTGCCCAACACCTTATACAGAACAACTGGAAAAAGGGCGTGAGACAGACGGGTCCTAAGGGCCTCAGAGACCATGTGGCTTGTGGGAGAGACTGACCACCTGCTCTTCTTTCCTTTGCGCAGACGTTTACAGCATGGTGCAACTCCCACCTCCGGAAGGCAGGGACGCAGATCGAGAACATCGAGGAGGACTTCCGGGATGGCCTGAAGCTAATGCTACTGCTGGAGGTCATCTCAGGTGAGCTGGACCACTGGCCTTGGGAGAGCCAGAGCAGAGGTGCAGTGATGCCAGAGGGGTGGGGCCTCCGTGGCCCAGGATCAGGCACCGCCCCCTGGGTTCTGCCACTTTGGGAATGCTGCCCTGACACCTCTGCGTCTGCTCTGTCCTTGGCTATGGTAGCTTTGGGTGTCTTGAAAAAAGTTGGGGGTGACGTGTGAATTCAGACAAGGAGACTGAGTTTGGTCCTGGCCCTGCTGCCATCTACCTGTGTGCCCTCGGACAAGTCACCGCCTTTCTGCCTCAGCATCCTCATTTGCATAAAGAGGGGTTTGAAGGATGGTCTCTGAGGTCTCTTCTCCAAATGCTAGGACTCTGTGGTCAGGAAAGCAACCATGGCTGACCATCTCCAAACACTGGCTCCACGGCTACCTGTATCCAGGTGATTCCAGTCCCTTATCCAGCCCCCAGCTTGGAATTTGGGTGTCCAGATATCCGGAGGGACAGCTCCTCTCCAATGCATATCTCCTCTTTCTTATGAATACCTGTCCTCCACCATCCCGTAAAGGTTGGAGGGCCCGAGATTCTAGCTTATGCACTGGAGGGTCTTGGCTGCTCTCTCCACTTTACCTTCCACCTTGCCGCCGGTCCTAGGCTAGTCTCAGGCCAGCCTTCTCCCTGGAGCCTCCTTTTAAATACTGCGTGGCACTGGGCATCTTCCCCCACACGTGCCCCAGGGTTCAATGCCTTTGCTCTTTGGCATTCAAGTTTCATTCATTCTGTTTCCTTCTATTATCCTTCTTTTACCTCTGCTACCTCACGGTGTCAGTGCGCCTGCGTCAGCTGTCACCTAGATAATGTCCAGAGGCCTTTGACCCCTCCTCCCAGCTTCTCCCTTCCCACCGCCCTCCGTTACCCACACGCAGCCGGAGGGTCCGTCCAGCGGCCCAAATATGGTCGCGCTGTTCCCTGCTTGAAACTTTTCATTGCCTCTCTGGGGCTTTGCGCCTGCAGCCCACATTCCTTGGCATAGCTAGCAGGATCCTTCATGAGCTGGCATCTGCTTCGTTTTCAACTAACTATTCCCCAAAATGTGTCAGACTTCAGACCCTCTGCCACACTGGGGGCACACGCAGTCCTCCCCAGACGGCACGCTCTCTGTTTTCTGTGCTTTTGCACAAGCTCCGACTGCCTTCCCCCACTCCCCAATACTTGAAAATATTTTCATTGCAGGTGAAATCTGTGGGGTGGGGTGGGGCGTGTGTGTGTGTGGTAAGATATACGTAACATAAAATTTACCATTTTGATCGTTTTAAAATGTACACAGAGGCATTAAGTACATTCACATTGTCGTGCAACCATCACCACCACCCATCTCCAGACTTTTTCAGTATTCCACACTGTGGCCCCATGCCATTCAATGCCAGCTCCCCGTTCCCTTCTCCCTGCCGCAGCCCTGCCCACCACCATTCTGCTTTCTGTCTCTGTGAACTTGATTCACAGATTCTGTTCTAGGTTCCTCGTATTAGTGGAATCATAGTATTTGTCCTTTTGTGACTGGCTTATTTCATTTAGCATAATGTCCTCATAGTTCCTCCATGAAGTAGCATGTATGAGAATTTCCTTCCTTTTTTTTTTTTTTTTTTTTTTTGCGGTACGCGGGCCTCTCACTGTTGTGGCCTCTCCCGTTGTGGAGCACAGGCTCCGGACGCGCAGGCTCAGCAGCCATGGCTCACGGGCCCAGCCGCTCCGCGGCATGTGGGATCTTCCCGGACCGGGGCACGAACCCGTGTCCCCTGCATCGGCAGGTGGACTCTCAACCACTGCGCCACCAGGGAAGCCCTCCTTCCTTTTTAAGGCCAAATAATATTCCATCGTGTATATATATCCCACATTTCGTTTATTCAGTCATCTGTCAATTCACACTTGAGTCGTTTCCACCTTTTGGCTATTGTGAATAATGCCGCTAAGAACATGGTGTACAGATATCTGTTCAAGTCTGTGCTTTCAGTTCTCTTGCGTATGTACCCAGAAGTGGAATTGCTGGGTCCTAGAGTAATTCTATATTTAATTTTTTTAGGAACTGCCATATGTTTTCTTCTGCTTTTTAGAGTGTCTTTCCCGACCTCTCTTCCAACATTTCTTAGTTTAAACAAACCTGGCATTGTTCTTTTTCGTTCTTCAAAACTCAGCTTAGGCGTTTCCTCCAGGAAGGCTTCCCTGACTACCACCGCCCCCCACCCCCCACCCTCACTCGCGCTTTGAGTGGCTGCCCTCCTCTGGGCTCCTAGAACAGGCTGTTGATTCCTCTAGTGTGTCATTTGCCATGCAGCAGGATCATTTTTGGCTCATGTGTTTTCTCCTCACTGTGCACTGAGCCCCTTAGGGTGGTGACAGTCTCATCTGTATCCCAAGTGCTTAGACCTGTACTTGGCACGTAGGTGATGCTCAACAAATATTAGAGTGACTGACTGCCCGCTGGGCTTTTCCGCGTACCCACCAGATGCTCTCACTGAACGGGCCAGCCTGTGCACATCTGTGGGGCAGGGAGAGATTGAGTCACCGAGATGTTGCCTTTTCCTCCTTGAGCGTTTCTGGAGATGGGTAGGATAACAGGAGAAAGGAAGAGGGTGCTCCCTGCAGAGGTCCTCTGAGTGTGGTCCCTGGACCACCCAGCAGAATCAGCAGGACTGCTTGGCCACATGCAGGTTCCCAGCCCACACCCCAGACCTCCTAAGTCAGAAACTCAGGAAGCAGGGGAAGGGGACTGGACGTCTGCAGTTAGCAGGTCCTCCTGGTGGTTCTGTGCTGATTGAAGTCCCAGAACCACTATCCTTGCTGCCTCCACTGTCTTGGAGAAGCCCCGTTCCAGCCAGTGTACGTGGCTGGTGGGCTGGCTGGCGAACTCAGGCTTAGCAGGACCTAAGGGCTGGGGCTCTAGGGGGCACGAGGTGCTGCCTCCATCCATCCTATCGGGGGGAGCCCTGCGGCATCTCATCTGCTCAGGAGGGCGGTAGGGTTCCTTGCCAGAGAGGGGGGCAATGGCCACAGCCTTGGGAAAGCCGTGAGCGGAAAGTCTTGATTTAATAATAAAAACCCAGCTGTGCTTCCCTGGGAGCTGCTCGGCCAAATGACATCTGTGGCAGGAATTCTGTTCTCTAGAAGCTGGGGGGCCCCCTAGGGAGTTGGGAGGCCCCCCCAGAGAAATGCCGCTCTGACAGGGTGGGCATGGCCCAGCATCAGGGCCACCCTGCCCCTCGAGATCTCTCAGCCAGACTGTCGATGTGCTCGGAAAGGAGCGGGGAGGGCACTGCTGGGCTGGGCTGGAGACCGTGGCAGGTGCAAGGGTCCTGAATTTCAGGTCCTAGGATGGTGGTTCTCAGCCTTTTAGGGTCCCTGACCTCTTAGAGACTCTGAACGCTGTGTGCCCCTTCCCCAGATGTGGGCACACATGTTGTACATACGCATTTTTCAGATGGTTTCAGGAGGTCCCTGGACACCTCTGGTCTATGCTCTTAACAGGGTGTTTGGAGAACCTGCTCCTCAACACCCGTTTCCCGGGAGCTTCTGACCGAAAAGCCTGAGCAGCAGGGGCTCCCCTCCCCTGGAGGGGCTTCCCCTCCAGGAAGCTGGAGGGGTGGGGTGGGGTGGGGGAGTGGCTGTGGAGTGACGGTGGGGGATTGACTCAGAGCTGAGCTGAGGGTACCCCTGGGAGGCAGTAACCGGACAAGAGCAGCGGTGCTCAAATGAGAGAGGACTCTGGCAGAGCACAGGGAACTCTTCCAGAATACTCTAGAGTAACCCAAGCACTCCCCCAGGCCAGAACAATCTAGGCTAGGAGTTCGGGGCCTTTGCATATGCTGTTCCTTCTGCCTTGGTCACCATTCCCTGCAGTCTGGGCCTGGCTGCCTCCCACTCAGAGGCCTCCCCTGACCACCTCACAACTCTTTCGCCCTCCTGCCTGCCCTCCTCTGCTGTGTCTCTTTTAAAGCATTTATTTTAAGCATTTACCCTCTGGCTGCTTGTTCATTTATGTGTTTCTCTGATGAAGATCTGTCTCTCCTCCTGGACCGTAAGTATATGAAGGCAGCAAACTGTTCTGTGCACCCCCGCATTCCCAGCACACAGCCAAGTCTTTGGCATATGTTAGGGGCTTGATACAGACTTGTTGAGTGGCTGCAAGCAGTTTAGACCTGAGGAGTCGGAGGATAGCATCTCACTTCCTGTCCCTCCCTCTCGGTCTGTGTTCAGGTGAACGTTTGGCCAAGCCGGAGAGAGGCAAAATGAGGGTGCACAAGATCTCCAATGTCAACAAGGCCCTGGACTTCATAGCCAGCAAGGGGGTCAAGCTGGTGTCCATAGGAGCTGAAGGTGAGTAAGGCCTGCCCCTGGCTGCCCCCCGGAGTGGGATTCTCCCCACCCCACAACTTCCTGGTTCTTTTGGCCTTTTCCAGCCTGACTCCTAGATCCACTCTTATGTCCCACCCACTTCTAGACATCCCTGGGGGCATTTGGAATTAGGGCTCCCAGCACCTCCATCTGGTCGACCCCGTGGATACTTCATGTAAAAACAGCGCTTTCCATCCGATCTCAGCACCTTGGCAACCCCTCCGCGGAATCCTAGCGCTGTGGGATATACCTGTGTGGAATGCCACCTCCCTCTTCCACAGGCCTGGCTGCATCGCGCTGTCCCAAGCAGAGAGTTCTGTGGTCTGGGGAGAGTGTGCAGACACTGGCTGGGTGGAGGCAGCCCCCTGCAGGATGGCTGTCCACACGCCTTTAGGAACATTTCTAATATCATTTCCCGGCAGAGCAGCTTCTTGACTCTCTGCCCTTTACTTACAAAAAAATTGTTTGTACACCTGAAACTCACACAAGATTGTAAATCAACTTTACTTCAATTTAAAAAAATTGTTTAAAGCTCAGTCTAAACCATTATTAGCATGTTCTTAATGGTTAAAAGGAGGTTGCACAATTTCTTGTGTGCACTGTAATGGTTCTGAAGGATTTAGGGAGGGTCGTGGGGTGATGAGAATAAAATACCATAACTCGGCCCCGTCAGAACTGTGTCCTAGGGATTCTGCAGTGCATTGGGCATCTGCTGTATGGTGCCGGAGATCAAAAGGTGAGTAAGACACCATCTCCATTCATTCACTTCTTCACTGTAGATACAACCCTGGCTGTGATTACTGATCACTTGCTCTGCAGCAGGTACTGTGCTGAAGCCCTTTGCACCAGTGATCTCACTTCACCCTCACCAGCCCTACGAGGTGGCTCTAATTATTATCCCCATTTTACAAAAGGAAAATACATGCCTGACGAGATTAACTTGTCCCAAGTCCCATCATCAGCAAGTGGTAAAGCCAGAACTCAAATCCAGGTCTGAGTGACTCCAGAGAAACACCCCAGAGGGTGGCCTTTCCTTGCAGAGGTTGGAGGGTCTTGCTTCAGTAAATCCGTAGGAGCTGATCTCTTCTCCGTTTGATGACTTTAAAGTCCTCCTCTTTTTTTCTAGCAATTGAGGGATTTGATATATCAACATCAAACTGAGAAATTGGAGCACAGCGGTTGGCAGACTACAGTCCATGGGGTCCAACCCGGCTGACCTGGGTTTTTGTAACTAGGGGAACACGGCCATACCCATTTGTTGACATATCGTTGGCCGCTTTCCTGCTACAGGCGGAATTGAATAGTTGCGACAGAGACCATATGGCCTGCAAAGCCGAAAATATTTCCTATCAGGCCCTTTACAGGAAAAGCTTGCTGACCCCTGCCTTACCGGGGACTCAGGCTAGTACTTGAGGCCATCACAGGTGGTGCCTTATGCATCCCACCCCTCAGCTGTGAGGCAGGGATCACGTCTTCTACATCCTTGTGGCCCCAGCTCCTAGCAGCGTGATGCACACAGTCAGTGCTCAGTAAACGTTCGAAGGGCTTGTGCGTAGCAGGATACTTCGCTTTGTGAGTGGGAAAATAATCGCTGCCTGTTAAGAAGAAAAGAATAGTTTGTTCTCTTAGGGAGGAATCAAGACTTGGCAGAATGGGCTTCCCTGGTGGCGCAGTGGTTGAGAGTCCGCCTGCCGATGCAGGGAACGCAGGTTCGTGCCCCGGTCCGGGAGGATCCCACAAGCCACGGAGCGGCTGGGCCCGTGAGCCATGGCTGCTGAGCCTGCGCGTCCGGAGCCTGTGCTCCGCAACGGGAGAGGCCACAACAGTGAGATGCCTGCGTACTGCAAAAAAAAAAAAAAAAAAAAGACTTGGCAGAAAAAGTTTCAACCAAGCAGGTATGGGAAGCCAAAGAAATTGCCACTCAGGTCGTCTGGTGCAAGCTCAGATGCTCAGTGGAACAGGGAAGTAGAGGACGTGTGATGTGGGCTGGGGTGAGCGGTAGGGATGAGTGGGGAGAAGAGGGGAGAACATGTCCTTCTAAGCAGGGCGGCTGTCATGTAGATCTGGTCAGTTGTTGCTGTGTGGGAATACTCTTCAAGCATTGCTAGATCTTCCAATTTTTCAAAAGAAGCCAGAAATCCAGATTTTTAGAAAGGAAAATTTAACAACTACCTAAAAAAATATATTTGTAAAGACTCTGAATACCAAAGGGGAGGAAGAAAGGAGAAGATGGGCGAGAATAGCACTTGCTGAGTTCCAGATCTGTGGCTGACTAGACAGGATACTTTAACAGGCTTGTCATGTCACCAGCCACATTCTACAGTCAAGGAAACTGAGGCTCGAAGAAGCTGATGGAATGGAAGTGTGTAGTACAGGCTCTGGGCCAGACTGCTTCCATATGGCAGAGCCAGTAAACCCCGGGGGTTTGGGCTCTGGAGCTGAGGTCTGAAGCTCTCCCATCACCCCAAGGCTTTGCTGCCTCCTCTGCAGGGGCCCAGGACAGAGATTTCATGTCTGATTTTCCTCAGCTCTGAAGTGGCAGGTCAAGCTGGCTGTGTTGTCTCAACAGAGGGGTGAGGAGCAAAGACTGACATGGGTGTGAACGCTCACGACCCCCTCTAATCTCTGGGGAGTCACCTAACCTAGCTGGCCAGAGTTTTCTAGCTCCTTTGGCACCAGCCTCGCTTCTCAAAAGATTTCTAAAGCCTCCTTAAAATGAGACATTCCCTACCTTCTCGCTGCCTTTAGGCCAAGCCTTCCCTCTGAGATCCTCACTCCCGTTTCAAGCTGAAATGATAACCTATATAGGAAAAGAATCTGAAAGAGAATGAATATATGTACATGTATAACTGAATCACTTTGGGGTACACCTGAAACTAACACAACATTGTACGTCAACTACACTCCAATAAATTTAAAAAAAGAAAACAAAAAAAAGCTGAGCGCCAAGATCATGCCGGGACGGCCGCTCTGCTGAGCCAGGAAACTGGATGAGGCCCTGAATGGGCTTTGTTTATTTTAATGAAGTGAAGCTTACTGCTGTAGACTATAAAAGGCAGTGGAATGGATCACCTGGAAGGAGCCCTCTTGGGGTTGGGGTGGGGGAGATGTTGCCGGTTGTTCTGGCTGGGGTGCCCTGGGGACCAGGCCCAGCCCAGGTAAAAGGCCCCAGACCTTTGAAGGGTTATCACGTGGGGCAAGGTCTCGACTCTGACTGACTCTGACGTGCAGAACCAGGCCCGGAAGGGAGACCCTGTGGGCAGGCTGACTGTGGATAACATACAGAACCTCAGGGGATGCAGTGGGTGCTCTGGGAAAGGTACGGGCTCCCTGCCCCCAAAGATGGAGGCCAGGGGCAAGAAGCATCCACACCACGGCAGGGGTTAGAATAGATCCTTGGGGTTTCTTGTGTGATACTTGATTCTAGAATGTCTAGACTTCACGGGGTTGGGACTTGACGTGGGTGAGTGGTGGGATTTAACCAGGTGAGGGCACCTGAGAAGGATTTTTCCTTTGAAGATCTTGAGGCAGGGAAAGCTTGATGGCTTTGGGCGCTAGAGCTTGGGGGTGGGCTCGAAGATTTAGCATCTGTCCTTAGGATGGAGGGGGCGGCGGGTACAGTAGCTAAACCCAATGGTCTTGGGAGGTGGTGACCCCCAGGGTTCTAGTTTCTATCACGTGGAGTTCCTTCGGCATCATTCATTCCACCGTCTGAATACTGCGCAGTGACTGCCTCCCCGGACTGGGGCCAGGGGCCAGGCAGGTTCTGAGTAAAATCAGGATGTGAACAGCTTCACAGGTAGCTGTGGTCTAGGAATGGCTTCTTCCCACACCCACAGCGACACTGCTTTTTTGGTTTGGCTTGGTTTTTTAAAGATTGTTTTGATGTGGGCCATTTTTAAAGTCCTTATTGAATTTGTTACAATATTGCTTCTGTTTTATGTTTTGGTTTTTTGCCACAAGCCACGTGGGATCTTAGCTCCCCAACCAGGGATCGAACCCACACCCTCTGCATTGGAAGGCAAAGTCTTAACCACTGGACCGCCAGGGAAGTCCCAGACATTGTTAATCTAGTGTCGTGGTTTTTCCCCCAGGGGCCCAGTTGTGGCCTTGGAACCCTTCTTTTGGACCCAGCATTTCAGGCCATATAGATGCCTATGAGATGGGCAGCCTTACTCCAAACAGAGATGCCTGGGGAAAGGATCTACCGTTCTCGGGACCAGGGCAGGAGAGCCCTCTGGGGAGGGTTACACTCTGAGGGTGTGTGGGGAAGCAGGTGGGCCCTGGGGATGGGTGGTACATGGGCTGTTAACTGTACACACACCACTCTCTTTGCCTGTCCTTGGCCCCCCTTTTTTCTGGAGTGAAACTGCTTCTTTGGTAGGAGTTAGAATTCAGTAAGCAACACCCCCAGGGCTTGGGTGTTTCTGTGGAAGGAGGAGAGACGTAAGTAGGCGAGACCCAGAGAAGAAGCTGCCTTGTCTTCCTTGGTGCTGGGAGGACACTGAGCTCAAGGCCAGCAGGAGGCTGGGATTTTTTTTTTTTTTTTTTTTTTTTTTTTGCAGTACGTGGGCCTCTCACTGTTGTGGCCTCTCCCGTTGCGGAGCACAGGCTTCAGACGCACAGACTCAGCGGCCATGGCTCACGGGCCCAGGCACTCTGCGGCATGTGGGATCCTCCCGGACCGGGGCACGAACCCGTGTCCCCTGCATCGGCAGGCAAACTCTCAACCACTGCGCCACCAGGGAAGCCCGGCTGGGATATTTTGATCTTCACAAATGGGGCAGCTGGGGGTGGGGACACTGGCCCCAAGTCATTAAAAACTTGTGAACATCATTTTTAATTATGTTCTAATTGTCTATTTGGTGAGCACAGCTGTGCTCTGTTCCAGACCTGGGTGCGGTCCTGGAGGAGCCCAAGTGCTCTTATGTTCTCTGCCCGCTCGCCCACCTGTGGTTAGTGTCCTCCAGTGTCCTATTCATTCATTCATTCATTTGTTCATTCATTCAACAAATGTTGATGGAGGGCCTTTTCTGTGTCAGGGACAATGCTGGGCTCTTAAGCAGTGATGCAAAACAAAAAATCTTTACCCTCAGGGAGCTTACGTTCTAGAAGAGGGAGAAGAAAATATATATGTCGGTTGTAGAAAAGTAAAATGGGAGGTCCAGGAAGGTCTCAGTGAGAAGATGAAGGGTGAGTGGAAACAGGAGGGAGGTGAGGGGTATCCCAGGACCAGGGAGAGCTGCAGGGAGGCCGTGTGACTGGAGGGGTAGAGGGAGGAGGGGTCCCAGAGGCCCCACCAGCCACTGCCTTTGGCTCCGAGTGGAGGTTTTGAGCAGAGAGGTGACAAGTCTGGGGATTTGCTCAGTCATGCCTCGTACTTTGCACCTTCACAGGTTTCCAGTGTGTGGTCGTGATAAATACCCTGGCAGCAAGGGCCTTCACAGCAACCTTACTCTGTATTTCACTCCACTGGCTTGGGCTAGAGAGAGGTTTTTTTTTGTTTTTTTTTTTTGTTTTTGCGGTACGCGGGCCTCTCACTGTTGTGGCCTCTCCTGTTGTGGAGCACAGGCTCCGGACGTGCAGGTTCAGCGGCCATGGCTCACGGGCCCAGCCGCTCCGCGGCATGTGGGATCCTCCCGGACCGGGGCACGAACCCGCGTCCCCTGCATCGGCAGGCGGACTCTCAACCACTGCACCACCAGGGAAGCCCAGGAGAGAGAATTTTTTTCTCAAAAAGTTGAGCAACTTCAAGATGCTTGCTCCCTATTGCCACGTTATTTCCCAGAAAGGTGTTTTTTGTTTTTTTAAAAACTTCTAGCCACAGTATGGTAGCCTTATTACCACCCTGGTGTGTGTTCGCTGTTTTTCAACTTTGCTAACTTAATAGCTGGGAAATGGTATCTTATAACGTTAATTCCAAGCGAGATTGACATTCTTACAAATTGGTTATTTGTATTTCGTGTTTTCTGAAGTGTATTCATGTCTTTTGCCTACTTATGTATTATGAGTTTAGACTTTTATCAATTTATATAAACACTTTGAACATTACAGATGCAAAGCCATTGGGAGTCACAAATGAAAGGGCATTTTAAAAATATCAAACGTTTAGGAACTGGTTCTTTTTTTTTTTTTTTTCAGTTTTCCTTGGAGTATAGTTGCTTTACAAGGAACTGATTCTTGACTGATTAACTGACTACTCCCGCTCCCCGCAAGCCTGCTCTGCAAAGTGCAGCCGGCTGTTGTAGTTATTAAGGAGGATGGTCGTATGCTGCTACATCTCTCTGTCTCTCTAACTCAGGTTCTCCAACTTGGATCATTGTCCTGCGGATGCCTAGGATTCTGGGAGGGGCATTCAAACCCCCTTCTTTACAGGAAGAGTCACATCCTGTCCCAAGTCCAAAGTGGACACTGTGCTTCCTTTACTCGGCACCCTGATGCAGGCTCAGCAGACTTACCCACTGTCCCCACCAGAAGCTGCTGTGGCCAGGCATCACTGCTCAGTGCCTTCGCCTTGCATGCAATTTTGCCCTCCCTTTTGAGGAAGGGGATGAGATCTTAATTTCCTTAGTGGAATCCACTCTTGTGTAAGGGGTTTGTTTTGTGGGAAGCAAACCCAAGTGGATGTGGGCTCAGGGGATTAGGAGTCCCTGGAAGTTGCCCCTTCTTATGGTTTTGTTGGGTCTCCCCTAACACTAGTGTTGCAGGTAGGAAAAAACGAGATATTCTTTGTATGCCTGAGTCTTAACTGAGAGTACCTCGCCATGGGGCCAGGTTACCATCTTCTGGCCTGGAAGCAGGTGAGGGTAAGGAGTCTGCATTTGATTGTTACCCTTCTCAACCCCCAGGACTATAAATGATTCCATGTCTTAGGCTCCTTGAAGACAGGGCTTATTTATCTTTGTATTCCCTGCCTTTGAGTCTGGTACAGAAAAAAAAAAATTACTTCATAGAATTTATAACATTTTTTAAAAAGTCTAGAAAGTGCTGCTTAGACTGAATTTAGTGGGGTATCTCTTTTTTTTTTTAAAGATAGATTTTATTCATTTTTTTAAAAAATTTTATTTATTTTTAGCTGCGTTGGGTCTTCATTGCTGTGAGCGGGCTTTCTGTAGCTGCAGTGAGCGGGGGCTACTCTTCGTTGCGGTGCGTGGGCTTCTCATTGCGGTGGCTTCTCTTGTTGCGGAGCACGGGCTCTAGGCACGCGGGCTTTAGTAATTGTGGCTCGCGGGCTCTAGAGCACAGGCTCAGTAGTTGTGGCGCACGGGCTTAGTTGCTCCGTGGCATGTGGGATCTTCCCGGACCAGGGCTCAAACCCGTGTCCCTTGCATTGGCAGGTGGATTCTTAACCACTGTGCCACCAGGGAAACCCATAGTGGGGTACCTCTTAATTGTGATCTTGAAGCTGTTGTTTGTTTTTTATTAAAAAATACCCAGCTAGTGGCATCGTGAACTTGATTTGTGAGTTAGTGGATCCTTCCAGTGGCAGTTTATAAACCTTTGTCGGGTTGGTTAATTTCTGTTGCCTGCACTGGCTTTCCAGCTGTGGATGCCTGTTCTGAGAGCTGTGCTTGCCCAGAGGTCCTCAGCTCACAGAGGTTCCAGGACATTTGTGATGGTATAGAAATTCTGTCCCTCTTCTCTGTTAGGCTGGTGGGCACCACTCAGGGTTTAAGACACCCCCTTCTCTGTTGCCTTTCCTGTTGTACCCAGTCGAATTGACCACTCTCCTGGTGCCCCCAAGACGCCCCCAAGTAGACTTCCTTCCTGACACCTGTGACATGTAATTGCACTAATTTTTAGACTTCCCTCTAGAAGTGGAGTTTGTGGTCATTGACTTCCTAAGTGGCTCACGGAGTGACATGGGCACTCAGGGAGTGTGGACTCTGTTCCTGCTGAGACCCTTCTTAATGTGTCCTACTGCTGTGTCTGTAGAAATCGTGGATGGGAATGTGAAAATGACCCTGGGCATGATCTGGACCATCATCCTCCGCTTTGCCATCCAGGACATCTCCGTGGAAGGTAGGTCGTCTGCTCTGTTCCATGCCATGCCCAGGCTTCCACCTCTCCCGTGCCTTCACCATCACGTCTTCCTCCCTGATCCCCGGGGCAACAGGGCCTTGATCATGGGCCACATCCTGGGCCGCTTACCCATCGCTGGCATCTGTGCGCTCTCCTAGTCTACAGGGAAGTAAGAACTGTTTGGAGTGCTGGTCCCCATAGATGTGTTGGCCCCAGAGAAACCCCTCACTTAGAAAGCCCAAGGTTGCTGTGGGGAAGTGTATTGGAGACACCCCACTTGGCTCTTGGGTTGTTAAATCTGAAAGGGTAGGGGAATAGCAGTCAGGAGGGAGTGACAGGAGGGTGAGCGGCCACCAGGTCCTCCACTTTGCTCCCGTAGCACCCTCTGGTGGCCACCTTGTAGATCTGCAAGGGACCACCATGGTCTGGGGCAGTGATCTCTCTAAACTTTTGATTTCACACTCCAGCAGTTTTTGAGCTTTATGTCTGATACGTGTGTATTTATTTTGCACTAAATTATATGCATGTATTTCTATGCATATTATAAAACACACCAAACCAAATTTTTTAAAGATGAGGTGGAGATATTTTAAAAATATTTTTAATTCATTTTAATGGCCTAGAAATCAAATCTTGAAAAGATTTTTGTTCAAAATAATTTTTAATGAGAACAATGTGGATTAAATTGCTTTGTTATAGAAATCTTGGTTTGACACTTGGTGATACAGCAATGTGAAATTCTAAGTTTGGTTTATAGATACCTGGTATTTAGGGCTGAAGTGGTTAAAAAGATACCCTCAGGAGTCACTTAGGGCATGGTGCTTGTTAGTGATAATAGATATAAATCTGGTTTTCAAATAGCTTTCTTGATGAGTTTATTCTTTTGGGTAGACATCTTGTCAGTTCTGATTAAATCGTTTTTTCATCTTGTAATGTGACTGACAAAGAGCTTGAACTAAAAGCAGAAGCGTTAGCTTTGCTGATTTTTTAATCGTTTTCTTGTGCTTGAATTATTATATTATCTTTGCAGGAATTGTTTAACATCATTTTAAAGTCCATTTTGTGAATCAAAAGTAAATGAGATCATCCACAAACCCACTTTACTGAGTACTATAACCTGCAATTCATAGCCATGAACACATGGGGGCGGTGCAGTTTGCAGCCCTCCTGGGCTGGGAGCTTCTGGGGTCCTCTTAGATACCTGCCCTATCTTACTGATACATGTCTGCTTTACACACAGCAACAGTGTTGATCCATGCATTAAATATAAGGAAACCTTTTTTTTTTTTTAGATGAACACTAAATGCAACCGGAAGTCCTAATGCTTTCTTCCCACATGGCTGTGTGCCCTCCACAGGGTACATGGGGCCCCTATCTGAAGATTCATGAATTTCAGATTTCACAGACCAATCAAACCTTCCTCCCCAAAGTGGCCACCTGACATAAGTTGCCAGCTTATTTTGTATTGTTGCCATTTCTTTGCATAAAAGGGAGTGACGGGGAGATATTCTGAAAGTTTGAAAAGCCATTTTCTCAGTATTTAAATGTGTAAGGTGGCCAGTTATGAAACGCTTCCTAGCTTACTTCTATGTTTCTCAAATAAGTTCTCAAACTTTGTCAAGGAAGTAGATTTTTGGCCTGGTAGCAGCAGGGTTGAAATCTAGGGGTCTTTGTGTGGACCCCCTGTGTGAAAGAGCATGGACCCTGTGGTCACGGTGGGACCTCCATTAGCCCACGCCCCTCCCTCCACCAAGCCAGCCATTGACCTCTCTGCCCGTCATTCCCTTCCCCACAGAGACTTCAGCGAAGGAAGGGCTGCTCTTGTGGTGTCAGAGAAAGACAGCCCCTTACAAAAACGTCAACATCCAGAACTTCCACATAAGGTGAGTGGCTGGGGTCTGAGGGACCCTTGCAGAACCTGGGCTGCTTCCCCCAAGGACCCCGTTGGCTGGGTCAGTCTTAGCTCTAGAACAGAACAAAGACACTTGGGGAAGAAGTCGCTTTTCTGGGAAGGGAGTGTCGCCGTTTGATGCCCCCTTCCTCCTGGAGAGGAGCCCTGTCCCTCCTAGCTACTGCCTGATACACCTTTGGTTGATGCCCTTGGAGACCCCCAAGGAGCGTGTCTGGGAAGTTCTAGCCTGAGCTCTGGAACAGAGCAGACGAGGGCCCTGGACCTTGGGGGCGGGTAGGGTTGGATGTGGCAGGTGTGTCTCAACTTACCAAGCCCCACAGTGTTGTACCCCAGTGCCTGGGATCGTGGCAGGAAGACAGTTCCTTCCCACGGTATCTTCTCCCAGCTCCTGCTCTGAAGGGTTATGTACTCATCTCTGGAAAAAAGAAGACCCCTGCTTAGCGCTTTGCCCCTACTGCTTGGCCCGACTCACCAGCTTGCCCCCCCTTCTCTCCCCCGGGTAGCTGGAAGGACGGCCTCGGCTTCTGTGCCTTGATTCACCGACACCGGCCTGAGCTGATTGACTACGGGAAGCTGCGGAAGGTACGTGTGCTCACCTGACTCTCCTGTCCCCTCCCCCAGCAGCTCCTACCAACTGGTCCCCCTTGGGTGGGTGGGGGATGGGCAGGACTGGGCCCCCTGTTCTGAGAGCCCATGGCCCAGTGTGAAGGGGTGTCAGTCTCCTTAGACGAGCTGAGGAGACAACCCTTCTAGAAGTAAGAGTAAAACATCTCCTCTATCAGGGCTGCTTGAGTACGTATGTGCATAGCACGTAGGTACTTGCTGACGTGCCCAGCCTGCCAGGAAAACTATCAGAACCACCAAAGCAATTGTTAGGATGAAGGGATACCAAGTGGCCTTTTCCCCTTCTGTTTTTCTGGGTTGTGCAAGGTGCATATATTATTTCCGTAATTTAAGATATTGTGTACTTTTAGAGACATCTGTCCCAGCCTTGTCCGAGGCTTGCTCTACAGTCCTGGGCAGCTTCCCGCCATGACTTGCTTTCCCCCATCGCTGACGTTTGGCTGGGGATTTTAGGGCTGCTTGATTCATCTGTGCTTTCGGAGTGAAGTTGCTGGGGCTTTTCTTGAGCCACAGGATGTCGAGGAACAGACCGGGAGGTGGGAGCTGTGTGTCTAGCCTCGTGATGGTTCTTAGTGTCCGGGCTGGTTAAAGCTGCTGGCCTGACCTGGGAGAGGTCTGTCTGGGACACCGTGACTGTACTCGGCATCCTCCGTCTCAGCCCATCCCAGCACCAGGAGGCCCTGTGGTGCAGACATCCTGGCAGAGGCCACCCGTGGAGCCCTCCTCATGCCCCCGGTATATGGTCTGGAGCTCGGGTTGGAATGTCACCTGTTGGTCCTTGAATCTCTTGGCAAAGGGCTTCTAGGAATGACCGTTCTGGTATTTGTCTCCTTGACCTTGATACTTGGAGAGCTCAGTGTTCAGTGAAGTCCCCCACCTTGCCTCTGCCCCCAGTGGCCAAGCAAGGCTTCATGTTGCTGGTGCAGCAGCAGCTCTGTGGCATCGGAACCTCCTTTTGGGGTGTGGTGGGGTGAACCGCCAAAAAGGATTTGTGAGGGAGGAAAGGAGTAGTTTTCTATCCCCTCCAGAAACCCCAAGCTGGGCCTGAAACTTGAGGCTGGGCCTCTGCCCACCTGCCGAAGGAGAGAGCCCCGCTGCCTGGCCCTGTGCGTGGCGGTATCCAGGTGTATGTGGACGAGGGTCCAGCTGACCTCTTGGGGGATGGGGGGGGTCCCAGCCCTCTAACTCAGCCACTTTGCAAAGAGAAAAAAAATCGATTTGAGAACCCCCCGACCCACCTGAAAGCTGTGTGGCCAAACCAGACAGGGGCCAAGGTGGGGGAATCCTAGAGGCGGAGACTTTCTTTAAAGGTATCATCATCACGTACCACCCTAGCGGTCAGCCGATGCCCTGTGGTGACAGGTGTGCACGTGCCTGTGTCCCTGCTTGGGGGGCCGGGGTGGGCAGCAGCCAGCCAGTGCACAGCTGTTCCTCACCCCCATATAAAGTGGGGTCCGTGCTGACTGTGGCTTTTCAGTCTCGGCCCCCGCCCCACCCCCCGACTCCAGGAGCCTCAGCCTTTTGGGAGGTGAGAGTCCAGGGGCCTTTGTCTCATTCCCGGCCAGCCTCTCCCCACCCTCTGTCCCTCTCTTTGTCTTTTCATTTCTCCCTGTCTCTCTGTGTCTGTCTCCCCTTCTCTTTAATTCAGTAGCAACAGTACAATCCAGAAACAGCACAGACCTGTTCCCACTGAACCATGGATTCTTTCCAGAAAGCACAGAGGTTGCCAGAGCCTCTGGTGCTTGGGAACAGGGGAGAGCCAAGGGCTGTGACCAGGAAGCACTTCCTTCCGGCACCCGCTCTAGGTGGGCGTGGGGGGCCTGGCGGTCCCTGGGAATCGAGGGGGGCAGGTGGGTGTGCACCCGGGGCCTGAGGATGGCCGAGGGCCTGGACGGAAATGACTGTTGCTGCTTGACAGTGGTTTTTTATTATTCTGGAAGCTGTCAGAGACTTTCCCAGAAGGACCCCACCTTCTCTATTTTGAGCAGTTTCTTCCTGAACACGTCCCAGATGAATGGATTTATCCTTTTGTACCCTGTGACTCTCACCTTGGCAAACGCGGAAGCTGAGTGGTAGGCTGACAAAGCCATTTGCTTTGGGTTAGTCTGGGAACCAAGAATCGAGTGGGAGGTCCAGCGAGGAACTCCCCCGACTAAGTTATGGGTTTTTTTCCACATTAAAATTTTTTTTTTATTTGGTAAAATATACATAATTTTTAAAGTACCACTTGAACCATTTTTAAGTGCACAGTTCAGTGGCATTAAGTACATTCACACCGGTGTGCACCCGTCACCACCACCCAACTCCAGAACTCTTCATCTTGCAAGACTAAAATTCTGAACCCTTTAAGCCATCATTCTCCACTCCCCCTTCCGCCAGTCCCTGGCACTCTACTTTCTGTATCTGAATTTGACCACTCTTGTAGGTGCCTATATAAGTGGCATCATATAATATTTGTCCCTTTGAGTCTGACTTAGTTCACTTAGCATAATGTTTTCCAGGTTGTCTATGTTGTAGTATGCCCGTCTCAGGATCTCTTTTCTTTTTACGGCAGAATAATATTCCATATCTATTTATCTGTCAGTGGACGTTTGAGTTATTTCCACCTTTTGGCTATTGTGTATAATGCTGCTGTGAATGTGGGTGTACAAATTATTTGAGTCCCTGCTTTCAATCCTTTGGGGTATAGACCCAGGAGTGGAATTGCTGAGTCATATAGTAGTTCTTTGTTTAACTTTTTGAGGAACCTCCATACTGTTTTCCACAGCAGCTGCACCATTTTACAATCCCACCAACAGTGCACGAGGGTTCCGATTACTCCACCTCCTCACCGATCCCCAATAAGTTTTCTTGAGAAGATAGCAGAGCCAGAATATAGTCAGAAGACTGTAGCTGTTTGAAGGAACCCCAGATTTCATGGACTATGAGTGCCAAAGGGGCTTGAGACTCCTAGGCCAACTCTTGAGTAACAGGCGGGGAGACTGAGGTTAGGTTACTTACCAGTCCAGCTAGCTGGCTGGTGGTGGAGCTGAAACCAGAAGCCAAGACTGATGGCTCCCAGGCCAGTGCCTGGTCTTAGCTTGCATTTCTTTCTTTCTTTCTTTCTTTCTTTCTTTCCTTCCTTCTTTCCTTCCTTCCTTCCTTCCTTCCTTCCTCCTTTCCTTTCCTTTCCTTTCCTTTCCTTTCCTTCCCTTTCCTTTTTCCTTTCCTTTTTCCTTTCCTTTTTCCTTTCCTTTCCTTTTTCCTTTCCTTTTTCCTTTTTCCTTTCCTTTTTCCTTTCCTTTTTCCTTTTTCCTTTCCTTTCTCTTCTCTAGTTGAGGCAAGCAGGGGCTACTCTTTGTTGCAGTGCTTGGGCATCTCACTGTGGTGGCTTCTCTTGCTCTGGAGCACGGGCTCTAGGCGCGCGGGCTTCAGTAGTTGCAGCACTCAGGCTCAGCAGTTGTGGCTCGCGGGCTGTAGAGCACAGGTTCAGTAGTTGTGGCGCTCTCTGTTGCTCCGCGGCATGTGGCCGTCCCCCCGCCCCCAATCTTGGTGATCATCGAGATGGGGGTAGCCAGAGACTTCTTGTGCCTCTCACCCGCCTTCTTCTTCTTCTCCCCCTAGGACGACCCACTTACAAACCTGAACACGGCCTTCGATGTGGCGGAGAAATACCTGGACATCCCCAAGATGTTGGATGCAGAAGGTGAAAGGCGCTTTCCTTCTGGGCCTTCGGCTCTTCTCCCGGCTGTGGCCAGCGGCCAGGAAGGGCGGGCCCCGCACCTGAGTCCAGAAGGGAGAAGCCTTGGTCTTCATCTGGGGAGCCAGGGGGTCAGTTGTTTCTCAGGGATTCCACAGACAGATTCCCTGAGGTTTGGAGGGAGAAGTGGTAGCTGGTGTCGAAAAGGGCGGCCCGAGCATGGTCCTCAGCTTGGCCTTGGAGTCGGGGTAGTGGGTGCTGGGGTGGAGTGCAGTGGTCCTTTGTGGTTGTAGGGGAGGGAAAAAAAAGTTTATTATCATGTGCATCATGGACACACATGGGAGCTTGCAGTGATGAGTAACTCAAAGGGGTGACTTGAGGTCGGGGTCTATGTACGTACCTGACTTCACAGGGGAAAGGGAGTGGGAGAGAGGGCACTTGTGGAAATACAAATGACTTTTTGGAAAGATGGATGGGCCCTTAGGAGAATAGATGGAAGATATGATAGTTCGTGACAATGTCTGTCAAGTTGTAAGGCCAATTTCAAACATGCAAAAGCAGGGAGAATAATATAATTAGCTTCCATGTACCCACCATCCAGATAGAACAGTTACTGAGGTTTTGTCACGCTTCCTTTTTTTTTCGCTTTTGTTTTCTTTGTTGAAATATTTTAAAGCAAGTCTCAGACATCACAGCATCTCACTACTACATACTTCAGATTACATACCTTAAAAATAGCAATATTTTCTTATGCAATCATAAAATAATTTTCACACCAAGCAAATTGACAATAATTCTTGATACATCTGCCTGGTTCAGAATCGAATTTCCCCATTATTTCTTTTTAGTTGCTTTGTTTTGATCCAGATGCAGAGTCTGCACGTGGCATTTCGTTGTTCTATTTCTTGTGTCTTTTCTAATTTGTCGCACTTTTCTCTTCCCTCCGACCCCTTTCGTTCCTGGCACTGAACTTGTTGTAGAACCCAGACCAGCTGTCCCGAGTACCCCTTACTCTGGTTTGTCTGTTTCCTTCCTCGGGTACCATTTCACTCCTTCCTCTACCTCTCGCATTCCCGTAAGTGGAAGCTGATGCCAGATGGCTGGTTAGATGCAGGCTCAGCGTCTTGGCAAGAAGACTTGGTGGTTCTGAGAGCTGCTTTCCCCATCACATCAGGAAGCGTATCATGTGTTCACCAGCTGGCTTTAACTCCAGATTTTTCTTGACAGACATCGTCGGAACAGCCCGCCCGGATGAGAAAGCCATCATGACTTACGTGTCCAGCTTCTACCACGCCTTCTCTGGAGCCCAGAAGGTACCCAGGGCCCCCTGCTCCTTCCTTGCCCAGCACACCTCATGCCAGACCCCAAGCCATGCCCTCCCGCCCCTCCTCTCCCCACCTCTCCTTGTCGACAGGGTCCGATGGTCTGTCTCTTCGGTAGCGGCAGCCCCCGGTGCCAACGTGGCATGTTATTCTTGCTCAACTCCTCTCCCACCCGCCCCTCTGCTTTCTCTCATCTTCCTCTACTGCCTCGGAGAACACTGGGAAAGCGCTCACCTTCTGGGACCCAGATGGCGGGCTTCAGCAGGAAGGGCGGCATGGGTGAGATCAGCCAGGGGTGGTTCTGGAGGTCTGGAAGCGCTGTGGGCAGCAGCCCCTCTGTGCCCACCGCTGTTGAGGCTATAACTTTAACAGAGCAGCAGGCGTCCCTTACAGAGGCAGATCTGGGGAGGCGCCGCCTGTCTTCACCGACCTGTTCTGCAGAGGCGTCACGAAGCCCCCGCCTTTCTCCCGCTCACAGGCGTGGTTTAGCAAATCTGTCCACAGCCCTGTTGGGCCTTGGTGCCTTCTATATCTTGCTTGGGGCCCCCGTGCGGGGTCATTCTGCACAACCCCTTGGGGAGACGATGGGAAAGGGTGGGCCGCGGTGAACACTTCACGTGTCCTGACCCAGGTTTGCCCAGGGAGGCCTGAGGTTAAAGTCCAGTTGTGCAGGTTCTGCACTCCACAAAGGCATCATTCACACTGCAGACACTGAAGATTTGAATATTTTCATTAGCAGGCTTAGCTCGGGTGGCAGGCGCCCCTCCCCCAGGTCCCCTCACAGGCAGGACCCTAGAAGCACAACATCCAGGTCGCTATGACGACAAACCACAGGCTTGGCCCTCGCAGCTCTGGGCCTTGGAGCTGCCACATACTCAGGCAAATTTCCCACCCTCTGCATGGAGTCTGAGTGGCCTGTTTTGAAATGCATGATGGGGCGATGCTCCCGCCTCCCCAACCCTCTGCCCAGCCTTCCCCAGCCCCCCCCTCCCCACCCCTTTTTCCCCACCTCTTCCCTATCTCTCTCCCACCCCAGCCCCTTTCTCCTCCCATCATCTCATTTTCTCTTTCTGCCCATTCCCTCATTGTCCGTCTGTCTTGCGTGCTCTGTCCACCATGGCTGTTTGGGTTTGTTCTGCGCCGCTGCTGCCTACTTTCTTCTCTCAACCTCTTCTCCTTCTCTGTGCAGATGTGTAGGCACGCTAAGGCCGGATGGGAAGGCCATGTGACCTAATGTTTCATGTCACTGCCACGCCTTCTCGGTGCGCAGAAGGTGAGCTCTCCCTCTGCCTCGCCCTCTCTCCCAGCGCCCTTTTGCCCATCTCTTCCATCCGCCCTGGATACTCCAGCCACAGCCCCTTGGAACTGCAGCCCCTGGAATGAAAGGCGGGATTAGAAAAGCCCCCCTCCCCTTACCGCAACCCCAGCCCCTTGTAGGAGGGCAAGATGCTCTCTGAGCTTTGGCCAGGACACTTAAAGATGCCTGAGAACGCCAGCCTCTGGATGGCCTGCATCTCTGTCCCTACACGCTGGCATAATAGGTGCCACAAACGGGAAAGAAGCTTGCGGTCTCAGCTCCTCCCCTGGACTGAGCTGAGAGCCCTTATCCCAGGCGGCACAGTTCTTGGCTCTCCTTCCCGCCTATTCTCTTAAATATCCAGCACCTCCTCACGTCTCTCTCTCTCCCTCCATCTACTTAAGCAAGGCTACCCTCTCACATTACCCAGCAGCCAGGGCAGGGCGAAGTCTTCTGCCTTCCCCCCGGTGTCCAGTCCAGAGGCTCAGAGTCCTGCCTGAGTCCTTCCCAACCAGGCCTGCCAGGGACAGTGGTGCAGGTTGCATACTACCCAGGGGTGCCCTGTGTGCACCATCGACCATGAAGATTTGAATATTTTTTACAAAAATAATCTTGCAAATGGCAGTAAAAATGTCTCCTAACAGAATAAGTATGACAGTTTTGCAATAGAGGTGCCCCATGCCCTGCCTGGATGGGCACCCAAGACCTTCCTCACTTTCCTTCCAGGCCTCATGGGTACTGCCTGACAGGAAACAGCCCCGCCTGGAGGCTCCCCATCCTGGTGTCCCAGCCTCCCCAGGAGGCCCAGCCCTTTTCAGCCTCTTCTCTGGCCTGCCTCTTGCTGCTTCTTTCTCTTTTTCCCACCTCTGCTGCTGCTCTTTCTTGTCAGCTTCTTCTGGCCCCTCTTATACCCCACCTTTTAGGCAGGATGTGCGCACCATCTATCTACTTGCCTCACTGGGCCTCTAGCCCTGAGAACCGCACAGAGTCTTGCCTGCACCCAGGGCTAGGCTGAGCTCTCGGCCGTGGTCTTTCCCCTCTTTCCAGCTCTCCTTCCTCCTCCCCTGCTCCTGCAGGGTTCTCTCCTGGGCTTCATGCCCGTTGACACTGGCCTTCCCTGTCTCTGAAGCCTTCCCTGTGTCCTGGCTGGTGATGCTCGGAAGGGAGTGTGTGTGTGTGTGTATGTGCGCGTGCGTGCGTGTGTGTGAAGCAGCCTGCTTTTCTCCCTCCCAAATCTCATACCATCTCCCCCCATGCCCTATTCCCTCTCACTCATCCTTGTTGCAATCATTTCATGCTCCTTTTGTCCATACATGAGGACAAGGTCACCAGCTGGGGGGATGGGGTGGGGGGGTGGGGGTGGCGGTGTGTTCCTCTCACGTCCTGGGTCAGGAGCCTCACCCAGAGCTGCCCCTCCCATCCCACTTCGAAGGAGTCAGGCAACTGCTTACAGCTCAGCAGGCTGGTGGGAGGGGAATCTTGCCCCTCTCCCGTGGAAGAAGGAGGAGTCTTTCAGACTCATAGACTCTTCTTGTCTTGACTGTCTCCGTGTCTGGAGCCAGTGGGGGAAAGTGTCCTTGAAACCCACGCCCAGTGCCCTGCATCCTCTTCACTGTCTTTCTCTTATCAAGCCTTGGGCGGTGGAACTAGAAAGACAGCCGAGTCTAATACATGCGTGCGTGCAGGTGTACACGTGTTTGTGTGCTGTGTGGGTACTGCACTTGTACGGATGCCAGCGTGTGTGATGGACGTGCCTAGTCAGACGAGGACCAACTCCTGTCTGACGCGTTGGTTTTGGTTCTCATTCTTTCTCAGCTTTCCTCTCCCCTCCTCTTCCCCTGGAGGGGTTTATAATGGCTTGTGGCAACCAGCGTTTGTTTGTGTAGTTTGTTGCTTTAACGTTCATGGCCTATTGGGAACTGTTTCTGAGAAACAGCCTTTTGGGGCACGAACCGGACTTGCTGTAGGGGGTTCTGGATGCTTTTAGGAGTAGATGATGCTGTTCACAGCCTTTCATTTGTCGCCAGCTGGTTGTGAATCTTCTAAGGGAAAGAAACCCTGTTCCTGCCCTCAAGGGATTCATGGTCCATCCGGGAAAGCTCTTAATAAACAAGCTCGTGATGCTGTGGCCTAATCCCTGCTCTGCGGCAGAGCTGAGCAGGGGAGGGGCGCTGCGGGGCTGCGGGGTGTGGAGGCTTCTCGAGCAGGAGACACTGGAGCCTGAGGCTCTTAAGGGTTGAGTGGTGGGGATCTGCAACTGAAAGGCTCAGGGAAGGTGGAGGAAGGTGGTCACAGCTTGTGCGATGCTCCATGGTGTGACGGTGCAGCCTCCAGAGGAGAGCACGTCCGTCCCGCTCCCTGGAGTGAGGACTGGGGGCAAAGCCAGAGTCGGTCGCTGGGGTCAGGGCTGAGCGCCGCAGGGTTGGCTCCCTTGTGTCTGGGGGCCTCGCTGGCAGGGACACCAGGGCAGGGAGCTGACTTGGGACATGGAGAAAGACTAGGCAGTGGGAAGCTGTGGGAGGAAGGAAATTCTAGCTAGATTTGGGAAATTTTTGACGAAAAATGTCACAGATGAGATCTTCGTGGCACTCGCATGACTGTAGGTGGTGGGTGGCAGCGCCATGGCGCGTCATTTGGCCTCATGTGGCTGTTGGATGTCACCGGCATGGAGGCTGCTTCCTCTCCAGACTGTACCTGCACCAGCTAATTTGATGCTGATCAGTAGAGTGGCAGTTTGGCCTGGAATAGCTGAGGGTTTCATTTGAGGATAGCTAAGCGCTCCAGGGCTAATAATCCGTAACTTAGAAACAAATAACTAATATAAAACTAAGCACATTGTTTTGTATTACAGTGTATAACAATACACCTTAAAGTGGGTCATAAAAAACAAACCATGGAAGGGTCAACACAAATTTCTCGTAATCTTTTCCTTTGGCACTTGGAAGTCGTCCTTTGGCCTGTTTCTATAAAATATTTTCTCAGCCCATTTGATGATATTTATAAAAAGTCCCCGGGAGGCCCACCCGGGAACTCCCCTAGACTTCATCCAAAAGGAGTCCCCTCTGACCCTGGGGCCTCTGAGGGACGGCCAAGGCCCTTAAGGCCCGCGGGACGTGCCTTCCAGAATCCCATGAGCACAGGCCTCAGTCCACCAAGTTCACAAATTGACACACAAATCAAAGCTTGTGGCCTCTGAGCCCAGGATCTCAGGATGACTCAGGAGAACATGCTGAAGGTGGGCTTGATCCATTCGCCATCACAGTGGCAGCTGTGTCTCGCCGCCGATTAGGGGCTACCTGTGATCCTTACTTGCTCGGTCAGCACGTTGGGCTGGGGGCTTTGCAGCCACCCCACAGTCTTACATACATGTCAGCACACGGGAGAGCCCTGGCCTCCCCCGGGTCCCCTCCCCAGCCTCCAAGGGACGTGGCCCCGGTGACTCCAGGCAGATTCCTGGGGCAGCTTCATGGGGACATCAGCCCAGTTCCCATGACCCTGTTCGTTCCGGGGCCCCACATCTTCTGGGACGGGCTCCAGGAAGGAATTTCTCTCCTTGTGGCCTCTTGGGATCCCCCACGGTTGCTTGTTGGTTCCTTAGAGGAAGGACGATCCGTCAGGAGTTCCTGATGGTCCTGTGAGAAGTGGCCTTGGCATCTCCAGGACAGAGTTAGGTTGGGGCGCAGTGGTGAGGATCTAAGGATTGACTGCTTGTCTCAGTTTCTTGAGACCTGGGACTCTCAGCTCGCCCTCTGGCCACGCCCACAGCTCTCCCACTGGAGGCCCACCCGCCCTGAAACCTCGCCCTGGAGGGTGCAGTGTCTTCGCTTGGAGCTTGGAAGAACCTTTATGGTGATCTCATCCTGCCCCCTCGCACACACACCTGGCAGTCACCCACGCATCACATGATTGGGTGGGCGTGTGTTCTATTTGCAGAGTTCTGCAATGAAAAAGCATTTACATCTTCTCAGTTGTTCCTTCCCAAGTCAAAGCACCGTCATTCTCAGGAACTTCTTGATGCCTGGCCTCAGTTTATCTTGCTGCAGTTGAAACCCGTTTTGTCTTGTTCATCAACCGGGCGCAAGGTCCCATCTTTCTCCCCCTTAAACCTTTGCCATCTGCAGGGTCACCCTTCTCCAGGGCCCCAGGATGCTTGTCTGTTTGCTCATTGGCGTTATCTGCTGCCACCCTTAGGCCATCTTCCTATCACAGGACCCCCACAATGGCTTCGAGTTCCCCTCCCCTTGCAGCTGGGTTAGGATGTGTACAAGAACTGCATTCAAAGATCACCTGAGCAAAGTGGATTTAGGAGCGCCTGGCCCCTGCCGGTGTCGGGTGCACAGTGCCCTCTAAGCGGGAGAAGCAGTGTCCCCTGGGGTTGCTGGGCCTTTTGTATCTGATTGCTGTTCAGTCCTGTTTAGTTCCTCTTGCCACCAAGGCCCACATCGGGTGTCTGCTGGCCCAGCACTCGGTGTGGAGTGTGTGCATAGCTTTCCCAGAGGTGCCCGTGCCTGCTTTCTGGACATCCTACCTGTGCTGGGTTGATCCTTAATTCCTGCAGCTTCTCTTAAAGTTCTTTGGGCTTTGGGCCAGGAGCCTAGAGAGATTCTGCAGGGGTCCTGAGAGGCCCCACTCCTTATCAGCACCTTATTCTAGGACTCCCAGATTAGAATTCCTGCATCTCCAAGATGCTGGCAAAGCCAGTCTGAAAGCCTTGAGCCTTGGGAGTCCCAGGGTCTCCAGTTTGGAATTCCAGGATGGGCATGGATTTTCTCACCCCTCCACCTGAGCTGAGTATTTCGATTCTACCAGTCATTGGATTAGTTTCTTTCCAACATACCTGTTGGATCTCAAACTTAGGCTCTTCTTCAGGGGCCCCCAGTTCAGCCGCTAAGGTCTCCGTCTGGGCTCACTTGATCTGTGGGACTCGGCCCGGGCTGGCAGAGAGGATGGCGAGGAGCCTGTGAATTCAGAGTCTCGGGAGGTGCCTTCCAACCGCGTGATCTGCAGGGGCGGGGGGAGACGTTGTCACCGCAGGCGTGTGCCAGGCGCTCCCGCTGTCGTGAGGCTGACCGTGTCCGTCTCTGTCTTGTTGCCAGGCCGAGACAGCCGCCAATCGCATCTGCAAGGTGCTGGCCGTCAACCAGGAGAATGAGCGCCTCATGGAAGACTACGAAAAGCTGGCCAGCGATGTGGGTTCCCTCTGGGTTCTCCCGGCCTGGCCCCAGCAAGGCCCCGCCACCCTGCCCTGAGAGACGAGGGGGCCCCAGAACCCGTACCGCCACATCTGTGCCCAGGCACAGTCCCAGGCTGGGTGTCATCCCTCATCCCCAGCAGTCCTCCTAGGGCGGCTTCGGCTCTGCTTCTGCTCTCCCAGAAAGCAGAGGGTGGGTCCGGGGCCAATCTGGGCTCTGGAGAGCCGAGTTCCAGGCTTTTTCTATCACCGAGAGTAAGCCTGGGAAATCCCTTCACCTCTCTGGGTCTTGTTTTTTTTTTTCACTTAACAAATGAGAGCTGTGCTAAGGGACCTCGGAGGCCTTTTGAGACCAGTGAATGTACTGTTGTGCTGGGGGTTTCGCTTGGACTAGAAAAGGAGTATGCGGTTCTGAGAGGATATGAATGGGGGAGAAATCAGTGCTGGCTCAGGCTAGCTTAGCAGCTGGGCCCACCCAGGGGATAGGAGGGGACAGGACTGGATCTGCTGTTCTGCCATTGGCTGCATTTGGGTTAGAGCTCCACTTGCTTCTTCCTTAGAATTCAGCCCTCTGAACAGCTCAGCCCAGCCTCTCGGTAGATCAGATCTGCCGTCCAGCATAGTGACAACCCAAGTTCTGGTGCCCAGGTGCCTGGGTTTAATCCCTGTGCTACCATTCCACCTTGGTCACCTTGGCAAGTCACAGAACCTCACAGTGCCTTGGTTACCACCTCCGCCACCTGAGGCAGGATCACAGTACTTAACCCCATGACAACGTAGCTCTCGCCATCATTCAGATGAGTTAGTTCAGGCCACGTGCCTGGTACCCTGCAGGGGATCACGTCTTTCCTCTCATCACTTCCACTCCTCTTCCGTCACCTCATCGAGGAAAACAATCCCTGCCTGTGCCCCAGAGGCCAGCCTCTTCCTTTTTGAGTCAGGGACCCACATTCTAGAATCCTAGAAGGTCAGGTGGCAGGGGCCTCAGGGAATGAGTGTTCACACCTTCATGATAAGATGAGGAAACTGAGGCCCAGCCAGGTAGTAGACCTAGAAATAGAACTCGGGTCTCCTGCTCTTAGCTGAGCCATCTTGCCCCCAGGTCTCCCCTTGGCAGAGCAGGGAGGTTGAGTGATGCTGACTGTGAGTTAACATACCCTAGCGGCCAGGCTTCATGAGGCCTTTGATCCTCAGAGGGAATGCCCTGCAACCCGGCCGAGTGGCCTGGGGGGGTAGTTGGGAAAGAGCGTGCCGTCAGGAGAGATGCCCCCCCAGCATCAGGAGGAGAGGGAGGCCAGTCCTTGCCCCCATCCCAGCATCCTCCCCCGCTACCTCCAGCTGCTGGAGTGGATCCGCCGCACCATCCCGTGGCTGGAGAACCGGGTACCCGAGAACACCATGCACGCCATGCAGCAGAAGCTGGAGGACTTCCGAGACTACCGGCGCCTGCACAAGCCGCCCAAGGTGCAGGAGAAGTGCCAGCTGGAGATCAACTTCAACACGCTGCAGACCAAGCTGCGGCTCAGCAACCGGCCCGCCTTCATGCCCTCCGAGGGCAGGATGGTCTCGGTGAGCGCCCGGGCTGCCCCCACCCTGAGCCATGCCAGCTCACCATCAAATGCCGCGTCGTGAGTGGGGCCGGGCGGGGGCGCGTGCTCTCGACCTGCCCACCTGCTCCAGAGACCAGTTCTCTCTTCCAGGTGACCACCCAGGCTCCAGCCCACACTCAGCCATGTGGGGTTCCCTCCCTCCCCAGGAACAGAGCCCCTTCTCTCCTCACCATTCCGGGTCAGACTTGCCCTTCCAGACCCCTGAACATCCACTTGGATCTGCCCCCAGCACCTTCCTCCCTACCCCTCAGAAAAATCATCTTTGCAAACAAAATCCCTCTTGACATGTTGAACCAAACAGGGTATAGTAGCAATAAGGTTAATTTTCACTTTAATGGAATCTTACTTAAAAATTATTTTTATTACCTTAAGTAATTTTTTTGGTAGGATATTTCAAAGGTATAAATGAGCAAAATTCAGAAAATAGAAATTATTCATAATCTTACTACCCAGGATCAACTTAAAAGATGTTGGGGGGGAAAGAGATTGTTTTAGTCTCTGTAAATATAATTTTTAAGGGAATCCTAAAGCATATTTTAATTAATAAGCTGCTTTAAAAGCAACAACAATATATTGTGACCAGGTTTCCATGTCATAAAATTTGCTTCATTTATGTCACTTTTTGTTATTCTTCCCTCTTTACCATCTCCGCAGAACTTGAGAAATTTTATGAGCCAGGGAAACATGTAAAAGAAAATTTAAAATTCAACAGGGTAGAGCTTTTGCCCTTTGCAATGGAGAGTTGATGAGGAAACATGAGCACATAAGGCAGGAATGGCAGGGACGGGGAGAAGCATGCAGACAGCATTGGAAAAGGAAGCAGGATCCTGGGGGGACTGGGGGACAGGGAAAAGGCTGTGACGTTGTACATGCAGTTTGGAAAACTGCATCCTTTTACAGGATGAATCAGCAGTTTTTAGATGGCCAGAGCTGCTGCTATCTGGAGGGTGCTCTGTGCTTTAAAGCCCCTCCTCTGGGTGGATGCAGTGTGGCCCCTGCCACATGGCAGGGACCTGGGTGGCACTCGAGCTGGGTCAGCCATCACTGCCCAGGGGTGCCCTTGTGCTAACTGTAGGGGATGGCCCTGGCAGTGGCTCCCTGTCTGAAGGCCTGTGGGTTTATGCTCAGTACCTGTCACTATCTCTGGGCAGCTCCTGGCTGGCTCACCCAGGCCAGGGTCCCTACAGGCTCCAGGCTATTATTGCCCAGGGCCCGGAGGCTGGGGCCCATGAGTGGACCCAGAAATGTGGGAAGGCTGGGAGGCTCCCACACCTGTCTGCCTCGTTCAGTCTGTTGCTCTGTCTCCCTGGCTGGCCCTGTGAGCTCTGTGATTGCTCAGAATCCTGTCAGAAGCCAGTCCTGGAGCACAGAGGGCCTTGGGCTTTCTGCCCACTGAGCTGCACACCCAACACCCCGTAGCTGGGCAGCCCCACTCTCTGTCCAGGAGGCCTGGTGCCCGGGAGCCCTGGGAAACACCGTGCAGGCTGGACGGGGATGGCTGAGATGGGGAGGAGGCTCCTCCTGGAAGGCACGGAGCAGCTCTGGGGTCTCGGGGGGCCAGGTGGGCTGACCCTGTGCCTCCCATCCTTAACAGGACATCAACAACGCATGGGGTTGCCTGGAGCAGGCAGAGAAGGGCTATGAGGAGTGGCTGCTGAATGAGATCCGGAGGCTGGAGCGGCTCGACCACCTGGCAGAGAAGTTCCGGCAGAAGGCCTCCATCCACGAGGCCTGGACGGATGGTAAGGCCAGCCTAGCCCCTGCCCCCTACTCCAAGGGTCTGGCTTTCATGCTGAACCACCAGCCACAACTCGTTTTTTTCTTGTTTTTTATTTGTTTTGTTTTGTCTCTTGCTAGTTCCTTGACATTAGGCAAGTTCATCAGCCTTTTGGTTGCCTCAGTTTTCTCATTTGTAAAGTGGGGACAATAATAGTACCAACCTCATAGGTTTATGAGGGTTAAATGTCTTAATACATTAGATGCACGGAAAAGAGTTCCCGGCATAGTACAATGCTATATATGTGTTAATTATTCTTGTCACTATAATGATTTCTTCTTCCCTGAATTAGGTTGGGGTTCAAACCCCGACATTGCCACCCTGAAGCAGTGTAACTTGGACCAGTGGTCTTGTTTCCTTGTCTATGACATGCAGGTGACGATGTACCCTCCCGGATTAGTTTCCTAGGGCTGCAATTTACCATCAACTGGGTGGTTGAACAGGACAGAAATGCATTCTCTCACAATTCAGGAGACGAGAAGTCCTAAAGCGAATTGTCATCAGGGTTGGCTCCTTCTGGAGGCTCTGAGGGGGAGGTTGTCCAATGCTTCCTCCCCACGTCTGGTGGTTGCTGGCAGGCCTCGGTGTTCCTTGCCTGGTGGCAGCATCACTCCAATCTCTGCCTCCATCACCACGTGGCTGCTTCTCTCTGGGTCTCTGTGACTCAGTCTGCCTTTCAGTTTCCTACTAAAGACACCAGTCATTGGATTTAGGGCCCACCCTAATCCAGTATGACCTCATCTTAACTAATTACATCTGCAAAGACCCTATTTCCAAATAAGGTCAGATTCTGAGGTTCTGGGTTGGACATGCGTTTTGGGGGGACACTATTCAACTCAGCATACCTCCTCATGGGGTTGTTGTATGCTTACACATCATAAGTGCATTTTATGCTTAGTCGGGTGCCTGGCCCGTGTAACACACTCAGTAAATGGTAGCCCTTGATATCTTCCCTCCAATGCCTGCCCTTTTCCTGTTTCTGGCCTCCCATTGTAGTACCCTGGAGCCCTGGCCTTAGCACCTGTGTGTCTCCATCACTCTGACCTGGAGGTTCTTGGGGCCATGTCTGATGTCTGCTTGTTGGCAGCTAAGGTTAACTCCAAAGAGAGAAGATCATACCTGGAATGGTCTCTTCCTCAGAACCTGGGCTGGGGCTGGAGAGGGGGCCATGCCGCCGATCTCCTAGGGCCATGCAGCCTTTTCAGCTGGAGACCCTGGGGCAGACCAACTGGCCAGTGGAGCTCAGTGCCCTAAGACACCCCCACCCAGCTCTGTTGTGATCGTCAGACATTAGGCTGGAGACGAGTAGGGACGGCCACTTGGGGGTAGCGCGGCTTGGTTAGGGATAGGAGCGTGTCTGACTCAGCAGAGGGGGTTTGCTGAGCTGTGTATACAGTGATATGAGGTTGCTGCCCCACATTCCACTGTGCATGTACGGAGCTGTTTATCCAAGCGTGGATGTGCGGAGTAGAAGGGGGATGGTGGAAATTGCACCTGTTCACCCACATGCTCCTATCGTGTCCTCTCCGGAGCCCAGGAACAGCTTGCCAAAAGGTACAGAGCAAGGATTGGCCCCGCCAGCTTGCCAGCCACCAGCAAGGTCATGAGAGGTGCTGGCATGCCTGTAGATGCCGGCACAGCTGCTGGGCACAGCAGTCTGGCTACACGTACTCACGCTTGACAGTGTTATTGCCCGCTTACCCGGGAATTCCATTTCTTGAGACTGTCTAAAAAATTAACCCTAAGCATGGCCGAAGTCACGTGTCTGGGATGTTTGCGATGAGACCATCTACAGTAGTGCAAGCTGAGGGCCCTGAACGCCCCATGGTAGGGCAGTGAGTGGTTACGCCAGTGACGGTTCGGCCACGCGACAGAATGTTATGCAGCCGTCAGAGTGGCTCATGTAAAAGCCGCTGGAGCCAGAGGAGAAACTGATGACGTGCTGCTGAGTATTTTAAAAGCAGGAAACCTTATTTATATACACCTGATGGTTTTAACACAACATCCATATAAGGCAGGACTGAAAAGGAGTAGATAAGTAGGCTCATCTGTGATATTTTTTCCCTAAACTTGTCATATTATTATTCTGACAAAGAAAAAAGAGTAAAGAGAAGGAAAGAAGCCCTCACCTCACAGCCCAGCCTCTGTTTACTGAGAGGGGCTGAGCATCCCTGATGGGTGCAAACACGGGAGGTGGGAGTGCAGGCAAGGCCAGGTCAGCCCCTGCCCTGCAGCAGCTGCTTCCCAGGGTAGCTGATGGCCATTGTCTAACAACAGTCTGGGAGGTCATTTCTCATCCCCTTTTTCTCCTGGGAAACAAAAATCCAAGAAATCCAAGTGTGCCTTGCCCCTAAAAAGGGGGGGCAGTGCACCTGATGATGGGAGAAGGTTCTGGCCACTGATGGCTCATGTGCAGAGTGCACTGGACATGCTACCCACACCGAGCGTAATTGAGGGGAGGGGTCCCTGCCGGGCTGCTGGGGACCAGCAACTATAACTGGAGAAACTGGAGAAACTAAAGATGGAGTATCCCTGAGGGGCTTGGCTTGTTTTTCCCTGGTTATACCACAGGCATAGATCATTGTTTCCTGCTGTTTATAAAGTTCATGTTATGCCCTAACTTCCCCTCCTGGTCCGGCATAGCCTTTGTACATCACCACGCCCGATGGCCCTGACATACTCCATGGAAAGTAGTGACTTTCCCGCCCCTGCTCCATCGTGGATGGGTGTTCCGGTTGCATGTCTGCTTTCTCGGACTGCAGATAATTGATCATCGCATAGGGCACGCCTCCTCGGGAGGTACCGGAAGTGGAGCTCCCGGGCCCTGAGGGGTGGGTAGTTGGGGTCAAGAAGGTGGGACCGCCCGGCTCCCGCCCAGCCTCGTGCCCTGTCTGTGACCCCAGGCAAAGAGGCCATGCTGCGACAGAAGGATTACGAGACGGCCACCCTCTCGGAGATCAAGGCCCTGCTCAAGAAGCACGAGGCCTTCGAGAGCGACCTGGCCGCCCACCAGGACCGCGTGGAGCAGATCGCCGCCATTGCGCAGGAGCTCAAGTAGGCCCGGCCCAGCGGGCACAGGGGCGCTGTGGGAGGTGGGAGCGTGGCCTGAAAAGTCATCAGTACGGAAGGCTAAGGACGTTCCCCCCAGGTGGGGAGTAGCCTGTGACCGTCCTGTCCCAGGCCTTCGATCCTCACCTGTAGCTGGTGTGGGACCAGAGGACGACCAAGTCTTGGCTCTGAGCTCTCGGCTGGCCTTAGTGGCTTCCTGTCGTTGGGCATTTTTGCAGGGTTGGGGTGGGGGCCCTTGCAGAGGAGAACTGGCCTTCGCTGGTCTCCTGCCAGTGGTCTCCTGAAAGCCAAGGAGTTGAGAGTGGGAGGGGAGTCCTGGAAGGCCTTCACGAAGCGAGCACACCTGGCCTTCCAGTGCCACCAGCGCCCCAGCCCCAGGGAGAGGAGAGCAGGCCACCTGGGTCACCTGGGTCATCTGACTCCTCCTGCCTCCTCCCTCCCAGTGAGCTGGACTATTACGACTCACCCAGTGTCAACGCCCGGTGCCAAAGGATCTGTGACCAGTGGGACAATCTGGGGGCCCTAACCCAGAAGCGGAGGGAAGCTCTGGAGGTGAGGGCCCCGGAGGGAGGCGGAGGCCTGCCTTCAGCAACTCTCTTTGCTCTGGGCTGAGAGGCTCCACTGGGTTCCCCGGACCTTCCCCTGGCCTGGCCTGCCTGTGGAAGGCTCACATTGACCCTGGACTTGACCTTTGCCCTGATGGAGATGTCCTAATCATATCCCATCCTCCCGGTTTAGTGTACTCAGCCCCACCCCGGCTGTTTGAGAACTTTCTTGTTCTCCAAACCATACTCTCTGGGGCCCAGGCTGGGTGACTCAGTTGGGGGGTGGTCCGTACACCCCATATTAAGAACCAGCACCTCAGAGAGAGCCTGTTCTTTCTGTCTGAGTTAGTCTTGTGCTTCCAGACCTGAACCCCTTTGGGCTGGCCGGGAGGATCTCGAAGGCTGTTGGGAATAGGGATGGGGGGACGCGGTGATTCTGGACATGACTTTGCTAAACACCTCCCCACCTCCATGCCATTGGCACTCCCAGCGGACAGAAAAACTGCTGGAGACCATTGACCAGCTGTACTTGGAATATGCCAAGCGGGCCGCACCCTTCAACAACTGGATGGAGGGGGCCATGGAGGACCTGCAGGACACCTTCATCGTGCACACTATCGAGGAGATCCAGGTGTGCTGCCGCCCCACCCCCCCGCCCCCAGAGGCCGGCTCCCCAGCTGCCCACAGCCCACACTCCTGCAGGACTGCCCCTGTAAGGAGAGGACTGAGGCTAGCACCCCCAGGATGTTATAGATTCGAAAGCTTTGCATTTTATTTATTTTGACTCAGTCATATATGCACATGGTATAAAATCTAAAAGCTAAAAAGGCTAAGCAATGAGTTCCCTTCCTTGTCCCCCAGCCCCGAGTGCCCCTCCCCAGAGGTGAGCAGTATGACCACATGGTCTCTGCATAGGCAAGCACATTTATTTATCAACATGTTCTTCTCCACGCCCCTTTTTTTATGCAAAAAGTTTATTCTATACTGTATCCTGAGCCTTATATTTTTAACCTAACAATTATCTAGGAGCCCATTTCATAGCAATAAGCTGTTCTTTTGTACAGCTGCAGAGTGTCAGACGAAAAAGGTTTTGCAAAGTGCTGAGGAACGTGTGTTGGGGGAGGTCACCCGAGGAGCAGACCTGGAGCACCCCTTGTCCCTGACCTGACTGTGGGGTGGTGAGCGCCCCCCGGGGGGTTGCTGCTGACTTCACCAGTCCTGAGCGTGAAGCTGTCGGCACCTTCCCGTGGCCAGCCCGGCCGTCCTGGGGCTCCGCCGCGAGAGCCCTGGCTTGATACCGCTGCGCCTCCCAGCTGGTGTGCGGCCGGCCTCCGGTGGCCCCTCCACCCACCTCTACCCTGGGGCCTGCAGGTCTCCCTGGTCTCCTCTTGCCCACGGGAGGCACCAGTGAGTGGGAAGGACTTCCCTCCCAGTCACTGCTTCTCCTGCATGCCCGTCTATGTCCAGGGACTGACCACAGCCCATGAGCAGTTCAAGGCCACCCTCCCCGATGCTGACAAGGAGCGCCTGGCCATCCTAGGCATCCACAACGAGGTGTCCAAGATTGTCCAGACCTACCACGTCAACATGGCGGGCACCAACCCCTACACAACCATCACGCCTCAGGAGATCAACGGCAAATGGGACCACGTGAGTCCGGGGGCTGGGTGGGGTGTTGGCGGAGCCACTGTAAGTTTCAGAGGGGCGGGGATTTTTGTCTGTGTGTGTTGTTGATTTTCACTGACTTTTCATTGATTTCATTGTCACATAGTAAGTGCTCAGTATCTGTCAAGTGAATGAATGGCTGAATTTCTAGAACAGGTCAATGTGTTCACTCTATTACTGACTGGCCCCTTCCCTTCATGGCTCTTCCATTTCCTCTTCTGAAGTGGGGGCAGATGGCCGGCCCATCCCAGTGTCCCATGATTGTTCCTGCCCCAGGTACGGCAGCTGGTGCCTCGGAGGGACCAGGCTCTGATGGAGGAGCACGCCCGCCAGCAGCACAACGAGAGGCTACGCAAGCAGTTTGCGGCCCAGGCCAACGTCATCGGGCCCTGGATCCAGACCAAGATGGAGGTGGGGCCCATCGTGGGAAGCAGGGAGAGGGTTTCCACCCTTCCCAGCACCATCCCAGCCATTCAGGCTTGCCCTGTCTTCTCTGGGATGGGACCTGTGGGGACTGTGGAGTCTGGGCTGCTGCCCTGTGGGTGGGGGTGGAGTCTATGCGAGGAAGGCCTGTGGGGTGATTCCGGTGTCTGGTTTGAGAGCAAAGACCCACACAGGGACACCACTAAGTCCTTCCCACAGAAGGAGCGGTGCCTAGGCGACTGACTCTGCTTGCCCTCTGGCTTATGTGGCTGACCAGGTCTCCCTTCCTCCTGAGTCGTGAACTTGGTCAGACAGGGTGATCTCCCCAGAGAGAGAACCAAGCTTTGGGCAAGCGTGGAATTTTTTGCTGAATTGTTGGGCCAGGTATGGGGCTGATGAAGATAAGGAAGGGACACTGTGTGGGTTAGAGCATGGTGTCCCTCTGAGCTCCTTGAGGGCGGAGACCACGTCGAGTTCATGTTCGTGTCTTCCCTGCATCCCACCCCCACCTGCTTTATTAGCACATGGTGCATAGTAGGTGCTCGGGATATATTTGCTGAGTTGAACTGAGTGCACAGAAGGTGCTTTTACAAGCAAGGTGTGCTCACATGGATGAAAGACTGACAGAAACGGGGACTAGTCCTGGACCACGGAGACAGGTGGGATTGAGGTGGGCAAGGCAGGCATCCTAGGAACAGAACAGCAGGAGCACGGCCATTGAGAAGGTAGGTGAGGTGCGCTGAGCCTGTGAGGGACCCAGCTCAGTGGGAGAGCGCCTGAGATGGATGGTAGCCGGGATTAGGCTTGAGAAGGGAGTTGGAGCAGAGGAGTGAACATTTACGTTAGCAACTGACCTCGCATCCCCTTCCTGAGGCTCAGAGGTGCCCGAGAGACGGGAGATATTCAGCCGGTGATAACATTATCCTTTATGATGCTGTTTCCATGCCAAGAATCATCTGAGGGGTTGGTCAATGACCTGGGGGCCCCAATCTCCACCCCAGGGGCCCAGAGTGGGGCGGTCTGACAAGGGCCTCCTTCCCGGGTGAGCAGGAGATTGGGAGGATCTCCATTGAGATGCACGGGACCCTGGAAGACCAGCTCAGCCACCTGCGGCAATACGAGAAGAGCATCGTCAACTACAAGCCCAAGATCGACCAGCTGGAGGGCGACCACCAGCTCATCCAGGAAGCACTCATCTTCGACAACAAGCACACCAACTACACCATGGAGGTGGGTGGCACCAGCCTTGCTTCTCCAGAGAGGGACCCCCAGATCCCCTTCTGTTTCACCATCCTGGGCTGGGGTAGTGGTGGGGGGTTACCCATCATCCAGGAAAACTGGCCATAGTAGGATAAACTCTGGCTTTTAAGTGAGGGTCTACTCGCTTCTCCTCACTCCTGGAGCTCTGGGTCTTCAGTCCTCAGTGCCTTCTGAATTTCCCGAGGAGCTTGTTGAGAATGCAGATTTCCAGGCCCCGTCTCCAGAATCTGATTCACTGGGTCTGGAATGGGGCTCAGGAATCTAAATTTTTAACAAACAGCCGGTGATTCTGAGGCTGGTGGTCTCCAAACACTGGCTTGCCATCTGCTTTCTAAATGACCTACTTGTTTTGACCGTGAAGGCATGTGTGTGAGGTTATGGAGTTGGATATTCAGGGAATTACCCACTTTTTTGTCCTTTAGTTTTTCCTGCTGCCAACTTTGCCCTCCTTCCTGACCTGACCACACTGGTCCTTCTGGTCTCTGCCATCCCGGGCAGGGGCCACCACCCTCCTGTGCTTCCCCCTTCATCATCAGGGTCCTCTGTCCTGGTGGTTGTCCTTGTCCTGGTTCCCCTGCCCTCTGGTGACACTGTAAATCTGGACAGAAGGCCTGGTTCGATTGCTTTGGCCATTTTGATGGTCAGGGGAAGGAGCAGGCAGGGGTGGCCCAGGCCTGGGACCCCTTTGCTGACAGGCCCTGCCCACCCCCAGCACATCCGCGTGGGCTGGGAGCAGCTGCTCACCACCATCGCCAGGACCATCAACGAGGTGGAGAACCAGATCCTGACCAGGGATGCCAAGGGCATCAGCCAGGAGCAGATGAACGAGTTCCGGGCTTCCTTCAACCACTTTGACCGGGTGAGCCCCGCCCCCTGCACGCGCTTAGGGCAGCCCCAGCCCCTCCTGCCCCAGGGCCCTGGAGGGCACTGCCCAGCACGTGGGCCTGCTTCCTGGGCAAGTAGGGGAGGGGGGTGGCCGGGAGGAACTGCTGTCAGCCTGCCCTGACTGCACCGCGAGTCTTCGAAGCTGTCCTGGTGTCCCGTGAGCTTCCCCGCTTTCCTGGAGAGAGTGCTCGCACTGTGAGTTAAGGAGAGAGCCTTTGACCCCTGACCCTTGGTCTCCTGCGACCAGGAGTCAACCCCCGGGAGCCAGGCTGCCCTAGCCTCAAAGGAAGGCCTGCTGTCCCCTGGCTGTGGGGACCATCCCTTGCATCTGCCTCAGGACAGAGCAGGGGCTCCCTCCTCCCCGCCCCCCCCGCCCCGGTGTAGCCTTTGGGACACTGCGGGGCTGTCAGAGCTGTCAGTCCTGGGTTCTCCTCCTAGCTCTGGGACAGGACAGTTCTGCGTGGGCTGCCCCTCCCAGTGCCCTGGGGCTTTGCGGTGGCCACAGGGGGTGGGAGCATGGTCTTAGGTGCTGCCCACCCCCCCTGCCTGCTTCACTGCCCTCCAGGCACCTGGGTGGGTGGAACCCTCCTGGAAACCCCGGTTTGGGCAGCAGGGCCGGAGGTGGGCTGGGCACTTGTGAGGCAGCTGCTTACCCCTGTGGCTCACCGTGCTCCCCTGTGGCCTGCCTTCCGGAGCAGGGCTGAGTGTGCCAGGGAGGGGCCCCTGGGCCTCGTCTGTGTGTCTAACCGTGTGCACTTTTATTTCCCCTCCTCCCCCGACCCTCCACCCTCCGCCCTCCCCATCCGCATGCCTTTGTCCCTGTGTCTCCCCACACTCGCTACCCTCCACCGGGGCATGGCCCACCCCTCCCCTCACGGCCTCCACCTCCCTGGCACCGCATGGCTCGCTGGCTGGCGCACGGCGGCCCCAGGATCACTCCGGCACGCTGGGTCCCGAGGAGTTCAAAGCCTGCCTCATCAGCTTGGGTTATGATATTGGCAACGACCCCCAGGTACTCGCCTCCTGCATGGAGCACGCTCAGGGGTGGCGTCCGGGGCGAGAAATAACGCGTTTCTCCTTTTTCTTTTCTCTGTCTGTCTGGATCTCCCTGTCTCCCCTTCCCTGTGGGCCGCGGGGCTCGTCTTCTCCTGCTGTCCCCCCCCCGGCCCGTGTCGGGCTCCTCCCCCCACTACTCCGACCTCTGCCCTCGGTTGTCTTTCGTGGGAACCTGCTCGGTGCCCACCTTCCTCTCTCCTCGCCGCTCTCCATCCTGTGGACGGATTTTTGCATCTCCCTGCTCTGTCTTCCTCCTTCCTGTGGACTTTTCCCCCGGATGTGTATTTGCATCTGCTCCTCCTACATTCCTGTCCCCTTCCTGACCCCCAAACCGTACACCTCGACCTCCCCTCTGGCCACCTGGGCCATGTCTTCCTGGCCCTCGGCCGGCCCTTCCTCCTTGTGTCTCGGTGCCACTGGCCCCACAGAAGAAGACAGGCATGATGGACACGGATGATTTCCGCGCCTGCCTTATCTCCATGGGTTACAACATGGTAATGTAAACCCCACTCTCTGGCCAGGGGCAGCCAGCTGACTCGAGAGGCCGAGTCCTGGCCGTGGCGGGCTGGAGGCCCTCAGGCTCAGGGCGCCCTCCCCAGAGGGGCCTCAAGATTCTGGTCCATGGGGAAGATGGTGCCCTGAAGGCTGAGCCCAGCCGCAGGGCCTGTGTGTGTCCCAGAGACCTGGCCTTCTCGCCTCTCTCTGCTGGTTTATCTTTTGATATTTACAGTGGACGTGGGCCTTTTCTCTCCCACTGTGGATGGTGGGGCTGACCCCAAGGCTGCCAGGAAGGACTGGTGGTGGGCACTCTGGGTGGGGCTTGGTCCTGCTTCATCTCACATGAGGCGTGGAGGTTTCCATCTCTGCCCGTGTGATGGCTCCAGCCAGGCCTGCTGCCCCTTTGCCGTTTCCTCAAGCCCCTCCCCAACCTTCTCAGCTGCCAGCCCTCGTGCCGGCCTTCTGAGTGGGACAGGGGCCTCAGCCAGGCAGCCCGGCGACGCCTGGGCTGTGGTGCAGAGTGCAGAGCCCATGGGCTGCCCAGCAGAGGGGCAGGGGCACGGGCTTTAGAAACAGGGAACCCAGGAATAAATCCCAGCTCTGCCATCACCAGCTTGGGGGCCCAGATAAGGTGAGGGGAGCCCTGCCCTACTGTTGTAATGGTTAAGTGAAGGAACTCACGTGAATGCTGTGCTCATGTCTGACACATAGAAAGTACAGTGCGGTGGAGGCAGACCACCCAAGTTCAAGTCTCAGCTCTTCTACCTACTGGCTGTGTGACCTTGGACAAGTCACTAAGCCTATCTGGGCCTTAGGTTTCTCATCTGGGAACCTGATGGAAATAATAAAATAAATACCTACCTCATATGGTTGTGAGGAGGGTTAAATGAATTATACACAGCACTTAGAATAGTGCCTGGTATATAGTATATGCTATGGGAGTGTTAGCCATTGCTGTCATTAATTATTATCAGCGTTATCATTTTTGCTCCAAGAGGAATCAGGGCATCCGTAGAGGGCGGGAAGCCTGAACTGGGTCTTCACTATTGGGTATTATGTTCCTGTCATGCCCTCAAGACAACCCAGGTTAGGTCAGGGGTCTGCTTTGCCCTCTCTAATAGCCTCAGGCTACTCCGAGCCCGCAGGGGCTTGAGGTCCATAGAGAGAGGAGACCGTGGCTGAGAGGATGACAGGCCTGGGATTGGCTCTTCCCTCCAGGGAGAGGCAGAATTTGCCCGCATCATGAGCATTGTGGACCCCAACCGCCTAGGGGTAGTGACGTTCCAGGCCTTCATCGACTTTATGTCCCGTGAGACGGCTGACACAGATACAGCAGACCAAGTCATGGCTTCCTTCAAGATCCTGGCCGGGGATAAGGTGGGTCTGCTGTGGTGTGGGCACCATGCTGGGGCGGACTGACCTGGAGGGGTGGTCGTGAGCACCTCCACTGCTCCTCCTTTCCCCCGGGCCTCCTTGCTGTCACCTCTACCCATTTCTGTAATGTCTTGGGATCAGCTAAGGCATTAGGACACAGCGTTAGCTTAAGGGGGTCCCCTGCCAGGGATACTGCATGTCATACTTGTGATGAGATACTGGTGACGAAATGATGGGTGGTGGAGGGCAGTCCAGTCAGGTGGAGTGTGTGATGGAAGGTCCATCTGGGAACTTGGACTTCGCCCCTATATCATTCTGGACACAAGGTATGGCATATAGGTAGGGAGCAGGAAGGAAGCGTGTGTCTCATTTTTCTACCCTGAGCAGCAGTCAGCTTCAATTTTCCAAATCTCCCAAGTTCCCTGCAGTGCACTGCTTGACAGTGGAAACGTGGGAGCATCCAGGGGAATTTGGGGGCAGAGACATCTAGAGGCCAGATTCCCTTTCTGAAAAATTCACAGGATAATCCTTATGCCATCCTTCCTTAGCCAATAGGGAGTATAGTTTCTGCAATGTTTTAATCTATATGGAAATAAAGACTCAACCCACAAAGTGGTTCCTAAATGTCTGACTTAAGTTCGAGGACAGCGTGTTAGAGTCAGCGCTTTGGAGCTGGAAGGACCCTGAGAGGCCGCCTCCTTGAAGTGACTCATTTTGTAGAGGAGGTCTCCGGGGCCCAGAAAGGGACCTGGTCTTCTGACTTTTGAAGTGACCTGAGGGCCAGCCCCTCCCTCCTTCAGACTGGCTCCTGGGGGACTCTGGCAGAAGTAGGGCATAGGACGGGTTCCCGCCTTGTGGGTCAGAGCCCCTGAGCTCCTGCGGCGCCTCAAGCTCCCAAAAGAAGTAGCTTCCAAGTAGCCTTTCATGGGCGAGCCCAAGGCGGGGAGAAAGCAGAGACCCAGACTGGGAACCAGACCAGGTGCGGTAAGGTCCAAATTTCGCAAACACGGTTCAGATAGCTGTCTGTGGCGATGATGCTATCTGATGATGATTGATGCTCATGTAATTTGCAGGAGTTGGGTGATGTCCTCGGAGCCCAGCTGAGTGGGTGTGGGGGGCCCTACTCTGTCCCACCAGATATGGTGCTGCTGATCCTGCCTGTGGCCGGGGCGGGCTAGAGCGATACGTGGAAAGATTACAGGTGCAGTTAGCACTTCCAGTTAGCTTGGAAACCGCCTCAAGTAGTTATAGAAGTGGAAAACTTATAAGGGGACTTAAATACACACACACGCACACACACACACACACGTATATGGTTATATATGTGTATATGTATATATATCGTATGTATTTATATACATACACATACACATATATACGTATGTATGTGCAATATACATGTGCACACACACATATATGTTATATGTATATATCGTACATATTATATACACATATGTATGTGGTTATATGTGTATATATCATATATACTTATATACACACATGTATATGGTTATATGTGTGTATATGTATATATCATATTTATATACACACATGTATACGGTTATATATGTGTATATGCATATAGTACATATTTATATACACACATGTATATGGTTTTATATGTGTATATGCATATATATCGTATATATTTATATACACGTGTATATGGTTATATTTGTGTATGTATATCGTATATATTTATATACATACATATGAATGTGTAATATACGTGTGCGTGTGTGTATATACACAACACACACACACGTATTTCTATATCCAGAAGTATGAGGACAGGGCCAGAACGGGGATGGAACAGGGTACCTAATGTCGCGAGTGAGGTTTACGGCCTCTGGCCTTTGCGGCCGCTTTGCTTTATGGCCGCCCTGACCCGCCGTCCTGACCGCGCTCTCTCCGCAGAACTACATCACTGTGGACGAGCTGCGCCGTGAGCTGCCGCCTGACCAGGCTGAGTACTGCATCGCGCGAATGGCCCCCTACACCGGCCCCGACGCCGTGCCAGGTGCTCTGGACTACATGTCCTTCTCCACGGCGCTGTACGGCGAGAGTGACCTCTAACCCCCTCCTGCCGGCCCACGCCCTTGCCCCCGTCCGCCATGCGCGCCCAGCCCTGCGCCTCAGCTGTCCCCCCTCTCCCGCCCAGGTTTGGTTCGCGCTCCGCCTCCAAAGGGGCGAGCTGGACCCAAGTGGCATCGAGCCTCCCAGACCGCGAAGTGACAGTTTACAAAATTATTTTCTGCAAAAAAGAAAAAAAGTTACGTTAGAAAAAGTAAAAAACCACATATTTTATTATAGAAAAAGTATTTTTTTCTCCACCAGACTTAAATGGAAAAGAGGAAAAATTAACTATTTGCACCGAAATGTTTTGTTTTGTTGTGACATAGGAAAATAACCAAGCACAATGTTATATCCATCCTTTTTATCGATTTTTTTTTTCTATCTGTACCATCTGCTGTATTCATTTCTCCAATCTCATGTCCACCTTGATGTGGAGTGGGGGGGTGAGGGTAGGGGATAATCTTGTCAAAGGCACATTGGTGCATGTGTGTTTGCTAGCTCACCTGTCCATGAAAATATTTTATGATATTAAAGAAAATCTTTTGAAATGGATGTTTTTTTAAGGAAGAGAATTTATGTGGCTTGTCTTCTCATTTTTAAGTCCAGAGGTGTAATTAGCCTATTTATAAGCACACACTTTTTTTTTTTTTTTTAATATTGCTCATTAAAAATGGTCAGGGGCTTCCCTGGTGGCGCAGTGGTTGAGAGTCCGCCTGCCGATGCAGGGGACACGGGTTCGTGCCCTGGTCCGGGAGGATCCCACATGCCGTGGAGCGGCTGGGCCCGTGAGCCATGGCCGCGGAGCCTGCGCGTCCGGAGCCTGTGCTCCACGACGGGAGAGGCCACAACAGTGAGAGGCCCGCGTACCGCAAAAAAAAAAAAAAAAAAAAAAAAAAAAAGGTCAGGACAGGGGCTTCCCTGATGGGGCAGTGATTAAGAATCCGCCTGCCAATACAGGGGACACGGTTCGATCCCTGGTTGGGGAAGATCCCACAGGCCGCAGAGCAGCTAAGCCCGTGCGCCACAACTACTGAGCCTGCGCTCTAGAGCCCCTGAGCCACAACTACTGATGCCCGCACGCCTAGAACCCCTGCTCCGCAATAAGAGAAGCCACTGCAATGAGAAGCCCGCGCACCGCAGCAAAGAGTAGCCCCCGCTCGCCGCAACCAGAGAAAGCCCGCACGCAGCAACGAAGACCCAAGACCCTCGCGGCCAAAAATAAAATAAATAAATTAATTATTTTTAAAAAGCAACACTAAAAAAAAAACGGTCAGGAGAAAATTGGCAAGCGTGGACCACTTTGATGCTGCTTGGCACACACCATATTAAAGCAACAGCACTCCCATGTCAGCTCTTTGCTTGCTCCTTGCTTACTGTTTTACAGAAGTGTGTGTGGGGTCGATGGTGTGGGGGCACCTGGACCACCCCTAATATGCTCTTGACCTTGGCGCATTCCATCTTCTTACACTTCAGTTTCGTTTTTAAAAGGAGAAGGTCGTTTCCTCACGAGGCTCCTATGAGTTAAAAGTAGACTCTACCTTCATTTGTCTCCCACAGCATCAAACAGCTCTGTAACATCTATATGCCCCCCTTCCTTTTATTTTTGTCACAGGGGACACATTCTCAGAGGCATCTCGTCCCTTGCTATTCAGACTGTTCCGCAGACGGCCGCTGTCCAGCATCACCTGGAGCTTGTTGGAAATGCAGGCTCTCAGGCCCCACCCCAGACCTTCCTGAATCAGAATCTGCCTTATAACAAGGTCCCCGGGACATCTGTTTGCACTTCTGTAGCTTCTCCTGTTTTTTCCCCTTACCTGTGTTTCCTCCTCGAGGTTATCAGGCAATGAAGACTGCCGATAATGGTACCAGTAATAGTAACAGTGCAGTGATTTACAGAAATGTAACTTAGCAATGGAAGCTAAAGGTCTGTGTTCCAGTTCTGGCTGTGTCTAGGAGCAAAACAGTTTGGTGTAGTGGTTACAGGGAGTTGGGTCTGTGGAGTCTGACTGCCAGTGTTTAAATTCATGACTGCCATTTACAAAATGGTTAACTGTGCACTACAGTTCCCTTATCTGTTAACAGGGAATAATAGTGCTGTTGGAAAGTTGATGCTGTAATACACAGAGCTCCTAAAATATTAGTGCATATAAATGTTAGCTGTCAATCTTATTTTAAGTTTCAAGGGATTCGCTTGAAGGATCTCTTAAAAAGAGAACCCTCAACGTGGTATGTCCCCTCATATAAGAGGACTAAGCCTAAATCAGAACTTACTGAACTGGAGCCAAAGATAAGTTCTTCAGTGTGAGGCCCTCCTGTTTAGGAATTAGTTCTATGAGTTTCTGGAACACCCCTGCCCTGGGAAAGAGGCAAGGCTGCTCAGGAGAAAAGACATGGGGAGAGAGGTTGGCTTTTGCTTTGGTAAACATTCCTATAGGTTTTACCACTGGCTGGTAAGCCAGTAAATGCTCAAGGTGGGTCTGCTCTGACTGCAGCTCTGTGGGGAAAACTGTGGAAAAAGGCCAGAGCCTGCCCTCAAAGTCTTTGGAGAGAGGCCGATAAGCAAGTTACGTTGTTCTAGGTATTTACATGCAAGTCTACCCAAGGGCAAGGTGGTATAGGAGTTGAGGAGAGCGAAACTGTTCCAACCAGAAAGTTTCCTAAACTCAGGGTGTAAGTTCTTTAATAAGCTTCAATTCCAGGGACTTCCTGGTTAAGACTCCATGCTCCCACTGCAGGGGATGTGGGTTCAATCCCACATGCCATGTGGCGTGGCCAAAATATTTTTTTTTAAAAAAGCTTCAATTTCCAGAGATACGATCCATTTTTAAAAGAATGTGTGAGTCATTTGAATGAAGTGTGTTTACAGAGTTATTCCACAGCCTTCAAGAGTTTGAGTTTCTCAGTGTTCAAGGGTGCTTGTATGTGTGCAAATGACTATAATTAAATTAATTTTCAATCTGTTAAAGAAGTAAAATCTTAAAAATTGATTTCTTAAGCTTTTAAGGTCATCATGGACATCTTGTTTTATTGATAATGTAATTTTTCTGTAAAAATAAAAACGCTCTTGTCCTAATCATTCATACATTTAACAGATTTAATCCCCCCAAACAACCCCACTTGCAAATTTCATTAAATTCCTTTAAATATTTTAAATGTATTTATAAGTTTTAGTAATTCTTTCCGGGACATCAGACTCCCAACCCAGGAAGATTCAAATCCAAGTGGCAAAGTTTCACTCAGCACAAAGCAATTGAAATATTATAAATGTAGTAAGTCACGTTCTCTGGAGCAGTTCAAAGCTGTTTACTAACAATTCTCTTACACCTCCAGAATTAAAATCACACGTCTCATTTCAGTTATACATTTCAGATGAAAAACCACAAAGCTAATATATGCCAGGTTCTCTGCCGTGTTCAGTCACCTTAAATTAACCCACTGGTTGTCATGATGCTTACAAACTGCTGAACACCTCCAAAGTATTAGTACTAAGAGTTTGATTTACTTCATCTGTTTACTTATTTCTAAATAGGCGATTTCAAGTCCCTTTACTCCTCATTGCTGGCTTTTGGGGTCAAAGGTTCAGGTGATAACATATCATGTACATCTAGGAAAATACCATTAAGAGGAGTCCTCTTCTAGGGGCTTCCCTGGTGGCGCAGTGGTTGAGAATCTGCCTGCTAATGTAGGGGACACGGGTTCGAGCCCTGGTCTGGGAGGATCCCACATGCTGCGGAGCAACTAGGCCCGTGAGCCACAACTACTGAGCCTGCGTGTCTGGAGCCTGTGCTCTGCAACAAGAGAGGCCCGTGCACCACGATGAAGAGTGGCCCCCGCTTGCCACAACTAGAGAAAACCCACGCGCAGAAACGAAGACCCAACACAGCAAAAATAAATTAATTAATTAATAAACTCCTACCCCCAACATCTTAAAAAGGAAAAAAAATTAAACACAAGAGGAGTCCTCTTCTAGTCTTTGAACTCTGTGGTGGACTGAATAACGGTCCCCACAAGATGTCCATGTCCTAATCCCTGGGACCTGTGACCGTGTTACTTTACATGGCAAATGGGACTTCGCAGAGGGTAATTGAGTTAAGGTACTTAATGGGGAGGTTATTCTGGATTATCTGGTTGGGCTCTTACTAAGAGGGAACCAGGCCAGCAATGTCAGAAGATGTGATGATGGAGGTGGAGGTTGGAATGACATGAGGCCACAAGCCAAGGAAGGCACTGTCCTCTAGAAGCTGGAACAGGCAAGGAGATGAACTCTCCCCTAGAGCCTCCAGAGGGAATGCAACCCTGCTGGCCCATTTTGGGTTTCTGAACTGTAAGATAATAAATTCATATTTTAAGCCACTACATTTGTGGTAATTTGTTAGAGCAACAATAGGACACTAATACTTGCTCCATTATCCAGGCCTCTGGGAAGCCTGGCTGCCTCCCTGACGCCAGTGACCCACGTTACAGGCTTGAGGCTTTGGAGAAACCACCCCAGCTTCAGAGGCCTGAACTTGCAACGTCATCCCTGGGGGGCTGTCACAGCTACTGGACCAGAACCCCTCACCCTAACATTGCCAGTCTGCAGAGGAGGGAGATGGAAGCTTCAAAGCTCTGAAACTCCAAAAGGGCCAGAATGATTAGGCCCAGCAGGAGGTGGGTAGGCTGATTAGCTCACCTGGTTAGTGGCACTGGCTGAGGGGATGAAGGCTGTGGGCTTAACCCCCGATGGTGTAGATGACCTCACACGGACAAGTCTGCCCCGAGGTCATAGGCTGCTCCTTCACCCCCTAGGGGGACAGAAGAGAGGTACCTAAGCACCAGCACTGCCACTAAAACCATTGAAGAACCTTGTCTGCATGCAGTGCCCTGGAGGATGGCACTGGACAGACACCCCTCTCACCCAGCACCGGGCAAACCTGGACATCAGAGCTGGAAGCCTACGTCGAGGCAGAGAGGGCCCAGAGACAACAGGACACTCAGACATGGTGGGATAGGGTCCTTCGCTGAACTATGGCCCTAGAAGCCACTCTGTGACCGTGGAGGCTTTCAGAGCCCCGAGAGTGGTGCGGCAGCCCGTCCCAGCAGGCACAGCTAAGGTGCTGCAGTGGGGCACTTTGCTAGTGACTGGACCACCTCGCCGGCTTAGAGACAAAGGGGAAATGGGCTTCAGGGTGTCTCCAGAGCCCAGGGCCTAGGCAGCAGCCCAGCTTCAGGCAGGGACTGACCCCAGCCCCCAGAAAGCCCTCGGGAAGCCAAGAGCCTGCCATCTCTCCGTCTCATCTCGGCCCCTCTCTGTGTGGGAGTTTCGCTCCTCTCTCAGGCACGGCTCTCTCTGGTCGTGACCCCTGTGGTGGGAGAGGCTGACCCATGTACCCCAGTGTTTTCCTCTACACAAGAAGCTAGTCCCAATTCCAAGATTGCAGGACCCACTTGGCCCAGCCTGGCCTGGTCTGACACAGTGATGCCTACCCGTGGATGAGGCTGAGGCCATCCGTCAGGAGATGGGTGGGACAGATAACTCAAAAGGCGGCCTTATAAGAGCTACCTCAGTTCATTATCAATTTTCACATCTCTGAGATTGGGATGTAGCTTATGACCAATCTCACCTTAGAATTAATGGTATCCTACCATTGCTGTTGGCAAGGTGGCAGTCATGACCTAGAGTCACTGCCTGCCCTTTTGAAGTAGGAAAGTGAGTCCTGGTTTTGTCTCAAACTTCCATTAACACCTTCTGGTAAGATCAGGCACCAGGATCAAAGCCTGCAGAATGGGTATACAGAAAGACGATCTGGAGGTCATAGTGGAGCTCTCTCTTATGAAAAGCTGCATTATTAATGCTATGGATCGAAATGACATGTGGAAAATGCACTTAAAGACTGTGACAAGGAATTCAGGAGAGTTGGACTCTGCGTTTGAAAAGTTTTAGCAAATTTGTTTTGCTCATACTTTCTTTTTTATCTCTGCACAAGAGTGACAGATGATAAAAACGTTTAAAGTCTAAAAGAGCTCGTTCAATAAGTACAAAATGCACATAAGTACAAAATAAAAGAATGATAAGAAAGCATTGTGTTACAGTTTCGTTGGTTACACATTTTCTTTCTTGATGGTTTATAAAATAATGGAGCGTCTTCTAAATCTGGCTGTATTTTAGATTCAATGAAATATGGCCCACGGAACAGATTACCTGTCAACTCCCCAACCTTCTGGATTCTATTTTTGATGAGAGCACAAAAGAAAGATTCATCCTAAACCTACTCTATGTAATTTGGCAAGCTAAGAGGTCCTCAGCCAATGGAAAACCTCCATTCTTATCACAGATTACTTTAACATATGGTCTCTAATCGCCCCTCTCTAGCATCTTCCATTTCTCATTATCCTGTTTTTCTTAGACATCTCTTTGAATCCTACTTTTCCAACAGAAAGTGCAAGAGAGATTTTGCAAACTCTTAATACCTGGGAAGATGGCTTCCGAAAGCAAGCTATTTGAAAGAGGGTTTGTGAACACTTGTAAAAGGATGCAGCCATCCCTGGGTGCAGCCCGGTTCCGTGAAGAGCAGGTGCTGCTTGACTAACATTGTCTTCTTTTGGGGTTGGTACTGGGCTCTTCAGAAAGAGCAATATAAAGATGTCTCAGTCCTGGGATTCCCTGGTGGCGCAGTGGTTGAGAGTCTGCCTGCCGATGCAGGGCACACGGGTTCGTGCCCTGGTCCGGGAAGATCCCACATGCCGCGGAGCGGCTGGGCCCGTGAGCCATGGCCGCTGAGCCTGCGCGTCCGGAGCCTGTGCTCCGCAACGGGAGAGGCCACAGCAGTGAGAGGCCCGCGTACCGCAAAAAAAAAAAAGATGTCTCAGCCCTTTCTGAAATCCAGACAAGCAGCGTCTCCTCTATTCCTGGCGGGGACGATAGAGAGTCCCACTGCAGTGCTAAGTGGCTGTGTAAAAAAAACCGTGCCCAGAGTGTGCTGCCTTATGAATCTGATGACTTCTGGGAGGTTGCTATAGGCTGTAAGGACCGATTGTTGGTTCTGTTTTGTTTAAGTCCTACTGACTTGGACTCATCAACCCCACAGGTGCTATGAAGCCTATAAGGTAAATGAGAGAATTAGGATCTCAAAAGATCTCAACAGGCAGTAATGATGGGAGTAATCTTATAAGGTTACATTTCATGGGAATGCAGGTAAAACCCTGGAAGTGGGTCTAAAAATAAACAGGATGTGGGAGATACCCTGGAAAGGAGACCAAGAATATCCCCAACTTAATACGAGTGAACAGTATGGAGAAGCAGCTCCAAAGAGCTAATTTGGTCTTGGGCTGGACCAATAGCTTGGAAACTCAGAAGATGCTTGTGCCCACATTATCTGCCAATTGCAGCAGAAGCATGGAAAGCTGGTCTTTAACAGACACAATGAAGCAATGCTGCACTGGGGGAGAGACCTAGCCCCATGTCAGCTCAAGCCTGTGAGTGAGATGAGCTGGATCCTGGTACCTCGTGACACATTTTCCTTTTCCTGCTCTGTCCAGAACAGCCAAGCTTGGAGCCAAGGTGGGTGGGAGGAGAAAGGGGGGATGGAGAGAGAGAAAAGGATATTTTTGTCTCATACACAATCAGCCTGAGATGATTAGATGTAATATCTCATGCATGTACTCAACCCAGCGTCATTTGAGGATGATATTAGGTTGTGTATTTGGTTAGGACCCTTCTAGACCAAGAGCCACAAAACCCAACCCAAGCTGATAAGGCCGAGGGTGATTTACTGGCCTGGATAACTGAAGTGTCCGGAGGTAATGCCTGAGGCAGGGGCTTGCATGCTGCCAGCAGGACCTAGTTTCTCTGGATGGACTTCATTCTCAAACATGCTGTCCTGCTTCAGTCCAGTGAGTTCACAGCACACCATCGTCTAGAGCTTTCCTTGGGGGTAAGTAACCCAAACTAAGACACAGACCATTCTTGGGGACATGCTTGGGAGAGTGACTTCACCTGAGACTCTTGAGATGGGCGCCCAGGGGCCCCATGCCTTGTGCTCACACAGTACTAGAGCACTTGGACCTGCCGGCTGCAGAAACTGTCCTTGCTGCCGCGTTGAGAAGGGAACACCAAGGGTGTGGGAAGGGGGCTGCCGCCTCTCTCTGGGCTGCCTACGTGTTTCTTCATGTGCAGCCAGCAGCTGGCAGGATTGGAAAATAGGGAGATTCCTGCATGCCTTGGGGAGGTGTGAGGAGTCCTGGTGGTCAGGCATGTGGGCACTCAGAAGACTGTCACTGGGCACCTGTGGGAGAGCCCAGAGTTAGGATCAAAATTTTCATTTTATAGTTCAAGGCAATGGGAAAATAGGGTTCTTTACGTAAAACTTCTCTTTATAGGTTGTCTTTTAGAACGCATCTATTCACTAAGGGTTGCCTAGAGTAGGGTGGATGTAAATGAAATTCTAGAATGAAGCAACTAATCCAGTGTCCAGTAAGCCCCCATTAAGGCTTCCTTCCACCTTCCCCACACCGCTACCAGAAAGCTGCTTTTTGAGAAAGCTGTTCTTAAAATTAGCTAGGTGGATGCTGCCCTCCAGTGGCCAGATGTGTCCTTACAGCGTTTCCCAGTTTGAGAGGAGCAGGGAGCAAGACCCGAGCAGGCGCCCTCACATCCTCCTTGCTTTCTTTTGCACTGCTCCCAGCGGGTCCCAGCTGGACTGTTCCTGGGATGTTGGGGGGCCATGGTCTGTGCCACAGAGGGACAGCAGAAGCAACACTTAGCAGGAGAAAAACAATGACTAACACTTGTTGACACTTACTTTGTGCTGGCCCAAGTCTTAAGCGATTTCTCTGCATTTAATCGTCACACATACTATTATTACCCCATTTTAAAAACCAGGAAACCAAGGCATAGAAACCTTAAGTTAGTGGCCAAGCTGAGATTTGAACCCAGGTCTCTCTAGTCTCCAGAAGCAATGTTTCATTCACTTTACCAGTGGTACTCAAACTTTGCTATGCCCAAGAATTGTTTAGGGAGTTTGTCAAAGATGCAGAATCCAGGGCTCTGTCCCCTAAGATTGTGATTGAGTGGGTCTAAGAGGAGCAAAGACAACTGGGAATCTGTCCCCGGGACATTATGGGTAGAATCTAGTAAGTAGTCCAAGCAGGGTCACGGGCCACACTTTGGGAAGCATTAGATTAAGATCTCATCATTAATAGGAGGGATAATTTGTCAGGACATAAGAAAGAACTTTATAATAGTCATATATTCTAATTCAAACTAATGTCTACATGCCAAGCATTTTGGTAGGTGCTCACAGACGCAATCTCATTTCCCGTCCTTGGTGACTCTTGGAGGTTGGTGGCCCCAATTTGCAGATGAAGATGCCAAGGTGTGAACTTCCAAGAGAGAAGAAATCCCTCCTCTCCTTTCTTCTATTTTGAGGCTCCTTTCATTGGCACTCATCATGGTGGGTAGTCCCTGATGCCACTCCAAAATGTGCCATTTCGACATAAGGATTATTTTGAACTGAAGGCAATTGAGAAGATACAAGAAAAGCTCTCTTCCCTTCTCCTCTGTGCCTAAAAGCAGGACATAAATTTGTAAATGTATGTATCATTTGTAAATTTTACTCTCTACCAGGAAGTCCAGAAGTTAATCACTGGCTGCAACCCTAGACCCTCAGCAGCCCAGAGACAGCATCAGAGGAATCTACACACAAACCTTGCTAAAACTAGCTCTTAGCTACCATTGGCTTCCCCATATATTTGCCTTCCCACAATTTTCCACCGTAGAAACTCAGTCCTTTTCCTGTGTCTTATCACTTCTCTAAAAAAAATTTTTTTAACATCTTTTTTTTTTTAAATAAATAAATTTATTTATTTATTTTTGGCTGTGCTGGGTCTTTGTTGCTGCGTTCAGGCTTTCTCTAGTTGCGGTGAGCAGGGGCTACTCTTCGTTGTGGTGCGTGGGCTTCTCATTGCAGTGGCTTCTCTTGTTGCGGAGCACGGGCTCTAGGCACGCGGGCTTCAGTAGCTGTGGCTCATGGGCTTTAGAGCGCAGGCTCAGTAGTTGTGGCGCACGGGATTAGTTGCTCTGCGGCAGGAGGGATCTTCCCAGCCCAGGGCTCAAACCCGTGTCCCCTGCATTGGCAGGCGGATTCTTAACCACTGCGCCACCAGGGAAGCCCCCCTAACATCTTTATTGGAGTATAATTGCTTTAAAATGTTGTGTAGTTTCTGCTGTATAACAAAGTGAATCAGATATATGTATATATATATCCCCATATCCCCTCCCTCTTGCGTCTCCCTCCCACCCTCCCTAACCCACCCCTCTAGGTGGTCACAAAGCACTGAGCTGATCTCCCTGTGCTATGCGGCTGCTTCTCACTAGCTATCTATTTTACATTTGGTAGTGTATATATGTCAGTGCAACTCTCTCACTTCGTCCCAGCTTACCCTTACCCCTCCCCGTGTCCTCAAGTACATTCTCTATGTCTGCATCTTTATTCCTGTCCTGCCCCTAGGTTCATCAGAACCTTTTTTTTTTTTTTTAGATTCCATATATATGTGTTAGCATATGATATTTGTTTTTCTCTTTCTGACTTACTTCACTCTGTATGACAGACTCTAGGTCCATCCACCTCACTACAAATAACTCAATTTTGTTTCTTTTTATGGCTGAGTGATATTCCATTGTACATATGTGCCACATCTTCTTTATCCATTCATCTGTTGATGGACACTTAGGTTGCTTCCATGTCCTGGCTATTGTAAATAGTGCTACGATGAACATTGTGGTACATGATTGTTTTGGAATTATGGTTTTCTCAGGGTATATTCCCAGTAGTGGGATTGCTGGGTCATATGGTAGGTCTATTTTTAATTTTTTAAGGAACCTCCATACTGTTCTCCATAGTGGCTGTATCAATTTACATTCCCACCAACAGTGCAAGAGGGTTCCCTCTTCTCCACACCCTCTCCAGCATTTACTGTTTGTAGATTTTTTGATGATGGCCATTCTGACTGGTGTGAGGTGATACCTCATTGTAGTTTTGATTTGCATTTCTCTAATGATTAGTGATGTTGAGCACCCTTTCATGTGTTTCTTGGCAATCTGTATATCTTCTTTGGAGAAATGTCTGTTTAGGTCTTCTGTCCATTTTGGATTGCATTGTTTGTTTTATTGATATCAAGCTGCATGTCAGTTCTCTAAAAATTTATTGTTCTTTTGTTAAGATGCTACACAAGCCCAAGTTCTAACCACGCTTTTGAGTTACTCAACTCTGTGAGCTTCCATGTGCAAGTGGGGTGCACATGTTAAACTTCTGTTTATTTTTCTCTTGTTAATCTGTCCTTTGTTAGTATAATATACAGGGCCCCTGTACAATGAACCTAAGAAGGGTAGAGGAAAAAAAGATTTTTTCCCCTCCCCTGCACCCCCATGGAAATCAAGCACCTTGGCATTGTTGGGGACCTTTGTGTTGTCTGGCAGGAGGCACGGAGAAAGCACAGGATGGCATCCTTGTTGAACCCAAGTTTGTGTGCCCGACACACAGTGAGGCCAAACAAACCGAAGTGTCGGAGTTTGGAGCAGAAAAAGGTTTATCTCAAGGACCAAGCAAGGTGAATGGGCAGCTTATGCTCAAAAGACCCCAAACCCTCTGAGGGTTTTCAGGGAAGCATTTTTAAAGGTGACATTTGGGGTGAGGTCTCAGCATGTAGTTACCATCCTCCACATGGGTAGGGGCCTTAGTTCCCGCAGAACAACTCAGAGATATATATCAGATTGTTATGTACATCCCTTGAGGAGAAGCTAGGACTCTTTTGTCTCTGCACTATTGTTTCTCGCCTGCTTTCCCTTGGTTTCTGCATTCCCTCACTTCCCTAATTAGTAAGTGGCTGAACCTGCTCTTTGGAACTCAGGGAAGGTCTAGGAGACTAAAAGCCTTTTTCTGCAAGTGAGAAATGGAGGCTTTTGTACCTGGGAGGGCTTCACAGGGTCCTGCTCAGTTTCAATCCCCATTTTCTTTGATACTCCTCAATCCTGAGGGTACAGGGGTGGGACAAGAAAGGGAATAAAGTTTTGCATAGAGAGGTTAATCATAAACTCAGCAGAGGAACTTGGCTTTGGGGGACTGGGTTTTCAATATTGTTGAGCTGACTCACCCCACCTGCCGCGAGCAGGCTTGAGTGAGGGTTTGGTGGGCCTGCAGAGCGGCCGCCCCAGGCGTCACTAGGGTGGCATCAATCCTGGGATCTGGAGCAGCTAGTCCCTGGGAAAGGACTCACAGGGGAAGACGAGGTGCTGTAACAAGCGTTTTGGGAGCCAAGTCCTGGTCGCTGTGGGGCTGCTTTTCAGGGGAGCCCACAAGCCGTCAAATCAGGACACACCCTCTGCAGTGAAGAGCTCCCACCAGGTAAACCCAGGAGCACAGGAGCAGCAGGAAAACTCTGAGGCAGGCTGGGAGCAGGGAGGCCAGCTTTTCAATTTGGGCCCCGGGGAGTTGGGAAAGCCCTCTGGGGCTGTGGCCACAGGCCTGATGTTCATCCAGGCTCAAGGCCTCAAGGGTCTTGGGGTCCCTGCCTAGACCTTCAGTTATTTGGGCAGAAGACAGAGCCTGTGAGTCCTCCGACCCGGTTCTGTGAACAGGGCTGCGTGGGGAAGGGGCTGCCTCCGTGGCTGGGCCCTGAGGGCCCGAGGGGGCAATGTGTGCCCACCCCTCGTCTGCGCCCCAGGGGTCCAGGCCCTCCAGCCAGAGAGGGCCCGGGAGTTTCTGTGAGCTGTGCGTGCTGGGAGGGGAGGCCTGCGGGAGGACAGAGCTGGCGGCAGGAGCAGTAGGTTCTCGGCTTCTGCTTCACCCGATGCCCGGCCTCTGGCAGTTGCCAGAATGTGTATGTGGTTTACGTGGGGCCCGATTTGGGTTTGGTAACACTGGGAGCCGAGGGTGAATTCTGGGGCCGCCTGGCCCTGGTGTACCAGAGGCTGGGGGTGGTGGCCAAACCGGCTGTTCCTGCCCAGGCACTGGGTCCCTAAGTAGGAGCCTTGCCTGCAAGAGGATCCCCACCCCCGCCTTCGCTTTCATAACCAGGAGGACTTCCTCCCCACCCCCAGGACCCCTCGGGCTCCCCTCACTCCCCCTCGCCCGCCATAGCGCTCCTTTCTTTAGGGTGTGCTCCCCTTACAACTTCCTCTTTATACCATTTGTATTATCTGATTTTTTTTTTTATATGAAGCGAGTATTATTTTTACAATGACGTATGTTAAAATACTTTTCATCTGGGGGAAAGCACATATTGGGCAATCCTCAGGAAAACAGGCTAGTTCACCGGGAGCAATAATTTCATTTAAAAGGAACACGTTCTCACAGATTTTTAAGAAAACCTCCCAGAACCCAGTTTGAGAAATTCTGACTTGAAAATGTAAGGGCTAATTCAACTTTAAGTGTCTTTCAGTTGTGGAATATCGATATAAAAACCTCACCTTTAGAACTTGTAAAAAAATCTTAAGATTATTTATTACAACGAACACAAAACTTAAAAATACTCATAGGATTTTTTTTTTTTTTTTTTGCGGTACGTGGGCCTCTCACTGTTGTGGTCTCTCCCGTTGTGGAGCACAGGCTCTGGACGCGCAGGCTCAGTGACCATGGCTCACGGGCCCAGCCACTCTGTGGCATGTGGGATCTTCCCGGACCGGGGCACGAACCCATGTGTCCTGCATCGGCAGGCGGACTCTCAACCACTGTGCCACCAGGGAAGCCCCACTCATAGGAGTTTTGATTCCTGAACTTGGGAAGGTCTAAGGACGCTGATTTGAGAAAGGCTAAAGTCAGGTGTCAGACTGATGCTGAGAGTTTTTTTTTGTTTTTTGGTTTGTTTTTTGGGTGGTGTGGTTAAACCTTGCTCACTAAGAAATACAAAGTATTACACAAATGTAGGAGAAGAATGCATGATGGCATGGAGGAATGCGCAAAATAGGATATAAAGGAAATTGTAGAGTCATGTAGGGGAGGAAAAATATCTTTCCTTCTAAATTCTGGACTCTGAGCTGGGGGCCATGTAACAAAAGACAGATGAACCAGAGAAAAGTATATGCATTTATTTAATATACATTTTACGTGACCTGAGAGCCTTCGTAAGCAAAATGACGACCTAAAGAAATGGTTAAACCTGAACGCTTTTATAGTAGGTTTGATGAATGGAACATTGTGGAGAAATATGAAAGGACAGAAAGTATGAGGGAAGTGTAGTAAACTAGGGGAAACTTAGCAAGGCCTGTTCCTTCAGATTCCTCTCTCTGTCCCTTCATCTTCAAAGATAAGGGTGTTCTTTTCCTCTGGGCATAGGGAGGGCACCTCTCACACGTTTTTTTTTTTTCACGTGCTTCCGGGGAAGGTCAGAAAGTCCTTCCTGCACGTACAATTTCTCAAATCCTTCAGCTTGGCATGTTCAATATGCCAGATGCCGTATTTAAGGGTAGCATGTCCTGAACCCTGTCACTTGAAAGCACAGGCTCCAGAGCCTAACTGCTTATGTTCAACTCCCAGGCTCTGTCCCCTCCTGTCTGTGTGACTTTGGGCAACTTAATTAATTCTCTTAACCTCCGTTTCCTCATGGGGTTTGTTAAAAGCAAGACAACAGGCCCAAAGTGGAGTCACTTATGCAAAGCTGAAACGGTGCAACTCAGATTGGGACTTGAACTCACGGTCTTTTAACTGAGATCACATACCTGGTCTCAGGACTTAATGAAGCTCAGGTTCTTGATGTCTCATCGCAGAAAGAATTCAGTGAGGGACAAAGTGATAGGTAAGAAGTGCATTTATTTAGAGAGAAACACACTCCACAGACAGAGAGTGGGCCATCTCAGAAGGTGAGAGGCCCTGAAATATGGCGTGGTTAGGTTTTACGGGCTGGGTAATTCTGTAGGCTAATGAGGGGGCGGATTATTCCAAGTATTTTGGGGAAGGGGGCAGAGATATCCAGGAATTGGGCCACTGCCCACTTTTTGATCTTTGGCGGTCGGCCTTTTTGATCTTTGGCGGTCGGCCTCAGAACTGTCACGGCGCTGGCAGGTGTGTCATTTAGCTAATGCATTACAGTGAGTGTACAGTGAGGCTCAAGGTTCACTGGAAGTCAGATCTTCCGCCATCTTGGATCTAGTTAGTTCTAACCAGTTTTTGTCATGTCCTATGGTTATATCATTCTTTTAAATGTTGTGCCCTGCCCCCTTCTCTCCTGTTTCAAAGCCCCATGTCACCAAACTGAGACTTAATTATAGTTTTGGCCTCTCCCAGAGATGGACTTTTAAACCAGTCAATCAGGACTCACGTGATCAGCAGTAGGGAGGTGATCTGCATGGTCGACCCCTGCCATCCCCTTAAGGAAAGAGGCCTTGCAATAGCCGATCTGCTTTTTTTGTCTGGTTTAACTTCCTTGTCCCTGCTCCCTTCTGCCTATAGAATTCTCACTTTGTACAGCTCCTCAGAGCTCCTTTCTCTCTGCTAGATGAGATGCTGCCCAGTTTGAATCAATTTTTCCTCAAATAAACTCATAAAATTTGTAATAGCTCAGTCTATTTTTTAACAAGAGCGAATACATTCTATCCCAACATTGACCTTATACATCAGTGAATGACTATATACGGGAAACATACCCCAAATGTTCAGTGTTTACTTCTGAGTAGTGGTATTGTTGTCGAACTCAAGTGTGTGTGCCCAACTCAAGTGTGTGTGCCCAACACACACACTGGGGCCAAACAAACCAAAACTCAGAGTTTGGAGCAGAGAAATGTTTATTGCAAGGGCCAAGCAAGGAGAATGGGAGGCTTGTGTTCAAAAGACCTAAACTCCCTGAGGGTTTTCAGGGAAGAGTTTTTTTTTTTTAATTTTTATTGGAGTATAGTTGCTTTATAATATCATGTTACTTTATACTGTACAGCAAAGTGAATCAGCTATACGTATACATACATCCCCTCTTTTTTTGGATTTCCTTCTCATTTAGGTCACCACAGAGCACTGAGTAGAGTTCCCTGTGCTACACAGTAGGTTCTCATTAGTTATCTATTTTATGCATAGTATCAATAGTGTAAATATGTCAAACCCAATCTCCCAATTCATCCCCCCCCTCCCCCAGGGAAGAGATTTTAAAGGCAACATTTGGGGTGAGGGCTGCAGGGTGTGTGACTTTCTTCTGATTGGTTGGTGGTGAGGTAACAGGGCAGTGTTCCAGGAATCTCAGTCATCAGCCTTCTGGTTCCAGTCAGTCTGGGGTCTCAGAATGTAGTTACCATCCTCCTCCTGGGTGGGGGCCTTAGTTCCTGCAGAACAACCCAAAGATATGTATCAGAGTGTTATATACATCCCTTGAGGAAGAACTAGGACTCTATTTTATCTCTGCACTATTGTTTCTTGCCTGTTTTTCCTTGGTTTCTCCATTCCCTCACTTCCCTAATTAGTACTGGTTGATTCTGCTCTTTGGAACTCAGGTAAGGTCTAGGAAACCAAAGCCTTTTTCTGCAAATGAGAAAGGGGGGCCAGAAAGGCTTTTGTATCTGGGAGGGCCCCCTAGGGTCCTGCTTGGTTTTGGTATCATGCTGACTATAACTATTTATACTTTTCCAACTTCTCCATTAGAAAAGGCTCCTTTTAAAATAATAACTGAGCGGGTGTGCGGCAGCAGCAGGGTCGGCGGGCTGGCGGCAGCAGCGGTACCCGGGCACTCGGGGTCCCAGTCGCGAGGAGGAGGATGTGGCGGGCGGAGGGGAAACGGCTGCCGAAAACAAGCCGGAAGAGCGTTTCCCAAAGTGTATTGTGCGGAACCAGCACCTACTGTGTCCTCAACACCGTGCCACCTATAGAAAATGGCCATGGGAACAGCAGTAGTAGTCATGTAAAAATCTTTTTACCGAAAAAACTGCTTGAATGTCTGCCGAAATGTTCAAGTTTTCCCAAAGAGAGGCACCGTTGGAACACTAGTGAGGGCTCATGATGCAGCCGTCCTTTTGGATTTCTTTTTAATAATGTGTGACCCTTCACCTTTGATCCCCTGACCTGCATTACCTTGGTAACCATTTCATTTTTAAATTTAATTTCATTTTTTTTTTTTTTTTTTTTTTGCGGTACGTGGGCCTCTCACTGTTGTGGCCTCTCCCGCTGCAGAGCACAGGCTCCGGATGCGCAGGCCCAGCGGCCATGGCTCATGGGCCCAGTCGCTCTGCGGCATGTGGGATCCTCCCAGTCTGGGGCACGAACCCGCGTCCTCTGCATCGGCAGGCGGACTCCCAACCACTGCACCACCAGGGAAGCCCCTAATTTCATTTTTGATTTTGGTGTACAAGCTGTAACATTTCATCTCTCAAAGTGTAACACGCTGATTTCCTCAAAGAGATACCCCTGTGAGCGATAAATTTGCAAAACGCTGTCTTCATTTTCTGTATTAAAATTCATTTCAGTTTTAAAAATAAAATAAAATAATAACTGAAAAAAATCAATTGCCTTCCCCACAGAAAGAAATAGAAAATATTGCAGGCCACCTAAATAGGGGTCACTTGTACAATTCTTCACGTGGAGCAGCAGCTGGGTTCAGAGGTAAGGGTGAGGGTTTTAGAGCCCGGTCTGGACTCAAATCCCAGCTCTGACACTTTCTCTCAATTTCCCATTTCCTGATCTCTTCTCTACAGTGGGTGTAACAGTGAAACAGGAGGGAAGGGGGCAGGGTACAACCTTGAAAAGAATGACATAAAACCCATTAGAACCAAATAGGTCCAAGATGGAGGATGCGTCGACTTCCACTAGACCTTGAGTCTCAGTATACCTTCATTGTAACACATCAGCAAGCTAAATGACACACCCACCGGCGCCATGACAGTTCCAAGGCCAACTATATAAAGGTCAAAAAGTGTGGGTTTCGGGCTTCCCTGGTGGCACAGTGGTTGAGTCTGCCTGCCAATGCAGGGGACACGGGTTCGGGCCCTGATCTGGGGGGATCCTGCATGCCGTGGAGCGGCTAGGCCCGTGAGCCACAATTACTGAGCCTGCGCGTCTGGAGCTTGTGCTCCGCAGCGAGAGGCCGCAACAGTGAGAGGCCTGCACACTGCGATGAGGAGTGGTCCCCACTCGCCACAACTAGAGAAAGCCCACACATCGAAACGAAGACCCAACACGGCCAAAAATAACTAACTAAAATAAATAAATAAATAAAATTAAAAAAAAAAAAAAGTGTGGGCTTCCCTGGTGGCACAGTGGTTGAGAGTCCGCCTGCTGATGCAGGGGACACAGGTTTGTACCCCGGTCGGGGAAGATCCCACATGCCGCGGAGCGGCTGGGCCCGTGAGCCATGGCCGCTGAGCCTGTGTGTCCGGAGCCTGTGCTCTGCAACGGGAGAGGCCACAACAGTGGGAGGCCTGCTACTGCAAAAAAAAAAAAAAAAAAAAGTCAAAAAGTGGGCGGTGACCCAATTTCTGGAAATCCCCGCCCCTTCCCCAAAATAGCTGGAATACTCCTCCCACTCATTAGCCTAATGAAATTACCCACCCTATAAAAACTGACGACCCCATACCCTGGTGCCACTCTGGCCTTCTGAGATGGTCTACACTCTGTCTGTCGAGTGTGTTTCTCTCTAATCAATCCACTTCTTACCTATCACTTTGTCCCTCACTGAATTCTTTCTGTGACGAGACATCAAGAACCTGAGCTTCATTGAGTCCTGAGACCAGGTGTGTGATCTCAGTTAAAAGACCGTGGGTTCAAGTCCCAATCTGTGTTGCACAGTTTCAACAATACCTCAGTGGGGTTCCTGGGGGGATGAAGTGAGATAACCTATGTGAAACAATCTTGTATGTGGCGCTGTTTTCACTATTTATTTGCAATTTTCTCCATTAGTCCAGAGGCAGGGGCTCAGAGGCCCTGGTAGTTTCTGTTTGCTGGGCTGGGAGGTGGTCCCATCTGCAGAGTGGGGGCTTACACCCCACTTTGCAGCCCCAGAGGACTAATCCTAGGTGGAAACCAGAAACACTGGCCTCTAGCAGGCTCTTGTATATTGTGTGGCCTGCTGTCTGTGGGTTCCAGGCTGGCAAGCTGGGATTCCGCCTGGAGAAGGCACTGGGGTGGTGGGCCACCTGGGACTGTCCCTTCTCCTGACCACCCCCTTGGGTCAGCTAGATTCTGAAGGCTGTGACGTATATATAAATGTGTAACATATATACATATATGTGTGTGTATATACGTGTATACTTATGTGTGTATTTATAAACACATCCCCACACATATGTGGAGAGAGAGATGGAGAGAGGGAGACTGAAAGAAACTGGGGTTACAAAATTGCCCACATTTTAAGAGTTTACATTTAACAAATGAAGGTATCACAAAATCACTGCAGAATTAATTAGCATTTTAATTCAATTATCATAGGTTCTATGGTCTCATAACGGGCCTCAGATTTTAACTGTGTGATGAACTTTCCTTTCAAATCTCATCAAAGTATCTATAAGCACAGTGATGAGGACCAAGTTCAGCCTGGCCACATAGCCCTGTGGTCTCCCTGGGCCCATGGCCCTGGTCACATTCCTCTAGTGGAGATGGAACAGACACCACGGCTGCAGTAGAGAGTGTACATTTCTTAGTTTTTGCTGCCTCTGAAGTAGAATCAACAGCTAACAGTCCCAGCAGCCTGGCTGGCTCCTCTGGGCTGACAGCTGCAGGTACATGTGTAACAGGGAAGAGCAAATCTGACTCCATGTTGGATCTGTTTCTTTGGCTTTAAACTTTGCTTTTTGTTGCTTATGTTATTATAATCATACATAATGGCCTGCCTCAGGGAACCCTGCCCCTGTGCCTGAATGTTAAACTAAAGTGCCTTTGTTCAGCTCACAGGGAGACAATCTGACCCTGCCCGCCTGTGAATGGCCGCAGAAAAGAAAAAATTAACATATCCCCTCCCTATGCTGGTCAAGCCAGGCAAAACTAATGGCATTTTTACTTTACTTCCTCACCTCCTCTGCCTCTCTATCTTATGACATTGGCATCCAGACCCCAAGAAGATGTTTTTCTGGGGACACTAGTCCGCCATCTTCTCGGTCTGCCGGCTTTCTGAATAAAGTCGCTATTCCTTGCCTCAGCACCTTGTCTCCTGACTTATTGGTCTGTTGTGAGACGAGCAGGGTGAGCTTGGACTCAATAACAGAAGCTGCCCCCATAGTGCCTCTGTTGGGCTGTGTGCTTGGCTTCTGTCCCCAGAACTTGGTGATGGGGTTTTTGTATTGCAACCAATCTGGTCCCCTGCTGAGACTTTGTTAAGCACTTGAGATAAGGCTCAAAGATCTGGGAAAATGACAAAGCATCTTGCAAAACAGCTTTGTAGTGGGAATGGGGTATTTCCTTTTTTTTTTTTTTTTTTTTTTTTTGCGTACATGGACCTCTCCCGTTGTGGAGCACAGGCTCAGCAGCCATGGCTCACGGGCCCAGCCGCTCCGCGGCATGTGGGATCTTCCCAGACCAAGGCCTGAACCCGTGTCCCCTGCATTGGCAGGCAGACTCTCAACCACTGCACCACCAGGGAAGCCCAGGGTATTTCCTTTTAAATAGAGACTGTTTGCCTTGGGTTAAGTTACATATTGTCATGACAAAGACTTGCTCAGTTGGAGCTGAGCTCCTGTTCTAGGTGGACTGTGACCTGGGGGACTGAGGATCCAGTAGGGTCAGACCATCCTGCCTGGGCTCAAATCCCGAGGGTACTAACCCTGGGCAAATCTTTCCACCTCTCTGAGCCTCAGTTTCCTCATCTAGCAAATGGGGTTGATGAAAGAGGAGATAATGGTGCATGAAGCAATCATCTGGCATGTTCCTAGTTTTTAAAGTTTCAGGCCTCATTCTCCCCAAAGAACCTTCTCTGCATGGTCACCACAACACACCTGCAGTTTGTTCCTTGAGCTGAGCCTATAGCGAGTCTCAGACTTTTTTCCCCCTTTTTTCTCTTAATTGTGGTTCAATACACATAACAAAATTTACCATTTAAATTATGTTAAAGTGTAAGTTTATAAATTTTTTATTTTTATTTATTTTTGGCTGTGTTGGATCTTTACTGCTGAGCGCAGGCTTTCTCTAGTTGTGGCGAGCGGGGGTGACTCTTCGTTGCGGTGCACGGGCTTCTCATTGCGGTGGCTTCTCTCATTGTGGAGCACGGGCTGTAGAGCACAGGCTCAGTCGTTGTGGCGCACGGGCTTAGTTGCTCCGCGGCATGTGGGATCTTCCCTGACCAGGGCTTGAACCTGTGTCCCCTGCGTTGGCAGGAGGATTCTTAACCACTGCACCACCAGGGAAGCCCTAAAGTGTAAGTGTAAAGTGCTGTAGCACGAAGTACATTTGCATTATTGCACAGCCATCACCATCATCCACCTCCAAGAACTTTCTCATCTTCCCCCAACTGGAACTTTATCCATTAGACAGTAACTCCTCAGTTCTCAAGCTTTTAGGTCTCAGGGCTCGTTTACACTCTTAAAGAATTGTGAACCCACAAATGCTTTTGTTTGTATGGGTTATATCTACCAATGTTGTTTAAACAAAATTCAACTGAGTACATTTTAAAGATCTTATTATTCATGAATTGGGCAACAGACCATGTATCAGGAGCTGTACAAGATGAAACATTTTATAGGCAGAAGGGAGCAGGACAAAGGAGTTATACTAGCAAAAAGTGGATTGGTTGTAGCAAGGTTACTTTCCTCTAGGGGATGGCAGGGGTCTACCAGGCATATCACCTCCCTAGTGGTGAGGAGGTGATTCCTGATTGACTGGTTTAAGATTCCATTTCTGGGAGAGTAATTAAGTATTTAAGTCTTTTAAAAAAATTTTATAAATTTATTTATTTATTTTTGGCTGTGTTGGGTCTTCGTTGCTGTGCGCAGGCTTTCTCTAGTTGTGGCGAGCAGGGGCTACTGTTCGTTGTGGTGCGTGGGCTTCTCATTGCGGTGGCTTTGCTTGTTGTGGAGCACAGGCTCTAGGTGCACAGGTTTCAGTAGTTGCAGCACGTGGGCTCAGAAGTTGTGGCTCTCAGGCTCTAGAGCACAGGCTCAGTAGCTGTGGCGCACGGGTTTAGTTGCTCTGCGGCATGTGAGATCTTCCCGGGCCAGGGCTCGAACCCGTGTCCCCTGCATTGGCAGGCGGATTCTTAACCACTGTGCCACCAGGGAAGTCCCAAGTATTTAAGTCTTAATTTGGTGAAATGTGGCTTAGCATAAGTGACTCCATTTTGGGCCTGTTCTGTTGTTTTTAACAGTGTTTACCATATTATAACTGAAAACTAAGAAAAATTTAAAATAGAATTTATTGATTAAAAATAACAAAGAATGTAAATATTGTCATATTTATGAAATACTTTTTAAGAAAAATAATTTTATCTTCCCAAACAAAAAACGTTAGTAGTGAGAAGATCAGTATTTTTTTCTACAGTTTTACAAATCTCTTTAATGTCCGGCTTAGAAGAACAGCTGGACACTCACATTTGCTTCTGCTTTCAATCTACTGCAATATTGCATGTCATGTAGCCTCTGGAAAATTCTACCGCAGACCCATGAGAGAATGAGAAGGCACAATGCTAACGTCTTAGTGTTGTTATTGAAATAGTTTTGATTTCATGGATTCCCTGAAGGAGTCTCTCTCCGTACGGAATAGCAGAGTCTCTGCCCTGGGGGATTTATCGTCTCCGGAAGGCAGGAGTAGGCTGGGTCCAAGGAGCCAGGGAGTCAGTGCCGACCAAAGACTCACCGGGGTGAATAAACGCCCCAGCTTCATCATGGCGGGTGGGGGACTGAGTTCTCTCCTCACTGTGTGGTCCCCAGGATTGAGCTCTGGTTGCCCATGTCGGCAAAATGCCTTGTAATACCCCCTTAAATAAGTTCCTTCCCTTCCCTGCCTCACTGCTGTTGTCCCCTGAGATCACTTTTGGAATAAACCACTTCTTCCTAAATCCTTGTCTCAGGGTGTGTTTTTAGGGGGAACCCAAACCAGTGGCTCACCCTAGGCCCATGGCCCTCATCATTCTCCTCCCACAGTGGCCTGCTAAGTCCATCTTTAACAACTTGCTGTTCAGGGGGGAAAAAAAAGTCCTGGTTTGCTGATTTCCATGGAGTAAATCCTCCCAGCAGGGCTGAGTTCCAATACCAAGCTGACATCACTGAGACCGTAGGGTAGAGTGGAGGTGCCCACTGTTGCTCTCGGGCGGTGTGAACCCGCTCCCTGGCAGCGCTGCTGCCGCGTGCAGCCCTCCACCATGTCTGCTTCTGCTCTGCGTCCCCTCTGTGGTCACCTCAGCACTTAGGAGAGTGTCCACCTATTGTAGGTACAAATATCTGTTGAGCCTGTTGACTAAAAAAAATGCACAAACTAAAAGTTGAGCGTTATGTTTCATTCGGGGACCCTACTGAGGTCTATAGCCCCGAATGCAGCCTCTCAGATAGCTCGCTCTGAGGAACTGTTCCAAACAGGTAAGGGAGGAGATGGGATACACAGTTTTTGCTGAAAAACAAACAAACAAACATGTAGTCAGACATCAAAAGATTACTGCTAATCGCAAAAGCAGACATCTCAAGTTAATGATTTTAGAGATTTTCTCTGTAGGGGAAGATGCAAGGGTCTGGGCTTACTGAAATCATTCCTTTGATATGCACCTCAGCTATCTGAGGCCGGTATCCTGTTTCTCTCCGACCCCCGAATTCCCCTCAGGGTGCACCTGTTGGGGGCAGCTGCAGTGGCTGGTGGCTTGGTGGCGGGCAGCCTGTTTACTGAAATGGCAAGCAGCTTTTTTTGTCCACAAGCTAAGGAGAGTAACAAGGCCACATGGTGGTACAGGTGAGAACTAGTCAGGGAGGTGTGTTCTGGCCGAGGGGAAGGGGACCGGTGGGCCTGGGAGGGCTGAAGGCTGCCTAGAGGCAGCAGTCTTCCAGCAAAGATTTGAGACCCAAAGCATCGACTTCGGGTCCACGTAAACTTCAGGGCCTGGCAGGGGGAAATTGAACACACAGGCAAAGCCGGAGCCCTGAGGTGTGGGGCGTGGGCCTGGGGGGTGATGTCAGGTCCTTGGGGGGGTGGATGGCTGCAGCATAGAGGAGGAGAAAGGAGAGGGGTCCCTCAGACTCTTTGGGACTTGTCCCCTCGCTTCACCCTGGTTTGACCTCCAATCTTACTGGCTCCCCCAGGGCTGGAACCCAGGCAGGCCTTCCCAGTGGCCTCTTCTGTCATGGGCTGTTTTGAAAGTGGGAGCCCTGGCCTGGTCATCCTGTCAGTTTCAGTCTGCTGAGACAACCAGCAATAGTGTCTTTCCCCAAACTGCCACCTTGTGGAGCTCCTTTAACCTCTTTCCCCAGAATCTGGGGTGGGCGGAGGAGCAGGGGGTGGGCTTGGCCAGGAAAGCACCCAGTGAGCCTGGGAAGGCAACAGGAAACCCAAAATTAGAGCTGGGGAGGACGGGAGGTGGAGACAGACCAGGGATGTCTGTGCTGCTGCCCCAGAGCCAGGTGAGTTGTGAGCCATGAGCTAGGGCTTCCTAAGCTTCTGAGCTTGGAGCTGAATAGTAAGGATCCAAGTAGAGCTGACGGAGTAACTACCCAGGAGAATCATCCAGGACATACAGATCCGAGACAAAAATAACAACCTGGATTTGACCTTACCCCCTCGTTTCATCTAGAAGGAGGGAGGCTGGGACAGTGTGGTGGGAACCACAGGGGCACTGGGGACCAGCAAACCTGAGTGTGAATCCTGCTTCGCTGCTTACTAGCTGTGTGACCTCAGGAAAGTTACTTAACTTCTCTGAGTCGCTTTCCTCATCTGTAATAAGTTGTATGATAATGAATGCTAATTGACCAACATGGTGCCTGCAACGCATTCAGGGCTCAATAAATAACGTATTTCACTGAGTCTAACATGCCATCAATTTTAAGAAGCATCTTTCGAGGGGAATCCTTTCATAATGTATGTGTGCTTATTGTACAATTTAAATATCTTACAACTTTATTTGTCAATTATACCTCAATAAAAAATTTTTAAGAGGCATCAAAGAAAGAAATGAAGGAAAGAAAGAGAAAAGAGAGAAGGAAAGAGAGAAAGAAAAAACCTGCCAGATAAATTGACCTGCCAGCAATTGTGAGATACACTCAGATTTCAGAGGTAATAAAATATGAAAAAAAACGTACATCTTAGCATTGATGAAATGTAGTCGTTCTTTTTTGATTCTCATCTGAGGTTTTTCTGCCTCTGGAGTATTCGAAGGGTGCTATAACCTCTCCGCGCCTGAGTACCCCCACTGGAGAGGTCATTTCTGACCCTCTACACTCTCCGTTCCAAACTGTGCACGTGTGCTGCCCTTCCAGGGCTTGTTCTTGGGGGTCTGGGGCATGCATGTGGTTTCTGGCTGCCTTGAATGTCCATCTTGACATCCAGGAGGCTGGGCAGCCCTCCTGAGGCCAGGGAAGGTGTTTTCTATCTCTCGGGTCACCTCTGCTGTTCCTGGGGCAGAGCTGAGCACACAGGGTTCTCAGAAGATGGGAGGTAAAAGTGTAATGAGCTGTGGATGAGGACAAATGAGCCCACCCCTGCCCTCGCCATGAGGTTGGCAAGCGTTGGGACTGGATCCTCTCCACCCCAGGCCCATGAAGGAAGCAGGGAAACCATTGGGCTCCCCATGTTCCCCAAGAGGAACTAGAGTTAGGGAGGGATTTGATAGCATTACTGTCTCATAAGTGCCTGATTAGATCCCAGGCCAATCCTAGTGGCTTCTTTTCCCTTGCTACAAAGGCTCTGTAAGGGGCTCCCGGGTGCAAAGCACTGTGAGGAGAGCGCGGGTGGAGAGAGGTCAGGCTGCGCGGGATGGTACTGTGGGCCTGTTCACATCAGGGATGGTGACTACAGGGGACCAGGGCTGAGGCCTGAGCTGTCCAGTCTTGTAGCCACCAGCCTGCGTGTCCAGTGAGTGATTGAAATGATGTCATGAGTCCAGGTTGAGTTGTGCTGTCCATGTAATATACATGCTGGATTTCAGAGACTTAATATGAAAAAAAAAGAATGTAAAGTATATGAATAAAGTTATTAAAATATCTTAGTAATTTTTATATTGAATACATGCTGGAATGATACTATTTTAGATATACAGGGTTTGATAAAATATGTTGATAAAATTTGATAAAATTATTTGATAAAATTAGTTTCACCTGTTTCTTTTTACTTGTTTAAGCTATTCCTGGAAAATTTTAAAGCCATGTATGTGGCTCGTGTTATATTTCCACCGGACCGCGCTGGTCTGAGAGACAAAGATAACTGCCTTCCCTGCCATCCCCAGGCTCTGTGGGGCTTCTCTAAACAGTGGACCAATGGCCTGCTGACTGGGTTCTAATATCCCTTCGGGGTCAGGTGTCCGGCCCAGAGGCCCCTGTGCCAAGGGGCCCAGGAAATCAGGGTCTACAGTGGTTTATATTGTGTCCCGGCTCTGCTGCTGCCTCTGGGCCGTGGATGTTGGCCCACGTGGCTCTCCCATCTTTCGGAGGCTGACAGGCCCGTCTGATTTCTCCTGGCTACTTCATGCAGGGGTTTAGGACCCAGTGAAACAGGCCACAGGCTCGCTCAGCCCTGCTTGAGCTGCAGCCCAGACCACTTGCGCCCCAGGGCCTGACTGAGGCACTTGGGAGGCTCTGTTGCTCACCCAGACACAGGCCATGATTTGGCTCTACTGTCATTCTGTTCTGTCCAAGGTTTTTCAATCCACAACTCACGACTTGACTTCCCTTTGCCACACTCTTGTTTGCTTTTTGCGGTACGCGGGCCTCTCACTGTTGTGGCCTCTCTCGTTGCGGAGCACAGCCTCCGGACGCGCAGGCTCAGCGGCCATGGCTCACGGGCCCAGCCACTCTGTGGCATGTGGGATCTTCCCGGACCGGGGCACAAACCCGTGTGCCCTGCATCGGCAGGCGGACTCTCAACCACTGCGCCACCAGGGAAGCCCTGCCACACTCTTAAGGTAGGGCCGCCGGTTATGAATCAAGAATTTGTTTCCCAAAAGTTTTCGTTGTTGTCGTTTCAAGTATCTTGGCTAAAGGGTCGGTGGTTTTGTTTGGTTTGTTTTTTGTCTGCGTGGAATTTATATCTGCATTTCAAAACCTACTGACCAATTCATGGACCTACTCAATTTGCTCTGAAACCCTAACTGTGGCCCCAGGTACATGGATACCTAGAAAAATGGTTTTCTTTGAAAATTTACCAAAATTTTTTTTTTAATTGAGGAGTGTGGGTTTTGGACTTCGATGGACCTGACGTTTGGGCCTGGCTTTGGTGCAAACGGGGAGACTGACCTTGGGTTAGTGTCTGAATCTTAGTCTCAGTTTCCTAGTGGGTCAGACAGAGACATAACAACAGCTCTTTTGTTGTGAAATGGAGTGAAATCATCTGTATCAAGGGTCTGGTGCGGTGCTCTGTACGTAGCCGCCATCCAATCCATGCTGCTTCCACTGCTCTTCCTCTGGAGAAGCAGCCAGGGGCCAAGCCTCTCCCACCCCACTCACCCACATGGTATGACCTTTGCGGAGGGGACTTCGGCAACCTGTTTCCAGAGTGCTGAGATGAACGTGTCCTCTGATATTCTAGACATTCCACCTCTAAGATTCAATCCTAGGGAAGTTGTCAGGAGGGGCGCAAAGATATGTCAGCCTGAGGGTCACTGCAGTACTAGTTATAAAGCAAACTCTGGAAGCAGTCAAAGTGTCCAACAAGTGAGATTGGTTAAACAAATTAGAAAATCCCTATAGGATGTAACATCATACACTCACTAAAAAGCATGTTCTGGGCTTCCCTGGTGGCGCAGTGGTTAAGAATCTGCCTGCCAATGCAGGGGACATGGGTTCGAGCCCTGGTCCAGGAAGATCCCACATGCCGCGGAGCAACTAAGCCCGTGCACCACAACTACTGAGCCTGAACTCTAGAGCCTGCGAGCCACAACTACTGAGCCCGCATGCCACAACTACTGAAGCCTGCGTGCCTAGAGCCTGTGCTCCACAACAAGAGAAGCCACCACAATGAAAAGCCCACGCACCGCAATGAAGAGTAGCCCCGCTTGCCGCAGCTAGAGAAAGCCCATGTGCAGCGACGAAGACCCAAGGCAGCCAAAAATTAAAACAAAACAAATGTACAAAAAAAAAAAGAACCAAAAAAGAAGTGCAAACCTTATAAAAAATAAAAATAAAAAGCATGTTCTTGAAGAATGTTTTAAGGACATGGGAAATTTTTCACGATAAGGGAATTAATGGAAAAAATGGGACACAAAATTATCTGTAGTATGTTTATGACATTGTAAAACAGAAAATATGTATACTTAAGAATAGGCTGAAAATACACCAACATATTAGGGTAGGATTATAGGTGATTGTAATTTCCTTCTTTTTATATTTTTCTTTATTCAAAAATTTCTATAATAGGCAGATATTATTCTGAAAATTCAGAATATTCAGAACTCCCCCCAGCCCCCAACTATGTGAGTTTGTGTTTGTGTGTGTATATGTGCTTAATCTGGGTCTTATCACACTGGAAAAAAAGAGTTTCCTTCAAATTCTATTTATGAGAAAGTAAGTGCCTGTGTATAAAACCTGCCTTTGGTGGAAAAAAATCTCTCTCTTTAAGTTATTCATCTTTTTTCTTTTTTAAAAATCTTTTGGCCGCCGCACCACACGGCATGTGGGATCATAGTTCCCTGACCAGGGATCGAATCCGAGCCCCCTGCCTTGGAAGCACGGAGTCTTAACCACTGGACCACCAGGGAAGTCCCTCTTTAAGTTATCAAAAAATTGAAATCATTTCTTATTTTATTTAAATTCTTGGGTCAGATGCTGCTGTGGTAACTATGGAATGATGAATGCAACTAACAAATAATTTACTGAAAGAGCATACATGCTCATAGTAAAAATACATATATTGTACAAAGGGTATATAATAAAAATTTCCCCTGCCCAAGAAGCAACCACTATTAAGTTTCTTATATATTCTTCCAGAATTTTTCTATGCATGTTGTCATGCAACCATCACCACAGTCCGGATATTCAGCCTGGGGCTTTGTCATTCAATATTACGACCTGGGAGATGGTTCTGTATCAGCAGGTATGGTCTCCCTCATTCTTTTCGATGGCTCTACAGCTTTCCATCGCATGGCTGTGCTATCATTTATTATTTAACCAGTGCCCTCCTGGTGGTTCCCAGTGTTAAGGAGGCTGCAGAAGAAATCCCCGTGCATTCTTCTTTGCACCCGTGATCGTGGATGTGTCTGTAGGGTTCATTACCAGTAATAGGATCGCTGCTCTGATGCACTGAGAGGTATGTACTTTGATCATTTGATAGACTGAAAATTATTTCTAATTTATGTTCCCACCTTAATGTTTTCGAGAGAGCCTATTTGTTTGAAGGTGAGTTTGAGACAATCTAATAAGATAAAAGCTGCCTAGTCTAATTTGGTACAAGAAGTGGCAGAGATCATCACCAGTTAGATGTCTCAGTGTATTTGTACGTGTGTGTATAGAAGTACATAACCTTTTCATTGCCTAATGTATATAGTGTGTCTGGTACTTTAAAAAAAAAACTGCTTCATTGAGGTCTGGTTGATAAACAAAAAACTGTAGATATTTAATGTATACAACTTGATGTGTTTGTGTCTGGTACTTTTAAAATCTCTCCATCCCTGGAAATCACACAATTAATATATGTGGGGGACAATAACTTAGACATCACTATTGTGATGGGGCTTTTAAAATGAGAACAATCAGGGAGGGCCGAGCCGGGTCTGGGTTGCCTCTCGGGGGAGTAGCTGTGCGGGCCTCTCCCCAGGACCTTGCCGTGAACTCTGCTTTGGGCCAGCAGGTGGCGCTTGTGCTCCCCACTGGCCACCCGGCTGTGAACTGAACTGAACAGAGTAACCCGCTGTTGCCCTGAACATACAATTCTCAAACCCCCTACCCCACCGCAAGGAAAACCTCGGAGGATTTTCTTCTGGGAAGAGCGATTGGTCTAACCTCTTAGGAGGAGAAATTGCATCGCCAAGCTTGTCTGGGAAAGTAAAATCTCCTCCCGAAGTGGTCTTCGAGGGAAAGAGAAAAACCAGCAAAGGCCATGCGGGAGGAGGGAGGTGGTGCTGGGGAGGGCTGGAAACTGCGGACAGCGGTTAGGGCTCCGCGTGGGAAATGCCTCCCGTATAGGCTGGAGGGTGGCGGAGACACCGAGCAGTGCAAGATTACTCGGGGGGTGGGGGGAGGTAGTGACCTCCCACCTGAGCTCTGCTCAGACTTCAGGCCTAGCTCGGGAGACCCCTCCCCCATCCGCCTACTGTGACTAAATGCCACTGGGGACACAGCTGTGACTAGATGCGCCTGGTCGCTGCTCTCACAGAGCCTGCGGTGCAGGGGATAGTGCTTGGGATGGTAGCAGAGGAGCCTTTGGTGGGGTCTCCTCTAGATGTGAGGGGGAGGAGAGCCCAGGCTGACCGGTTTAGCCTCTGGACACCCTGGGATGGGAGAGAAGATTGGAAGGATCTGGGAGCAGAGATGAGCCGAACCAGAGGGGATGGGCTGGGAGGTCCACTCAGCAGGGGAGAGAGCTGGCTACCAGGGGTCAGTGGGGGAGCCAGGAGCTCTGAGCTGGGGGGCACCCACACCAGACTTCTGTAGGAGGAAGGGTGGGGCATTATGGGCCCCACTACAGACGAGGCTGGGCCATGCTTGGGCACTGTGTCATGTCCTGCTTTGAACAAGAAGCCCTGATTTGGCAAAGGCTCTGATGGGGGGTGAGGGGTTGGGGAGGGAGCAGAGAGACGGGGAAGTACTCTGTCCCTGCTCTCAGAGACAGGGTGATGTCAGTGGAAAGAGAAGACAAGTGTGTGGGTGCGTGCACATGCAGACACAACAGCTGTTACCATAAGGCTGTCAGTAATTGGAACCAGAGGAAGCATCCAGATGGCCAAGACTATGTGACCTTGGGCAAATACATAACCTCTCTATACCTCAGTTTCCTCATCTGTAAAATGGGAACAATATTAGTATCAACTTTGTAGGGCTGTTAAAAGGATTAAACACAAAACAATGCTTGTAAAGCGTGTAGCACAGTCCCAGCACCTAGTAAGTATCACAAATGATTGGTGTTGCTGTCATTTATCATCATCAGCATTATTATTTGTCATCTGCTGGAAGAGGAGGGGTGGGGAAGGGTAGGATATGGATGGGCACTGAGAAGACCAGTCATGGGGTGGGCAAGGCAATGCAAGTTGGAGCGGGGAAGAGTGGGAGCAAAGGAGAAGAGGCAGGAAGTGTTGGATGACAAAAATAACACAGTTTAGTAGTGAGTTTAATGTCCTTTATTCAAGGGAAAACAACCCATGGGTTGGAGGAGCACAGGGCCTCACAAAGGGTGGAGCACCCTTCCTGAGGGATTTGAGGCAAGAGTTTCACAGAGCATTAGAAGCGGCGAGGAGGAAACAGGGCAGGATTAGCTAAGGGGTCAGGGGTTTCCTTGTAAGGCCAGTGGGTCCTCTTTTCTAGGGCCAGGTAAGCTAGCTCCAGCTCAGTTGGAGGATTGCCATTGGTGTGTGTTAGGTTTCCTTGACAGTGAGGTGTTTCAGTAAGTGGGGCCTGATGTAGCTTTAGATTTGTGACGTGGGCCAGGCCACTGGGGCGACCTCCATTTTGTGCATCCTGATAGGTGAATTATCTTTGTCAGAAGCTAACATTCAAAGTCCTTGCTACTCAAAGTGGGGTCCGAGGACCAGCTTCAACATCGTCTGGAGCTTGTTAGAGATGCAGACTTGGGCCCCAGCCCAGGCCTCCTCACCCAGAAGGAGCATCTTTTTTTTTTTTTTTTTTTTGGTAGAAGGAGCATCTTATCAAGGCCTCCTGGTAATTTGTTTGCTTGTTGGCTTTGGAGAAGCCCGGCTCTCAGCCACAACTCTCGGGAGTAACCAGTTTGGTGGGGCAAGTTGATAGAGGACTGGAGAGACGGGTTGGGACCTACTTCCCCCTAAATGTTTCCACGTGCAAGTTGTTACCTAGGATTCAGTATTTGTTTATAGTTTTTTTTCCTTTGGGGTAAAACTTAAATAACATGAAATGTTCATAATAACCGTCCCTTTGAATTTTCGACGAATGCATCTAATAATGAAACCAGACTCCAATCAAGGTATAAAGCATTACCAGCAACTAGAACTTCCCCCCATGCCTCTTTCCAATCAATCCCTGCCCCAGCCCCTAGAGGCAACTGCCGTTCTGATTATTTTCCCTTCACAGATTATTTTGCCAGTTTTAGAACTCCAAATAAATAGAATCAGACGATAGGTTATCTTGTGTAATACTTTTTTCACTCAGTATAATGATTTCGATACACCCCTGTGTTGTGTGTGTCAGTAATTTGTCCCTGTTTATTGCTGAGCGGTATTCTGTTGTGTAGGTATGCCACGGTCTGTATACGCGCTAGCCTGTTTCTGGGTTTTTGCTTATTATGAATACGGCTGCTAGAAACATTCCCGTACAAGTCTTTTTGTGAATGTATATCATCATTTCTCTTGGGTAAGTACCTAAGAAGTGGAATCGCTAGGTCATGGAAGAGGTGTATGTTTGGTTTTATAAGAAACCACTAGATCTTTTTTCCGGAGTGGTTGTACCATTTTATACATTTACCAACAATGTATGAGTGTTCCCGTTAACGTTCTAGTTAGCATTTGGTTTTGTCAGGCTTTTCAATTTCCGCCGTTCTGGTGGGTGTACAAAGTGTTATTTTATACTTCCTAATGATGACTAATGATGATGACTAATGATGTTGTTTTATCTTCTTTGCTGTGCTTATTGGCCATTCATATGTCTTCTTTTGAGACGTGTTTGTTCAAATCTTTTGTCTATCTTTAAATGGGGTTATTTTTCTTTTTACTGCTGAGTTATATGCGTTCTTTCTATACTGGTCCCTTGTCAGATATGTTTTGCAAGTATTTTCTGCGAGTGGATTTTTACAGAAATCTTGGGTATTGGATTTGCTACCAGGTGGGGCTTATGTGGGTGCAAGGCTGGAAGTTATGTGGACCACTGACTTTGGAGTTGCATGCTGCATGTCCCTCACAGGCCTGGTGTGAAGCACAAATGAGATAACACAGGGGAAAGTCCTTTGCAAAGTACAAGATAAGCGAAGATTTAACACTGACCCTTTGACCATGCGAAGAGGAAGATCCATTTCTCTGTCTTCTCCCCAGTAGTGCAGTCTCTCGAGAGCAGGAGACAGGAGAGAAAAAGCTACCCCTGGGCTGGAAACAGTCTCCCTTGTTAAGATCTGAGTGATTATAGTGCCTAAACCACAGTGCAAGCCTGGCATCACACCTCGGTTCAAATCCGGGCTCTATTTGAGCGCTTTTGGGCAAGCCTCCATTTCATGAAAACTGGAAATAATAAACACCTACCTCCCCAGGGTCACTGTGTCATCATTATTATTTGCAGAATGTCATGCTGAGAGGGCTGCACATGTTGTGCAGTCCTCACAATGACCTTTTGATGTAAGTCACATCACTTTTTTTTTTTTTCCTTAGGAAATTGTGGGTGAGTTATAAGACGCTCTTGGAGCGTCCAGGAGGCTGCGTTACAGACTCCCTCCTAGGAGTCCTGTCGGGGGAGTGTGGCTCTACGTGCCTGCGCCACAAGAGGCCACCAGGGGGCGCTCGCCTCCTCTTCAGGGCCGGTGCTGAGGCCGGGCGGTTCCCTGCCCCCGACTCTGCTCCAGCGTCCACACTGACCTCTTCGGCATTTTCCAATGCAGTGTAGTTTCCAGAAGGTCCCCATGTGGGGAGAGGGGGGCTAACAAGCCGGAGGACCCGACGTGGAAAGGCCAGGGAGGGCAGTGCTGGTCTCTGTCCCCTTAAAGACTTCCTTGGGGAAGGGGGCTCACGCAGGGCTGCGGGCGCAGGGGAGGGAGCCAAGTTGTGGAGCAGTTTTCTGTGCACCCTGGCCCCGCCCCTTCACACTCCCATTACCTCTCTGGACTTCAAGTCTTCCCCCTCATCCCACCTGCCCCTGGCCGGGGGGAGGCATAGCAACTCAGGGCTGAGGGCTGGGCCTGGCCAGGCATGCCCCTGGGTCTCCTGGCCTCCTCTGTCCCCACGGTGAGCAGTACCTGCGCTTGCTCTCCAGGGACACTTGGGCCTCCACCTGCCAGCCCCCCGCAGAGAGCTGGCTGGCGGGAGGGCGGGGGAGAGCTCCTCTGAGAGCCCTCCGGGTCACAGAATTGCCCTTGACTTGGTCCGGTTGCTTTCCCTTGGGACCTCATGGAAGGTGTCGGGGGTGGGCTCACAGACCCGGCCAGGGTCCTCTAAAGCAACCAAGCTCTCGATGGCCCGTTGATGCCTGACCAGCCCAGCCAGTTACTTGGTCATGGGGTGTGCGTGCCTGTGGTGGGCAGGGGGCCCCTTGTTCTGGAGACTTGCTGTCTAGGGAGGGAGACCCGGGGGGTATTCTTCATGGTCAACCAGCACCCAGATGGGCCACCAAGCTTCTCATAAGCCAGGTTCCTTCCTGTCTTCCAGAGACCATGTGATGGAGCCACAATTACTTTTGCCTCCTGAGCCCCTTAGCCATCCTACTGTTTGTGTCCTAGTCCCCTTGCCCACCTGTCCACTTGCTCAACTGCTCGGTAGCCATGGAAGTAGATGCACTTCTCCCCTCACTCATCCCTACCTCTGTCCACTTGTCCACTCCCTTGTCTGCTCACCCCCTCATCCAGCGAGTGTCTGAATAGCTCAGTTGCCAGCCCTGGTGCTGGGCACAGCCAGCAGGGAAGCTCTAAGTGATCCAGGGCAAAGCCTTTGGGGTCAGAGGGACTGGACATGAATCCTGACTGTACTGTTTCCAGGCCACATGGAAATGGGCACGTTTCTCAAATCTCTGAGCCTCAGTCTCCTGATCTGTAAAATGGGGACCCTGTGCACTTTCCTCCTCCCAGCCTGGGTGTAAAGATTGGCTTCAGGATTAATTAAAGTGCTTTAACCAGAGCCCAGGGAAGGGAGTTGCAGTCACTGGGCCTCTCAGTGGCCATGTCCTGGCCGTGGGGACACCACTTGGCCTGTTCCCCATGGCGGCCCCATCTGCCTCAGGATACACCTGGGACAGGTAGGGGCTCACCCCTACCTCTTGGCCAGGCCGTGCTCCCTGGGCAGGCGGCCCCCACACCCAGCCCTGAAACGGAGGGCGATAATCACCACCTTCCCACACACCCGGTCCTCTGGCTTCTGGCCCGCAGGGCACTCTGGGGTTGCATCAGTTAGCCAAGACACCTGGGAGAACCAGCCTGCTCCCTCCCCTTTTGCAGCCAAGGTCTCCAGGACGGCTGTGGAGGGTGGGGACAGGCCTAGAGCATCTGACCCCTGGAAGGATCATTTCCCCTCCCACCTGAGGCCTATACATGGCCAGGACCTGTCAGTCCCCACCCCATTCCGTTCCTTCCACAGGCCCAGTGGGACTGTTCCCTCCAGCTGCTCTGGGGGCTCCCTGGGGGCGGAAGGTGCTTCCTGACCTCAGAAAGGCTAGTCGAGCTAGAGGGTCAGCTGGGGCGGGCGAGGGGAGAGGGCAGGAACATGGTTGGGTGGGACTCTGGGTTAAGCGGGGGATCTCTTCCCTCTCCCCCAGACAGTTTAGCCAGGAGGCTGCACGGTACCTGGGGGAGCGTTGGATGCCAGCCTTGTCTGGGGGAAAATGTGTAGAACTGTGGCTGTGGACTTTGGAGTGGGTCAGACCAGAAGGCAAATTCTCCACTCGCCCTGGCACCTTGGGCAAGTCACTGGTCAAAATCTTACTGGTTTAAGAAATGCATGTGATGTGCTGAGCGTGTGCCCGGCACCGAGGAAGTGCCCTGCGGCTGGGGTGCTGCTGTGGGCGGGGGCCCAGCCTGGCCATTCAGGTCAGGCCAGCACCCCCACGGCAGCCTCTAGGAGCGATGCGATGGAGCCCTTTTGGGGCTCTGGGTGTCCTTTCCTTCCCTCTGCCAGTCCTCAGGGGACCTTTGTGGGGGCATTTCGTGCTGGGGAAAATCCTTCTGCACCCTGGATGGGGGTGCAGGTAGGGGTAGCGGCTAAGGAGCACGAAGCCCTCAGGCCCATGTTTCAGCCTGATTTACTGAATGGGTGTGTGGGTCAGGGGAGGGGTTATAGTCTAGAGATGGGCCCAGCTGTGGGACGTGTGGGACCCACGCTCCAGCTGCAGCTGCCCGCTGGGTTGGGGCCCTGGCTCTGGTCTCCTTGCCCCGGGCCACATTTTGCATAATCCCGCTCAGTTTTAAGCTCCTGAAGGACAGGGACTATTTGTGGTTTTTTGTTTGTTTGTTTTTTTGCGGTACGCGGCCTCTCACCGTTGTGGCCTCTCCAGTACACACAGGCTCCGGACGCGCAGGCTCAGCGGCCATGGCTCACGGGCCCAGCCGCTCCGCGGCATGTGGGATCCTCCCGGACCGGGGCACGAACCCGTGTCCCCTGCATCGGCAGGTGGACTCTCAACCACTGCGCCACCAGGGAAGCCCCTATTTGTGTTTTTTTTAACCTTTGCATCCTTGTTGCCGAGTAGGGTGATGGGTGTGACCGACTGAATGAGATGAATGAATGGACGCTAGATGGGCACGCAGTCAGGATAGGGTACGTGGACAGTGAATACTGCTTCCTGCTTGGGCACTGAAGAGCCCAGGTGGGCATCCCAGTGGCCCGTGCACGAGCTGCCCTGTGCCCCCCACCTGCCCTGAGGCGGGAGGGAGGCTGGCAGGCCTGGCACGTGCGGCCTTCTTGACCGAGGTCAGGGACTCCCTGTGTCCCGTTCCTTGGTCCCAGCACCCGCTTTCTGTTCTGGGGTTGGTGACTTCCTCAGAGAGGGAGCACCTTAAAGGTGGGGTCCCTGGTGTAGCATGGGGGCTTAACAAACGTTTGTGCATTGAGGTATCCACTTGCTGGGTGGGCCAGCAGCTCTGCCCACGACCATCATCTGGCTGGGGACAGCGCTCCTGACCTGGCCGGCCCACCAGGTTGCCCCAGGGCTGAGGCGCCTCACGGCCTCATGACTCAGTTGAGTAGGAAGGTTTGGGGCCCAGGAGTGCCCTGACCTGCGGTTGGCCGGGACCTGGAATTCCACTTGAGGAGGTGGCCTCTTCAGCCACGCTCCGGCCCAGACTGGAGCAGGGTGAGTAGGAGGCCACCTTGCCCACACCTGTGAACCTGTGCTGAGAAGAGGCTGGGCCACACCGGGGGGAGCCGGCATCCGCCCGCAGGGGCAGCCCTCCCCAACCCTGGGACGCAGGGCTGGGCTGGGGCCCTCTGGGGAGCGGGCCCGCGTGGCCAGGTTTCCACAGTGTGGACTCAGGCTGGGATCCAGTCCTGGATCTGCCACGGACAGGCTGTGAGCTTTGGGTGTTGCTTGTTTGCCCTGAGTCTGTCTGTTTCCTTGTCTGTATGATGGAGTTGCTTACATACAATGGAACAGTATTCAGCCATAAAAAGAAACTGAATACTGATCTGTGCTATAGTGTGTGTGAACCTTGAATACAGGCTATGTGACGGAAGCCAGGCACAAAGGTCTGGATACATGGAGCGTCCAGAATATGCAAATCTAGAGAGATGGAAAGTAGACTGGTGGTTTCCAGGGGCTGGGGAGGGGGAGGGGGAGCAACTGCTTCATGGATCTGAGTTTCTTTCTGGGCTGGTGAAAATGATTTGCAACTATGTATGGGTGGGAGTGCACACTGTGCATGTGCTAAATGCCACTGAATTGTTCACTTTAAAACGGTTCGTTTTCTGTTATGTGAATCTCACCTCAGTGAAAATTATGGGGCTTCTACTGACCCTGCTAGGCGGTCGGGAGGGGTGAGAGAGATGTGAGGTGGATGTGAGGCCCTGGCGGATGTCAGGAATGGAAGCTGCGTTACTCTGGCAGCCGCGACCCTTCCTCCTTCCAGTGCAGACTGTGGTCCAGTGCACAGGCCAAGGCGGAGATGAGGGCAGGCGGCTTAGGCTGGCGCCTCCTTTAGCCAGAGGTAAGGGGGACTTCTGTGGTTGCTCCACCAGCTGTGGGTCAAGGGTCCTGTGCTGCAGACCCAGCTTCTAGCCTTGGATTTGCTGGGCGGCTTTGGGCTGGGCCTTCAACCTCGGTCTGTTTCTTAATCTGCCCAGACCTGCCTCTTACCTGCCTTGGAAAGTGCATGTGTCCGCTGTGTCTGAGATGTCACCCCTGCCATAGCCCTGTACCTCGACCCCTGTCTTCTTCACAGTGCAGACCACGGCCAGGCAGAGTGTTAGGAATATCTTGGTGCTTGTGTTTATTGTCTATCTTCCACTCAGAATGCAAGTTCACAGCGGGGAGATACTCGATCTGGTTTGTCCATGATGGTATTTCCAGCACCCAGGGCCTGGCACAGAGTAGGTGCTTAATAAATGTCTGTTGAAGGAACAAATGCATGAGGTCCTACAGTACTAAGTGCTGTGAGGTCAGCGCTATCACCATCCCCACTTTGCAGATGAGGAAACTGAGGCTCTGGAACATGGAAGGGCCACTGTGGAGCTGGGATCTCCATCAGGCAGCCTGGCATCAGCGCCGTGGCTCGGACCCACCCTGCCCTAGGCTGCCTCCTGGCTCCGGAGCTCCTGGTCTGAGATGCAGCCTAGGGCCTGGAGCATTCTGCCCCCTCAGCCACCCAGCTCCTCCCGCCCCCAGGGCCTAGAGACCCCCCCGCTGGGGGTCCCACGCCCACTGCCATGAAGCCTTTTTCTTAGGCTCACAAGCACCCCAGCGCAGCTCCCTTTCCTGAGAACCTCTGTCATAAAGAAGGCGAGGCCCTGACCTGGCCTGTCTCTCCACCCCAGGCCTTCCTCGCCCAAGGGAACCTTGGTTACAAATATGAGGGTCACGCCTTGCATTTGTATTAGACACCTTTCATCTGGGGAGCGCCTGGCTGAGGGGAGGCGAATTAGCTGTGCTCTGGGAAGAGTAAGAGCTGCCATGCCAGCCCAGGCACTGGCTAACTAGGCATGGGGCTGGCCCTCTGGGGAGCGGTGGGTGTACCAGCCTCACGGCACGCCCCCTACATTTCCCTTTGCTGCAAGAACTCTTCACAAGGGTCCCTTCTGTCTTAATAATAAAAGCTATCTTTTATTGAGTGCTTACTATATGCCGAGGGCTTGCTAGTCCCCTCCTGTCTACTGAATGTACCCACCTGTGCCAAGTACTGGGGGCGATTGTGAAATGACAACACCAAGGCTCCCATTATCCAACCTCACTCCTTGGCGGCAGCGGGCCAGTGCTTCACGCATGACCTCACGTAATTCCTGAGAAGCCCTTGGCGTGGGGCGTCACGTGGAACAAGTGCTTGATAAGTGGTAGCTATCACTGTTCGCCTTCAGATCAACCTTATGAGGTAAGGTACAATGTTATCCTCATCTTCTCAGACGAGGAAGCTGAGGCTCAGAAAGGTTAAGCCACTTGCTGCAGAACACACAGTGAGTCAGGAGCAGAGCCAGTAACTGGAACTGGACTGGTTTGACTCTGAAGCTGCAATAGTTTTCCAGATGCTCTTCTCTCCCTCCCCCCAACCTGGAGGTGATTAGCCTCCAGGCCTGACCCTGTATAGCTGTGTGTGGGGTCACTGAGCAGAAGCCTTTTCACCCGTCCCTCCAGCAGTGCGCTGGTGGGCTAGGCTTGGACCTAAACACCTTGGAGATCATCTAATATGACTCATCCCCACCCCCATTTTTCAGATGAGAAAACTGCGGAGGGAAGTGACTGTGCAAGGCGACAGCCCTAATGGGCAGATGCCTCCTCACCGAAGCCTGAGGCACAGAGGCAGTGGGGTGGCTGGTGGTCACCTCACCCCCCTGCCATCAAACTGGCATCGATACCAAGTAACAAGCATCCTCACAACAGAGTTCCTGGCTTCCATTCGTCATCTTGCTCCCTCCCCTCTTCCCTGCCAGGAGCTGCCCCAGGGATATTTGTGTGGGATGCAGGTTCAGGCAGCTGGCTGGGAACTGAGACTGGGGTCAGGGATGGTGTCCTGCACCTACCTGCCCTGCAGGACAGTCTGGGGGCAGGCCTCACCCTTTGTAGCACACCTCACACGTCACTGTAGTGACTCCAGAGCAGACGCACAGTAGGTACTTAAAAATGCTCACGGAGAAACGGCTGTATCCTGGACCTGCAGTAGGGAGATGAAACATCCAGTGCACGGGTGGGCAGACGGTACGCCAGGTCTTCTCACCATTGCTCACCTGGATCCACCAAATGCGGCACTCCCTCAGGCCTTGGGAAGGAGCCTGGGCAGATCTGGTTCAGGAGCAACAAGTTCATGGGTCACGGGCACTTGACTGAAGTTCCCGCAGGGGGGACCCCATTCTCGGGCACTGTGGAGGGTGGCTAAGGGCTCAGTACCCAGGTTCCTCTGAATGTTACCCCTTCTGAAGAGGCAGGTCTTTGGGTACCAGATACATAGACCTGGGGACTCTGACCCTCTGCCTACCCACTCCCCCAATCCAGCTCTGTCCCTCCAGTCTCTGCATCTCCATCCACCGTCTACAGCTCTCACCTGCTCTACCTGCAGCCTCAGTCCCTCTCCCAGCCTCCCCTCTTCCCTCCTCCTTCCCACCTCAACTTAAGGGTTTCCTCAGAGAGGGAACACGAGCCACTTCATCCCAAATCTGAAATAGTTTTCCATGTATGTATATATATATATGTTCTTTGAGCACCTTATTCTTTTCCTTCATGGGAATTTGAAAACTTTTTCAAATGGAATCTTATATTTATTTATGAGATTATCTGTTTAAACAAATCTCTCTTCTCTGTTAGAGTGGGCCCCATGAGGGGGGGAACTTGGTGGCGGTCACTTCTGGTCCTCAGTGCCCAATGGGTGGATGACAGAATCCCCAGGACAGGATGAGCCACTGAGCCGGTGGTTCTATAAACGTAGTCCCAGCAGCAGCACCTGGGAACGTGTTAGAGAGGAAATGCAAATTTTCTGACTTTGGGTGTGGGACCCAGCAATCTGGGTCTGAACCAACTGGGCACCAGGATTCAGGTGCACACAAAAGTTTGAGAACCACCGGCAGAGGCAAATCCCCTGCTGTTGGGTCAGTGTCCACTGTGGCAAAGGGCCACCTGAGCCGCCTATAAAAGGCGCTGGGGGTGAGCAAGGCCACATCTTCAAAAGCAGCAAGGGGAAGGAAGCCCTTCTCTAAGGAGGGACGGCCGAGGGTGCGGACATTGCGCCATCACCGGGACCCCGACCCCGGCCCACCGTGCTGTTCGGCGGACTGGCCACTGGAGGGCAGTGCGACCACGTCCATCGCGTCCCTGCCCGGCTGCAGGCGGAGGCCTACCCGGGAGACAGCTGGGGCGGCTTCAGCCAGGAGACAAGAAAATAGAAAGGGATCGCGGCCCAGGCTGCGGCCTCGGCCCACGGGCCCCAGACGTTCTTAGAGGCCGAAGGGACCCCGCCGGCGCGCATCCGCGGCCCGGTATGTCCGAGGGGGCCTCCCTGCCTCGCTCCTCCAAGGCCCGGTCTCCTGCCTGGAAGGCTGGGAGTTTGGCTCGCCTGGGGCCTGGAAGGTTCGGAGGTCCCGGAGTGCAGGACGCGCAGGGGAGGAGATGCCGTCAAGCCGCCGAGGGCAGAGCGCCAGGGGCAGGGCTTTGACCGCCTCCCCAGAGGCAAAGGGCAGCCTCCCGCGTGACCCCCTCCGAAGTGCAAAACAAGGCGGCCATCTTGGCGGCGCCTTAACCCTCTCGTGGCCGGGGCCCCGGCCCAGCCAGGCCTGGGCAGGCTTGCGGTTGGAAGCTGCGATGCCACGGGGACGGCGAAGAATTTCCAAGAACTTGAAGAAAATCCTGGATCCTGGCAACTCCCTCGGGGGCGTTTGGAAACCCCATCCCGTTAGCATTAGGAGCCCGAGCGCCTTTGTAAGTGAATTGGACTTGTTCCAGTCACTCCCTGTTTTCTTCTTGCCCCGTATTCCAAAAGAGAAAGCCAGAGGCCGCAAACAGGCAGCAAACGGCGCTCCTGGTGGCCATCAGGTGTTTGGGGCTAGCAGAACGTCTGGAGCCCGGACGAGCGTGGATCCAAGTGTCGTATCTTGTTGCTTACAGCATAGAGGGCAGCTTCTTCACAGCCAGGCCAAGGACTGGCAGCCTGGAGCTGACTCCAAGTGGCCGCCTCCTTTCAGCCCCTCTCCACCGTGAGGACTTTAGCTGCCGTTCTGAATGCCATCTGAGGAACCATAAGCCCTCCAGGCCCCACCATTCCTGTGGTCTCATATCTGATGTGGCTCACACATTGATACTGCCTCTCTGTCATTTGGGTACTTTTCAGCTTCTAGAATACACTTTCTTCTTAATATCATCAGCCCTTCGAGGTGCAGCTTGAATATAAGCTTCACCGGGAAGCCTTCCTCCAGTTCTACACCCTTCGTTTCCAGCAGAGCCCGTCATTTCCCTCCCTGCCCACCGGAAGCTCCCTTGGTCTCTGCTGTAGGATGTCCTGTTTTCCTCTCTGCATCCCCCGCCACTGAATCGTGGGCACCGTGAAGGTAGGGACTGTGTGACGGTGGTCTATGGCGTCCCCCTTGGTGCCTCGCACATGTAGGTCATTCAGGAAAGGGCTGCCGCAGGAGCGTCATGAAATTATTGAATGGGTTTTGGTGTTGTAAACAGATTTCCCAAACACTTTGAACCTTGAGCAAAGGAACATGTAATGGTGTTTTCTTAAGCCCTGTAATGGAGTCCTTTTGTGTGTTTAATTGCTTTGTTATTTTTGCTGGAAACGTCAGGGTGCCATGGGAACAAAAAACATGGGTCCTTAGCTTGACCAAGAGGACTAACCACTGAGCCCCAAGTGTTCTCATTGCTTCCTCTGTGTGGCCTTGGGGTCGGAGCCTGTGACATGGGATGGCAGGCAGCAGGGCAGGCCCCAAGGACCAGCAAAGGAAGGTCTATGTCTCTGGCTGGGCTTGAGGTCATGATTTCAGGCTGAGATCTCAGGATGAAGCAGAAAAGAAAGCGCCTTGAGAGTCTCGGAGAAGGTGGAAGCTAAAGGAAGAATCCTTTCTTTTTCCTTTTAAAAGAAAAAGCCAAAAGTGCCTCATGAAGGACTGCAGAAAACCCCTTTCATGCCTCACCCACAGATGATTTGCTGAACGCTCATTAAGGGGAAAACAAAGAGGTGGTTTTGTTTATTTATTTAAGAGGAAAAATAAATGAGCTGTGACAAAACAATTTGAAACCAGGCCCCTCCGAGACCTGGGCTTTCACTTCCTTGATGGGAAGTAAAACAGAGAATCGAATCCCCCTCCAAATAAAAGTGAAGTTAATAATCAGACAGCTCAGCCCTGGCCACATCCTGTGTCAGCTCCCTCCCTCCCTTGGCTCACTGTTTATAGCTGCAGAGCCCAGAGTCGACTTAACTCTTTCCTCCCCATCCCTCTCCATCCCGGGGAAGCCCAGCCCTGCTCTGAGGCCGGCAGGCTCCTCATACCCTCTGGTGCAGGCCTCGCCTCTGCAAGGCTGGCTCTCCCCGTTCCGCACAGGGCGGCCAGCCTGCCTCTCGGCCTCTGGCTGGTGAGTTTAAGGAGCCCAGCTTAGATTGGAGTGCTGTCTTCTGCTTGTCCTGCACAAAACCCAAAGTGGGCACAGGAGGGCTGCACTGGGTACCTGCTTACCTCTCCACTGCTCCAGGGAAACACTAGCTAAACCCACTCCCACTCCAGACGCAGGGCCTGTGCTCCAGGCAGCCTCCACAGCCTGGTGGTGTCCTTGAACTGAGTTCTGAGGGAAAGAAGCACAGACCTTTGGGGCTTTGGGCCTGTGCTGAGAGCAGTACTATGTATGTCTCTGAGCTGCTTTCTGAGAACTTCATGCTCTCTTCAAATGCCTTCCCATATTGTAACCAGCCATTGTTATTGTTGGAAGCAGTGATCCTAGAGAGTCATTGTTATCCTCTTTTTTAAAAAATTTATTTATTCCTGGCTGCGTGGGGTCTTAGTAACTGCGCGCACGCTTTCTCTTGTGGCGAGCGGGGGCTACTCTTCGCTGCAGTGCACGGGCTTCTCATTGGGGTGGCTTCTCTTGTTGCGGAGCACAGGCTCTAGGCGCTCAGGCTCAGTAGTTGTGGCTCGCAGGCTCTAGAGCGCCGGCTCAGTAGTTGTGGCGTAAGGGCTTAGTTGCTCCGTGGCATGTGGGATCTTCCTGGACCAGGCCTTGAACTTGTGTCCCCTGCATTGGCAGGCAGATTCTTAACCACTGCGCCACCAGGGAAGCCCTGTTATCCTCTTTTTACAGAGCAGGAAACTGAGGCACAGAGGGTTAAGTACCTTGCCCATTATTGCAGAGCTGAGATTTGAATCCAGGCATTGTAGCTCCAACGGTCTTGCAACAGAGACTGCTCTCTTCTGTGGAGCCAGGGGGCTTTCCGAGAACTTAGAATAATCCTGTGAATGCATTTCAAAGATCCCAAAGCCTAAGGACCTTTCGAGAACTTTCGAACTTTGTCTTGGGCTCTCCTCCTTTCTGTTTCTTTCCGGGGTGAAGGCACAGAGAACATGGGGTGGGGTCCAGTGGACAGTGGAACGAGAGAATGTGGAGCAACTTAGGATGGGACAGACCTTTCATTCGCTTGGCAGGAGGTTCTAGAGCGAGGATCCAAAGACTTGGCGTGGCCGTTCTCTCAGCCACCGGTCTACTTTCTGCCTTTACTGCCTCCCTCAGCCCTGCCAGCCCTGTAGCCTGTGGGTCCCTCCCCTGGTCACACACACCCTCTTCTGGCTGAAGCTGGTCTTGCAGGAAGCCACTCACCAGTTGCCTGAGGCAAGTGGCAAAGACTTCTGAACTGGCGGCGTGGGCCATCTGCCTCTCTGGGATGCCTCCCTCTGCATGCCCTGGCTACTGAGGTTTGTCTTGGAAGTCATCTGTTGCCAGGTCGTCTTTGGTGGGTCCCTCGGATCCCTGGAGGGTGTGTTGTGCTGCCCCCTGGTGTCTGGAGGCTGTCCTGCCCGCTCAGCTGCTTAGAGCTCCAGAAGCTCCCTGTCAGGGTGCTGCTGAGCAGGCCTGCTGTCTGTCTGTCTGTGCGCCCCAGACCCCTGGCCCCCATCTTTGGGAGTGAGCTGATCTGCGGAAGATCTGCTTTCTTAGGATGCATTTCTCCATTCAGAGCCATAGCCCAGACTGGGCAGAGCCTATTCCTCCTTTTCAGACTCATTCTTCATCTAGAGAGAAAACTCTGGGGGCTTCACTCCTGTTCTTCTCAGAGCAGGGGTGGCGCCTCTGGGGAGGGAAGGGCACAGCAGTGGCTTCTTTGTGATACCCAAAGGGGCCGACACTCAGCAGGTTGCCTGGCCCAGAGAGGTCTCAGAGAACGCGTGCTTTGACTCCTATTGAATTTAGATGTTTAGGTGAAGCATCTGCATATCAAACAGCGCCCAAGCTGGGGTGGCTCCACCGCGGTCAGACATTTGCCAAACACGCCTCAAGTCAGACCCAGCCTTTATCAGTGCTTACAGTGCTAGGGCACTTTAGGACCATTAATCTCATTTACCCCACGCTCTGGGAAATGGGGTACATGTGATTCTCCCCACTTTACCAGATGAAGAAAGTGAGGTTAGAATACCTGCCCACTCTGTTATAGTGGCTGTCTGCTAGAAAAAAAAAAAGTTCATTGTGGTTTAAAATACATTGAAACCAATTAAATAATTTTCACTGAGTTCAAAAGCAGTGCAAATGGACAGCAGTCCCTCTGAATGTTTTTTCTCGGCCTGGGAGGCCCTGAGGGGCAGGATGGCATTCTTGGTCCTCAGCGTGTGCAAGGAGGAGGCTTTGGGGCACTTTCCCGATCCCGGAGTGGTGGTCTCCCTGTCTGTTCTCCAGCCCTTCCCAGCTCCTGGCAGGTCTCCCCACAGCCTCACCTCTTGTCCAAGAGCACATGTCCTTGGGAAGTAAATATCGTGTTGCAAGAACCAATAAGAGGAGAATCCCTGAGTTAACATTGTTTTTTCAGCTTTTATGAACTTAAAACATTATGCAAAATTTCAAACATATACAGAAGGTGACATACCCGTCACCAACATCACCAACTCTGGCCAAGTTTGTCCATTTACATCACCATCTGCCTCCCCACGTCCCATATAATTTTAAAGTAAGTCCAGTGTATCAGGTCATATCACTTCATCTATCAGTATTTCAGTAAAAAAAACCCCAAAAACTCATTACACTTACCCACATTGTTCTTATTTCACCTAAAAATTAATAATACCACCTAAATATTACTAAGATTCATTTGCTGTTCACATTTCCAGAACATTTTTTGAACTCTTTGCCTTTCTACTTAAAGAAAAAAAAATTGGCCCTGAAATAAGAATTTCTCAGTATTTGGTCATATCCTTACAATAGCTCCTAAAGGGACCGATTTCTGAATCTGGGCAAGAATGGCCAGTTACCGATTCTCTGAGGCCAGCGATCGTTTTTAAGCTCACCCCGCTACAGCCCTCCGCTTGGCCGGGGCCGTGCACATAGTGGGGGCCACGTCAGTGTGAGCGGAGTCTCACGTAAGGATGAACACAGGGAGGGTGGGGATGCAGCACGTTGCGCTAATGCGGAAGGACTGGAGAGCAGCCCCCTGTGTCCTCCCACCCACGGTCTGAGTGGCTGTCCTTGGCTCTCCGTGCAGTGGTCCACCCGCCAGCTGCCTGGGCCTCCTAGGGGACCCTCTTCTCTCTCTTGCTTGGGATACTTGACTCTTTTCCAGTGACTCCGTGGAGCCCCACTTTGTGGGGCCTCCAGCTGTCTTGGTATTGCCAATTTGCTGCTTAACGTACAGCAGCAGTTGACAGGGTGGTTCACGGAGTGGGCTGCTCACTCGTGCCAAGCGCTTTGCTCATCTGTCCTCACGGCAGCCCCAGGAGGTGGGTATTGCTGTCACTGCCATTTCACAACACACAAGACTAGCAGAGGGCAGGTACGTGCCTTGCTGGCCTAGGAAGGGGCAGTGCTAGGATTTGAAGGGGGTCACTCTGAACATCGGGTGCTCTCCACTGCAGCACATTGGTTGTCAAACTTTAAGATTCGTTTAGCAAAATGCCAGGCAACTTGGCCTAGGACCAGGCACCTACCCTCTTGAGGACAAATCTCGACAAGTTAGGATCTGCAGTTACCATGCACTTTTCCCTGCAATATTCCCATCTTCCAGAACAGATAGAGCATCACTTATTATTACACACGCCCTTATTAGGAGATTAGCTCAGTTGAATGGAATACATTTTAGGTCACACAGCCTCTAATTTCTTGCTTTGTCTTTTTTTATGGTTAAATAATAGTTTGAGTCATAGGTTACATGACGGTGACAGGTTTGAAGGTTAGGAGGGATGGGAAGAAACTGGGTTGCGTATCTAAGGCCACAACCTAGATATTATCCTTTCTGTACATTTTGTCACATCTCTCAGTTGTTGATACTTGGAAAAATGTGACTTTCGGAATGTACAGAATCAGGGGCAAATGTACCTGAGAATTCTCGGAGGGAGAAGGGCTGGTGTGGGCACAGTTTTCTCTACCTCAGTCAGTCAGAGTTCAGCCCGTGTGGCTTCCCTTGGCCGAACTTTGGAGGAGCCGTCTCAGGTGGCCTGGTGAGGCTCGACCCCTGTCCACGAGGAGCCTCCCTCACCCGCCGCGGACAGCCTGGGTGCTAAACTATATAAGTTCACTCGCATTTTATTTTTTATTATTTTTTTGCGGTACGCGGGCCTCTCACTGTTGTGGCCCCTCCCGTTGCGGAGCACAGGCCCCGGACGCGCAGGCTCAGCGGCCATGGCTCACGGGCCCAGCCGCTCCGCAGCACGTGGGATCCTCCCGGACCGGGGCACGAACCCGTGTCCCCTGCATCGGCAGGCGGACTCTCAACCACTGCGCCACCAGGGAAGCCCCTTCCTTTACTTCTTGATTTTGCCTTGGTTTGTTTCAGCTTTCTCCCAACTCCTGCTGCCCTAGAGAAATGGAAGAGTAGGTAGAGGTGGGAAATGGAAAAACCAAAGCAGACACAGAGGAGAGAGGCATTGGCGGACTCAAAGAAGAAAGAGAAGCAACAGAAGGCAGAATCAAGAGGCCAGACAGACAAAAGGAGAGGAACCAGTGTCTTCTGTAAGTGTTCATGGGGGTTTATGGACACTAAGCAGTAAAGGCAAACTTCCAGAAGTTGTTTGCCCACCATGGCAATGAGAAGACTGTGGCTATCATTAGGTCCCCTTCAGAATGTCTGGAGGTGAATTTAAATCATCAACATTGTTTCCAAAAGTTGCATTTGCTGGGACTCCTCTAGTTTTGCCTAGAGTTGGGTATACCAGTCTTCCATGAACCCCTGCTGTTCCAGGAACCGTGTGTCTGTGGATTAGGTTAGCCCTGGTCCTCAGAGAGCTACCTGGAAGATGCAAAGCTGATGACCCAGCTCCATCACACCTAACGCTTCTGCTCAGATTCTCCAGGGAGCCCTCCAGAGGCAGCGTGATGGAAGCCACCAGGTTCTGCAGTGAACTAGACTGGTTTGGGGCCTTGCCCCAGGAAGATCAGCCCTCACTCTGCAAAAGACCAATGGTGGGGGTGAGTTGGGAGAATTGTAGGAAAAACAAGGGCAAGAAGGAAAGCTTGCTTTTCTGGGACTGTCCTTGCTCAGTGTTTGGAAGAGTCTGAAATCCACAAAAAGCAGTAAGGCTCACAACAGTCCTGACTGTGGCTGGTTGAGGGTCAGAGCAGTTGCTTTAAATTCATGGCTGCCTCTTTTTCTCTCCTGGGTCTCTATTTTTTTTTTTTTTTTTTTCTGGTGTTGTTTGCTTTCACGTACTTCTTTTTTTTCAGAGTATTCATATCTTCCCCCCTCTTCTTTTTCATTCTCAATTCTCCTTCCCACCCCACTCTGCCTTCTTAGCATAATTTTTCTTTTCTTTTGGCTTTCCTTGTTCTACATCTGGATTCCCGGATGGTTTATTTTGTCTCTTTCCTGAAATTTCCCTCCTCTCCCATTTCTTATAGTTTGTTGTTGTTGTTGTTCCTTTTCCTTCGGCTTCAGTTCTGTCCACTAAAGTTTTCCTTGGGCCACACAGGCTTTTAATTCTTGTTCATCTGTTTAAGCAGTGCTGGCAAGAAGCAGGCCACAGCCGGCAGGCAGAGCCACGGTGGCAGAAGAGGACCCGGGCATCTGAAGATTCTCCCCCAGCCCCGGGGTCCTTGGAAGAGGGGCTTCCTTCTGGAGAGTGGGCTGGGACAGTGCTGTTCTCCCTCTGTGCGGCTTGACGTCGTCTGCCAGGCCTGGGCTGAAGGTTGGGGGCAGATGGTGTTTCCTCCACGGTGTGTGGGCCTGGGCCCCATTGCTCAGGGAGGCGATGGAATCAGCCCTTCTCGGTGGACAGGTGGAGGACTCATCAGGTTCCACCCAGAAAGGCTGAGGCTCAGGGGAGGTGCCCCATGGGGAATGTATCACTTGCCAAGCTCTGTGCTGTAGGTGGGAGGCCTTGCAGCATGGGGGCTGCCTCTGGGGGAAGTCTGGGGATCCTTTTTGATCCTCGGTCTCTGGCCGAAGCCAGCCTGGGCATCTGGAGCTGTCTGCTGGGGAGACTGAGGCAGTTTTCCAGTGGAAGGTCCTTCCTTCCCAACAGCCCCCACCCCTGGCCAGTGGGCGTTTTGAGGGCCCAGGAAGAATGCAAGAAGAGGCTGGTAGCTGCGAGGTGTCTCAAAGGCTCTTGGCCACTGGGGGCGGCACAGACCCCATCTGCGGGAGGCCCTGAGGGTCAGGTCTGGTGCCGATAGAAGCAGGTGGTACTTCCTGACGGGTGCGGTGGCGGAGAAATCCTAGAAGTTGCAGCCACACCCCTCCTTGTCTGGCGTGGCGTGGGAGGCGGTGGAAGCAGCCTGGCCCTGCTGCCCAGCTGTCTGAGGCAAATCAACTGCAGTCCATCTGGCTATCCTCCGCGGCCCAGGCTGGCTTCCCACCCTGGGCCGTCAATGCCATTGGGTGCTGGCTGAGTCCTTAGCGGGCCCAGCCGAGGGGCGGATGTGTCACTGCTCCGCCAGGGGCACACCTGCAGCTGAGTTGCACCCTGGGGTGGAGGGGCCCAAGAGCGCCAGGTGGACGCCCATTGGGCTGCGCTGCCTTTGCCCAGGCCTTGAGGTGATGGTGGCCACGTGCTTCTCTGGAAGCACCATCAAGTTCCCCTTGCCTTCTCCACACCCTGCCACCTGGCTGGGTCCCGTCCACTTCCTCCTCCTTCATCCACGCACAGCCTTCGGGGCCACTTTACAAAGGACTGTTGATTATATCAAAGCTTTGCTTATTTTATATTTTGCTTATCATTTCCTTGTGTTTTCTAAGCCTCTAGTCCTAGAGTCCAACTCTTGGGTCTAGCACCCCTCAAGACCCTAGAACCAGAGCCCCAGGAGCCCCCAGGCCCTGATTCCTGGGCCCCGTAGAATTGGTTTATCTCTGGTTCCAGGCAGAGCCTCCCTCCTTCCCCACGTAGAGGGCCAACCTAGACAGGAGGGATGATTAGGGGATAGATGATGGATTTTCTTCTAAGTGCTCCCCTCAATTCTAGAGGAGAGCTGGGGGCGAGGACCCGGCCTCTCTGATGTAGGATTAGGATCCGGCAGCCTCTTGCCCTTCCCAGCGGAGCCCAAAGCACGCGCTCCTTCAGTCTGCGGTCTCAGTGCCGCCTCGTTCCTGCCACCTCTCTCTGCCTTCCCCCTTCGCACGCACCACGCTGTATAAATATTTACACCCCCGGGCTGGCAGGAATCTTTCTCCAGCTGCTTCCCTGGTCTCTGGGAGAGCTTGTTCTCTTACTCAACAGCTGCAGCAGATCTGGTTGCCTTTGGTCAGACAAGGGCAGGCCCTGGTTTGGGGGCCCGCGGTCCCGCTCTGGGGTGGAGGGTGCAGTTGGCGGGAGAAACTCAACTCTAAAGAGGTCACGGGGTGATGGCAAAGACCCATGCTCTCCTCTGCTGGCTGCCTGTGCGGCGACCCTCCGAGAGTTGTCTGATCCCTGCTCCGGCTGGGACGGTGGGTCCTGCTTCTGAAAGGGACAGCTCCTCAGGGTGGGGTCTGCGCCTCTCTGGGCTGGGTTTTGCTGCATAGGGCTGGAGGATACTTTCAAAGCCAGCTGGCTGGTGCTAGGACAAAATAGGAACTTAGTGTACCCGCGGGCACTTTACAGTTTACAAGTACGTGCTATACCCTCGATCCTCCCTGAAGCAGATCTCCCGGTTTAGAGCTGGACAATCTTCATATTGGGCTTCTTCTCCCCAGCTCCTGCCCCGGGCCATCCTCCCTCCCACCAACCTACCCGGGGGCTGGGGAGTGGAGAGGATAGATGCCTCTTTCCCCATCTTCCTTGGCGGACCCGGGAAGTGGGAGTTTGCCAAAGAATCAAGCTGCCATTTGTTGGGTTCCCACCGGCCTGGCACTGTGTGAGGTGCTTCCCCATATTCTCATGTAATTATTCAAGTCTTAAGCCCAGCAGATTTTTTAGCTTCCTTGTGTGTGTTTCCTCTTCCTGCCCTCAAGACAGCTGTGGCCGCGTAGCAGTGAGCTCCCAGACCCAGGGCCCTGCCTTCTCTGGTGCTTTCGGGTTCCGTGGAACCTTCAGGGGCCAGCTGGTAGACACTAGTCTCACCTAACCTGCAGTGGGTGCAGGTCACCTGCTGCTGCCTCCTCTCCCGTGCCTCAGTTTCTCCCATGTCTGTGGGAGGTAATTAACCTGTGCTCCATAGATAATTCTAAATGCAGTGCAGGGACAGGGTGGTGTCGTTTAACTCCTTTTTCTGTGTGGGGTGTTGTGACAGAAGAGAGTGTTCAGGTATCAGGTACTATGAGGCTTGTGTGTTTGGTGCTTGGGAAGCCTGAGGGGAAGGAAGACAGGGATAAAAAGGCCTGGATTTCACCAGGTAGTGGAGCCACTGGGGGTGCAAATGGGTGGGCGGGTCCTGATGGGGGCCCGGGACAGAAGCCCCAGTCTCTTCCTACACTCATACTTGTGCGAGAAAGTAGACACGTAGATTCAATCTGTCTCTCTCTCTGAGCTCAGACTCTTTCTGGGCCTGGGAGGAAGGCTGCTGTCAAAAAGTAAAAGGCCTGAAAAAAAAAAAAAAAGTAAAAGGCCTGGCCCAGTGCTTGGTGCTCAGTGGGTAGAGGGCCATCCCAAGGTGAGGCAGGGGAGGGGTAGGCTGGGTCTGGCCTGCCAGGGAATGTATAGAGAGGAAGGTAGGAAACCACAGCTCAGAGACGTGCTGCTGGGAGATATTCCTGTTGCTGCCTGCCTCCCCACCCCCCAAAAGGTAAAAGAAAACCCAAATAAAAGTCTGACCCGGCAGATATTAATACTCCAGAGCCAGGGCTGGTGTGCAAGCAGCCACCCCCCGCTTCCCCCTTCTGTTTCTATAAGCGGCTGAAATAAATTTAGCGAAACAACCCCACCCGTCTGAGGGCCTAAGATTTCAGAACAGTGGGACTCTTTACCCTGAAAGCCCCTGTTTTTCAGAGCTGAGAGCTTTTTGTTTAAATTCCCTTTGAGAATGGAATGCTCTTGATCTAAAATAATTATTTTACAGCAGTCATCTATTCCTCATAGATAAATGCTTTGACACAGTATGGCTTGCTAGAAAGCCGATCTACAGATGCTGTACAGCTTAAAATAGTCAACTCTATGGGGCCACTGCCCAGTTGGACCCGTTTGGATATTTATTGTAACATTATTCTTTGCGATGTCTGTGTGTGTTCAGCTAGTCCCCTCTGTTGTCTGTCACAGGACAGTGGTTATTGCTGGCTAAGTTGCCAAAGTAGAGAATTACTTATTTAGGGCCTACTGTGTGCTAGGCACTGTGCCGGTCGAGTTGAGAGCAGAAAGAGCCTGCTCCTGGAGCAGACATGCTGGGGGGGAAGAGAGATGTCGAAAAGTAAAATGACTACAAGAAACTGGCAACTAATATCGTACTTAATAGTGAAAGATCGAATGCTTTCCCTTAAGATTGGGGTCAAGGTGAGCGTGTCCAATCTCACCACACCTATTTAACATCATAGGGGAAGTCCTAGAGAGGGCAATATGGCAAGAAAAGAAATATAATGCATATGATTGGAAAGGAAGAAGTCAAACCATTCCTATTCACAGACAACATGATTTTCTATAGTAAAAAAATAAAAAAACAAAACAAAGCTCAAGGAATCTACCAAAAAACCTTCTTAAAACTAAAGTGACTTTTATAAGATCACAGGATGCAAGGTCAATACACAAAAATCAATTGTATTTTTATAAACTAATAATGAGAAACTGAAAACTGAAATAAAAAATTAAAATACAGTTGGCCCGTGAACAACACTGGTTTGAACTGCACAGGTCCACTTATTTTTTTGCAGTAGTAAATACAACAGTACCACGTGATCCGAGGTTGGTTGACTCTGCAGATGCAGAAACATGGATATGAGGAACTGCTCATATTCCAGAGGGCCAACTATAAGTTATACGTGGATTTTTGACTGTGAGGAATGTTGGTGCCCCTGGCCCCTGCATTGTTCAAGGCCCAACTCTAGTTCCAAAAAAAAAAGGGAAATATTAGGTATAAATCTAACAAAATGTATATAAGATCTGTGTGCTAAAAACTACAAAGCACTGATTAAAGAAATCAGAGAAGACCTAAATAAATAGACATATCATGTTCACGGATTAAAAGACACAATAGTAAAGAAGTAAATATGTACTTCTTCCTGAATTGATCTATGGACTTAATGCAATTCCAATAAAAACCCCAGTAGGATTTTTTTGTGGTTATAGACAAGCTGAATCTGAAATTTATATGAAAAGGCAAAAGAACTAGAATAGCTAAAACAATTTTGAACATTAAGAATAAAGTTGGAGGAATTATACCACCTGATTTTAAGACTTACTGTAAAATTATAATAATCAAGACAGTGTGGTATTGGCGAAGGAATGGACACACAGATCAACAGAAGAGAATAAAGAGACTCATACAAATATGGCCAACTGAATTTTGGATAGGTACAAAAGCAATTCAATAGAAAAATGGTACTCTTTTCAATAAACAGTGTTGGGATTAGACTTCCATAGGCAAAAAAAATTTAACTTCAACCTAAACCATGTTATATAAAAACTAACTCCAAATGAATCTAACATAAAACTATAGAAAATCTTAATGACCTAAGGTTAGGCAAGGAGTCCTTAGATGTGTCACCAAAAGCATGATGCATAAAAGATAAAACTGATAAGTTAGACCTCATCAAAATTTAAAAACTTTTGCTCTGTGAAAGATACTTTGTTCAGAGAACGAGAAGATAAGGATAAGACTGGAGAAAATATTTGCAAACCACTTATTCAACAAGAGCCTGTATCCAGAATATATAAAGAACTCTCAAAACTCAACACTAAGAAAACAAACAACCCCATTAAAAAGTGGGCAAAAGACTTGAACAGACATTTAACCAAAGAGGACATACAGGTGGCAAATAAGCACATGAAAAGAGTTGTTCAATATCATTACCTGTTAGACAAATGCAAATGAAAACCACAATGAGATACCACTACACACCTGTTAGAGTGGATAAAAGAAAAATTACTGACAATTAGAAGTGCTGCTAAGGATTCAGAGCAACTGGAGACTCTCATATATGGTTGTGGGAGATGCAAAATGGTATATCCACTCTCAAATAAGGTTTGGCAGTTTTAAAAAAAATAAACCTTAACATGCACTTAGCATATGACCGAGCAATCCCATTCCTACTTATTTAATAAGAACTTACGTTCACACAGAAATCTATACACAAGTGTTTACTGCAGCTCTATTCACAATGGCCAAAAACAGGAACTAATCCAGTGACCCTTAACAGGTGAATAAACAAATGGTGGTATACCCATACAGTGAAATACTGTTCCTCAATTAAAAGGAATGAACTATTGATACATGCAACTGCATGGATAAATCTCAAAGGCATTATGCTCTGTGAAATCATGTAGACTGTATGAGTTCAGTTATACGGCATTCTGGAAAAGACAAAATGACAGTATAGGGAACAGATCAGTGGTCTGCCAGAGTAAGGGATGGGAGGGTCTGACCACAAAGGGAGAGTGTAAGGGAGTTGTTTTTTTTTTTTGGCGGGGGGTGGTGATAGAAGTGTTCTGTTTCCTGATTGAAGTGGTGGTTACATAAATCTATTCACATGTTTAAATTCATAGAACTGTACACCAAATAAAGGTCAATTTTACTGTTTGTTAAATAGTTTAAAAAAAACTCACAAATTGAAATAACTACTTTGAAGGAAATGAAGATTCCATGAAGACAGAAGAGAGAAGACAGATACCTTGCCTTGATGGGGGGAGGGGCGCCAAGAATGGTTGAGGAAGTGATGCTTGAGCTGGGTACTAAAGAATGATTTAGAATTTACTTGGGCCAAAGGAAGGTCAATCAGATAGAAGAAACAGGCATGTGTCAAGGCCCTGGGGCAGGAGGAAGGATGGTTCATTTTCATCTGAAACTGACTAGAGCACAAGGAGTACCTTGGAGGGGTGGGAGAGATGGTGGTGGGGAGGGGAAGGGGTATGAAAGTCAAGAGTGGAGCAGTAAAAGAGTCTGATTATGCTAGACTAAGGGTTTGGTTTTTATTCTAAAAGGGATGGGTAGCAAAGGGTTTTAGGCAATTGTAATACAATTTGTAATACAAGATCCAGGTTTTGAAAAAAAATTACTTGGGCTGCCGAAAAGAGGGGGTTTTGGGGGCACACAGGAATCTTGGAAAGAACATCTAAAATAGGGTTTCTCAGTCTTGGTACTATTGACATTTTGGGCCAGATAATTTTCTGTAGTGGTGAGGGGGTGTGGGGGCTTGGCCTCTGCATTGCACGACGTTTAGCAGCATCCCGGGTCTCTACCTTCTAGATGCCAATAGCACTGACCTTTTCTCCTCCAGTTGTGACAGCCAAAAATGTCTCTAGACGTTGCCAAATGTTCACTGGGGTGCAAATCACCCCCGGGGGAGGACCACTGCTCTAAAACAACCAAATCCAGTGCTTCTGGCTTCATAGTAGAGTCATCTAGGGAGCTTAGAAAATACAAATGCTGGGCCTCACCTCAGACCAACTGAAGCAGAATGTTTGGAGGTGGGGTGGGGCCTGGCACCTGGCACCTGCATAATTTTGAAAGCTCCCCAGATAATTCTGCTCAGAGTGACGTTTGAGCAGCACCAGCCTAGTCCACCCTTTCCATGTATATCTCAGAACACTGAAGCCCAGACTACAGACATGACCCACTGAACTGGAGGCAGAGTAGCTCCAGAATCCTACTGCTAACTCCTAGACCAGTGCTCATTCCAGGGCCTCTTAGCATGTGCGCAGAACATGCCCTGGGCAAACGGTGGAAGCCCAGCCTCCTTGAGTTACTGGCTCTGGCCCTCTGAACATCCCAGTGTTAAGGCTGCCATCCCCCCTTCCTGCAGAACCCAAGCCCTCCCTTCCTGCCACCCCTGGAACTTCTGCCAGTTCCTTCTTCTACTCCTGCTGCTAGATTCATGGTGACCAAAGTGTCCAAATGGGCTCAACGGCAAGGGTTCAGTGCAAATCGAAAAAATTTACTGACCACCTACGCAGTTCTACTCATGAGTTCCAGGTAATATAGAAGCCCGGGCCCTGAGGAGTTCAAAGTCCAGTGGGGAGTAAACAGGTATTTTCCATAAAATGCTGCAGGCTGCAAGGCACCACTGGGCGAGAGGCACTTTGCCTGCTGGGAAGCTGCCTGAAGCCCCAGCAAAAGGAAGCCCCAGGGAGGGGTGTGCAGCAACTGCTAGCAGCTTGGAGTGGCTGGGGACAAATGGCTCTCTGAGGTAAGCACAGTCTGGAAAGGGCTTCACCTTCCTGACCGTCCCAGAGGTGAAGTGACTTGCTCGAGGTTGTGCAACTGGTAACCAGCCGGCAGAGTTGGGCTTCCCATCAAAGTCTAGGTGGCTCAAAGCTCATGCGCTATCCTGTGTCTCTAGGCAGGCCCAGGCAAGGAAGGCAGGGTGGGGTGGGGTGAAGCTGTGGGCTAGTCTGGGAACTTAATGGAATAGTGGGACATCTCTGTGAGGAAAGTGTTAAAACAATGGACGTAAGAAGGAGGGTTTAGGCATCTCACTGCCAGGCAATGGGAGCCCCCGGGGCCGTGCTAGCCCTGGGGCTGGACTCTCAGTCCCAGCAGGAGGCGGTGGGCTCCCGGAGCTGTACCCCAGAAGCTCCTGACACTGTGCAGAGCCGCATTTACAGCAGACCTCAGCTGCCCTCTCTGGAAGCCTGTGCCTGGTTTGGAGGCTACTGGCAGCTGAGCCACGCCCACTAAGCACTATGATAGGGGCTTGAGGATATTGAGAGAAAGAAGGGTCTGGCTTTTACTGGATATCAACAGGCCCCAGTGATCTAGTTTTCAGAAATATCTGTGACAACAATCAGGTGTTTTTCAGTTGGGCAGCAGATCCCCATCACCTCATCCTGACTCACCTTGCTCTTCCCCAGGCTCTGGGCCAGTGCCCTCTCCCCCTTTCCAGGCCTCGGGGCCTGCCTCGTCCAGAGCTGGGTCTGGGGGTCACAGAGTGACCGGATGAAAGCTGTCAGGTGACCATTTCATGGACCTCTATACTGAAGAATCCTTTTGCAAAGTGAATATTCCCAGAATTTGTTTCATAGTTTCATAAGGCCTCAAGAATGGTTTAGTTTACATACAAGGCTGGACATATACAAGGGTTCAGCTGGACGTGAGATTACGCACTTTACTGGCCAATTTTAGGCAGAATTATTATCCCTATTTTAGAGGCTTTGGTCAGTGTCTTGAAAAGCCACACAGCTAGAAAATGGCACAGTCAAGATTTGGATCCAAAACGGCCCAACTTCAAAGTCCTGGACCACTGATTCTCAGACCTTGGTGACTGAGTCACGAGCAGGAAATTTACAAGGAATGCCGATTCCCGGCCCCACCCCAGAGCATCTGATTCACTGGGCCTGGGTCCAGGCTGAGGAATCTGCATTCCACAAGCACTACACCTGAATCTGAACCAGGTAACTCTCCAGCAGCACTTGGCCCTTCCTCCCAATTTCTAATCCAGGAACCCTGCCGGTGTCCCAGGGTCTCGTGTAGCAGAGGGTGGGGGGAAGGGTGGGGTCCGATCCGAAGAATTTGGGTTCTTTTGCAAATGACCTGAAAGCGGAGAGGAGGCACAACATCGCAGGGCTCCGCAATGGCAGGGTCAGGAGGGGTCTCTGGGAAAGGAGTGCCTGGAGGGCGTTGGTGACGAGGCCTGGCCCTCCAGGGGCCAGTGGCCCAGCGCCCCACACCCTCACCTGCCGCGAGGTGCGCCCAAACTGGCCGGTGAATACATCCATTGCGCTTCCCTAATTCCGAGGGCTTTCACTTTCCCCCTTCACAAAAGCTAACACCCCCAAGCCAAAAATACCTGCTTAGACCCTCCTCTCAAGGGGACCGTCTCCGTGCGAGCGGGGAGAGCCCGGAAGTCGGGCCTGGGACTGCGAACCTGGCTGGCTCATCGCCTCCCGCTCGGAAGAGGCCGTGCAGGTGAAGGGGCGGCCTTTCCGGGCCCGGCGCGGGCGAGGAACCCTAGGGCTGAGCGCAGGAGGTGGGGGAGGGCCGTGCACGCCTCCCGTTGGGCTTCCGGCCCGGGTCGTGGCTCGTAACCTTTCCCGCCACTACCGGGCACCTGCCGAGCACGTCCGGGCGGGGGCAGGCCGGCTCTGGCCCTCCTCGGCCCGGCGGGACGCTGCTCCCCGGTCCGCCGCGGCGCGGATGCCGGGTCAGCGAAGGGTTAAGGAGGCCGTCTCCCTCACCCTTGGAAAGTCCCTGAAATGACGTTGCAACCCGACAATTAAAAGAAGAGTTTAATTATAGAGACAGGTTCTGGGAGCTGGAACTAACCCGGTCGGTCGGTGGGGCCGGTAAACAACTCCGGAGCTAGCGGGCCAGGCTGGACGCCGCGGAGCCCGGGCCCCTGGGAGCGGGGGAGGGGAGCGGCCTCCGGGAGTTGGGAAACGGAGGAAATTCGAGGAATCGGCGTTCTCTTTGCGGAGGGAGGCGGGGGGAAGACTCTTTAGCCAGCCTGTGGCGCCCGGTCCGCGTCAAGGTGCTCCTGGCCGGTCCCGCGACCGTTGGGGGAAAGCTGCGCCGCCCGGAGAGGGGGACATCGGGTGCGGGTCGGGACGCGCCCTGGGCCCCGCCCGCTCCGGACCCTTTCCCCCTCGCTTTCCACCCCCGCTTCTCCGCCCCTCTCTCGTCCCCCCCAGCAGAGCTTCGCGAACCCTCCAGAGTTAAAGACCAACGGGCCTTTTTTTTTTTCTTTTTTGCTGGAGGAGTGGGGGAATCAAAAAACCGAAATAGCTTCACATCGGGACGCAGACAAACCTTGTGGTTTTAACGCGCACCCTACTCTGTCCTGAAATCTGGAACTCATTACCTCATCACTAAGAAACTGCACAAAACCGCTCCCCCAACCCCTCCTTCTCGAAGCGGGGAAGGGAGTGAGCAAACTGCCCTTTAAGAAAGAAACCTACATTTGAATGATTTAAATTAAGGTGGATGGAAGTTATTTCTCCTTCTGGCGCTTGCCAGATTTCAAGAAAAGCTGAAAAATGGGAACAGGGAGAGGGAAGCAACAGGCAGCTGGACAGCAAAAGAAGAAAAGCAAGGGGCAGCAGCCGGGTTAAAAATGGGGGCCATCAATTTAAGCGAGAGGGGACAAATTAAAGCAGACGGACTGGGGATCACATAGGTTTGTGGCTGCAGCCGAAGCTGTGTGTTTCGCGAAGGTGAAAAACAACAGGTTCCTAAAAACGGTTGTGATTTGGGAGGTTTCCGGGTTTGCCCGGCCAAATTTAATGACAAATAAATAAGAAATGCAGTAAAAATATGTGTGTGTGTGGGGGTGGTGAGAGTGCGACTCCAGCGCTCTGCTGGGCCCGCCCCTACCTCTTCAAAGAAACGTGCTCATAATGGGGTGACCTAATTACATCGCAATGGAACCCGCTCTTAGCCACTCAGTGCACAGGGTTTCATAACAGACCCGGCGGCCTCGAGTGCTGGGAAGAAACGTGCGAGGGCCGAGGAGGCGGCCGGGCACGCGGGGAAACGGGAAAGAAACGCAGCGCCGCGGTTTCCACCTCGGTCTTGACTCCAGCACTCCGGCGGAGACCGAGGGGGCGGTGGGGGACACGTTAACAGTTTTTTATTTGGGTGGGTGGAAGGGCATCCGAACCTAACAGTAAATAAATATATTCTTTCCAGTTTTCAAAAGAGTGATAATTCAGGGCCTTTCGGTTTCGAGGATCCCACACCCCCCTCCCCCCATCCCGCCAAAACAGCGCAGTGTGACAAGCCATATGTTCCGTTCCCGTGCGGGCGGGGGAGAAGCAACAGTAAGTTGAAGTGTTGCCTCCCCCCATCTCTTTACCTACATTCTTAGCAAAGTAACTTTTTTTCATTGTTCTGGCATCTAGGGGGTGTGCGTGTGTGTGTGTTGGTGGGGGAAGTTTCGGCGCGGCCCATGGTTCGGAGCGCGCGGGGAAAGTCGTGCGTTGCTGGGTGTTTTTTTCGGGGGGGGGTGGGGATTAGGGGCGTTCATGAGGATTTAGGTTTTCTTTATAAAAATATTTAAAGATTGATGCGTGAAATAAATACCACAACGAGGCCTGTTAAAACAACCCAGCAACTATACTCCAGTAAAAATTAAACAAACACCCAAACAATCCGCCCGGACGGTGGTCTTCTTCGCGACGCTCTCCCACCCCTGCTCCTGCCCACACTCGGAGAGTGTCCGCTGCAAAGCGAGCGCGAGTGGAGACGCGTGCGGCGCGCTAAACCGCTTGGTGCTCGCCCGCGCCAGCCCGGGTCCTCCTTGGGGTCGGGGGGAAGTCTCCCTAATCCTCCTCCCCCAACCCCCACCTCCGCCCCTGAAAAAAACAAAACCCTTGGCTTGAACGCTTTGTGCGCCTCTTATTTCCAATCTCCTCTCCCCTTGGGGTTTGCCGAGGGGAGCCGAGTGCGGAAAAGAACTCGGGAAAAGAGTTAAGTTGTGCGGCAACTTGGAGAAGTTTCCAGGGAGATCAGCTCAAGATGGGAACTGCAGCCCCGGCGCTAAGGACGGGCTTCTGCTCCCGCTTGTAAAAAGAGAAAGTCGAGCCCGCCTTTCTGCCCGACAAAAAAACAACAACACAACAACCAGAACCCCGAAGAGGGTGGAATGAGTGATGTCACAGAGCCGCGCTCGCAGGCTGACAAAAGGGGGCGCCCCTCCCCCCCTGCGGGGCGCGCGGCCCCAGAGAAGGGCGCCTGCAGCGAGGGGTAGCCAAGCGAGCGGACTCGAAACTTTTCCTCTTTAAGAAAAAAAAAAGTTGTGCGCGGCTCTCAGTGGGTTTTTTTTTTTAATTCGCCTTCTTTCCTCGTCTCCCCTCCCCCTTCTTCCTTTCGAAAGTTTCTTTTTTTTTTTTTTTTCCCAGAGTTTGACCGCAGGGCTGATTCAACTTCAGTGTCAATCAACTTTTTTTTCTCCTCTTCCTCATTTAAATAAGTTTAAAGCTCCTCCTCCCCCTCCGGCCCACCAAATCTGAAACTTATATAAATTGGGCTTCGCGCGCCGCAGCCCGGGAGAGTCAGAAAGGCGAGGGGCGCCGGGAGCAGGCGTGTGGGACTCCAGACCGGAGAGCCGGAGGCTGCGCCTTCCCCGCACCGGGACCTTCACGGCACACCAGATCCTTGTCCCTGCCCCGTGCGAGCGCCCAGGATGACCACCACCCTCGTGTCTGCCACCATCTTCGACTTGAGCGAAGTTTTATGCAAGGTAAAGTGGGGCGGAGCGTTTGCTTTTGAAAGTCTTTTTCTTTTTTCTTTTGTCTTCAAAAAGAATCCCCGAAAGTTTATGTCTGGGAACGCAAGGAGGAGAGGAGGAGAGGCGAGATGGTTGTTTATTCCGCCCCATTTTCCCCCCTCAATTTGAAGGAATTTGACTCTCTGCTCCCCACCCTTTGAGTTTCAACAGTTCCTGGCGGGGATTACATGGGAATCTGGAGACCAGAGTTTTGGGGGGCGAAGTTTGCGTGGGGCTGCCTGGGGGGCGCGGGGCATTGACCAGGCAGGATTGGGGCAATTTTTCGGTGATTCTTTCGTCCATAATGTGCTGCTCTTGAGCCGGGTGTCGCGAGTCTGCTCGGTTTCCCTGTGTGCGCTCTGGGTGTCGCCGCTGCCGGGAGGGGTTCGAGTCTCTCCAGCCCCATTGCCGGACTGTGGGTCGAGAGGTGGGGGTCCCTTGGGGAAGTGAGTCTCGGGATGACGTTTTGCTGGTAGATTTCCTCTTCTGTTCTGGAGAGGCTGGGAATCTGCGAGAAAAGGCCAAGAGTTGTGGTTCAAAGGATGTTGCCAAGCGAGTTTGCAATGGGACTTCAGTTCGTCCCAGCTCAGCCAGGCTTCCTCTGTTATAGCCGACCGTGCTGCAAACTTTGGGGTGAGAGTGGGACTCGGGTTCACCCGCTTACCTGTTTTCCGAGGGACCGCGACTCCGATATGGAGGGGATGGGGGGACACGACTACAAAATGCCGGTCTGAGCTCAAGGGTCTCGGCGAGGAAGGATTTAATGAGGCCCTCAAGCCGTGTAGTTTGCCAGCTGGTGTGGAAAAAAGCAAGTTTTAAATCCGGAATATTCCAGGAGTGCCGTTTACGCGTACATAACAGAAGCCTGTGGATGTTCAAAGTTTTTCGCCCCCTCTCCCCAATTTGAAAGAGAGAAGCTGCTAGGCTACTTTTAATTGCTGAAGTGTTTTGCCTTCTTTTAAACACGTCGGGTCATGTTGCTCTCTTTTCCCAGCTTGCTTCTCCAGTCCGTGCAGCTGCCAGGGCCCCAGGGCTGCAGGGTTGGGGTGCAGGGATACCCTGGAGCTGAAGAGCAACATCAAAAAAGTTTGAATTTCAGCTTCCTTCCCTACCTGCGCATTCCCAAACTTCAGTTGCCCTGGCGGCTGCCTGAACTCTCCCGGCACGTCTTCCTTCTCTTCCTGGCTCTCCCGCTCTTTGATCTATTTCTCTTTCTCTGGCTCCCTCCCCCCGCAGGACTTTTTAAATGAACCTCATTGTTGGGAACAGGCTCTCTACTTGGTTCCTGTAATCCGCTCTGTGGGGTGGTTGCTGTTACAGATTCCAGATCCCCCGCAGCTGATCCTAAGGGACCAACTTTAGAAATCACACAATGACACCCACATGGGCTGGGAGCCAACTCCCAGGTCCCCTGCTCACACCCTTTCCAAATCTTGGGTACAGTTTGGGCAGGTGAATAGGGTCCCGTTGGAACAGAGACCTGCCTTTGGTGCCTCTGCCCCCCCCCCCCAAATCCATTATTGACTGGGAGGAGGCTGGGGGGATTTGGTGCTTTCCTTTTCCTTCCCACCTGCAGCTTTGCGTTAAAGATTAAACACTGGCCCTCTTATCCAAGCGTGCTCTTGCAGCCCGGAGACTAACTGCAAAGGCATCTTCCCAGTGGAGGGGGTGGGGTGGGCGGTGACTGGTGGGAGAGATCATTGTAGAAGGCACCTCTTCTGGGAGCACGGGGCAATGAGTTTTGTATTCGGGAATCACATCCCCTCTCCCTGCCAACCCCCCCCCCCGCCCCCACCAATCCGGGATTTCTCTTCCTGCCCCTCCCTCTCCCCTCCCATCAGCAAGGTAAAGCAAAGGCAGTCTGGAAATCTGTTGCCAAAGGAATGGAATGCTTCTGAAGGAGGAAGTTGAGAGTCTCGGGCCAGGTTTGGGGGGAGGGCGGCAGCTAATTAGGCAGGGACTGATTAAAAGGAGACCTAGCTCCTAGTCTCCTGAGTGTGGGAAAGGAGAGTTTGTGAGTTGTGTGAGATATTTTCAACACAGGGATCTATTTGGGAGGTGAAGAAGTTGGATTTCATGGATGAAAGTGGTAGCTTTGGGGACAGGATATGAGGGTGCATTCCAGGGATCGGCGTGGAGTAGGTGCATGTGTAAAACAATTTTTCACACAGGCCAGGAATTTTGTGGCTTCTTATGCCTGGGGCCAGAGTAAACCCTCTCGGCTGGTTGAATGGGAGAAAGAGGGTGAGGGGTTTGCCAGGGCAGAGGTGGGGATGGTGGGTTCCTTCGAGACGGAGCATTTCTGATCGTGGAGGGGGCTGCCCTTAGTGGGTACCCTTCTGGGCCTGGCGGATGGCCTTTGTCAACTAACCGCCGTCTCTCTTGTCTCTCTCTCCTCCAGGGTAACAAGATGCTCAACTACAGTCCTCCCGGTGCCGGGGGCTGCCTGCTGGACAGGAAGGCGGTGGGCACCCCTGCCGGTGGGGGCTTCCCCCGAAGGCACTCGGTCACCCTGCCCAGCTCCAAGTTCCACCAGAACCAGCTCCTCAGCAGCCTCAAGGGCGAGCCAGCTCCAGCTCTGAGCTCTCGGGACAGCCGCTTCCGAGACCGCTCCTTCTCAGAAGGGGGCGAGCGGCTGCTGCCCACCCAGAAGCAGCCGGGGAGCGGCCAGGTCAACTCCAGCCGCTACAAGACGGAGCTGTGCCGTCCCTTCGAGGAGAACGGAGCCTGTAAGTACGGCGACAAGTGCCAGTTCGCGCACGGCATCCACGAGCTCCGAAGCCTGACCCGCCACCCCAAGTACAAGACGGAGCTGTGCCGTACCTTCCACACCATCGGCTTCTGCCCGTACGGGCCCCGCTGCCACTTCATCCACAACGCTGAGGAGCGCCGTGCCCTGGCCGGGGCCCGGGACCTCTCTGCTGACCGCCCCCGCCTCCAGCATAGCTTTAGCTTCGCTGGGTTTCCCAGTGCCGCTGCCACCGCCGCTGCCACGGGGCTGCTGGACAGCCCCACGTCCATCACCCCGCCCCCCATGCTGAGCGCCGATGACCTCCTGGGCTCGCCCACCCTGCCCGATGGCACCAATAACCCCTTCGCCTTCTCCAGTCAGGAGCTGGCGAGCCTCTTTGCCCCTAGCATGGGGCTGCCCGGGGGTGGCTCCCCAACCACCTTCCTCTTCCGGCCCATGTCTGAGTCCCCTCACATGTTCGACTCTCCCCCCAGCCCTCAGGATTCTCTCTCGGACCAGGAGGGCTACCTGAGCAGCTCCAGCAGCAGCCACAGTGGCTCAGACTCCCCCACTTTGGACAACTCAAGGCGCCTGCCCATTTTCAGCAGACTTTCCATCTCAGATGACTGAGCCAGGGTAGAGAGGGCCGCCCCCCACCTATCCACCCCCGCCCCGACCCCGCACCCACATCCCCTACCCTTCCCTCCCTACCCATCGATTCCTGACAAACCCCTACATTAACAAGGTTAAGCTCAACCCCTTTCCCCCAGGACCTTGGGATGCCCCCTCCCTCCCCCCTCTTTAAATGCCCCTCCCCCCAACATAAGGACAAGTCAATTTGTCAATAGCTTCTTCCGGCTAGAACCCCCCCACCTCAATTTTATAGCCCACTTACCGTGCATAACAGACAAGTCCCATATTTGTCAGTAGGTGCGTGTTTTTTCCAGCTTAAGCCTTAAGTGCCAAATCACAAAAGAAAAAGCAGTAACGGTTTACAGAAGCAACTTAGTGCCTTGTGATCTAACTTTGTCACTGTGACTACATTACCTCTTCAGCGCCAGAGGGCACCCGTGGGCCTCCCTGAGCCTCTGCCCAGGGGGAGGGGGAGGGGGAGGGGGGACTTAGAAGAACCAGCAGCTCCCTCCACTGGCAACACAACTGCACCTTTCCTGATTCCAGTCTCCCACACACTTCCTTCTCCCCTCTCCCCAGTAACCCCCGCCCCCCGCCCCCGCCTTGGGAGAGTTGTTGCCAGACTTGGGTTTTTGGGGAAACCTAGCTTGACATTCAAAACCTTTTTCTTCCCGACCTGAACCTCTGTTGACTAATCTTGCCTGGGTTCGTGTAGGTCTGCAGGAAGGAAGACTGCAAAAGCGGATGAAGATTGTGACATAAGTGGGACTTTGTGATTTAATTTTTTTTCTTTTGTTTTAAGTGGGGAGGAAGGGGAAGCTAGATGGACTATGAGAGACTTGATTTTGGTGCTAAAGTTCCCCAGTTCGTATGTGACATCTTAAAAAAAAAACAACAAAAAAATGAGAGAAAAGCTTAAAAACATGTAAGGGGTGAGCAGTTAATGGTATTCATTCCACATACAATATCTGTGTAAAACGATTTCCTGTAGAAGTAGCTTTAATGGTTTTTGCTCTAGAATACCGTAGGTCTATCCTTAGAGCACTCACGCCATGCTTTTTTCCCTGGGTTTTAAACTTCATATAACTTCAGAAATTGGAGAGCAAAAATTTTGCTTGTCACTGCACATCAATATAAAAAAGCTTATTTAACTTATCAAAACGTATTTATTGCCAAACTATGCTTTTTTTTGTTAATTTTGTTCATATTTATCGGGATGACAAATCCATAGAATATATTCTTTTATGTTAAATTATGATCTTCATATTAATCTTAAAATTTTGTGACGTGTCTTTTTCCTTTTTTTCCACAGTTTTAATATATTATTCTTCAACGACATTTTTTGTAACTTTACACTTTTTTTGGTTATTTTATTTTAAAAAAATGAAAAATTAATTTAAAAAAATGCAAAAAACTGTTGGATTATTTATTTTAGAAATTTCCCCCCTTTGTGTTGGACTGCAAATTGAGTTTCTTTCTCTTTTGGCCTTTCACAACTAGGACTGAGAATGTATGTAAAAGTTCTGTGACAGTACAGAAGGAAAACAACTTCTAATGTATAGCTTCTAAAAGGGAAAAAAAGAAAAGAAACCCTTTGACTTCACGTGCCCATCTCTAGACATTCCGGTTGCAGATTTGACGTTCTGGATTCCAGGTTTTGGAGTTTTCCAATGTTAATGCAAACAACTGGCGCACACACATTAAGATGAATGTAATTATTATTCCTCTTGCTGGTCACTACCGTCGCTTTCTGTTTCTCTTTCTTTGTGTGAATTTATTTAAAAGAAAAAAAAACTTTTTGTAACGACTATTTGCAGTTTAAAAATCAATAAACCCATTTTTTCAAGAAATTGATGGTGAAACTGGTTTTGCTTGGTTTGTGGTTTTAGTCTGCCTGTAGGCTTGTCCTTTGTAGACGATGTAGGTGCTGGGAGGAGGAGGGAGGGCATTGGTTGATTTCTCATCCTTAACGGCTAAACCGAGGCCGAGGCTGGAAGTCTGCTGAGCTTTGAGGGGGTGGGTAGAGGTTTATTGCAAAGCAGCCTGTATTTGTATTATCTGCCCTGTTGTTGGCTGTTGACAAGGGTCCAGCCTTACCTGCCCTTGCAGCCTCGAAGGTTCTTCAGAGTGAGGCACGGGGGCTTACTGTCTTCTCTGCCTAGCCCGTGGTCTTAATTCCTTTGGGTAACGTTTGGGGTGCTGAAATGGTGAAGAGGGGGATGTGGCACGTGGCGCTCCAGCAAACTTGGATTTGAGTGTGTTCTTTTATTTGGGTGCTTCCAGGCTTTTTTCTTTTTTGGCCGCGCCACCTGGCATGTGGGATCTTACTTCCCTGACCAGGGATCAAACCCGCTCCCCCTGCACTGGAAGCGTGGAGTCTTAACCACTGGACCGCCGGGGAAGTCCCGCCAGGCTTGTTTTTTTCCCACAGGAAATTGACCTGAAGCCCTAGCCTCGTAACACCTATCTGGGGTGGGTATGATGAACCATTGCGGGCTCAGAGAGGAGCTTCCAGGGTGGTGGGGGGCTCAGTCACAGGGGACTGGGAGCAGAGGTGGTTTCACTTGGACCCAACGTGCGCTTCTGTATTTGGAGAGCTGTTAAAAGGAAGGGGTATGAAAATGGCCAGCGTAACAGGAAGTCATCTGTTCTTGCCGCCTTAGTCTTCGTTGTACCCCTGATGCCATGCAGGATGGGTAGGCTGTCATCTTGGGAAGGGTGAGGTCTACTTGGCTAGAGGAACCCCAGCCGATCGATGTCAGATGACCACTTAGAGGGGATGTTTTGCCTGCCAGAGAGAGGTTGGATCCTTCTGAAAATCCTGAGTCTGGTTCTTGGGAAGATTTCTTTCCGAGGAGGCAGAGATGGATATTGTTATCTGAGGCCTAGCTGCCTTCGGTTCCTTGCGCTCAGTAAGTTTTGGGCAGTAAGCTGAATTTCCACTCGAATTCCACCCGGCCTCTCCCGAGGCAGGCAGGTCTGCAGCAGACATCAGCTGGGCCAGGGCTATCCTTGAGGTTGGAGAAGACCTACCTTAGGCACCCTGTCGACTCTTCCTTCCCTGGCCAGCAGGTGCCTGCTGGGGGGCAGGGCGGTGAGGTAGAAAAAAGGGACTATTACCTCTTTCAGGGCAGGGGCTGGTGGTGGAAGGAGGGGGAAAAGCAGCCTTTCCTGGGTCTGGAGGAAACCTAGGCCTCCTGTCTCTTGAGGAGGGAATGAGTGTGTGTATTTGCGGTGGGTGGTGATGGTGGTGGTGGGGACATGTGAGCTTCCTCTCTGACTAAAAGCAAAAAGACATAGAATAGCGCACCTTGAGCTTGTTTTCCGTAGGAGTAGTTGGGCATATGGCAGATACCTTTCTAATTCCCCAGCTCATGGAGACACCGGTTGGGTTCAGAGAGGGCTGAGCATATCCACTGACCAGCCCAGAATTCCCTCCATTGGAGTCAGTCCCCTGAGTGATAACAAAGATGGAAGCATTGATTGCCAGAGACCCTGGAGTGCAGGACACTGGCTGAAGAGGCGAGGTGAGGTTCCCTATGGCCTGGGGAAGCTTTCTGTCCCCAGGACTTGACCCTTCAGCCCACCTAAGTGTCTCCATGGGAAACTCACACGGGCTGAGATTTAGGCCACCCAAGCCCATGCATGGTCACCACAAGAACCTGATTTTTTACCATATAGATCTTAAAGGTAGAAGAGATACCAGGGTCCAAAGCTACTTGGGAAATGAAGTAGCAGAATCTTTTTGGGCCCATGCTTTTTCCAGGATATTAGGCGATGAAAGGCCTCAGCGGCAGCAGCCCTAGTCCTGTGCTCTAGGCTGGCAGGGAATCCAGGGAGATGTGAGCCCAGAGCTGGCGGGGGACCTCCATGAGTGCCTCTAGAGCCGCGGAAGATAGGAGCCATGCAGAGAGAGCGGGAAGTAAGGCCTCCACAGAGGGAAGTGGAGCAGGAAAGGCCAGGCCTGCCTTTGTCAGCCAGCTTCCTGGGGCGTGAGGCCTGCTTCCCCACCTCTTGCTCTGGACCTTGGGGCATCTCTCTTTGGGGGCCCTTTACAAAGTCTGTCCGGGCTGGGCAGGGCCTCCATGGCTGTTGGTCCTGCAGCTCATGGTCTGGCTTTTGGTTAAATTTCTTCCCTTGGAGCAGCTCAAAGACATGAACTCTTTTGGCCACTGAGCAATGATTTACCTTTTCAGGTCTGGAAGCCTCATTTTCGGGAGGAAGGTTGGGAGCCTGCTGTGCCCCAGTGTCACTCTGGCGAAAGGAGGACATTTGGGAGAATGTGGAGGCAGACACGAGATGGGTTTTGCAGCCAACTGGATCACAAGGCACCAGTTACTGGGCAGACGGGGTCACGGCCTGAGGAAGTTTCTATGGCATGGAGGTCGGAGCCCTTCAACTTGGGTTCAAATCCCAGCTCTGCTAATGCCAGCTTGCGCCTTGGGCAAGTGACTCAATCTTGGATTTTCCATCTGTATCTTGAGGGGTGACTGTGAAGATCAAGTGAACCACAGCAATGATGGTTCTTCATCAGTGCAGGTAGTCTGAGAACTTTATGTGTGTTAACTAGTTAAATGCTCAAAGTGACCCCTCAGAGGAAGTTCTGTACTACCACCATTTTGCAGATGGAGAAATTGGGGCGTAGAGAAGTCCACTCATTCGTCGCACAGTTAGGAGTGTCAGGATTTGAACCCAGGCCGGCCTGCTCCATGACTGCATTTCCCTACCCTGTCACAGGCTGGCACGCTGAATGCATCTGGCCTGGTCCTTAGCACATAGTAACTGCAAATCGACCAGTGTTAGTTCCTGTCTCCCTTGGCCTTTGTGGAGATTTTGCAGGGGCCTGAGAGAGGACCAGTTGGATTAGATGACTCTGCACACACCCCCTCCACTGGGTGTCATGATCTCATGTCCCACAAGGCCCTGGATTGGTGCGTTTGGAGGATGGTGCCCAGGAGGAGGGCAGGCCACCCCCTTGGACTTTCTCCTTCTTTGCCTGTCATGGGGTGGCTTCTGTTAATGATTGACAGGGCAAAGGGTGCCCCAGGGCCACCTTGGGATTTGGCCCTGTGCCCTTCTTCCCCCAGGGTCTCCCTCCCTGCACGTAGCCAACCATTTAATCACATCTGGCTGGACTGACCTAAACACTACCTGAGTTCAGTGGGCAGGGGCAGGGGCAGGGGCAGGGGAGACCAGCCAGGCTCTGCACCACCCCCTTGCTGCCCTGCAGATGGCCCTCCTCAGGCCGGCCTCTAGCAGCAAACAGGGATTCAGAGAGTTGGGAAGCAGGGTGAAATCTTGGCTTTTTCTTGAGGTCAGGTCAGCACTGGGGGGCCCTGTGGTGACCCACCTCTTTGTGGGTAAAGCTTGGCCTACAGAGAAACCTTCTGGCCCCAGGGCTTACGATGCTTTCTGCAGGAGCCCCAAAGGGTTACATCTGACTTACCACTGTGGGAAATTAGTCTCTGCGGAGCTAGGGCAGGGGCTGCCCACATGCTGGGCCAGGTTCCCTCCTCCTGCCCACGAGAGCCAGCTGCTGCTTGGGGGCCAAGGATGCCTCCACCACGCTGAGGCTGTTTGCAGTTGTTTCGACATATTGGCAAAGGCTGGGTCTCAAGGTACAGGGCTGTGAGTGACGACGGTACCTGCGCTATCAGGGGGACAGTGAAAAATAAATATTGGCAATGGCCAAACCTGAGGCAATTTTCTCACAACCAGAAGCCAGTCAGGTAGCTGCCCCTGACTCCCAGTGATGCCTCCGGGAGAAGGAGCTCATGACCACAGGGAACAGAGTTCCTTTCTGCCCACCCCAGCACTGCAGGAGGAAGGGAGGCTCTGTTGCCCAGGTAACGAGTTGGTTTTGGAGTCAGGAACCTGGATTCAAGTTCCTGCTCAGAGTCAATTGCACTCCGAGACCTCAGGCTAAAAACTTAGTGAGCCGCTCAGGGCCCCAGTTTTCTCAGTTGCAAAATGGGATTTTGATGATGATAATGATGATGATGGTGGTGATGATGAAGGTGAAGACAAACACCTAGTTCAGTGGATAAACAAGCTGTAGCACAGTCACACGATGGAATACTGTGCAGCTGTGTAAAAGGATAAATGAAATGTATACACAACTACATGGGCGAACTGCAAAAACAGAAAGTTGAGTGAAAGAAGCCTGCCACAAAAGAGCACATTTTACATGAGTTCATGTGTGTGAAGTTCATAAGCAGGCAAAACTGACCTGTATCGATAGAGACTTGATTAGAAGGTAGAGTATATACACATAAAAAGTTCATTGAGCTGCACGTTGAAGATTTATGCACTTTACCGCATGTAAGCTACACCTCAAGAATAGGAACAGAGCTGCTATGAGTGTTAAAAAATACATATAAGAAAAAAAGATACAATAAGGAAAAAAAAAAAGAAATTCAGTACCTGGCCCATTATAGGTACTTAATACATCGTGGCTGGTTTTTGTATAACAACAACCTGAAGATGGTGGTGCTGATCTCGTTAGCTTTTTATAGAAGGAGAGCATTGGCCCAGAGCAGGTGAGTAACTTGCCCAGGTGAAGTGGGACTTGAATCCCAGCAGATCAGTTCTCAAGCCTACACAGCTGCCAACGACCTGACGCTGCCCCTTGGTACACAGGTGTTGCTTCTTTAGAAAAGCTAAATACACAGTAATGCAGACTGGGGCAAGCTGCTAATTACTTCATGTGACCATCCGCGTTAGAAAAGAGTTTCTTTTGGCAGATTCAAAAGAAATCTCTGGGAGCTGGTTGGTGCCTTTCACACTTTGTGCGAGGTCGAGGGAGGCCAAGCTGGGGCCTAGCTGTGCTCTGAGGGGCTGTAGAGAGGAGAGCTTGGCCGGGCAGACCAGCATACCGGGGTCACGGTCCCGGGAGTCACCCACGTGCCCTGCCTGTCGCAGCCCATCTCTCCCTAAGGCTGGTGGGGACCGTGAGGCCTCCGCGGGCCTGGCCCAGCCTCTCTTCCCAGGCCCTCGGGCTCAAGGGTGCGTGGGAGCCTCACGTGGCCGTTAGGGCGCCACCTTCGCCCTCTGTTCCGTTCTACTCTTTTGGGAAGCGGTTCCAGCAGCTGGGCTCCGGGAAAATGTTCTTGAATTCTGACGGAGGAAGATGCCCTGCTCAGCCAGTAGATGTGGCCACCCCAAGGCTCTGGGGGCGGGTTCTCCCAGGGCTGACCTGCAAGTGCAGCGTGTGGGAGCAGCAGCCTCGTGGTCCGGGAAGGGCCCATGGCTTGGGGTCCGGCAGCAGGGCCGAGGTGAAGGAGATGCTCACTCCCACGGGCCAGCGAGTGCCTCTTTACGTTTTACGCCCCAGGCACCTTCCTTGCCTCCCTCTCGTTCCAGCCCTATCAGGCAGGAGCCTGCATCTGTGACTCTCCTCAGTCGCTTATCAGCTGTGTGACCTTGGGTAAGTCGCTTAACCTCTCTGAGACTCCTTTTCCTCTTAAAAGCAGGGGCACAGGAAGCATACTCGCCCTGGCCACCTTCTAGGGTTGTGGTGAGGATCAGATGACGTGGAGAGGAAGGAGCTTCAGGAGTGAAAAGACCCTGGACAAAGGTGGTTTTGAGAGTGTGGGAGCAGTTTGTAGCCCTCAGGATGACAGAGCCCTTCTGCAGAGATGTTTCAGTGTCGTCACTTGGCGTGCTTTCCTGCCTTGGCCCACCCTCTGGATTTGCTGCCTCAAACTCATGTGTGCTGTGTATGTTGTAGGCGATTCTTTAAAATTTACATTTAAAAAAACCTACACAATTCAGCATTTGTGTAGACTGACCAAGCATGCTAGGCTCTGGGCCCAGCCTCCGTCACACGGTCTCATTTGACAGTACCTGTGAGTAAGTACTATCATGAGACCCATTTTACAGCTGCGGAAAGTCAGGTTCAGGGAGAAGTCACCATTCCCAACCACCTATCGTACATGACCAAGCTAGGACCCAGGTCTGTGTGACCCCAACACCCAAGCTCTCAGCCCCCATACTCGACTTGGGAGACAGATGTCAGATGGCATTGGGGTCACTCAGCAGGTCTGGGTTCTGATATTTGCTCTCCCCTGGGGACCCACAGTTATGGAGGAGAATTTGTCTCCTCCCAGCCCATCCCTCCGTGGGATGTTTCCATCCCATCTGGTCACCCTCTCTGCAGCCCAGGGGGGCGGGGGGATGAGCAGAGGGAAGGCTTGTTTTCTGCCTCTCTTACCAAGGGGGAATCTGAGGTACGATATGGTGACGGCAACTGCGCTGGGCTCGTCCTCCGGTGCAGCAGCTGATTGAAAACCAGGTCCTTGCCTTGGCCGTGTTGCTGCATGGCTAGTGGTGGAGAGAATAATATTGCGCCGCTCAGACGGGTGTCATCCTGCCTGATGAGTGATGGGAGACCCTGGGGATGTGGGACCCTCCCCAGGGCTAAGGTGATTACTGTTTAATCAGCTACCAGCCTTCTTGTCTACCTGAAACTGGGGTCTGCTCTGGAAGGCACCGGCTGGCTGCTGGAGTTGGTGTTTCCTTTTTTTTTTTTTTTAATTTATTTATTTACTTTTAGCTGCGTTGGATCTTTGTTGCTGCGTGTGGGCTTTCTCTAGTTGTGGCGAGCGGGGGCTACTCTTCATTGCGGTGCGCGGGCTTCTCACTGCGGTGGCTTCTCTTGTTGCGGAGCACGGGCTCTAGGTGCACAGGCTCAGTAGTCGTAGCAAGCGGGCTCAGTAGTTGTGGCTCACGGGCTCTAGAGCGCAGGCTCAGTAGTTGTGGTGCACGGGCTTAGTTGCTCTGTGGCATGTGGGAGCTTCCCGGACCAGGGCTTGAACCCATGTCCCCTGCATTGGCAGGCGGCTTCTTAACCACTGCAGCACCAGAGAGGTCCCGGTATTCCTTTTTTTGATGCTTCCTTTTCTGAGAGATGCTGCCCATACTACTGCATTGCATTCCAGCGTTCTCCTTCCACCCAAGAAAGTCATTTATTCCTGCTAATGCTGGGGGTCAGAGGGACAAGAATGCTACATTCTCAGAGCTCCAGCCAGCAGCAGACGCCAGCAAGGGCAGAAGAAGGAGGCCCTGCCAGTCAGCTCCGCCACTGCTCAACTCCTCCCTTGCTTACCTGAAGTGGGGGGAAGGAGGGCAGGGCTCGGGCGCTTCACTGACTGGCTCAAGACTCAGCTCTCTTTCTTCTCGTGTTACTGACCACTCCACTGCTCGGCTTATAGACATTGCAGCCAGGCAGTGGGTTCCATCAGATATTTGAACTCAGATAGAAGCCGGAATAGGTTTGGCTTCGGTGTGGCCCCTGACCTTGGCTTCTCTTCCCACATTCTGCCTCTTGTGGTTGGCTCTGGATCAGAAGCTGGTCTTCCTGCGCAGTGGAGGACCCCTTCCCCACTCACAACCAAGCGACGCCTGTCCCCGGCCCCTTCAGCGTGCATTCAGATGTCTGGAAGGTCTCTGCGCTGTGGGTCCATGTTAGGGAGCTGGGCTTTCTCCTCTTAAGCACGCATGAGAAATCACTGGAGGACTGGAAGTCTGTCCTAACACGCAGGTAAAGCTGGGAGTTATCCGTTAAGTGCAACTGCCCGACCACGCCCAGCTGGTTTTGGGGCTGGAGGAGCTAAGTCCCACCCTGGCCACAACTTGCTGATAGACCTGAGTGGTCATTGCTTATTTCCGGGCTTCCATTTCCTTGTCTATGAAACAAGGGGGTTGGGCCAGATGAGTTCTTAGTTCTATGATTCCACGAATATCTTAGAAAGCAAAACGCGCACAGCCAAATACCCTTTGCCACCTCGAACGATGGGGCAGCAGTGTTTGATGCTGTAAAACCCCAACTAGGGTTCTAGGCAGAAGGGAGTTGGTGTGTCTTGTTGATGATGTTGGGTGACTCACATGGACAGGTCCAGGACTCTAGAAGTTGGCTGTCTGAACCTCCTTTGAAGTGGTGGTTTGAAACCCTTTTATGAACTGGAGGTTGACTGAGAACATGTAAGTCGTCTCGTTGGTATGTTGTATTTTCCCAAACACGCCATTTTAAATTAAGACATCGAAGCAACTGTCTTATTTGAGGATTGTGTTTAGCATTTGAACATGCTGTTTAACATCTCTTAGCTGGCTCCTTTCTGTGACGTTCATGAGAATGAGTTACTGAAATCTGAAGTCCCAGGGAGGTAGATTTCAGCTCGGTCTAGGAAAGAACTTTTTAACAAGCTGAGCTGGCCTTTGGAGATGCTCAACTTCCTGTTGCTGGTAATGTTCAAACCGAAGCCCTGCCCCTACACCCCCATCATGGACATTGCAGAGTGATTCCCTGACACCCTGTCCAAAGCTGCCCCCTCCTCCCCACTCTGTCATACCATCCTGGTTGGGTATTTTTAGCACTTGACACTTTCTGTAAGTGTCACGTTCATGTATTCTTTTATTTGTCCTCTATCACCCCACTAAACTTGGAGGTAAATCTGGCAAAGCAGCACCTGGACCCCTGTTCACTGTTCTGCCTCCAGTGTTTCATCTCCTGGCATTTAGCAGTCACTCAACAAATACTGAATGGTTAAGAGTTTGCTGTTGGTTTAGGCTTTTTCGCTTCCAAGTCTACAAGCCCACTGTTCTATGGGACTAGGCCCTTCTAGAGCCTGGCTGGGGAGGTTCGAAGGAGCCCTGGTGTCCCGGGTTAATGAGAGTGGAGCAAGCCCTGGGCATCGGATGAGGGTAGTCTCCCTCACTGGCTGTGGGTCCCTTGGGTGAGTCACCCAACCTTTCTGGGTCTCGGTTGCTTCATCTGTAGAAGGAGAGAGTTGGATTCAGTTATCTTCAAAACTCCTTCCAGCTGGCCTGCCTTGTGATGCAAGTACTTTGTGTTTGCATTCACTCCTCTGTTCTCAGACTGTTTGTTCAACTCTCTTTTATTAGGGGTTCTAGGCCTATTAAAATAGAAAAAAAATTAAGTAGCCTTGAGAAGGGAAGAGTAAATACAAGGGCAAATGGGTTGTTTTATTCTGCCTAACAAATTAGAGAGACTACAGGGAGACCCCAAAGGGAATGGACTGTTTAATTAAATAATCGCCTGGTTAAATATAAATAGTTCAACCCAGGCATAAATTAACAACTGAGATTCTTTTTCTCATGTACTTTAGCCACCTAACAGTGCACTCGGCCGCAACATACCCAATATTCTGATTTTAAATATACTTTATAAATGGAGATGGTGGAGATGGATTCTTTCTTCTCTCTGGCCTCTCTGGAAGATGGCTAGTAAGCCCGGATGATTCCATTTTACCGGTAAGAAAGTTAACAATAAGCTACTCTCAACGACAACATTAAAACACCCCCTGCTGCAGGATTGTGCTCTATGGCTGGCATGGGCTGACATGGAAGGCATACAGACGGTGAATTGTTTTTCAGATAAATTTAGGACCGGCCCCTATATAGTCCTCTTTCTTCACGTACCTGGAAAAGATTTTTTCTGTAGCCTGAAGTATTATCCACATGCCACCCACAATAGCAACAAATTCAGAATTACCTCTGTGATGAAGCAGTCAACGTATAGGTAGGTATTGGGTGCTAATACAGTATAAAGGTGTTATATGGTTCAAAAAGACATAAAATATGATCCTTGTGCATAAAGTTTACATTTTAGTTGGGGAGATAAGATATAAACTAATGAAACCATCAATTAATGCTATACAGATAGCATTGTATACTGATACAATAAAAGACAAGCTTGAGATAATTAGAGGTCAGTAGCTTGTGAGACCCTGCTGATTGGATAGTACATTTAGTGCCAGTGGGTCAGAGGAGGGAGATTGGCGAGGGCCAGCAACTGTCTGGAGAAAGGCCTGCTTGCACACTGGCTCTGTGGGTACGGGAGGGCCCCTGCTACTGCTCTGAGCCACAAGTCTCAAGGAATCGAATGTGACTGGTGCCCACTGAGGCTGGGTAGGGTAGCAGCCCTGCATCATGAAGCTCAGACTGCAGAGACCTTGAGATGAGCAAAGGGTGGAGAGGCCTCAGTGTCACCGCCTATGGGTCTGAGTCAGCCCATGGACCCATTAAGTGTACTGCACTGTGTACCAGGGGTCCCCAGTCCCTGGGCCGCTGACTGGTACTGGTCCCATGGCCTGTTAGGAACTGGGCCGCACAGCAGGAGGTGAGTGGCGGATGAGTGAGCAAAGCTTCACCTGCCGCTCCCCATCGCCCGCATTACCGCCTGCACCATCCCCCCCCACCCCCGTCCGTGGAAAAATTGTCTTCCACGAAACTGGTCCCTGGTGCCAAAAATGTTGGGGACTGCTGCTCTACAGAACATTTCTAAATATTTTGAGCCAACACTTAAAAAGTGAAGAGATTTAAAAAATAATAATCCAGTTGTCTGGCATCTCTGGAAATATTGGGAGATCTGGCCATGTAACACTCAAAGTCCCCTTTGGCATCAATTGTGGCATCAGTCACGTGGATCTAAGTAGCACCAGTTCCTTTTTTTTTTTGCGGTACGCGGGCCTCTCACTGTTGGGGCCTCTCCCGTTGCGGAGCACAGGCTCCGGACACGCAGACTCAGCGGCCATGGCTCACGGGCCCAGCCACTCCGCGGCATGTGGGATCCTCCCGGACCGGGGCACGAACCCGTGTCCCCTGCATCGGCAGGCGGGCTCTCAACCACTGCGCCACCAGGGAAGCCCCACCAGTTTCTTTTAAGATGAGGCTCATGCTCTCCAGCCTGCCCCAGTCCCCACCACTCCCTGTAAGTCCCCAGGACTGCCTGAACCTTTTCCCCCTAATGGTAGAGAAATATTTCTCTGTACTCATATTTCTATCAAGAATAAGAAAAATAAAAGCCCAGTAAGGCTTTTTTTCTAAACAAAGGCAATGAGAAGAAGCCTATTCTTCGTAGAAGTGAAGAACATGCAAACAAAGGGTGGCTATGTTGAAGGAATTTAGACCACTGGCCTCTCTCATGTAGATTCCTGCTGGGCCCTGTGTTAGTGGAGTTTGTGGGAGTTTGTGGGAAACACGTCAGGTTATATAACAGAGATGCACTGCCTTAAGAAAACTAGTCCTAATAGCTGAGGTTTATTAAGGGTTCATATATATGTCTACCTTCCCAACAACCCTGTAAGATAGGTACTGCTATTTATCTCTGCCTCACAGAGGAGGAAACAGACACAGAGAGGTTAACCAACATGTCCAAGGTCACACAGCTCCTTGAGGATGGAGACAGGATTTGAATACAAGTCTGCCTGACTCCAGAATTCATTCCCACTTCTGTTTCTTCTGTGCTGTGAGGCTCTAAGACAGATGCCCCTGGCCTGGGGGATAGATATATGTTGTGTATGTGTGTGTGTGTGTGTGTGTGTGTGTGTGTGCGCGCATGCGTGCACTTTATCCTAGCACCCAGAGCACTACTCGGTGCCTAACAGGCATCTGGTAAGTATCTTTGAATGTATATGCTGTGCAGATGGCCCCTGAGCCCTGGGGTCTGGGGCTGTGTTTACTGAACTTGCTCCTCTGACTACAGTGTCCTGTTGGGGGCTCAGATCTGATCAGAGGAACAGGTGGGGACAGCCTAGCCTGCTCCACACTTTTTTGTTCCAAGTCTGGGTCTCCTCTAAGTCTTTCCTTCTCCACCACCTTCACCCTCCAGACCCTGAGATGAGACAGTTGGCGTATTTTCTTCACTGGAGAGTGAAGGAAAAAGCTATAACTGTTGACAAAGCCAGATGGTGGAGGAAGTGGTCCTTCAAGCCACTGAAGCCTTGTGAGGGGCTGTGCTGCAGTGTTTGTGCTCAGGGGCAGCGGGGTGGGATAGTGGGCAGTGTCTATGCAGCTGACTCCCAGACTGGAGTTGGGCGGTAGTAGTGGAACACAGAGCTGAGGGGCTGATGACAGAAGTGTTTCTGTGTGGATGCCCCATCTCAGTGCCAGAGTTGCTTAGAAGCAAACTCTGAGATAAGGATTTGAGTGTAAGTAGTTTATCTGAGAGGTGATCCCAGGAAACACCAAACGGAGAGTTGGAGAAGTGAGTCAGAGAAGGGAAGGCAGCCGATAATGGGTTTGTTACCAAGTTAGTTATCCCCAGGGGTAGGTGGACCTTGATCCTCCTGGGATGATCTGGGAACCAGTAAACGACACATGCCTCAGACCCAGCATACCCAAGGGGCAAGGGAGCTGGGGTGTTCAAACACCAACCCCTCAGTGATGGGTTGAGGGCCACTTGGCACTCATGGCCTGATGTGAGGGTGGGCAGGTGGGCTCTGGTAGCAGAGATAGAGGTGCTGGCAACTGGCATTTGGACAGGCATGCACTGAAATGGTGAGGGTGAGGGGGCGTTGGTGGGGAGCAGTACCAACTGCATCTGCAGCCTCCCTTCTATCCATACAGGCTGAGCATCACGTCTGGAGCCCAGGGTGCTTTGCAGTGATATTACGCCTGTCCTATATCTGTTAGTTTTTGCTACATAACAGACCTCCCCAAAATTTAGTGGCTTAAAACAGCAACCAGTTTACTTAGCTCTCAAATCAGTGGGTGGGCAACTTGGGTTGGGCTTAGCTGGGTAGTTCTGGTCTCAGCTGGGCTCACTCGGCCACCAGCTGGCTGGTCTTAGATGGCCTCGTTGGGACAGCTTATCTGTTCCACATGGCCTCTCTCCAGCAGGCTAGCTGGGGCTTATTCTCATGGCAGAGAATGAGCCGAGACAGGCAAGTGCTCTGAAGGCCTGGGCTTGGAACTGGTACAACATCACTTCCTCTACAGTCTGTTGGCCAAAGCAAGCCATTAGGCCTGCCCAGATTCAAGGGGTGGGGAAATAGACTCTACTTCTAGGTGGGAAGAGCTGGAAAGTCATACTTAGGAGGATACATACAGGAAGAGGAACATCTGCAGTACTTTTGCAAACAATCTACCACATGGCCCGTGCCTCGAGGCATCTTGTGTTCTGGTAGACAGTGAAAACCAGCGTGTGCTGTGCTCTTTTAGACATAGTAGGAGTCAGAAGCTGTCTAGGTCGAGTGTGGGAACACCTCTGTCCTACAATACCTCCTCTCCATGGATGCTTTCTGTTAAACACTATCCTTTCCTTTGGTCATCTGTAAGAAAGAAGTTGTTTCTGAGGGATAGCACACTGCGTCTCTGCTTACCAAGGCAGTCATTCTGCATGGGTCGGAAGAGCAGAAAAGAGCTGAGTGGCTTTGGAGAAAGGAGATGTAGTGTGCATGTACTTTTCTTTTTGGCCAGTGTCTGGACCCTTTGCCCCGTGTTTAGGGAATTCCTTCTTTCCTAGTTCTGATGGGTGGCAGCAGAGCCGGCCACTTTCGAAGGTGAAAAGACCATGTCTTCTCTTTCCTGGCCTCCCTTTGTAGCCAGGATGTGGGTGTACGACCTGGACTTTGCTGATCAGACATGCCTGCCTCTGGACTCAGGATAGGAGCTAGTGACGCGAAGAGGTGGGATCAGTAAAGTCTCTCTGGAGGTGCTCTGAATTCCTGGGGCGGTGGTGGCTGTGGAGCTAGAGGCTGAGTCTGGTGTCCAGGGGTCGTGTGCAGTTGGCACAAGCCATGGTGCCCAGTGCCCATGGTGGTGGTGTTCTCGCTAGACAAGTTCTGTGGTGTATTTTGGGGGAATTGCTTCTGGCTGCAGCGTCCCAGACTTGGTTCTCTAGCTCTCCCAGAGATGATGTGAAGTATACAGTATCCTCTTAGTGAATTTCTCTTTGGCTTGAAATAGCCAGACTTTATTTCTGCTGCTTGCAGCTAAGAACCCTAACTTGTAAGGTGTGGGTGGAGAGGGAAGCATAAGGAAAGAGGGAAGAGATTGGCCCAAAGAAGACACTGGTTCTACTTCATTATTTTGCCCAATGCTGGCTCCACTGGGAACTGTAAAGAAAACTGGGTAAATGTTTTTGAAAGCATGTGATAGTTTATTCGTTTATTTATTTTTTTAAAATAGAATTTCAGAAGGTAAAGGGTTTACCCCTTTAAGAAGCCGACTGGAGAACCGAGGGATAACTGAGAGAGAAGCTGATCAGGAGGCACAGGGATGTTGTGTGCTTCCAGTTTGGAGCCCTGGAGCAGACACCAGCTTCTGGGATGCCCCCGTGGGAGGGGAGAGGGGGCTGTAGAGAGAGACGTGAAGCACAGTCATGGATCCCAGAGTAAAAGGACCAAGGACAAAATTCATTATTTTTCTGTGAAGAGCAACCAGGGTTGGACGGGGATGTGTTGTAACAGTGAAGTTGAGTTAAGGACACATAATTTGTATTTAGTGGTTTACTGTTTTAAAGCCCTGTACTTGCTTAGCTTTATAAGCAAAATGTTTTTTTTCCTTAAGATATTTTTATAGAAAAAAACGTAGGTGAGTGAATCACATACGATGTTACTGCTTCCCTTGGTTTAATCACCCATTAAAGAAAGTTTACTTTTGAGCTTAAGGAAATTTAGCAGCTACTTCAAATGTAGGTGGCGTCACCAAGAGGTATTAATTCACCTCTCTGCATAAAAGGCAGAAGAAATACACATACAGAAAGCTAGCCTAAGAGCTTTGACCCACTCTATAGTATGGCTCTGCCGTTTACCTTGTGTGGAGTGACAGTTCTTGTCAAGACATGAATGGGGGAGCACGTGCCCAGCCATAGGTGTTCCTTGGGCTGCCTGGGGTCACACCTCCACCTTTGGGTTACACACCTCCCCACCATCACAGCTCCTGTTCAAATGCCTCCTGCAGGTCCCTGGCCTTTTCTCCTTCTCCACCCTGCTCTTCCTAAGTGACCCGAGCTGCCCTGTAGAAACCCATTGTTCTCTTACATCACCGTTGGGCTCAGAAGAGAGCAAATCTAGGTATGTTCCCCAAAGTCTGCAGAGCCAGACTGGGCAGGGAGGAGAGAGACCCCAAGGCCAACACGCCTTAAGGGCTAGGAGATCCTCCCAGACTCAGGGGCTACACTTCTATGTGAAGAAGGGCTGGGAGGCTCCGGCCGCATCCTTGTCCCCTGGTGGTGTGGTCTTTCTGAAAGGTGCAAACACCAATATTAAGACATCAAGTGTGCAGTGATCATAATGGAAGCCCCTCCTTCCAACCCAGGAGGCAGAAATATTCTTGCAGTATCTCTACATGGGACCAGCTGGATGTGAACGAAGCATGCAGAGCTCAAACATGCTTGGGTTAGGATTGACCTGTGTGAGTGGCCCGCACGGCAGTGCTCACCATGCCTCTTGGAAGCCAAAGGGAATTTCTTCTTGGCTTTTGGTGTCATCGACTGAGGCTCTTCAAATGTCAACCAGCTCGTAGCCGTGTGACTGTTGGTGTAGAAACTCTTCACCTTGAAGGGCTCTCATTTCACTGGCTCCTCACTATTGTCCCCATTTTACAGATGGAGAAATTGAGGCTTCTAGAAATCAAATGAATAGCCCAAGGTTATGGAGGTAGTAAGGGATTTATTTTTTTATTTTTCATGACTATACCACATAAAACTTTGAATTAAAAAATTTTAAAAATAGTTTTTTGAGATATAATTCACATACCATCTAGTTCACCCATTTAATATGTACAATTCAATGGTTTTTAGTATATTCACAGAGTTGTGCAACCATCACTAGAGGCCATTTTAGAACATTTTCATCATTACCCCCAAAAGAAGTCCCACATCCCTTAGCCATCCACCCTCATTCCCCCACAAACCCTCCCAGCCCTAAGCAGTAGCCCATCTACTTTCCACAAAACCAAGTTTTTTCATTCCAAATCCAGTGCTATCAAAATACCTCACTGTTAGTCCAGAATTTGCTCAAATATTGCATTGAAGAGAAATGATTTAGAGATTTAAGAATTGACTTCCTTCAAAATGTTACACACTTTAGGAATTTTGAAGGCATCAACCCTGTAATGGTTACTTTTATGTGTCAACCGGACTGGGCTAAAGGATGCCCGGATGGCCAGTCAAACATTTTTCTGGGTGTGTCTGTGAGGGTGTTTCCTGTAGACTGAGTAAAGATCATCCTCACCGGTGCAGGGAGGCACCATCCAAACACTGAGGGCCTGAAAACAACAAAAAAGTGGATGGAGGACACATTTGCTCTTTGCTTGAACTGGGATGTCCATCTTCTCCTGTCCTCCGATGTTGGTCCTCCTGGTTCTGAGGCCTTCGGACTCAGGCTGGAATTTACACCATGTGCCCCCCAGTTCTTAGGCTTTTGGACCCGGTCTTGGACTGGGATTGACACCGTCAGCCCCTGCGGTTCTCAGGCCTTCAGGTTTGGACTGGAACTACACCTCCAGCTTTCCTGGGCCTCATGCTTGCAGATGGCAGATGGTGGGACTTCTCAGCCTCCGTAATCACCTGAGCCAACCCCTCACCGCAAATGTCTTTCTACGTCTCCCTTCCTCTATATGGCCTATTGGTCCTGTTTCTCTAATCCACCCCCCAGTACCCCTTCCCTATCCCTCAACCAGAGACATCTCACTGCCCTCAGCCCGCACAGCTCTCTCCTTCTCCCGACAGAACACAGCCAGCGTCTGAGCAGCGTCCTCCACCCCCATCACCCCCAGGAGTGGTTGGAGCACAGTGGGGTGTCAGGGAGCTTGGGAAACCACAGGTCAGCAGGCCCATCTCCCCCGGCTGTCAATTTTACTGGAAAAGATTTTGGGGGAGAAAAATAAGACATATGTTTACCTACTATGTAGTAGAATGTTCATTTGAGGACTAGTGTTTTTATCTTTCAAATTAATGCAAAGAAATTCTTGCTTTCAGTGGCTGTTTCCAGAGACAGCCCTGGGACTCCTAGAGAGGGCTCAGTATCCTCAGGCTGTGAAGATTATTGTGGAAATTTAACCCCCATTATCTGAAAGGCTCGTGGGGTATCTACCATATGCCTTAGGACAGTGTACCGTGCTGTTGTTTTTCTCACAAACAACATATTGTTAGGTAACTTTTCCGGTCTGTAAGTCTTATTTACCCTGATAGGTTACACCCTCCTGGAAGCTCTTGTGGTAATAACAGCAACTACCTACTACGTGCCAGGAATAGGGTTGGGACTAGGGTGAGGCAAGTGAGGCATTTAGCATACAGAATTTAAGGCACGCCCCACTGCTGACCCTGCACTAGGGCAACCCTGAGAAGGGAGCGCCTTGTTGAATTTTGTACCGTAGGTTCTCATCACAGGTTGCATTTTGCCTCACCCTGGATCTGCCCTGGTTAGATTCTTTCCATACATTTTCTCATGCAATCTTCATGACAGCCTCATTTTACAGATGGGGAAAATCTGAAGCACACGGCGGTTAAGAAACTTGCCCAAAGCCCCACAGATGGTTCCAGCCCACCGATGGTTGACATTGACCTTATCTCCTTCAGTTTTACAAGAGCCCTGAGAAGTAATCGGTCATTGTAGAGTATTGGTTCATGAGAGCTGATTGCTAAGTTTCCAGGTATTTTGAGAGTCAGTTGTTAAACACAGCCATTATTAAATGGTAAATTATACAAACTTATAGTTAATTAAATACATTATATTAAGAGTGAATATAATAAATACCCCACCTCGTCACTCCCTAATTCTGATTCTACAGGATTGGGATGGCTCCTGGCTTTGTCACTCACCAGCTGTGTCACTTCGCTCTTCGGTGAGAGCTACAATGGAGGGCTGACGCTTGTGAAGGGTAGAGGATTTGGAACCAGGGCCTCTTGATTCAAGTCCCGGTTTCACTCTTATTGTCTATGTCAATTTTCCCATCTGTAAATTAGGAGCAACTACTATCGGTGTCAGCTTTCTCACTGGCAAATTGGGAGCAATTTACAGATGAGAACACTGACACGGAGGGTCGTGTCTGTTTATCTCTCACATGCTTTTGAACGTTTGCTGAATACTCGCTATGTGCCAAGCATTGTTCTAAGCTCCTTGCTTATATTTTTGTATTAATGTTCCAATAACCCAATGAGATAAGTATCGTTCTCTCATTTTCAGATGGGGAAATAGCCTCAGCACAATTGAATACCTTTCTCAAGGTCACACAGCTGGTTGGTGGCCATGCCAGGAGTCCATCTCAGACGGTCTCTCGTACCTAGAGGATGCTTAATAACTGTTCATTGATCTGAAGAGACAAGGGGCAGAATCCAGACCCTGCACTCAAACCCGCCCATACTCCCTGTCCAAAGGTAAGGCAGAGAGAGCTGCTGCTTTGGAGCGAAAACCCCTTCTCTGCAGGGTGGGAAGAGGCCCTCTCCTCCCTGTGCCAGCCGGAAGCCACCTCTTCCGGGCATTCTCCAGGGCGGATACATTATAGGAAACAGCCATGAGGCCACGAGGAATAAAAACACCCGCTTCCCGTGCTCCCAGCATGGTGATGGAAACCTCCAGGTTTGAGCTCCGAGACTTCTCCCTGGGTCCCAGGAGAAGCAGGCTTCCTACTAGGGTGATGCAGCCTCTGTATCCCACAGGCCTGGAAGGGTTTGACAAGAGAGGCTCTTGCTTTGAGGCTTGAGGTGGCTGCGGGCCTGCAAGAGAGCGTTTGGCTTTGGGCACCAGACGAGCCTGGGTTTGAATCTTACCTCTGCCTCTTATAAGTTGGATGTCCCCAGTTAAGTTCTCTGAGCCTCAGTTTTTCCATCTGTAAAATGGGAGAATACCCACCTTATGGACTCTTATGGAATTGCAGTTTAAATATCAAAGAGAATGTGTATGAAGCATATGAGACAGCGGTGGAAGAAGGAATGGAATAAAAGTTAAGTGAATGAGTGCCAATAACAGATGTGTGCCAGGCACTGTGCTGGGCAAGGAGGATTCCAACAGGGGTGGATAAGGGTCCTATTTCCAGGACTCGGTGCAGAAACAGAGAAATGAACCAAGAGAGAGGGTGACGGAGGACGTGTGCTGTGGTAGCTGTGTGGGGAAATAGCAGGAAATGTGGGACGGGTCCTAACTTTCCCTGCACAGGCACTTGTTGAACAAGTAACTGCTGAGCCCTACTATGTGCCTGTGGGTATTATGGGAGATGCAGCTATGCATACGGTCCAGAAACAACACAGTCCCTCTCAGAAACAAGACTAATAGGCAGGAAAAGGTAAATGACAATACAAGCAATAAAAGTCTTAGAGACCAAGGTACAAGAAACCATAGAGTGAGGAACGTGGCCCTTGTCCACTTGAGAGGAACAGATGGCAGTGAGGAGCCCTTGTTCAGACTTGCAGGTGGGAGGCTTCTGGGAAGGCCTGAGTTCTTCAACTCCACCAGGTGGAGGATGGAGGAGGGGCCTGGGTTAAGTTTGCCTTCTGCTGCCATAAAGATGCTCCGTGTGCCCCAGCTGTTTCCCTGGTCCCCGCTGCAGCAGGGCTGAGTCTCTGCCTCCACTGCTTGGGCCCAGAGCTGCAGCACCACCAGAACTGTCTTGGTGGGACCACGAAGCCAACCTGGGTCTCCCCATTCATGCCCTCCTGGCCTGCTGGGAATATGTAGGGCAGGGAGTATAGGAGCTCAGGGAACAAAGCAGGCACTTAAATCCTTTGCTGGGTAGGAGGTCTGGACAGGAGTTGGTCCTTTGTCACTTAACTATCCCATTCTCCACGGGCTCCTCTTATGTCTCCTTCTCAGGTGAGTCAGGTTGAACTCTCTGGTTGAGGAAACAGTTTCAGGAAGAGTTTGGAGGTAGTGTGAGGCTGGCAGATCAGAAAATGAGGTCCCCCCAAACTCCCCAGTCCTGGCCCCATAAGTTCCCAGCAGGAGGGGCCTTTTTGCTTTCTTAGAGATGTGGAGTGCCTTCCTGCGGCTACCCTCCCCTTCCCTTTGTGTGAAGTGAGTTTCTCCTACAGCATGCTGTCTGCTGTGACAGTGCTGGTGTTTGGGGACACAGTCTCTTGGGAGGTGTGCCCTTATGTTCTACCAAGAGGCACCTTTTCTCCCCACCCAGTAACAATGAACCCATAATAAGCAATAAAAAAGACAGCATGATGATATTCCACTCAACGATTTTCTATGTCCTCATGACATTAAAAAGGGACCTGTTTTTTAAAATTAGAGGGTATAGGAAGAGCAGATGAAATGCCAAGTCCACTGCACAGTGTGGGGTGAGATGGTGTCCGGCACCTGCCCCCGGGCCCTGCCACGTTCACACCTGTGTCTCCCGCAGCATCATTTTGTGGCCCTGCGGAGCCTGTCCTCATACGGGGGTGTGTTTCTCTACATGCATTTTCATGTTACAGATCACATTACTCTCAGAGAAGGTGACTCTTTTTGGAAGAAGCGAGCTGAACTCCGCCTGCTCCTATGTGGGGGATGGGAAGGTGGGAAGTGGAGACCGGTGATTACAAGTGTGAGCTCTGAAGTCGGAAAGCCTGGGATTCAATCCTGACTTTGCCCCCTTGCTCCTTGCATGCCTTTGGGGAAGGCACTTGACCTCTTTGAGTCTCAATATCCTCATCTGTGAAATGTGGATAATAACGGTGCATGACCTCACGGAGGGGTTACGTGGATTATGCGTGGTCACGTGGTAAAGAGGGGAACCCAGAGCAGGAACTCGTTTGGGGGCTTCTGGGCCACTTACTGCTGTGTGACTCTGGGAAAATCACCAGACCGCCTGAGTTTTGCTCATGTCTGCGGTAGGGGTTACTCGCCCAACCCATTTTAAAGAGTTGCTGTGAGTTGGGGACAGGTCAGTGGGATCTCAGGTCAGTGGGATCTCAGCACAATGAAGAGCCCATGATACGTGCTTAATAAACGTTGGCCGTTATGGTGGCCATGGTGGGCTCTTGTGAGGGGGATTGGGAAGGAAGAGGAAAGCCACAACAGAGCGCTCATTTCACAGCCTCGTCAGTTTGGAAGCATAAACTCCCCGGCTCTGAGACTGTGGAGTCAGGTCCTCTCCCGACCTGGCCACGCCTTCCTTCCTAACCAGCCTCACTACCCGGGAACACCTGGGAATCTCTTGTCTCCCACAGATCCCCAAATGCCTCCCACCCCCTTGTTGGAATGGTGGTTAATTAAGTGTCTGTCAATCTTGGAATGGTGGTTAATTAAGTGTCTGTCAATCATGGAAACCAGATACGGGATGACTGGCAAGGGCTGCTCGCTCAGTCATCTTCCTCAAGGCCCATCTGGGCTGGTTTTCTCTGCTCTCAGCTATATCCGAGCTCCTGTACTGCCCATCTCTCGTCCACTGAGCTGCTCGCACTGAGGCTGGTGACCAGCTGTTCTCTATCTCCTGGGGACAAGCAGGAAACTTCAGCTGTAGTGGACAGCCACGTCTGAGAGAGGCCAAAGGGAAAAACAGCCCACCAGATTGCTGGGCTGCAGTGAAACCTCCAGCCCCGGAGATCTTCCACAAACAGGATAGAGTTTCATCTCTCTAGAATGTGTTAGGGCAGCAAGGCCTACCCTGTCCTCCCCGCCCAGATGAAATTCGTCTTCCATGAAGCATGGGCCCCACTTCTGAGCTCCATAGAACTCTAGAGAACTCCATGAGCTACACAGAACATAGGGTACTACTCATGGCCTTGACTGTCTTGAATGAATATCTGTCTCTAGGTACGTGTTTATTTCTTTAACAGCTCCCTCGAAGGTGAGGTCCATGTCCCATTGATATCCACACATCACTTACCACAGTGCTGCATGCTTACGAAGTACCTACTGAGAGCTTATAGTACGTAGGTGGCTGCCACTAACAGGAGAGCAGAGCTTCGGAGGATGGGTCACAGGACTCGTAGGCTTTAATGGCGTAGCTTCGGGTGCTGCCTAAGAAAGGTGGGCTCCACAGTAGGGGCAAGGCAATGGGGCTCCGAGCTGGAACAGCCAGAGTATGTAGTAGCCTGGGGAGAAAGGGCTGGGGTGCAAAGAAGAGGCATTGGGACAAGGAAGACAATCAACTTCGAGCTTCGTTGAGAACCATCCCTGGAATCCCCTACATGGTCCTTCTCTTTGTGTCAATGTGGGGTTCAGACCAGGTAGGCCTCTGCTGACCTCCAGCTGGATGGGATGGGGTACAGGGGAAGCATGAATGAGATGTGGCTTCAGGAGAGATGGGGACACGGGTGGGTGGAACCAAAACAATGAGCCCCCTGGCCAGAAGGGGCATGGGGAGACAAGGCACTCAAAATGCCACAGACCACAGGGCTTCCTGCGAGCCTGGGGATGTGACCAGGCTCTGTGTCCTTAAGTAGAAATTAAGCCCTGAGGTTGACAGAACCTGGGCTGACCTCATGGGGCAAAAGAGAGAATAAATAACAACCACCACCACCATGGCAATACTTTACATTTGCATGTTGTTTCATAGTGTACAAAGGGCTTTCATATCTATTAGCTCATGAACTGGGAGAGGAATTCAGTTGCCTCCACCCCATGTACTCCCAGAAGGGCCTTAACCCTGATCCTCCCATCCCTCTCCTCCCTGTTTCTGGGACCGAGAACTTGTACAGGATGTGCTGCCTCGTGCAGCTTTTGTGCAGGGTGAGAGGAGGGGATATGGCTCTGGAAGGGTGCTCCTCCTAGCAACCCCTCCTCCTCTCCCTTAATCCTGCTCCCCTCGCCTCCCCAGGCACATGTCCCCACACCTGGCTTACCTGGGCTCGCCTCTTCCTGTGTCTTCCAGAAGAGAGGAGCTTTAGGCTAGGAGGGGGACCAGAGCTCCTGGTACCTTGTTGACATCAACAAGGTAACCCCTGTCTATTTCCTCACCTGTCTCACCTACTGGGTCTTCCCATGGCTCTCCATCTTGTTCTGCCAATAGCTCTGCAGGTCCATCAGCCATGTGAGGCAAAGGTCAATACTGTCTGCCACACTGACTCAGGTCTCAGCCTCCTTCCTGCCAAATGGCCCAGGTGGCAACCCCAATCCTGGCCTGGATAAATGTGCCAATATTTCTCCATAAGCACACCAATCTTTCCAACTTGAGGAGTCTAGTTTCAGAAACTCCAGCCAACACCTGCAGGCTGCCCCAGACTGGCCAGGGAAGTAACAGAGTCAGAAGAAGGTGTGTAGGATCCCAGAAGACAAATGTTTTCGACAAGGAAACTGGGACATGCACTAAAGAACAAGAACGGTTGGCCACGGAGGAAAATGGCTTCTCACGTAGAGATGGGTCAGAGTGGGCCAACATGAAACACTCTCAACTTAGAGGATAGGATAAGGAAAAGTTGGTGGGGCACAGATGAGCAGATAATACACAAATGAATTTGATGTGTATCACTTTGAACTGAAAAGACAGACACATGAGGATGTGGATATATATATATATTTTGTATGTATATTATATTGAAGTACAGTTGACTTACAATGTTGTGTTGACTTATGCTGTACAGCAAAGTGATTTAGTTATACATATATATTCTTTTTCATATTCTTTTCCTTTATGGTTTATCCAGGATATTGAATATAGTTCCCTGTGCTATATAGGAGGACCTTGTTGTTTATTTATTTTATATATAGTAGCTGTATCTGCTAATCCCAAACTCCTAATTTATCCCTTCCTCACTGCCTTTTCCTTTGGGTAACCATAAGTTTGTTTTCTATGTCTGTGAGGCTGTTTCTGTTTTGTAAATAAGTTCATTTGTATCATTTTTTAGATTCCACATGTAAGTGATTTCATATGATATTTGTCTTTCTCTGTCTGACTTCACTTAGTATGGTAATCTCTAGGTCCATCCATATTGCTGCAAATGGCATTACTTCATTTTTTTTTTATGGCTGAGTAATATTACACTGTACATATGTACCACATCTTCTTTACCCATTCCTCTGTCGGACATGGATGTATCTTATACCAGTGGACTCCCCTAGAATCTTCAGGCTAGGATCTGTAAGTGTGAGTAAGATGGTTCCACCTATTTTAAAAATGTGAGATTAGATCGACCAGACATTGTCCTTTGGGGGGTCACAGAAAGAAGGTATGGGGAGCTGTGAGTGTACCAATCAATCATAGTAAAAAGTCTTATGGGGAGGCCTGTGCTGTACAGGAAGAGTGGTGAAGGGTCCATGCAGACTGTGGAGAATTTCATGTTATCTACTGGAATCAGCTGAGCATTTTCCCAACGACAGTCAATGGGGAAATAGAAAAAAAACATACAGTCACCGCCACTGGGACACATCTAGTGTACAAAAATGAAGTCAGGGTGTATACAGTTATGCTGTGGTAACTACCACAAAATCTTGGTGACTCACGATAACAAAGGTCATTTTTCATTTGTCCCACAAGTCTGTTGTTTCTTGGCTGTAGGTCTGCTGAGTGGTTTTTACTCCTGGGCTGATGGAGGGACAGTGGGACTCCTTGATCTGGGACTCTGATGGTTTCATAGCAGAAGGAAAAGAGACTGACGTGATGAACCACTCCCTGGTCCTTAAAATTCCAGTGACACCTGTCACATCTGCTCACATTCCATTGACCAAAGCAAGTCACATGGCCAAACCTAAACTCCCCTGGGAGAGGGAAGTGTATTCCTCCTCTAATAATAATAATAAATTCTACCCCACAATAATAAAGTCTACCCCACAACGTCTTTATAGCCTGGTCTGCTTTAGGCCATTTGGGGTCCAGCCTCACCAATTCTCATGATGTGTAGACTCCTCAGAATCTGGTTGTGGACAACTGTCTTGGGATGGAGGTATAAACCAGTCACAGGAACATAAGCTCCACAAGGGATGAGTCTTGGTCTAATTTGTTCACTGCTGTATCCCAAGGGCCAAGAACAGGACCTTCAACATGTACTTGTTGCTGAATGAATTATAAATGGGTTTAAGATGCAATTTGAACTTTCCTGCCTCAGCCAGGGAGTATCTGTGTCCCATACTCTGCTATCTTTGGGTGTGGAGACGGATACTCTCAGAGAACCTGCAGCTCTCTGATGGAACCAGAGGAGCCGGGACTTCACGTCCTGCCTTGGGATGCTGTTTTCAGCCCCTGTTTTGGTTTAGCCCAGGAGTCAGCAAGCTTTTTCTGTAGAGGGCAGATAGTAAACATTTAAGGCTCTGGAGGCCGTATCATATGGTCTCCGTCACAACTATTCAACTGTAGTAGTGCAAAAGCAGCCAGAGACAATATGTAAGTGATCAATGAGTGTGACTATGTTCCAATAAAACTTTATTTGCAAAGACAGGCTGTGGGCCAGAATGGGCTGGTGGGTTGTAGTTTGCCTACCCGTAGTCTAGCCACAAGGCTGCCTTCTGAAGCTCTTGCTTTCCCCCTTGCTTCCCCCAGTGTCTTTTTCAGGGACCATTTTAGGGTCTCCTACTTATCATTCTCAGCTCCAGAAAATGAAATGCCACAATATTGTAGTTTTGGGACCTCCTGACATCTGCTTCCAGTGTTTGTTTTCTGCCTTGGTTTATTTTGCTCCAGGGCGTGTCTATCCCCTAACATCCCTGGCCTGGCTAGGTTTGGGGTCTCACTGTGCTGCTGTAAGTCTCAGGTGCTCCCCTCCATCGGTGCCCTCATCTGTCTTGCTTTGGGGCATGAGTCCACACTCCCTGTTTGACTTCTTCAAGGGGCCCCTGGACTATTGGGAAAGAGAAGGGCATGGGTGAGGCGGGAGGAGATCATCTCTCCCCTCACGGTTCAGTTGGTCTGAGAAGTATAGAAATCTATTTTCTTAGGGATGTGGCTCAGATATTTTCATGTCATGGAACCTGATGCCTCGGACTCACAGATTTTTTTCAGGTTGGAAGGCCTCTGGTGTAATATGACAGTCTGGAGAGTATTAGCCGGCCACCCCCTCTTTCTGGGTCAGTACCAGACTTATGTAATTAGAAGTCCAAAGAGGAGACAGGCAGACAGGCAGACCCACCCCAGCCAACAACCTTCCCCCGCAGCCTTCTAGCTGGTCATCACACAAGTTTAGAGCGTGAAGAGACCTTGCAGCTAATGAACTCTCGTCCATCTGGTTCCAACTGCGTATTTGAACGGCATGAGGACCAAAACGCAACCCTCTGTCCTAGGTGTCAAAGCCAGAGCTTAAGACCCCATGGACACTCCACACTCTTCAGCTAACTTCCAGACAGCTGCCCACTGCCCCTCCCCATCTCCTCCTACAAGATAAACACATCTGCGACCCCATCCTGAGGGAGCAGGGAGGGAAGGAAGGAGGGAGAAGGGAGCCTCCCCAGTGCAGACAATCAGAGACTTGGCCTTGACTTGGGTTGTTAAGATAGGACCGCCTCCCTTCTCCAGCTGGCGGGAGCAGTGACCCCAGGGAGCTCAAGCCACAGGGGAGGAGGTGGTGCTGGCCAGGGAGAAAAGATAAAGGAGAAAAGGGGAGGAGTCTGGCCAGCTCCCACCTCCTGGCTGCTGTTCCAGCCAAGTAGCTGAGCTGGAGAAAGAGAACTGATAACAGATAAGGGTGCTTGCTTTCCTGTGGCCTTGTTTACACAAGCTTGGGTTCTTGCCGCTGGTCCCTGAGGGTGGGTGTGGAGGATATGTGGGCGGAAGGCAGTGTGGGGTTCCTGGACTGAGGCTTGCTTTCCGCTGGCCAAGTCCTGAGTGGCTTATGGATCTCTCCCTTACCTCCCACTCCCAGCCCGGACTTCCTGCAGAAAGCTGGCTAGGCAAGGGCTTGAGCTGAAATACAAGGCTTTCACATAGGAGTGGGGCTTTGCACCCCAGAAGCAGTGGGTATGGCAACTCTGCCTCTCCCCTGGCCTCCTGGGTCTCTGGGAAAGGATTTCAAGCCACAATAGAGTCTTATGCTTAAGGCTTATGCTTAAGCTAATTCAAGGATTCCCTGCCTTCCTTTTTCAGTGCTGTGTTCCTTAGCCTCCCTGAAAGAAAGTCAGAACTGAACTATAGCTGGGAAGCTAAAAACAATAGAAGAGTAATTGCTCTGTGCTAGGTGCTGTGCTAGGGAATAGGGATAGAGCAATGAACAAAATAGACATGGTCCATGCCCTCATGGAGATCAAAAGCAATTAAGTGTCTATATGAATGATGGGCCAAGGCAGAATGTGCTGTGGAAGCATACGGCAGGGACCCAACCTTCCTGATGGTTGGGGAAGACTTTCTGAAGGGTGAGCAGGATTGTCTAGATAATCGAGAGAGGTACAGAGGAAGAGCATCCCGGACAGAGGACATACTGCAGATGAAAGCACCGAGGAAGTGAAAGAGACTGGGGTATTGGGGAGAAAAAGAGAGTAGTGGTGTTTTGTGAGACCCAGAGGGAGAAGAAAGCAGTGGTGAGTGATGGGGCTGCAGAGGCAGGCAGGGGCTGGATCATGGGGTGGGGGGGCAGAGAGAAATAAGAAGGGGCACCTGGAGGGAGGGGAAAATAAAGAAGCAATGGTGGATTGGTTGGAATGGGAGGTGGGAGGACTCCAGGACACTTTCCTCTATGGAGAAGTGGGAACCACAGTCAACTCTGAGATAGTCTTAGGTGGTTAACTCCCAGAGCAGAAGCCTCATCGGCCTTACCTGGTTGCCTTCCAGTGTCAGTGCTCAGCAAATGCTTGTGGGTTTGGGGCTCCCTCCCATGGGTGTTCCTCCTGACCTCCACCTCATCTGTGGTAGGCATCTGTCTGGTCCCTCAGCCCAGCCTTGGATGGTTTGAGATGATGCCAGACTGGCGATGTTGCCCTGGTGGTCAACATCTCTGAAGTAGGACAGGTGGAATCCAGACTGAGGGTTGAGCTGCACCTCATACTGGTAAGGCCTGATTCCCTTGAAGCTGTCTGCATCTGGTCGCCATCCCCATCTTGTCCTTGTAGGGTGGCAGTTAGAAGGATCCAGTTGCTGATGGCCAACTCAACATTTCCATGTGTGTGTATTACCCCTGAGACCCCCCAGGAAGTCAGCCATTTGCTCTCTACTTATCCCTTCCTTCCTTCCATTCCACTCAATGGTTACTGAGTGCTCACTGACTCTGGCACCAGCCCACAGTAGATATCTTCATTGGCTCAAGCTCCATCCTTGGTCCAGGAAGTCCCAGGATAATGTTAAGTTTAAAGGGTCAGGGTACAGGCTCCAATATCAGACTGTTGGGGTTCAAATGGTCTACCTACCTCAGTGACCTGGGGGAAATCACTTTTGCACCTCAGTTTCCTCATCTGTAAAACTGGTAACAACACTGTAGTACCTACTGCATAGCCATTGGTGGGTTAAATGAGGGTGTTCTTTTATAAGACTTTGTGCAATTAAGTGGTCAATGAATATTAGTTGCTACTGTTTATAGACCTCAACTGGGAACCGGAAATTGTTGGGAAGGAATCCTTCTGGTATTTTTTTTACTGAGAAGGTAATACAACAATATTAAAGATATCTACCCTGACAGCAACGATTTTTACCTTTGATACTCACTTTCAGTATTTATTGTGAAATCATAGAAAAAAAACCCCAGAAGTCCATGGAATTTTATGCTTTCTTTTCATCTGCTCCCGTAACCCTGCTATACACAGAGTCAGGAAATGACCATGGTGTATGCCGTCCCCCCTACCCAAGCCGAGAGGTGAGAACCCTGGATTTATATTCCTGTTCCATCCCTTCTATCTTGTGTGACTGTGGATACATTTCTTAGCATCTTGGAACCTGTTTCTCCTCATCTGTTAAACGGAGGTAATAATACCCTCCCATGGGTTATGGGAAGTAGCCCTAGTGTGGGTACATAATAGAGGATTAGTAAATGTTAGTTCCCTGCCCCTCCCTCTGATTTAGTGTGAGATTCAGAAAATAGGAGGTGGGCTTCCCTGGTGGCGCAGTGGTTGAGAGTCCGCCTGCTGATGCAGGGGATGCGGGTTCGTGCCCTGGTCCGGGAGGATCCCACGTGCTGCGGGGCGGCTGGGCCCGTGAGCCATGGCTGCTGAGCCTGCGCGTCCGGAGCCTGTGCTCCGCAATGGGAGAGGCCACAGCAGTGGGGGGCCCGCGTGCCGCAAAAAAAAAAAATAATAATAAGGGAGGTACTAGATGCTGCCACCAGCCTGGCCCAAGCCCACTTCTGACCCCCCACAGGAAGCCCCTGACTGACCTGAGAGGCTCTGCCTTAAGGACTGGGGTTAGCCAGCCTCTGGTTCACACTGTGATGTCTCTGCAGGGAGGGGAGGGGCCTCGCCAGCTTCCCCAGATCACTTGGTCAGCTCACCCATTGAAGGGGAGCTGGGAGTGGGAGAGGGCGAGGGTGAGCCCTTGGGGGCTCCATCCTCTGTGGTCAGGGTAGGCTGACGCCTGCTGGGGAGAGGGACTGTGGGATGTGTGGGCAGGTGAGCGGGGATTGCAGAGTTCAGGAAGAGCTGATGGAACCAGCCAAGCACAATGAGAGAAGAGCTTCAATAACTAAGAGGGGCTCATTAAATCAGGATGGTGGGAGCAACCTGGCTGAGTTACCTAAATCCCCCTCCCCTCTCCCCACCAAGAGCCTGTCTCAAATATCAGGAGAATATTATGTTAATCGCGAATAATTGCCTATGTTTGTAGAACACTTTACAAATCACAGCATTCGTTTTTATCCATTTTCTAATTTCAATCTCACACAGAGGCAGAAAGGGAGGTAATATTCCCATTTGACAGGTAAGAAAATTGAGGCTCAAAGGGACTGAGAAATTTGACCAAGTTCACACAGCTACTGAGCTGGGGTGTAAAGCCAGGCCTTGTAGTGCCACAAGGTACCCACAACTGAAGGATGAGTAGGAGTTCTCCAGGAGCTAGTGATTTGGCGACTTGAATAATTTAGAACTTTCTTCATTAACCGTTTTTTATAAAAATGAAAGTACTACCTGGCCCTTATTCCTTTTCTGATTCATTGGCTTCTTTTCTGACTTGGGAACTGAATCCCCATGTGGAGAAGCTCTCCTGGGAACAGAGATGTATACAGTACCCTGTAACAGGAGGGATTTACGGCAGCCCTGCCAAAGGATTTTCAGAGCTTCTTGTTAATAGGTGACTAACTGAGGTTACAAAATCACACTGTCTGGACATTGGCTGTCACCAGTAGGATTGGGCCCTCTCATCCACTTAGTCTGTATCTAGGAGATCACACTAACAAACTGTGAACGTGGGGCCTTGGGAAGCCCCCTTTACCCTTCTGGGCCTCGGTTTCCTCATCTGTAAATGGATGAAACTTATTCTCCTCCTAACCCCACCCACCACCCCAATTACCTTAATTTGACTTTCTGTGTGCAGGTTGGGGGAGCAAACATTTCTTGAATTCTCGGACACCAGTTCGGCTCTGCTATTACCAAATAGGGGACCTGGGCCTGTCACTAAGCCTCTGTGGGTCACGGTTTCCTCATTTGTGAAATGCTGGCGGTGGCTCTTTGGGGTCCTTTTAGCTCGAATGTTCTCAGCCGAAGCCATTCACCAGGGGTGGGCCAGGAAGACTGGTAGGAAACTGAGGCCTAGTGGTTTGCCTGGGTGGGTCTGAACCGGGACACCAATCGGGTGACCACGGGAGTCATAGAAGCCAGCTGAGGGGTAGGAGTCAGGGGAGGAGGCCTGAAAGGGCAGAGTCAAGAGTTGGGGGCTGTGAAGAGGGAATCAGAGTGCCTAGCCACCCTCTCAGGCTTTGCCCATCCTGCTCGGCCATCTCAAAAGAGGCCCTAAGGCCCAGACCCAGCCTTGGAGGCTCGAGTCAGCTACACGATCCCTGCTCACTGAGACAGGCCGCCTTGCTTCACAGGCTTGCCTGCCAGCTCTCTGCTGAATGGATCTGCCTGAGGCAGGTGAGGTGGTGAGAAACCCCTGAGCTGGACCTTGCTGTGGAGGCCAGCGCGGCCGGGCCAGCACAGGGTTCAAGCTAAGCTCTCTGGGCAAACAGTATCTTTGCTCTCTGTTGTTTGGATGCCAGCATGGAGGAAAGGCGGGGTCCATAGGCAGCCGGTGGTGTTCAGAGAGCGGCCCCTGGGTGTTATCTCAGGGCAGGGCGGTTAGGCGGGAGGGGAAGGTGGGGAGGCCTGCAGATAATGGCCAAACTGTTCACTCCAGCTGTCTGGGTTCTTTCGCATCAGGGCCACTGCCTTTCTTTAAACAAGTGCCCTGGAGCTGCCTCTAGTCCAGCTGCCTTTAGAGACCTAGAAACCATCATTCTTTCTTGGATGAGGATGGGTGGAGGGCCTTGTGGCTCTGGTCTCCTGGCGGATAATGGGACCTGAGTTTCAGTTCTTGCTATTAACTGCTGGCAAACCCAATCTCCCTTCTGTGACTCAGTGTCTCCACGTTTTTTTTTTTTTTTGCGGTACGCGGGCCTCTCACCGTTGTGGCCTCTCCCGTTGCGGAGCACAGCCTCCGGACGCGCAGGCTCAGCGGCCATGGCTCACGGGTTCAGCCGCTCCGCGGCATGTGGGATCCTCCTGGACCGGGGCACGAACCCGTGTCCCCTACATCGGCAGGCGGACTCTCAACCACTGCGCCACCAGGGAGGCCCTTGTGTCTCCACTTTTTCAAGAAGGAGAAGGGCCCCTTTGACCACCGCTCTCCCTCTGGCTCATGAGAGTATCACGAGGATACATTAGGTCGTGTTTTTCACAGAACAGTGGGTCCTTAGCGAGGCCCTGGGAAAATACGGAGGTTTGAGGTTCCAGAAGAGCCCAATGGCGTTATTACTCATTAAGTCTCGGCCACCACAGCGATGCCGGCGGGACGTGGTGAGCCGGGCCCAGACAGAGCAGGAAGTCAAGTGCACTCCCTTTTTTCCCTTAGTGCAGCCTCAGGAAGCTGGGGCTCTCGGCCCTCGGAGTCAGCTGATACCACTTGCCCAACCAGGGTAGAGGTGAGGGCGTTGGCTTTTGCATCAGAGACCCTGAGTCTTCTTCCGAGATGACACACAGCTGTAACCAGCCCCAGAGGCCAGCCCCAGTTGAAAAATGTGACTATGGGGCCATTGGCCCCGAGAGTTCAACAGCCTCTGCGACGGGAGGGGGGGAGGTGGGACCTTGTGAAAGGTGCCTCCTGTCAGCCGGAGCCTGGTGTCTGGAACCTGGAGTTCGAAGGCAGACGCCATTTCTGCCGCATGCCAGTCACATGACCCGTCACGCACAAAGCTGTCTGTGCCTTAGTTTCCATGTCTGTAAAACCAGCACCACGGTTACAATACATGCCTTGTAGGGTTGCTGCAGGAACTAAACACGATCTAGAGTATTAATGGTTCCAGTGGAGCATTTGGCACGTCAAAGTGCTCAGTAAAGGTTACAGAAGGGAGAGAAGATAGAGGGTGAGGTTACGATAAGCAGAGAGAGAACGTTTCCTAATCTTGGGATGCCATGAAGTGAAAACAGTTCGGGCTGCAATCCAGCGATGACATGGCTGAAGCCATCAGTCCAGGGCTGTCTGGCCCAGGCAACAGCATTCTTTGGATAAACTTATTAAAGGAACAGAGGTTGTAGAGTAGGAGAAACTTTCCAGAAGGATCTGCCCTTCTTCCTCCAGAGCCTGCAAACAGTTCAGCTCTCGAATGCCCAGAGCCCAAAGGCCTTTGGGGGCAGGTGTGGGGTGAGAGGGTGGGTTCTGGTGGTCAGAGCCGAAAGCCAGGTACAGAGACTTCCATCCTCCTGCAAGCTGTCTGTTACATCCCCTGGAACAAATTTCTTAACCAATCATCCCTGGGCAAAGGGTGAGGCTGCAGACAGTAGGTCTTGTTGCTTCCAAGCTGTGTGACCTTGAGCAAGTCACTTGACCTTTCAGAGCCACGCTTGCTCATCGGTGATGAGGTCACAATCAAGCCTTCCTAGGAGTGGTTGGGAGGATGGTGAGCATTGGCTCTGCCAGGTGAACGGAAGGGGAGGTTTCGAGGAGCGGCCTGTACTCATGTCCAGGGGCAGGACAGCTCACTACCTGATGTGAGCAGAGGCAATTCTAGGCTCTTCTCTGTCCCAAACATGGCCTTCAGGGAGCTTAGGTGAGGCCACCAGCCCAGTGTGCAAGGCTGAACAGGACGGAAGGTGCTCAGTTAAACTCTCCGATAGCTTTCTGGTGCCATCTTAAGAGAAGTCAGTTCCTCAGTCAATTGGGCAGGTCCTAGCCCCCTGCCTAACAGAAGGAACAAATGAGAATTAATTAGTAAACGTGGCTGTCAGACGTGGTTGGTGTTATTATTAACTTAATGTGTTTGTTTAAAAGGGGAGGCAGGCTTGCTTCAGTGCAGGCATGCAAGCTGCCAGCCAGCCAGGTTTGATGGGAAATCCTGTAGATTGTTTCCACATGGGAGTTTACAGCACGCATAATTAGTTGCAGTGGCGGAAGGCCTTGGAGGCAAGGGATGAGGGGTTCTGATGATGGATTTTGCAGTCCGTCATATAAAATACAGAGGTGATCCCTAAGGGGAGGAGTTATTGTACAAGGGAGAGGGCACCCCAGGGGTTTAGATGCCGCAGTCTGGAGCCAGCAGGCAGGGTGACCAAGGGGTTGGGGGTGGCTTCTTCTTCACCAGTAGGAGAAGACTGGTGCTGAAAGACTGGTTTGTAATGAACAACCTGAGTTTTCTAAAATTTTTCTAAAATTTCTTTCTGTGTGCTGGGTTCCCAAAGCTTCCTAGTTCTTTCTTCTAAGGCAGAACAGAGCAGTGACCAAAAGCCTAGGCTCTGGAGCCAGACTGCTTGGATTTAAATATTGGCTTCTCTACTTATTAGCTGCATGACTTTGGTTAAGTTACTTAGCCTCGCTGTGTCTCGGTTTCCTCATCTGTAGAATGGGGGTGATACCTTACAGGCTTAATCGTGGGGCTTGAACAAGTTAGCATTTGTAAAGCTTTTAGACCAAAGCCTAGCCCATGGGAAATGCTGTATAAAGGCCAGTTAAACAAATGAATGAGTTCTCATTGCCCTGATGCAGTGGCAGAGTGGGCTGCTTTAGCCTGCCGGTATCGCCATATCATTTCCTTCCAACCCGCCCCTGCTCTGAGCCATTTTCAACACACAGTCAAATACCAGTATGCTGGCTATGCATTTTCTTTTTAAAATTTATTTATTTATTTATTTATGGCTGCGTTGGGTCTTCGTTGTTCCAGGCGGGCTTTCTCTAGTTGCAGCAAGTGGGGGCTACTCTTCGTTGCGGTGCGTGGGTGGGCTTCTCATTGCGGTAGCTTCTCTTGTTGCGGAGCATGGGCTTCAGTAGTTGTGGCATGCGGGCTTTGTTGCTCTGTGGCATGTGGGATCTTCCTGGACCAGGGCTGGAACCTGTGTCCCCTGCATTGGCAGGCAGATTCTTAAACACTGCACCACCAGGGAAGTCCCTGGCTATGCATTTGACATTCCATTTGTCAGCTTGTAAGTTGCCCTACCATGAGTGCATCATGGCTCTGTAAACCAATTTTCCTCATCGGGGTCCCCCAATCCTGCCAGCTGCTGTGTTCTTTGTTCTTTGAAAGATGATTTCTCCTCAGTGGGGAGGGTGAACCCAGCCTCTACCTATACCCATCCTTACTGTGCATTTGCCTTCAAGTTGACACATTACCTTGAGTCGAGGAGAGCACTGTTCTTGGGGCATGTGGGACAGGGGTGCATGGGGTGATACTGTGTCTGTTTTGAGTTCTGGTTAGCATCTATAATCCCTGGAGTGCCCGTGGTTATCTGTGGCCCTGGTTTTCCATGGGGTTAGGCCAGAGTCTTTTATGTATCAATAAAGGACATTTTATTGACTGTCTGCTCATTCCTTGCCTACTTTATTGTGATCCAACTCAATATTTTCAGTGAGAAAGATAGAACTCTGTTGAAAAGAGAGCTGGAAAAGAAAAGCTAGTATATATCAGGAATACAGATAAGTAATTGGCAACTGACTTCTCCCTGACACCTGAGCAAGCTATGTGCTTGAATGTGTGTACAGGTGTTTTGTGTGTTATCAAGAGTCTTTAAAATGTTCATATCTTTCAAAATAGTATTACTTCTGGGAAACCATCGTAAGGCAATGCTGTAAACTTTGCAATATGCTTTATGCATGAAGATGTTCTTCACACAGTTGTATATAAAAGGAGAAATTGCAAACAATGGAAATGTGCAACATTTGGGGTAAGGTGGTATCAAACTCTGGTTACACCAATTTCAGTGGTTTTCAAGTTTTTGTAACTTTATGAGTTACTTGAGAAGCTTATTAAGCTGAGGATTCTCAGCCTCCACTCCTAGAGATTGACTTAATGGGTCTGGGATGAGATCCAGAAATCTGCATTTTTAACATACGTCATGTAATTCTGATGCAGATGTTCTGCAGTTCACATTTGAGAAAACTGATCAACTCGATGGGATATTTTGCAGTCATTTCAAATAATATTTACAGAGAGATTATAATAACATGCAGGAATGCTTTATAAATAAAAAAGTATGTAAAACTGTATATATAACTGTATTCAATTATGAAATACAACTATGTAAAACAAAGCAAAAATACACAAAAATGTAAACAAAGATGGTCTTGGAGTGGTAGGGTTATAGTGATCTTCTTCTTTTTTCTACATTTTCTATATTTTCCAAAATTTCTAAAAGGGAGTATTACTTTATCATAAAAATACATAAATCCCTACTTTTAAAACAGAAATTGTCTTCTTTGGAACAAATTAAAGGGCTTCCTATTTCCTAGAATTCATATGCTGAGGGATTTCATTTTATCTGTAAATAGACCGAGGACTCTGAAGCAAAACAATGCTGGGTTCTTCATCTTCAGATGGGCCCAGATCCTTCTTGGAATTGTTCCCACCACCTGGCTTCACCTACAGACATTTGCTAAGCTAGAGTTACCCAAGGCACATTTGTCCTCCTCACTTATTGTTGAGAGGTTCCACCTAAAGAATTCTTAGTCTAGGACTGTAGGACTGATTATTTTGTAGAACTGGACTATGTTTTTTTTTTTTTTGCGGTACGCGGACCTCTCACCGTTGTGGCCTCTCCCGTTGCGGAGCACAGGATCCGGATGCGCAGGCTCAGCGGCTATGGCTCACGGGCCCAGCTGCTCCACGGCATGTGGGATCTTCCCGGACCGGGGCACGAACCCGTGTCCCCTGCATCGGCAGGCAGACTCTCAACCACTGTGCCACCAGGGAAGCCCAAGCTGGACTATCTTAATGCAGGTCTCTTGAGAATTTTTTAGATGATATTATGATTTGTACAGGAAAACGAGGTCCTCTCTCAAGAATTTGGGAGGTAAGGAATACAAAATTGTTTTCTGAGAGATGCATATATTAGTTTGCTAGGGTTGCTGTAACAAAGTACCACAGACCAGGTGGCTTAAACAACAGAAATTCATTGTCTCAGTTCTGGAGGCTGGAAGTCCGAGATCAAGGTGTCGCCAGGGTTGGTTCCTTCCCCGGGCCGTGAGGGAAGGACCCGTCCCAGGAGGCTCTCCTTGGCTTGTGGGTGGCCATCCCTGTGTCTCCACATCGTCTTCCTTCTGTATCTGTGCATCCAAATTCCCTCTTCTTATGAGGACACCAGTCATATTGGATTAGGACCCACCCTAATGACCTCATTTTAACTTAATAGCCTCTTTAAAGATGCTATCTCCAAGTTCAGTGACATTCTGAGGCACTGGTGGTCAGGATTTCGACATATGAATTTTGGAGGGACACAATTCAGCCCAAACCAATGCATTACTAAGCAACAGATGGCGGAAGACAGAGCCGTGCAAAGATACCTAGTTTCAAGAGCCAGGATGGGTCCCTGACGTGTCAGATTTCACAGTCAGATTTGACTGTGTCAGCTTGAAAATGAAAAGTTAGGAGACAATGTGGGTTGTTTCCACCGAGCCCTGACCAGGAAGAGCCTGCTTTGGCCCAGTGGCACCTTCTGTCTGGTCCTGGTGACAGGTATGCTCCTTCACTGGGAGAGAGCACAGCGGCTTAACTTGCTTCTGACCAGATCCAGGGGTGGCTCTCTGACTTTCCAGTCATGTGATCAGGGGCTGGATCAGTAACTCCCGCATCTCTACCCCTAGACTCCCCTGTAGAAATGGAAGTAAAAAATCCTGTCCTGTCGTTTCCCAGGCTGTTGGGAGATACCTTAGGGAAGGCACCGTGTAAATTGCAAAGCTCTTTCTGTCTGCAACAAGCAGACAGAGCAGTGAGCATTTCCTCTCCCCTGGCAGGAGGTGAGCTTGCATCTTTCTCTGAAAGCTTTGGGTTCAGCATACTCAGAGGAGTACGGAGCCTGGAACAGTGTTCATGGAGGTGAGGTGGTCTTGACTCTGGTCGTGGCATGTGTTGTTGACAAAACGTCACCAAAGGCCTCCATACTTTCTTAAAAAAAATAAAACAACCTTAATAGTAAAGTCACATATGTTCCTTATAAGAAAAAAATATAAATTTGATATAGAAAAACAAATAAAAGTCCCACATCCTCTACCCCATACCCAGAGCCCCTCCCCCCAAATGACATAATATCTTCCTAATGTTTCCTATGCTTATACAAATATATATGTACATACTTTTTTTTTAAAAAATATAATTTGGTTCATACTGTTTGAAAACTTGTGTTTTTAACTTAATGAGCAGTTGTGGGCTTCTTTCCATGTTATATCATGTAGGTAGATCTTAACCTTATTTATTTATTTATTTATTTTTATTTTGCGGTACGCGGGCCTCTCACTGTTGCGGCCTCTCCCGTTGCGGAGCACAGGCTCCGGACGCGCAGGCTCAGTGGCCATGGCTCACGGGCCCAGCCGCTCCGCGGCATGTGGGATCTTCCCGGACCGGGGCACGAACCCGTGTCCCCTGCATTGGCAGGCAGACTCTCAACCACTGCACCACCAGGGAAGCCCTTAACCTTATTTTTTTAAACTGCTGTGTAATATACCATAAAACAGATATTTAACAGATTATTTAACTATTCCTTTATTAATGGACATTTAGGTTATTTCCTGTTTTAAAAAAAATGATAAAAATGGCTGCAGTGAATATCTTTGCTCATATATTGTTGAGCACTTGTGTGAATGTACCTCTGTAGGATAAAATTCTAGACATGAAATGACTGAGTCAGAGAAGATGTGTACACATTTAACATGTTGATAGGTTTTATAATTTGTGCTCCAAAAACGAAATATCAATTTACACTCCCTCCAGCAGTTTATGAGAATTGCTGTTTCCCTACATCCTTGGCAACAATGGGTATTATGCCATTTTTGCTATGTGTTCCTCAGGAGGTTAAGGCCGAGTATTATTTTGAGGCTGTGTTCTTTCAATGTCTTCCCAGAGATACTTAAAATCATGATCACAAGGCCTGTTGGAGAGTAACATCTGGGTCTAAGACCACAAGAAACTGCCAACAGATTTCCCAAGGAACCCTCTGAGCCCCGGGAGTTATTCAATGGGGACCAAGATTTTCTACCTGAAAAACTTGCGCCGACCCATGGAGAGGTTACACATTTATCTTTTCTTTTCATGTGAGAGGGGAAAAAAGAAGTGAAGATGAGTTTGAGCATCCAACCAAATCCACTGACCTTGAAGCAGTTTTCTAGTTATCTCTCTATCTGGTTATCTCATGGGCCTCATCAGTGCTTTCTGCTTCTCTAAGTCGTGCTTATAAGGGACGCCCCTATGAAACGTTTAGAGTTGATAACTCCTCAGCAGTGGGCTTTGGACATAGCTGGCCTTGCCTGACCTCATTCACCCCTGATCTGTGAGGACCCAGCAGACACTAGCTGCTCCCCAACCCAATAGGCAGACCAAAGGCCTCATTAGGGCACTAGCAAGTCAGAGGGCCCAAAGCAATAAGGAAAAAAAATGCAGCTTTGATAAAATTATCCAGAACATTGTGTTTGGAAAGAGATACAATTTTAAGAAGAAGCAATTTTAACTTCAGCATACACGCAAATTTTGCATTTTATGAATTTGTAGTGTCTTTATTTTGAATCACATTGCAGATGGTATGTTTAGGGCTTAGGACTTCGGCAAGCTTGAACTGGCTCCTCTGGTCTCTCCCTAAAGCCCCAAGTCATGGCAGAATGTTTAAGTGCACTCTGAGTCTTGGGGACTTTTCCAGTCCTTCATGGAGACCCTGCCTGCTGGAACTCTAGAGATGGGGCTTCATTTCAGTGATGTGTTCAGAATACTTGCATCACCTGGTGGCGGGGGGAATTTCATCAGAAAGCACTTGAAGGCATCTGACAGTGTTGGTACTCAAGCAATAATTTCCTCCCCTCATTAAAACTTGTTCCATCTGAATCAGGGGATTAACAGCAGGACTTTAAAGACTTTAAAAAAAAGTCCCTTATGGCTTTACACACAGAGTTCTAGAGGAACAAAAAGAGAGAGGTATGAAATTGAAATTTTGCTATCTTCTCCTTAGGCTGTCACATAGCCTTGCCCAAAGTAGGGTCCTTACAAATAGTTTTTTAATGAGTTGAGTTGAATTGAATTGAGTCATGCTTGAATTCACCCTACCCAAGGTCAAACACATGTAATTCATGATGCGGCAAACGCTTTGCTCCTTCCTGGAGCTTTTTTATCTCTATCATTTTCCTTGCCTGTGGAAAACTTCTATTCCATGTTGGAGAAAGGGAAGTAAAAATGTTCATTTCCACCATGTGCTAAGCATAGCACCTCATTTTATCTTCCCAACAACACTAGGAATGTTATTATTTTATAACTGAAGGCCCGGTGTTTCAACCATTTCTTCCCAGGATCACACAAGTGACTTGGGGCAGAGCCAGGATTCAGTCCAGGTCCATCTGCCTCTATGGCATCAGACTGGCCAGAATAAGTCCATTTCAGAAATACCAGCTCTTTACTGAATCTCAGTTTCAGGTATAAACTGAATCCCTGCCTCCCGTACCTTGGAGGTTAGCTTGGACCTTGTTCAGCCACAGAACATCAGGTGGCTCAGATGCACCAACCACAGCTGCAGGATAAAGCTTTGTCATCCAGGGCACAGAAGCTGGGCACAGAGGGACACAGGAGCCTCCATGGTGGTCATGGTGATGCGAGTTCACAGCCTCTTCTATGGCCCAGGCTCTTCAGTGTGTCCTAATCAAGATCCTTCTTCAGCCCCTTTCTTAGGAGAGATCCACCCCCTTAATTAAGCCCCATGGCCACAGCAGCCACTTAGAGTCCATCTATTCATGTGTTTGGTGGTTCATTCACCCATCCAGTGACTCTTCATGGAGGCCCCCCTCAGGCCCCCATCACTCTGGGTGCTGGGGATAGAGCAAAGGAGGGTGCTGTCCTTGCTCTCCAGGGGCTAACCAGGTAGCAGAGAGATACAACAACCACAGAGGTAATGTATCCATCACAATTTTATAAGTGTGACAAGGAGAAGAAGGCACATAGAAATCTAGCAGTAACATTTACACCGAGACTTAGAGTGTGAGCTGAGGTTGGCCAGGTGAAGGGGTGGGAAGAGCATTTACTTCATAAACCCACCAGGCATGTCTTAGTGCTCTGCAGGTATCAACTCACTTAATCCTTGTAATAACAACCCTATGAACAGGATTCTATTATTCACCTCATTTTAGAGAAGAGGAGACCCAGGCACGGAGAGGTTACATGATTTCTCCAAGGTCACCCAGCTAGGAAAGGTCAGAGCCAGGATGCAAACTCATCCGCATATGGGTGCCTCTCAAAGCAGGGATGGGATGCGGTCACCCCCAGAGTGAGCATAGCCAGAGAAAAGGAGGGACGCTAGGATGGAGCCTGGAGTTAAGGATGACCTAGCCAGGTGGACTGAAAACAGTGGCGAGGGAGGTAGAATCAGAGACAGGCATGTTGGGAGACATGTTGGGAGAAAGAAGTTTCTAGAAGGAGGGAGTGGTCTACTGGCCCAATGGTGCTGAGAGGTGGGGAAGATGAGGACTGAGAATTGACCAGTGAGTACTGTTGTAACCCTTGGCAAGAGCAGTTTCAGGGGAGTGGTGGGAGCAAAGCCCAGCTGTAAAGGGTTCAAGAGAAGATGGGAGGAGAGAGGGTAGTGACTGTGAAAATCAATTCTTTTGAGGAATTTTATTCCAAAAGGGAGAAGATAAGTAGGGTGGTAGCTGAAGAATGACCTCGTTCCAAGGGATTTCTTTCTTTCTTTCTTTCTTTTTCTTTCTTTCTTCCTTCCTTCCTTCCTTCCTTCCTTCCTCCCTCCCTCCCTCCCTCCCTCTCTCCCTCTCTCTCTCTCTCTCTTTCCCTCTCTCTCTCTCTCTCTCTCTCTTCCTTCCTTCCTTCCTTCCTTCCTTCCTTTCTAGATGGAAAGTAGTAAAACATGTGTGTGCACTGATGGGAATGCTTCAGTAGAGGAGGAGAAACTGGGCAGGGAGAGTGCACCCAGTGCAGAGTGACACCCCTGGGCAACACGAGGGTGTGGAGTCCAGGTGGAGTGCCGGGGGATGGCCTTAGACAGGGCTGCTGCCCTGGGCATCCTCCCCCGAAAGTTTTTCAATGATGGGTCCCTGAGCAGCATCTCTGGATGGTCTGATTTTCCCTTTGTATTCATTGTGATCTTAGCAGAGCCACTGAGAGCGGGAGGCAGTGTTCTTCTCCGGACACTGCACAAGCTGAAGGGCATCTCCGGATATTCTGTCCCCAGGTGTCACCAGCCTTTGCTTATGGTGCAGGCTGAGAGGAGGGTCCTGATGTGGGATGGGGTGGCGGTGTCAGCAGCAGGTATGTTCTGGGAGCTGTGAGCTGACCGAGTAGGAGAGGGTCAGCCTCATCAGCTAAGGAGAGTTTTCTCAAAGGCTTGTGTGGCCCTTGCTTTTCAGGGGCCCTGTAGAGCCCTGCTGTCATATAACATAGCATCAACTCATTGGACCAACAAGATTGATGTGAAACTGAATTCCAGCAAGTTTGCTTAAATTTATCTTAGAGTTTCTAATGCATAAAATTGGCCAGTTGGTGCCCTGGAACGATTTATCCTTTTTCAAGGCTTGAAGTTAAGAAATGCACAGCCCACAGTAGACCTTAAGAAATGTTCCACCCCAGCACTTCAAAGTGTACTTTCTCAGTCTGGCTGTGTTTGACAGATAAATACAAAACAAAAAGAGGGGAGGAACTAAATTTGGAGAGCTCTGAATGCAAAATCAGGGGATTCCCCATTAGGGAAAAATTCCTCTGGTTAAAAAAAAGAATTGGGTAAATGAAGCAGAAACACCAGTGGTATAAGATACCCGGCATACCACAGGCCTGGCTACTTCATTAATCACCTTCTCATTAAAAAAAAAGTCTTAAAAATAATATATAGGTATATATCGCCCACCCTCCACCCAGGAGAACTTGTGTCAATTTCTCTTTTCTTCCATTTATTGTAGGTTGTATTGTAAGTCGTCTTCCTGCAAAGTAATAAAATGTAAATGTGGGTTTTAGGTATGCTAATGTTTCAGGTTGGCTGAGCATGAATTCCCAGCCAGTTATGGGTCGAGGGGCCTAAGAGGAAGCTGTGAGAACTGAGTGGGAGGTGGAGAAGAGAAGGGAAAACTGAAGTTCCCCATTGCTCCCGTTTGAGAAAACTGGGATTTAGGAAACCATGTGATTCGACGTGAGCTAGAGACTTTGGGGGATGTCAAGAGGGGATCTATACATTAACCTCCACAGGTAAGTGGGCTCCAAAAGGCCTGAAAGCAACAAGCAGCCCATTGGGAAAATCTTGCCAACCACAGGGTAGGAGAAAAGGAGGGACAAGCTCACCTCAAGGCAGTTCTCTACCGCTGAGCCTGAGTCCTACTGAAGACCTCTAGCAGAAAGGGGCCCAAGAGAGGGTGAAAGTAAAAGGCCGAGGTTCCCCAAGGAACGTTGTAGAACAGGACCCAAGCTGTGGTTCCCAGTGGAACGGTGTGGAACATGACCCTCCAGGTCCTTGGGATGGGAACCCATCGTTGTCCCAGCAGACATTTGGGAGACCTTCCATGAGCTCATTTTCTTTCAAACCATCTTCCAATTTTATAATGGAAATAGGTGGTGAGAGAGGGTTCATGTACAGAAATTTGTTAAAACCAAATTGATTCGGTAAAATAGGAGTGGCCTGAAGCTTCAGGGTGGGATTCATATAGAAAGCCTTCACAAAAGAATGTGACTATGTAACTAAGAATGTTTCGTATCTCTGGATGGAAAATCCAACTTTTGCTACACTTTGAAGGCAGGCTGGGCCGGGCAGGGACCCCAGGGCAGCTGGGGAGACACCAGGAAGGAGGAATAGAGGAACAGCGAGGGGTGTGTGAGGATGCTTGGGGCGGGCGGGGGGTGGGGATGGTTGTCCAGGGGACCAGACGGTAATGAAGACCAATGGGATGGGAGAGAGGTTGTAGATCCATGATTGGCAAGTGAGAGCTTAATAATGGCCGAGAGCTTCTGCAAGCTTCAGGGAAGGTGATGTGATTCAAAGTAGTCTTAAGGAAGGTAGAAAGGTGGGAATAAGGAGAGTCTGGAAGGGGCTTCTCTCAGCCTGCAGGTGCGTGGAGAGGTTTTTGAACTGTGGTGGGAGAGACGATTGTGAAATGGGAACGGTGCTGAGAAAGAGTCATCAGATTGTTGATAAGAGGAGGTAGATGGGGAGGTAAACCGGGGCAAACAGGGAAGAAGCCCAAGCCGTGCATTTGTACTGTTTGTACCGTTGCCTGTGCCTCCTATGTGCTGCCAAGCTACGACCTCCCCGTGAGTTCCCAGAACCTAGCAAGGTGCCTGCACATGGATGACACGCACTAATTGTTTGTGTGATGAGTGAATGGATGAAGAAATAATAACTAAAATGTATTGAAGCCTCTGTGGAAAAATACTTTGGCGATTCCTCAAAAAATTAAACATAGAATTACCATAAGATCCAGCAATTCCATTTCCTGGTATTTGTATATCCAAAAGCATTGAAACAGGAACTTGAACAGATATGTGTACACCTATGTTCACAGCAGCATTATTCACAATAGCCAAAAAGTGGAAGCAGCCCAAGTGTCCATCATCAGATGAATGGATAAACAAGATGTGGTATAGATATACAATAGAATATTATTCATCCATAAATAGGAAGGAAATTCTGACACATGCTACAATGTAGATGAACCTTGAAAACATTATGCTACGTGAAATAAACCAGGCACAAAAAGATAAATATTTTATGATTCCATTTATAGGAAATATCTAGAATAGTCAAATTCATTGAGACAGAGTAGATCAGAGGTTACCAGGGGCTGGGTTGGGGGGGCATGGGGAGTTGTTGCTTAATGGATAGAGAATTTCAGTTGGGCAAGATGAAAAGTTCTGAAAAGAGACAGTGGTGATGGTTATATAACAGTGTGTATGTCCTTAATGCCACTGGATTGTACACTTAAAATGGAAAAAATGGTAAATTGTATGTTACGCACAGCGCCTGGCGTTCGCTGGAGAAATGGTAGTCTCAACAGGGTCGTTGTGAGAATTAAGTGAATTAAAGCATATAGGGGCTTACGAAAGGTTTTAGTATATTGAACATGCTCAATACATTTTGGGGGGTTACTGTGTTCATTTTACAGATGCGAACTTGAGCCTTAGAGATAAAGAGAAACACAGGTGGCCAGTGAGGTGCCTGGTGGGCTGCAAACCCAGGCCTGAGTGAACACAGAAGCCACATGGTTTCCTGACACCATGTGGTCTCTTCTAGTGCCAAGCAAGCCAACATCAGAGGGAGAATCATAGAGTGGGCAGCAGAAGTCATGCAGGAAGCATTTTTAAGCACCGACTGTCTACTCAACTTTGTACTTGTTATTAAGAAGACCAGAGAATTAGAAAACACTCTTCCTGCCCTCAAAGATTTGACTTAGGTACATGGGGCTATGCAGCAGATATCAACATAAAAGGATCTCAGATTGTACAGCACCCACCCCCATGGGCTATGGCGTCCAAGGGGAGAGAATTAAGGTGGGGGTGAGATTGCAGGGGAGACCTCTGGAGCCAGGGCCTCCTGGGGAGGAGTCATCGAGCACACATTACATTCTAGGTGATAGAAAAATCCCAATGTGTAAATATGAATACTATTAATACTATTAATATGAATCACAATCCCTTGTCTGAAAGGCTGAAATCCAAATATCTCAACAATAAAAACAGTTTTGTTGTTGTTAATGTGTTGCCAAATCTTATCTGGCAGCAAAGCCAGACCTGAACTGAAGAGGCTCTTTGCTGTCTTTAGTTAACCCTCTCTGAGTGAACATTGACATATTTGCTGCAGAATCACAAATGTGCCTGACCATGGGGCACTGCCCTGGCATCCACCAAGGAAGGTATGTTAAGAGATGGTTATATACCATATTACCTTCTAAAATAAGAAAAGTTAGGTCAGACAAAGAAAGACAAATACTGTATGATTTTACTTATAGGTGAACTCTAAAAAAAGAGAGAAAGGAAAAAAAGAAAGAAAGAAAGAAAGAAAAAGAAAGAAAGAAAGAAAGAAAAAGAAAGAAAGAAAGAAGAAAGAAAGAAAGAAAGAACACCAAACTCATAGATACAGAGAACAGATGGTGGTTACCAGAGGTGGGGAGTGGATGTGGCAGAAATGGGTGAAGGTGGTCAAAAGGTAAAAACTTCCACTTATAAGATAAATAAATCCTGAGGATGTAATGTACAGCATGGTAACTATAGTTAACAATATTGTATTGTATATTTGAAAGTTACTAAGAGTAGATTTTAGAAGCTCTCACCACAAGAAAAAAATTTGTAACTATGGGAGAGACATGTTAACTAAACTTATTGAAGTTGATCATTTCACAATACATATACGTATCAACTCATTAAGTTGTGCACCTAAAACTAGTACAATATTATATGTCAATTATATCTCAATTAAAAAAAGAGAAAAGTTATGATCTTTGGCCACAAGTATTTTGGATGGAGGATTGATAACTTGTATTCATCACATGATACACCATGGGAACCAGGCATTTCTCCAAGTGCTTTCCCTACATTAACTCATTTCATCCTCACAGCAACCCTACAACCCAGTCCTATTATCATCCCCATTTTTCAGATGAGGAAACTGAGGCCAGAGAAGGTAAGTAGCTTACCCAATGTCAGAAACTTGTAAGTGATGACGCCTGACTTGAAGCTACAGTCTTCTTGTTTGGACAATAGCATCTTGGTGATGGCCTTGGTGGGAAAAGTTTTAGAATCAAGGTGAAGGTGGAGGTCCTTGGAGGAAGGAGCTGGAGGGGAAATGGGACCCCAGGATTGGGTTACCCATTTGGGTGTTGACCAGGAGAGAAGGACTTATGAGGGTCTGAAGTGACATCCCGATCAGGTGGGCCCAGGTGGGTAGCCAGAGTTGGGGGCTGCAGAGGGGTTGGGCCTCTCAGGCTCCCTGTGGCTGAGGCTGTAATTTGGAAAACACAGGGCCCCAGGGAGCCTGGGTCCCTGAGCTTGGCCTTTAACTTGTCGCCTACTCTCAGACATAAATGGCCACTTTCAGGCCTGTAGCCATTCCCCTTTCGTTTGAAAGAGGAAGCAGCCCCAGAAGGTCCTTCTTACTTACTCTCTATGGTGTGAAGAAGAGGAACCTGGCTCTGATTTGGAGTTTTTGAAGAAATCTTGCTTTGATGTGGTCCAATCCAACTTCTTCATTTGCTGGTCTGATAAGGACCACAGTAGCTCTGGCTCCTCAGGGACCGGCCAAGGGGACTCTCTCAGCCAGGGACCCCTGAAGGTGGAGTTTCCCAGCCCTGACTCCGTGACTCTTTGGGGTACCTCCAGTTATCTCCAAGGCTACCAGAATCTTCTCAAGGCAAAATTTAAATATTTATTTACATATTGACATAAAATTTCTGCAAAAATAAACCTACAGGAAAAAATAAGCCTATACCAACCAGTGTCTTTTTAGAGAGGGGAGGGCAAAAGAGAGTTACAATCTTTTTTAAAGATGCAATTAGGTGGTGTTAGGGGGGAGGCCTGGATTCTAGCCTTGGCTCCATCATTTCCTCACTGTATGACTTTGGCCGTGTCTTTTAAAGTCCTAACAAAATACAGCTGAAGATGGCACTGCCGAGATGGTTGCTGGAGGATTAAGCAAGGCAGGGTCCATGAAGGTGCTTTGTAAGTTATAAGGCACCACACAAAAGTGAGCAGATCAATGCAGCCCGATCATCACCCCCGTACAGAAAATCCTACCATTGTACCCGCGCTGATTCTGCTTTCCTGATGGAGGAGGATCTGATAGGCATCATTCAAGTTTACTCAATATTCATACTTCCCTTCTCTAGGACTCAATTTCCATATTAGTCAGGCTAAGCCGGGCCATGCTGAAGTGACAAATAAACCCAAAGCCTCAGTAGCTTAACATGATCAAGCTTTATTTCTTGCTCTGATGAGGATGGGTAGAACCTCTTCCATCTTGTAGCCATACTATTGTAGCACGTGGCCTGTGAGGTCACCGCGGCAGGGGAAGAGAGAGATGGAGGAGGCACACCATCGTAAGAGTCTGGGCCTGGAATTGACATGTCACTTATAGTCTATTGGCCAGAATGAATCACATGATCCCTAACTAGCTTCAAGGAAGACTGGGAAATGAAGGGGGCGCACTGGATATTCTGTGAGTACAATGGACTCTACCACAGTTTCCTCATCCCTCTAATGGGAGGGCTGGACTAGATTGTCTCAGAACAGGTATCATCCCTCTCTAGGCTTCTAGGATTGTGTCTGCCAGAGACCTGGAGGTTGATGACTTACAGCAAGTGATAATGCTCTGGGTTACTACACACAGCTTCCACAGGAAGAACTGTATACCACCCCCCCAAAATCAATTTCACTTTCCGCACTTTTTCTCAGATCTATCTCTAAGCTCTTTCCCCTCTGCTGCTCCTCCCAAGTCCCAAATATTCCACCCTGTGAAATAAAATGGCCTTCAAGTGACCCCCTTTCAGTGCAGATGCTTTTCTTTCTGATAGAAATGGGGCATGCTTTGAAGCAGGACACTGAGGGAGAGCCAGGTTGCTGGCAGGCTGGGATCACCTGAAACCCCGGGGCCTGGGGATCCCTTTCTTCTCACATCTCTAGAGGAATTTAGGAATAATTCTAAAGACCTCCTCCTTGCTTTCTCCTATTTCCCTCTTGATCTGTGTGTACTCACTACTCCCTTTCCCAGTCTGCGGAGATCCAACTGATCTTAGCCAAGATGGTTAAGGATGGTCTATGTGCTTTTTTTTTTTTTGCAGTACGCGGGCCTCTCACTGTTGTGGCCTCTCCCGTTGTGGAGCACAGGCTCCGCACGCGCAGGCTCACCGGCCATGGCTCATGGGCCCAGCCGCTCCGCGGCATGTGGGATCTTCCCGGACCGGGGCACGAACCCGTGTCCCCTGCATCGGCAGGCGGACTCTCAACCACTGCGCCACCAGGGAAGCCCGGTCTATGTGCTTTTGCAAGGCATGGTGATCACTAGAAGCTGGCATAGGTTCTCCAGGAATAAACCTTGGTCCGCTTCCTTTTTTGATACAATGTCTGAATTGTCAGGTCAGGAACCTGCCATAGACAGTTTTAGATTTCAACGTGGGCATTTGATAAACTCTCATGCGCTCTCAGGAGGAGGACTGCAGGCGTTCAGCTACACCTGTGTGATGGCATCATGTCACATGCTGCTGGTCTGACCCTGTGCATGCCCCGGTTGTGATATTGGGCTTCTGGAGAATATCAGGAGACCCACCTGGCATCTCAGTTCTGTTAAAGTGTCCTACTTGTGGAAGCCTGGCCTATATTCTTCTCTGCAGGCGTGTCAGAGACCCTGAATATTGCTTCTCCTTGATTACTTATCGCCACTGAGTAGCCTGACAGCAAGAACATATGCCCTGACTTGGTGTGGGACCCCCCAGCTCTAAGTGTTCTGCACCAGTATAGGCTTCCAGTGCTGTTCTAAAATCCTTTGACATTCTTATTCCTTTCATCCAGAGGGGGTATCTGTGTTCTTCCCCTTGAACCTGACAGTCTTGTGACTGCTTTGATCAGTAAAGTATGGAGAAAGTGTTGCTCTGTGACTTCTGAGGCTTGGTCATAAAAGGCTCTATAGCTTCTGCCTCCTGGAATATTCACCTGGAGCCCAAATGCTAGGCTATGAGACACCCAAGCCACACGGAGAAGCCACATGTTGGTCTGAGTGGGGCAGTCCCAGCTGAGCTCACTTTTGAGTCATCCTAACACCGGTTCCAGACATGTGAATGGAGAAGCCTCTGGATAATTCCGGCCCCCACTGCTCAGGTGACCTGCCCTTTCCCCGTCATTCCCTTTCCCCAGCTGAAGCCCTCAACATGATAAAGCAGAGGAGAGCCATCCCTACTGTTCTCTGTCCAAATTCTTGACTCACAGAATCTGAGAGCATGATAAAGTGGCTGGTGTTCTACGATGCTAAGTTTCAGCTGATTTCTTTCATAGCAATTGATAACAGGAAAACCACCGTATCCTTTTGCCATTAGCATGGAGACGGGTGGATAAATGTCAACTTCCAGGAAGGAAGTCTCTAGCAGCAGGCTGTAGGACCCATTCCTATCCAACTTGATGATGAAGACTTATAGGGAGCCACACCAACAGCAACTATAAAAACATTGGAAGGATTATTTGGAAATAGTAGATGTCACACATCAATATAAATAGGCAGGACACTGGGGGCTGGGGTTAGCACCCTGAAAGATCTCAACTGGCTAAGATGAACCTAAATCCTGCACTTAGGTTTTAAAACTCAAATGTAGAAGAACAGGGTGAAAGGGGTTAGCCAGGCAGGGGGAGGGGTTGACTATCCCAGGCAAGGGGGTATACCTGGGTGAGATGGGAAATGCTTTGGAGTAACGGAGGGAGGGTCTGTGGGTGGAACACAGAAGAACGGGGAGTGACTCAAGATGAAACTGGCCAGTGGGCAGGGTCATGTCAGACCGGGTCTCAGGAGCCATGGCAGGAAGTTGTTAAAAGTTGCTGGGACCTGGGGTCATTTGACCCCTCATCCTTGCCCTTGGGAGCTCAAGAGTCTAAGGGATCTGGCCCTTTAGCATCTTGGGCTGGCAATCCTCCTTGCAGATCCTAAAACTGAACAGAGCTACTTAAGCCAAGACAGCTTCGAAACATACAACCCAGGGACCCAAGGACACAAACGCCTGGGTTTCCCAGGAATTTTTTCTGTTCAGGTTCAGTCCACCTATAGCACTGGACACACAGCATGCTGGAGTGACCCCATGGGGAGATTGCTGGACTGGGGGTCCTCCTGACTCCTTTCCTTGGTGAACAGTTACCCTGGCAGTGCCCATGGATTATGTTGTTGTGGGTCCACATCTCACCTTGTTTAAGAAGTTCCTGAAAAGATTGGAGTGGGAGGACCCCGGATGGGGGTGAATTCCTGAGCTACCGTGTCAGAGCCTGGTGGGATACAGGCACTGTGGACACTTCTTTTCATGCAGGATCTGGTCTGGGTTTGGGGCCTGGAAAGGGCCCCCGGGTGGCTCAGTAGAGGGGGTATCACAGGTGCCAGTGGAGCACAGCGTGGGCCCTGCCTGGCCTCTCGCTCCCTCTCAGAGTTTATCAAGGGGCTGTGCTGTAGCCAGACTCAATCCTCCTCCAGGCCTACATACCAGGACTGCAGAAAAAAACTAGAAACTAGCCGGCTAAGCAGGCAGCGGCTGTGTACGGAAAGAGAGGCCTTTCTAAGCAATCTCCTGTGCCGTGTGGGTATGTTTTTCCAGGGCCAGGAGCTGAGGATGCTTTTGGAGACTCTGAGCAAGGAGCAGGAGGGCCTTTTCTGTGCCCTGAAATTTAGGAGGCAGCGGCCCACACTGAGACTGCTAGCTTGACTGATGCCCTCTCTCACCTGTGGCTGCCACTTGCGTGAGTCTCTTCAAAGCCAGCCTGTGCACGGGTGGCCCCCAGCCAGGGGGCCACCTGTTCCTTGTGCTCAGGTGCTAGGCTCTGCAGGGCAGGTGGAGGAGAGACAACTGTGACCACTCTTGGAGCATTTGATTACACCAGACTGAGACTTTTAATAGCACCACCTTATGTTTTAAAATATATTTATTTTTATTTTATTTTATATATATATATATATATATATTTGTGTGTGTGTGTGTGTGTGTGTGTGTGTGGTACGCGGGCCTCTCACTGTTGTGGCCTCTCCCATTGCGGAGCACAGGCTCCGGACGCGCAGGCTCAGCGGCCATGGCTCACGGGCCCAGCCACTATGGGGCATGTGGGATCTTCCCGGACCAGGGCACGAACCCATGTCCCCTGCATCGGCAGGCGGACTGTCAACCACTGTGCCATCAGAGAGGCCCTTATTTATATTTTTAACATCGTTATTGGAGTATAATTGCTTTACAATTGTGTGTTAGTTTCTGCTTTATAACAAAGTGAATCAGCTACATGTATACATATATCCCCATATCTCCTCCCTCTTACGTCTCCCTCCCACCCTCCATATCCCACCCCTCTAGGTGGTCACAAAGCACCGAGCTGATCTCCCTGTGTTATGTATTTTTATTTTTATTGAAGTATAGTTGATTTACAAAGTTGTGTTAACTTCTGCTGTACAGCAAAGTGATTCAGTTATACATATATTCTTTTAAAAAATTTTATTGAAGTATAGTTGATTGACAACATTTTGTTAATTTCTATGGTACATACCTTCCTTTTTATATTCTTTTCCATTATGGTTTATCACAGGATATTGAATATAGTTCCCTGTGCTGTACAGTAGGACCTTGCTGTTTATCCATCCTATATATACTAGTTTGCATCTGCTAATCCCAAACTCCCAATCTAGTCCTCCTCCACCCTCCCTCCCCCTTGGCAACCACAAGTCTGTTCTCTATGTCTGAGCATCATCTTAATTTAAGCCTCATAGTAATCCCCCCAAATAAGTATTATTTCCATTTTGTAGATAAGGAAACTGAGACTCTAAGAGGTTAAGTGGTGTACTCAGACCAGCTTGTGAGGGGCAGAGTCAGGACACAAACCCACAACTGCTTGACCCTAAACCGCTGCTCATAACCACCACACATACCGCCTTTCAAAATGTTATTTCAGGGCTTCCCTGGTGGCGCAGTGGTTGAGAGTCCGCCTGCCGATGCAGGGGACGCGGGTTCGTGCCCTGGTCCGGGAAGATCCCATGTGCCACGGAGCGGCTGGGCCCGTGAGCCATGGCCGCTGAGCCTGCGCGTCCGGAGCCTGTGTTCCGCAACGGGAGAGGCCACAACAGTGAGAGGCCCGCGTACCGCAAAAAAAAAAAAAAAAAAAGTTATTTCAGGCGAGTCACAGAACGGCAGGTGGAAACCCCTGGGAACATGACTCTGTTTGGGATGGTCCCGAGCAGTACGGATCAGGGCACAACCTCAGGGGAGGAGTGAGATGTGGAGTGATGGCCTGGCAGAGGTGCCCACCCCGCCTTCCCCACTCCCACCTGTGCCCTGCTGAGGAGCATGTGGACACCATTTGACCAGCCCTCGGGCCTCACCCGACTGTGACTTGGTAGAGGGGGGCATCCAGGTCCCCAAGTCGCTCAGACTCCAGGCTGGTCAGGGCTGGAGGAGGGAGGAAACTGAAGATCTCAGTCCTTGCGAGGTCTGTCACCGGGGAAGGGCAGCTGGGTTGACTGAGCTGAGAAAGGGTGGGGTGCCTGAGGGAACACTGGGGTAAGGGGCGGCCTGAAGCTCGGGTCCCGGCAGCTGAGGGCTCCATCCTGGCTCACAAAGGGCCAGGTGCCCTCTGGGAACGAAGGAGCGTTTCTTCCTCTGCAATGCTGACGTCTGGCCGCGCTCTCTCTCTGCAACGTTACCTTCTTCTCTGACAAACAGACTGTTGTAAGTTCCTCAGGGACCTTGTTGGATGTGGTGCCTGAATAAGAAATCTCTGGGGTGGACAGAAGGGCTTGAGGGAATTTGAGAATAACTCTGTGTTTGGGTGAGAGTTTTAGGTGTGCGGCTGGATGGGAGAGAAACGTGGAAGCTAGCTGGGAAGGGACTTGAAGGTATTCCAGTCAGGAACACTTCAGGGTCTCTCTCTCAATTCCCTGTGCAAAAAGGCATCAGGAACCTCCCTATCTGCTGATAGGGTAAGAATTCTGGAATGCTTCATTGAGTGAAAAAGCCTGGAGCACAATACTATATATATGTGATATCATGCTACCTTGTGCAAAAGAAGAATCGAAAAGGCAAATATCTATAATTACATTTGCTTATAATTACACAAAGAAATTCTGGAAGGCTATGCAAGAACTGAATACAGATGGGCATATGGACATGAGAACTGCACAGATCGAGGAGCCAAGGTGGGAGTGAGACATTATCACTTTCTCTGTTTTTATTTCTGACCACGGGTTGTATTACCTATTTAAAAAAAGTCCTTTTTTACTTTGACAAAAACAAAAAAACCAAGACCCTCTAACTCTTAGGTGCTCTCTGGGTCGTTGCCTGTCACCTCCTGCCCCTAGTTCCTGCTCCAGTTTTGCTAACGTTATCACTGCTTCCTTTGCCTGATTTTTTTTTTTTTTTTTTTACCATCAGTCCAATTCCAGTCCTCCTTGTTTAAAACAAAACAAACAAAGCTTTCCAGACCTCACCTCTCGTCTGTGACATTCTCCTTGTGTAGACATGCACAGTGATGGCAGCTGGTCCCCTTCCTCTCATGGGACTTAGGCTCTGAAACCTGATGGTCCAACTCTCCTGGGAAGGTAAGGCCGGCCCTGGCCTCGGCAACCTGCTCCACTCTCCAGTCATCTCCAGCACATCCTTGAACTTTCCACATCTCTACTCCTGTGCAGGCCTCCCATTCTGTGGTCACAGCTGTGGAGCCGCACCGCAGCCATCTTGTCCATCAAGTAACCAACCCTCACCAGCTTTCCGGTTCCTCAGGTATTTCTTGGTCTTTTCTTCACCAGGCTAAATAATCTTGATTCCCATAACTAATCCTACAACACAGGCATCATTCCTTCTTTTGAAATTATGCCAAGCATCTCTCTTAATTTCAGAGCTTCTGTTTTAACAAGACGCTAAGCCATAAGTACGTAGAGACCAATGAGGAGACTGCTGCAGGGTTTCTCTCCGCCTCTCTGCTTGGATCCCTATTGAACAAGCGTTCAAATCTCTTACATGTCATTGTTTTTTTGCAGTTCACGGAGTATCACTATCCCCTTTATCTCAGTCCATCAGACCTTTTTAGTGTCTTACTCTTTCCACTGATTCAGGTGAAGCTTGGCCCACTGTGGTCTTTATTTAGATCATCTTTATTATACCTGTAGGTAGATCTTATAAGCAGACCTTGGCACTGGTTCACTTGTGGGTTTCCTTTGAAAAGGTCAGTGTGAAACAGGAAATGTGACTAAGAAAATCTTTCTCCATGAAGCCTCACTTCATTAACTGGAAAAAGACACCCGTCCTCTCTCTGCCAATACTTACTCATGACCCAAACAGACACATTTCAAAAGAACACATAGTTCCCCAAACACTGAAACGTGCACAGTAAAGCTCATGTGTGGAGTGAGTGGGGACTTGTCAGGTTGGCCCTGTCTGGAGTCCATCCTTGTGCCAACTCGTGCTGCCTGTCACTGTTCTACATAGAATCTGAATATGGCCCGGGACCTGGGAGGTCTGGGAGACCTCGTGCCTGACCAAGGAGGGCTGTGGAGCTTAGGAGCTGGGACAGTCCGCAATACTTGCATGGATAAAAGGCCGAGCCGGAATGGGAATCCGGGCCTCCTGACGCTGACAAACAATCTAGGCTTCTGGACTGGGCTCCCTTGGGGAGGCAGTGGTTGTGCACTTGGGATTGCCTGCTTTGCAGCCTTGCTTTGGTTTCCTCATCTATAAAATAAAAAAATAGTAGGTCTTACCTTATAGGATTAGCATGAGGTGAAAATAATGCACAGAAAACACTTAGAACATTCCTGGTGTGTGATCACTCGGTAACTGTTAGCTATTATTATTCTGATGGCTTGGTCAGCTTTCCTCCATTCTATTCAGCTCAATGAGAATTTGGCACCAACCATGAGCTTTGCTGGGGCTGTGAAAATGGCCACATTGAAGCTCCACCTTAACCCTGGCCAGTCTCCCAATGGCCAGCATTTTGTCTTAAGAAAAGCTGCAAAAAAGAATATAGATGGTCCAATGCACAGTCAACACTGGTGGGGGCTAGGCTATGTGGCACTGAGCCCACCTCTGAGATGGCCTGGTTCAGGGCTGCTGGCGGTGCCCAGTTCTCAGAGACCTTGGGCCCAGTGTCGATTCTGGCTTGGTACCTGCTACTGGGATGGGGAGTATGGATTGAGGTGCAGGAGTTTGGGGCTCCATGTACGTGGACCGACGAAGAGAGGGAGCATGGGATGACATGAGGGGAGCCACGGCCAGGCTCAAGGATGCTGAGCCCTGGCTTGACTCAGCCTTCTATCTGCTCTCTCAAGGCCTCTGTCTGTATGCTGGGAAATTCCTTGGGGGGGGGTTAAACCCCAATCCTAAAAGTCACGTAGACACTTCTTCAGAGCTTTGAGTTGCCTCACTCTGCCCAACAGCTTCCTGAAAATGTAGTCTTGCCACACTGGAGGAAGGATGGACCAAAAGCAGCATGGGAACCTGTGTCAGCAGGATTTAATAGACGGGAAGCCAGAGCCTCAGCTGAATGTGTGAAAAGTTAACAAGGGCTGAAGTTTTAATAAAATTTATTTCTCCTGCACACGTCCATACGTTATGTACCAATCTGCGCTCTTCCAACGTGAGCACGAACCTTTGATTCTATCAGCCCACATCGTCCTCTTCCCCAACTGCCTATACACCAGGGTCAGGGATCCTCTTTCAAGGAGTGAAGCAGGTATGCCCAGGTACGCAGATGCTCTTTGCAGACCATCCGCTGTATCCCATCAACACTTAGGCCTGGCTTGCGTTCATTTGCATTCTGTTGTCTGCAGAGTGCGTTCATTTGCATGCTGTTGTCTGCAGAGTGACAAGAGCGTTTTCTTTCTCAGTCATTCCTGATGGAGAGGCCAACAGTCCGTACTTGAATACACCTGGGCGGACACTCATGACAACTGGTCGGCTTGCTGCAAGTGGAGCGGGTTGACGATTTCTTAGAAATTTGCTCTGAGGTCAAGTATTTCTCAATAAAACTGGAGGAAAAAGAACACATATGATTCATAACAGGCCTTCAAAACATACAAACAATTACTACCTTAAAAAAGAGAAAAGAGGAAGAAATTTGCTGTTTCTAAATGGGATCAAAACAATCCTTACATTCTCTTCTGGATCCCTACCTGCGACTCATTCGTTGTTAAAACAAAATGGCAGCGGGCCAAACTTTTCATTGATTGCTAGCTGATTTGCGATGAAGTTAAATTCCTGAGTAAAACGGAGTTTTTGGTAAACGTAGAAGTGGGACTGCTAGGTGTTTCCATTTATTAACCTAGTATTTAAATGCATTTTGTCTTGAGCTTCCTATTTTTTTTTTACTTTGAGTTCCTTCCGCCTTCCTTCCAGAGTTCCTTATGCAGATCTGGGAAGGAACAGCAGGGGGAGAAAAGCATGAGTCGGTTCGGGGGTTTTAAATGGGAAAGAGCAGACATTTCCAGTTCCCAACATCCCTATTTCCGGAATATCTTCTGAGCCCCAGAAAATGGCTCTCGGCTGCTTTGCCGTCTTGAAGCGGCTTCCGCTTCTCCACTAGCCCCTGGGGCTCAGTCGCAGCCCCTGGAGCACCCCACTCCCAGCCTCCTGGGTATGGGTTGGGGGCAGATGTGTGTGCAGGGGTGGGAGTCTCACACTGCCTGTGCCTCCCAATTCATCCCCCAAAGGGAACAAAGCCTTATTTCTTTCCTCTCAATTCCCAGGCATTTGCTGGGGAAGAACAATCCTTGGCAGCTCAGGGGTTAAAAACAAAACACAGCGAGGGGGAAAACAAGCCAGGCAGCTGCAGCGGCTCCTCAGAGCCCACGCCAGGCTCATCAGAGGCCCCAGCAACTCCTTGGAGACTTGAACCCTAGGCAATGGAATTTTCCCTTGCATGGAGACTATTGTCCTCTGGAAAGGGCCAGGGCCAGAGGAGGGCCTGGGGAGCCCTGATCTCCCTGAGCTGCAGCCCAGGGAGCTCCTGAGAGCCCAAGGGCTCCATGCCACCCAGCTGGGCTTGGGTGAAAAGGCAACGGGGGTGTAGCTCACCCCTCCTGCTTTGAGAAAATGGAGGGTCTGGTGGGGGGCTTCTGAAGGCCTGGGCACCAGTTGTTACCCCACTCCTCGGCCCCAACAAGCCAGTCACTGGGATGGAATAAAAGGCTTGGTTCCCTTGGCAACCGCAGGGGCTACGGTCTTTCACAGAGTAGGAGATGGGCTTGGGGTGGGCGTTGGGGGGGCAGTGAGGGGGAGGGGGGATGGGCAGTCTGTTTACCAGCACTGTCTGAGGGACACTTTTGTAGGTTCTGGCCTGGGAAATACAGGATACCCTAAGTGTGGGAGATGTTCTTAACTGCTTCCCAGTTTCGAGCCATAGTTGGTGGTCCGTGGTGGGAATGGAACTGTATAGGCCTCACGTGAACTTCATGGACGGCCCAGGAGAGTTCAGCCGAGCCTACCTTCATAGGTACCAAGGCCTGGCCCTGTTCTGTAACTGGAGACCCCTGAAGTGTTGATAGATGCTCGAGCTCATAGAGAGCTATTTGTGAAGCAGAGATAGAATAACAGGCACCTGTCTCCTGGGTCTGATCTCAATGGACAAGGCAAAGCTATTTTTAATATCAAGCGAAAGAGTTGCTGAAATACGGACAAAAGGCAGAACCTGGGCTGACTTTGTCTCAAGCACTAGACTTTGTGAAAGGCGTTAAAAAATCTATACACATACCAAACAGATGCATTTTGCCTCAGTGAAAACAAATGATAAGGGCCAGGAGACCTTGACCCAGGACTTTGGGATGAGCGGTCCCAGCGGTCCCAACAACCTCTGTTGTCACTAGTACAGAGGTGCATGGGAATGTTGGTGTAACCCTCCGGGGTGTTAGACCGTGAGGCCTCGCAGTCTGGCATGGACAGAAAGCACCTTTCACGATGCCCTCAAAAGGGTGGCGTCTATCACACGGAACAAGCAGAGTCAATAACGTGATACGGTGGTTTAAGAAGAGAGATGAAGGGTATAAAGCAGCCCACTGTTCAGGATTCTGAAAATGATTTTAAAAATGAAAACCAAAAACAAAACCCAAACGCCTATCTGGTGTAGCCGGGCAGTTCTTGGAGACAATGAGAACGGGGTTCATGGCTGGAGGCTCGCTGGATTCTTCTGCTTTGTGAGGATCTGGGGGTGGGGAGGGGCAGGGGAGAGGTCACTGTGCTTTCCTGAGAGAGTGGCTGGGGCCATCCCCCGTGAAGTACTTCCTCAGACACAACAGGGTCAGTCCCTTCAAAGCTCAGCTCCGGTGGGTGGGTCTCTTCTGAAAGACGTAATTTGAGGAAACCTCAAGGGTGAGTCCTCAGATGAGGAAACACCTGGGTGATAGGTTCTGGATCAGGAAGTAATCCCGAGATACCACTGCAGTTGCTTCGCATACATGACCTATGGCCAATCAGATGGCCACCTGCTTTAATGATAATCATCAAAAATAATGATAATAACAATAAAAAGGTCAAGGAATCACTTATCACCTAATTAATTTACGTACAGACTGGTGGACTGGCAGAGAATAAGTCCGGGCAATGCAAGATGACAACCTATTTAGAAAATATACAGAGAATGGAACTCAGAGGAGAGAGACTGACACGAACTTACCTTTTGAGCACTCTTGTGTATATATATTCTCATTTTAGTTTTATGACAAGTCAAGGACGGGGGTGTGAGTGTTATTCCCATTTGTAGATGAGAAAACCGAGGCCTGGGTAGGTTAACTAACTGAAGCAGGATCTCACAGCTGAAGATGGAGAGAACTGGGCTTTTTGTTTGTTTGTTTTTTATCTCCTCCTGTTTTATTTTTTATTTTCATTTAAATTTTTTCAGCTTGATTTTCTTTTATTATTTTGAAGTATAGTTAAAATTTTAAAATAATGATTGTTTAAAAATTAAAAAAATTTAAATACAATTTTTAAAGGTTACTTTCCATTTGCAGTTATTATAAAGTATTCACTATATTCCCTGCATTGTACGATATTGAGCCCATCTTACACCCAATAGTTTGTACCTCCCACTTCCCCACTCCATATTGCCCTTCCCCCCTTTCCCCACTGGTAACCACCAGTTTGTTCTCTATGTTTGTGAGTCTGCTTCTTTTTTGTTATATTCACTAGTTTGTTGTATTTTTTAGATTCCACATGTAAGTGATATCATACAGTATTTGTCTTTCTCTGACTTATTTCACTTTGCATAATGCTCTCCAAATCCACCCATGTTGCCGCACATGGCAAAATTTCATTGTTTTTTTATGGCTGAGAAGTGTTCCATTGTGTATCTATACCACATCTTCTTTATCCATTCATCTGTTGATGAACACTTAGGTTGCTTCCATGTCTTGGCTAGTTTAAGTAGTGCTGCTATGAACATTGGGGTGCACGTATCTTTTCCAATTAGTGTTGTTTTTTTTTTTTTTCAGATATATAACCAGGAGTAGAATTGCTGGGTCATATGGTAGAAGAACTGGGTTTTGTATCCTATCTGATGATCTTAGATCTGTATAACAGCCACTTTCAGGTATGACATCTCAGTTGAATCTCAAAGCTCCTTATTAAGGGAGGAGATTATTCTCATTGACAGCCTCAGAAGCTGAAGATAGTGGAGTTTGACTGGTCCCAGTCCAAGACTCATATGTGGTAAAGCTATGACTGCTCTGGGGCTTTTCCCACAATGGCGTGAAGCCTGGTCTCACGTTCCATTCTCGTGGATCTAAGAAGATTTGAACGTCTGCTGTTCATTCATTCATATATTCAGTCATTCAATTAATATTTGCTAAGTACCTATCATGAACAAGGCATCAAGGGGAATAGAAAACAAATTAGATTTTTTAAAAGTCCCTGTGAGTAAAAGAATTTTTATAATCTCACTGTCCTTTGTCTGCAGTTGTGGCTGTCAGTGGCGATTTTCTGAAATCGATGTGCTAACTGATTTGTCTCCTTCGATAAGCTGATACATTCACAAAAGGGAGAACTAAAACATTAAGAGCTACGGGATCACAGACACTCCCGGGGCACCTCACTCCTCAACGTGAACAGAGTAATTCAGCAAGCTTGGGATGGACTCATGGTGACACCTGAGCAGAGGTAGAGGGAAATGTGTTCCAGCCAAAGCTCCCTTGGGCGGTCCATGTTTACACAGCTCCTCAGCCTGGCTAGCATTCCTGTGTCCCCTGGTCCCCTTAGGCTCCATTGTGAGGGGCCCCTCCCACAGATAGACTTCCTCCCTATATCTGATTTCATGGTCCAGCTACTTCCTGGACAGGACCAAACACTTCTCAGATGCCTAAACTTATATCGGCCAAAGTCATATTCCCTACTCACCCATCTGTACAGGATTACTTATTAAAGATGACTTTTCACACGGAACTACCATGGGGAAAAACTTACCCCCTAAGTGACGGAAGCCACCATAATATGTGTAGGGCAGCCAGAAGCATTTAAAGACAAGTGGGACATGGTATTGCCCATGAAGGACATGCAGGGTCAGGCGGGCCCATGAACAAAATTTCCATCCCTGTCCATATGGCCTGACATTCATTCATTCATATGGGTCGAGGTGCAGGTATTTGTTAGAGTTCAGTGTGGAGGGAAGCTAAGGAGTTTTTATAAGGAAAACTGAGACCCTAAGAGAATGCTGGGGACAGACTTTTGAAGGGAATGAGTTGATTCAAGTATTCATTCAACAAATACATATACTGGGCGCTTTCCCTAGGACCTGGTACTTGGGCTTTTGTTTATATGATGCCTGGTGCTTTGTAGGTTCCTGTGGATTGAGGCTGGGAGCAGGTTGCACAGGCTCTGGGGGTTGACCTCTGAGAGGTTAGAGGGTAGACAGGGAGGGTGAAGAACACAGGTGCTCCAATGCTGCATCCATCCCAATCTGCATGGCTCAGGTTTTGTTGCCCAAAGGCACCCAGGGGACATTGACCGGGAGGCACAGTTAACCTCTGTGATAGGAAACATTCTAAATGTTAGAGGCTCAATTAGGAAAGCTTTCACAGTCTGTACAGTAAACACGGATGACTCCATTATTTATAAACTCCAAACCTTTTTAAAAAGTCTTAACATTTTGCTAACACTACTTCATTTTATTGCTCAGTCTCTGCCTCTTTTTCCTTCTGCCTAACTTCCCCTCTCCAAGTAGAACTGCTAGACTTAGCAAATCAAAATACAGGACCCTCAGTTAAATTCTAATTTCAGATAAGCAACAAATACTTTTTCAGTGTAAACATGTCCCAAAGAATGCATGGGAGGTACTTATGCTAAAAAAATGTGTTGTTTATCTGAAATTAAAATTTAACTGGGTGTCCTATATTTTATCTGGCAACTCTGGCCCCCAGCCTTCCACCCCCAAACCTCTTTGAATGTATTTTTATTTCCTGTCAGTACACAGTACCTCTCAGGGCAGAGTTTCAAGGTTTACTGTCCCTTGTGGGAAGCAGTGTTATGAATTGTCTTCACCCCTCCTCACTAAGTGTCCCCCTCCCAGATAGTTCAGAAAATAGTATATCTCTGCTGAGGTTATTTTCTCTTTAATGCTATTTTCTCTTTAATGCCATGTTCACATTTGGCTTTTCAAACAGGAGAGTGCTAGGCACATCAGATAATTTTTCCACAGCTGCTTTTTATATCCCTTCCATCTTTCTGGTCACTTTTCCTCGGGTTTCTTGTTAGAGACCTCTGAATGGATAACATCCAATGTTACCACTAATCCAGATGTGAAGACCCAAAGGGATTCAATTTTGGTGAGAGAGTAGTATCTGTGGTTTTCTCAGTTCCCTTCCTGATAATGCCCACATTAGTCAGAAGCCAATGTCTTTTGAGCACATGCAAGATTGATAAGGATCACAGGTAGCACAGGCCCATTTGATAGAATCCTTGAAGTCTATATATTTTGCCCTTTTAAATATTTTTTTTGTGTGATATGTGTGTGTGTGTTTTAGTTTGATAACAAACCAGTAAAACAATCGAGCAATTGAGAGAATGGGGGAGGGAAGGCAGGTAAGAAAGATTATACTGTGGTTTTGAGGGTGCTTTCACTGTAAGAGAATAACAATGGAGATGGTGGCTGTGTTAGGAGGGTAGCATTATGATTTTTCTTCCTCTTTTCTGTTTTCCAAATGTTACATAACATAGTTCTCTAATTTAAAAGCAAAACAAAAAAATTGAAAGAGTGATTAAAGCTTCCTTTTTAAAAAAGCCAAGGTCTTGCTATAAAAATGACTATAAAAAGAAAACATGGCATTATAAAATTATCAAAACAGGTAAATGCCGTATAAATTTCACAAATTATTTTCTGAGTAACTGTTCCATGATTACATAGCTAGAAGGTAGTGTTGCTGGGACCAGGACTCACATTTGCCTAGTTTAAGACCCAATTCCTCCCATAACATTACAGCAGAAATATACCAGTTGTATCTTGTAGGAATGTCTCTGTTCACAATCTCAGGAGCAAGAATCACACGGATTTCAGGACTTTGTTACTAAATTATTTCTCTACAGTTTGAATCTAACATTGCTTCCCTGCACAATGATTGATTTTCATAATATCGACTCTTTGGCACAACATTTCTAGAGCCTATGAATGAATCAGCAGTGAAAAGGTGATTATAATAGTAGTTACTGTTTCCTGATTACCACGTGCCAGGTATTGGGATAAAATTTGAATTCATTTAACTAATTTAATCTTTGCAACCTAGGTTTTAGCCCCATTTTGTAGGTGAGGAAATGGAGATTCAAGAGATATGAAGATCACACAGCTAGTAAGTCTGGAGGATGAGATTCAGCATCAAAAGCCTAGTTAGGTGGGACATGTTTCATTGTAGGCTAATCCTTTAAAAACTCAAGAACCCCTGTTGAGGACAGTACTTTCGTCCCTTGCTCTTTCTCTAAGCAGTGGGTAAACAGGTCCCACTGTTCATAAGACCAGTAAAAGAAGAGACTAAGAGGGAAGGCTCGGATTGAACCACAGTCCATAGTGCTGACTTAACCTTTTAGATGACTACAGTGAAACGGAGAGGCAACTTTCTGAAGGAGCCACAAATTTCAGATCTTTCTTATGGACCCCATTAAACGGCCCCTTCCCTTAGAGTTTGTTCTGTGAAGGCTGCAGAGGAAATCGGCTTCTTCATTTCTTCCCAGGTTTGGGAGGATCACTTTCTGTATTTTTTTTAAATTTTATTTATTTAGGCTGCTTTGGGTCTTTGCTGCTGCGTGCGGGCCTTCTCTAGTTGCGGCGAGCGGGGGCTACTCTTCTTGCAGTGCGCAGGCTTCTCATTGCGGTGGCTTCTCTTGTTGCGGAGCACGGGCTCTAGGCACTTGGGCTTCAGTAGTTGTGACTCGCGGGCTCAATAGTTGTGGCTCGCAGGCTCTAGAGCACAGGCTCAGTAGCTGTGGTGCACAGGCTTAGTTGCTCCGCGGCATGTGGAATCTTCCCGGAGCAGGGATCTAACCCGTGTCCCCTGCATTGGCAGGCGAATTCTTAACCACTGCACCACCAGCGAAGTCCCACTTTCCATATTAAACAGAGCATCATACGTTCCTGAGAATGCCTCTCCCACAGATTTGTTTTGACAACCAGGAGGGAAGATGGGAGACCTGTAGAATGGGCTGCATGATAACCTAAGAGGATCTAGGAGAGCCCTTTCCAAAACGACGGTTGATTATTTCCAGCTCCCTCTCAAGCTGGGCTTCTCAGAGAGCACCATTCATCAAAGGGAGACACCCGGCCCTCTAATTTCCTTCACCCTTGTCAGAGGTGTGTTCAGAGGCTTCTATCACCCTGATGGTGACCTGCTAACGTCCATGCCTCTGGTCAAAGGTTTGTTTATGTATTTCATTAAATAGGGTGAGCATTTATCAACCATTATTGGTATTTCATAACCATTCCTCTTGGTGTTGTAATTAGAATTCTTTTACATCCTCCAATTTTGGCATATGATTTTTTAAAAATAGGACACTTGGGTTTCAAAATCAGGCAGTTTTCCCCTTTCTGTGTTTGCATGGGAATGTAAAAAGGAACTGGGGACAGAGGTTCTCCTAGGACTTTTGCTCACAATGCCTTCTTTCCAGAAAGCCCCACTTAGTGTATTTTGGCAATCGGCTTTATAATAAGTTATAGATTTCCCTTCCTTTATATCTCTGGGACAGGCATTCCTTTCTATTTTATAGGGAAGGAAATAGTGCCTAAAACCTTAGTGCTTCCTCACCAGAATAGTACTTTTATCGTTATGTAGCAAGAATATCTGCACAGATTTATTTGGTAAAGATTCTATTCAAAGGTCTTGGTACTGATTAACGATGCTTGGCCCGCTGAACGATGGGCGTAACCTGGGCTTGATAAACCAAATAAGACCTTTGTCTTGTTTTGCTGGCTGCTCAAAATTGCCTCTACCATAAAATCATTCAGCCTCCAAGGAGAGGCCAAGATTCTTCTTGTAAAGACCTGGTGTTTATTTCCAGGCCTTGATGGGTAGTTGAATACAAGTGGGGATGCTGATAGGAAAGGCCTTAAGGACATGCGTGTGTGCTTGTGAGTGTGTGTGTGTGTCTATACACACTTGTGCACATGCTCACAAGCATACTACTTCCCCCTGGGACCCAGGGTGTGGGGGATGAGATGGAGAAACAGTTAGTTTACCTGCATATCAGGTTAGGCATGAACACAGGCTGTTTTCACCCAGCTTTTGCTCTGAAGTATCCACATCCTCTTCCTCTCCCGCACTTGTCGAAGCCACTTTGCCCAGGTGGATAAAACAAAGGACTGCTGCTCTAGGTCCAGCAGTTTCCAGACAGAGCTATGCTGCTATCCTCATAGGTGCCTGGAAAGGAGTTAAAGTGAGCTTGAGTATGTGATCGGATTAGCATGAACCCACCCTCTCCTGGGAAAACTACTTGGGCTTGTTGCAGATCGGGGTCAACAGTGTCACATTTATTTCCTAAAAATACTCCAACTTGCTAAAAACTTTTGAAAATAAAATCCTCCGATACTGCAGTATATACCTTACATTTCTCAGAAGCGCTGCCTGTAACTCTGGGCAAATCCCTGAGAGTGGGTTCCCTGCCCCGATCCCTGACATTGATCTGGTTTTCAAGACAAGGGAAAGAAGCATTAGGAAGACTGCACTCCAGTGAATTGAGGCCTGTCCATGGCTGTGTTTTATAATGGATTATTTGGAGGAACTGGGAAAAAATACTCTCAGAAGGGATCAGGCTGACAGTCTTAAAATACCCAAAGGGCTCTCGTGGAGAAGAGGAAATAGATTTATTCAAACTATGACTGAAGGGTGGAAGTTTCCAGAAGGAGTGTTTTGGTTCAAGGTAAGGACGGGTATCTAACAGTCATCCAACAATGAATGGAAAGCTTCCTCGGAGGTGCTGAGAAAGGCCCCAGTCTCAGGACCGTGCAAGCAGAGGACAGCAGGGATGTTGTAATGTGAATTCCAGAAGTAGGGGTGAGGTTCAACCGATGACCTCCATGGTTCTCTCCAGCTCTAAGATTATATGATTCTATATCTGTAGTTTTCCATTTCCCTATTAAGAAGAAACTTTCCACATTCAAAATTGTTTCAGTATTTGATAAATGTTGTGGGATGATTTCTGCTCTGCTTAACGTGGGGCTTACTCCTTTGCCCCACGGCTTAACAAGACATAAATACATCAGTGCCATTTGTCGGGAAGAGGAGATGGAAGTTTACTGCTGGAGAGGAAGGTCCTGTTTAGATGGGACCTAGTGTGGAGGGGCTGGGAACGCCATGTCTTGCCTCATACCTCTGTGTCTCTGAAATTCCTCCATCCAAAGGACCTGGGCATCTTACCACAGTCCTGGGTGGTGGACGCTGCAGAAGCTGTCTGTAGTTGGACTGCTCCTTTCACCAACTGCCTCGGCAATTCTCTCAGCAACCTCCCAATCACCCACAATTCCATATCCTTCCCAAGGCCTGGACGATATGAATATCCTAAGGAATCTCCTGAAATTCTTACCCAACTTGAAGACAGAGTAAACTGTCTTTGAAAAATAACCGACTCTCTTTCAAGTGCTCCTTTCATTAAGCTATCATAAATAATTAAAAAGCCTTCTATTGAAAAAACGCCACTAGCCTAAACATCTATTACATACTAGATCTGACTTTAACTTTTAAGTGGAAAGTTCTTTTGTTTAAACATGGTTAAATCTTGGCCTTGAAGTTTGGTTGATTTTGTTTTTTTCTTTAAGAATACTCTTTCTCCATCTCTCTTGGACTAAGGATATGTTGCAAGAGAGTTCTAGGAGCTGGAAGTAAAATACTGATTATTCAAAAATGAATAGGGACTTCCCTGGTGGTCCAGTTGTAAAGAATCCATCTTCCAATGCAGGGGACGTGGGTTCGATCCCTGGTCGGGGAACTAAGATCCCACAGGCCGCGGGGCAGCTGAACCCACTCGCCACAACTACTGAGCCCGCACGCCTCAGCAAGAGAGCCTGTGTGCCTCAAACTGCAGAGCCCACATGCTCTGGAGCCCGCGTGCCACAACTAGAGAGAGAAACCTGCATGTCACAGCTAGAGAGAGGCCCGAGCGCCGCAACGAAAGATCCCACATACTGCAACTAAAATCTGACTCAGCCAAAAAGATAAATTAAATAAATAAATAAATATTTAAAAAATGAATAAATTCACACCAACTCATTTTATATCAGGGTTCACTTTAATTAGTAGAGTGTGATCAAGGATCTGGGATATAAAGACCTCACCCTTGATGGGGGATCCAATTCTTCAGCTCTTCCAGCAATCACCAAGGAGAGGTAAGTATTAGCTATCAGATTCCTTTAGCTAAATTTCAGACTAAAGGCAATGAACAAAGGGCCCAATGTGATTAGTGCAAATTAAAACCACCAGGAGATACCATTACACATTCATCAGAATGGCTAAAATTTAAAAAGCCTGACGTGTTCAAATACTGGTGAGGGTGGAGAGCAACTTGGAACTCTCATGCACTGCTGGTGGGAGTATAAGTTGGTACAACCACTTTGGAAAACTGGCAACATCTACTAAAGCTAAAACTACCCCATGATTCAGCAATCCCACTCCTAGGGATATACCCAAGAGAAATGAGTTCATATGTCTTCCAAAAGAGCTGTACAAGACTGTTTTTGAAGTTTTACCCATAATAACCCCAAATTGGAACCAACATAAATGTCTACTAATAGGAGAATGGATAAATAGATTGCAGCATATTCATACGATGGAATACTACACAGAAATAAAAAAGGACAAACAGCTGAAACAACTGATACCACAACATGTTTTGAATGAAAGAAGCCATACCCCAAAGAGTATATTCTTTATGATTCCATTTATATAAAGTTCAAGAACAGAAAAACTAATCTACGGTGATGCAGAGCTGTGATTACTCTGGGTAGGGGGATAGTGACTGGGAGGTGGGACGAGGGAAATGTTCTATATCTCAGTCTGGGTGGTGATTTTTTTTTTTTTTTTAATTTTTAGGCTGCGCCGCACAGCATGTGGGAATCTTAGTTTCCCGACCAGGGATCGAAACCGTGTCCCGTTCCGTGGAAGCACTGGAGGCTCAGAGTCTTAACCACTGGACCGCCAGGGAAGTCCCTTGTGTGGTGGTTTTATAGGTGTATACATTTGCAAAAATCCATCCAGCTGTTCATTTAAGATTAGTGCACTTCAGAACCACAGTGGGATACTACTTCATTCACCACCGCGAGGAAGGCTAAAACAAAAAAGACAATAACAAGTGTTGGGGGGGATGGGGAAGAACTGGAGTCTTCATGCATGGTTGCTGGGATTGCAGAGAGGTTTTTTAGAAAACAGTTTGGCTGTTCCTCACAAAGGTAAACATGGAGTTACCACATGGCCAGTGATTCTACTTGTAGGTACATATCCAAGAGAATTGAAAACATATGTCCACATAAAAATCTGTATATGAATGTTCATAGCAGCATTATGCATGATAGCCAAAAAGTGGTAACAACCCAAACGTTCATAAGCTGACAAATGGATAAACAAAATGTGGTCTGTCTACAGAGTGGATTTTTCTAGGATAAAAAGGAATAAAAGTATTGATACATGCTGCAATATGCTTGACCTTTGAAAACATGCTAAGTGAAAGAAGCTGGTCATAAAAGGCCACGTATGGAGTGATTCCATTTGTATGAGATGTCCAGAATGGTAGACAGAAAGTAGATTAATGGTTGCCAGGGGTTAGGGGGAGAAGGCAATGGGGAGTGACGACTGATGGGTACAGTATTTTTGGAGGAATGAAAATGTTCTTAAACTAAATAGTGGTGATGGTTGCACAATTCTGTGAATATAGTAGAAACCACTGCATTGCACACTTTAAAAGGGTGAGTTTTATGGTATGTGAATTGTATCTCAGTAAAGCTGTTATTAAAAAGAGATTAATGCACTCTACTGTGTGTATTTACACCTGAGAGAGAGAACAGCAGAGGTGAATTCTTCAACTAAAACCAAACCAAAACAAAACAGGGGAAGGGGTGTGGGTTAAGAAGAGAAAGAAGAGAGCTGATTTGTTTGAACATCTCAAAGTGCCAAGTACTCTATGTACAGCATTTCATTTAATTGGCAGAGAACTCCTGTTACATATGTATTCCCAAATTAAAGGTGAGGAAACCGTCTTCTTCAGTAATTTGCTAAGGTTTCCAAAGCCAGGACTTAGGGTCCAATGTTGTTCCTCCTCCAAGTTACTGCTCTCCCCAGGGTGCATTCCCACGAGGGGCTAGACTTGGCCTTGGAGCTCTGTCCGGGACACTCATTTGGCAGGAGAGCACCCTGAGACCCAGACAGGTGATGTAACTTACATAAGACCCCATGGCCAGCCTGTGGCAGAGCTGGGTTAAACCCTGATGTCCCAGCATAGAATTCTTTTGTTAATAGCTAATAAAGTTAATAGCACTATACTGAGCTCCTTATTTAATAGATCCGTCTGGTCCAACCATCCCAGAGAGCAGTCTGGAAGGGCTCAGTGCCGTGAGGGTGTGTCCACCTGGGTCACAGAATCCCCTCCCGGGATTCTCACTAGAGCAATTCTTGCACAGGTCATTAGCATATTCACTTCAGCCTGGTTTGTGGCAGCCTAGTTGTCCATCACCAAGGGAATGGATAAGTTAACTGTGGTGGGCACATACTATGGAATATTCACAGCTCTTAGAAGTAGGGAACTACACGCACATATTATACTATACAATTATCTTAGAGCTGGAAAAAAAAAAAGCAGGTAGTCAAATGCTACTTAGAACATGCCATTTGTAAATTAAAAATAGAACTCCCCACAAAATACTATCAGCTATTTTACAAGGAAGTATGCATATCAAAGGCTATCTAGAAACACATTAGTGTAGTGGCTATTGGGGTGGGGGGAATGCAGGGAGCATGGTGACACCATGAATAGAATAGTATGATAACAATTCCTTACTGCTGAGGCCTAGAAAAAAATTAATAATAAAAGAAATAGAAGCATCAGATATTTTACAGAGACAGAAATGTGTCTCCTTTTTTAACTGACAGAGGCCTGAGTTCACCTGGAAGTGTCTAAATCAAAATCTATAAACAATGCCTTTGGAAGTAAGGCGAGGGAATTCCAAAGGAAGAGGGTCTCTAGCTGCGGCTTGTTTTCCTGCAGATGCCTCTAGCCTTTCAAGGACAGCTCACAGAGAGCTCTTTACTGCTTCCCACTCTGCCCTTGGCATTTCTTACCCAGCTCTTCCTTGAGGCCTACAACCATACTGTCTTCCTCAGAAAGCCTACTGGCCTGGAAATGGGTTCCCAGAGAGGAAAATAAAGGCACAAAATGGGAACATGATTTGGCCAAGGCAGGTATTACGGGCTGAACTGTGTCCAGAATAGTCCTAACTCCTCACTACCTCAGAATGTGACTATATTTGGAGATAGGGCCTTTAAAGAGGTAATTTAGGTAAAATGAGGCCATTAGGTTGGGCCCTAATCCAATCTGACCGGTGTCTATATAGGAAAAGGAAATTTGGACACTCAGAGAGACACGGGGCGGGGAGGGGGCCGTGTGGGGTGCTAGGGGTGGGGGACACGCACAGAGACCATGTGAGGACACAGCAAGGAGTTAGCCATCCGCAAGCCAAGGAGACAGGCCTCAGAAGGAACCTGCCGACACCTTGATCTTGAACTTCCAGCCTCCAGAAGTATGAGAAAATACATTTCTGTTGTTGAAGCCACGCAGATTATGGTCAGCTCTCAGTAATTCCTTTACGAGTGCCACAGGCCTGAGGAAATTTGGAAATATGTTGAATTCTGTGGGATTTTGTTATGGCAGCCCTAGCGAATGAATGCAGCGGGAATCGGCAGAGCTGGGACGTAGTCTCGCACATTTAAGAACAAGTCTTTGCTCTGGGCTTCCTGAGTAGTGAAGTTATTCTGTAGGTCTTCGTGAGCAAATCTCGGGTCAAATTTTCCTAATCAAGGAGCCCCCGTCTCTGAGGGGTTGGAAGAGCTGACTCAGGTGGGTCTCTGGCGAGAGCAAGAGGAATCTTATGATCTCACCCAGTCCCATCCCCCTACGCTGGGCAGCAGTTAGGGAAGCCTTGAGCGTTGGCCGATCGACAGGGCACCTGGCCGTTATGGGGCCGCAGGTGAGATAGTCACCACACCTTGGGAGAGATATTCAGCTGAAAGCGCCTCTCAACCTCCAGTAGTTCCTTCACAAGTGCTGAAGGCCTGAGTAAACGCTTCTCCTCCTGGGCTTTTCTAAAGACTGCTCACTGCAGCAAGCCCACTGCAGGCGTTTCAAAGCACAAGTCCCTTCTGCTATCAGACCAGAGATCATTGCTCCTATATCAAGGGACGAGTGAAGGTCAACAGAGCTCAGGAACAGAGGGGCTGAGCCTGGGTCAGTCCTTGGGGCAGGGCAGCCATGCCTGTACCGTATGTACACATAAATGTCCCAGCAGGCAGTGGTGAGTGAAGACTCAGTGTTCTTGAGGTCACTAGTATTGCCTGTGTTCCTGCTTGTCAGTTCTTACCAGGCTTCTGGGATCCAAGGAGTTTCACTGGTAAAGAGAACTATGTTGTATGTCTGTGTATTTGTGGGGCGAGACCTTGTATCAGGGATTTGGGGTGTATGTATGTGATGGGAGGGTGGGGGTAAAAATAGGCAAAAAGGAAGGGAGGAGGGGCAGCCCAAGCTCCATCAGCTCCCCTGAAAGGTTTGAGAACCTCCTGAAACCTGGGTTCTTTCTCAACCAGCATGTGTTGCCTAAGGGGCCGCATTGATAAGGCCCTCCTACTGCCCACAGACAACACCCTTCCCATGCTGTTACCCTGCTGGTCCATGACAGACCAAGCCAAGTCCTGTAGGACTGAGGGTCGTCTGGGCCTGGCTGAGTCATACGTACTTGTTTGCTTGGCTGGTCCAGTTCAAACACCCGTTGAAGAAGGCGTCTCAGCTTATCCTCATTCAAGGGGGTTGCCTGCTTCCCAAGCTCATTGAAGGCTCTGTGCTGGAATCCAGCCAGACAGTCCTGGGGGTTTAAAAGCTACGCCTACAACTGACAGAGTATGAGACATCGGTGAACTACTTCATGCTCAAGGCTCAGTTTGCCCAACCATAAAGTGGGAGAATAATTTTGATTCCATCGGGCTGTGGAGAGGAGCAAACAAAATAAAAACAGAAAATGCTCTTGGCATAGCATTAAAAAATATTAGTTTCCTTCCTTTGACCAAAATCTCATCTGGGCAGTCTGTGCCTTTCATTCATTCATTCATTTATTGAGTGCCAGCTGAATGCTGCACTTAGGCAACATGGTGGCCCAGTTGTCCCTGTCTTTATGAAATGTACAGTCGAGTGGGTAAAAAGCAAAGTGAAATCAGGCGTTAGGGAGGTTTGGCATCATGTTTTCTCAGCCTTGTTCTTTGATGTCTTGTCACTTGGCCATGAAGCTAGGCATGAACTTGATGCTCAAGGGGAATTCTCTGAACCGACCTTGAGAATAAGACGATGGTGACTCACAGACAGGTTAGTTTCCGGCATCAGCAAATGAAGGGCTGGGGAAGAGTTAAGGTAATCAAGCAGCTGTTACAACCACCATCATCATCTTATGTTTATCCGGGACTCTTGTCTCTTTGCAAGCTAAGTGCTTTATGTACGTTACTCAGTGAATTCCCACAGCTTCCTCCCGGGGCAAGGAGGAGGCAGAGATGATTAGAGATGAGGAAATAGGCACGGCCAAAAGACAAACGTCTTGCCTGACGTCGCAGCCAGCAGAAGCGCTAGACCCAGAATCGGGTTGCCCAACTTGGAGTCCACTGGCTCATACTCTGACCATCAGGGCAATGAGCTCAGGTGCTGCGTGTGGCTGTGGGAAGCAGGGCGGTACAGCTTGTTCTGCTACTTCCCAAATACAAGTACTAATTCGACACTCCATTCTATTCAGGTGGCTCTGAGCATTACATCTAGGAAGACTCCAATGTTGGTCTCTTCCCTGACCTTTGATACTGTCCTTGGGATGTAAACGTGATGGGACTTTAGAGGTAATTCAGCCCAATCCCCTTGTGTTGCAAATGAGGAAACTGAGGCCCCAAGAGATGGAATGACTCACCCGAGGTCACACAGATAGTAAGTGGCTGAGCTAGGTCTAGAACTCAGCTCTCTAGCCCAGGATTCTTTCTTCCCCCAGGAAAGTCCCCAACAGTGGCATCTGCTTCCCAGTCCCAGCCCCCTCGGTCTTCATCTGCAGCCACGTGTGACACCCCACGTTGGAGTTCCAAGCCTCTGGTTCTCCCACCAGCGCACGTCTTTGGAATTTTTCGAGGAGAACTGTCGGTCCCGAGGGCTGTCTGGAATACTAGCCACAGGATGGGTACCTGGAATTGGCAGTGAATCCTGAAGATTCAAGGGTGGGAGCCACCGCTGCTCCCATACTTGCTCTTGTCTGCAACGTCAGCCGTCTGACTCACCTCTCTCGCTGGAGTGCTGAAAGCACTTAGCACATGTGGGAATATTTTCCGATGACAGTGACTTCTTCTGCATCATAGATAACATCTGTGTTAGTAAACTCTTTTACCTACCTGCCTTGCCCCTGTCTTCCACCATACCATCACATGTCCTCGGAGGCCTCCCGTGGTCAGTCAAGTGCCGGTGCCTTGGGCAAACCTCAGTCTCTGGCCTCTGTCCTCTGGCCATCCTGCCTCATGTTGTGAGCCTTCTGGAGCCTCGTGGACCAGCCGGACAATATTGCTTTGCTTCTCCCTATGTGATTCCCACACTTGAAGCCCTCTGGCGCGAATGTGGGTAGATGGCCATACGTGGAGATGAGCTGTTTTTTATGTTTGTATTTTGATGTTGACTCTGTGTTTTTTTGTTTTTGTTTTTTAAAGGGTCCCCAGTAAGTCCAAGTGTGTGTGTGGTTTAGGGAGATGCCCCTTGTCAGGTTAAGGAAGGTTATTTCTGTTCCTGGTTTGCTAAGGGTTTTTGTTTTTTGTTTTTTTTTAGTTTCAGCTTCACAACAAAATGAATCAGTTATATATATACATATGTTCCCATATCTCTTCCCGCTTGCGTCTCTCTCCCTCCCACCCTCCCTATCCCACCCCTCCAGGCGGTCACAAAGCACCGAGCTGATCTCCCTGTGCTATGCGGCTGCTTCCCACTAGCTATCTACCTTACGTTTGGTAGTGTATATATGTCCATGCCTCTTTCTCGCTTTGTCACCGTTTACACCTCCCCCTCCCCATAGCCTCAAGTCCATTCTCTAGTAAGTCTGTGTCTTTATTCCTGTTTCACCCCTAGGTTTTTCATGACATTTTTTTTTTCTTAAATTCCATATATATGTGTTAGCATACGGTATTTGTCTCTCTCTTTCTGACTTACTTCACTCTGTATGACAGACTCTAGGTCTATCCACCTCATTACAAATAGCTCAATTTCGTTTCTTTTTATGGCTGAGTAATATTCCATTGTATATATGTGCCACATCTTCTTTATCCATTCATCCGATGATGGACACTTAGGTTGTTTCCATCTCTGGGCTATTGTAAATAGAGCTGCAATGAACTGCTAAGGGTTTTTATCATTAATGGGTGTTGTTTGAATGAGTTTGTCTCTCTTTTTTTTTAAATTAATTTATTTATTTTGGCTGTGCTGGGTCTTCATTTCTGTGCGAGGGCTTTCTCTAGTTGTGGCAAGCGGGGGCCACTCTTCATCGCGGTGCGTGTCGCGGTCTCTCTTGTTGTGGAGCACAGGCTCCAGACGCGCAGGCTCAGTAGTTGCGGCTCACGGGCCCAGTTGCTCCGCGGCACGTGGGATTCTCCCAGACCAGGACTCTAACCCGTGTCCCCTGAATTAGCAGGCAGACTCTCAACCACTGCGCCACCAGGGAACCCCGACTTTGTGTTTTTTATTTGTTTCTCTCTTGGGGTCCCGGGAGCAGGGAGTCTTCAACTTTATGGCCCCCTTGGCCTACTTCCTTGGTGCAATCACACAGATCTCACAGACACTGCCGCTGCTAGGGTGACTCTGCTGGGACTTCCTCTGTTCCTCCTGGAGTATAGCTGGCCTGATCCCCTCCATCCCTTAGGAGCTTGCTGTGAAGGTGGTACAGCTGCGGTTCACACAAGGCAAGAAGGGAGATGGGAAAGATCCAGATGCAGTGTGGGCAAGACATTGCCAATTCTGCTGATGCAATGAGTCCCCCGTGGCCAGAAGGTGACACTGTCTCATGACACAGCATTGATTGGAGGCCTCCCCATGGAGACGAGGCTGAGCTGTCTGGGTAGTGAGAAGGTGGCTGCATTGTGGGCCTGGGCACTGGAGGGAAAACGCACTCAGCCCGCCCTTCTCCGGCGTGAGAAATCTGCTTTGGGTACCTGCTGCGGCTTCGTGTGCTGCCTGCCGTCTTCGGGGTTATCTAGTGCTCTCTTCCTTGATTGAGGCTCTAAGCACTTTACATTTTTTTTTTTAAATTTCAAAATCGTTTATTGAACTTTATTTTCCTTAATAAAATATCTCATTCTAGCAAATAAACAGTAAGTAGAAAACAGTTTAATAAAACTACAGTTTTCTTTTTTTAATTTTTTAAAATTTTATTTTTTAACCTCTTTATTGCAGTATAATTGCTTTACAATGGTGTGTTAGTTTCTGCTTTATGACAAAGTGAATCAGCTATACATATACATATATCCCCATATCCCCTCCCTCTTGCATCTCCCTCCCACCCTCCCTATCCCACCCCCTAGGTGGTCACAAAGCACGGAGCTGATCTCCCTGTGCTATGCGGCTGCTTCCCACTAGCTATCTAGTTTACGTTTGGTAGTGTATATATGCCCATGCCCGCCTCTCACTTTGTCACAGCTTACCATTTACCTCACTCATCTGCACACTCTGAGGAGTGGGGAAGAGACACGTATTATTAGGGCCATTTTACAGATAAACTGGGACGCAGAGCAGGTGTGGCACAGGCGTGGAGCTGAGAACACATGTCTGACCCTGGCTTGCAGTACATACTGTGCCCTGTCCTGTCCAGATTGTCCCCTAAGCCCAAACAACAAGAAAAAAATAGCTTCAGAGGAAAAATAGCGTTAGTCTTTTATCTGATGGCAAACCTAATATATAGACTGTAAAACAGATCAGATGGTCACCAAATTTGGGATATAGGTTTTTCTCTAAAGGGGAGGAAGGGGAAGGGGCTGATGGTGTCAGGATAGCCTGGGGGCTTCAGCTGTACTAGTAATGCTTTGGGGGGTTTTGTTGGTGAGAACAGGGGTGTTCTGTTTTTCTTGATTTCCTTTCTGTATATCTTAAATATTGCACACTGAATTGAAATCATTCTAACAATACAAAAAGCATAACATTATTGTTCAAAAGGAAGGCGTTTTAACTATTATTTCCAAGACCTGGGGCATTAAGGATTGAAAGAATTGTTTAAGGAAACAAAAGGGGGTGGTGTACGGGGAATAGTTTGGCAGAGAAACAATCAAGGAATTTATTATTATGAAGTCAAAAATTGAATCAGGCATCCCAGAAATATTTAATGAGGTCCTACTATGTGCCAAGCACTCTAGGGCTTTAGGTTTAAGCCCTAAAAAGTGTAACATGGTTCCTGTTCTCATGGAGTTTTGATTCTAATGAGAAACAAAAGTAAAAAAAAGTCAGTAGTCAGCAAATATTATACAAATTAGGCTGAAAACAATAGAAAGGGGTTTAGAAATAACATTTTGGAGGCAAAGGCCTCTTGGAGGTAGGGATTCCCCCGGGGACCCATCTCTTGGTCCCAAAGGGCTCCTCTGTCATTTGTCACTGCACAGATTTGGGGAGCAGCCCAGCTCACTCACGGGGAATGAGGAGAGGGTGGGGGCAGAGCTAGTATGAGGAACACCAGGGAGGCCTAGAAGCCTACAACCAGACCAGTCTGGGTGCTGGTTCCACCCTAGGTGTGCCCAGGACTTGTGCATTATACTCTAATGAAGGGTTGGGCCAATGGTGGTGTGTTCCTTTTTTTTTTTTAATGAGGTGCTGTTTTGCATAGATAAATACTATGATTGTGATGTGGGAACCAAAAGGCAGATCATTATGCAAAAAGCACTGGCAGAGGTGAGATTATGAAACCAGTTCTGCTTCAGGCCTGCTGCCTGAGCGTGGGAACTAAGAGGTGTCTGATTGTCTGGGCCTCAACCTGGGCCAACTGGATGGAGGCAGCCCTCTCTAGCTCATCTCTTGACAGCTGGGCTGGGACAGGAAGCATCCCTCTCTACTTTTTATGTGAGATTCAGAATTATAGGAAGGGGAAGTGGAGGGGGGATGCAGGTGGCTTCCCCCCTGTGGTCCCCACATGAATGTATGGTCTGCGATTGGTGGGACTAAGACTCCGCGTTTAACATCTATTCCTGACTGTTGTAAAATGAGATAGGGGGCTTTAGGTGCTCAGGTGAGGCTCATAGAGAGGCTAGGCCTGGGAGGAGGCCGAGAACAGAGAAAGGAAGGACTTCCTTGGTTCTGAGTTTACAAGCTGACTTCTTAGCTGGGGTAGCTGGATCTCAGAAGAGGATGTGGAGACCTGCCGAGAGATGTTGCTTGGACAGCCAGGGAGGAAAACTCAAGCAGGCTGGCGAGAGATGGAGAGGACGGCTGGGGAAGAAGAACCCGGGCTCCAGTTTCTAGACAGAGAATGTTCCCATGATGCCTTACAAAAGGAGGCTTCATAGCCGCTAGAGTGGTCAACCAGCTAATAAACATCATGCACGTAGTCTGTGCTTCAATGCCCTCATCTGCCTGCCTTTTGTCCTGCGGAGAGTGAGCCCTGTTGACAGCTTCCAAGAGGTCAGATGAAAGAGATAAATAAAGCCAAGGTCAGCACTGCCCAGGATGGAGACACAGCTGCCCGCATCCCAGGTGTTGGCTGCAGCAAAGGCCGTAGTGAGAGTGCTCCCTACAGAGCACATCAAGGAGAGGCAGCCTGGGGGACAGGGAGCCTGAGGGGTCCAGGAGGCTAGGCAAAGGCCATCTATTCATTTACTCAGTCAACAACTCTTTGTTGAGTACTTCCTAAGGCGTCAGTAAGACAGAGATCCTGTGTGCATGGAAGCAAAATCAGAATAACTTTATGTTACACATCTGGAGAGCAACCAGATTGTTCCTCCTGGTTTTCCCTCGTTCCTCAGCACCCTGTCACAACATCAGCTCTAAATAGGAAGTGAGAGTTGGCTAATGGTCTTCAGTACATACAGACCTCCATTTCCAACTTCCACTGGCGAAATAGCTGGGGGCAGGGCCGAGTGGGAATTGAGGGTGTTGGCTCCCTCCACCCTTCCCAAGGTCTTAGAACTCAGCAGGACAATGTTACTTAGATGCTTTGGGTGGTGTGGCAAGGAGTAATCAATGGTGCAATTCAATTATGCCAGGCTGCGAGTGTGCTAAGTGCTATATTTTTATTATGCATCGAAGACTGGACTCATTAAGGACCTACAGTGTCTCAGGACTTCACAATACATGCTACACTAATATCATGGTGCTGTAAGAAACTCAGCACCCCTACTTGTCCAGCTTCTTCAATGACCTGACCTTAAATTGATCTGTAAAACTAACTGTGATCCTTATTCCTAGGGCTCCATGAGAGTGACTTAATGGAGGATTACAATATTCACGTTTCATGTCGTCCTAGGAATGGCCTTTGGACCTTACTTCTACTCTGTTCTCACTGCAGGGAATGACTGTAGATTCCCACCACACCACTAGTACCAGTCCTGGAAGTGAATTGTAAGGAAATTATTCAACAGAAACCCAAAACTGCACATTTGAAGATGTTCGCTGCTGCTAAAAATTGCAAACAACTTAGCACAACGGAGATATAAATAGCCAAAGCAATTTTGAGAACGAAAGAAGGAACTGGAGGAATCAGGCTCCCAGACTTCAGACTATACTACAAAGCTACAGTAATCAAGACGGTATGGTACTGGCACAAAAACAGAAAGATAGACCAATGGAACAGGATAGAAAGCCCAGAGATAAACCCACGCACATATGGTCACCTTATCTTTGACAAAGGAGGCAGAAATGTACAGTGGAGAAAGGACAGCCTATTCAATAAGTGGTGCTGGGAAAACTGGACAGCTACATGTAAAGGTATGAAATTAGATCACTCCCTAACACCATACACAAAAATAAGCTCAAAATGGATTAAAGACCTAAATGTAAGGCCAGAAACTATCAAACTCTTAGAGGAAAACATAGGCAGAACACTCTATGACATAAATCACAGCAAGGTCCTTTTTGACCCACCTCCTAGAGAAATGGAAATAAAAACAAGAGTAAACAAATGGGACCTAATGAAACTTAAAAGCTTTTGCGCAGCAAAGGAAACCATAAAGAAGACCAAAAGACAACCCTCAGAATGGGAGAAAATATTTGCAAATGAAGCAACTGACAAAGGATTGATCTCCAAAATTTATAAGCAGCTCATGCAGCTTAATAACAAAAAAACAAACAACCCAATCCAAAAATGGGCAGAAGACCTAAATAGACATTTCTCCAAAGAAGATATACAGAGTGCCAACAAACACATGAAAGAATGCTCAACATCACTAATCATGAGAGAAATGCAAATCAAAACTACAATGAGATATCATCTCACACCAGTCAGAATGGCCATCATCAAAAAATCTAGAAACAATAAATGCTGGAGAGGGTGTGGAGAAAAGGGAACCCTCTTACACTGTTGGTGGGAATGTAAATTGATACAGCCACTGTGGAGAACAGTATGGAGGTTCCTTAAAAAGCTACAAATAGAACTACCATATGACCCAGCAATCCCACTACTAGGCATATACCCTGAGAAAACCATAATTCAAAAAGAGTCATGTACCAAAATGTTCATTGCAGCTCTATTTACAATAGCCCGGAGATGGAAACAACCTAAGTGTCCATCATCGGATGAATGGATAAAGAAGATGTGGCACATATATACAATGGAATATTACTCAGCCATAAAAAGAGACAAAATTGAGCTATTTGTAATGAGGTGGATAGACCTAGAGTCTGTCATACAGAGTGAAGTAAGTCAGAAAGAGAGAGACAAATACCGTATGCTAACACATATATATGGAATTTTAAAAAAAAATGTCATGAAAAACCTAGGGGTGAAACAGGAATAAAGACACAGACTTACTAGAGAATGGACTTGAGGTTATGGGGAGGGGGAAGGGTAAACGGTGACAAAGCGAGAAAGAGGCATGGACATATATACACTACCAAACGTAAGGTAAATAGCTAGTGGGAAGCAGCCGCATAGCACAGGGAGATCAGCTCGGTGCTTTGTGACCGCCTGGAGGGGTGGGATAGGGAGGGTGGGAGGGAGGGAGATGCAAGCGGGAAGAGATATGGGAATATATGTATGTATATAACTGATTCATTTTGTTGTGAAGCTGAAGCTAACATACCATTGTAAAGCAATTATACTCCAATAAAGATGTTAAAAAAAAAAAAAAAGATTGGAGGACTAGTTGAATAAATGATAGCAAATCTGTAGGTGGTATATTACACAACCATTAGAAATGATAGTGGTAATGCCTTTGCAGAATGATGGGAAATGTTTCTTATATGGTAGTAAGAGGACAAGGTAGAATGGAAGTAAGTATGTACATTCTGGTAATATGTATTCATATTGAAGGTTGTTTGCAAAAAAGTTAATTGTGCTAGAATGGTGGGATACTAGGGATTTTATTATTTTATAAATCGCATGTTAATGTTAGATGTAATTTTACAGCACTCTAAAAAAAGAAAAAAAAATCCTGTCTTAGAATATCATAGTAACTCTTCAAGATTAGCCATTTCCCCATCACCCTAAAATTGATTCTTAAAGTGAGGCGTGGGGTCTACTGGCATCTGAGTGACCTTGGAATCATATTATACATGCTGATTCCCGGTCCCTGCCCAACTTAGAACAAGAACCCCTGGGGCTGTAATCCAAGAATCAGCCGTTCAGTCAAGCTGCAAAATGATTCTAATGCACATTCATGTTTGAGAACCACTGTTCTAGAGGTTCTCAGAAACAAATTATAAATAAATGACAAGAGAGACAAGTTGATTTTCTCTCATGAGAAGCAGGCTGATTCTCTGAAAGCCAAGGGACTCAGGAATCAATTAGCCAATTCTTTGCATTTACCAAATTTGTCAGTTTACCAAAATTGTTTTAAACAATACTCTTCTGAAATATATTCAATGAAAATGTTCTCCACGAACATCTGATTCGTTCTGCCTGTGAATGCGTTAGTAACTGCATCAAGAATATATTCTACTCAATTCAATAGATTCTTCTCGAGTAGATTTCTTCATGAGAAAAATGAAATATTTTCATTAAATAACATATTTTTTAAAAATGTATTCATAAGAAGAGCATATTTCTGAGAACACTATATCATTCTAGGTCTCCGAGCTTTGGACAAACTGAATATTTCTTAAATTGCTGTTAAGAAAAACATATTGAGAATATTCAAGAAGTTTTTGTGAAATTAGTGAATTCAGTGAATTCAAAGAGTTGTCACTCAACAAATTGATCCTTTGGGGTTTCATATTTGTTGAATTGATGTAGAGTCTCTCCAAAAGCCCAGGGTACCCCAGCCATGCTGAGGTTCAGGAGAGTCGGAGGTCTAGGAGGCTGAGGGCTGGGTGGCAGGCCATGGAAAGATCTGGGTGTGGGAGTTGTCTCCCCAAGGCCCTGATGGTCCCCCTTAGAGTCCTAAGGAGGCCAGTGGTGGTTCTTCCTCTGTCCACATCTGGTAGGGTCTGGAGCCTGACAGCCATTTCATCACAGAAGACAGCATCTCTCACCACGCTTTTAAAGATGTGAGACCCATTCTTTAGGGGGCTTCAAAAAGGAGGGTAACGTTTTGCAATGTAATTGGAGAAGAGGGGCCAGACTGCACTCTTAGACGAAGGAAGCCACTGTAACTCTTACCCCCCTCACCTAAGGGGGGAAGTCCTTTCTCCCTGGATCACCCTGCCCCTGCGACTACCACAGTTCTGTTGCTTGTGCCCATTCACCCATGCCCCTCGCTGTGGGTTTCACTCTGACAGCTTAACAGCTAATGAAAGGAGATTGCTGATGCCAACAGCCATGCACAGCCTCAGATAACCACTGACAATGTCAGCTCACGTTTATTGAGTGCCTTCCACGTAAGTAAGAGTACTCACCAATTTCCATGCACTATCTCATTTAATTCCCACTGCAACCCTCTAAAGTAAGCAGTATTATTATCCCTGATTCACAGCTGCTAAATCGTTGCTTGGGGCTTCACAGCCATTATGCAGACGATCTGAGCTTTGAAATCAGGCAGATTGGCTCCAGAGCTTCTGTCTCCTTTGGTTAGCAAGAAACACTCCGTTTTATTACCTGGAACCCATCTGCTGCCAGTGCGGGTTTGAGGACGAATGTTTAAAGGGAAAATGAGGAAGGAGAAGAGGAGGTAGTCTCATAGGTGGCCTGCTTTGCACTTGTTACAGATGTTCAGACTGGACCAAAGGCATTTAAATGGACTCTGGGTCTTGGGGCCAACAGCAGATGAGAGCCGGCAATTCCCTACTGAATATAGAAGGGATCAATCAATAATACAGGTCCTGAAGAACGCCACTGAGTATCAAACACCAAGGGAGATGGAAAGCACCAGACAAGGGCTCGTGCTTTCCTTTTTGGGTTGCCAGAGAAAATACAGGGCGCCCAGTTAAATTTGAATTTCAGATAAATAGCAAATAAATTTTTAGTGTGTCCCAATATTACATGGAATACACCTAGACTAAAAAAATTTTGTTGTTGTTTATTTAAAATTCAGATTTAACTGGGAGTCCTGTATTTTTATTTGCTAAATCTGACAACCCAGTTTCTTTGAGGAGACAGCTCACAACCCAGGCAGTGTGTTAATAAGGACAGAGTGAGAAGTACAGATAGTGAGGCCTTTGGAGAAGGGAGAGTTCTGGATTTAAACCCAAGGAGGTAATTCAAGCTCCTGGGTAACAGACTCAGTGGAAGGGGGCTTGTGATGGGAAGGCTTCCTGGCAGAGCTGGTTCCTAAGGATAGATGGGAAGGATCCAGAAGGGGAGAGAGGGAGGAAGGCTAGAGGCACACAGGGTGGTGGTGAGCAGACAGCGAAACATCTAGGAGAGACTTCATGCTGGAAAGGACCAGAGGTGGAAGATCAGTCTGTGGACGGTCTTGAGTACCTTGGTAGGGATTTTGGACCATGTGCTTTGGACAAGGATGGGTAACCAATCAAAGCAGTATTTTAGGACGGTTAATGTGGTCATGGCATGTAAGATTGGTGGGAATGGTCCATGCGGTGGGGAGCTAAGCATGAGGTGGTGAGGGTCTGTGGGAAAGGAAAGATGACCAGAAGGACATTCCAAAGCAATGGCCTCGTCTTTTAGGTAGGATATACAGGTGACCATCAAGAGGATAGGTGGCCGGCCTTCCCTGGTGGCGCAGTGGTTGAGAGTCCGCCTGCCAATGCAGGGAACACGGGTTCGTGCCCTGGTCCGGGAAGATCCCACATGCCACGGAGCGGCTGGGCCCGTGAGCCATGGCCGCTGAGCCTGCGCGTCCGGAGCCTGTGCTCCGCAACGGGAGAGGCCACAACAGTGAGATGCCCGTGTACTGCAAAAAAAAAAAAAAAAAAAAAAGAGGATAGGTGGCCTAAAGTAGCTGTCTCCTACCAAGTGGGGGATCTGGGCCTTGCTGGGTGAAGAAGAGGAGAAGGAAGCCTTGGCGCAGAGTCGCAGAAGGAAGATTGTCATGTTGGAGGCACCATCAGCAGCCTGTCACCAGAGAAAGACAGACGGAGGCAGAGTGAGTGTCACATCTAGTTCTATTCTTCCTGCTCTCTGCAACCCACCCCCGGTGCTTGTTAGGTCTGTATAGATTTCCATAGAAAGGCAGATCCTGCTTTAACCTCAGATAATTTGTGTTAGGGATGCAATTTCAGCTTGTGTTGTTTTGCTTTCCTTGGAGCCAGTCTTTTAGCCCATCCATTCCACTGTCAAAGGTGCCACCCACTTGGCACGTGAGCCTCCTTCTCTGGGTCCTCCCACAGCTGGCAGAACCCCTGTTTCTTGTAAGAGGTTTTGAGGTGCTCTAAAGAAGAGTACTTCAGCAACATGTAAGATTGCCAATCCCCAAAAGTCCGCCCCGCTGTTCTAGGTTTTCCCAGAAGAGCTACCTGGGCAAGAAAAGAGAGGTCCAGACATGTTGGAAATGGAAACTGTTCCAGCCCTTTCCTGGGACTGGGTGGGACAGGACAGACCCACGGGGACAGGGCAGGGAGGGGCTGGGCCCTGGGTACCCCGGTTCTCTCTGATCTTCTCCCTGACTTGGGGTGATTGAGGGATGGTCTTACAACAAGGGTGACTTTTTCCAAAATGGCCTGGAGGAAAGGGGTGGCCCCGGTGGGCCAGTGCAAAATGAGGAGGGAGAACAGTAAATGCCCCCCCCCCCACCATCACTGATCACGGGGAGTGATCAGTACTCAGTGACAGCAAGGTGTTCAGACCCTGTCTCAAACACTCCATTTCTTGCCTCCTGCCCCTGGTCATGGATAAGATGATGGTACCTTGTCCTCTTGCTGGGCAGGGCAGCGGGGGGGCCCCCCCTCAGTTTCTTCCCCAGGGAACTGACCAAGGTCAGGGTATACTTGGGGTTGGTTTCTTGCAGGAGCAATGGGCAGCTCGCTCACACCAGGATAGCTTGACTTTGGAATCAAGGTGATTTGAACTTCAGTGGTGAGATGGGGCAGGAGGGAGGCATAGTCAGACTGCCCGTTCTCTACACGGCCACCAGCCACTCTCCCGTGGGGAAGACTCACAGACCCACCCCACCCTCTACCCCATGGCCCAAGGGCTAAACCTGGTGCTGCCCACCAGGGGTCCGACACCAGCCCCACGGAGCTGCGGCCTTTCCCTCTTCTTTGCGTGGCCCTGGCCTGTGCATGGACTGTGCACCCTTTCCCTGAATGCCCTTCCTCCATTGGCTTCTCTGCCTGGCGAATTCCTCCTCATCTGACAAAACTGGTTCTAAAGTCACCTCCTCCGTGAAGCCTGCTGCTTTCCTCCTCTACACCTTCTTCTTAGGGCTCTCTTCTGTCCCTTTGCTGGAACTTATAAAACCTGTTGCAGTGGAAGCTTTGTGTCCCTGGGCCCCTGTGAGGCTCCAAAGGTGGCCAGCCTGGGTTCACTGAATGTTTGGGGTCCGGCCTGGCTGGACTTTCAGGGCCCTTGGGAGGCAGAGCCTAGCAGCCAGGGACCTGAGCTCCCTGTCAGCTCTCAGTGGCCTCCCCAGGGCTGGGCTGCTGACCAAACAGAAGGTGCCCAGGTCAGTGCCCATGCACACCACCTGTGGCCTCGCCTCTGCCTCACGCCTGCCACCCCTGGCTCAGCTCAGAGGCACTGGAGTCTTCCGTTAGCCTCCAGGCTCCTCTGCTGACCACTCCCTGGCCCAGCGTTGGCCTTTCTTGCTGAGTCAGCCCATCCGCTAATTGCCACCAGCTGGGCCAGGCTGCCTTCCCGAGATGCAGCGGGCTGCCTGCTCTTGGAGGCTGACTTTGGGTGGCTCATTCACCAGGCAGTGGGCACTGCTTCTTCCAGTGGATTTTGGGGGAGACATGCCAGCCAGGCCTGGGGTGGGCGTGGGGAGTGGGGAGGAAGGCCCAGGAGAATGCAAGGAGGTGGGGGATGGACCTGTGGAGGACCAAGGGGCCCCTCTCTACTGCCCATAGCCTTTCTTTAGAGCAGCGGTTCTCACTGCCCCAGCCCCCAGCCCCGGGGCATTTGGCAATGTCTGGAGGTATTTTTGGTTGTCACAGCTGGCAGGGGGATGCTACTGGCATTTACTGTGTAGAAGTTGGAGATACTGCTAAACGTCTTGCAATGCACAGAACAGTCCCTACAACAAAGGATTATCTTGGCCAAAGTGTCAACAGCGCCAGCGTGGAGAAAGCAGAGAGAAGCGGCTGGGGCAGCTGGCGTGGGGAGGCTCGTGTTTGAGAGGGGGCCTCACGTGGGCTTCCACGTGTCCAGGGATGGCTTGCTCTCAGGGCGCATCTGCAGCCTTCTCTGCCCTTTGGATCGTCGCGTGGAGCCACAGTTCTCCCTGCAGGACCGGTCCTGTTCCTCAGGGTCCACCCCCATCCGCGCCTTCATAATTGGGGCTGGGGGTAGTTTCTACAGCCAGTGGGTATAAATGCTGAGAAAACCTCTTACCTTCTTTTGTTCCATGTCAGCGCATGGTTTCAGATGGGCAAGGAAGCAAGGGATTCCTTACCGTTTTTCAATAAATGCTATATGTAAAGGAATCCTTTATTCTTTTATCTCTATATAATAGTAGTCAATACCGTGAATCAAGCACTTACTTTGTACCAGGAACTTTCACATACGATGATATGATATCATTGTCACAATAGCCCTATGAGATGGGTAATATTATTACTCTTTGAAAAAAAAAAAACCCAGCTGAAGTCCAGATGGGTTACTTAATTTGTCCAAGTTAAAGAGGTAGAAAGAGGGGGTTCTGAGATTGGGACCAAGTCTTTGCCCCCAAATCTGTAATTAGAACACCCCCGAAAATTTCTCCTGCGGGGTGTCGGTGTCACAGAGGACCCTTTTAAGTGAAAAGGACCCCGGGGGCTCTTGTGTCTGTCTGAACTGTGTGGGTGTGTACGGGTAGGGGTGGGTGGGAGAGACTCTTTGGGCAGGTAACCACGGAGAAGGGGGCCCCTAGGAAAGAAGAGGCTAGTAGAGGACATGGCTGTTTCTTGTGAGGGGATGACTAATGACCTTCCCGGGGAAGGGTCCTCTTTTTCCTCCCAGGCCCATGTCCTAACCCTGGGGAAGCCAGCTCATGCTATCTAGCCCTGGGGTTGATTAAACTGACTGAAAGGAGAGACCAGAGCATCACCCACCACCCAGATAGCAGCCATCCGGCCTCGTCTGTCCAGGCGTCCAGGCGTCCATCCTGGGAGCTCTGGCTGGGCTGCTGGCTGCTGCCTTGGAGCTTGGAGGCGGCAGGAGACAGGCAGTAAACAGGAAATGGTTGAGTAAGAGCAGGAGAAACATGCGGGCGCTGGAACCGGGCAGGAAATAGCCGAGCGGCTGAATGGACTCCAGAGAATGCCCTGCCCTCTTCCCCAGGGCTCTGGCAAAGGCGCTGTCCACCCACTCCTCCCTGGCCAGCACTTCGAGGTGCCCAGTCTGCCAGACCTCCACCACCCTCCTCAGATCTGCAGGGGTTGGGGAGACGGTGCTGGGGGGAGAGGGGCCCGAGGGACCAGGGGGTCCAGCCAGGACCAATGGGGCAAGGAGGAGGGAGCTGCTTCCTCCTGGGGCTGCCAACGAGGAGACCCATGTCCAGTGGCCCAGGTGTGAGAGGCGCAGGAGGTGGGCAGGCTCTCCGAGAACCAGAGGCTGTGTTCCTCTTTGCAAACAGGGTCCTTTGCATTGACTGGGGCTCTCGTGAATGTTACATCCCGCCCTGAGTAGAGCGCACAGCCAGGTGTGTGGCCTGAGGTCGGGGGGGAAGGCTGGATGCACCGGGGTTCCCTCTGAACCTCAGTGTCCCTCATCTTCAGACAGTTTTCTGTGCTCTGCCCTGGAATAAAGTCAGTGGTGCTTCTTGACCCCTTCCTTCAGGGGGACCCAACCTATGGGCAAACAGCACTCTGCCTCACGGGGCCCCCTTGCAAGTGAGCTTCCTTTCGCATAGCAGACGGTCTAGTTGCTCTGGCCTTGAAGCTGACACATCTCTGTCCAAGGACTCCAAGGCATCCAGGTCTGAACTCCCACCCAGGCCTCATTAGGTAGGGATTTCCACAGTGCTGGTCACCTGAGTGGTACACAGGGACACTGAGGCAGCAGTAGTCTGTCCCCATTGCTGGCTTGTTCCCCAGCATGTGGCTTCTGGGAGCAGCAGTGCTGTAGTGGGGAGCTGATGGCCTTGACCTCTGCCCAAAGTGGGTGGTTACCGGTGGGAGAAGAAGCTGTGCTCACATGTTTTCTTGACAGCAGTGTGACATCAAGGGTGTCTCAATTCCCAAATAACGATAATAACCCAACTTTATTGGGTATTTGATCTAGTTATTATAGTAAGTATATATTTAAGTATGCACCTATATTTATTTATATATATATTGACTCATTTAATCCCTACAGCAACCCAAAGAAGAGGCACTTTGATTGTTCCCATTTTACAGATGAGGAAACTGAGGCACAGAGAAGGGACGTAACTTGCCCTAGAGGTAAGGCAGCAGTGGGTTTGGGTACTCTGAATTCAGATCTGGGCAGTTGACTCCAGTCCACACTCCAGCCACTGAGCTGAATTGCTTACATGGGAACTTTTTGAGGAGGTCACACTTGTTCCCCTGGATATTCCTAATGAGATCCCAAATCTTTAGGGGAAATTCCTTTTCTCTCAGGAGCCAGAATTTCTGAACATCCTTCCCTACTAGCTGAGGCTTCCGAGGCCTCTGACAAGAACACTGCGGGGAGGAGGAGAAAGTGGTGGACAGCTGATCACCTCTCTAGGCTGGGCTGTGAGCTTGGTGTCTTCCCGTTGTCACTGACATGGGGCCCTGAGGAACGTGCCGCTGATTCTGTTCATTCAAGAGCCATGTGTTGGCACCAACGTTGTTCCAGGTGCTGGGCTGGGCACCAGGAGGAGCCTGCTAAAATAGACATATTATGTGCTCCGGGGAGTTGGTGGCAGACGAAGAGACAGTCACTTACATCTCTACAGATTGAATATGGGATAGAGGGAGGCTTGGGGGCTGGAGCATGGAAACAATGTGTTGGGCACTCAGCCAGCCCCAGAAGTCAGGGAAGGTGTCCTGAAGGTGAGCATGCCTTAGCTGAGCCTTGAAGGATGATCCAAGTTAACCAAGAGAAGAAAAAGGGGTGGGGTGGGGGCAGAGGCAGGGCCTTCCAGGCAGAGGCTACAGTGCAGGCAAAGACTCGGAGGTCTGACGTTGCTGGGTAAAAGCAGAGAACATAAGAATGTCATTCCTACAGGCAGGGAGATAGGAGATGAGCCGGTGGGGATTGCATCACAAGGGCCGGCAAGGCTACATCAGGGCCTTGGAGCTTTGTCCAGCCTCTGCCTCCTGGCCTGAAAGACCACAGGAAAGAGGAGGGCCTTGCAGGAACACAGTGCAACTAGGTGGACTCACATTTCCTGATTTTAAGAATCACTATCAAACTAGAGTAATCAAGATAGGAGAATTGATGAAAGGATGGACAGTTATAACAGTGGAACACAATAGAGAGTGCAGAAATATACTCACACATGCATAGTCAGTTAATTTTTGACAAAGTGCAAAGGGAATTCAATGGAGAATGGACATTCATATGCAAAAAGAAGAAAAAAAAGAACCTTGGCCTATAACACAAAATAAATCATAGGCCTAAATGTAAAACATAAAAGTGTAAAAGACAGAAACACGAGCAAAAGTATAAAAGGAAAAAAACCTGAAAGTGTAAAAGAAGAAAACATGGGAGAAAATCTTTGTGATTTAGGTTAGGCAATGATTTCTTCTACATGACACCAAAAGCACAATAAATCCATAGAAGGAAAAGCCGACAAATTGAACTTCTCGAAATTAAAGAGTTCTTTTTTCAAAAGACACTGTTAAGAAAACGAAAAGATAAGACATAGACCGGGAGAAGATGTTTGTAAAACCTGTATCTAACAGAGGACTTGTGTCTAGAATATACAAAAAAACTCGATAACAAGAAAACAATCCAGTTTTTTAAATGGGCAAATACTTGAACACACACACCACTACAGAAGAAGCATGGATGGCAAATAAACACATGAAAAGACGTTTAGCATCATTAATCATTAAATTAAAATCATAATGAGAAACCACTACATACCTTTTAGAATAGCTAAAATAAAAATACACTAAAAACAAAAAACTGACAATGCCAAGAACTGGAGAGGATGTGGAGCAACTGGAACTCATTAATTGCTGGTGGGGATGCAAAATGGTGCAGCTCACTTTGGACAACGTTTGTCAGTTTGGTGTAAAGTTAACCATACCCTTATGACCCAGCAATCCCACACTTGGGTATTTACCAAGAGAAATGAAAACTTATGTCCATATAAAAACCTGTATGCAAAAGTTTATAATAGTATTATTCATAATGGCTCAAAACTGGGAACAGGCCGATATCCTTGGATTGCTGAATGGCTAGACACACTGTTACGCCCCATATAGAGGACACTAGTGACTGACTCAGCGATGGAAATGAACTATTGGTACATGTAATAACACAGCTAAATCTCAAGTGCACTGGGCTAAGTGAAAGAAGGCAGACCCTGGGGGCTACATACTGTATGATTCCGTTTATACGAAAGGCAAAACCACAGGGATGAAAAAACTGAAGAGTGGTTTTCAGGGGCTGGGGCTGGGGGCAGGGGTTGACGACAAAGAACACTGGAGAATTTTGGTGCGGGGGTGATGGAACTGTTCTGTATCTTCATTGTGGTGGTGGTTACATGTTGAAACTCATAGAACTATAATTTTCTTAATTTTTATTTTATATTGGAGTATAGTTGATTAACAATGCTGTGTTAGTTTCAGGTATACAGCAAAGTGATTCAGGTATACATATACATGTATCTATTCTTTTTCAAGTTCTTTTCCCATTTAGGTTATTACAGAGTATTGAGCAGAGTTTTCTAAATATATTGGTGTGTACAACATGTCAATCCTAAACTCCCAGTCTATCCCTCCCCACCACCCTTCTCCCTGGTAACCATAAGTTCGGATAGAACTATATATATATATATATATATATATATATATATATATATATATATATATATTTGTGTCTCTGTGTGTGTGTGTGTGTGTGTGGTACGCAGGCCTCTCACTGTTGTGGCCTCTCCCGTTGTGGAACACAGGCTCCGGACACGCAGGCTCAGCAGCCATGGCTCACGGGCCCAGCCGCTCCGTGGCATGTGGGATCTTCCCGGACTGGGGCACGAATCCGCGTCGCCTGCATCGGCAGGCGGACTCTCAACCACTGCGCCACCAGGGGAGCCCAGAACTGTATTTTTAAATGGATGAACTGTACTGCTTGTAAATTATACTGAAATAAACTGAAGAGTTGGGGAGACCCACCTTGGGTCTGGCTCCTATTGCCCTTCAGTCTCCTCTGACCCCGTCCCGTCCCACAGGGCCCCAGCAGGCTCTGCCAGAAATCTTGCTCCTTGTGTTCTGAGGGCCAGAAAAGGAACTGTTAGGGAGCCCCTGCTTTGGCACATTGTGACCCTTCTTTTTATTAAACGCAAGTATCCCTGGGAGGATGAATAGGTTAAGATGAGGGAGGCTGTAGCAGAAGGGGGGGGAATGGGAAGGTGGGAGGAGAGAAGAGTGGAGGTGGGAGATAGCCTTTAGTGTCGTTGGTGGCACTGGGCTGTACCCGTGCATTGTGGGCATGTTGGTCGGGGCTTAGGAGCCACATGGAAGGCAGAGCCCCTGCCTCCCCCCATCATCGCCTTTGCCTTTGTATACAAAGTCCCCCCTCCCCACCTGACAACCACAGTCCCACCTCCTGGGCTTCCTCCCCCACTTCCTTCTCTGCTTCCTAGTTATCCAGTTCCAAGTACAAATTGCCCAGACAGGTTTGGGGGATTCTTTCTTTATGGCAACTACACACTAAAGGCCTCAGCATCTTCTCTCGGGGTATTTCCACTCCTCTGGGGCCTTAGGCATGTCTGTCCTGTTGGAAGTTTCCTAGCCAGGGAGGAAAGCGGAAGGCCCTGAGCAGGTACCAAGGCCCCAGGCTTCAGGGATCTCGTGTTGCAAATTATGGGGTAGGAAGGTTGGTTAGGGCATCTGTTTATCCCCTACAGCTGACACTTGCATTTTTTTTCTACAGCATTTTCTTCAAATGTGCCATTTACCTGCCCAACACAGGACCTTTGCACATGACAAACTTTCTCTCTGAGGCTCCTCACCTTCTGAAGTTCAATGTAACCACCATTTACTGTGTCTTACTGCGTGCCTGGTGCTGAGAACGCAAAAATAAATAAGACGATAAATAAGGCTCCTTATGTGATAGACAACTTTGGCCCAAGGAGAATGGTGGTCATAGTGGTAACAATAGTAACAACAAGAGAAGCATGATGGCAGGACCGTTTAAGCAGCACTTATTATGTGCTGGGCGTTTATGAACACAAGGTCATTCAAAACTCAGTAGAACAACAGTTCTACAAGGTTGTTGCTATTATTACTCCCATTTTATGAGAGGAAGCTGAGGCTCAGAGAAGTGAAGTCACTTGCTGAGCTGGTGTGCGGCGGAATTGGAACTTGAACCCAGGTCTCTGGGTCTCCAATGCCATATTTACAGCCACAGCGTTATCCTACTATGCCCAGAAAGGTCCCCCTCTGCCCCACGTGAAGGAAAGCCACTATCTGATTCCAACTCCAATTCGGTGGGTCCTCAATTTGATCTGCATAGACGGAGTGCGAAACAAAGATAACGTTGGTCTCTCCCATAGGATGCAGGATGCGGGGTGCAGCCAGAGGTGCCAGCCCAAGACTGTGGGCGAAGGAGGGCTGGGCCAGGATGCTGCCCACACTGGCCAGCCTGCCCCCACCTTCCCCCCGGGACCCTTCCCGTTCACTGCATCCACAGGGAACATTTTTCTAAGGTGTGACATACAGGACTGACTGCTCGGGGGTGACCAGAGTCCTCAGGAAGATACTCCGAGGACGAGCCTCCTTGACTCGGTGCTCTTGCACTTCATATTTTGGATAGAGGTAAGGTGTGTACTTGACGTTGAGCTCACGGCAGACCGATAAGTCATGCTCAGGCTCCCGAAGTCCTGGTTGGGCTCTGCTGTCTAGTAAACCGAAGATGATCACTCATGAATAATGCGGGTGTGATATTGTGTAACATGAGGGTTGATGGGCTGAGGGGTGACTCACTCCTCAAGGCCTCAAATCAGACCAATGTTATTTCCTTTGGCTTCCACTGGCCCTCACCCAGCCTCTCTTAAACACCTGCCTCAGTCGCTGAATCAGGGATGTGGGCTCTGGTTGGTGGTGGAGAGCTGTGACCTTACTGCAGGCCAGAGACCAGTTACAGAAAGAGGAGGAGATGAGACGATGTTACTGGAGCATAGCTTTCCCGAAGGGCTGGCGGGTCTACGTGGGAGGAGGTGGCCTGGTCCAGGTGACAGGGCAGAGATTCTGAGCCCCCAGAGAGCAGGGGTGCAGTGTTTTGGCTGAAGCCATGAAAGTTCAGAGGGAGAAACAGAAACTACGATTCTTGAGCATGACCGGATTTTTTCTCTCCCTCTCTACCCCTCCTCTCATGAGTTGGATGGAGGAGAAGCAAAACTGGGACAGGATAAAGGCAGCCTTTGGAAAAGTCAGGGCTTGCTGCCCGCATCGCAGCTGCCTGAAAAATGCCTCCAAGCAAGACCTGAGCAGGTGGAGCCTGGGGCAGCCTATGTGGGGCTTCCCATGGCCCAGGGGCATGCTGATACCCCAGAAGAGCAGAGCAGGGGGTCCCTCCTCGTGGGGAAGTTCCCCGAGGGCAGGGTGGAGTCTTCCCTCCCTCCCTCCCTTCTTTCCTTCCTCACACCCTCAGCATATCCTGAGCTTTGGAAAGGCTAAGCAAATGCTCACTGAACAGAAAAAGCCCCGAAGAGGCTATGGAGGAAGATGCTTGGGAGGGTGACTCTGGGGCCGTCACCAGGGACCCGAGATGCCAGCGAAATCAAGCAGGGAGTTCAAGACTTAAGAGAGACATCTGACAAACTGGGCAGGTCCAGGTGGGAGGCGCCAGGCCACACACAGTCAATGCTCCCGTTTTGGTTCGGGACGGCGCCTGGCTTTAACCCAAGATACATGACAGTTATCCAAATGATCCAGATTACATGAACACACTGTACAAAGACTGACCCCTCCTGAGACATCGAAAATTATGACTTGAATTGCACCATGTTAACCCCGGACGGCTTCGGGGGAACACACCTATTGTACGGAGTCTATTGTTTGCACGTGAAATGTGCGAATGGCAGGTTATTCAACTCCTGGGTCTTGAGGGACATCATACAGATTAGGGGTGAGAACCACGCCCTGGTCTTTGTTTTGTTCCCCATCTCCTGTGACTCCAGAAGTCCCAGGCCCAGGACAGTGTGCTCCGCAGAGACTTGTGGATGTCTTGGGCTGCAGAAACGGGAGTCCTGCTGCGTGCGTACGGCTCGCTCGGCCTGGGCTGGGCAGTTTACCGCCTTTGCACCAGGAAGCTAAAATGATGACTGGATGGCCTTGTCTGCTTTGTGGCACCAGCTCTGGTATCACAAAATGTGGCACTGGAAGGAGCTTAGAGACCCTAGTCCAACCCACTCCCAGGAGTTCCTTCTGGAAAATTCCAAAGGCTGCTCTGTGGGGTCCTGGGCCATGGGCAGTCTTTTCATTCTCGCTCCGCATCCTGCCTGCCTCGTCTGTACCTACTACCAGTCCCTGTGTAGTTTGCTCCAAACCTTTCCTGTCTCCCTCTTTCTAGGGAGAGAGAAGTTTCCCCTCGCATGTTCTACTGACGCTCCGCAGCTCAGGATGCAGGGATGAGTGCTTTCTGCAGCAAGGCCTCCAGGAGGAGAGCCTGTCTCTCTTGCCTGGTGGAGCAGGGTAAACGAAGTCAGGGTCTGAGCCCGTGTAGCCCTGCAAAGAAGCTAGCGGTGAGGGTGAAGGGGGCGGTGGGCCAGATACAGCAGCCCTACCTCCTTCAGTCTCCTCTTTGGGTTTCACGTGCTCTGAAGCTCGGTCACAACGTCCGGATCCCTTGGCATGGTGAGCACAACCTTGCCCCTGCCGTCCGGGCCCATCTCCCCACAATTCCCTCCTCCACATTCTCTGCGCCGGCCACACTGATCTGCTTAACACCAGCACATGTGGTGGCTTGGGGCGCCTCCATGCCTTTGCACCTGCTGTTCCCTCTGTCTGGAATATGCTTGTTTCTCTGATAAGCTCCCACTCATCTTTCAGACTCAGATCAGATCCCCCCCCTTCTGCAGCCTTCCCTGGATCCCCCCCAAAGAGAGAGTTAGGTGAGCTCAGCGCGAGTGGCCAGCTTCTTTATGAAAGAGAAGGCTGATCTACTCACACTGTAATTAGTGGCTGGCCCTGCTGTCTAATCCCCCTGCTCCAGAGTGGCCCTGTCAGGAGCTCCCGCTGCATCTGGCATGGAGCAGGCACTCCATAAAGGCCACGTGAGTGAATGAATGAACGAATGAGAAAAAGAAACAGAGATGTATCCTTTAAGGGGAAACCTGCCTCCGAGAACCTGATTCAGGATATCCTCTCCAGAGATGGCTTTTGGGAGCTGCTTCTCCTCCTCCTGTCCTCAGTGCTAAGTAAGGATTCCTCGAGATGGGTGCCACATGCCCAGCCTCCCAAAGCTTTCTTCATTGCCGTTCGCCTGTGGCTTTTCTAGTTAGTGCATTGTGGGACTTGCACATTTGGTGGTGACTTAAAACCTGAGAAAGCCTGGGACTCAGATCTGGACTAAATCAGAGGAAGGACCTGACACCCTCCAGGGAGATTTGCGAGAGTCTGCTGGAGGGGTGGCGCAGCACGAACAGACAGGAAAGAAAGGTTCCGGGCTTTGGGGATGATTCCTTTGGGGGGCAGGAAATAATGACAGTTTATTGAGTTGAGGTTGGGTGGGAGGGGGCTGGGGGGGGAGAGTGAGTGACCGCATGTGCCGCTGGGTGTGGGAAGGAAAGGCGTGGGCGAGGTTCCACTGAGAGGGTAGGACGGAGCCGGAGTGTGGTGACTCAGTGGCCCCGCTGGTAGAGCAGCTGAGCAGTAAGCGCCTGCAAAGCTTCCGCAGTGAGAGCTGGAGAAAGGGAGTGAATCGGGGAAGCACGGGGGCCAGGGTCGCATCGGAGGGGCAGAATCAGTGGGCCCGTGAGCCTCTCCACTTGGAATGGCTAACTCAGGCCCAGAGGCTGTTCAGGACCCAGGTTAGGACACCCAGAAAAGACTGAGGAAGCAGGAAACAGATATCAGGACTTGGACCACGTCGGGAATGGTTCCGTGCACTCCCCTTTTCTTTACAGCAGGGCCTTCAGAGGACATGAGAGCACTGGGGCCCAGGCTAGTCCCTGCAAAATCCGGCCCCAAGCTGCTGAAGAGTGCCAGCAGCCTGTTTCCTCACCTGCCTCTGTCCCCTGGCAGTTGACATACTAACAGCCCACAGCACCCCAGGAGGGGGTGAACGGGGATCCATTGGTTTTTCCAGGGTTTGACCTCTGGGTAAAACTCTTCCCCCAAAATGTGCCGGTTTAAGTGAAATCGATAAATCAGCCCCTTTGAAATGCAGAAGCAGCTTGGGGAAGCCCCCTTTGATATGCAGCTTGGAAACCGGGCACTTAAAACCTGGGTTAATTCTCCCGCTTTATTGGAGGCAGAGAAAGGGAAGAGGAGGAAACCCAGGGCCAGTCATTAAGTCTGGGCACTTGAAAAGCCTGGGACAGGGGCCGGGCGGCGCAAAAGGATCATGAAGGCACAGCGGCCCTGGGAAAAGCATCCCGGGCCCTGACGCACTCTAATCCCGGTTCCCACCCAGACAGATGAGACGCTGAGGGCGCTGGGGGGGAGGGGCGGGCAGGACCGGGAGAGGCTCCAGAGGATGGGGAGGCGGTTGCTATGGAGACAGAGCAGGGGCTCCAGGAAGGAGAAAGCCAAGGGCCAACTTGGCAATTTCCTGAAAGGAGCTGAGAATTCAAGTGAGTGTGTGTCCCATTCACTAGGCGGCTCCTGCTTTCAGGGGCTCGGGGGCTGCGGCCCCTCACTGGGAGCCAAGGGGCACGGCTGTCCTGTTCTCCCCCGGGGCCGTAGTCTGGGCCCTTCATTGGAAACATCTGCTCCTCGAGGAACTCCTCCGCACGGGGCACAGGGCCGCGGAGGAATAATGCCTGAGGGCTATTTTCTGCCGCGACTTCACCCATCCTATTCCCAAAAGGGAAGCAAGGCTGGGTGTGGAGACACAAGAGGCCCCAAGGCCACTTGACGCTGGTGGGGTGACCTTGCATCCTGGATTTCAGGCTGGTTCCCACTGTTAGCCCTACAAATGACAAGTCCACGTCTTGTCAGGCAGAATGCTCCAGTTCCGGGCCCGGGACAAGCAGCCCCAGTAACTGTACTCTGTCCCGAATTCCCTTGAGCTTCTGAACCTTGTAGCCGCTACAGCTGATGGCCAGTCCTGTCTACTCCAGACAGCCGCGTGGCCTGCCGGTGGGCTAGGGATGGGGATGAGCTGGGTGACAATTTGGTTGAGGCCTGTCCACCCTGCTCTGCTGGGTCTGTGTTCTGTTTTGTTTCACTTTTGAGGGGGAGGCAGGTTGGGCGGAGGATGGGAGCTGAGAGAGTAGAAACTCGAGCCTCTATAGCTTGGTGCACCCATCCCGACAGGCGAGGGCTGGAGGACGGCTCACAAGCTCTTGCCACCTGCCATCCCTGCTCTGACCTTGCTTGGGGTGCTGAGTTCTGGGGAGCACATTAGGTGCAGCTGGACTGGGCTTTTGGCCCGCACAGGTCCTGGGTCAGGGTTCACATACACAGACCCTCAGGGTAAGCTTAGCCGCCAGCCACAGGAAACTTTCCTGGGCCCCCAACACATCTGCTTCCTCACCCCTCCTCTTGGGAATCTGTTTGGAGGATTCACCTCCACCTTGGGCCTCCCGCTCAGACACCAGCCCACCTTTGGGTGAGCAGGGCCTCAGGGGTCTGCCTGCGCCTCCCCAAGCCTTTTCCTGTGTCAGGACCACATGCTTATGATTGCATGGCTCAGGAGTCCCAGACAAGGAGTCAACTAAACAAATTGCAGAAATAACTCCCTTCAGCTCATTTAACTCAGGGCAAGCTGAGAGCCCCCGGAAGGCAAGGGCAAAGCAGTGATTCTTTGGGAGAGGTGAGAGAAGGGGGACAGAGGACCCCCAGCAGGCCCAGCGCCCCACAGAGCTGCTGCTACCTCTAGTCCCTAACCTGTCCTTGGGGTGGCCAGGAGGAGGGAGGCTGCCCTGTACCTGCTATATCACACCTCTCTAACCTCATTTAGCCTCCAGATTCATGAAATTAAATGGAGAGCACCTTGCCAGAGCTAAAGCAGCAGCATCTGTGTGACACCAGCCCAGCTCCATGGCCTTCTAGAAGCCCAGGGCAGAGGCACCATTTTGTTCTCTCTTCCTTTCTCCCTGATTTCAGGGAAGGTGGGGCTTGGGAAAGGGGGTGGGGAGTCAGGCTCACAAAATGCCTGCTTGGATGCAAAGTCGAGCGGGAGATGAAGAAATGCGGGCAGGCCAATGGAGACGCAAAAGGTCCCAGAAAAAAGATGATGGTCGGAAAAAGGGGAAGTGCATGGGTACAGGGTCCACGGAGAGGAAGGCAGCAGAGAAAAGGCAGACCACCTTGGCCCCGGAGTGTCAGAACCAGTCCCGGGGCAAAGTGAGTGAAGGCCAAACTCAAGGTGTCTGAGGTGTTGCTGGGAAAAGATCTGTGATGGTGGTGGAGGAGGGGTGCGTGTGTGTGTGTGTGTGTGTCTTTGCGTGTGCCGCAGAACAGGAGCCTGTACACACACACACACACACACACACACACACACACACACACACACACAGCTCTAGGGTAGGCCTGTGCCAGAAACTGCTACATTCCTCTTACCCCCAAAGCCAGCCCTCTTTCCAAAATGCTTTCTCATTATTTGCAGACACATTTTTCCTCACCGCGCTCGGCTCTTGTTTCTATATTTCTATATGCTTGCCGCAGTTGAAACCCTTTCTTCCCTGCTCTGTAATGAAACTGTAAAAACACCTGCATTTTATTAATGCTGCCTGGAATGGGGTGGGCTGGGCCCCTCTGCTCCCCCCTCCACACTCATCCTCCTCCCACTGCGCTCAGTGAAGCGAAGCATGTGGATTAACCCTGTGTGGCTGGGTCTCTGTCCTGGAGACACGGGTACCCATGAGGGGTGCAGAAAGTGCAGAAGATGTGGAGGTCGCCAGGATCCCTAGACAGATGGGCAGGCGTTCTGGGAGCTCCCCTGACTCCTCACTTCCCTCTCCCTAAACTTTGGCCTGTTCCTCTTATCACTGCCCATCATTTTCTCTCTTCTGAATTCGAGGACACCATTCTGCCTTGAAAGGAATCCTTGCAAAGTTCTAAGAGAAACTCCTCAGAAGGCTGGCCCTTTAAGCATCTATTCCATCCTTTAGGAGCCAGTAGGACTAAACCATTCCAGAAAAATAGCTGCTTTTGTCTTTAAAATATTTTAAATAAGGAAAGCATACGTAATATAAAAATGCCCCATAATCCTATCACCTGAGAGTTCTGCTAACATTTCTTTTAATGCAGTACATGTACATAGCTTTAAAAAAAAAAAGCATAGGAAGGTATATCACGAAACTTAAGTTTCTCTACCCTTAAACCACAGTTGCACTTCCCAAAGGTAATGATTGCTAACAGTTTCTTCTGTAGTCTTCAGGGAAAGAATTTAGATATATGCTGACATCTTTTTTTAATTAAAAATAAGTCCAGAATTCTTGCCATATCAGCACATGGAGACCCCCTTCGTTCTTTTAATAGCTGCACGTTAATTCATTATATGGCCGTACCATAGCTTATTTAAAGTTTCCCGGTGATGGGCATGGAGGCTGCTTCCAGCTTATAGTTTTACAAACATTGCTGCGATGAGGATCTTTGGACATATGCCTTGGGTGTATATGTGTGAGTATATTTTCAGGGAAATTCTTACCAGTGCAGTGCAGGGTCAAAGGACTTGTTCTTTTAACATTCTGTCTACTCTTTTTTCTAAAAAAAAGGGTTATTTCTTTTCCTGCCCTTTTTCAGTTTTTCTACTAGGCAAACTCCTAGTCATCTGTCAGAATCCAGCTCAAATTTCATCTCCTCTGTGAAGCCTTCCCAGATTGATCCAGCAACCCACTGATTCCCTCTTCCATGCTTTCTTAGCTCTCTTACCTAAGCCTGATGGTAGCTCCATTTTTTTAAACAGCTTTATTGGAGTATAATTGCTTTACAATGGTGTGTTAGTTTCTGCTTTATAACAAAGTTAATCAGCTATACATATACATATATCCCCATATCCCCTCCCTCTTGCGTCTCCCTCTCACCCTCCCTATCCCACCCCTCTAGGACCAAGGTGGACACAAAGCACCGAGCTGATCTCCCTGTGCTATGTGGCTGCTTCCCACTAGTAGCTCCGTTTTTTAAAGTGTCTATTCTCCACACAGGATTGTGATATGAGCCTACTGACATCTTTTCTCCCAGGCCACAATGCTTTTTGAAGTTTTTCTTCATGCAATTTTACTTCTGGGTATATAACCAAAAGAACTGAAAGCCAGGGAATTGAACAGATATTTGTACACCCATGTTCATAGTAACATTATTCACAATAGACAAAATGTGAAAACAACCCAGACACCCATCACAGGTGAATAAATAAAATGTGACATATGGGGCTTCCCTGGTGGCGCAGTGGTTGAGTCCGCCTGCCGATGCAGGGGACACGGGTTCGTGCCCCGGTCCGGGAAGATCCCACATGCTGTGGAGCGTCTGGGCCCGTGAGCCATGGCCGCTGAGCCTGCGCGTCCGAAGCCTGTGCTCCACAACGGGAGAGGCCACAACAGTGAGAGGCCTGCGTACCGCAAAAAAAAAAAAAAAAAAAAAAAAAGTGACATATGCATACAATGGAATAGTATTCATTCTTAAAAAGGAATGTAATTCTGACACATGCTACAACGTGGATCAGCCTTCAAGATATTATGCCAAGTGACATAAGGCAGTCATATAAAAAATGACAAATATTGTCTGGTTCCACTAATACGAGGTACCTAGAATAGTCAAATTCATAGTGACAGAAAGCAGAATGAGGCTGGGGAGAGAGGGGCGGGGAGTCAGTGTGCAGTGGGTACAGAGGTTCAGTTTGGGAAGATGAAAAATTTCTGTAGGTGAATGGTGGTAATGGTTGCACAACAATGTGAACGTACTCAATGTCACTGAACTGTGAACTTAAAAATGGTGAAAATGGTAAATTTAATGTTATGTTGCCACAATAAAAATTTTTTTTTCATATGAAACTATACCATTTCCGACTCAAAGTTCCTGGCAAGCTCTCTCCCTGGGTCGATGTAACCATCCCCTCACCTCAAGGCAAAGCTGACCCAACCAAGCCTGGGGAGTACTTATCCTATTTTCAGATATTTCCAGGGAAGGGAGCCCAATTACAGTATTAAGCAATCTTTTCCAGCGTCTCAAAACCCCAGACATTCTTGGTACCAGACCTTTCCTGCTGCACCTGAAGTTAATTTTTCCTTGGTCAGTAAGTGGTTTGTCAGGCACTGACTCTTCATATACGTGAAGGCTCTTGTTACGTTATCCCCCAGCATCAGGGGTGAGGGCACCAAGGAATAGTCTGGCGAGTGGACTTTGAGGGACTCGTGAGTCTGACCATCATGCTCTCTTGTCACCAGCACGATGTACCAACATTGCTGGGCTTGATTCCTAAGCAGAGTCTGGAGCACAGGACCCCTAAGCCCTGGCAGGTGAATGAGTTCCCCCACCCCCTTCTCTCACCCCACTTGGGATGTGTGGAGTTTTTGTGTTTTTGGTTTTTTTTGGCACTTAGAGCTTTTCCCTTTTGGCTCTCCATCTGCATCCTCTGTTGAAGGCCTTTCGCTGACAGGATAGAGCTCCCCAAAGGACAGGGGCTCAGTTAGTGAGTCATTTCAGCAGCCCCCTTGGACTTTCCTCCGACCAGAGACCGCCTGGCATCTTAATCAGCTGCTTGGAAGGCATACCTGGCAAACATGTTCCCCACAGCCTGGAAGATGCTGAGCTGTCGGCTTAGAAACATCAAAGGGTTAATGAGAGAAGAACGGGCTGAGAAAGACTTTATCACCTGGGTGCCTATCAACCGCAGGCTTGCAAGGCCTGAGGAGGCTGAGAAGTGTTGCTGGGAGGAAGCAGAGGCTTCTCTGCTGTGAGAACCTGCCCCCAGTCCCCTTCCGGGGCACAGAGGGGAGGGCGTGAAGCTACATGGCAGCTACGTGAAGCTACAGGCTCAGTGACTCAGATGTCACTGTCACCACAAAGGGAAATCCACATGGGGGTGGGCACCTCCAGAGACCTCATTCACCTGCTACTCAGGGGATGAGGACCTTCCCCCACGCTCGTGTGCCGGGGCCGTCAGCCCTGGAGCATTAGCCAACGGGCTTGTGTTGACGTTTCTGATTTGAAGTCTTGGTTTATATGAAGGACCTGGGCTCAAGAAGGGCTGAGCCTTGAGGGAGACAACAGCCCTCGAGTAATTCCTGCAACTAAAGCTGAGACGAGGAAGGAGTCCCCACGGGTCAGTCCAGCAACTGGGCTTTGATGTGAGCTAGATGATGGGCATCAACACCAACATCATTTGTGCATCATTAAGCAGTCTTGGTCCTTTCCATGTCCCAGAGAGCTGGAACGTCTAACAGAGGGAATTCCAAATGCCCTGCTAGAATTTTCATTATGATCAGGTGGCTTTGGGGCAGTCCTCTGTCTTAGAAGCATTTTGGAAATGCTAGTATTAGTATTTGCGTTTTGTTTTTCTAAAAATTGCAGTGCATTTATTTTTTGTTGTATTTGCTCCTATCCCAACCCTCAACCCCCAGACTCAGCCACCCAAGGAGCTAGTTTCAGGAAACTCAAGAAATCATGAGCCTTTCTGGTCCCTTTCTTCATGTGAAACCTGGGCAGCCTACAGGCTGCAGCAGGTACGGAAAAGGCTGCCCAGGTCTCACATGAAGAAAGGGACCAGATCTGTGTTCTCCACCATTGAATTCCCAGTACCTTGCACATTGCAGGCATACAGAGGCTCTGACTAATAGTTGATAAATCTCTAAGGGAGGAAAAAATAGTCATAGAGCGTTCACTCGAGAGGCCTGAAATTCCATAGCAAATCAGCAGTGAAGCCGGGGAGGAGAATCTGCTCTTCTACCTCACTGGCCAGCTCTCTGCAGGAAGCTACCGGCATCCTTTGGATGGCTTTAGGTGTTAATTAGCTCTCCCAGGGGAAGCAGCGGCCAGGGCTGGGTAGTGAAGTTCAAGACTGGCTTTGAGACTGCGCCTCAGACAGGATGGGCAGGGCTCAAAGGCCCGGAAGGGCTGATTTTGGTAAAATCAGGGCCTTCCTGCAGTCAGTTGCTGGAGAAGCAATCAGGCACGGGGATTGACTCGGTACCTGGGGCTGGAGTTCCCTTGGCCCCAAATTGCCAAGTGGCCAAATTAGGACCCAGGTGGCTAGAGGTGCTCCTGGAAAGGATCTTCCCCTAGCCTGGCTCTGTGGAGCTGAAGCAGGGCTGGGCTCTCTCCTCTGGGACAGGCTCCAGAGACCCCAGAGCAAAAGCAGTACATCTGTCTGTTCCTCCCCTGTAGGCCTCTGTTCTTTTTCTTAAAGAGAAGGCGTCCTGCTTTTTTTTTTTTTTTTTTTTTTGTCAACTGGGTTAAGAAAGCCCATTCCCCATGGACAACTTTGATGGATCAGAATGTGAGCAGGAGGGAAATTGTGTCTTTCCAAGAGTACTCTGTGCCTGGACTGACCATCCTTCGTGTCCCGGTCCTGAGAACCAGGGGACCAGGGGCGTGGCACAGAGGCAGCAACCCAACCAGGCTTTAGAACACCTTGGTTTGCTGTGCTTCCATTTCCCCACCAGGAGCCTTGCATCCAGGGGTTTTGAAAAGCCAATCCGGGAAAATTCCTGAGACTGTAGGCAGTTCTGGTCCTTCCCCAGCTTCTGTTCTTCAGACTTCCCCAGAGTCAGATGTCCTGCTACACAAATTCTTATTGTTCATGCTGTGGCCCAAACAGCCTAGGGCATGGTGGAGGCCGGAGACAAGGGTGGTTTTGCTGAGGCCATCAGAAAAGCTTACGAAGCATGCTTGGCCACTGGCTGGGCCCATGCCATGCTCACGAAACTGGTATGGGCTGCCACAGGTTCCCTGTGGGACACTTAGCTCACCCACTTAGTCTATCAAAGGCCTGCTTCAATCTCCCTGTCCTTTGCCTGTTCATTTCTCCTCTCCCCCTGGGCCTGTCCTCTTCCTCTCTCTTACCTTCCCTCTTCTTACTGAGCTCTCGGCACCACGTAACTGCATGGACTCTGAGACCTGGAACATCTCACAGAGCCAGCTTTTTTCGAGCTGGCTCCATCGCTGTGAAGAGTCTGAAGGCTTTTTCTTTTAAAGATAAGTTGGACAGGGGGTTAGAAGAGTGCTGAGAAGTTAGGCCTGTTTCTTCTTTCTTTTCCTTTCCCCCTCTGGGGCTGAGAGACCAGATTTTTTTCTCTTTTTTTTTTTACAGTACATTTTGGCAGGCCCCATTTTTTTCTGACAGAAAAAAAATAACAGGCATATTTTGGGCGATTACTCAACTGGGGTTCTTTGTGACAGGATATGCAGCTGCGTGACTAATGGAGCTGGCTTTCTCCTGGCTTCCTTCCCCTTTCAGAGCTCTTGTTTACTGCCCTATACAAAAAAAAAAAAACAAAACCATAAGTTACAGATTTTTATAAAAAAAAATGCCTTGTGAGATACTCAAAAGCAATAAATCCTTTCGATAGTCCATTTCCAGGGCTGCAAACTCCCCGCCCTCTCCCGCTTCTTCTTTTCAAATGTTCAAGCTCTTGACTCATGGCATGTGAATCTTCTCCCACCCCCATGTCCCTGCTTTCTTCTGAACATATGTCCAGCAGATCATCTGTGTGAGTGTGTGTGTGTCTGTGTGTGTGTGTGTGGGAGTGTGTGTGTGGGGGGGGGAGTGGGAAGGGTGCAAGATGGAAACCATATTTTTACTGCTTAACTCAGCAATTGCTAAAGGAAAAAATAATGACTTCCAGGGGCCTCGGGACATTTTTTTTTCCCCAAGGCCTTTGTGTTTCCATAATCTATGACAATTTTGTGGTGTAAGCAAAAGTTATTAGGAAACATGGAACTAGCTTCATGGAGAAGGGTTTTTCACGGGGAGGGACAATCTCTTTATAGAGGAAATCCACATTTGGATGGCTTTGGAATTCAGAATCCTCAGGCTTCCCATAGAACTTTTGGAAGAAACTCTCTAGCTTGTAGTGTTTGACAACTGGAACAGGCCTTTCAGTTTTTCTAGAGATCAGTCGGCTTTTTATTTCAAAACGTGTCTGGCCTGTGGATGGGAAAAGCTGACCAGCTAGTTAGGTGTGGTAGAGACGGCTTGGTGTGAGTGAGTTGCAAGATTTGCGGCCACTGACGGATGGGTTGAGCCGCAGTGTGATCTGGGGTAAATCACTTAGTGTAAGTCTCAGCTGCTCAGATGTTAAAGTTAGGATAGTGTCCCTTCTCGTCTAGGTTGCTGGCAAGAAGAGTGAGATGGTAGAAGTCCAAGGCATGGCGAGAGCTGGACAGAAGTACACAGCGATCGCTCATAACGCTTCCTCATCCAAAGGGCCGGCTCAAGCTCTCAGCAGAGGAGACGGTCCTGTTCTCTGAGAACTACGATGCCAGGTGATGAACAGGAGAGAGGTTATTTACACAGCAGCCCAGGACGCAGTCCCAGAGGTGTTTTCCAGGATGGTATTGCCTTCAAGTCTACCTGCTCCCTGGTCGTCTTCCACGCAGGTCTCAGAATCATAACTTTGATCACATTCCTTTTCTACCCAGGAAGCTATCTCATCAAACCCAAACAAAAGGTACCACTAAACCCATCTCGCCTGCTTTTTCTTCTGTAATTAACTCACACTTTGCATGCACTCTGTCCTAGAGAAGTGAACATGGGGCCCAGGTTCCTCTAGCTCCTGGCCCACCATTTTCCCTGGATGTCATTTGGAGGCCCACCTCCTCCTTTACCTTCTACTGCTTTTCCTATTCCTCTCTGTTAGACCCTGCTCATTTGTCGTCTCTTAGAAGATTTCATCAAAAATTTAGCTCCTCCTAGAGTCTCCACTGGTTAAGAAAGCCTTGAGTGGATGCTGCAAACCCTCTGGCAACCCTAGCAATGATGTTTTTCACTCCCCAGAGCTCAAGTCTAATGAACTCAGCTAAGGCAGTTGACCTGATTTCGCCAGAGGGTAAACTGAGGCACCAGCCAGGGCACTAACTGGACAGGGATTTCACAGCAAGTCCCTGACACAGACAAGAATAGAAACCCCACATCCTGATTCCAGTTGGCCTGGAGTTTAAAGAGGCACCTTAGCTTGGATATCCCAGAATAGCTCCTCCCAGGCCGACCAGCTGTGAAGTGATGTGTTGCAAGGGTTATTTTTTGCCTTGGCCTAACTCTTAAAAAAACACCCCAGACTCCTAAAATCGGCCTAAGAAAATCCATTTCTCACAATGTCATCTGCTTGCCAAGTTTAAACCTAGTATATGACATCATGAACGCCTTCAGGCCTCATTCTCAGCTTACTGGGATGCTCAGGTATCTGCAGTAAGTTCAGAAATCACGGTTTATTGAAGGAAACAGATCATTAAGTCGCTCCACTGGACTGAAGCCGTTGACATTGCTTATTTGGGGAAGCTGAGCATTGGATAATTTTCTCTTGATTCCTGTGGACCTGGTCTAGCTGGAGCTTTTTAATGAAGGGTGTGGCCATCAGATGGTATGAGGCCCACAGAAACTAATAAGAGGGAGGGAAGGGACAGTGGTGTGCTGGAGCTGGCTTGCATTAGCTGATTGTTAACTTTTCAGGAATTTTGCAAGCTGCTTGTTCAACACAGCCTTTATGGCAAGTTAAATTATATAAACTTATAATTAAGTAAATGATATTAAAGCAAAGGTAATCAATAGTAACAAACAGATTACATCCTAATTATTTCGCTACCCTTTGCTATTACCTACGCTCTTGAGTTATTTGCTATTACATCAATATAGTGGGAATACTACATAGTGCTATGTCCCTGTGCTCCTCTTCGCAATTTCACATTCCGTAACGTCACATTGGGTAGTTGGGGATTAGCCATGGTGAGACTGTTTGCACCACAGAACCTGGCACACTCTACAAATTGGGGCTTGATTTATTGTTTCGATGATTGTCTAGACTTAAGAAAGTGATAGAGAAAATGTTAATAAGGCAGATTAAACATAAAAGTGTGCTGCATCTGTAGCAATGACTTTATGAATGACAGAACAAATCAAGGTCATATTCTTCCAGTACTCAAAAATAACTATCAAATTCAGCAAAGAAGTCGCTCCTGACGTTGGCAAATGAGTGAAGTTCTGCAATCCATCTTTGTTGTTCCACTTTTGACTTACTTATGATTGTAAATGCAATTATCAACCAACATTCATGTCAGTTCCACACGTGGGAAGCCAGTTGGTAAATGTTGACCATCACACTACTAGAAAAGAGTGCCTCTGGATCACTCCCTTGGGGTCCCAGAAGGAAGATCATTGTAGAACACCTACAACTCAGTAGTAAGGGGCATGTCTGAGGGACAGTGTGGAAGAGGTGATACTAACTGCTGGGTAGAGAACAACACTGATGATACAATTTAGAGCCAGCAGCAGAGACTAGCCCATCAGAACAGGAATGTGGAAAATAAACTAGATAGGCTAAATTGAAGCATACCACTGGATACCAACAAGGTTAGATAGTAGAAAGCCATATAACTTCTAAGTTCAAGGTGAGGATTAACGCCATTTATTCACAGTGCCTTAAAGTCCTAAAGGTCTTTCCTATTAATGGGCTCATGTGACCACTGGAACAGAACTGTGAGGTAGATAGGTAAGTGAGCTATCAGCATCATACCCATTTTACAGATGGGAAGCCGAGGCTACGGGTAGTTAAGCTATTGGCCCACGGTTTCTCTTTCTACATAAATGGCTAAGCTTGTATCGATACTTGATGGAGAAAGAAATAGCACAGACTTTGGGGTCAGACATCCTTGGGTTAAAAACCCAGCCTTATCATTTAGGCAACTTTGGTAAAGTGCCTTTACCTTTTGAAGTCTTGTTGTTTGTTTTTAACTTACCAAACGGGGACGATAATGCCTAGTTCACAAGTTTGCAACAAGGGTTGGTTTAAATAAGATAATAAGTGTAAAGGATCTGCCACTTAGGAGGCCTAAGTCTGCCCCCCGAACTGGGTCCCAGCACCAGGCCGATTTAGGCCCAAAGATCCCTGTTCTGCTTGGTGTTTTAAACGCTGTGGGTGCTCAGGACATGGTATATGTGAAGATATATATGAAGACGGTTTGTTACAGGGGCCAGGAGATTTCATTTGAGGTTCCCGAAACGTCATTTTCTAGCTTTGACCTTGAGCCTCAGTTTCCTCATCTGTGACACTGGGAGGAGCATGCCTGGCTCCTCCACCGGCTCACTGCCAAAGCTGAATGAGATAAAGCATTGAAAGGACGTGGCCGGTCCCACAGGAGAACACCCACAAAGTACTCTGGAGCGAGACAAAGGGCGCCTTCCCTGGCTTCATTCCTCAGTAGGGGGCTCACCACTCCTGCCTTGCCCCAGAAGTGCCTGTGCAGGTGTGGACACGTATGCCTCCCTGGAGGCTGGCTCTACCCCGATAGTGTGCATCACAGGTGCACACTCCACTCTCTTGCAGCTGCCTCTGCAACTGTGGGCCACGCAGCCCTAACCTCCCCGGGTCTCAGTCTCCAGAGCTTCCAAAGAGGAACCACAGGCACCCTAAACCCCCTCCTTGCTGGGAGATCTCCCAGAAGCTTAAGGATAGTTTTAGATTTGGGGGGACCTCTTTGTGACAGCCTGCCTTCCCAAACTACATGCAGCCATGTCCCTTGCTATAGCTCAGAGACTTCGGTGTCCCCCACTGTCATCTGCTGTGAGGATCCAGAGCCAGCCTGCCAGGATGGGGTGCTACCTTTCACTTACTAGCTCTGTGACCCTGGGTAAGTCACTTTAACCTGTCTGTGCCTATGTTTTCTTATCCCTAAGCGGAGGACTCACAGTCACACTTCCCTTATAGGTTGTCACATAGATGGTATGTCACTTAGATGGTAACTCACTTATGAGTTAATGTACGAGTTAACACAAATGTATGAATTCAAAATTTATATGAAAAGCGCTCCAACCAGTGCCTTGCACATAGTAAGACTAATTATAAGTGATGAATCATAGTAATAATTATGATTATCCATTTTCTACCCCAGTTATTATTCTGGTCCCATTTCCGTGACTTTCTCACCATAGCCTCAGGGCCTGGCCCTATCTAGCCTAGGTTGCTACTGCCATGAACACCCCGAGACTCATGGAAGCAGGGGTGGAAGAGAAGTTGCCTAAAACAGGTTGGGATGGAGGACTGAGAAGGCGATAAGGCTGGGCTCAGGGAGGGTAGGGGAGAAGACAAAGGTCATAGAAACAGGATGAGGGGACAATGCCTGGGCTAGCCTCTCAGAGGCTGATGGCCCAATGCAGTAGCAGAGCATCTGTGGAATCGGTCCCATATCTAGGCTCCGCCAGCACCTGCCTTAATCTGACTTTTAGTAACGTGTGTACCACAGTGGTATAGAAAAAATTCAACTCTCCAAATACTGAGCTCGTTGAGGGGAAGTCTCATCCTTGCCTTTTTGTGTAAGGTGGGAACTCAATAAATGGCCCTTAAATTGAACTGTATTTGAAAGTTAGTGTATTCACCACATACCTCCTCCGTTGACTTAAGGTGGAAGGTTGAGATAACTGGGACCTCTTGGTCCCAACCCCAGGCCTTTTCTTAGTGCTTCTGCTACTGTGCTGGGCCTGCAAGGGAATCCGGAATCCCTGAGACACCCAAGCGAGCTGTGAGACTCATGCCAGTGTGCCAAGACCTACGCCACTTCCTGCTGTCATTTCTTACCCATCCTATGGCCCTGTGCAGGATCGGTGCCAGGTGAACCCAAGAGACTTGAAATCTCCTCAGACGATATCTCAGAAAAGCAAGGCCTGACTTAAATGTTTTTAGATCCCTCCAAACTCCCTTTAGATGTGGAAAACACCCCAATCCTCAAGATATGATGTCAAGGAAGGGGGTCAGGGAAGGCCTGGCTAGTCTAACTGCTGCCCCTCTTCCTCTCCCTCCTCTGCCTCTCCTCCTGACCCGGAAGAGCTTTCTTCTGTCCCCTCCCACCTGTGGGAACTTCCATCAGGTTGCCTACCATCTTTTCTGCACTGTAGCTTACAGTAAGTTCCGTTATCAGACCTCCTGGCTCTGCTCTCGTAATGGAAAAAGAAGACTTTAAAATTTAGGATTCATCAAGAGTCAGCGTGGACCCTGGAGGCCGGGCAGTGGCCCATCGTCACAGACGGTGTCCCCTCCACAAGAAGAAGCCATAGCACAAGGTGACTCCCAGGGAAAGGAAAATACAACAGTTTAAGATGTTCATTGGTATTGCCCCAGCATACCTACAAAATAAAACAAGTATCATGATGCTACTTCTGTATAATTTGACATATCATTTCATACTTACGAATATATATTTAAAACAAATGGGAAGGGCACACAGCAAACGAAAGTGGTCTTTCTTGAATGAGAGGAATAGACATAATTTGCACCTCTTTTTTCGGCTCAAGCATGTTTCCGATTTTCTACAATTAACATGTGTTACCTTAGAGTAAAAATAAAAAAACAAAATTGAGAATTTCTTAACGTTTTATAGAAACATGTAAGAATATATATGAATGAATGAATATTTTATATGTAAAGGATTCTATATCCCTCTTCATTTATATAATTATCTATTATGTAATATATAATATAGCATAATATATATATTACGTACAATATACTATATACTATGCATTGGTATATATTATACTATTCATATATAGGTGACTATTCATGAAGAAATATTGGAAAGTAATACAACAAAATACTATCAATAGTTTCCCAGTTGTGTTTTTTTTGTATTTTCCAAGTTTTCTGCATTGGGCATTTATTATTTTTGTAATTAGGAGGGAAAAAAAGTTGTGTGCACATGTATGTGTATATGTGTTTTGCTTTGGTGAAAACAAAAGTTTTCAAGTTATTTTTAGATCATTATTTTTGTTTGTTTTCCGGGTACAGGATATTTGCTTTTCTTTTTCTTTTTTCCTCCACTTATATAATGTTTTTTGTTTGTTTCTTTGTGCAGTTTTTTTGTTTTTTGTTTTTGTTTTTTTTTTTGGTGGTACGCGGGCCTCTCACTGTTGTGGCCTCTCCCATTGCGGAGCACAGGCTCCGGACACGCAGGCTCAGCGGCCATGGCTCACGGGCCCAGCCGCGCCGCGGCGTGTGGGATCCTCGTGTCCCCTGCATCGGCAGGCGGACTCTCAACCACTGCGCCACCAGGGAAGCCCTCTTTGTGCAGTTTTTGTTTGTTCTTGGCAACTGTACATTTTTTTTTCATTTAAAAGAGAAGAAAGAAGAACTCGTATGCTTCATATCTCTCCATCATCATCACCAGTAAATCCATTTTTACCCTTTGACTAACCTAAATTTAGAAGATAAGTATTAACTAGATTTTTTCCCTTCCAGTTTTATTGAGATATAACTGACACACAGCACTGTGTAAGTTTAAGGTGTGCAGCATAATGTCTTGACTTACAGACACAATGAAATGATTATCACAGTAAGTTTAGAGAACATCCAGCATCTCACATAGATATGAAAAAAAGAAATAGAAAAAAATTGTTTTCCTTGTGTTGAGAACTCTTAGGATTTACTCTCTTAATGCCTTTCATATATAACATACAACAGGGTTATATATTTACCACGTTGCCGGGTATCAGCTTTTCTTGGCACGAAAACAGGTACAACTTTTTTCCTGTTGGCTCACTTCTAAAAGTCGGGCTTAGACTCTGAAGTCTAAGCAGGATCTGATGTTTCAATTTGGCCAGATCTGGCTGGTCCATAGTGCTGGTCAACATGGGGGGTGAGCATCCAGCATTGTTCACAAACAACGAAAAAAACCACACAGTCGAGAATGTTCTGGACTTAATTTCCAAGCATGAGGAGCTCTGTTTTGTAGGTGCTGCCTGTCTGGGGATGGGGGTGGGAGAACGTATGGACGATGAATCCGGAACTCTTTTCACAGTCCAAAGCAAGAGAAAGGTGAAACGCTCTCCGAAGGGGGATGGTGAAGCTGCATCCTGGCTGTCCTGGCCCCTGGGGAGACCAGCCTGATGATCTCATGGTTATTTTCCACCCCCTATGATCTATGGGACTTCCCTAATGCTTGTGTAGCTGTTTGTAATTTGTTCTTTGGCTAGTACTTTCTAGATTGCTCCGAGGGAAAACACTGATTTCTCCATTTGTATCTGGGCCATATAAATAGTAGTTTTAGGTTCCCACCCTCTGTTTATAGATTTTCCTCAGGAAATTTTATCCAACATAAAAATGGTCTCGAGAGAAAGAAAATTCCTAAATAGGTGGCTGTAGACAGTCTGGACCCTCTGGGCTCAGATGGGTTCATCTGCAAACAAGGACTTACTGTTCCTACTCCCAGCCCCATTGCCCTTGGAGTTCTCCGAGGGCAGATAGGCCTTCCTCTCTGCCTAGAATTTTGAAATTCTCTGCTGGAAGTTTCGGTGTAATGGCAAATGTCATTTTGAGGCCTCAGAATGTTTTCCACTCATCACCAATCATCCTTCCACAAAGCAGTTTTTCAATCCTTCCCTAGCACTAGTAAGGATTGAGAAACAATAGAGGTTTCATGCTCTTGTTCAAACTGCATGGAAAGTTCCAGGGGTTACAGGAGGGAAGGATGGGGAGGAGAATAAAAACAGAACGTCAGGGTCGCAGGATGTCCAGCTTAAAATATTAGCCTCTGGGACTCACTGCTTCAAACATGTCACTGAGTCTATAAATACCGTTCTCATCACCCGGAGTTGTGAAGCTAACATTGCTCAGCTCTCTCTTTTGCATTTATGGTGCCCTTGGGTTGCAGAACACTGTTCGCCCAACCACCACCTTCCATGGGCCTCTGTGGGATCCTAGGACTATCAGAGGTCAGCCTAGAAAGGAAAACCCCTTACACCACTTCCCCTAAGCAGGACCACCTGGACCCACACTCCGTTTCACTGAATATTCTATCATTCTTCCAGCTTATGTATCTTTCTGATCACTCAAATTCCTTTCTGGATAACCAATCAAATCCACAAGTATTGTCTAAGGCCCAACAGGGTTCAGAGCACTGGGGAGGTGTCCTTGGGGCAAGAATTTGGGGACAAGATTGGGGACACACAGGGAGACAAAGGCCAACACATCTGAAAGAGAATATATGGGATGGTCATCCATGAAGAAGTAAACTGTGGAGAGTGGACAAAAAGTGTCACAAGTGGATGTGGGCTCCAGGCTTCTTTGAGGTTTGGCCAAGGGTTGGGGTTTGGGGCGAGGGCAGGCTTGGAACAGGGCCTTAGAAGATGGGCAAAATCTAGACAGATAATGTGAGCAAAGGGAATGGAAGGAGCAAGGACAGAGAGCAGGAATGAGCAGGATGTAGGGTGGGTTTGTATGTCTGGCCAAGGCGGAATTCAGTGGGGGGAAGGCCTTCAGAGCAGACTGGGGCTGTGGTGGGATGGGGTTACGTCACGGAGGGCTTTAAAAGCTGCTTTTTCACTGTGTTCCTGTGTGCTGTTTTCCAGATAAAGACATGTTGCCAGCAATGAATGGCTTGTCCCCAGATCTGACACTTGCCCTGGACTTCTTCCTCCTACCTCCTTCCTTATACTGGCCCACTAGTAAGCCCCCAATCACTGACCAGCCCAGGACACGTGGTTTGCCCAATTAGCACCGGTGCATCATGGGCAGTCCAGGCTGACTTTTCTTCATCAGGGAATTTCATTTTGCCAACACAGCTGGACTGGGAAGAGACTGGATCAAGGGTTTGGGCTGTGTCTCCCCAGGCTACCATCTTGGGAGGGCCGGTGGCAGGTGCCAGGAGTTGGCTGGCATCAGGGTGCAATCTGGTAGCCACAGAAGAGACCCTCATCCTTGGAGGGTCTGTGAACCCACAGACAGCTGCTTGGCTTTGCTCGACTTGGCTGGGAGCATTTCAGCAGAGATGAGCGGGAAATGGATGGCTGGCTGAGAGCAGAGAGTGAGAGGGGAAAAAGGGGTCTTCAGAGCTGAAATGAGGTATGTGTGAGCCCCTATCTAGAAAAGGGCAAGAGTGGCTTTGGACAACGTCGCTGGCAAACTTGAATCGAGTTTCATTGTTGCCTGAAGCTCCGGGGGAGGATGAGGGTGGAAGGCACCTGCCAGCGCTGCTCTCCGTGTGAAAGGGGAGATGCAAAGGAGCACATGGCCAGGAGGGCCAGGTGGATGCTGTAATGAGACAGAGGATGTGAGGCCAGCATGTGAGAGGGAAAGGCACGGCTGGGGCTGGCTGCGGACTGGGGGCTCCCAAGGATGGGAACTACGGCAGCAGCTCTCGGGCCTTTTCTATGTCTGTGCTCCTGGCCCACTGCCCTCTACATGGATTCGTGAGATCAAGAAGCAAAAGTAAGGGAAGGACTTTTCAGCAGAAATTCCCCATAAACAAAGACTTGCTCCCACCAGCAGAGGTGCAGCGGGGGTGGGGGGGGCACTCGCCACTCCTCCCTGCCTCAGAACCATGACTTTCTCACTCAGAGATGTCCATCTGTCCAGCCATTTTGCCAAGCCCTGGAGCCCCATGCTGATTTCCTTTGGAAGAGCCCCAGCTCCTGGGGTGACCTCAGCAGCAGCAGGGCCCACGGATGGCTCCAATTCCAAACTTCCCATCCTGGGCAAGGATTGGCCTGGTCTGTGGAAGTTAAAATAACACACTGGCTGTTTACGAGCAAGAGCCCTCAATAAAGTCATAGGGATGGTTCTGTCTGCAGTGTGTCTAATCTCTGGCTGCCTTTCTGGGCCCTCGGCTCCCGAGCTATTTTGGTCTCTCTCTTCTTTGACTCATTCTGGGACTTCCGTGCCATAAAGCTGAGCCCCCTCCGGTGCTCGGTCCCACCAGCAGGCAGACAATTCAGAATTAGCTGTGGTCATGGTTGTCCAAACTGACAGGCAGGGAAACTGAGGCACAGCAGGCTACAGGGCCTCATCCTGCCTCCCACAGTGACACAGTGGCACAGCTGCCAGCAAGGCCCAGGGTTCTGGCTGGGGCTTTAACACTGGAGTTTGTGGGGAAGGCTGGGGGCCATGTGACCTGTTAGATGCTCTTACTGGGCCATACTTGGCCACAAATCCCAGGGCTGTGTGGCAAATGGGATTGCAGTGTGTGTGTGTGTGTGTGTGTGTGTGTGTGTGTGTGTGTGTGTGTGTGAGGCTTGATGGTGCTGTTTGAAATCCTCCCCATGTCTGGAGTTTGACAAGTGCAGAGTAGAGAAGGACCAGAAAACCCAAAGGAATGGGGATGAGAGAACAAAGAGCCTTCCCAAAGCCACGGTTCAAGTTGTGGGCAAAATATCTTTCTGTTTCTCATGCAAACCACGCCTACCCCCCCACCCCCCCAAAGGGCTGGCTGGGCTGGTTTGGGCAGTCCAAGGCCAGAGCTGAACTCCTGATTCCAAGCCCTCCTGCCTCTCACAGGCCTCCCTGGGTGCAGGGCCTACAGGCTCTGGAGAGGGGAGTCATGGAGCGGGGGAGGAGAGGAGGCCGTCAGGGTTTCAGACACTTTCTAGGTGCCTCGGGGGACCTACGTATTTCCTATGTAAAGTTCAATCTGTTTGCAATGAGGCCTCTCTTCTTTGCTTATTTCTGGAGAGATTAAAAATAGTGAAATCTGCTTAATCTGGGACTCTCTGAGATCAACAAGGCCACTGTTTCCAACAGTATGAAAATACCAAGCAGCCCCACCCACATGCATGGGTCACACGGCATGGCAGGCCTGGTAGGCTTTCCGTAATGTAGGAACTTTAAGTTGCACGGATTCTCAACAGATAAGGCTGTTTTTAAACGCCAGCAAGGATATCTTCAACTAAAATGGAAAGGATTCCACACAGTTTAGGGCCTGAAGTCCTCTCTTTCTTTCCTTCTAACCGAGCTCAAAGCTGTGAGAGCCTTTTCGGGAGAGCCTACTGTGGTTCAATTACTTCACCAGTTTGAGACTTTCTGTAGGGATTTGGCCACAGAGTAGATCCCGGGCAGCTGTAGACACAAGGAGGCTGCTCCTGACCTGCTACCATCAGCGCAGCAGACGTCCAAGATTGTTCCATCAGAGGTTGGGAGAGGTGCTGGGGAACAGCCCCCATCTGTGAGATGGCTCCCTGAGCTGAGGAGGGCCATGGGTCAGAGGAACACCCCTTCTCATGCTCTGTATTAGTCAACATGGGCAAGGCTGTGTTGCAGTAACAAACACACCCTCACGTCTCAGTTGTTACGCCATCTGAAACTTGTGACGTCAAGGTTGCTGTAGTCAGGGAAGACAGAACAGGAGGGTTACTGGGATGCTTTTAAGGGCCTTTAAAGTGGCTGATATCACTTCTGTCCACGTCTTTTTGGCCAGAATCAGTCCCATGGCTTTGACCTAACTGCAAGGGAGTCTGGGAAATGTAAGATTTGGGATGAGCAGGCATCATTGGAGGCTTTGGCCTGGTATCATCAGCCGTAGCACCAAAGCCTAAAGAACATCCTCAGAAAAACCTCTTACGAGGCTGTAGGCAGAGCCATACTGTGGACTGTCAGGGCCTGCTGACTGCCCACCACCATTCCCTCCTGGCGTAGGAACGTAGCTGCTTCAAGGAGACATCCTGGAGTGTAATGCAGGGCCGGATGCCAAGATGGAACCTGGAGCAGGTAACTGGAGAGAATAAAAATAAGTACTTGGCTTATAGTGTAAGTGGATGTATCCTAGACCTTCAGAAGGCAGGGTGAGGCCCTTTGGTTGAAAGCACAGGGATTTGTAGTAACTTGTGCTTATGGGGACCTCGGGTCAGTTTCCCTAGCAGACCCAGGCCGGGTGAAATGTCTTCTTCGTGGCTGCTTCACTTGAGGCTCTCCTACAGGCAGAACTCATGGGGCAAATGCTTTCTCCTGCTGGAGGTTCCTCATGCCAACACCCCGAGGCTGGGTTGCCTTCAACTAGGACACAGTGGTCACATCCCCAGCCACTTGGGGGCCATGGGGCAGGGCTCAAGTGCTTTTCTGGGATGGTGTTAGGAAGGGAATTCTGCAAACAGTGAAAAGTAAACCAAGGGAGATTTAATAAATAAGAGCTGGGCTTCCCTGGTGGCGCAGTGGTTGAGAGTCCGCCTGCCGATGCAGGGGACACGGGTTCGTGCCCCGGTCCGGGAAGATCCCACGTGCCGCGGAGCGGCTGGGCCCGTGAGCCATGGCCGCTGAGCCTGCGCGTCCGGAGCCTGTGCTCTGCAGTGGGAGAGGCCGCATCAGTGAGAGGCCCGCGTACCGCAAAAAAAAAAAAAAAAAAAAAAAAAAAGAGCTAATTTACATACTTTAACAGCAACAGAAGTACTAAAGCATTCAGTCCAGACTGAACTGAGTGATCATTATGGATTTTTCTATGCTGGGAACTAATAGAACTTTGACAAGAGGAAGTTATTTGTAGAGTCCACCTTGGTATTGGCTTGAGGATCCAGAGTTGAACCCTCACTAATATGTGGATGAGCCGGAAATATTGGCTCAATCTGGGTGCGATGGTTAATTTGATGTGTCAACTTGGCTAGGCTGTGGTGCCCAGCTATCCGGTCAAACACTAGTCTAGCTATTTCTGTGAATGTATTTTTTGGATGTGATTAACATTTACAATCAACTGATTTTAAGTAAAGCAGATGACCTTCCATAATGTGGTGGGCCTCATCCAGGCAGTTGAAGGCCTTAAGAGCAAAGGCTGAGGTTTCCTGAAGAAGAAGGAATTCTGCCTCCAAATTGCAACATAGAAATTCTGCCTGAGTGTCCAACCTTTGGACTCAAGACTGTAACATCAACTCTTACCTGAATCCAGGCTGCCTGCTGCCAATTAAGAAAAAACTCTCTGTCTCAATCTCTCTCTTGTCTTCTATCTCTATCTCTATCTCTGCCTCCCATTGGTTCTGTTTCTCTAAAGAACTCCGATAAGTACAATGAGGGAGAAGTCAGATTAAATTAGAAGTCTTTTCATGGATTAATAGACATTTTTATTAATTCATAAGGAAAAGGAGTAAATTATAGGGAATTACAAGTTGTAACCATATAAATGGGGGAGTTTTACTAAAGTAGCAGTATTTACTATTGCGTTAAATACACCAAGTGGGGTGCAACACAGACTAAACTCAATAGAAATGGTATGGTGTTTTAGTAATTTCAATTCTAAAGAGGTGGTGTTTGCTGGGGGAACTTCCTGTCTGGGGCTCTTCCTCTTCCTGTCTGAGTACATCCTTGTGTGTTCTCCTCACATTAAAGCGTGTGATAAGCCTCTGTCTCTGCACCTGAGCCACAGATTGTGCTTGCAAATTACAGGCCTAGTGCTGGCTCTGCTTCCTTTCTTTTAGTTCCATTTAAATCATATATGTTCTTTTAAACAACAACTGTCAACTAGGGCCAGAAAATCTGCCTCAAACTGCTTTAGGAAAAGGAAATCTAATGGTCCCTGCAACCAAAAGATCCTGAGGGCTAGCATCAGACACAACTGGATTCAGGGCTAAAAGAATATGTTGTCAGGACTTGATTACTTTCCATCTCTCAGCTCTGCTCTCTGCTATGTTGGCTTCAGACTCAGTTTTCACATGACAGAAAAATAACCACTGTTCCAGGCCCTACACCTCTCAGATTTGAGGTTCAAGGGAAAAGAGTGAGTCTCTTTCCCAGAAATCCTAGGGAAAACCTCAAGGTATCTTATTGAATCTGTTTGATCAGATGGCAGTCTCTAAACTAATCACTATGCCCAGGAGAACGGGCTCCACTGATTGGCTTAGGCCTGGGTCATGTGCTTCATCTTGAGCTGCCCTGGAATCTCATGGACCAAGAACAGAGGACAGGGTGGGGTTCCCCAAGAAGAAAAGGGGGCTTGGGTACCAGAAGAGTAGATGAATGCTGAATAGTTAAAAATGACAAAGAGAAAGCTTAAACATTCATAATCTATTTATTTATGGCAAAACACCTCTGGGGGCAAGGCCAGCATGAGGTTGCTTTATCCTTCTTTTGACTGCCCCAGGATCTCTTTCCATTAGTGCTTGGTACAACTGCCGCTGCCAGGGTGATGCAAGTTCTATTAGTAAAGTGTCCTTCCCTTAAGTCCCTTTCCCAACACCCAGCTCTATTTCCAGAACTTGATTATAGACATAGCTGGGGAGGAGGTGGGGGGAGAATATTTCTGACAAAGTGATGTTTCCATTTCACACATATGACTAATAAGGAACTTGACCAGGAATACTTCTTTATACAGTTTTGAAAACCCTGGCCTAGACCATAAATCACTGAATGGAGTTCTATCCACATGCTTTAACTTGAAACTCAATTTCCATCTGCCCAGTATCCTGCCTGAAGAGTGGAGGAACAGAAGAGCTGACATTGAGTCTCCAATGGTGTCATCGCACTGGGATAGCACCCGGGCCTGTGGGGAGGTCACCTTCCCATGGCATTGCCCTCAGCAGCAATCTGGGGTCAGGCAGAAACTCTGAGCTTGGTCCCTCACTCCCTTCTCCTTATGCCTTGCCAATATAAGCCTTAAAAGTCATGGAAACATCTCTGGTGTTCTAACTCAAGGGATTCCAGCAACAGAGGTCAGAGAGTGGAAGGTCACATAGGACTATGTGGAAGGGCAGATATCTCTGGGCAGGAAGATGCTTGCCCTTGATGTAGCCATGTGGGAGGGGCTGAAAAGACAGAGGGGCATGGCCGAGCTTGGGGCCCTCAGAAGAGAGAAACAAGGAGTGAGGTGCACTGGCTGGAAAAAGAAGTGTGTCCAGGTTGAGACTCCAGAAACCCAGCAAGCTTCCAACACAGGAGCTGGAGGATAACGTGGCACGAGATGGTCCACAGGATGAGGTGACACATTAACAGCTCCATGGGAAAGGCTCAGTAGTAAAGGCTGGGGTTGGAACAGCAAATAAGCAGACCAACCCAATGTGATCAAATGCAAGCAACACAGAGCAGGTGGAAGATTCGTTGGTAGCAAATGGATACCCTGGGGTGATGAAGGAAGGAATTGTTCTCTCTCTTCCAACAGGGAGAGCTGTATTCCTCCATCTTGGCAGAATTTCCAACTTTCACAGGGCCCAGATCTTTGGGGAAACTTGTTTCACCCTACGCCAGCTAAAAATAGTTGGGTGAAATGTGACTGACCAGAGAACCTTTGACCTCTCTTGGGCTTAGCTTTTGGACAGAGTTAAGAGATTCTCTTCTGAGCCTTATTGTGGTAAGAACATCATTGGGGGGAGGATAGGGTGGGAGGAAGCTCTGCAAGGGCAGGCGAAAGGACACCACATTTCTGGGGCTTGAACACGTAGGAATCGTGCTTTGTGGTTGGGGGACTTTAAGATCATGCCGAATAAGGGATAGGAAAGGGGTTCAGATAGAATGTAAAAAAACAGCCTCCTAGAGTATTCTTTGCTAAAGCTTCTCTTGAAAATAATAGAACTGACAGCTTCTCCAGCTACTAAAATAACAGCAACAAAAATGTTTATGTTTTCTTTCTCCTGTAATGTGTGGGCAGATTACCTGAGGTCCAAATTCCCCTGTAGCCATAGCTAGTAAAACCTCGTGGCAAATTGCTAGCTCATCCTAGTGCCAAAGCAACACTCTCTATGGGTGTTGATGGATTTTCTCTTAATATAATCTAGGATAGCTCTCATTAATAGAGTGGTGCACTATAATTTGATGCTAAACTCAGTGTTTTACAAATATAATCTCATCAAGTCCTTGCAATGAAATTGTGAGGAGGGATTACTGCTCCCATTTTACAGAAGAGCAAGCAGAGGCTCACGAAGTTAAATAGCCACAAAACGAGAAAATGGTGGAGATAGAATTCAACCCCATTTGGTTAGACAACAAATTCTGTGCACTTAACCACTATGCTGTCCTCACCGACGCCTACACAACCCCCCACATACCTGTTGTCTTAAGTCTTTAGGCAACAAGATTCAGAATAGGAGTGCTTCCATTGGCATCCTGGCAGGAGAGAGATGGCACACTCCAAAGGGTTAATTAAGGAGAATTTAGAAATGGGAGGACTTACAGGTTGAGTAAGGTTAAAGGAAACTAACAAGACATTGTGAAGCCTTCCGGGGCTGGCAGGAGTGAGGGCCTGTGTGGACAGAGGGAGAGAGGCATGAGAGAAAGTGCCTTAGGAGAGAGCTGAATGGAGCTATGGTCTTGGGTAGAGGGACAGTAGAGTGACACAGCCAAGTAGGGGCTGGTAGAGAGAAACCAAGGGAATACATACCCCTGACGTTGCCCCACCCTCCTCTCTCGGTGCCTCTCGTTTGCTGAACCCAACTGAAGCCAGAGGGCAAGGGCACCCAATGATGCCATCCTCAAAGTCAACCTCCTGGGGCACAGAGCCGGGGGAGAAGGACGGAGCGGGGATCTGGAGGAGAGGCGGACATGCCCAGCACAATGAGCTAACAAGCCTGGCTGTCTGAGGGCAGGTTCCCCTCTGGGATTCAGGGATAATCTCTTTCATCTACAGGTAAAGGAATGTCTTCTAAAGACGTCAGAAAGAAAATGCTGGCCGTTAGGAATCAGCATGGAGTCACCAAGAAAAGAGTTGGTCTACCAGTTGCCCTTTTAGGGAGGGCATGGCATTCCTAAGCTGGGAGTTTATGGCATTGCAGTAGGCAGCAGAGCAGGTACCCATGGCACACCAAGAGGCCTGGAAGACAGCATAAATAGAGCGGCTGGGGATGTGCTGAGTGACGGGCCCTAAAACACAGATAGATGAATGTCAGCCTGGACAGACGGTCCCACCAGTGTCCCAAAGCTCTCCCATAGCCCTTACATTTCAACAGTTCCATCAGAGACTAGGAAGAACCATCAGAGATCAGGCTTACCTACTTGTGGCTAGAAGTAGTTCATACTTTGGATTAAAGAATTAAAATCTCCCCAAATCCTGACAGGGAGATTGGATGAATTCTGGCTAAATATAATATGATGAAAAATAATAGGGTGAAAGGTACATCTGGAACCTTGGGGCCAAAACAAATGGAACTACAAAATCTCCGATGGGAGGATGTGAAAGACTTACGGGTTTACGTTGATGGTAAACTTGAGATGAGTCAACCTGCATGCTTACCGAGAAAACTGGTGTGATTTAAGGTGACATTAACTGAAGAAGAGCATTGAGGACAGGGAGGAATTTCTCTTACTGGACCCTTTCCTGGTCCGTCCCACCTGGAAGGCCAGAGGGAGAATCACTTTTAAAGGAGAAGCACAAAGAAATGGTACTGCATTTGGGGAGAGGCCTGGGGATGGGGGAGGGTGTCTGAGAGAGTATCATGTGAGGAACGTGTGAAAGAAAAGGAGCGGCGGATAAAAGAGCCAACAAGAGAGAGGTTTTCAAGGTGCCTCGTCTGTGTTGTGCAGAAAGCAAGCACCGTGCCCAGCGGCTGAAGCCTAAAGAGAGGCGAATCGGAGCTCAGCCTGCTGGCAGTCAGAGTGGGCGTGAGCTCGTGGGGCTCTCTCCCTAGAGATGCGCCAGCCAAGGGTTGGTGCAGAGGACACCGGGGCACTGAGTGAAAAGGAGGCCTGTATTGTTTCAGAGGATCTCTGGTGAATCCAAATGCCCGGCTGCATGAGTAATGTTTGCAAACTGTACTTCCCTCCCACCAACCATCCATCAGCCGTGATCACTGATGACGGAGCACGCCCAGTAACTGTTTGAGAACCTTGGGGAATTCAGGTTTCCCCAGTGGAATGGAAAGAGCCTGGGCTTCGGGGTCAGGCCAACCTGAGTTGGAGTCTCCTCTTGGCCATGTTTGGCTTGGAGACTTCAGATAATTCACTCAGCTCTTGGGTGTGGGCCCCGTGCAGGTGAGCAGAGGTCAGACGCTGTTCCTGTCCTCAGGGAGCCTGCTGCCCTGTCTTCTGCCCTGCAGCGTGTTGTGAGGCATACAGGGGCTAATATGGGTGGAGCCTGGGGTCAACCCAAAGTTGGTTCCCTTTTCCTTCTCTTCCTTGCAAGGAGCTCAAAGCTGCGGACATTGGCAGGAAACCATGGGTGCCCAGAAACCTCGTGGGCCCTCATGTGAAATCTGTCCTCTTTCCTTCCCAAAGGTTGCTGAGAACGAGGCCTGCCTATCACTCCTTCCTAAGTGGCAGCCTTTCCTCCATGGCCTGTGCTCGGCTCATCCCCTCTCCACACCCCGCCCATAACTTTTCCTTGAAGACCCTACCCATAATTTGGTGGCAGTAGGGGTGGGGAGGTGGGTGGCACTAGTAGGGCAGCCACTTTTTCTTAGCAGGCAGGGCCTCCTGTTTCTGTGCTTCTGGGTCCTGATTCTGTAGGGTTCTCAATGTCCTGGGTGGGGCGAGAAGCCTTCCAGTTTTAGAATGCACCATGAGCGGGTATGCCCTCCATTTGCTGAGGTCTGGGAGGCGGTGTCCGGTTTCTCCCCATCCCCTGAACATTCTGTACCACACAAGCAAGTACTGTCAGGGTTGGTCTCCTTTCCTGCGTCACTGTGTCTCCCCAACCCCAGAGCAAACCCTCGAGGGCTGGGACCAGGTCACCTGATTTTCTGAGTCCATCACAATGTTTAGCTCCATCTTGGGGAGACAGTAGGCACCCAATAAAAGCTCACTGCTTGATTTCTTTTCAACCTTCCTCTCACAAATCTCTTACAAACCTCCTTCAAGAGAAGGAGGAGTAAACAGAAAAGTGTTCATTCATTCACTCATTCAACCAACATGCTGCAAAAGACTCAGATTCGTGATTCACAAACTAAAACTGCCCATAGGCATGTCTCATGTGGCCGACAGTGAGGTTTGTTGTTGTTGTTTTGTTTTAAACTACTGCAAATATTAGAAAAAAAACAACCCTGGAGATTTTACTCTGAATTTCTGGGCTCTCTTAAATGTTCGGCTGTCACTGAGCTGTGGCTGGCCCTCTTTAGACGGACCTTCTCCAGGTCATGGCAGTCCACCTAGCTTCACTCCTCTGGGTTCCTGCCAGCCCCCTTGGCATCTGAGTTTCGTTTAAGAGCTACCGACATCAATAGGAATCCTATGGCGTTTTGAGTTTAGAGACATCTGACTTCCTGGATTTATTTCCTGATCCTCTGTACGATGTGCTCCTCCAACCCAATCCAGCCCAAGATTCTTTCTCCTCTTGGTGCGACCAAATCCCATTTCTCTTGGCGGGTCCCCCTGCCTCCCGTCACTCTTGCTGACAGAACCGCTGGAAGCAGGCTGAGCGTCCCTGCCCCCAGGCCTCGCCCAGTGCGCCGGCAGCACTAGGTGGGCAGGTGTGTGTCCCAGCAGGGCCCGGCTCCAGGTTGAGCCCAGAGGCCCCAGAAGCTGCTTTGCATGCGTCAGGTACCAGGCAGCAGGGAGGCTGTGTGAGGAGACCACCCACTCCAGGGACCACTTCTCTAGAGCCTCCTTTCAAAGACACCCTGGGAAGTGACCCTCCGCTCGGCCCGGTGCAGTGACCCGAGGTTGCCCACTCTCTGAGGGCAGTAGGGACCCTGCCGAGGGCCTGCTTCCTGCCCTCCGCAGGCCCAGATTTCAAAGCTGTCGATTCACTCTTCCTTCTCCCGCCCTCCTCTCCTCCCCAACATTCTTTGCTTCTTGTTTATATTGCAGAAAACATCTGCGAGAGTAAATGACTGAGATGAAAGATCTTGGCAAAGGGCTATTTTTCTTTGCTTGGCTTAAAGGGGGACAGATGAAGACTTCGGCCTCACCCTCGCCCTCCCCAGTGTGACTCCCTCCCCCACCTCCCGGGGAGGGGAGAAATGGGATCTGAATGAAGACAGACCAGAAGGTGGCCCAGCCGGCCCCAAGTCCCCAGGCAGGGGAGGTTGTTTTTCCAGTGGAACAGGCTGGCCTGGAGGAAAAGGCCGTGGAAAGAAGCTCCGCAGGCTTCTGCTTCTGCAGCTGGTTCTGCAGCGTTTTTCCTGCCGGCTCTCCGCTCTGCGCGCGCACTCGCTCCAGGCAGCACGGCCACATCCACCGGCAGCAGACTTTGCTCTGGGCTCCGTGGCACATTATGGAGGAGAGAGCACCCCACCAGCTTTCCTCCCTCGTGCTTCTCTCTCTTGACGGCTCGTGAAGTTTTGCAGAGAGTGACAGCCTGGGCTTCACGTCTTCTCTCCCTCCTCAAAGGAGATGTGTGATTCTGGATAAGTTAGTAATTTCGCTGATCCTCAGTTTCTCCATCTGTGAAATGGGGATAATGATACCTACGTCACACAGGATGGAACAATATAACAAAGCACGCTCCACACAAAACTGGGCACTTCATAAATACCTAGTAAATGGTGATGAGGGTGGTGGTGGTGGTAGAGATGATGACCCTATGGGAGGTGGGTGGGAGGGAAGGAGAAGGCCGATGTTGAGTCTCTAGGTGACTTTCAGGACCTCTGCCTTCCCCTCTGTAGATGGAGTTGAGTTCTTTCCCTCTCCTCTTTGTAGAGGGATTGGGATTGGGATTGTGAAGTAGGGGTGAGCAGATTCTCTCGACACACCTGAGATGAAGGGGTGATGGGGAAACCAAGCTTCACCCTTCTTAGCACCATAAGGGCCACTTCTCTTTGTGTCTTTTGGCTCCCTGGCATTTGCCAGCTCTCCTGCCTGGTCATCGTCACTAGTGGAAGGAGGTCAGGGGTCCTTGTCATCTAAATGAACCCCTGTGCCATGCACCACAGGGACAGGTCTGTCAGTGCTGGCTGGGGCTGAGTGTCCCGAGGTCTCCAGGATGCTGGCTCAGAGGCTCCCATGGGAAAAGGCAGAGGATGAGGCTGCCCTCAGAGAGTGGCTTGGGGAGCCCTTCCCACCCCATCTCACCTGCCCACCTGGCCCAGAACCTCCCTCCTTTTCCACATTGCTTGACACTCCTCCTCCTGGAGTCCTGCAGTGGCCATGGGCTCCTTGGAAAGTCCAGGGTCAGATCTTAGGAAGACATCAGTATCCGGGACCAGGGTAAGGCAATTGCCACTTGGGAAAATAATAAGCAGAATCTTACCAGGATGCCTGTGGGACTGGTAAGTTTTGACGCGAGTGTAGGAAAAAGAAAAGTTGGCACAGGTGAATGGCTTAGGAGGAAGGCAGCTGGCAGCAGAGGGCCAGGGAGGGAAACTTCCTCTTAACCTGACCACGGTCCAGCCCGGGGAACAGCAGGCTCGCCAACACAGGCCTCACTCCGTGAAGTACAGACCTAGGAGGGAGAAGGCTGGATCTGTTTCCTCCTCCCAAACTCAGATGCTGAAGCGCCCAGACTGACCCGTGCTGGGGGAGGATGTGTCCTGGCGAGGCAGCTGCCAGCCCATCTCTGCTCCTATGAGCTATGAGCTAGCCCCCTGGGGTCGGAGCCAGACCACTCAGAAACCTGGTCCCCACCAGGCTCACCTAGTATCATTATTCAACCATATATTTAATAATGGGGAAACGGAGTCAGAGAAGTCCAGCAACACGCCTCAGTCACACAGCAGTGAGTTACAGTCAGGATGTGAACCTGTCTGTGTGGCTTCAGAGCCTCAGTGACCCCTCTCCACTAGCCCAGCACTGACCAATGGGGACGTCCCTAGCCCGGCGACTCGATTAATTCAATTAAACAAAAAGCTCAGTTCCTCAGTCCCACCAGCTACATTTCAGTGCTCAATAACCATGTACGGCTAGCAGCTGTCAGGTGGAGAGGGTACATATGGAAGCTTCCATCTTCACAGTAATTTCTATTAGGCAGAGCTGTGACTGGGCTGTGCTGACTCGCTATCCTTTTTAGCCATGCCGTCTAAACCATTTCATTCAGCTACAAACTCAGCTAGTCTCCAAACACCTATGCCCTATACCCTCTCCCTGCTCACCTCATCGGTCCCCGATGGGTGGGTGGTAATTATTCACTGGCTCTGGGAACGAATGGGAGCCCTGCAGAGCAGAGGGGTCAGGGGCCAGGCACTCAGCCCTGTCCTCGGGCCCCCCTGCACCTTCCTTGCTGTGTCTGTGCAGAATCAGGGCCCGGCCGATCCCTCAGGGTAGCAGGGCTGTGCGGCCTAGCTCCCTCGCCCACTGAAGCAGGCCCAAAGGTCGCCCTTTCAATCCCTCAGTCCTCTGAATAGGCTCTGTGAGCGATCTTTGTGCAGGAGCGTGGAGAAAGGGGCTCTGTCTGGGAGCCCGGGATCTGCTCCGAGCCCCGCACAGAGGCCAGCCCTGTGCAGCTCTGCCCGGAGAGGTCAGGGCCGGCAAGCTCCAGCGTCACACGTGGGCCTCCCTGTTCTCACACTGGCTCGTGTGGGACGGACAGTCACCCTCCGTTACCTGACTGGGAAAAGGGGGAGCCGCAGAATATGAGAATTAGACAAAGCTGTGCGTTTTGCCAAAAACGTGTGCACAGTCTTACCTGAGTCTCGCCACCATCCTGGGAGGCAGGTGGGACCCCCGAGGACCATCTCCTCTGGTGGATTGAGATGACTGATGGGCACGGAGAAACTGGCCCCGGGTCACCCAGCTAGATGGTGGCCGAGAAGGAGGCTGCCTGAAGCCTGGTGAGCAGGTCGCCAGGTCTTTCAGAGGAACTGAGGGTCTCAGATCTGGACTCGCCCTGACCGAGCCCCTTCGCTCTGTGCTAGACACATGGACCTCTTCCTTTGGGTTCTCCATTAACCGGGGCTCCCCGAAGGCAAGGACCCTTCTCTGTTCCTTGCTAAGAGCCAGTGCCTGGACCGTGCTTGGCACTAAGAAGAACCTGAACAGACATTAGACGGATGGATGAATGGTGGGGGTTGAATGTGGCTGAATGCAGGGACAGCAGTGTCACCTGCATCCTGTCTGCTGTGAGACAGTTAACTGCCTGGGAGAAAAAGAGCTGATGCTGGAGCTGGGAAAGTACCACCACTATTCAGCATCTTCTCTATCCCCTCCTTAACAAGACACCAGGATGGAGAGAGGAGACACCACTCATTTGTACAACCAGGCCCACTGACACTGGTGCTCCCCCAGGACCCTGGATCTGAGGGCCAGCCTCCGGCTCCTGTCCTGTCCCTCGGCCTTGGGGGTTGGTTGGAAGTCAGAGGCTCGGTCCCGGGGGCTGACTTCCGGTGCGGCGAGAGGCTCACAGGCTCCCGGCAGGCAGGCCAGGGCTGGGCGGGGCCTGTAACTGGAGCAGGAACTGCGTGTCAGAGGGGCCGGGGCTGCACGAGAAGACCTCAGCCAGGATGAAATCCATCTGCCCACCTCCCCCCACTCGCCTGCCCTCTCCCCCGACCTGCACAGGTTTGCAATTCATCCGCCGTCCTCAGATGCTGTTCCTGCTATCAGATGATGAAAATGGAGCTTCGTCTTGAAGAAAGAAAGAAGTAGCTCACTTCCCCCCTTCCGAGTCCATTCGAGCCCCCTCCCTTCCCCCCTCACCATGTGTTCCTGAAACCTGGGGCTGTTCCAAGTCCTAAATGTGCTGGAAAGTATATCCCTGAGCAGCTGCGAACCTGCTCAGGCTGCAGTGGCCCGGGGTGAATCAGAAACCAAGAGACAGGCAGTCTAACAATGCAGCCCCTTGTTCGTGCATTGAGGGAGATCACCATCAGTGCTGGGGCTCCTGGGAGCAAGGGGCAGTGAGCTCACACACACACACACACACACACACACACACACACACTCATACGCACACACATACTCACACCCACCATTTCCCTCCCGGTACCATCCACCCACCTTGCAGAGTAGCGGTGCTGCCAGGAGAGGTGCTGCATAGCGGGCCTGAGCCCGTCATGACTGGCCAACTGGGCTAGCCTCTCAGCTGCTTCTATCCCAGGCTACTCTTTCCTTTCCCTCTAATTTAACTGGGAAGACAGTGAGGGGAGTCGGACGGGAGGGTTTGCATGAAGCCAAATGGAGTGGGATTGTCTCAGCTTCTCACTGAGCTGGGGGACCATGAAGGACAGTGGGAGGCACAGCTAAAGGGGGGCTTCTTGGAGCCTGAGAAGGTTTGGGGAAGACTGTTAGCAGGAACCAGATACCCTGAAAAAAAGAATTTGCAGGCAAGTCTCAAAGCAGGCTGGTCACGGGGCTGGCAACTGCTCAAGGCCGCGGTGGAGTCAGGGGCCTTTCCATCAGGCCTGATTACAGCCACTCACGATCCTGGCCAACTGCAGGCATTGAGTGCCAAGTACCTACGGGGGTCCGAACCACCCACAGAAGCTGCGCTATTCACACTCCCCACGTCCTGGTGCGGCAGGGGGAGGAGCGGCGGGCTCTCCTTCCATCGCAAGTGGACAAACTGAGGCTCAGAGTCATCTGACTGCCAGGTGCCGCTGGTGACAAAACAAGAAGCTCTGTCCCTTAAACCCAATTCCTAAAGGTTGGGTTCTTTCCACCAGATACCTCCCACGAGCCTGGTCTAAAGGCAGGCGAGGAAGAAGGCTTAATGTAAACACTCCCCAATGTAAACGTAGTTCCAAGGCTTCATCTTCCCCTGGGAGGCGGGCACTGTGCAAACTCCAGAGTGTTTCCAGGTTAGAAAAAAGGCCTCGATTCTAAGACTCACACAGAAGGATTCCATCCACGCTGAAGCACCAGGGTCCCGTCCAACTCTATTCTCTCTCTCTGTCTGCCATCTGCTGTGTCTGAGACCTGCATGTTCTGTCTCAGAAAGAGCCCCCCAATCCTGCCTCTTCCTTCACTTCCAAAGCACCGCTGCCTTAATTCAAACTCACATCATCTCTTCCTGAACTACCACCATAGCTTCTCCCCTTCACCATCCCATCGTGCCAAAAATGCATCTGTTCATGAACGCTCCCCAGCTTAAAAATCTTGTTTTCCCTCATCCCTAGGATCACGTGCAAGCATCTTGCCCACACAAGGCCCTTTATAAACTGGGGCCAGCCCCAATTCATCCTCACTACCTGTTCTTCCCCAGGCACCTGCCACACCAGGCACGCTGAACTGTTCTCTGATGCCCCTATGCCTTCGCACGTGCCATTCCCTCCGTCTGGAAGCTCCTCCCCCTAATATTGTCATTACCCAGAAAACTTGTATCCATCCTTTAGAACGCAGCTAAAATGCCCTTACTCCACGTACAGTCCTCTATTGTAAGGCTTCTTTGAACTGTAACCATCACTTTCATATTTGTCTATCCCCCAGGGGTGATTTTGCCTTCAGGGGACATTTGGCCATGTCTGGAGACGTATTTGATTGTCACAACTTTGGGGAGGACTGTCACTGGACCTACAGGGTAGAGGCCAGGGATGCTGCTAAACATCATACAATGCACAGGACAGGCCCACAACAAAGACTTATCCAGCCCCAAACAGTAATAGTGCTGAGGTTGAGCCACTCTGTACTAGAATGTGTGTCTCTTGAGGTGAGTTCTTATTTCTATCTTTTTACCTGCAGTGCTTGGCTTAAAGAGGTATCTAACAGGTAAGTGAACAGACTGACTAATAGTTTATACCATCCCCATCTCTATAGCATGTGGGGCACTTTGAGCCTGATAGTTAGAATTGAAGAAAGCTGACCAACAGTGAGCGAGTATGTTGAAAAGGATGGAATAAAATACATACTTGTATTAAAATTTGCTCTCACTGCGGAAAAGAACCTGTATTATACCATTGGCGTAGATGTCAAGCTCGGCATGAATGCACATCTCCACTGTAGCACCTCTTTTTTCATCAGACAGAGGCCTGTGATTGAGAAGTACCGGGTGAATTCCTCCAATACACGTGCACAGCAGGGGTCAACCTATATTAGGGCAGAGGACTCGAGGCCCAGCTTCATATCCTACTGGCGGGATACGGCTAACTTGGAGTCGGTACAGACGGAACCTATGAAAATGATTAAAGCGTTGGATGCCTAGGCCTGGTGATGAAAGGCAAAGGAATTTATATTGTTTAACCTCAAGGAAGCGATGGCTGAAGTGAGGCCTAGTGGCTATTCTTCAGTAACACAGGAGGTTCCTAAGTGGAGGAAGTGACCAGCCACTCTTTGGCGCCCAGGACCCAAGAAAAAGCCCAGAGGGGTGTGGGGAGGGATGGAGGTGAAATGGCCCCTGGACAGAGCAAGTAAGTGAAGGGGTGGCAAGGACTCTTGGGAGTTCATTGCTGAGGGTCCTAGAGGACTCTGTGTTTCCTGCCTCTTCCTTTGATTGTATCCCCACTCCACTGCTAGCACTGTTGGAGATCTGGGGAGAGGGCTGGCCAGGTTCCAGGCCTTGCTTCTAGAACTTTCCTTTGAATTGAGGACACAGGAAAGACTACAGGAGCCTGGGGGGCAGAGGGTAGGAGTATCAGGGAGGAAAAAAAGGCGAGAAAGAAGGAGAAAGGAAAGCAAGAGCAGAGAGGCAGCTGGAGAGACATCAGGAAAATGTCAAGACCTCAGCATCTGGAAAAGAGACCGGGGGCTATATTTAGACTGCCATGACTTGCAATAATTTGTGCGAGGGGGGAAAAGGAAAATGTGAAGTTGGTGTCGTTTTGGGGAGTGAATGAGTTATAAGAAAAGAACGGCCTGATGGGGGAGAGCCGTGCACGAAGCCTCAGCCCCAGGCCCTCAGGAAAGGGCGTCTGAACAGTGCAGGCCGTCAAGAGTGAGCGATGGTGTTTACCGAGCCTAACCCAGCTCATGCCCTTGTCCCTGGACAAGCCCTGTGCTCTCCATCAAGAAGGCGGGTGCATTCCTGGGCATGCCCCTGGGCCACGGCACCGAGATGTGCTGGCGAGGAGGCAGGAGGCTTTCTGGAGAGTGAGGGCCGAGGCGGGGGCTCTGCATGGGGGCTCAGAGCTACGTGAGCAGTACTCTGTAAATCCTAGGAATTTGTATATATTGCCGAGGCCTTTCTCCAGCTGGATTATAAATAGAGGATTAGTTCAAAGGCAGGCAGCCTTTTAAAGAGATGGTGCCAAACGAAGCCTGCAAACCAAATACAGTAAAACCTCCTTAAGCCCCTGTTGCTTTATTCCCAATAGCACATAAGTCAAGGCAGCAGCATTTCCCCGGCTGACTAAATGCCCCACTGCCCTTTAGGAAAAAGTCTAGAGGGTTCAAATGGAGCTATAGTAAAACTTCAGTTATCCAGAAAGCAACATATTATTCTGGTTAGTGGAGCTTTCCAACTAGCTAAAGGTTTGCCCTTTGAAACATTACATTTAAACTGTAATCATTTTGGATGGAAATCTTTCTAAAAAACAAAAAGACACTCACATGCCTGCCAGGTTTTAAGATGGAATATGCTGACTTTAATTTAACGTTGTTATGCTCAGAATAATTTTGATAAACTTTAGTCACCGTGCTGTTATTCCAGTGGGCCCCAAACCTTTGAGATACGTGTGGCCATTGGTCTCTATCCCGAGTCGCTTCCCATTGCTGTGCTTTGGGTGTTCCTGGGTCTACGTTTCATCAGGGAGCATGCCACTTTACTTCATGACCTAACTTTTTCTAGCTTGTTCTGGGTTGAGAAACCAGATATGCAAACTTATTACAATTCTGTGTAAACAGAAAGTAAACAGAATATGAGCGAGGAATTTAGCCTTTTCTATTCCTATAGGATTCATCCCGTCTTTCTTAGAGGGTAATAGTTCACCTAGTTCTCTGAGGACAGTTGCTTTGAATTATGTGCTAAACCAGTATAAGCCTATGCAGATCATTTTGGCCACTTGGACGTCACTTGGCTCATCCCCAGGTTCTGGTCTGATTTTAGATAGTGAGGTGTCTGGGTAGATGAAGCCTTACTCTCATTTGAACCCTATGTTCTCATGGCCCTTGCATTTGAGGCCAATGGATTTTTTGCCGGCCTATATGTGAGGCTGGTAGTGTGATGAGACCCAGCACAGGAAAAAGACCATGAACAATGACCCTGCCCACTTGTTCATGAATGTCTCATATTCTATGTGCTGGAAGATGATGGGGATTTCCAGGCAGGATGCTGAGCAGAAGAGCTACATGTAGCATCAAAAAATGGAAGGACATGGGCTTCCCTGGTGGCACAGTGGTTGAGAGTCCGCCTGCTGATGCAGGGGACACAGGTTCGTGCCCTGGTCCGGGAAGATCCCACATGCCGCGGAGCGGCTGGGCCCGTGAGCCATGGCCGCTGAGCCTGCGCGTCCGGAGCCTGTGCTCCGCAACGGGAGAGGCCACAGCAGTGAGAGGCCCGCAAACCGCAAAAAAAAAAAAAAAAAAAAAGGAAGGACAGTGACTCAAAGGAATTGGGTTGTATGCTGATTCTAGGTAGAAACTGGATATTCAAAATGGATGCAAACAGGCCAGGCCAACCTGGGAGGGCCTAAAAGTCCTTGGGTTGCTTCTGGTATCTTCTGGTTAAGCAGTGAAACTCTTTCTGTGGTTAATCAGATTTGGTGCTTTGTAAAGTCCTCAGATAGCTGATTTCCCATCAGCAAAGTTCAGACAGAGAAATTAGGCTCCACTAGGGGAAGTGACTTTCTGTTCTCCCAGGCTAACAGGCCAGAGGGGACTCTCAGAGGCCCTGCAGGCCAGGCCACCACCTCAAGGCAGAGCTCTGTCAGGCTGCCTCGAGGCAGGAGGAGTCTCACATTATTTCAAAGAGGGTCCTAAGAAGTGCTATGACAACTTTCTCCTGTATACAAGCTCAGGGTCAGACTTATTTTATTCTCATATCAGTGTCAGATTAAGACAGTTGGGCCCTTTGCTGAAGACGTTGCTCATGGCTGGTCTGCCCACATGCTGATCTGAGGAAATGTGCCCTAACCAGCCTGCTCCAAAGCACATGACCCATCTCCCCATCTCCCATGATTTGACCAGGGGTGGGCACCCACTCATTGGTGACCCACCAATGATGACCAGCGATTGGGATGGCCTGACTCAAAAACATGAGCTAGGATAAATAAACCCTTTCAGGGGAATCTAGGATTGGAAGTAGACAGATTGGGCCAATTGGACACTGACGTTGAAAATGTGGCTATGAAGTGGGGGCCGTGATGCTCGGCTGTGAGCTGACCTTTCTGCAGTGAAGTGGCAAGTGTGAGTAAGAAGTGGAGAGCAGAGGTTTGGAGAACGTGCAGAACGTAAAGTCACTAAGGGAGGGCTGGCCAAGCTCCTCACAGCTTTCTGTTCCCCTGAGTCCTGGGGACACTTGGGTTTCTGACTGTGGATTTCTATGATCTAGCTAGAGTAGGTCTCGTCTTCGCAGCAGAAAGTGCTTTGTCTAAGACTGCTGCAATCTCTTTAAAACGTTCGCTCAAATGCCAGGAGCTCGAGGCTAGATCCGTCTTAATATGCCCTTCTTTAACCCAAGGAATTCCATGTGTTTAGCTTTTCCTCAGAGGACCCATTTTCCAAGGCTTTAATCCTTATGATGTCTTTCGCTGATCCCTCCTAAAGGTTTCCAAATTCTTCATATCCCATTGCTTTGATTGCTGCCAGGGTTGCCCCTGGGGATTGCCAGGACTGATTTTAGTGCACACTGAGCCCCTGGTCATCCCCCCTAGAACTGCACTCTGCTTGATTTCCTAATAACAGAGCTGTCCGGCTGACTGACATGCAGACCTGCTTCTCCCCTAACCCGATACCCCCCCAGGGTCATCACTGTTACAAAATGTCAGTGCGAGAAGGGGCTTGGCAGTTATCTAGCCTAACCCTGTCATTTTAGTAATGAGGAAACTGAGTCCCAAAGAGGCTACATAACTTGCACAAGGTCAGGCAGAGTTGAGTAACTTGCTTTTCCCGTGTGTGTGTGTGTGTGTGTGTGTGGTGTGTGTGTGTGGTGTGTGTGGTGTGTGTGTGTGTGTGTGTGTGTGTGTGTGTGTGTGTGTGTGTGTGTGTGCTTTTGCAATTATTGAGCTTAATCCCACTGGCTTAAAAAACTCTTCAAGCTTCAGGGGGCATCTTGAGCTGTGCATATTCAAATTTAAATACATTATTTGTATCCTCGGTGATTGATAGGGACGAGTGTGCAGATGGTCCACAGAACTCTGTATTCGCCATGGTGGAACGAAGCCCCCAGATATCCCACTAATACTCATCCTTTAGATGACTGCTCTTGGAACGAGGGTATGTGCAAGCTGATTTATTGGGGTAAGGGAAAAAGAGTAGAACGGTTACGTTTAAAATTTTAATTTGTTGTGTTTTACAGTGTATATATTATAGTAAATATGCACATATATGCATATAGTATATGCTTATTTACTATAATATATACATTATAAAACACCACATATATAATATATATATAAATATATATATATATCTGGGGGGGTCCTCAAGTTTTTTTATTAGTAGGTACATGCAATCCAGACTTTAACACATAGCTCAAGTTCAGAGTTGTTGCTTACAAAGTACCATGTAATATAATGTGGTGGAGATTGTATTCACCCTAATTCTGCCTCATGCAATTCCATAAACCAGCAGTACTTGTACTTCAAATGTAAAGCTATATTTTTTATTTATTTTTATTAATTAATTAACTAATTAATTAATTTGGCTGTGCTGGGTCTTAGTTCTGACATGTGGGATCTTCGTTGTGGCGTGCAGGATCTAGTTACCTGACCAAGGATTGAACCCAGGCCCCCTGCATTGGGAGCGAGGAGTCTTAACCGCTGGACCACCAGGGAAGTCCCTCCCCAAGGCTATTCTTAATGGCACAACATTAGAAATATTATCATTAAAAGTGGAGATAAAATAAGAGCTATATAAAACTATACAGTTTTATTATACAACTATCATTTGAAGTTTCTTCCAGTGCAGTAAGACATGACACAGCAGTAGGAGGTAGAAGTCCTGGAAAGGGGATGAATAACATTAAGCTTCAGTAAAACAGATTATTGTAAGACACAAATAAAAACCAACAAGTGAAGCAAATTATGTCCATTTCCTCCAATGATCTGAGAATAAATAGATAGAAGTTCCTGTATATTTAGAATTTTAATGCTGGAAGAAATCTTAAATATGTACCTGACCTGCAGAAGGTACTCAATAAATATTTTTTGAATACATGAATGATTAAATGACATGAATAAGGTCACTTTTAAGAAAACTGGATTTTTTTTTATGTGTACGGTTAAGAGGTACCACAAATCATTGAGAAGGGAAGGATTTTATTCAGTGAATAGAGCTGAAACAAATTAGAGATTTGAGAGAAAAATTAATTTAGAAACTCACCGCACATCATTTCCAAATAAACTCCAAATGGTTTAAGGAGTTAAATGTAAACAAACAAAAAACAGGTGCAATAACCTACACAAACTTCTAGAGGAAAACATAAGTGAATAGATATACCTAATCTCTAAACAAGAAGGGACTCTAGACTCAAAGCAACTGGAAGAATCATGAAAAAACTCGAGGTTTGACCACATAAAATGTTTAAATATCTTACTTTGAAAATTATGGAAGCATAATTAAAAGGCAAACAACAAGCTGGGAGAAGTATTTACAATGAAATGTGAGAGACACAAGGTTGTTATCCTTTAAGAGTTCATATAGTTTGACAAGAAAAACAAAAAGATAAATGAGCAAAGGCAGGGACACATAGTTTATACAAAAGGAAGTGCAAAAGACCAGCCTTGGGAAAGGAAGGGTCAGCTTCACTGATAATCAAAGCTTTGTGAATGACCATTTTACTCCTATCAGAGAAGCAAAGCTTTGCTTATTTTTAAATGAAATAACTCAAAGATGCCAGTTTTGTGGGGAAACAGGCATTCTTACCCACTGTTTGGAGAGAAAGAACGGGCATCACTTTGCTGAAAAGACCTTTGGCCGTAGGGATCCAGAACCTTGAAAATGTTCATCAACTTTGATACATTAATTCTGCTCCTGGGAAACTACCTATGGCAAAGTGGCCAGATTTAGCAAATAAAAATATAGAATGCCCAGTTAAATGTGAATTTCAGGTATACGACAAAGACGTTTTAAGAATAACTTTGTCCCTGGCAATATTTTGGGCAACTTACACTAAAAAATCATTCATTGTTTATCTGAAATTCAAATGTAACCAGTCATCCTGTATTTCATCTGTCAATCCTTGTTTATGGAAAGAATCCAAAATGCTGCAAAGCTTTATGCACAAATTTTTGTTACAATTTTATTTATGATAGCAAAAATATCGAAAGAAAAGGAATCCTAAGTTTCCAACAGTAGGAGAATGGGAGAGGGGTCTCTGTCTGAATTTTTTAATGACAATACTTACAGTAGAAGGTAAACTTAAAAAACAGGCAGGCGCCTCACACCCATTAGGATGGCTACTATCAAACACCAAAACGAAACAAAACAGAAAATAGCAAGTGTTAGGGAGGCTGTGGGGAAGAAATGGGAAGCCTGGTGCACTGTTGGTGGGAATGTAAAACAGTCCAGCCAATGTGGAAAACAGTACGGCAGTTCCTCAAAAAATTAAAAATAGAACTAACATATGATCCAGCAATTCCACTTCTGGGTATATACCCCAAAGAATTGAAAGCAGGATCTCGACGAGATTATTTGTACACCCATGTTTAGAGCAGCATTATTCATAAGAGCTAAAATGTGGAATAAAACAAAGTGTCTATTGACGGATGAATGGATAAGCAAAATGTGGTATGTACCTGCAATGGAATATTATTTGGCCTTAAAAAGGAAAGAAACCCTGGCATGTGCTAACACATGAATGAAACCTGAGGACATTTTGCTAAGTGAAATAAGCCATTCACTAAAAGACAAATACTATATGATACCACCTATATAAGACACTTAGAGTAGCCAAAGTCATAGAGACAGAAAGTACAGTGGTGGTTGCCAGGGGCCGGGGGGAGGGCCAGTGGGGAGTTACTGTTTAATGGGTACACCGTTTCAGTTTTGCAAGATGAAGAGTTCTGGAGATGGAAGGTGAGGATGGGTGCACAACAATGTGAATGTATTTAATACCACTGACCTGTACACTTAAAAATGGCTCAGGTGGTAATTTCTCTGTGTATTTTACCACAATAAAAAAATTTAAAACAAGTGAGGCCAAAGTTGTGATCTTAAGTGTTAATACATAGAACAATAAGCACAGGAGAGTAACACGTGACATACCCAGGAGGGTCTGAACAAATGACACCCCGAGGTGAGACGGGAAATGGATGGAGAGGTGATGCCCCTGCTAACACAGCCCTGCTCTTGAGGCAAAGATTCGTGAAGGAGGACAATCCTCGGGGTGGTTTGTGGGCTTCAAAAAGCAGCAGCAGAAACCTGGGCCCTCTTTCCACTCGGGGCCGCAGGAAGGAGTCCTGGACTCCCAGAAGATCTGCTGCAGACAGTCCCTAGATGGTGTCACAGGGAAGGATTCCGGGGTCCCTAGGGGGCAGAGAAGAGGTGGAAAGAAGTAGTCCCTGTAGCTGGGTGACCAGGAACAGGCCCTACAGTAAGGGTCCTAGGGCTCATCCTGGCACCAGAAGAAAGGCAGACCCCACGGCCCTGCAGAACCCTCCCCTGTCCCCGAGACCTTAGGGGCAACCTTCCTGTCTGAGCATTCAGTAGGCACTCACTGTGTGAACTGAGATGAACAGGTAAGTGTTTGTTGCATGAATTAGGATGGAGCGGTGCCCAGGGCACGATCACCCTCCGAGAGCACTTCTCCACTAAGGGTCAGCCGGTCACCTCCTCCAGCAAGGCAGGGCTGGGTCTCTCCGTCTAGAAATACCTCCAACGTAGCATTTATCATGCTGTATTTTAAGGCTCTGCTTCTGTGGCCGTCGGCCCTACCAGAGTATTGGCTCTCTTGAGGGAAGGAACTTTGTCTGGGTCCTTTAAATACCCAACACCTAATCAGGTTGCCTGGCTCCCAGTACGCGCACAAGAAATGCTTGCTGTGAGAATTGCCGAGCGAAGTGCTTTACACAGCAGGTTACTTCGAACCCTTCCAACAGGCTTGGAAAGCAGGCAATAGTGAGGAAACTGAGGCGTAGAGAGGTTAAGTGGTTTGCTCAAGTGAAGGTGACTCTGCCTGACTGCAAACCCAGATCTTCTGACTCCAAAGCCCGTATTCCTGCTGCGGCTCCACAGCAAGTCAGTAGTGATGGGAATGTCCTACCAGGGGTCACGCACACCTAGTTCAGGGATGTGCTTGTGGCTGGTCCTAGGGAATCATTGCCAGTTGCTTCCCTGAGCCTTGAAATCTGGCTCGGCCGACCCCTCCCCCAGGCCCCACAGGAGTCAAATCCAAGGGCTTCTTCCTCAGTCCCCCTTCCTTGAAGTCTCTGCGGAACTGACCCATTCTCTCTCTTTCCCCTCAAGCTGCCTCCCTTTGCTTCCTTCCCTGGCTTCTCCTCCTCCTTACTCCTCAATGTGGACACTCCGCCCTCTTCCCCCGTTTTCCTTTCTGTCGCGGACATGCTCCTTCAGATCTGGGTCCCCCTTCCTTGTCCTTGTGGCCGAGATGACCTCCAGACTGTCATGTTCCGAGAAGCTTGGCCAGCCGGCGACTACCCATCGGGCCCCTGCGTGCGGCGGGGGCCGTGTGGCTGAGGTCTGGCCAGAGGAATTCCTGGTTCATAGCAATGAACCCTGTGCCAGGTGGATGTCAATTGCAGGGTGACCGCCAGCGCCACATGCTGAAGGGGACAGAGCCTTCCTCAGCTGGGATCCTCGAGTCACTGTAGCAGCAGAGGGTCACCCCTCAGCCCCGCGCTGAGTTAGCTTTATGTGAACAAGAAATAAACTTCTACGGTGTGTCTGAGGTTCAGGAGTCTGCTGCAGCAGCTGGCGTGCCTCAACGAACTCAGAGCCCTCGCTGATGTATGTGCGCCTGGGCTCTCCCCAGCCCAGACGCTCCCCTGTTCTGCTCCACCCTACACCTCACCGTCATAGACTGACCTTCCTTCTGTCTATCTGGGCAGTGTCGCTGTCTTCCCCCCAAGTCTTCAATGGCTCCCCTTTGTCTGCAGACTCAAGGACAAGCCTCTGGGAGAGGCATGGAGGCTCTCTCTCTCTCTCTCTCTCTCCCGTTCTTGTACTCTTGTCAAATCCAAATGCTCAGGACCACCCAAATGTGTACTGTCCACTCTTGTCTCTGCTTCTTCTTGCTCTCTCTCCATCTTTGTCAAAATCCTCCTACGTAAAATCCTTTCTGCTCCAAGATGGGCTTCTCGGGTCCTCCAGCCACGTGGAAGGATGCTCACAGTCCTCCGCTTGCCTCTCGAGTGGGGACCATCCTCGTGCTGCCACGCTGTGTGCCTGCTCAGCGCTGCCGCCCTCCCTCCCACTGGGCTGCGGGTCTCCACGGTGCCCGCCAGGCCAGGCAGAGCCCAGGTGCAAGGTGGGTGCTTGCTTCCCTACCCCTTCCCCCAACAACCCTCCATCTTTCCTGCTGGAGGGCGGGGCCGGGGATTGCAGAGTATACAGAGCCGCTCATCCATCTTCCTCCTCCCAGCGCACTCGGAGGGCTAACTGCGTGACCTTTTGCATCTGTGGATTCCTCTCTCTCCCCCTTCCCCCTTTTTTTCTTTTTAAATACAGGGCCTTGGAGCTTGCTTGGAGCCCTGGCCGACCTGGGAAGAAGTTGGCTGCTCGGTTATATTTAGGCTAGCAGAGACATCAATCTAAGGCTCTTTAAAAATAAAGTCCTGTTTCAGCTGGATCCCCAAGCATGTCCCCACCCACTCCGAACAAGCTCGTTCGCCTCCCCTGGGTCCCCAGTCTCAATGACAGCCCCTTTCACGTGGCCCTCACATGTGTGACCGTGTGTTAGAATGTCAGCAAACAGTTGTCCTCCCTGGCTCGATTCAGAGGAGGATTTCTCTCTTCTTCCAGGCTCTCCTTTGCTGGGGTTTTCCTTTCCATCTTGCAGACTTTGTGAATTTCTTCCATGCCTCTTCTCTCCCAAACTAGGCAGAAGCAAACCTTGTGAATGAAGAAGATACTGCCTCCTCCAGAGTTTCTGGGTCCTGCCGTTCTCTTTCCCCACAAAGCTGCCTTCACGGGAATGGGAAAAAAGCAAACAGAAGACAAAGACCAAAGATTGAAGCAGGGCTTCCCTGGTGGCGCAGTGGTTGAGAGTCCGCCTGCCGATGCAGGGGACACGGGTTCGTGCCCGGTCCGGGAGGATCCCACATGCCGCGGAGCGGCTGGGCCCGTGAGCCATGGCCGCTGAGCCTGCGCGTCCGGAGCCTGTGCTCCGCAACGGGAGAGGCCACAACAGTGAGAGGCCCGCGTGCCGCAAAAAAAAAAAAAGATTGAAGCAGAAAGCGGGGTTTGCAGTTGTGCTAGAATGTGTGATGGGGCCTCTGGATGAACGGTCCTCCCGGGCAGCCTAGTGGGTGCTGGCACGCGTGTGGGCGTGTGTGCAGGTGTGCACGTGTGCGTCTGCGTCTGTGCGTGCGTGTAGCACACTGCGGGTGGATGAGACGCAGCCCATGGGAACGTCGCAGCCGACCCTTCCTACTCCTTGACTTGGCTACCGCAGCCCTGGTTCTTTTCCATCCCCACTGATGAAACACTTCTTTATGTCTTATTCACATCCTGTCTTGACTACCACAATTGTCTCCTTGCCGGGCCCATATGTCTCTCATCACCAATGGGATCCAAATGTTGCTGACAAAATAATCTCACTGCCTTTGTGCTGCAATCACATTCCTCCACTTTCTCAAATTCTTCTCTGTCTCCCATTACTAGGGGAATCACACACACAGACCACCATCTCTCTCTGTGTCTTCACACCCCTCCCTGCACCCACCCCGCCCCTCTCTGCCTTTCCAAAGGGCTCGCTCTCCTCCTCTTGCTATGCCTGAGACCACAGCTCTTTGGGGGCCTGCACCACCTCCCAGCACTATTCATTCAGTCAACAAATGTTTACTGAGAGTGACAGGCATTCTCCTGGGCCGTGGAGTGCAGCAAGAACCAACATGAGGACAGTCAACAAAGAAAAATGTAATAGCATGTTGAGAATTAGAAGGACTAGGAAGAAAAATGAAGCAGAGAGAGGGGGCCAGAGAGCAACTCGTACACAGGGTGGTCGGGAAGGCCTCCCCAGGAGGCCTGGAACCTTCTCCCCACCTTTTCTCCATGTGAGGCTCACAGCTTTAACATCCTCCTGCTTTGCCAGAGGCCTCCCCTCCCATCCTTCTCTTTGCATCATGTTTACCTTGATTTTAAGAGCAGGGGAGGCACTGGGTATAACTCAGCTGCCGCGGGAGACCTGACACATTATTAACTCACTAGAGCCTCACCATGGGCAGAAGGAACCACGCACGTGCACAGGAATCACTAAACACAGACCCGGTCCTCTCTGGTTCCCTGTGCAGAACACAACTGGTCATTTAAATATGGTGTCTGAATGACTAGCAGCAGCTCTGCCCGAGTGTCCTGTAAATGTCTGAATTGTGTCTCCTCCTTCCTAGAATCAGGGTGCATCTATTGGCGTTGGTGACCCCAATCTGGCTGTCTACTCCAGCCAGGACTCCCCCCTCTTCTGACAAAGTACAGTGGAGCTCATCCATCCATTGGCATGGATGTTTGGTGCCAATCGACACCACCTTCACCTTGAAAACAGCCCAGAGGAAAAGTATCTTAGTGATAGAGGCTTCAGTGAACAAGTTTATTGGCAGCTGAAATGACTAACATTAAATACGCAGCAATAAAAATTGCTACCACTTAGGGCCTTACCTGGTGGCATAGTGGTTGGGAATCTGCCTGCCAACGCAGGGGTTTGAGCCCTGGTCCGGGAGGATCCCATATGCTGCAGAACAACTGAGCTCGTGCACCACAGCTGCTGAGCCTGCGCTCTATAGCCTGCGAGCCACAACTACTGAAGCCTGCGTGCCTGAAGGCTGTGCTCCACGACAAGAGAAGCCACCGCAACGAGAAGCCCGCGCGCCACAATGAAGAGTAGCCCCCGCTCGCCGCAACTAGAGAAAGCCCGTGTGCAGCAACGAAGACCCAATGCAGCCAAAAAAAAAAAAAAATTGCTACCACTTAAAAAAATTGTTTTGAATGTGTGTGTTTTCCTTCCTGGGAGGGGAAAGCCTAGTGGGGTAGGAAGATGGAGTCTGGGTCTTGGTTTTGACTGGGAACAAACTTGTGGATTGCCCACCTTCCCCCAGAGCCTCTCGCTGGCAGCCAGCTCGAGGGTAATGGTCATGCTGCCCTTAACAGTCTGTCCTGGCCCTGGCTTTCTTAGTGTAATCTATCTAGATCCTCCCAGAGCAACACAATAGCCACTAGCCACAGGGCCTACAGGACACACTTTGAATGTAGCTAGTCTGAATCGACACATGCTGTAACCGTAAAACACACACCAAATTTTGAAGACTAAGTACAAAAAAATGAATGTGAAATACCTCACAAATCATTTTTACATTGATTACATGTTGAAGTGATAGTTGGGGGCTCAATAGAATGTATTATTATACTAACTATAGTAAATAACTATTATATGTTTAATCATAATTATAAATGAAACGTACTCAAAATTAATTTTGCCTGTTCATTTCTACCTTTTTCATGTGGCTATTAGAAGGTATCAAACGGCACGTGGGCTTGCGTTTGTGGCTTGCGTGGCATTTCTATTGAAAAGCCCTGGTCAAGTATCAGATCTCTGGTTTTAAAGCATCATTTAAGGCAGTTACACTTTGCCCGATGAAAATCTCATGCAGAACTCGACTATACAAAGCAGGTAAAAGTGGAGCTGCCCAGGTGGAAGTGGGGGCGAGGAGGCCGGGGGTATATGGGGGGGGGCTGAGAGTGTGGGGAGAGCCCTATCCATTATCAGAGCCTGGTCTGGCTCATTTATTATTGGATTGGACCGTCCATTCATTTGAAATTGTGGGGGAAATACCCGGAGGAGGCCCCCGTTCAATCACCCTAAGTGGAATCTGATCTTTATCTTGGGATAAACATTCCGAATGCAAGGTGAGTGCTGGGAGATAAGGAAGATAAGGAAACCATATGGCCCCGTCAGGAGGCTCCCAGGGCCTTATTCTTGAAAGGATTAATGAATCCAAAGGGGGGATCATCTTGGTTCTGTTTTGAGGAGGCAGAAGCCCCAAAGCCCCCAGTGGGGATGGGAACTAACTGACCCCAGGCAGGGAGAAGTCGCACTCAGGACCCTCTGTTGCCTTCCCTGGGCTGCCCCCCTCCCCGACTCTTGTCCACCCCCCTTCACAACAAAGCCCTTCGGGCTGCTGTAAGCGGACCCCCAATCTCTAAACTGCACTTAGCACCCCAGGCCTGTGGAGTCCAGAGTTTGGGATCCGAATCCCCGCACTCTCTTGATTTGGCAACATTTCCAGCGACTCCACCCCTGTGCACACCCGCCCCCCACCCGACCCCACCCCAACTGGCTGTTGGTGGCTGTCAAGGTGGGCACACAGGAGAGAGGGGCTTTTCTGGCAGGGGTGGGGCTTTCGGTGGGCCTGCTGGGACCCAGGCCATGCGGCAGGGCTGAGAACCGTCTGCGGTGGGGAGGGCAGGTAATATGAGCCCCGAGAAAGGGATCTGGGGCTGAGGGGGCGGAGGCAGAGGCGACGGGCTTTTGAGCACGTTCTGTCCTCCCCGACGTCACCAGGCACCTCATCCTTCATTCCTCTGGCACTCCGGTCTCGCACAGCTGTTCTCTGACCCCCAACTGGAGACTGTCAAAGGCATTCAGTGTAGGGACAAAAGTGGGTGCTTGAAGCAGAGGGGGTGGCTTCAGGATGGTGTGATAGTGGTCACAGACAAGAATAAGAATAATGCAAAGCATAACCAGTATTAACGGAGGGCTGTGCCGGTGTCTCCCTTGATGGTCACGTTAAAGCCACAATAGCTCTATGAGGGAGGTGTCCTTTTACCAAGGAGGAAACTGAGGCTCTGAGAGGCTACGTCACTTGCCCAAGATTGCACAGCTAGTAAGAGCTGCAGCCAGGAGTCAAACCCAAGAAGCTGACCTTTGGAGCCCAAGTTGTTGATGCAGACAAGACCCAGCACACGATTGTCCTTGTCACACTGCTGTGGTCAGCGACAAGCAGTTGGAAGAGGCTTTCCCGTCTACGTCGTGGCCCGCCCGAGGTCACACGGGCAGGTGTGCCTGCCTGCCAACCAAGTGAGCCTGGGGTGTGGCCTCACACCTTGCTCCGTGGAACAGCCCAAGCCCACTGTGGTCCAAAGAGCCCTGGCTGAGAAGAGGCCACCTCCTCTGCCCCAGCCCCAGCAGGGTCACATCTTAGGGAGAGGTGGGAACAACTGTCGGGGGGAGAGGAGGCCCACAGAGTTCCAGCCTCAAGCTGGCCCTGGCTGATGGCCTTGGTTTGGGGCTTTTCTGTGCTCTGAGCACATCTCAACATTTGGAGAAAAACAAGAAATTGAACAATAGACGCTTGTGGGCTAGAGGACAGGGCCGACTTCCCCCTGGGACCCAGCGCTGTTCATAAACTGCCCCAGCTGCACTCTCAATGCTGGGATGTCACAGGAGCCTGGCTGAATCACAGCCTTGTCCTCACTCGGGGCCGGCGACTGGCTCCTTTTATATAGTGTCGGGAGGATGCAAATGCTGGTGCGGGGAGCCAGGCGCTGGTGGGGGGAGGCGTGCTTTCCTGCCCGACTTTGGGAAATCACCCAGAAAGGATGCGTCCGAGCCCTGGCACTGCAGCTCTGCCACGTCGCCCCCGGACTGACTTGTCTTGATCAGAGCTGTTTGCCCCACAGGAAAAGAATCAGCTTTCTATCAAGTGGACTCTGGGCTCCACCCCAGAGAGCCTGCACTCCAGAGGACTTGAAGAGTCCGTGGGACTGACCAGTGCTGAGAGCAGCTTAGCCAGCTGGCCAAGGCGGCCCCGCTGGGCACCATGCTGCGCGGGGCGGGAGGTGGGCCAGTGGTGGGCTTCTCTGAGCTGCCCCCACCGCTGCTCAGGCTTTTCACACAGTTGCTTCCCACCATCACAGCCAAGGGCAGCCGGGCGAGGTGTGTTAGGCCAAGAAAGAGTCAGTGGGTGGAGAGGTGCAAACCGGAGCTCAGACCCCCTTTTCTTTCGTGGCTGACCCAGTGAGGCCAACCGAGGCCCAGTCAACTAAGTTCCCTGATTGGGTGCTCCCCCATCTCTCCCCAGGACCCGTGACAACCATGAGGGGTTGACATGGTGCGTCCCCATCTGGATGGCATCGCTGGAAAAGGCTGGAGTGTTTCTGAAGAGGCTGTTCAGACATCACATCACAGTCCCAGACAGCTGAGAGGTTCTTGCACTCACTTGGCCGCCCTCGCTGGGAAATGCTTTGTATCAGACAGCATTTCTGGGTTGTTTTTGCCTGAGGAAAGTGGTAAGAATTCAGCAAGAATCCTATGGTTGGAGGAAAAGTGAGTGGATTTACTTAATAAAAGTATTCGTAAAGAACCATGGAGGGGGGTGGTGAGGGGAAGCGTTACAGGGCTGAGACTGAAGACACCAGTGTGGGCAAGAAGGTCCACAGATGAGGGCAACTTGGGGCAAAGGGAGAGGAATTTAGAGACACATGGTTTGCTGTCTGGAGGAGGAAGAAAGGTTGTTTTTTTTTTTTTTTTTAAGAGTGTGAGGAGTTCAAACGGATGTGCTAGGTCATCCCTCGAGCACCCATGTTCAAATGGATGTGCTAGGTTGCCCCCGCAAGCACCCGTGAACAGTCTGGTCTTTCCGAGGGTCTACTGGTCCTTCAGTTCCTCCGTCGCTTAGCAGACATTTCCTGAGGCCCGCTGAGCCTAGATGCTGAAGCTGTGAGGGTCTCCTTGCCCTCAGAGCTCTCCCAGGCAAGCCAGTGACGGTGTGGAAAGAGCAACAGCGGAGGGTGGACACAGAGTGTGCAGTGGGAGGGCAGAAGCATGAGCTGAGTCTTCCAGGAAGAGCCGGGAGTCAGCAGGCAGCCCAAGAGGAAGGACAGCTAATCCACGCAGAGGGCACGGGCTGGGCAACTGCTGAGAGGGGGAGCATGCCCCCGCCCTCACCCCAGGGACAGCTGGGACAATGCCTGTGAAAGGAGCCCGTGCCCAAAGAAGAAGAGGCCAGCCTCACATTCTTTGCTTTTGAGTCTCATGATGTTCTGACAGCCGGGCACATGCGGGCTGCGAAAATCTCCTGTCATGAGGGCCTCTGGTGAGTTCCATCCCTTCTGGCACATTCATTCAAGGCCTTGTTCCCAACGTTGGCATTGGGGTGACCCCCATGGTGACCATGTCTATAGGTCACCCTCTCCTTTCATACCTAACGCTTTCCTGAAAATCTACTGGCCTGACACGGAAGAGGCAAGCAGCCAACTTGCACGTTCTAAGGGAAGGTTCTGTTCCCAGGAAGTTAAATAGCGTCAGTTTAATTAATATTAATATAATATTAAGTTAATATTTTCTGGATTTCTGGTCTCACGGAATCTCCCTCACCCCAGCTCTGAAAATCTGCAGCTTTAGAATTCAAGAAATATGGTAAATCCCTGATCACATCCGACCTTTAGATAGACTCTTTGACAGTGTATGTTCAGAATTTCATATATACTCTCTAGTCTTATTCTTTTCCTTCCTGATTGAACACACAGTTGACTGGCTCACAGCCAGCGAGCAGTGGAGGCTAATATTCCCCATGTTCGGCCTGCCTAATGATTTCCATCTTTGTCTCAATTATATTAGGTTTATGAGACCTGCCCTTCTTATCACTAGCATCGGCACTCCATTTTTCCATTTTCCACTCAGTCTTATAAAATAATAAGGTCAAAATGCAATAAAATATTCAAACACTTGCACAAACACGGCTGAATGGTCAAAAGGTGACACTGCTGAAATTGAACAGTTGGCTGCCAAGCTGCGTTTCCATGTGATGGCTTGAAACGTTAGTTCATCCACCAACCTGGGAAAGCTTGAAACCAGCATTTGCCTCAAGGGGGAGGGGGTGGGATGGGGTGGGGGTGGGGACGGTAGAGGTCAATGCAGGATAAAAAAGAGGCTGTACCAAAGTCAGAGGTACAAGCTCAGGGTCCTCTAAAATGATCCCACCCTCTGAAGCTCAGTGGGGTATAAGTCCTGTCACCTCCTGCCCAATTGGGCAGGCACTGCCACGCAATGAGGCTGGTGATGGCTTTTCTCCGAGCAGTTCGTGTGGCGTCACAGACATCCTCCAGTAAAACTTTCAACATCTCTGAGGCTGCAGGTGCGTGAGGGGAGGGGGGCTATAGGGACCTCCATCCTATTTTGCAGCTGGAGAGGTTCTGTACACTCATCTCGGGGCGGAGTCAAGTTCTAGGTACAAATCACAGCAGGCTGGTCTGCTGGCGGCGGGGGGAGGGGGGACTGGGGGGAGGCTATCACCTCCAGAGATAGGGGGCTTACCGGCCAACAGGGTGGTGAAAGCACACTCAGTGTTGCTTGAAGAAATTCCTCAGCAGACTGAAGAGTTCCTGGAAACAGACACCCAGGATTTCTCTGCCACTTAGCAACCCTGGCAGCAGAGCATGACTTACGGCTCTAGGCTTGTAGCTAGTGTAGTCCTTGCAAACTCAGCAGTTCTAGGGGATATACTGAGAAGCGACTCCTAGTCTCTCCTCAAAGCTACCTGAATATCGAGAATCTTTCCTCAAAGCTTCTTACTCTTGAATCAGAATACTTTACTGGGAAAGGATTTTGTGTGGAAGCAATAGGTGAAAACCTGGTCTTTTAGTCTGCGACTAACTAGCATCTTAGAGGGGAAATAATCCAATCCTGGGCGTAGGAGACTTGGCCTCCAGGCCTGCCTGTGCCTTGTCTTTCTGAGTGGCTCTGAACAATTTCCCTCATTTGCAAAATAAGAGGGTTGGTTTGTATGAGCTCTTGGCTCTAACCCTCAAGAGTACTGGTGAAATGAGACAACATGTGCAATGTGAAAATTATAAAGCATGATTCTAAAAAATATATCTCAGGAAATATTTATGGTCTTCACAGCTGAGAAATGTGACCAAGGCAATGTGAGTCCCTCCCCGAGATTCATAACAAACCATGAAGAAGGATTTGGGGGCCCCCAGTCAGGCCTAGAACAGCCACATCAAAATTACAAAGCCCTTTGCTTCTGAATCAAATCCTCCAAGACAGTTCCTCCAACTTCACCTGCCCTGGAAGGAAGGGTCACAATTTCCCTTCAAGACTCTGAGGGGTATGGGGCACTCTGGTCACAAGCTGCGATACAAAAACCTCCTTTTGATTAAACTTAAGACCAAGCACACTTTTCAGAATTGCTAAGGCCCACATTTTGCGTTTTGCTTTAAGTTTCCAAGACCTGGTCTGAAAGGCAGTGTTTTCCCTACCTTTAAAGAAGAAAATGGGAAAGAGAGGTGGGTTTTGTGATTGTCATTTTGCAAACCTCCCCTCCTCCTTCTCAGCAGGTAAACAAACACCTGATTTGGGAAGAAAAACTACCTGGGAGTCTGCAGGGAATGCCAGCAAGACAAGGGAGGGGCGGGGGTAGGGCAGGGCCAGCTCTCCAGCGAGCTGAAAGCCTGCTTTTGTTTGAACCCCATCCCAACCTTCATTACCTACCCTTGGGAGGGAGAGGCCACACCAGGGAGGGTATGATTTCCCGGGGGGGGGGGGCGGTGGTGTACAGTATTCCTAAAACGGAGCGGGGCACTTCGAGGGCCTGGAAGCTGTGGGTGCAGACAGTCCAGGGTGATGCCCTTCCGGGAGCTCCTCTTGGGCCGCGAACTTGGAGGAAGAAGGGATCCGCCCCACCCCCTGTTCGGGTGGGTTTGCTCTGGAATGCCACGCTTTTCAAAGCGTCTGAGTGATCGGCACTTTCTAAATTTGTACAGCGATGGAGAGATAAGAAACCCAGGGTCTGGCTTCGAGGGTTCGCGGCCCTCCTGGCAACCCTGGAGCTCGGGCTGGGCCGGCCCTCACCCCTGCTGCTCGGTTGAAACCTCAGCACCTCCTCCCGGGCCTGCTTTGGAAACGATTCTGCTCGTTCCCAGGGTCCCCAGGTCCCAATCTTTACGTCTGGGACTGGAAAAAAAAAAAAGACGATGAGCTACCCCCGCCCCCTTCCTCTGCATCCACCCCCACGACTCAGCCCGGGTGACCCAAATGGCTGAGTCAACTTGGAGAAACAGGAGCGTCCCCAAAGGGGCGGCTGCCCCCAGCCCCCTTCGCCCCTCGCTCAGCCCCACAATGCGCCCTTGTGCCGCGCCTGCAGCCAGGCCGGGGATCTGGCGCAGGGGTGGGGCGAATAGCCGTCAGATATTTAAAACAGAGCCGAGGGAACAAAGCAGGCCTTTGTGCACCAGGCGGCCGGGAGCGGGGAGCCGCGGGCGGGCGCGCGGAGTGCTGCCCCGGCGCATGCGCGCGGCGGGCCGGGCCGCGCTCGGGTTACCGAGAGTTTTCCACCCCGGTCCGCGGGGCCTTAGTTAACCCCTTCCCGGGCCGCTCCCCGGGGCAGGCGGAGAGAGAAGCTGGCTTTCATCTGCTGGCCGTTACACGTTTAATTGAAAAAAGCAATAGTCATTTTCCATGTTTCTGTAGGAAGCACAGATCATTAAAGTAAAATATACCAATTGGGAACCCAGATTTTAAATGAACAGGATTTAATGGGACGCTTGGGCCATGTAAAAATCGAGGCATTTCGAAAAGACACCTTCTTCGGGCGCTAGCGAAACCTCTTTAAAGGCCTAGTTTCTTCTGTCTTGTGTATGCTGGGTGAGTGGCTGTCTCATTTTCCTGTTTACTGTCACTTGGGATTTGAAAGATATGTTGGTTATTGTCAAGACCCTGGCTTTTGTTTGGGGTTGTGGGCTGGACGATGTTTATTTTTTTTTTAAATAACTAAATAGAAGTGGAGTGTGCGTGGTACAAAGATAAGACTGGGTCACGAACCAAGAAATGTAATTCATCCAATCTATGCACTGGAGTTTCTAAGAGAGAGAGAGAGAGAAGAGAGAGAAAGAAAGATAGTAGTTATTAAACATTTTGTTGTTTGAGGGGAGGATTATTGAAGAGGTCTCCCAAATAGAATAGACTAGGAGTGACTTGGTGGGGGATGGGATGTGCAAAGCACCCCACCCCATCTGCTTTATACTGGCAATGATGCCCCCTTACCCCACCCCCTGTCACCCCACATCTTGGAGGAGTGACAGGCAGAGGCTGGGAGAAGCTAACTGCAGGCTTAGAATTGTGGGTTATTATGCTTGAATTATCCAGATGGATGGGAAGGGCAGTCTCAAACCACCAGGTGATTCCGCAACCTTCCAAACAAGGGAGGTTAGATGGACGCCGCATCAAAGCAAGTCAGGGGGGATGGAAGGAATCAATGGGACATCTCATAACTTGTATGCTGGGACTCTGTGCCGTAGCCCACTCTGCTCTGCCTGTGGACACACATCTGAGGAATTAATGGCTCTTTCTCTTTCCTTCATATCTCAGTTACCAGGTGGTCACAAGAAAGCAGAGAGATTTCTATGTGAGATCATCTTGGCAACCAGCTCCCTCACCATCCTTGACCTCTGGCTCTTCAGGAAACCATTGCTGGGATGTCACTGGCACCAGATTGTGTCCTGTAAAGGCCATGCTGCAGCAAGGGCAGATAAACAATTTTGTGGCAATAGTCACGTAGCAAACTCATTCTCAGATGAAGGCTCATTAGTTAGGATGATGTAAGTGGGTTTTTTCCATTCCGGGCCTAGGACATAGTCTAAGAATGTACCTTGGGATGTGAGGTAAGAGAACAGTGTGGGGAGGGACTTGGCCAAGTACCTTCTTCTAGACACAGGGAGAAAGTCTCTTTCCTCTTGGCTTCCTTAGCCTGGAGCTCATTTCCTCTCCCTCTTCCAGCTCAATAAAGGAATTTTATCTTTATGTAAAGGACGTTGTGGTAGACAGTTTCCAAAATGGCAGCCCTCAATCATTTCCCTCCTGGTGTTCGTGTGCTGCTTCTCACCTCTTGAAGCTGGGCTGGCCATAGACACTTGCTTGATCAACAGAATATGGTGGGAGTGACGTTATGGAACTGTTAAGGCTTGGTCATGAGAAGCCTTGCGATATCTGTCTGCTTCTCTTAGAAACTTCACTCCTGGCACACTTGCTCTAGAAACCAGCCACTATCCTGTAAGAAGTCCAGGCCACACAGAAAGGCTCTTGTCAAGAACCCTAGCTGAGCTCGCCACCAACATTCACATCTCTGCCAGCTTTGTGAATGAGTGACCGCCCCTTGGCTGTCCAGCTCAGTAGAGCCTTCAGATGACCCTAGCAGGAGCCACCATTTGACTCTAACTGCAAGAGCCTGAGTGAGAACCAGCCAGCTGAGCCCAGTTGGCAGAGGCGTAAGAGATAGTAATAAGTTGTTTTAAGCTGCTGAGTTTGAGGGTGGTCTCTTACGTAGCAATAGGTAAGCGAATGGGAATGAAGTACTGGATGGGAAGGGAAGAAAGAGGAGAGGAACTCATGATAACTCAGTCATTTCAAGGGGCTCTCATCTCAGTCTCTTCTGTCCCCCTGTGTGCCCCCAATGCCACCCTTCCTTTCTGAGCTATGCTTAGCACACAAACCTTGCACTGCTGCTAATTGTTCCACGTGCGTTTGTCTCCTCAATGCCATGGTGGGCATCCTGAGGGTAGGTTCTTATTTGATGCTTACCCTCCCCGGCACTGACGGATTTGTCAAGCTGTTCTAGTGGATAAACTCGGAGAATAACAGCATCGCAAGGTGCTTAAGTGGCTTGGCTCCTGATCTCTGACATTTGATAGCTGATGTCTTATATCATGGCTGCCTGGGCCCACCTGGGAACCAGCCACACCATAGGGGAGTCTGAACCCCACCAACACTGTGGTCACTCAAGGGGAAGAGATCAAGGTCAAGGGTGTAGCTGAAAATCTCCTGCTTAAATTTGCACCTCTGGAGGCTTTGGAGCCAGGGAGAGGACACACATGATAGCTCTGGAAACCAAAGGGAGGTTACAACTGTGTGGATGGGAGAAAACCCCACAAGGCTGTGAGCCCCCAGGACTCCCCATGCCCACCTATGGGCTTGTGTGTTTAAGCCATGCCAGGGTCAGTGGTGGAGATGCAGGGCTGCTTGTGTAGAACTGGTGCCTGCTCAGGGGCCCTGCTGAGCCCAGTGCAAGCTCAGAGCTTGGGAGAGAGGGAGGAGAAAGGCAGAGCAAGGGCAGCTACGCGTTCCTTCATCCCTTCAACAAACATTCTCCTGTGGGCCCGGCCCTACCCAGCTCCAGGCACTGGGGATGCCATAGGGAGTAAGGCAAAGTCCCCGTGCCCAGGTTAAACAGCTTCTGGGAGCATTGTATCTCAGATACGCTTGCCACCTACTTGGTCAGTTCTTGGCTAGCAAAGAGAGTCAGGGGAGCTGTGGTCTTCCCTCCTCGTTATAGCTCAGTCTTCCAACTTCATTAAAGACCTGGAAGTTCTGGTGCTTCGAGGTGGTAATGTGTATGGGCACTAAAGCCACAGCATCTGAGTTCGGGTCCTGACGTTACCGCTCATTCGCTGTGTGATCTTGGGCAAGTTGTTTAACGTTTCTGAACTTCGAGTTCCTCAACAACTCTCTGGGTTGTCTGGGGATTCGATGAGATCCTGCTGGCAAAACGAGCACTCTGCTCCATGCCTGGCACCTGTAGGTGCTCATGAATTGTTGGCTCCTGTCATATGCGCTTCCCACAAGGCACAGGAAGGCTCTGGGTATGCAATAATCTGCGACATCCTGACTGAGGTAGCACGAGTGGCTTTTGCTTAGAAGAATCAAAAGGGATGATGAGGTTAGAGAAGGGAGTCTCACCTGGGAATGAAATTGCCCAGGGTCCCAGCTGTTCCAGTCATCTGCTTCCTGAGAGGATCACACAGGACCCATACGATATTAGCCTGATTTTCCTGGCCAAGATGCTCTCACGTGTCCCGCCACCAAGGACCACTCCTGCATACTGTGAGTTTCACACGGCCTTGGGAGCCTAGGCTCCTCTTCCTGAAACCTGGGTTAGGCTTATCCCCACTAATCCCCCCAGGGGTCATTCACAGGGAATTGCGTGGCCCAGGAGCCACTGAGTACTTGGGGCTGTGAGGGCAGGAAACTGAGGTTTGGGGGTCCCCAGAGCCTCAGGAAGCATTTTAGTTCCATCCCTTGACCCCACTTCAAGCTCCGGCCTGTGAACATGTCAGAAGCACTAGGAGAGCTGCGATTTGCAGGCCCTGCTCCTTCCTCATCTTTCCTCTCAGCGTCCCCAGCCCATAGCTCTTCTGTTTTTTTTTTTTTTTCCCGGTACGCGGGCCTCTCACTGTTGTGGCCTCTCCCGCCGCGGAGCACAGGCTCCGGACGCACAGGCTCAGCGGCCATGGCTCACGGGCCCAGCTGCTCCGCGGCATGTGGGATCTTCCCGGACCGGGGCACAAACCCACGTCCCCTGAATCGGCAGGCGGACTCTCAACCACTGCGCCACCAGGGAAGCCCCATAGCTCGTTTTTTGACCTCCAGGAAGACTGGGCAGATGGGCAGACCCCAAAGGAGACCATGCAGGGAAGACGTTTCTGAGAGGGGGCAGCTGCCCCTGACCAGGGTTATAAGTTATCTTTGCCATACATCCCTGCAGTGTAAAGCAGTGAGCAAGGGGGACCGCTGCCTTATCTTCAGCGTCCATCAAGCATTTGCTGGAATCACAGTTCCTTTCCCAAGAGGCACATCGTGTTAGGCCACTGTTCAGACAGCACTGTCAGCGAATCACTCTCAGTATGGAGTGCGTTCTCTGGTGAGAAGCCTGGCCCTCCATGGGGAGGGTCATTTTCCTGAGAAAATGCCCACTTTACCTCGTCTTACAGGGGCCTACTTCCTGACCAACAGGCTTAAGGTACGTGAAGCTAGAGCCCAGTGTCTGGGAAAGATTCCAAAACGCTGGTGTTTCCAACACAGAAGGTTATACTTACTGTAAATCTTTACTCTCCTTAAAGCAGTTTAACAGAAAGAAGACATTCGATCCTCCTTTAGTACATCGTTTTCACTGTCATCTGAACTCAGGACATAGAGAAATAAAACATAACGCCTTACTGGACTTACTGGTTTATCCATCATATTCTGTTACCTTCTAAGAAGGCTGCCCTATTAGCATATCTAATCACTTGAGGAACACCTGGTTAGACTAGGTGGTGGCAAGGGAAGGATTGGCTGATTTCCTTCCCCAGATGTAATTCTTTGTGCTCTCCACCCAGGGTCACTGCTCGCCCGCATGGCACTTACGTGCAAATTAGAAAAAGCCACCCCTTCCTCTGTGTGGATGTAACCAGGCCAGGGGGCACAGCTTGGCAAGAAGAGTGAGGCCTGGATTTCAGCGCCGCACCCCCACCTTGTACAGTGAACAGCCTGTACGACTGGACATGGTGGTCCTGCCTCCACTCAATGTCACTAGCTTCAGTTTCTTTTCTTGGAGAGATGTTTGCTGCAGAGGGAGGGGGAAGAGGATGCTTACTGCTGTATGTTAGACAGGTTCCTGGAGGCCCAAGAGCAGCACCTTAATGTGGGCATGTTTTGAGGTCTGGGAGAGTTTCGGGGCATTTCACAGTAGCGCCCACTTTTCCTGGGACAGACAACCTAGTCTTTGAAGTTAAGACAGACATGGGGGATGGAACAGCTGGCCAGTCTGCCCATAATCCTGCTGGGAAACCTGACAACAAGCAGCCCTGGATTTGCTCATTTGGACGCCTTACGGGAATTTCCAAGAACCCTTCACCCTCTTCTGAGAAAGAGAGGGCAGGCCCAGGGAGCTAGTCTCCCCTCGCCTCCTCTTGAGTTTTGGTCTGTGGTTAGGACATCTGGACACAGGGAGTTTTAAACCCATCTCTGCTTTCAGATCTAAATCCAATCACCTGTCAAGGGGCTGGCCTTCCCTGCTTTGATGAGTCCATTTGCGAGTTTTCCATGGTGTGATCTGCGGGGGAGGGGGTGAGTCCGGAAGACTTCCTGTGGAATCTCAGGAGTATCGTCTTCCCCAGCTGTGACCCTGCATACTCACCTCTAAAGCGGAATGGACAGCATGCAGCACGTCCATAACATGAGTAGACCTCATGAGGACTCATGACTTCAAGTTCACTTAGATTGTTCTGTAAATGGATACATTAGTAGACCCAGCCCCAAATCCTGCGCAGAGCCAAGGGCTCGCAAGAAACGTGGAGACATTTGTGCATTTCCTTGCTCATTCATTCAATAAACATTTACTGAGTATCTACCACGTGCCAGCTCTGTGCTAGGCTCGGGGTTAAGAGGCAAATGAGAAAAATACTTTCTTGCTTTCTGTTTAAATGCCATTTCCTTGGGAAGGCCTTTCCTAACCACCCCTATGTACAGCATTGTACTTAGGTTGCTTGATACATTTCTGTTCTCCCCACTAGACAGCTTCAGGAGGGGAGGGACCATGTCTACATTCATCAGATGCATATGCACCAATCCTGGCTAAGCGTGGTCCCAAGTATTGTGTGTTGATTGAATCCATTCGCTCTCCACCGAGTGGACCGGATGTCAGAATGGCTCCCTCTCCTGTGATGCTCCTGTGTTTAGGAAATTCATCTCCTGTGGGGAGGTCGAATCCAAGCAGGGATTGCTCTGCTCCTGAGACGGCTGGGACCAGATGATGGTTAAGGTCCTCATAGCCAGCAATTCTAGGACAGATGGGGCTCTGGAAGCCTGGACAGTAAAGGGGTAATCGGAGCATGGGGTGCAGGCCAGGTAAGAGGCGTGCTTGCAGAGCCATTCTGGGTGCCCAGGCTCTGGTCCTGCTCCCTCTTTAGGAAACAAAGCTATGAACTGAGATTTCAGCTCAGAAGAGGAGTCCTCATCAGTGGGCCTGATGCTGACATCAGCTACACCAAACCCACACTGACCCCACAGAGGCGGGAGGAGAGGGGTGGGGTGCCGTGGCTGTGGGCCTGCCTCCTGCACCTCAGAGCTCTGGGTCTGGTTACACTCATGGTCACTGTGCACAGAACCCAGGTCACCACTGGAAGGAGATTATCTGGGCCCTGGTTTCGAACAGCACTCTTTTATTCTTGCCACTAAATCCTAACCCTCTGTTGTTCTGTTGTCAATAGCAACAGGAAGAAAGGCAGTTTTCTCCATGTTGGGAGCTTATTTTTTCTCCTGTAGGTGGGCTATAACCAGCCCAGGGGCCCCCGCACAGAGGCTGGATACCCTGGGCGCCCCAGAGAAACCTTAACATCCAGGCCCTGGTAGCCAGTGCGGAGGTCAGCTTAGTTCTGCTCCAGGCAAACCAGGGGTGGCTGGGGGAGGGGGACCTGTGAGCGGGAGCTATCAGCTCTTCTAGGATGGGGCTCAGTGGCCCCTCCTTAACTTTAATGGCTACACAATATCTATGGGGCTGCCTTGGGTAGGCCTAAAGCACCGGGGGTGGAGAAAAAAAAAGAGGAAAAAAAGGAGAGAAAACAGAAAAGGAACTTGAGAGTAGAAGAGAAGGGCTAGGGAGGGAATGAGAAGAGGAGAAAGGTGATGTGGAGAAGTATGGTGACACCGACAGCAGCCTTGGGCACCCCTGGGGGTGTGAAGCCAAAGTGGGGTGGGCCCACAGGCCTGGATGAAAAAAACAGGGTTTCTCTCGCAAGGGGGCTTCACTTCCCATCGGGAGGGAGCTGCCATCCTGGATGGGTGGGTGGATGGATGGATGGATGAATAGGACAAAGACCAGTGGGATAGGATTTGCCAGGAATTGAGTGAATTAAAAAGGGGAGAAACAGAGTCAGCAGTGAGAGAATCCAACAGTGGGTGAAGCCAGTTTCGGCAGGGAATGTCAGCTACAATGTTGGTGCCAAGGGGTGGTTTGAGAAGGCCTTCTCCCCTCCATCCAGTCTCTGTCCTAAACAAACAAGAAGTCTAAGTGAAAAATAGTGTTTACTATACAAACAGCCTGAAGAAAACCTCCCTAGGCTCCGTATCACCCAGATTCCACATCTAGGTCCTCCTTTACAGAAATTCCAGAACTGCCACTAGTCAGCGGCAAGGCATTGTGTCTACTTTCCTCCCCAAATCCCTCCCCAGACCAAGTGAATGAGGCTGTGGACAGACAGGTGAGGGCCTGAAACATGATTAGAGGAGGCGGGGAAAATAAACTCCAGATTAGTTTGAGAATAGGCAGTGTTAAAGAGCCTTAAGCCTTTCAGTCACTCCTACTCGGGGATTTGGAGTATTAATTACTCTAACAATGGCAAATCATTGAGTGGATTGTCTGTTCTCTCCCTTCAGTAAAAAATGTTAAGTATAGGCTTATTCCCAGGGAAGGCCCAGTGGGAATAGTTCATTAGGATCAGGGTCAAGGGTTAGGGGGTCAAAGGGTTACACCCTCCAAGCCGTGAACCAATAGTGTGGGCGGCTGGTACAGGGGTGAGCGAGGCTTCTTTCATGGAAGGTCCTTATCCTTACAGAGGGACACTGTGAATCAGATTATAACAGCTGGGTGATGGGGGCGGGTGAGAAGGGGCGTCAAGCAGAGGCTGTACGGAAGGGGCGCCATTCTAAGGGTCCTGCTACGTCAGGGCCCTACGGACTCAGGAATCCCAGAGCTCCTGGGTAGATCCAATCCAACAGCCTGCCCGGGTGTATTCTCAGGTAAGTCTGTGTTGCCGTTAATGTCCACAAATAACAGGAAAACATTGGTCTTTTCTCTAAAAAGAGATGCAATGTCATGTTTAAGGCTATGTAAGAGTAAGGATGAGGAGGTCTCATTCCCAAAGAAGTGTAAACCTTACCTGAAATCTTGGAAGGAGCCTTAGAGGGAAGAGAGAGAGGGAGGGACTGACCCAGGAGCAGTGGCCCCGGAGGCTTTGGCACTGAGTCCCAACGTGGGCAGAGAAAAGGTGCATTATATTTGGGGCAAGGGTCAAGTGAAACTCTAGGAAAAATGTCAGCCCTGAAGAGTGAATAGGCTTGTCATGTTAGATGCCTCAAAGGGGGCTTAAGTGTTCCTTTGATCAAGGGGAAGACACAAAAGGTGCACCATGCAGAAATAACCTCCCCAGGAAGGCAAGTGGGTTTAGTGGGTTTTCACAGAAGGCGGGGGAGGCCACTTCATCTTCACTCTCCCAGGACAGGAAGCTGGTGGGATGCCTGCCCGAGAGGTCGTGCGTTCACTTATAGGGTCTTCACTGGAGCTGAAGGTCTTTCAGAATAGACTGCCACCAACTCTGGCTCCTCTTGTTCATGGATTCCTTCCACCATACCTTTGGTGTCCATTTCTAAATCTGCTTCAGCCTGCAGGAGGCTGCAGTGCCCAGCTCTGTCTAACTTGCTTTATTGACCTGTATTGCTTTATGCACTGACTACCTTTATAATACACTAACCTTTAAAACTCATGACTTTTCCCTCTTTATTATTTAAAACCTTGAACTTTTTTTACTTTTTCTTTACTCATGCTATTCATGAGTTTTTCTTTACTCATGCTATTCATGTCTTTCTAGTTAAAAACTAAAAATAAGTCTTTTCCAGGAAGTATGAGTCAGGAGGGAAAAGAGCCTCCTATTTGTTTAGCCCTACTGGTCTGGGCTAAAAGCTGTGTAGCTTGTATGAACTTGTCCTTGACTATGATCCCCACTTGATGGTCACGTCCACGTAAGTGGTCTTCATGTGGCCTGCTGTCTTAGCCCTCTCCAGGTTGTATCTGTTGCTAAGAGCTGGAGGGAGGGACTTGGATGACCATACGAAGCAGATCAGCTAAGCCAGGAATTGCAGTATGGGAATAGGGGACAGAAAAAAAGGTAAGGGATAGGGAGGGGTCGCTATTTGCCCCAGGGCTGCTGCTGTGGTGCAGCCTCCTGAATTAGGGCAAATGGATGGAGTCACTAAAGTGACCTGCCTAAGGTCATACGATTAGTGGACAGTAGGTTGCTCACATTTAGGGGCAGCGTCAACAACTCTGTAGTATCAGTCAGAGTCCTGGTGGGGAAAAGACAGGGAATTTAATGAAGGGATTATTTAGCAAGGTATGGGAAGGGTTTAGGGAACTGACAAAGGATGGTGTGATCCTTTTGGTTTAGTAGCTTTGAGGAGGCATTACCATCCCTGAGTCTGAAGGGTCAAGAAGAAGGAATAGTTAATAGAACCCAGAGTGAGTACCTGTAAGAAGAAGGCTGCCTGACAGGACTTGTGACCTTTGGTGGAGACACAAAACTAATCCACGGTGATTGGCAGGGAAGGAACTAGGGGAATAAATAATCTTCTTGCCTTCCAACTTCCTGCTGTTACCTCCCTTTGCCTGAGCATGACTAGAGACCAGAGGTCAAGGAGCCCCAGGGATGCTATATGGACAGGTTAATCATCTGTGGTACAGGGTAGGGTGAAGGGTGGAGGCTGGATCTGGAGGAGCACATAGAAGCTACCCAGTCACCTAAGAAAACAGGTAAGGTTTGTTCTTAGTAGCCTGCACATTTTTTCCTTCCTTCTTTATTGTCATACCTGTTCCTACATGGTTGTCAGATGCTAGAGTTTTCCTGGTCCCTTGCTATACCCGGGGACCCCCAGCCAAGTCATCAGTGTCTAGTTTTGGGGCCTACCCTCTCTCACTATTATTTCTTTATCAAAATCAGTTCTTACAATTTCTGCTTCTAGCCATGATAAAGCAACAGGATCCAGATTTACTCTCCCACCATCAACAACTAGAAAACGAGACAAAATAAATGTACAGACGGCTTCAGATTCTGAACAGGGAGTACAGGACTGTGATCCTTGAGGGAAAGGAAATAAATGAGGTGAGCCCTATGATAGGAGACACATTTCTGGATTATACAGTAGGGGAAGGAATCCCAAGCAGCATATGGTAGTTTTGTTGAGTTGAAAGACAGAAAAGGAAGGTCGAGGAGACTTTGGATGGAAATTATGGGGCAGTGTTCTAGAAAAGAGAGGACTATGTAGAAAAAGCTCCAGAAATCTGAATAAAGGTCCTCTTGAGTATTTGCTTAATACTAAGAGGTGCACACAGAATGAACCTCCATGAGGCAGGGCAAAGAATGACCAGGAGCTGAATAATTGACAGACTTCACATGGGACTGAGAAATGTTCAAATATCAATCAGCTTGACCACCTAGGGCATTTAGTAGAGACCCCATAAGGGCCCTGCCCAACCAGTATGTCTCAACTGTCTAGCCCTAGAGAAAAGGAAACTTTAGACTCACTCTAACAAAGCTTAAAACAATCTCCTAAGAATCAGTCTTATCGGTAAATAGCCTAACTGCCTGCCAGATAAAAGTCCAACACTGTTTAAATGAAGGTAACAAAATAGCCAACAACCAATTAAAAATCACTAGACTCCCCAGGAAGCAGGAAAATGTGACACATAACCAAGAGAAAAATCAGACAGTAGAAACAGACTTGAAAATAACAGAGTTGATAGAATGAGCAGACAGGTATATTAAAACAGTTATTATAACTATGCAAAACGTATAGAATAAGGAAAGAAGGGAAGATTGTGTGTGTGTATAATATAATATATATATATATAACATAATATATATATACAACCAAATGGAACTTATAGCAATGAAAAAATATGATATCTGAAATTAAAAATCAGTGGATGGAATTTAAAGCAAACTGGACACTACAGAGGAAAAATAAGTGAAATTGAAAACAACAGCACTAGAAACTATCCAAAATGGAGTACAGAGAGGAAAAAGACAAAAAATAGATATAGACAGAAAGAAATGAAGAATATCTCAGTAACCTATGGGGCAATATCAAGTGGGCTGAAATATGTGTAACTGGAAAGGAGAAAAGGGAAAGAACAAATTTTTGATAAAATGATGGCTAAAACATTTTCAAGTTTAATAAAAACTATAAACACTGTAGATCCAAGAATCACAATGAAGACCAAGCAGGATGCAATAATACCATACCAAAGCACATCCTAATCAAATTGCTAAAAAATAACAACAAAGAGGAAATCTTAAAAGCAGCTTGAGATAAAGATATATTTTATAGAGGAACAAATATAAGAAATACTGCAGACTTCTTATCAAACTGTGCAGTCCAAAAGGCAATGGAATGCTATCTTTAATATGCTGAAAGAAAAAAAATCAACCTAGAATTCTATATCCAGTGATAATATCCCTTTTAAAATGAAGGCAAAATGAAGACTTTAAGACAAATAAAATCTTAGAGGACTCATCACCAGCAGATCTGCAAGAAATGTTAAAGGAAGTTCTTTAGGCAAAAGGAAAATACTTGGATCTACACAAAAGAATGAAGAATGCCAAAAATGGTAAACATGGGTAAATTTAAATATAAAAGACTTTTTTTTTCATTTAAAAATCCCTTTAAAATATTAAATAAAAAATAATAGCAAAGTACTGCGGAGTTCATAACATATGTAGAAGTAAAATTTATAAAACAATAACGTAAAGAGCATGAGAGTATATATAGCTAATAAGCCAATGTTGTAGACACAATTAAATCATAAAAAAGAACTGTCAACCCAAAAGAAGGCAGGGGAAGGTGAAAAAGAGAACAAAGAACAGATGGGACAAATAGAACACAAATAGTAAGATGGCATACCTAAACCCAACATGTTGTAAGTACATTATATGTACTTGTAACTAAATGCAAATTGTCCAAATACCCCAATTAAAAGGCAGAGATCACCAACTGGATTAAAAAAACAAAAAGCATGTTAAATGAAACCCTTTTTAAATGTAAAAACATAAATAGTTTCAAAGAAAAAGAATAAAAAAGAAATACCATACAACAATTATAAGAAAGCTGGATAACTATATTTATAACAAAAAAAGATCTTAGGACAAGGAATATTACCTCTTTATCAAGAGGGACAATTTCACAATGATAAAAAGAAAAGTTTTTAAAGAAGACATAACAGTCCTAAACATGTGTGTATCCACCAATAGAGCTTCATTAATATGTGAAACAGAAACTGATCAAATTGAAGGAAGAAATAGAAAAATCCACAATTATATTTTGGTATGTCATCATTTCTCTCTCAGGAACTGATAGAACAAATAGGCAGAAAAGATAGAAGACCTGAACAATGCTGTCAACCAGCTTGACCTAACTGACATTTATAGAACACTCCACTTAACAAAAGCAGAATACATATTTCAAGTTCCCATGGGACATTCAGCAAGCTAGAATACAACTGGGGCCATAAAAAAAAAAGACTAAACAAATTGTTAAAATTTGAAATCTTCACAAAACAATTAAATTAGAAATAAAAAACAGAAAGATGTTTGGAAAATACTCAAATATTTGGAAGTTAAACATTATATTTTAAATAACCCATGGGTCAAAGAAGACAATGCAAAAATAATTGAAAATTATTATTTATTGAATGAAAATGAAGGCATAATGTATCAAAGTTTATGTAATGCAACTAAAGCAGTTTCAATGGAATTTTTAAAAATCTTATTTAAAACATATTTATTGAGGTATAATTTACAATTATAAAAGCTCCCTGTTTTAAGTGTACAATTCAATGACTCTAAGTAAATTTACAGAATCATGCAACTGTTACCACAATCTAGATTATCTTCTTACAGTCCCTCAAAAACTACTGTTATATTGCACCTGCAATCAAGTTATAATTGTCAACTTTTTTCCTTACCTATGCAAACAGCTTAACATTTTAAAAATTGAGATCTAATTCAGATAACATAAAATTCACCATTTAAAGTGTCTAATTCAGTAATTTTTTTTGCTATATTTTACCATATTCATTATGTTATATCACCACTATCTAATTCCAGAACATTCCCATCACCCCAAAAAGAAACCCCATACCTATTAGCAGTCAGTCCCCAAATTTTCCTCCTTCTACCCCTTGGAAATCATTAACCTGCATTCTATTTCTCTAGATTCGCCTATTCTGGACATTTCATATAAATGAAATCTTACACTATGTGGCCTTCTGTGTCTAGCTTCTTTCATTTAGAATTCAGATGAAATTTTAATGTTTTAAATGCTTATATTAGAAAAGAAGACAGATCCATTTTTGACATCCCAAGAAAATTCAATAGGGATAGAATAGTCTTTTCAACAAATAGTACTGAGATACATACATATGCATATGCAAAAGAATGAAGTTGGACCCATACTTCACACTACATACAAAAATGAACTCAAAATGGATCAAAGACATAAGCATAAGAGCTAAAAAATATAAATGTCATAGAAAAATATAGGTGTAAATCTTTGTGACCTTGGATTAGGCAATGGTTTCTTAGCTGTGACACCAAAAACACAAGCAACGAAAGGAAAAAATAAATTGGACTTCCTCACAATTAAAAACATTTGTGCATCAAAGGATGCTATCAAGTGAAAAGACAGCTTATGGAATGGGAAAAATATTTGCAAAGCACATGTATGATAAAGAACTTGTATCCAAAATATACAAAGAACTCTTACAATGCAACAATAGAAAGATAAACATCCCACATTTAAAAAATAGGTAAAGGATTTGAATAGACGTCTCTCCAGAGAAGATGTACAAATGGCCAATAAGTATGTGAAAAAATATACAATATTCTTAGTCATCAGGAAAATGCAAATCAAAATCACAGTGAGATTACCATGTTGCACCTCCTAGTATGGCTATAATAAAAAAGACAGACAATAACAAGTGTTATAAGGATGTGAAGAGATTGGAGCCCTCACATATTACTGGTGAGAATGTAAAGTGGTACAGCTGCTTTGGAAAACAATTTGACAGTTCCACTAAAAGTTAAACATAGAGTTACCATATGAGCCAGCAATTCCACTGCTAGATGTGGTTCCAAGAGACCTGAAAATACATCTCCACCCACACTCGTACATGAATGTTCATAGCAGCACTATTCATATTAGCCGAAAGGTAGAAACAGCTCAAATGTGCATCAACTGATGAATGGATAAACAGAATGTGGTATATCCATGCAATGGAACATTATTCAGCCATAAAAAGGAAAGAAATTCTCATACACACTACAACTTGGATGAACCTTGAAAACATTATGTTAAGTGAAAGAAGCAAGACACCAAAGGTCATATATTGTATAATTCCATTTAATTAATTAATTTATTTATTTATTTTCTTGACCATGCCACCTGGCATGTGAGATCTTCCCCAACCAGGGATCAAACATGTACCCCCTGCACTGGGAGCACAGAGTCTTAACCACTGGACCGCCAGGCAAGTCCTAATTCCATGTATATGGAATGTAAAGAATAGGAAAATCCACAGTGACAGACAGTAGATTAGTGGTTGCCAGGGGTTGGAAGGAGGGAGGAATGGGGAGTGACTGCTAATGGATATGGGATTTTTTTCTGGGTTGATGAAAATATTCTGAATAATAGTAGTGATCATTATAAAACCTTGTGAATATACTAAAAACTACTGAATTATATACTTTAAAATGGTGGATTTTATGGTATGTGAATTTAAAAAAAATAAGGAATCTGATAGAAATATATCAGTGTTGATACTGATAAAGACCTTATGTGCCGCTCTTCTCAGGAATATCTGATTTAGCTCGACCCCTCCCCTCAAAGTCTACAGAATCTATTTTCTCAAAAAGTCTAGCTTCCAGGACCTTTGATTTTATTCTCAGCTGTGGATGCTACTGGGCTGCCTCCAAAGCCAGAAGAATCCTATAACAGACAGTGCAGGTGAACTTGTATTTTCGGGTCTATGCAAACTTTCCTGCAGTATGAGTTCTTTAAAATCCATTGCTAATTTTTTCCCACAGCCAGGCTTGATTAAAAGGATAAAAGATAATGATGCGGTACTCTACTGTTTACAAAAAGCATTTTCATATTTACTGCTCTTTTGATCTTAGGCATTTAAATTTAAATAAAGCATTATTGACTGGCCACACAGGGCCAGGCCCTGAACTCTAGTCCCAATTTCTCTCACCCCAAAAATCTAGCCTTTCTCAAAACAACTGAAATTCGTTTTTGAACAGGTCATCCAAGCCCTCCAAGAATATTATGCGGGCTTTTTGGCATTTAAACAACTGCTTCCGCTGAGAGTCTTCCATTCGTCTGCATTATGAAGAATGACCTCCAAACTAGTCATGGGAAGCCCAGACGTTAAACGGCTTGGTCCAAAATGCTCGCCTCCTTGACTACGCTGTTTGTACTCCCATTTTCATTCCTGCAGGGCCACACCTCCCACAAATGCATGTACCTGTGAGTGCACACGTACACACACACACACACACACACACACACACACACACACACACACCACCCCTCTTTAGAGGTGGGAATTGAGAAGTTGGCTGCCTTCTCTCAGCAGTGCTATGACCAGAGCTGAGTCCCCACTTGTATTTTTTTTTGTTCTTATTTTACTGTGGTAAAAAATGCATAGCATAAAATGTACCGTTTTACCAGTTTTAAGTAAACAATTCTGTGACACTAAGTATACTTACATTGTTCACCATCCATCTCCAGCACTTTTTCATCTTCCAAACTGAAACTCCATACCCATTAAACACAAACACCCCATTCCTCCCCCACCAGCCCCTGGAAACCACCATTCTACTTTCTGTCTCTATGAATTTGACTCTTCTAGGTACCTTATATAAGTAGACTCATACAATATCTGTCCTTTTACAACTTATATTTCTTGCTGGCAAAGTGGCATCTGGTTCCAGAGCTGGCCCATAGGACTGGGGGTTTGATGGGGTAACCAGTCCAGGAAATGTGATAGGAGAGCACAAAAACAGCCCCAGTCAGAATCAGGAGGGCTCTCTCACCACGACAACAGCTGGAAATTCTTTCTGCTCTTCTGTAAATCAAACCCAATCCCAAACACAGGAATTCTCCCCTCATTGGTCTGTCTCCTGGGCCCCATCAAGACAGCTGCACTTCCCATGCAAGCGAAAGCATTCAACTGTGAGTGCCCGTTCCTGGGTCAGCCTCCTCCCACTTACCTTGAAAGAGAGCATAAGCTCCTTCAGAGAGATGAATATTTTTCTGTTTCAAGTTACATAGAACGTAATGTGGAGGACTTTCAAAATGTCCTTTGCTGTGACTAGCAGCGGTTGATACAATCTATGCCCCGGCAGGCTGGCATGACAATGGTATTTACTCAGCCAGGTCTTTGAAATTCACTGCAAAGGTATGAGTCTCATGAATGATCCTTCCACCAGCTTTTGTGAAGATGAATGAGCCAATTCCTTATTACTGAAAGAGAGAAACTTTCACTGGATTTGAGGTAAGGCGACAGATATACTGAAAGCAAGGAGACGTGAAAATGAAGGTGAATCTCACAGACACTGTGATGTCCAGGCCAGATCTGGTGGTGGAGGGCTGAGTGAGTTCTGGGTGGGGATGCCCAGCACAAAGCCATGTAATCCTTCGCCAAGTGAAAAAGTTTAGCTTTCCCCAAATCCCCCATTTGAGAACTTCAGTGTGACTACCCAGTGTGGACAGCTACACAGATAGGTGGTACCCTACTTGACTTTTAACAAAGCACACTAATTTGTTTATTTTTGCATGGTGCGTTTCCTCCTAGGAGCCTACAGCTTCAGAAGTCCACCTGTAGTGCAGATGATGCTGTTAGGAGGGCAGGAGAAGCTCTTCCCACCTCTGCAGAAGACCTGGCCACAGGAAAGGAGATTGACCATGGGTGTCAAGGGTTGGAGGGGTAGGAGAAAGATTTAGAGGAGATGAAAGAGAGATTTTTCACTGGAGACATTGTAAGATGATGATGTCCTTTGCTTTGAAAAAGATGAGAAAGCAATTTCCCTGGAGGTTAAGGAAACAGGATTATACTCACTGTTGGATATTCAGTGTAGACCTGTGGGTGTCAGAAAAATAAGGCTGGGTGACCCCTGGCTGCTCCTTGGCTACACATCTGAGGTCTCTCTGTTCTGCTCCTAGTCTGTTCAGTTAAGAGGAGGAAGAGAAGAGCTGAGTACAGTTGGGTGCCTCTGTAGAGGGCGTGTGTAATCAGACATTGGGCAGCTGAGCCTGGGACTCCTACTTTCCTGAGTACTGCACCAGGAACCAGGAGATTAGAGCTGGGATTTGATTCTGCTGCCAACTAGCATCTAAAACCTGGGGCCCTTCTGGCCACAATTTTATCATCTGTGAAATGAGGGAATAGGACCCAATTCAAATGCAACAAACTCTTATTAAGTATGTGTAGGCTACAAAGTTGAATAAGAACTATTCTTTGGCCTGTAGGACCACACAACCAGGGAGATGAGACGCACACACATGAGTTTGCATGCGGTTGTAATAGGAAACAAACACTTCTGTAAAGGAGAATGGGGAAGGGGAGAGATTGAGTCTACCTCTGGAATCTTATTGGATGAGGTGGGCTGTGAGCTAGGCCATGAGTATGGTTGGATTAGGTGCTGACAGGTGGATATGGGAGCAAAGGAGAGGAGGCGTCGCTGGCAGAAAAACAAGTGAACAAAAAGAAGAATCTTGTAAATCAACTATACTCCAATAAAATTTTTTTTAAAAAGGACATTAAGAAAAAGAAGAACCAGCAAACTGGGTGAGGGCAGGGTGGTAAGTCCTGGGACTAGAAAGTAGGCAGCTATGACTAGAGCACAGGTGTACATCACACAGTAGGTCCTCGGTCACTATCCGCTAAGTGATAGTGGCAGCAGTGAGGATTGGGCTGGAAGGCAGGCCGGGTCTCTCCCCCCCCAGCCTCCCAGGGAGCCATGAGCAGTGTGGGGTCCACATGGGTTTCTGAAAGAGAGATGGACTACTATGGTCAGCTCTGTGTTCAAGGGCAGGTGGACCACGAGAGGGGAGCCCAAATGTCCAGGGGAGACTTGATAATGGCTTAAATTTAGATAGCCACATTGGGGTGGGGAGGGATATAAAAATAGTGCAAAAGAAGATTCTGCAGGAGGTTGATCAGAAATGCAAGGAGAGGGAGAGGAAGATGAGGACAATTTTGAGGGTTTTGAGCTTGGGCAATGGGGACAGTGGAGATTCATAAACAGAGACAGGCAATCTCAAGAAGAGAGATGGGTTTAGAGAGGAGATGACCAATTTAGTTTTGTGCAGAAAGACTCGATATGCCTACAGGGAGTCTGTGTAGAGATGGCCGGCAGGCAGGCAGAAATGTGGAAATTTGGGTAGCTAGAGATCTGGGGCTCATGGAAGCAATGGTTGAAGATATGGGTGGGGATGAGATAGACAGCAGGTAAAGAGCACCGGAGAGGAAAACGGGAGCCTGGCAGGAAGTAACCAGGAGCCTGAGGAATAAATCCCAGTGGTAGGAGGAGGGCCAGGCCGTGAGAGGAGGAGAACGCAAGGTGGCTCCTGGGCCACTGTTGTGAGGAAGGCCTGTGAAATGGCCCTGGAGCAGCAGCCAGTTGCCGAGTCCTGAGGAGAGGAAGTAGAAGCAGAAGGTGTAAAGGACCCTATAAAGACGTTTGTAATAAAGGGAACGCGAACAAAAAGATGGTAAAGTGAGAGGCAGCAGGGCCAAAGGAAGTCATTTTAGGATAAGGAAGATGTGGCCATGCTTCTCACACGTGAACGTACATTCGGATCACAAGGAATCCTGTTACCATGCAGCTTCTGACCCAGAAATGAGGGCAGAAGAGACATGGTCTGGAAGAGATGGGAGCCCATGGTGTCATCTTGGACCAGGAAAGTAAGTTAGTTGTGCAGAGGAGGCGGGGATGTCAGCTGCACTCAGACTGAGGGATTCCCCATGGAAAGGCCTGGAACCTTCTTGGTCAGGTGGGCGGTGAGAAATTCTGTAGACAGAAGGTAGACGTGGGGCTTGGTGGGGGGGTTGGTCTGAGGACAGTGAGAGCTCAGGGACAGCGGTCTGGCTGACTTGCTGGCCTGAGAGCAGAGCAGGACTCAGGTAAGCTGTGTAGCCAGAGTGGCAGCTGTGCCCCCTCACGGCCTGGAAGCTGAAGCTGGTGGGCCTGAGGATGCAGATGAGAGCCTGGTGGGAGGGCAAGCTCCTAAAGGGACACGGGGTGGGGCGCGGGGCACAAGAGACAGGGTTAGAGGGGAGAACAGGGGAAAGAAAGATGTGAAGGAGGGAGGCTGTGGTCTGAGAGCCATCAGCAGAGAAGGTCTCAGAGGTGGGTGGTTAGGGGCAAAGAAGGGGACCAGGCAGGTAGGTATGTGGCCGAGATGGAGCAGAATGGAGGCCAGAGAGACGAGGGGCGGCCGCAGCACAGAGGAGGGGGAGGCTGGTCTCGTGGTAGAGTGAGAAGTGATGAGGAAGAGCCGGGGCCCAACAGCACCAGCTGGGGCGGAGCCCGGGGCCTGGCCTGTGAAATTGCTGGGGAAAGTCCTTCTCCTCATTTGCAGTAGCACCTGTGTAGAGGCCAGGCTGGTTCCTAGAGGCAGAGGAGCCTGCCCTGTTCTCATTCACTCAACCCCTGTTCCTGAGGCTCCTCGAGTGAGGTCTTGGGCTGGGACGCTGAGGCCTGAGTTTCACGTGTTTGGACTGTGACATGGAGGGGAGGGCGTGAGAGGGGACTCCTTCAGTTGACCCACAGCCCCGGAGCCTGCTCAAGGGCACTATGCAGTCACCCAGCCACCTGCAGCCACTCTCCTGGGCCAGGGCGGATTAAAACCCCGTTCTCAGGTTAGGCCCTTAGGCGCCGAGGTTCCAGCAGGTCCCGCTTTCCCAGCCCCTGGGATCTGCACCCACCCCCCCCAAACTGTGAGGCCCATTGTGCAGCCAGTGAATGTCCCCTGCACGTCCCCAGCCAAGGAACTCTGCGAGGACAGGCTGTCGGCGCTTCCTGCCTTGGGAGGACCGGCCAGCAGCATGGCCGGACGCCCGGCTTGCAGTTTGTTCTGCTCAGTTGGATTCTCTTTCTCTCCCTGGTGAGCTTCAGCTTGTGGTTGTTTGCTCTTCATCAGCAGTTCGGGGAACCAGTGGTGTCTGGGGAGGAGAGAGGAGGGAAAGGAACTCCAGATGCTGTGCTGGTGCCTAGCCGGGCCCTGGGACCTCCCAGTCGGCCTCCCCAGGCCTGTGTGGCCTCCACGGGCACATGCCCATGGCCGACCCTCAGACCCTCAGCCCGTGTCAGACAGCCCCATGTGATCCTTTCCAGGGCCTTGGGACCACCGAGCTCATACCACCCCTCCGGAAACCACCATGGGCTCCTTCCCTCCAAATCAGAACCAACATTTCTTTATTCCCTCCACTAAGGCCTGGGATTTCTTTGCCTTTCAGCCCAGCTCTTCCTCCCTGTGGAGGTCTTTGCAGGAAGGGGGCGGGAGGTTGGGTACTGGCCTTCCTTTGGCCTAGCCTCCCTGGGTGACCTATGGCCAATCCTGTGTCACCAGCCTCGCTGTTTCTCCCCAGAGCCACAGGGGACAGCCTCTGGCCCTTCCCGGGGTGTCCTCCCCTGTGTCCGTCTGTCCATTGTCCTCGTGTTCCTTGTCCCTTCCCTGCACCTCCCGGTTATGTGTCCACAGGAGGGGAGGAAAGCTCAAAAGGATTTCTGCAGAGACCCTGGGCAGAAGATAAATGGAATTTGCAATAAATCCAGGAGCAAAGTTATAACTTGACTTAAAAACAAACAAAAGGGCCAGAACTGCACTTAAGCTCAGCAGAAGCTCATCTCTCAGTATAAACAGAAAAGGGCAGACGTGGGCTGCAGAGCCTCGCTCAGGCCTGGGACAGCGAGGGAGGGGTCTGGAGCGGCGGTTCGCCCACTTCCCCTGGAAGGGACGGGCTGTGGGGAAAGGTCTCTGCGGCCTCCTTAAGGAGAGAGGAGATGCAGGCACTGCTCTTGTTTGCCAGTCGGTTTTCCATGCTTACCATTTTGAAGAGACACTCTCAGGATTGGGCAGGAAGGTCATTTAGGAGAAATGCTTTCTCAGCCTGTTACCGAGGCCCGGGGCTGGGCAGATAGAAGTTTGGACCCATTGAGAGCAAAGTGAAGCATGGCTGTGAGCTCCTAGGCCTCAGCTTGTCCTGGGACGGGAACATCGGGGAGTTTGCCTGGACCTCTCAGCTGGCTCAGAGGGCCAGGTGGTACCACACTGGTCTTCCTTCCCTCGGGCAGTGGCCTGCTCGGCATGACCCTGGAGGGGTCTCTCTGGCTGGAGCCTCCATGCCTCGTCTAGAAGTATTAGGCTACAGTTACCACAATTACAGCACCTTGCCTTTACGGATAATTTTGTTTTTAACTAATTCATTTATTTTTGGCTGCGTTGGGTCTTTTTGCTGCGTGCGGGCTTTCTCTGGTTGGAGCGAGCGGGGGCTACTCTTCGTTGTGGTGCACAGGCTTCTCATTACGGTGGCTTCTCTTGTTGCAGAGCACAGGCTCTAGGTGCGCAGGCTTCAGTAGTTGTGGCGCGCAGGCTCAGTAGTTGTGGTGCGCAGGCTCAGTAGTTGTGGCGCGCAGGCTCAGTAGTTGTGGCGCATGGGCTTAGTTGCTCCATGGCACGTGGGATCTTCCCGGACCAGGGATTGAACCCATGTCCCCTGCATTGGCAGGCGATTCTTAACCACTGCGCCACCAGGGAAGTCCATTTACATATAATGTTAAAGTGCTTCCACACACACCCTCTCATCTGAGGTAGAACAGATAGCATCAGCATTTTATGGGCAGGAAAACTGACGCAGAGGGGAAAAGAGATCTATCCAAGGTGACAGAGCAAGTCAGCAGTTGACATAGGTGAGTGCAGTGGAAAACGAGGGTCCTGAGGTATAGTTCCCATTCAGTTAATAACAAACTGTGTGATCTTGGGTGAGTGCCTTCATCTCTCTGGGGCACAGGCTTTCCTCTGTAAGATGCAATTCCTTCCAAAGTTTAAACAGATCGGCTGTTGTTCCCTCTAACTCTGTGGCCGGGCTTTTCAAAGTCAGGAAACTCAAGGGAAACTAATAATGTGTCAAGGAGTATAAACATGGCACATTTTTCTGGAGACTCATTTCTACACTTGGATATTTCTGGAGGGGAAAAAAAATCAATTTACAAAAAAATTGTAAAACAAGATGGCTATACTCTAGAAGAGGATGCAAAATTCAAACTTTAGAACAGGAAATGTCAAGGAAATTTTGTCTCTGCTGTCTGTTTTGGTCCCCGCACCCTCCACAAAGTATGTAGATGTTTGCACTCTCCTGCTGCCTGGGAACGGGTGGGAGAGTTTTCTAATGGGTATTCGGGGCCCCTCCAGGCAGTGAGCTGCAGAAACCCATACTGCTGGTGAATGCGGGGAGGGGGCTGCACTCCCTTTGCTAAGGAGAGAGCTGTTCGCATCCCAGGCTTCACATTAGAATCACCTGGTGAGCTTTTGAAACATACCGAGGCCAGGTCCCACCTCGATGCAGTGAGGCAGAATCCTGGGCGTGTGTTTAGTGCCCCATGAGTCTGAAGAGCTTCCTGGGTGATTCTAATGTGCACTGTGAGCTGGGTGCACTGCCTTACAGTTCAGACTTGGGAGCACAGGAGACCCAGAGGGCCCGTGTCCAAGGAGGGGAAACAGTGCCAGACAGCTTCCTCCCCTCTACCTCCCAACTGCTGCTTAGACTAGGTGAGACTGAGTTCCAGAAGCCCACCCCCCCCCCACCAGCTAAAGGAAAGGGCAGTGAGGTTGTGGGGTCAGGGGGAGGTGAAGAACAAGACAGAACTTTGATGAAGGGGTAGGAAGGCTGTTCTGGGTTGGATAGTGTCCCCCTAAAATTCATGTCCTTCCTGGAATCTCAGAACGTGAACTTATTTGGAAATAGAGTCATTGTGGATATAATTAGTTAAGATGAGGCCGTACTGGAGTAGGGTGAGCCCCTAATACAACATGACTGCTGTCCTTGTAACAAGAGGAAAGAGACACACAGGGAAGATCCCATGTGAAGATGGAGGGAGAGATTGGGGTGAGGATGCAGCTATAGACCAAGAAATGCTAGAGATTGTGGGCAACCGTCAGAAGCTGGGAGAGGGGCCTGGAACAGATCCTCCCCCAGAGCCTCCAGAAGGAGACAACCTTGTTTTCAGACTTCCGGCTTCCAGAACTGTGCGAAAATAAACGTCAGCTCTTTTAAGCCAAGCTTTAGCAAGTTTGTGATACTGTTACAGCAGCCCTAGGAGACGAGGGCAGAGCCTGATGGCAGTAAATCCTTGCTATAGACGCTGCTCCTGAGACACGTGTGACAGGGACTGAGGCCTCTGTTCCAGCCAGCCTGGGGGCACCTGGGGAGCTGCAGGGTGTGGCCGGCTCCATGCCAAGGATTCTGTGAGGAGGGAAGGGGACACATGGCAGTGGGTGCATTCCACTGACAAGCTGAGGGGAGAGAGTAAGATGTGACCCGTGCAAAGTGTCACTCTGTGAAGGTAAAATGTCCCTCATCCACTCATTCACTCACTCACTCACTACTTATTAATGCAGCCCTACTGTGTGCTGGGCTCTGGGAACCCAAAAGTACGGAGCCCAGAGCCAGCCCTGCCCCGCGTCAGGGAGCTTGAACCCGAGTGAGGAGGTTGGGTCGACGGGCCCTAAGATTCCCTCCAGCTCTGACATTTGGTGACTAAAAGGGAGCAAAGAGGGCAGCCTGTCTGGGGGCCATCGTGCCGCCCCTGGGGCATTTTGGGGGCCACTGCTGTCTGTCTGCCTGGACAGGGCCCAGGAAGGGCTGCAGTGGGTGTACGTCTGTTAGGATGTGGAGCTGGGCTCTGCTTTCCTCTGCAGGCCTTACTGCAGGGTCGACGTGGTCCAGGACGAACTGCCTTCACTGGCGGGATGCTGTAGGCAGTGAGACGGGCCTCGGCGGCCACCACTAATTGCACAAAACTGAAAAATCTCGAGAACATTTTCAGCCCATTTGCACTTATCAAATATCACACTGGAAACTCCAGCAATTTGTGCAGGCTCCTGTCCAGAATGAGGGGGATTTCACACACTTGGCCTGGTGCAGGGAGAGTTTCTTGGAATGGCAGCCTCGGAGCTGCCCTGGCCTCCCGGTCTGGGTCACCCACCTTCGCACACTAGCCCAGCTGCTCCCCGTACAGCTGGTCCCACGTCCAAGGCTGCTCTCAGACTCTCCAGCCACAAGGAGTCTGCATTCCTCGGGCTCTCTGGTTTCCCCTTCCCGTCTCTGGGAGTCCCTCGCAGCCAGGGATCCTGGCAGTCTAAGAAAGACAAAGTTCAGGGCCTGAGGCTGTGGATTTTTTTTTGATGCTCCAGTTCATTTGGGCTAGAGGTGAACGCTTCCCTCCCGAGACCCCAGCAGGCGGGGCCTGAAGCAAAGTTCAAGGAACAGTCGCTTCCCCCACGGTTGGGTGGTGCTCCCTGGGCAAGACTCGTCCTGACAACACGCTGACAGGCGACCGGCAGGCCTGAAGGAGAGGCCCGAGGCGAGACGTGGGTACCTGGGTTCCCTGTTCTGTCCCGACAACAGTTTCACAGCAGCCGTAATCTTTAACTCCCCAAAGGCTTTTATTAAAAGTTCCATGTTACCTGACACTTGAACAGAATCAAAACAGAACAACCGTTTGCAGTTCACTTTACCTTTCATGACCTCATGGATTTTTACAAGGACGTCCCAGAACGCTTTCTTTTCAAAGGCTAAGTAGATACGCTGAGGGCCCCCAGAAAGTACCAAGAGCAAGACCCTGATCTCCTCATACTCATAAAGAAAAAGATGAAAGAAAAAACAGGTCCTGTTTCTTATGGTTATAAAAGTAACACATGGTCACGGAGGACACGTTGGAAGACACAGAAAAGAATAAAAAATCAAATAGAAGCCACTTACAATTCCACCCCTAGAGACCACGGTCAATGTTCTGGGGTATATATCCCCTTCCTGAGTATGAAGATACCTCTTAACATCTGCACCTTAAAAATAAAAGTGGAAACAGACTGGTACGGCAATTCATAATTTCATAATGAGGCCCTGAAATCGCAGGTAAATTTGATATAGAGATCAGTAAAAAGGAATCAAATTAATTAATCCACAAGTAATTGAGGGCCTGCTTTGTCTAAAGTACTGTGGGGATTAGAGACATCTGCTGCACGGGCCTGGCCTTGAGAAGGTGGAGGAGAAGACAAGTGACACGTAGAGTGGCTTTTGATATTTGGATCCTCAGCTCCTGGCAAAGCGCACTGTAGCGCCCTCAGAATGGTTTGCCGCATTGAGCTGAGGGGTGCCCATCACCAAGGCTATTCGTTATTCATTTACTCAACAAGTATTTACCTTGTATCTGCTATGAGTCAGGGGTGAAGGTGTTTAGGTTTTAGAGCAGGGGACCATCGTGATGAGAGTGACGTTTAGGAGATCTATATGTGCACTGGCTTACCAGGTGGGTGGCATGATGGTTAATGGTGTGTGTCAACTTGGCTAGGCCATGGTACCCAGATATTTGGTGAAACAACAGTTTACGTGTTTCTGTGAAGGTAATTTTTAGACGAGATTAACATTTCAATCAGTAGACTTGGAGCAGAGCAGATGACCACCCATGAGGTGGGTGGGCCTCATCCAATCAGTTGAAGGCACTAAGAGAAAAGACTGAGGTTCCCCGAGGAAGCAGGAATTCTGCCTCCAGACTGCCTTCTGACTCATGCTGCAGCATCAGCTCTTCCCTGTGTCTCCTGCCTGCTGGCCTGCCCTGCAGATTTCAGACTTGCCAGCCCCCTTACTTGCATCTTCCAATTCCCTGTATATAGAGAGAGAGAAAGGAGAGAAATAGGTATATATAACCATATAATAGGATATTACATATCCTATTTGTTCTGTTTCTCTGGACAGCCTGACTAATACAGATGGGAATGGAGAAAGTCAGCAATAGGGAGACCAGTTCAGTCTGTCAGGGTGCTGGGAACGCAGCAAAAATGGATGTGTGTGTACACACATTTGTGCCTTTGTGTGTGTCATTCTGTGCATGCCTACTGGGTGTGTGTGTCTGTGTGTGCGCCTCTGTGCATGTCCATATGTGTATGTCTGTGTCTATAACTGAGTATCTGTGTGTTTGTGTATGTCTATACAAGTGTGTGTGTGTCTGTGTACTTTGTCTGAAGGTCTGTGCGGGCCTGTGTGTGTACCTGCATCTCTTTGTATGTTTGTGTGCCTCTGTGTGTGGCTATCTATGCAAGTATATATGTGTCTGTGTCTGTTGGGGGGATGTCTGCCATGGTATCCCAGAAAAGGACCTCTGTTGCTAGACTTTCAGTTGGTTCAGACAGCTTTTTGGGAGCAAGAGTGCAAGCTGGGTCTGGGAACCAGGCAGGAAGGTGGACAAGCATGTCCTGTGGTGCATGGAGTAGAAAACAGGAAGGGGGTAGGAGACTTAGGTGGGTTTGGGAACAGGATAGCCAGAGGCCAAGGTGGTGTAGAGACGTCTGAGGGCAGTTCAGGGACATACACGTCACACGTGCCTAGAGTCTGGAGGTTCCACCGGCCAGGAACAGGTTTTTGCAAGGACCAAGCAGGTTGGGACAACGAGGGCCTGCACTGAGGGGTGGTAGTGGAGAGAGAGATCTGGAGGCTGGGCTCCACGGGAATGGTGAGGAGAAATAGGGCAATTAAGGTAGGGATTGGCTTGGGGACGATGATGACTTCAGTTGAGACTGGTTGGGTTTGAGGATACAGCAGAATAAGATTTTCAAGGGTGAGGAGGGGTAGTGACCAGTATCATGCTCCAGAAAGGGCAAGGAAAATAAAGAACGAGAAAAAGCCATTGGGCTTGACAATTTGGTAGCCTCGGTAACCTCAGCGGAGGGTACAGAGGCTGGTGTACGGGAAGGAGGCAGTGGGTAGGCAGCGTTGGTGGATAACGTCTGTTGGACCCTACTATGATATGGAAATGAAAAACACCAGGATAATAACAAGAGTGGACAACAGAGTTGAGTGATGGGAGCCTGGTGCATATTTGAATAAAGAATGAAACTCAGTCATCAAGATATCCACCTCTGATCCCGTTAAGTACTTCCTCTGAGAGTTGGCAAACTGATATCCTTTAATCATTCCTTATATTTATAAAGGCCTTTCTCCAAAGAACTCCAAGTGCTCAATAAACATTAATTAATTCACTCTCGCAGCCTCCTTTAGGGAAAAATTGGTGGTAGTTATCATCATTATATTTATAGGACACAGACGCTGTGGCCAAGATGAGAATAATGCTGCCAACCAGGGTCACAGAGCTAGTGGGGGTGGGAGGTGCTGTCTCTGGCTCCACCCCTTCCGCTGTTAGGCCATTCTTAAATCACCCACATCTTTCCAGGCCCCCCAGGTTGCTGGTGAAACTTGGCTATGAGACCAACTACAGAGTCTGATGCTTCAGGGGGTGACTGCAGGATAATCCCAGAGGGATTCTAAGGGCCAGCCGGCTGTGGGGCTCAGGAATGGATCTTTTGTTTGCTCAGTCCTGGACCACATGGGCATCTAGGCAGCTTTCTCTGCTGAGTCCTTAAGGGTCCCGAGCAAGTGCTGAATCTAGGAAAAAACAAAATTGCCAAACTCGAGAAAGCATGCAGTTGTTCCACTTGTGTTGTGTGAGCTCCCTCACACAAGAAATTCTCTAGTGCCCTGAAGTAGGGCACTACCCCCAATTCCGATGCTTTGGGCTGTGGCAAGATCCAACCATTTGCTCAAAAGCAAAATGATCTCTAAATGAAAAGAATAGTCGAGGACAGCCCACTGAGAAGGTGATTTGGTCACTTCCGGTGGTGAGTTTTGGTTTTATTGGGCCAAGAAAGGAAGAGGATCCAAAAGATCACAATGGTGGAGGTGGTCTGCAAAGCCCCCCGGCTGCAGCCGCAGAGAGTGCAGACGTGGGGACCATTACCTTAAAGTCATGCTGTGCTTCTGGGATCGGGCCTGCCTATGCCCGACGAGCGCTGGGAGCTGGCGATACTCAGACTCTTACCTAATGAGGACTGGCTCTTGTGGGACCAGCTAAGCGGTTCACGTTCTCAGTCCAGTGTTTATGCCACTTGGGTGGACCTGGGAAATTCAAGGGGCCACTGGCTTGTTGGCCCCAAGCCAGGGTTTCATTAAGGCCTCAGTCTCCAGGGATTCCACTAGGGGCCTGATCCCCAGGAGACTAGCCAAAGTGAGAAGCATCCCAAAGAGCATTCGATCGGCTTCTTTTGAGTCTTCACCTCAACCCATTGTTTGTGGAGGCCTTGCTCGTTAGTGGGAATAATTCCCTCAAAGTCACAGAAAACTGGAGGACCAGCCCTGCACAGGATCAGCTTAACGATGGTGCCTGCTACAGCGTGTAGGTGGTTTCTGCTGCATGCCATGGAACATGAATATTCATGAGCAAAGAGAGGCTAGATTAGCATAATAACACTTTCATTTTGAGGTTTCCGTTGAAGAATCCTTGGTGTTTGATCAGAAATTACCAAAAACGGGGCTTCCCTGGTGGCGCAGTGGTTGAGAGTCCGCCTGCCGATGCAGGGGACACGGGTTCGTGCCCCTGTCCGGGAAAATCCCACATGTCGCAGAGCGGCTGGGCCCGTGAGCCATGGCCGCTGAGCCTGCACGTCCGGAGCCTGTGCTCCACATCGGGAGAGGCCACAGCAGTGAGAGGCCCGCATACCTCAAAAAAAAAAAAAAAAAAAGAAAAAGAAATTACCAAAAACATGTCTTGTTCAGGAAATGGAATGATTGTCTATTTGAATTGGGAGACCCAGAAGGCCCAGCCAGCCTGCAAGGCAGAGGCCTGGACCCACAGCCAAGGCCTCATCTCTGGAGGACCAGCAGACCCCTGGGAAGGGCTTCTGAATGGAGGAAGGACCTGGGACTTTCAGTCTTCTTTTTCTTGTCCCCATCCCTCTTTCACAGCCACGGAACAGAGAAATTCCAGCTTCTTACAGTAAGGGTGAAGTGGGCCAACAGCAGAATGGGCAATCATGGTGCAGACTCACCCCATGGTCTGGGTGGCCAAGGGTGAGAATAACATTTCCATGGAGATGACTGATAAAGGTCATGGGTGCAGGTTGAACATCGGGGGGAAGGGTGGGCTGAGGCAGGTTGTGGGAAGAGAACTGTGAAGTCGTGTCTTTCTCCGACTTTTTTTTTTTTTTTCATTTGAAGAGAGTAAAGGGTGAGTCCTTGGGTCTTGGAGTCAGATGGCCTGAGTTTGCGCCCTGGAAGATGCCCTTTGGAAAGCTGGTCCCACTGCCTTTGGGAGCCTACAAGCCCCATGGTTCTTCTAGCAACGCTGAGGCCAGTGGGCTTCCCAAAGGGGGCAGAGCCACATTTCTGTCTCGTGGCATCTCCCTTCTGCTGCAGCTGGGGAAATCATGAAATGAATGCTATATAATGTTAGAACAGTCTGGCACCTAGTAAGTTCTAGGTATCAGTCCCCACATCATCATCATCCTCAGCCTGGCGTTTTGGTTGGATGTGGAGATCTGCCCACACTGCCACAGCTCCTGGCAGCCTCCCTGTGTTCACAGAGTGTGGGAATAAGGCACTGGCCGGCATCCGAGGGTCAGCGCTACAGCGGGTCACAGAGCGGCAGAGGGAGGGAGCGGCCAGCTCAGATAGCACGCTGGAGATGAAAGCCGCCGTGTTTGCCTTTCCAAAGTGCCGCTGTGTTCCTCAAGGCCTGCAGCTTCCTCTGCCCTGCTGGGGTTTTTTTCTTCCAAGTTCCTCTCAGTGATATCTTAAGAGGCAAACTTCCAGCACTAACAGGAGGTCTTTTGTTCTCCTTTTCTCTAAGTGGACTTTAACCCAGTTACGACAGATGAGTCACTGTAAAAACAAACAAATAATAATACTCCATTTTCCTCAAGGCTCTTCCATGCCTGCTGACAGCAAAGGGGGAACCTGACACTGCCCTGGGCCTGTGGGGCTTCTCCCCGCCCTGACCTTCTGGAGGCGCAGCCCAGGAGAACCTTTCAGAACACTCTGGAGCCCAGCACTGCAGAACAGTTCGGTGGGGCTCTGGCTTGTTTAGAATTTTGTCTGATTTGGGGTGGCCCAGGGGCTCTGAGGAATTCTGGTCTCAGCACGATCCTGGCTGGGATTTACGCTCCAAGAGCCACCACAAACTAAACTCTGTACTTACTTCCCGTCACACTTTAGCTGCATTATATGTGATATTTTTATATGTGTTAGACACTCAATGATTTTTATCAGGAAGGACTTTGCAATAGAATATCTTCTGCTCTATTAAAAGACTCCCGGGCATGCTCAGTACACAAGTGCAGCCTACATTCATTCAGTAGAAGTTCACTAGGCACTCAGGTAGGCACTGGGGTTACAGAGATGGTGCCTCAGGGAGACAGATGTGTAAATGGAAGAATGCGGTGACTTCTGATACAGGTAAAAAGGCTCAGGTGCCACGGGTGGGGTATGGCGGTAAAGGAGATGACCATTCGATCTGGGAATGTTGAGAAAATCTTCTCAGAGGAGGTGGCATTTGAATCGAGTCTTGAGCCCTGAGTGCATGTTCATCAGATGCTTGGGTGAGACGGGGACAGGCAGAGGGAGGCAGGACCGTAACCAAAGGACTGAGACCCATGGCAAGTTTGCACCCACCCTTGGGCAAGCCCTTTCTAATCTTTGCCCAGGCATATTTGCCTACATGCTTAAGTAGAGCTGGACCCTCATTTTCCTGAGAAGGAACCGTCCCTGGATGAATGTGCCGCTGGCTTCAGGACTCTGGTCTGAGATGTCTTCTGGCTGCATTAAACATGAAGGCTTGCTTTGGGTCACCAGCCCCCTGGGCGGGCTCGCTGCCCAAGAGTGGCCTTGGCTCCTGATGGGTGGAGGTGTATATGTTCTCCAGAAGGCTGTCATCCACTGTCACAGCCACTGCATCCTGACTCCCTGGAGCTCAGATGCATAGTGAAACACACGCATGTCTGCAATGAAAACATCACTTCAACTGCCTGGAAAACTCCTGCTCATTGTCAACCCCAACTTACAAATCTCTTTTACTGGGAGGAGCCCCAGAAGCCGGGGATAGAATGAGCAGCCCTTGTCTTTGTGCTCTGGGGCTTGTTCTTCTTATGTTGTTTTAGGCTGTAACCATAATCTATTGTAGTTTCTCAGTTTCCCTGAATGCCCTCCTCCCGGGCTGTGAGCTCCTGGAGGGGGCAGTAAGTAGTGTATAATATGTGTATAATATGTATATAATATGTATAATATTTGTATGTATAATATGTATATAATATATATAATATTTGTATGTATGTATGTACAGGGTGTTCAATAGATGTTTGTTAAACAGACGCAGGAATGAACGAAGAGGTTTGAGCCGGTCTGCTTTGTGTGGTCTGACAGTGAGCTCAGCTGAAAGCTTCACCTTCCTCAGCTTTGATAATAAGGCAGTAGGGTCTCAGGATTTCCTACCAATAGCACTGTTTTGTGCACAAGTAGATCTCTCCTCCCCAGAAGCTACTTGCACTGGAGAATTTAGATTTAAAATCAGAAGGAGCCCGCTACGGCACTCTAGGGCAAAGGGGATCCTCGTCTATTTTTTCAAGCTGACTTCCTTGCTTTAGCAAATCCCGGGAACTGAACAGTGAGGATCCCCTGTTTAATCTGTTGGTTTTGTGCCCCCTAAAACACAGTACTTCATATTTCTGCGTCAGTCATCTGAAAAGTGAACACCTCCCTATTTCGTGATCTGGCAAGGATAGGATGGACTTCCTTCCATCAGAGTCGATCTAGGTCTATCTCCTTTTATTTATATATATATTTGAGGATCCTTATCAAGGGCCAAGGTGGCGGAAGCCCTATTCTACAGGGAAAGTTCTCCTCAGCTGGCCCTTCCTTCAGCGGTCTCTGTTCTGCCATCTCTAGATGTCCCCAGGCAATCAAGGGCAGATGACACGAAATGATTTCAGTGGTGGGGCTGAGTGGCTGTGGACACAGCCGGGCCTAGCCTCAGCTTATTTCTCTGCTTTGGGAGAACTGAGGCCCCTGCCTCAGACTTCGTCTCTTGGGGTTGGATTATAGTTTTCAAAGAATGAATAAAAAAGTCCAGGAACAACCTCCGTCTCAACGACAGTAGCTGGTCAATTACTTCTGAGAAAATGGAAACCTTGGTTTCCTGATGTGTGCAAAGACAGGCACAAGAGGAATTTTCCAATACAATAGGGGAATGAAATTTCCAAGGACAGGCTGACTCTGCCCCAGTCGGGTAATGTGGCACCCCCCGGGGTGGCGGAGTGGCGGTGGGAACAGTGGCCGGGGAGCGCAGCAGTGGCCCCGTCACTGTAAGATCTGCCGTCGACAGGTGCCTTCAGGACAGCAGGAATACTTGTAGTGCCGGTTCCTGTGGTGAGGAGGGAGATCGTCTAGGCCATTTTGCTTAGGACGGAGCGGAACAGCTAAAGGCTAGATGGGGTCTCTAAAACCTGTGGCAGAGACGGCGTGCACTGAGGTCTGTCTCTGTTTGGCAGCAGACTTTCCCTCGGTCCCACTGTTCTCTCCTATGGACTCATTTCTTACCCCCTGCGTCCACTCTCTGGGCCCTCCCTCCTCCACGAGAGCCCCTGTCCTAGGAACTAGACACACCAAGCAGGACTGTCTTGGTCCCTCCGTTTTGTTCTCTCCAATTCCCCTCATCATCCTTCCATAAAAGAAGCAGGGCCGTGGCTGTCCCTGCTCCTTCCCTTCTCACTGGGACAGCAGGTTTTCAAAACTCCAAGGGACAGGATGCTGTAAAAAGGCCCTGGGGAAGGGATGAATCATGCTTATGTTTGACAACCCACGGAGCAGCTGTCGAGGTTTATAATTGTCCTCTGTGAGCCCCTTTATACATATTAAAGATCCCTTGAAGAAGCCCGGCCCTGATTAGAAAAAAAAAAATGATTTGGATACAATTAATTCCCAGCGTCAGGTGGAAATGAAATGTTTCCCAAGCTGTTACTTGTCCGTGACTAGCTCACCTTCGTGCTGCTGTTTAGGACATCAGCTACTCTCGGCTTCCTGCTCCATGAGTATCTGTTGTGGGAAGGGCTGAGGAATTTGAATCTCCAAAATAAAATGGAGAATAGACATGGGATAAGAAACAGGAAACACATCTGTTGATCCCTCAGATAATCATTTTTTTAAGTATAAATTTTTTCCTGATTTTGGAATAATATGTATTCATGGGGGAATATCTGAAGGATAGAGACAAATCCAAGAAAGAAAATAAAAGGCCAAATCTTAATACCCAGAAACAGCACTATTAATGTTTTTATACATATTCTTCCAGTTAAAAAATGTACACCATATATTTTTTCTTGCAAAACTGCTACATTCTATGCATATTGCCTTATAATCTGCTTTTCCCTTTAATGATGTGTTGTGAACATTCTCCCGTGAGATTAAGCCTTCTTCTAGCCCATAATTCTGATGACGCCTAGTCTTCCATCATACAGATGTTCATTCAACTAATACCCTGTGGGTGAACATTTAGGTTGTGGCTATCTTTTTTTTTTTTTTTTTTTTTTGCTATTGTAGATAACAATTCGTACATACTGGGGAGACTAACTCAGCCTGCTTCATCGTCCTGGTCATAAGTCGCTTAGTCCTTCCTCAGAAGCTATCGGTCATTTGTGGGCCAGATAAACTCTATCACAGTTGACTTTCCAACCCTTGCTCAGAACACAAAGACAAACCATCTACTCAGGCTTGAGCAGCCCTGAAGGTTCTCTCGATCCCACAGAACCACCTACCAATGTAAAAAGATAGCTGTGCTCAACTTATTTCCTCACAGATGCGTTCTTTCAGACAAAACGGGGTCCCTTAACTGGTTCCCCTTTGACTTGGTCATCTTTTCGACAGAGGAGGCAAGATTACTCTAATAGCTGTGGAAGCTTGTAATTAGCAAGGGTAAAGCATTAAAGACAACTGGGAGCATGCATTCTGGGCTGAATCATCCAGCATTTGGAATCATCTTCCATGTTTCTTATTTTCAGTGTCACTGTTCTGCTCCATTAGAGTAGATAATTGTGAGGGGAATAGCACAAAGGCCCAGGGCTCCCCTCATGCCAAGTAGTTTACACTGTGCTTGGCCTGGCCAGAGGAGAGCACTGAGCAAACTCCCACTAGAGAATCTGGGGCAAAATCTAGGTCACTGGTTCCCAGTTCAGCTCAACTTCAAGAAACCCAAGCTGCCACGTGGTGGTGGTGGGGGGTGTGTGTGTCTTAGACACCTCCAGTTTCCATATCGCTGGTACTTTAGCCCAGAGGAAGCCAGAAGGGAAATGTGCTCCAAGGTGGAAGGGCAGGTGCGTTAGGACTGGGAAGCTGGGCCTAGGTGGGGCAGATCAGTGGTCATCTCCCATGCCATCACCCCCTTCTCATCCTAGTGTCCCCATGCACATCTTCAGCGGCCTTTGGCTTATGAGGTCAAGAACGAAGAAATTCTCATTTCGAGGCAAAGTCTAAGACCCTCTTGCTATCCGCTGAGGCCCCGAGGCTTCTGGAAGAGGCCAGTAGAGAATGAGTTCAAGGGGAATGTCATGGGAATGCATATGATGGTTAAACCGTGCAAAGAAGTAAGAGAAATTAAAAGTAGGTGGGGAAGAACACTAACTCACTCTCAGTTTAATGGGGTTTCTGGGAGAGGAGATTGCAGTCTCTGATGCATATGAAAAGTCCTGGAACCAGCTCTCTAAAGAGAGTGGGGCTGGGGAGCTGCGCCAATCACAAGATTCCCCTTAGGCAACATGTTTGTCCCGCCTCCAAAAGGCCGTCTTTCCTTCCTTCTTAGCTGCTCTACTGTGTCGCCAGACGCCCCTGCCCAGTCTGACAGTCCCACGTCCATAAATAAAGCACCCCAGTGAGCCTTTCTTTTCCCAAGCTGCCGAGGGGTCTTCTGGGGGTTGGAAAGGATTCTTTCTGGGCCGTTCCAGCCCTGGCTGATGAGCTCAGCTGTCTCCTCTTCTAGGAAAGCAGGCAGGGCTTCTAGGAAAGATTCGCTGCAACAGGACGTGGCTGCCTTCCACCACCTTCCCCGGTTACCCCCGTCTTTCTTCCAAGGCAGAGACTGAGGTTGGGGAAGTTTATAGGGAGGATGCTGGGAATATATCAATAGTCCTCTCCTGGGTGATTGAGAAACTGTGCAAAGGCAGAGGGAATCTCTCTTCGTGCCCATAATTGGACAACAGTGGTGACACTATAAATGCCAGCCCAGAGAAACGCCCCACTTCCATCCAGCCCAGGTGGTAGGCGCCTGCTTCTTGGCCTCTGGTGACTGAGAAGGAAGAGCCCAATGCCTGTTTGCCAACGTGTTACACTAAGGATGTGAATTCCCTCTCTGTCCCATCAGATTTCATCTCTCCATCTCTTTGAAGCCTACAGGAACAGTTTCTAATTGGCTCCTTCTACAGTTTTTTTCTCTCTGCCGCTGGGACAACTTGGCCCTTATCTGGAGCCTCAGCCTGCCTCAGCCTCAAGGATCCAAAGTGATCACAGGCTGATGAGAGCCTGAGAGCCAACCATGGGCCAGGCCCTGTCCTAAGGGCATCTCATGTATTAGCTCATTGAGTTCTCACAGCAACTCTATGAGGTGGGCACTGTTATTACCCCCATTTTCCAGATGAGAATAGTGAGGCCCAGAGAGGTGCCCAAGGTCACACAGCTGAAGAATAGAAGAGTGAGGATTTGAACGTGGCACCTTGGCTCTGGAGTTCTGCTCTTTAAGGCCCCACCGCAGGCAGAATAAAATGGCTCTGGTTCTATCTGTCCTGCTGCTGGTCCAGATCTGACCTTGGACCTCAGTCTGACAGCGGGATTCTGTCTTTCTCCTGTGCTTGGGTCCCTGCTTTGGAGACCTCCTGGTATGTTCATCTCTCTAGGATACCTTAGGATGCCCTATTTTTACCATCCCCCATTTCAAGTTCTGGAATTCCACCCCGAGCCCAATCTGCTGGTCACGGCCATGGACCTTGCTGATACCCAGAGGATAAGATCAATGTCTTATTCAACTCTGGTGCAGTGCCTAACACACAAGAGGTGTTCGATTTACATTTGCAGAAGCAAATCAACGTCAAAATGCTCTGTGCTTCAGTTTCCCCATCTGTACAGTGAGCTAATAGCAAACAGCGTTTTGTGGCAATGAATTAAGTGAATCTCTATAAAGCACTTGGAACAGTATCTGGCTCATGGCAGGTACCCTGTAACTGTAGGCAATTGTTATTATCAGCGTAGATATTGTCACTACTGTATACAGGTGCACTAGCATCCTAGTGAAGGCTTTGGGCTCTGGGTCAGAAGCCAGGATTCTCATCCGGGTTCTGCCACTTCTCAGATCCATGACCGTAGACAATTGACCTAACTTTTCAATGCTTGTTTTCCCATTTGAAAAATTACATAATAATACTTGTACCCCATAGGTACCTCACAGTATTAAATGACATAAATATATGCTAAGTGCCTGGCACTCAGCATATATTTAGAGAAAGATCTCCCTGAATGAGAGCCAAAAAATTATTAGTATTACTATGGTGATTATTGGAAAACTGGGATGCATATGTTTAAAGGATTTGGGGCCACTCAGTCCTCTCCTTGTGACAGAGACCTCCCTTTGATATTCCAGAAAGACCTGCTTGCTCCTCTCTCCCTTCCCTTGAATGCCTCCCCCCACCCACCCCCCCACTGCACCTCTGCCCTCACATTTATGGTGAAATTAAGGCCTGGGGGTTTTGCTGTTCCCCTACCAGCCCATGAAAGCAGAGCTTCCTGAGGCAGGGAAGGGGTTTAGCCCTTGAAGCCCTGGAAAGCATCCATTTCTTCACTCCTGGTATGGAGGGGACACGACATCACAGCCATCTGGAAAGAAGGGCTTGATCAGGTCCCTCAGGGAAGGGGACCTTCAGAGAACAGGGAGGGTGGGCTTCCCTTTGACCATCTGAAAGTCACCTGTCGTCTGCATCTGTGCCTGGCTCTACACAGCTCTAGTTTCCCAGGTTCCATTCCTCCAGTGGGATCCACTAGTGACAGGAGAAGAGGGAAGTGACAGGAGGGCTGTGTTGGGCATCCAGCTGGCCAATCAGTTCCACTTCCCCGGGGCTCAGGATCACAAGCCCAGTGGCTGTTCGGGATCCCTAAAGATCTCCCTGGGCAGAGCCAGAGCCTCACGTGGTAGCAGGAACCCAGCGCTCCTTAGCAACGAGGGTAGAGATGCTACTGCAGATACTTGTTGTGGGGACCCTGGGGAGCAGCGGAAATGAAACGAGCAGCTCCCATCTCCCCCACTCACCTCCCCACCACTCACATACACACTGAGGGGCAAACGCTCAGGGAAGGACAGCCAGACCAACAGGGCTGTCGATGTTGAATTGATTTTAACCACCAGCAAGATCGCTGGTTATGATATTACCATATAGTTGTTTCTGGAGAAGTGTCCACATTGGAGGGGAATTCTGGAGGGACTTATGAATGGAAACGCCAAGGAAACAGCTCCCCTCTTCCTCTTTATTGGTGAATGTGTGACAAGTGAAGCAAACGGAAGGGGGCATCCTCAAGAGTCTGCTGGCAGCTCATGGCAGCCGTTCAGCACGCCCAGCTCAGCGGAGCCCGTCTGGGGGACGGTCCATCCCTTGCCCCTGCTTCCCAGGCTTCCCCCAGCCTCCATTTCCCACAGTTCTCGCGTGTGTCACCCTGTTACCGGAGCCCAGGCTCATCCCACTGTGTCTGACTTCTTGGAGCAACCTCCCTTAATCCACCGTGGAAAGGGTGTCATGACTAAGCCTCCAAAACACAGACAAACAAGAACCAGGGTTTTAACTGGCTTCAATAGGACGGAGAGCAGAGAAGGATGACGGGTGCGATGTACGTGGTAACACAGTCACAGTGGGGAGAGGAGGGGACGGTGGCTGCCTGGCCCTTCTCAGGTGGGACAGTCACCGAGCGAGGACTTCATGGGGCTGAGCTCAGCCACCCACCACCATCCCTCTGGCAAGGCCCCTCATGGTGAGGACGTTGAAGGCGGGACATCCTGACGACTTCCCCTCTACCACGCTCAGCAAAATATGGTTCACCAGAGTCTGCAGCTGTTGACGGTTAGCTCAGCTCTAAACATCCCCTGAGAGATGAGTCTGTATCATCAGACACTCAGGTAGAAAGCCTGCAGGGACATGGAGGAATTAAGGTGGGATGGACCTCTTAGACAATGGGCAACCCAGGTAAGGCAGCAGGTGGTGTCAACAGACGGCACTCCAGGTAGATCTGTCTATACCCGCGGTGGGAGCCCGGAGGAGGAATCCAGCTCCACTCCTCAGTCCTGGGAGGCAGTTAAGGGCTCTGAGCTCCAGGGGGCTTCAACATGGACTGGCCTTCAGTGGAAGACTTGGAAGTCTTTCTTTGCTCTGGAAACCAGATTCTGAGACAGGTGACCCCAAGCCCTGCAGGGCAGGTGAGCAGGAACACCCCGCCATGGCAGCAAGCCGGGTGGAATTCCAAATATTGATGTGAGGAGTGGCCAGACCGGTTGCAAGCTTGTCACCTACCCACGGAAAATGGCTCCATCCTTTAACAGCTGTCACCTTGGGCCCTGGGCAGACCGGCTGACTGGGCGGCGTGACGAGGTAGGGGTCACTGTCGTCTCAGCCCTCCCGCCATCAGACGGCAAAACCTTCCCAGACTCACGGAGCCTGGCCGACACGAGGCTGTCCATGTCTCGCTGGAAAGACAGGCCAGAGCCCGAGGCTAGCACGAACCTTCAGAAGCAACCTCGGGGAGGACACGTGGGGCGACCGTGCAGGGACAAGCAGGGCGTGAGTGTGAGGTGTGGCTGGAGGCAGGGAGGGAGGCTCTGAACTGGGGCTCAGTCTGAAGCGAAAATAAATGTCAGTGCAACGTGGACAAAGACGCACCGTGAGCGCGGCTCCGCCTGCACATGGAGCGCGTGCGCGCGCGTGTGTGTGTGTGAGTGTGTGTCACTTGAAGGACCAAGGAAAAAGGGAAAAAATGAAAAAAAAAAGTCTTTTCTATCCCTGTAACCGTGAGAAAGTAAATGAAGTCCAAATTGCGTTCAGGGCTGCTGGGACAGAGGAAGAGAAGCAAGGATGGAAAAAACAGGCCATAAAGATGCCAGGGCTGCTTAAGCAGAAACATCTGTGGAAGTCATAAGACTCGGGGCCTGGTCAGGCTTCTAACAAACCCAGGAAGAGGAGAGTCTGTGCTGGATCAGGGCGAGCCTCGTCCGCCCCGTGCAGGGCCCCTGGGACCAGCACGCGCACGGATGAGATACCTTCTCAAGGGCTCAGCTCCGGCCCTTGAGAGGCCGGACAGGCCCAGGTTGGGAGGGGTCTGCGGCAGTCATGGGGGCAGCAGTTTTGAGCATGTATTCATTTCAAGCTTTAAGCTCACTGGGGTCGTCTGGTGAGCCACAAGTCTCAGCTTCTGTGGTGAAAGAAAGAAATCTGAAGGTGGGGGAGGGGAGGGTCAGTTGCTGACCTGCGTGGGAGCCGGGAGGATGGGCTCGCTGTCTGCAAATGGAGGCCACTCTCTTATTTGTGAGTTTTGGCTGAGGTCAACTGTCCAAGGCCCACCTCTTCCAACAACCACAAGAATAGCAGCTAACACGTATTGACCGTATCCCTCTCTGGACCATGTTCCTTATCAGTAGCACCTCATTTAATCCCCAGCAATCCCATCATCCCCGGAATGGGTAGAGACTTGTCTGGCGTCCTCAGGGAGTTTCTTCAGGCTTAATATTATCGTTCCAGGAGGAAACTGAGGCTTAGCAAGGTTAGATGACTCACCTAGGTCATCCGCCAGCACATTCCAGGGAACACCCAGGGGCTGCCCTTCTCTTTTCTCCCCAGAACTAATTTGAAAAGCAACTTCAGCACCGTTGGGGAAGCAGCTCTGCGAAGTGAGCCCAGCATTCAGGGAGACCTCGAGGTCCCAGCAGGCCCCATTATATCAGCCCGGGAAAGTGGAGGGAACTACAGCTACAGAATCACCAACACAGGACACAGGGGAGTAGGTTAGCACCCTCTACCCCCCCAACCACAACAGAATCCCATCGTCTCGCAAGGAAATGCAGAGATGGTAAAAGAAATGCAATCCAGACACTCTATTACCTGCTTGTGGGAAACGGTCAAAGTGCCGGTTATAAGACTCCATTACCAAAGTCAGAGGCTGCGTCTCCTCTTCCTAAAAGCCCCGCCTCTCAGCCTGGCTCTGCCTGTCCGCATCCTCCAGCTCTTTCACCCACAGCATCCACCCTACCACAAGGGCACTCAGCATCCTAATTTCACTTATGGGGAAACTGGAGATGAAACACTACGACCCTTGGCTTCAGGGTTCATGATCAGAGTTCTATAAGTCCCTCTCCCCCCACCCCCAGAAAACGCAAAAGTGAAATAATAGCGAGACGGCTGGCTGAAGCCCCATCTCCTGGGCAGCTGGCTTGGGGAAGCCAAGGATATTACTATTCTCTGAGCAAGCAGTTTTATGCTGCTAACAGTTACTAGGATTGGAGCCTACTGGTGCCAGGCCCCTGGTCACGTCAACCCTTTAGGATAGACAACACCACTTCCGCTTTAAAGGGAGGAAACTGAAGCTCAGAGAGAGGGCTTCACTTACCTAAGGTCACACAGTTACTGAGTGACAGAGCTGGAATTCGAACCCACGAGGTCAGAGGTGAAAGCACCCCTATGCTATGCTCTTTCCTCTGTACCAGTGTGTCTCAGACTCGAATGTGCTCCCGATCCCCTGGCCATCTCGTTAAAACGCGTTCCCTGATTCAGCAGAGGCCCAAGATTCTGCCTCTGTAACCAGCTCTGGGTGATGGCCCGGCTGCAGGCCCCCGGACCACACTTTGAGGAACGAGGATCTCCATCCCACTGCCTTCCTTAACCCACGCTTATCTGTGCCATTGGCGCGGGCACGTCTCTGCCTCTTTATTACAACTTTGCCGCCAGAGTGGACTGGAAAACCACTTATGCAACCCAGTCAGCTACGCTTAATTATTGTTAATCAGTTCACTCCTCCCTGTTCCTTGGCTGACTGCTAAGAAACCTAACGTCAGCCTTGGGTGAGAAAGACTGACAGGGTCTGCTTCGGAGAGGCACAGAGTGGATGGTGGTGGAGACCAGTGGCCCCCCGGGGCCGAGATAAGACGTTGATACGATTCTGTATCTCAAGGGGAATCTATGTGATGAAATCTCCCCCGGTTGGTCTCCCACGAGCTGACAGGAATTTCCTGCTCAGATCAGCAGAGGAACTTGGGGTTTGCTCCTCCAGGGCCAATCTCAGTGGGAAAAAGAACACAAGCGAGAAGGCAGGGGCGGCTTTTGTCTGAGCCACATCCTTGGGTTCCTAGTTCTGCTCCATTTGTAGCCGGGGAGGGCCTTCTCTGGCTTTTTAGTTGCAGCCTCCAGGGATGACTCTCAGTACAGATCTTTCAGGAGGGCTGGGGTGACCTGCATTCCACGGAAAGGAGGGGCTGGGAAAGGCTGGGGCTCAGGTCTGCTCAGGAACACAAAGACAGGCTAGAAAGACAACCCAGAAAAGCCAGTCCCTGCAGTCCATCCGCTGACAGCTCTCCTTTCAACAGACATTACCGAGGGCCTCCTGCACATGGGTGTTATGCTGACACTGGCGCGTGGCAGAGACCAGGGTTCCCTGGCTGTGGCCCTACAGAACCCACAGCTAGAGGGAGATGATTTTTAAGTAGATAAGTCAAGTTCCATGGAGTAAACGCTGAGAAGTGTCTGTGATGCTGGGGTTACAGGCTCTGGTGCACATTCCCTCCCTGGCTGTGCCGATCACCCAGCCCGGCTCTCTCCTCTCCAAGGTGAAACCGTCACCTCTTCGGGTGGACTCGCCCACTCTCACACTGCCTTGCAAACACGGGTCTCCCTTTCTTCCCTGGCCAGCCTCCCTGACACCGCCCTTTTAGAACCCACTGGACACCTTGGTGAAAACCAGAGACACACGTGGGCTTGTGTTCCCATGGGCATCTGGAACTCATCGGCTCAATGACTGGCGAGGTCGTTCCTTGGGAAGCCTGCGACTGCTTGCCTTGGTCAAGAATAAATGTGTATGTGTGGAGGGGAAAGGTCGAGTCAGACAGGGAGGAGACAGCAGTCAAGGCTGGGTGTGCAAAACGGAGGAGGAATAGGAACTGGGGTGCTGCTGCAGACTGGTCACCCCAAACTCGTTACCACCAGCCTCCAACTGTCCCCGGGGCCAATCGCCACCCCGGGAATAGGACGGTCGTGGCTCTGTCTCTCCACACCAGCCTGAGAGAGTTGGATCATAGTCTCCCCCATAATTATCTTCTCTTTTGCAGGCTTGGAGGTGCAGGCTGAGGGGAGGGGGTTTGGAGGAAGGCTGATCGCAGCAGATTCCCTATTAAAGGAAAGGCATAATGCACTGAGGATGCTTTGCAGGGAGTGAGGGGATCTGCAGCAGATGAGCCGTTGTCTTGGAGACGCTAATGAAAAGCAGGCCTCGGAGAGGTCCCAGAACCCCCGTGGGCTGAGTTATCTCCCCCTTCTACAGCTCCCCTCGCCTCCCCACCACCAGCCTCAGATCAAACTCCCCGAATATTTATAAAATCTCTACCAGAAACAGAGAAAGTCAGCCACCCAGCCAGGCGTCTGCCCACGTCCTTCCGGAGCTGCTCGGGTGACACTCTCCAACAACGTGGCTTATCGTTCTGTTTTTTTTCCCTGTAGCGCGCAGGGCAACCAGAGCAGGAGGGAGAAAAGAAATATGTTTGCTCTGCCCTACTCTGGCTGGTTTTGAATGGGGGAGTTGACTCGGAGTTTAGGGGCCTTATTTTGGGCAGGTCACCCTGTCCCTAGCACTGCCTGCTCTTCTGCCCCCAGTCTGTTTTTCCCTTGATCCCACCCCGTGTTAAAGCTGGGCCCCTCTACCCGGGGCCTCGCTAGCTGCGTGCTCAGCCCCCTTCCCCCTGGGGCCCGCCAGCCTCCTGCCTGGGAAAGTCAGAGGGGAGGCTTGCTAAGATGCTCTCTGGGCTTCCAAATGGAAAATGTAAGGGATTATGGGGAGTGACAGCAGGAGGGCCTGGCCCTGTGCCACGGTGGAGTAGGAATCGGGCTTATTCTTTTTGAATTAAAGGGGATACAGCAGGAAATCAGGGCGGGTCTGAGAAAATCTGGGTGACCTCTGGTAATCTCTCTCTTTTTTTTTTTTTTTTGCTGGGCAGTTATTAAAATGGATAGCAAGGAACTTGACAAACACGGGGTCTACAGAGGTGGGCTGCTGCCGTTCTGGGTTCTGTCCTGCCGGTAAAGGGGCGGCACCATCTGCCCAGCTGATGGCTGGATCACATGATTGCCCCTCACGACAGCCCCATCCTGTGGGCGACACAAAATTCCACGTAGAGGGGCAGCAGGTGGTTGTGGGGAAGTCCTGTGTAGGGTTAAGAGAGTTGAGTGTAGTTTTAGTGTAATTTTAGCCGTTTCAGCCTGGGTAAGTTATGAAACCTTTCTCTCTTAGTTTCCTCATCTTCAGAGAACGAGGGTTGGGTGAGATGGTCTTTAAGATCTCTTCTAATCCCATGATTTCTGTGGAACAAGGAACGAATACTAATGCCACACGGTATGAAGTACTACGTGAATATAATTCATGGGCCACATATGGGGTCCAGGTGGTAAACAACGCAGGTGATAAACCAGGAGAAGGATTCATGGAAGTACTGGGAACCTTTCATGGAGGTGAAATTTAACGTGTACCTTGAAGAATGAAAGGGATTTGGGCCGGAGAGAGCTGATGAGCCGGGGGTAGATGAGCAGAAGTTGGGAGAAGGGGAGGAGCCAGGGGAGGAAGGTGAGCTGGCTGGACTCGAGGTAGATGCTGAGAAACATCAGAAGGTAAGGCTTCAGGGAGACGGCTGGTCCAGGCAGTGCAGGGGCATCATGAGTGCAGGAGAGGAGAAAGGAGGCTCGCTCTAAGCGGTGTGACGGCTCCTGCTTCTCTCATCAGTGAACCTGCTTTGAGTGACTCCACCGACACCCCAGCAGTAGGAGGCGAGAGGACACTAGGGTCCGTCACTGGAGGTCAGGACCCTCGGTCATTGGCTCATACAGCCCCAAGGAGGCTTTGGGTTCTGTCTGCGGGATCTGACACTGCAGAGAGACGTCCTTTGGTCACCTTTCTGCCAAGGAGGCCAGCCAAGTGGCACAGGCTGTTGGGGATTAGAGTTAGGGAGTGTAAGAGGAGGGAAACAAGCTCCCCACTGTGTCGGGGGCATGAGACGGTGACACCGGAATGACCCCAAGGCACGAGGTCTTGGGCAGATGCCCAGCTCAGGACAGGGAGGCGCCTGGGCACACGGAGTCCTCTTCTAGGAAACATCTGAGGCTCCTTCTAGCCATCTGAGGGTGGCTACCCTCACCCCTAGTGGGCACTGGCCCCCATCCAGGGACAAGAGTGTCTCTTGCTATGTCCCACAAGTTAGGGGTCTGCTTGCTCTCCTCCAGCCACAGTCCACCAGCCATGAGCCAGGCATCCATGTGTTAAAGGGACACATCCACAAAAGCCCACACAGGCCCCGTTGCCAGTCCTTGCTTCAGGACATGGACCCTGGAGTTTCCTGCCCAATTCCCTGAGCTTAATCCCAAGGCCAGTGTGGACCTCTAACCTAAGTCTGTCCTGCCAACAAGGTGTGCCGTGGTGTGCGTACCTGTGGGCCTCAGGGGTGACCACGGGGTGGGTTTGGGGGGCGTGTGTGGATCTGGAGCTTGGACATGTGGGCTGAATGTCCACGTACTTGGGCTCAGGGCCCTTCCTCGTGCCTGATGGAGCCGGGGAATGAAGCCAGCCCAGGGCTGCCTCTGCTTAGGCCACCACATTACAGCGGGGAACTCCAAGGACTCCACACATTCTAAATTCAAACTTGGCCTTAAGGATGTCATGAAAGTGTATTTGTCAAGGTAAAGAGAAGAGAATGTATTCTGTTTAATAGTTTGTTAGCTTGATGTGGGAGCTGGCCTCTGTTGTACTCTTGTCTGGATCTCCAAACGTTAGGGGGTGGGTATACATCTCCTAACCCATTTTATAGCCTATCCTCCAACTTACGAGGCTATTAAAGGTCATCAGGTCTCAGAAGAGCTCATCCCCTCCTGGCAGGTTTGCAGGTGCCCTAGGCAAGCCTGATGGGGAAACCCAATGGACACCAGGCCTTGGTGAATCACCCACCTCCCTGCAGTCAGTCTCAGGAGGCACAGTGACACAGTCTCAGCCCACCATGAGCCCCTCACTCTCCCAGGTGTGTCCCTCTGGCCTTGACCACCCATTTAGCTAGGGATCCTGTGTGGGCATGCAGGGCCTCCCCTACAGGGAGGCAGAGTGGGCCCCTGGGTGATTTTGAGAGAGCCTGGATGACCTCCTTGGCTTGCCCTAATGCCTGCTCCCCCATGTGCTCTGCCTCCGTTAGTGGGGCCTGAAATCTGTTTATAGGCACCAAAGCCTCTTAGTCCCTTCTGAGTCTCCTACTCTGTGCCTTTGCTCAGATCGTTTGTTGTACTCTGAATGGCCTTCCCCCACCCCATCCTAAAAACAGGCTACTCGATAAAGAAGGGCCTGGGAGCCAGGTCAAAAGACATCCATCTCTTCTCCTCTAAAGAAAACCACATTGTAGTTGCAATTACTATTAGAAAAATAACTAATGCTCATGGAAAGGATTAACTATCCTCCAGAAGGGTAGAAAGTGAAACACAAAAGCTCCCTCACCTTTCTGAGGCCAAGACGCCCATCTCCAGAGATAACCATGGAAACACAGCAGTGGTGGCCCTCGTAGAACTAGTCTGTGTGTATCCAAGGCTAGACCCTCTCAGCATTCCCATCTGTTGCCGGAGATCTCCAAGGGAAGGGGATCGAGAGATGAGAACACAGCCACACCTAGAAAGAACCTTGGGTTAGAAGGGACCGAGGGAGGCAAAGGACTGTAAGAAGGATGCAGAGATGTCAACAGGGGAGAAGCAACGTGGCAGGGTGAGCATCATGGATACCATGAGAGAAGACAGCGGGAGGTGCGTGGCAATGGCGGCAGGGGGCTCGAGAGGGCGAGAACCAAGAACAGAATCAGCGGGGATGATTGAAGGGGCCCTTCAGGAGCAGCAGGGATGGAAAGCAAACCCTGGATGTAACAGTGTCTTCTCCATGCCGGTCACCGTGCTTCCTGCATATTAATTCATTTTATCCTGACAAGAGTCCCCATTTGCAGATGGAAACAGATGGGCAGAGCGCTAAGTATTCCAAGGTCACACAGCTAGGTCGAGGCAGGGATGGGGATTTGAGCCTGGGAGACCAACGTGTGCTGACCACTACATCCAAGGCAGACCACAGCTGGTCTTTGAGTGGGACATGAGGCTGTGGGGCAGAGCGACGGGGCCTCCACCATGTTCAGAATTGTCCACTCAGTGTCCATGTCCACCACCTTCCAGAACACTGAGGGGGCTGAGAATGGAGAGGGGATGAGTCAAAAGGGGGAAATGAGAGGGTCCTGGAGCTCAGGCCCTGTTTGTCCTGGGATAGTGGGAGCCAGCAGTGGCCTCAGGGAGGGCAGCGTAGTCAGCTGCTCTGTTGGAAATCAGTGCCTCCCAGGGTGGTACCTTTCAGAAGCCCCCTTCAAAGCTCCATGCTGGCCCTGCTGGGTCCTTTCCCTCTCTCCCGCTTCCACTCCCTGTCGCCACCCCTTCGCAAGCTGCCTCCTCCTACTGGGGAGATTATCTTAACAAGGTCCTTCACAGATCCCTGTGCCCTTGACTGTGGGGGGCACAATGCCATGAGCGGTTTCTCCCTTGTGTTTTCTTCTTCTTTGATTTTGTTCATGCATTCATTCATTTATAAATTGAGATAACATTGATGTATAACATTATATAAGTTTCACGTGTACAACACGCATTTTCTTTCCTGGCTGCTCTGACAGAGGCCAGCCAGCCCCCCTTGAAAGGGATGACTGTAGGGAACAGGAATTGGGGTCAGGGGTTGCATCCTATGCAGCAGGCCCAGCCCTGTCCAGGCTGATGGGGGCATGGCTGGTGTGTTTAGGAACAGTGCAGATAGGGTTACCAGATAAAATAAAGGATGCCAAATACAACTGGCATTCCAGAAAACAAGGGATGATTTTTCAGCATAAGTATATCCCCAATATTTTACGGAACATACTTTTAAACTAAAAAAGTCATTCACTGTTTACCTGAAATTCAAATTTCAATGGGTGTTTTCTATTTTCATTTGCGAAATCTGCCAATGCTACCCTGAAACACAAACCCTCAGCCGGGCTCCCAGGACTCAGTCAAAGAGAAGCCCAGGCCAGTGCCGTGTCTTTGATCTACTGGACCTGCTTATGTCCTTGTGCTCCCGGAAGAAAAGAAATCTCTGAGCTGCCTTGGTTCATTGTCTGAGAAGCTCAAGTGCCGAGGTAAGAGGTCCCTCCTCTGGCCCACTCTGGCAGGGGGACTATATCTCCAAGGGTGGTAGCCACAGTGAGGCATAGGGGGAGCTTGGCAGCTCGGAAGCAGCTGGAGAAAGATCTTGAAGCAGAAGACTAGGGGCTGCTTCCTTGTTCGAGAGGCTCTGAAGTGACTTGCCTTCAGATCCTTGAATTTTTGAGGCGAGTGAGGCCAGGGGTACAAAGGGAAATTGGGGGTGGTCTCGCTGGAGAGAAGCTAAGCCTGCAACCCAGACCACTGAGTATCCCAAGACTTCCCAAGAGCTAGGTCTTGGAGAGGGTAACACACAAATCTACTAGCCATTCCTCCAGTGCACTCTCCTCTCCTCCTTTCTTTCATCACCCCTTGATCTGCCATGCGCTGGAAGGTATATGTGTTGGGTACAATGTCTAAATCCAGGCCACCTTCCCTGAACTCCCTTCTGGATTTTGGTCCTGTGACCTACTCCTTCCATCTTCGCCTTGGAAGTTCATTATCAAGGACCTTTCCCTACAAATTGATATATTTTTCAAGGAGAGCTGTTATCAAAAGACATTCAAAACCTGGGGCTCAGATGTGATGCTCTGTTTGTTTTTAACTAATTGTGTAGTAGGTCATGTGTGAGGGGGACTGGTAGGTTCTGAAACCCCTATGAAGGCTACCATGTCACACTCTCTATGGGGAGGAACATTATTCATTTTCGCTTTCGCTTCCATTAGCAAAGAGTTCCAACATCTGTGGCCACATCTTGCTGCGTGGGCAGCAATGTGTCTGACAACGTGTCAACGACACACAGACACACACCACCGCATCAGGAATGTCAGTGTGCTTTTTAGGAGTTTGCCTGATGGAAATGACCCACTGGGCCAGCTTGAAATCCCACAAAGCAGAAGACACACCCAACATTCCCTCAGCTTTGAACATACCCCGGAGGACATGTCATTCATTCATTTATTAAATACTTACGGAGCACCCACTACATGGAAGGCACTATTCAAAGTGTTGGGGATGTAGGTTTGGAGAAAATAGACAAAGTCCCTGACCTTATTCTTGTGTGTGTGTGTGTGTGTGTGTGTGTGTGTGTGTGTATGTGTTGAGGGGGAGACGATTAATAAACAAACACCATCTACCTGGTGACAATAGTGCTATAGAGAAAAATACAGCAGGGAGGGGGGTAGAGAGTGTTTGGGCGTGACGAGTTTGCTCTTTTCTACAGGGAGATGACAGAAGCCTTTTCTGATAAGGCGATATTTTGGAAACCTGAAGTGAGGAACTAGCGAAGATTTAGGGGATAAAGCATTCCAGGCAGAGGGATCAGCAAGGAGAAGGGTCCTGAGGTGGGATCATGCCCATTGTGTTGGAGGAAAAGCGCAGAGGCTAGCATTCCAGGGCAGAGAGCAAAAGCTAGAGGAGCCAGGGCGGTGTTGGGGGGGGGTGTTGGGGAGTAAGGCCCTATCAAGTGTCCTTGCAGGCCACTTTAAGCACACTGGTCTTCACTCTCAGTGAGGCTGGGAGCCCCCGGAACGCTTTGAGCAGAGATGTGACATGATCGGTTTATGTTTTAAAACAATCACTCTGGCTGCAGTGATGAGAAGAGTTTGAAGGGAGGCATGGGAGGCTGGAAGCAGAGACCAGCATGAAGCTTTTGTCATAATCTAGGCAAGAGATGATGGTAGCTTTGACCAATAAAGCAGCAATCGAGGTGGTAAGAAATGGTTGGATCCTGGGTTTATTTGGAAGGAATTGCCAACGGGATTTGCTGATGCCTTAGATGTGGGGTGTGAAATTCCCAGAGGAGGCAAGAAGGACTCGAAAACATTTGGCCTGAAAAATTGGAAGGATGGAGTTACCTTTTATAGATATGAGGAGACTGGAGGAGGAGCATGTTGTGGGGATGATGAGAATCAGGAGTTTGATTCTGGATATTTTCATCTGAACATGCCCAAGAGCTATATCCCAGTGGAGATGTCAAGTAGGCAGTTGGCTATGCAATTCTGGAATCTAGGGGAGAGGTCCAGGCCAGAGACTCATTTCGGGAGCTGTCAGCAGATGCATGTCATACAAAGCTAGGAGACAACATGAGATCTTTTTTTTTTTTTTGTGGTACACGGACCTCTCACTGTTGTGGCCTCTCCCATTGCGGAGCACAGGCTCCGGACGCGCAGGCTCAGCGGCCATGGCTCACGGGCCCAGCCGCTCCGCGGCATGTGGGATCTTCCCAGACCGGGGCACGAACCCGTGTCCCCTGCATCGGCAGGCGGACTCTCAACCACTGCGCCACCAGGGAAGCCCCAACATGAGATCTTTTAGGGAGTGAATGAAGACAGAGAAGAAAAGAGGTCCGAGGGTGAAGCCCCCAGGTCCTTTTCTGCAGTACTGAAGAGACACGCCCAGGATTCGGTGGCAAGTCAGGTCACCCACAGCAAAGTCTGGTTCCTTTTTTGGGTACAGATTTTCTAAATCAAGAACAGGCTTGCGAGTGAGTGATGGCTCCAAATGGATTGCACACCTGTTCTATTGGACCTGGAGGAGGTGTTCAGGGAGATGGGCAGGTCTTGGTGTCCCAATGAGATTTGAGGTGTACACAGTGGGAGAGCCTGTGAGGGCATGAAAGCCAGGCTACACAGGTAGGAGACTTTGGGTGGAGATGACCGTGTGCTGGCGACAAGCTGTGGGGCCTTGTCAACCAGAGGTATAGGCCAAGCAATGTCTAATGAAGTAGATCCCAAGAAGCTGGCTATGCTTGGGTGGGTGGGTGCTGTAGGGAGGGGTCCAGGCAGATGAGAAAAGGCAGAGAGGAACCGTTCAATGTGGTGGCTCAGGGAGTGGACTCTGCAGTCAGGCTCACCCAGGCGCACCTTGGGCAAGTTACTGAGCTGTACTATCACCAAGGAGCTTAGTTAGCACTGAGCCTGCAAATGACATTCAATAAAGGTAACTGTTAGGGTTGTAATGATCACTCATGACCTTAGGATACTCTGTCTATATCCAGGCCTATCCACGTAATGACTGGAGGATAGATTTCAGAAAAAGCAAGGACAACACACAGTCCCTCTAAGACACGAGTCCGGTTTCTAGAAATGGCTATACTGAAGGAAAAACAAGGAGGAGATTTATTTTTATGAAATGGGGAGCAGCTCCCTTACTGAGAGAAATGCACCTTGGGAGAACCTGACTCTTGGCAAGGACACATTTTTGTCTTCAAGTGAGATAAGAAAGGGAGGAAGGCAAGGAGACTGTCCAAAGCACAGAGCCGGAAAGGCAGGCACATGGGCTGGCCTGGTCCCTGTATTAGCGAAGAGGCTGACCTCAGCCGCAGGGGACCAGAGAGGGGCTGCCCAACACTCTTTTTAGAGGCGTACCCCGGGACCAGCCTCCCCCATTTCATTTTGAGAGGAAACCGAAGTCTGGAGCAGGGAAGGAATGGCTGATGGGCAGAAGGGCTAAGACTAGGTCCAGGTAGGTAGAAGCTGCAGAGTGGGATCTGGGCTGAGGTGTCAGGAAGGTGTGAAGAGTGAGAGGTAGGAACCCTGGCTCGTGACCTGGGATTTAGAACCTAATGGCAATGACCAGCCTGGGATTCAAATTTGTTATTCTTTTTAAGTAAAAATCAGAGGAACAGTGAATAAATATCACAAGAATAATAACTTTACATTTCACTGTGGAAACATTTAGACTAAAGGCGAGAGGATTCATCCTTGGTTATTCCTTTCTGAGGCCAGGCCTTCATCTTCAGAATGATTAAAATCACGGACAAGGTCATGATAAGATCTTGGGATGAGGAGGGACCAGGGGATTTGCTTTAGTTATACTGCGGAGGGGAGGCCAGTTCCCTGGGATCCCGTGACCCTGGACGTACTAAGCTAGCATTGCCCCCCTCTCTGCTGGTCCCGTGGGTCTCCTCTGGAGTTACAGGCATCATGGAGATCAGTTTGGTTCTCTGGCTTTTAGGTTAAAGGTCAAGGCCTGAAAAGACTTGGAACCAAACTGGAAATTCTGCTTCCCTCCCCATAACTCCCTGCCAGCTTTTAAGCGCCTTCTGTTTGTACACATCTTGGAGAGGGCATTGGTCTCTCCTGCTCTGACATAGGCTCTGGCCTCTTAAGCTTGCTTTCCAGGGAATCTCAGCAAATCACAAGCAGAATGGCCCTGTTGATTCCTCTTTCATCCAGGCTTGTTTCTAAATAAGAGAAAATTAAACATTTTCTCTTGCTCTTGAAATGTCTGCATGCTGGGATCTGCTGTACCGAGGCAGTGGTGAGCTCAGAAGAGAGCATGGATTCTGAATCAAGAGGCAGAGATCATCCAGCTCAGACCCATCGCTGACCCCTTGCTGACCTTACATCGTGCCCTTGTGCCAAATCAAGTCCAAACCAGATCTCGCCTCCGACGCAGCCAATGCAACAATAGAGTTCAGAGGAGTACTACTGGTCTACTTGTTAAGAGACAAGTACGTCTCCTAACCTCGAAGCTCTAAGCTCCAATACCAAGGCCTGGTTTGTTCCCTGAGAGTGTGTCCCTCAGGGCTAGTCATGCCCGTTGCTTTAGTGTCTCTATCCCTAAAGTAAGACTCCTTCCTCATCACCAGGTGCCATGGGAAGGATGCCAAGAGACTTGCCTTAAGACGAGGATTTTACGCTTATGCATCCTCAACCTTCCTGCAAACGTCTTCACATCTCGTTCTCCAAAGCCTGGAGATCCACAGAGGATGAAACTGGCTGCCTGTTGGGCAAACAGCCCGGGCGCAGGGGTGGCTGCTGGTTTCTAGAAGTTTCTAGAATGAGCAGGGTGGAAGGCCCCGGCAGTTGCTGAGCCCTCCTCTTTGGGACAGTCCCAGCTCACCAAGGGTGTGTGTGTGGGGAAGTGGGGAGGGAGGTTACAGTGAGAGGGACAGAATCTGTGTTCTGGAATCTACCAGGCTGAGGGTGGGGATTCGACCGTCAATTTCAACTCACCAAATGGGGCCCAAGACCCAAAGAAGCACCCACTGAGCTCATTTCACTCCGAATCAGCTGGACCCCAAGCTGTTGTAGATTCTCAGCCTGGAATCTGGTGAACTCCGGGGAGCCAGGAGCGGAGGCTTGTTATATAAGCTTTGGAGTCAGACAGACATAAGTCTGGGTTCTGGCCCCACTATTCAGAAGCTACATGAACTTGGGCAAGTCATGTAACTCCTCAGACTCAATTCCTTCATTTTCCAATTGGAGATAAAAACCACATCCTCAGAGGGTTGCTGACTCAGTAGTTTTGACCGCATACCCTTGGCCGAGCAGCTCCCAGTAAGGAGAGGCATCAGGACACCTTGCCTCGATGCCTGTCTCCAAGCAGACGCCCAGTAAATGGCATCACTTGTCCTCTAGGCCCATCCCCACGGCTTCCCATTAGAGAACTAGTCATTCCTGAGAAACTTTTTCGAAGTGAAGGTCTTTTTAGTTAAAGACTTATTAAGGCAATCAGAAAAACAAAGACACATTTTTCTTCCCTAGAACCTCACAGTGGATTTGGACGAGAAGGCGTCACTCACCCGCCCCTGCCTCTTTCACCCGTTGGCCCGTTTCCCCAATCCCCCCACACCCGGCAGCCTGAGACAAAAAAACCCTGGCTCAATTGGCAGGCTTTCGCCTCCCTCCAAGGAGCTCTGGAGAGGACTAATGAGGTTACCACAGGTGCTGCTATGCTACTAGCCATAAAAAACTAAAATAAAAATAAACTACTCTCTGTTGGAGAACAGTGATGGGGGACACAGGCTCAGAACCTGTTCCTGCGGGACTCTCAAACCACAGGGCCGTTTCAGTAACACATTCCTGTTTCTCGGCCTGGTATTCACTGACCAGGCTCTCATTAGGGCGGGCCTGGTGGATTCAACCCGGAGGCCCCAGGGCCCCAGACTCACTCAGGCAGCCCTCTGGGTGCCACCTACACAGGCTGCTCAAGTACCAGGTGGGAGGACAGGAGCTGTCTTTGGGAAGAGATCAACAATGATTTTTCAATTTTATTATTTTAAATAATGTTCAGTAGGTGGGACAAGGTTCTGAGGGCTGAGAGCTAGACACACGTGGCCAGAGGTGGTATCGGTGAAGATGTAGCTGCTGGTCAACCCTGGCTTGTTGGAGTCAGAGTGAGGGTAGGGGAAAGAGCTCTGGATTCCCTTCAACACGTGAGTGAGCACCCTGCCCCGCCTACCCACCCCCACCCCCACCAACAGAAAACCCCAGCATTCACTGAGAATGGAAAATTGATCGTAGCCCAAAAATACATGCCGCAGGTTCTTGTTTGCCAGGTTTTGTGGCGGGAACTGAGCCCCGGAAGGAAGCTCCATCTTCATCTGTGAGCTGAATGGAAGGCCTTCCACCTGGTGGCCCAGGAATGGGCAGAGGTTGGGACCTGGAATCTGGATAGTGGCTGGAGCCCCCTTGAACATCAGGTCTTCAGGGGAGTCCTGGGGCTTCACCCGTTCATTCCACAAGTACACGCTGGAGCTCTGCTCCCAGTGGGAGAGACAGATAATAAACAACAGATACATATCTCATGTGTTATTTGGAGACAATTTTATGGAGAAAAATAAGCCATGTCAGGGGGATAGGGAGTCTTTGGAGACGGATGCCAGCAAAGATGATACGGTGTTTCTATTCCTTATGTACACTGTTCGCTTGAGAAAGGAATGAGCCAAGATACGGAGACCCGGGAGAGCAACCAGGGGGAAGGACTAGCAAGGACAAGAGCCCTGAGGCAGGCAGGAGCCTGGCTTCCTTGAGGAATAGCAAGGAGTCCAGTGTGGCTGGAGAGGAAGAGAGAGGGATGGGGAGAGGGCAGGAGGTGTGGGCAGAGAAGGAGGGTTAGATCATGTGGGCCTGTAGGCCTCTCTGAGCCTCTGGCTTTTCCTGAGTAAGATGGGAGCCACTGGAAGGTTCTGAGACGAGGGGGGGACATGATCTCATGTACATGGATCACCCTGGTTGTTGGGAGTGGACGGTAAGCAGAGTAAAGTGGAAAGAGGGTGACTATAGCAGTAATCCAGGTGAGGGATGACGGCGCTCCACGCCCTGGGTTTGAATCCTGACTCCATCTCATGTGACCTATATCACTTTGGGTGAGCTATTGATATTTAATGTCTCTGTGCTTCTGTCTCCTCACCTGTGAGATGGACTAGTACCCATTCTTCACAGGGCTCTTTCTAGGGTTGCTGTGAAGATTAAATGAGGTAATACAGGCACAGTGCCTGGCATGCAGTCAGCGCTCCATCAGCCATTATTACGCTGCTGCTGCTGTTAGTGGAACACAGGCAGTTCGGAGATGGGAAGTCAAGGTCTTCAGGGGCAAAGGGGTATCAAGGTTGAAGTCACCAACTGGAAGGTCAGTCTTTGAAGCCAGGACTCACTGGGAGGTCAGGACAAACAGTGAGTCAAGGATGAGTGGACAGCCCAGCTCCATGGGCCATGTAACAGACGTAACCGTGGGCAGTGGAGGGAATCCCAGGAGTTATCTGGGTGCCTAACTGGGATCATGAGCTCCAGGCAAGGAAACTGGGAAATAAGGAGTTGGGTTCCTGGTAGATCATAACGAAGGGGCTCTTCAAGACGTCCAACTGAGGAACTACCCAGCTGCAAGGACAGCTCAAGAGTAAGCTTCATCTTCCAACAAGGTAGGAAGCCGAGCAGCTGCTGACACAGTCCAGCTTGCAAGCTGGGAAGTCCTGGAGGCAGCTGGGCAGGGTTCATGAGGCAGGGCTGGGGCTGATGCATGGGAGACAGACTGAAAACCACTGCAGGATTGAGAGGCTCCAGGGGACCACTAGACACTTAGTGAAACCCACTAGCGTATTTGGATTAGAAATACTATCTCAAAAGGTTGACCAGATATTTTGAAATGGGTTACAAACATCTCTGCTTCTAAGCCAGAGGACACAGGACAGAAACCAAGGACTTGAGGCCAAATTTTTGTATGGAACATGACCCAGCTATGCAGCGGGGTCTGAGGGGGTGTGTGGGCTAACAAAATCCTCCAGAATGGTATGCTGTCTCGTTCTTGGGATTGTGCTTTATAGAGTCAGTCTGACAGGCAATGAGATGGAATTGATGGAATTGATGTTTGCTTCCCGTGTCAAAAACTCTTGTTTTTCCCTTCCTCTAATAAATGTGATTATCCAGCTCTTGGGTGAGGGTGGAGGGTGGGAGGTTGGAAGGAGAGTCTCAAAAAACAACCAGCTAAAAACCAACCAACCAAACAACTGGTAACTGACCAATGAACAACCAACCGACTAACCCAAATGGCAGAATAAAGGCCCCCTGGGGATGTCCGTGTCCTAATTCTTGGAACCTATGAATGTGTTACCTTCCAAGGCAAAGGGGACTTAAGGTAATTAATTGGTTGGCCTTAAAAATAGGATTATTGTCCTGGATTATCCAGGTGGGCCCAATGTAGTGGGAGAGGGAGGCGGAAGAGGAGGTCAGAGAGATGAGATGTGAGACAGACTCAACTTTCCATTGCTGGCTTTGCAGACGGAGGAAGCAGCCAGAAGCCGAGGAATGTGAGCAGCCTCTAGAAGCTGGAAAAGGCAAGGAAACGGAGCTGCCCCTGGAGCCTCCAGAGAGGAACACCACCCTGACAATACCCTGATCTTGGCCCGGTGAGACCCATGTCAGACATCTGAGCTCCAGCGTTGTAAGATAATGAATTTGTATGGTTGAAGCCACTAAATTTGTGGCAATGTGTTAGAGCAGCAATGGAAAACGAACACACTAACCATGCAGACTCTCTCTCTGTTCCACACGGCCAAGCCCAGTGTTGCAGCATGTGTGGCCCTCAGCCTGTTGCTCTAGCCTTAGTTCACGAGGTCCCCTGTCCTGTGCTCCAGCCAGTCAGGGAAGCTTACTGCTCTTGAACCATCCCTGCCTTTCACCTCTACCAACGTGCGAGCTTCCTCCTGGAAGGGTCATTTTGTCTTACATTTGCACAGAGCTTTCAGCCTTACAAAGCACCTTGCATGACAGTTCCATGTCTGCAAAAGTTACCCTCTCACTAGATATAAAGCCTCTTTGAGGGCAGGGTTCCGGACTTAAGTATTTATCTTGGCAACCCTCATAGGGAGAAGCTTAGCTGTGGTAAAAGCGGGCACAGGAGTGAAAACAAGAGGGTCAGAAGGAGGTCACAACGCGTTGCCAAGGGCACTGGCTCCACTCCTGGCTTAGCCACAGGCCCCAGACTCAGACTCCCTGATGTCAGGGCCATGCTTTTGCCCTTTTAAATGGAGTAGGGTGTTCGGTAAAGAGTTGTTAGAAACACTTCTCTCAGTACCCTCCCCTGGTTTCTTTCAGGTCCTACCATGAACTCTGCCAGATGTCTTCACTGGAAGGACCTCCAGTTGAAGGAGCCCTTGGAGAGAGTCTTTATTATGGGCCCTCCCCTAATGTTGGGCTCCCCTGTAGGTCCTGCCCTGGGCTCTGCTCCAGGCAGGACAGCTCCTTGGCTACTCTCTCTTCCCACAGGTGGGTGCAGGACAAGGTACTGCAGGGCAGAGGGACCTGGGTACGGGGAGCCCGGGGCCACCAGGGCAGGCTTGCTCTTCCCTCTTGTGGGCTCCGCCAGGCCTGTTACTCTGGGTCACTCTAGGTAAACAGGGGAAAGAAAACAATGTCTGTCAGCTACAAAACAAACCCATCAGGAAAGGAATGTTATTGCCAGTGTTGGCAAACAAAGAAGGTGAAAACCTGTCTTTAACACCAGGCCCCAGGTATGCCCCCTAGGCCCCGTGGCCCTTCTGTGAGCAGAGGCCTGGTGGCCCTTTAAAGAGAGCCCCCTTCTACTTGCCTCTCTTCGCTCTTCCAGTGTTACTTGGCCTACTCCCTCAGCTCCTGGGTGACAGACCTGTGACTGCACAGCCAGCGGGGGGCAGAGGCTGCTGGGATCCAAGCTGCTGTTTAGCTGGGCTCCGTGGCAAACCCGGGAGCCCGTGGCAGTGCGGGCTGCTGGCTGGGCCCTTTCAGCAGCGGCGTTCTCATCTCCAAGGAGGCAGCCACGTCAATACAGGACTTCAGCACCTTGCCCTCTGGGCGGGCAGAGGTGTCCCCTAGCAACTGGGGCTGTGATCTGCATATGACAGCACGTTGCATCTATTCAGGACTTTCTTCCCCCTGCTTTCTTTGAAACGAGCTTGCCCTATATCCAAATTCCCTGTGAGTCCCATACAATGAAAACAGCAGTTGACAGGTTCCCTGGAACTCGTGAAATCTGAGGGCATCCAAGGGGAGAAAGAGAGCGCTCATTACTGAAACACAAAACGAGCCCCTTTCAAGGCGAGGCTAGTTGGCCCTTCAGTTTGCTGCCGCTGACCCCGCTGCCCTTCTGAGCACAATAAACAGAGCGGGGAGAGGGAGAGCGAGGTCTTTACTCCTTAAGTTCCCAATTGATCACCCTCCTAACCCCTCTGGGGCCTTCTTCGTCCAAACAATTCGGGTGACAGAGGTCAGGCCTCCAGCCATTCCTCCCGGGAGATCTTAGCTCTCCCTGTGGGGACTTTCCCAGGTGAAACAAAGACAAGCCCTAGAAGCCTCGAACAGACTCCTGTTGATGACGAAACAGCGGAAACAGAGAAAGGGGAAATGAGAGGTGCCCATAATCACAACACTGGGCCTCAGTCCTTTCATCCAGCCAGGCGCCAACACCCTTTTCACACTCTGGGACTGGGCCGTGCGCTGTGGAAGCCCAGTCATGTCCCAGCTCCACATGGCAGCCAGTGACTGACCTCCTAGCACAGGGCTGGGGACAGGAAGCCACGTAAGGGGCAGAAACTGCTCTGTTTGCCCACATGGGTGTTTACCAGACATTTAATATCCCCCAAAAATCAGAGGCTGAGAAAGAGGAGGAAGAGAAAGAAGAAACTCATGAAGAGGCCAAAACAGTGCAAGCTTTCAAAGAAAGCCTGTAGGGAACTGCAGCCCATTGCCGAGGCTATCCAGCGAGGGCTCTAGAAGACCCAACTCCACTGCTTGGATGGTACATGCTATTTGGCACAAAGCAACACGGGACAGTGGAAATGAAAAAAATACACTGGGGCTCTGGGGCTTATCCCACCCCGTCCTCAGAAGAGCAAGAGACGGCTAAGCAGGATAGGGCTCTATTCTTCATTTCTGATTCCAGAAGCAGTTACTGAGTCAGTACACTGTCCCCTTGTGCCAATGACCTGGTATAAGTTTACTTGGGGAGCACAGGCAATCATTTAAGCATTGTGCTTCCGATTTTGTCATTGGGAAATAAACTGTACCACTTGCAAGTCTCTAAATATGCCATCTGTTTTCATTTTTCTATCTTCCTGTTGGAGGGCCCTCCACCCACTCACCTACCTGACAAATTCCTGCTGGTTCTTCAAGCTGCATATCTAGTGCTATACTCTTTATACACAGTCCTATCTTAGCACTATTCACATTGTATTATGGTGATCTGTTTACTTGCTTTTCTGTCACAAGACTATAATTCCTCTGAGGGTAGGATCACCCTCCATCAATCATTATTGTTGGTGGTTAGCTATTTAATAGTTACCTGATGAATTGGATCATGACTAGGATAATTGTTTCTTTTTCAGGTCCTAGATTGGGTTTTATTCAATCACTAAGGACTTGTGAACAGGGCTATGGCACTACATAACTCTAGGGACCTCGTTCACATGGAATGTAATGTGAATGGGGCCCCCAGAGCTATACAATATGGTGGCCCTGCTTATGGAACTCCTACCATAGGCCAGGCACAATGGGAGAATCCAAGTATTAGGAGCTTACAGTCTAGTTAGAGAGACAGAGCTAACATGGAAGGATGCAATAAGGGCATAGTCAAGGGTGGCCCTACCTGCGGGTGTGGCGGGAGTCCTGGGAAAGGAGAGATCTGTGTGGACTACAGCCATGGGGAAGGGCTTTGTGAAGAAGGTAGAACTTGCATTATTCATGATGAAGAAAACAGGATTATAAGAAGAAGGTATGCAAAGCACAGAGGATTTTTAGGGCAGCGAAACTCTTCTGTATGAAACTATAATGGTTATAGTTAAACTATGTATAACTATATACATATCATTATACATTTGTCAAAACCCATAAAATGTTACAACATGAAGAGTGAACCCTAATGTAAACCATGGACTTCGGGTGATAATGATGTGTCAATGTAGGTTCATCGATTATACCAAATGCACCCACTCTGGTGGGGGATGCCGATAGTGGAGGAGACTGTGCATGTATGGGGACAGGGGTAAATAGGAAATCTCTGTACTTTCTGCTCAATTTTGCTGTGAATTAAAACTGTCATTAAAAAACAATGTCCATTTAATTAAAAAAATTTTTTAAAAAGGTATGAGCCCATTTTCAAGCCTATTGAAAAAAGAGCCAGCAAAACACATGAGGAAGACAACAAACAACACGGCCTGACCATAGATGGTGGAAGGGAGAGCCCATTAGAGAGCAATGAGAACTTAGGTGGGGTAGACTAGGTGGGTAGACAGATGATGAAGAATCTTGAAAGCCAAGCAGAGAAGTTGGGACTTGATCTTGGAGAACGCAAGAGGGCCTTATAGGTTTTAGAGCTGAGAAGTGATGTAATGAAAATTATAGCTGTAGAAGCAGAGTTTGATGAGTATTAAGAGAGACTAGAACATTCTCCCAGTCATCAAGTTAGCAGGAGTTTCTCCTAGCTCAGTAGTTGTATGCTGTGATCTCATGACTATCTGTGAGCAGAGCTATGGAAGATTGGGCGGTTGATCTGAAGGCAGTGGGGCAGATCCTACAGTGCTCCTTGAGGAGGAATTTTCTAGAAATTGATCAAGATCACATTATGAGTGAAGTGTCTCACATAACATGTGAGGCAGGGGGTGCTCAAGCTTGAAGGGCTGGCCTGGCTGCGCCGCTTTCTTGCTGTTTGAAATATGGCCTTGACATTGCTTTCCTAATGTCTAAAAAGGATGATAAATAAGACAGTTCTGTGAACAATGGGCCAAATTCACCTTCTTGTTTATTCTCTGGATTCTTAGTACAGAGTTTGAGAGATGAAGATGTGGTTTTTCTTTACAAGTTGCACCTTGGGAACCAGTCAGTCATTCAACAAATAGACTCTGAGGACAAAGCAGCAGAGAAAACAGACAACCTTCCTGCCCTCCCAGAGCTAACATTCTAGGAAGAAGCTATGTAAGGTTAGCTTCTCATCAGCTGTAGAGAGGGGTGGGCAGGAGAAGCCAGGAGAGACGGGTGACAAAAACCAGGGAAATGTGAGGGGTTGGCACCATGAGAAGGGAGCAAGCTTACCTTGTTCTGGAAAAGTAGTCCTCACGTTTTCCACCCCAACATGCCCAAGGGATGCAAACAGATACACCTGCCTCAGCAAGAGTGGTACCAGAAAAGGAGAGGTGAAACACCCCTGGAGAGAAGAGGTCCAGATACTCTCCCAGCTCCATCAGGATAACGGGATGGAGTGATACACACATGGGAGCAGTTGCTTCCTCTGAGCATTCTCCGAAAATAGCATCTTTTCAGCAAGATCTTAAAAAATAATATTGACACGAAGATGATAAGCCCATCATGAAAATGCATTAGGGGGAAAGCAAGAGTCAGTCTGCCTAATATGTAATCAAAATATTAATGATCAGGCCTGAGATGTAGAGAGAAGCAGGGGTGGAGGGGTTGCGGGTCAGTCTTCTTTGTGTACCTGCTCTGCCTGGGATGGAGACCTGGCTATACTGCCACGCAGCTCTCAAGAATTATTATAAAACTGGGTCAATGGATCCAAGTCACAGAGTGGCAGATTCCACCCCACTATGAGAAAAAACTTCCCGAGGATAAAAACTTTCAAACAGTGGCTCAGACGTCAAAGTAGTGTACATCCCATCCTGGGATAATTCAAACCCCAGGATGGTCATCTGTTAGAACAGGCATGTTGGACACCGTGGCCAATCAGAGCCCTCCCACACTCACAATCTCAGATTCTGGTAAAGGAAAGCAGAGATCCGCAAGGTAGGAGGAGGGGTCTGGGAATCAGCCTCACTAGAACCCAGAGAAAAACCTTCAGCAACAATCGTAGGAGCCCCAAGGCTGCTTCTTAAAACTGAATGTTGACGGAGTTCATTTCCGGCCAGCTCTTCACCCCCAGGGGCTCAGCAGTCATTCCTACTGCTGGGAGGCATTTTAAAGATGCCCCGAATGGAGAAGTGAGAAAGTCATGGGAGCAACTTGCCCCGGATTAGAACACAGTGAGGTGTGCTCTCGAGGGGCCGCGTAGAAACTCAGAACAGAAGGGCCTGGCGCTGGCTTAGAGGCAGATCCCCGTGGCCCCTGGGCCCTCCTTGGCCTCCTCGGATGATTGAACAAATGGCTCTAAATCACCTAGTGCTGGAGGAAGCCTGGTCCTCACGGGAGGGCCTGAGACTGGCCCCTGATAAGGCAGCTCGTCCTGTCTGGTTCCCCGTCCACACCCTCGCAGCTGGGCCTGCGGTGGACGCGGCCGAGTTCAAAGGCACTGCTTCCCTTGGAGGCACATCAAGGACTCAGATGAGAAAAGGATCCTCTGACCTTCTCATAGTGAGGGATGGGACCACTTTTGTGTTTTGTGTGTGTGCGTGTGTGTGTGCTGGATTTTTCCTGTCACTATTGTGTTTTCACGCACTGGATGTAGAGTATCTGAAAACAATCGTCGGAAACAGTCTTTCACCTAAGGCTAGAGCCTGGAGCCTGGCCCAGTGTGGGGAGAGGCTATGTTGCCCCAGTGGGAACCTGGCGACCCATGCTAAGGAGGCTCACTAGAGGGCACGGCTGGCCTTTCCCAGCCTCGGCCCCAAATACTGGTGCTCTGAGACTCCCTCCACCAACTAGGTCATGGGCTCTGATGGGAAGTACCTTCTACCCACCAGCATTCTCAATGGGAGAGGTTCACCTGAAGGCCAAACCTTATCCCCAGACCCACAATCCACCTCCATCTCAAGGTTTACCACTTCAGCTTGAACGCAACCTGAGAAGCAAGGCCATTCCAGGCCTGAAGTCTAGCCCTCTCCTGGGCTCTTGGGAAGGTGCCTTGTGGTCACAGCAAGCCATGTGGGGAGACAGTAGGATGTCCACCCGCCTTGAGGTTAAGGCTGCTGGGTTCTGGTGGTGGGAAGTGGACGAACTCGATGGCCGTAAGTAAGAGGTGAGGATGCTCCTTCAACCCCAGCTCAACCTCAGGCCTGCACCAGCCTCCTCTCTGGGAAAGGGCAACAGGTCATACTCTCTCACATAGGCCTGCCCCATGCTGGGACAGAACGTCCAGCTCCAGAGGCCTCCCGTTAACAGAAAGTGTCACAGTAATGCTAACAGGGGCCGCCCAGGCCTCTGCGGTGTGACCTCTCCTGAAAGGAGCCAGGCTAAGCCGTGGGCCAACACCCACAGGCCGAAAAGGAGACTGGGAACATTGAGGGGGGAAAAAATGAGAAGCATGAAGATTTGTACTGAGGGATACTGGCCGGGTGAGCCTGTCTGCAGACTGTCTCAGCCATTCTCTGTCGGCCCTGAGGTTTGAAGGATCCAGAGAGGAAAAATCAGGCTCCATACTGATGATGGCCCCAAAAGGCGCCCTCCTTTCTGCCCCAAACACCAGGCAGAGCAAATGCTATTAATAACCCTGGCCACTCCCTGGTCCACTCAGGGTGTGCAGGGCTGGAGCTCGCTCCTTGGACACAGCCAGCTGTTCCGAACAGGTTTGGGAAAGTGATCTTTGGCACAGAATGAAAAGGGTGTGTATGTGTGTGTGTGTGTTGAGGGGGGGGGGCACCCAAGAGTCCTCTATCAGGGCCAATATTATTTTTAATCGCCGAGAATCAGCCTGTGGCCGCTCTTCAAGGCTGCAGAGCGCAGGCTTGCCAGGGGTCGGAAACAAGCTACAGAGGAGGTAAGAAAGCCGGTCCCAAGGACCGTTCATTACCGAGCTGTCCTGTCTTATGGAAAATCAGGTGACGCCTCAGAGTTTATACAATTCTCTCCCCGCCACCTCTCCCTCTTTCATTCCCCCCTAGAAAGGGAGCAGTGAATTTGAGCAATCTGGGAATTTTGGTTTCTGCCCTGCCCCTGAAGCATGACCGATGGCCCATTTTTCAAGCCAAATCTCACCCCTTGCAGGCAGCTGTCAGGAAACCACAGAAGGTGCCTGAAGGAGCACAAGAAATGGCTGGTTCTAATCTGGGGGAAAAAAATGAATTAACAAGGCAGCTACTTATGGAAGAATGTTTTCTTTTCTTCAGCCTCAGCCTGCATATTTTCACAACATGTGTACTCTGTTACCTTGTCACTTCCCTGTTTTCTTTGGGTAAATAACTGGGCTCTGGTCTTAGGGGGAAAAAAGAAAGAAAGAAAAAAAGCCGGGTCGGGAGGTTCTCCGGAAAGGCGCGCCTGGCTGAGCTGGAGGGGAGAACGAGCGTGCTCTGGGGATCACACGGGCGCGACGCAGACCCAGCCCAGCCCGTCCTGGATGGGACTTTTCACTGAACTCTGCAAGTCACAGTGTGGAAGTCAGGGAAGGGAGGGAAGCCTGCTCCCTCAGCCATGGGGCTGGCAGGCCCCGAGGCTGGGGGAAAGAAAGAACTTTTCTCCTTCGCCAAGTCAAATGGGAAGCCCTCTCTGAGCTCAACACAGTCAACCAAGCACACTCTGGCCTTTCTCCCAGCCTCACCTTCCCACCAACCAGGGAGCCACCGGGGTGAGGGGGGTCGGCCCACGGGGCCTGGCTGTGAACCCTGCAGGACCCAGGGCCTTGCACAGAGCACAGAGGAGGGTCTTCCCCGGCAGCGACACACAGCTGGTGTCTGGATGTGGTGGCAACGGTCTCCATCTTGAAAATGCTCAGAGGATTTTGAGTCTCTCTAGCAGACATGTTGCTTTGTCCTTTTTCACTTTTCTGGCCCAGGGACACTCACCTTGGGATATCTGTGCCACATGCCAGATGAGCACAAAACAGCATTGCTGTGCCAGGCAGGATACCTTTTAGACATGCGCTACCGATGAGGGTACAGGGCGGGGGGATGGCTGGTTTGTATTTACTTGGTTATCCTGACAAATTGAGATTTATTTATAAAGCTATAGCAACTCTTAGATGCTCACAGCTGATCGTTAGGATAAAGAGCCAGTACTGATAGCGCTCCCAATACTGCAAAAGGAGTTAGTTTACCATGCGGTGCAACACGTGTGCAGGGGGAAACTGAGGCACAGCGTCCTCTGAGGCTGAGACCAGCACCGGAATTAGGCACAGAGGGATTAACTGGGTGCCGTCTGGGCCTCCGTGTTTGCGCATTTCCTTTCTGCATCTGCTCGGGAGCCTTTGATTCTACCCTTGAACCCTGTCTCGCCTTGTAGATCACACAGCCTTCGTCAGGCAGAGGTTGGGAATTCAAACCCGGAGTTTTCAGCTGCAAAGTTCTGGCCCCCAGCTGTTGAGTGCTTCCTTCAGTATCACTGGGAGGGCGCACGTGTCCCGCGAGGTGGGGTCACTTGGAGAGGAAGGGGGGATGCCTTAGTAAGCGTTGCTTGTTCCAAACTGGCGCTTGCAGGGCGTCAAGGGCTTTCAGAGGGAGAGAAAGGGAAAACCGAAGTCTTTCTGGGAACAGGGGCACAAAGACATTCGTGGGCTATCCAAATCATTCATGTGGTCTTATCCTGCAAAAGGCAGCTTCGGAGATGTGCTGTGAGGCAGGGGTGCAGCTGTAAGAACAAAGGCCATAGTCCGTGTTCATGGAGCCCTCGCTGCTCTCAGCACTGCTCAGTACGTTGTACATATTATCTCTCTCTTTTTTTTTGCGGTACGTGGGCCTCTCACTGTTGTGGCCTCTCCCGTTGTGGAGCACAGGCTCCGGACACGCAGGCTCAGCGGCCATGGCTCACAGGCCCAGCCGCTCCGTGGCATGTGGGATCCTCCCAGATCGGGGCACGAACCCGTGTCCCCTGCATGGGCAGGTGGACTCTCAACCACTGCGCCACCAGGGAAGCCCCATATTATCTCATTTAATCCTCTCAATAACCCTCGGAAGTGAGTACTATTGTCCTCCTTTTCCAGAAGAGGAAACCAAGGCACAGAGACAGTACGTAGCCTACTCAAGTTCATCCAGTGAGTAGAAAAGTGACAGTCACCCAGACAGGGTGAGTCCAAAGCCAGAGTTTCTATTCTCCATGCTGGGCTGACTCTGGGGTGAAGCTGCAGGAGCTCCCTTCTCACAATGTGGCACTTAGGAGCAGTTCCTTCATCTGGCGTGATGGCCTGTCCCACACCGGCACCCGCGCTGGCAGCAGAAATGCAAGGTCTCGCGAGTCACTGTCCCCGTAGTGTTTCCACGCAGGGCCCTGCTGTGCTGGTCCCTGAGCAGTCACGCTTGGAGCTACCCTCCCTCCACGCAGCTCCCCAGGCCCCAGCCCATGCCCACCTGGTTTATATTTGTGCCTGAGTGTGTGCCCCCACACTTCTCTCTTCCACCTTGTCACCTCCTCTAAGTGCCCTGGGCGGTGCGTGGCACAGTAGAGGTCCCAAGTCAGCCAGCCTGACCAAGGGTTAAGCCGCATTTCTCCAAGGGTGGCCCTTGGACAACCGGCACCCGAATCCACTAGGGTGTCTGAAGAATGCAGAGTCTCAGGCTCTGCCAGAAACCCCAGTAAGAGTCTCAGCAGTGGGGCTGGAAATCTGCATTTTTAACAAGCTCCCCAAGGGATTCTGATGCTCCCTAAAGTTTGAGGCCCACAATTTAGGCTTTTTATGAATTAGTATATGTTGAACACCAGCCAGACGTGAACCCAGGCAGTGTCACGCTGAGCTCTGCCTCTTGTCCTTCAGAAGCTGTGGAGCAGGCACCGTGCAAAGAGCTCGAGTTGGTCTGGGTGGAGGCAGGGGTGTTCTTGAATGGGGAGGATAGGGTGAGAGGTAGTGAGGGGCAGCAGAGGAAGGTGTAGGAGGCAACATGGTAGCTCTGCCCGTCCAGCTGAAAGTCCTGGAGCGGCGAACACCCTGGCAAAAAATCCCCCAGCAAAGGTTCCAAGCAGAATGGCTCCAGAGCCCCATTTTAAAAGGCCTTCCTGAATCTGGCCATTCCCCTGCTGGATGAGCCCCGCAAGCAGGATGCAGGGCAAATCAAGCCCTAGGGCTTTCAGAAGGGAAGTCAGGCAGCCTGTGAAGTAGAGAGAACGGGGTGGAGAGCAGGTAGGCCAACCGGGGGCAGAGGAGAGGGTGTGAGGGTGAGAGCCCTCCAGGGCTGCTGAAGGTCACTTTCAAAGGCTTAGGAGAGAGGCAGTCCCTGAGAGACCCTGAGTCCCAAACTTATTAATGAAAGATAATCCAGGGAAGGCCACTGTGAACAGAAAATGAGATTAAGCTTTTGGTCAGTCAGTTTGGAGTTTGAGAAAATGAAAAAAAAAAAATCCTTTATAAAATTGGAAAAGGTTTACCTCCACTCACCCACAACTCCAAAACAACTGAACACAAAGTACTTTAAACCTGGCATGTGGCTGGACCTCTATGAAAATAATTTCTCAGCTCATCTGAAGGGAAAATAGTGCCATTTTGGTGACCACCTATACTATCTGGGCATGCCCAGTAGAAGAAACTCAAGCGAAAATTTGACCGTCAGCTGGAAAAGTGGGACAAGGAGGAGATAGAGAAGGAGGTGACATGAATATGGGAAGCCTTTGGGTGCGTGGAGGCCGACTTCTGCTTCTGGAACTGTTTGTGCCTCTGTGGACTTGGATGAGCCACTTCACATCTCTGGGTCTGGGGAGCACGCAGATGAGGAGGGGAGAACGCAGCACGGCCAGCGGAGTGGCTGCCTTGTAGCACTGGGGCCACCCGGGCAGACAGGCGGCACTGCTGTCCACCCTGCGTGCTTGAGTCCTCTTCACAGTCCAGCCTGGGCAAGCACAGACCTTTCCCACCATTTCTTCAGTGGGCAAACCACAGGGCACGGAGTAAGCGCAGCTCTGCGGTCTTCTTCTTTAGGTTAAGAAAGTTAGGGCGTGAGTCAGAACTGCTCCTGGGATTTGTATTTATATAGTGTCATATATTTATTTCTTTACATTGTGTCATACAGCACATATACAAATCACGAATACCTGGCATTTGTATTTATATAATGTCTTACATAGAGTGTCATATATATTTATATGGTGTCATATATATGACAGTGTAAATACAAGTCAAGGGTGTTCATATACATATTACAAATACCTACTACATTATAGGTATATATAGGTAAATACCTATATATATGGGTATTTGTACGTGTATATATATATATATATATATATATACACACACACACATATGTATAGGTATTTGTGTGTGTATATAAAACACTATATATAAAGATGAATCACATATACAGACAGACAGACACACACACACACACACACACACACACAGTCACTGTTTAAGCTACCTAAGGCTTCCCAATGAAACCACAGACAAAAAACATTTGACTCTTATTGAGGGTTGACTTGTGTCCCCCAGAAGATATACTGAAGTCTTACTTAACCTGTGAACATGACTTTATTTGTAAATAGGAACTTTGCAGTTGTAACTAAGATGTAAATTAAGATGAGCTCATACCAGAGTAGGGTGGACCCTTATTCCAACATGACTGGTGTCCTTATAAGGAGAGTAGAGACACAGAGACAGACATACACAGGAAGAAGACACAGACACACAGGGAAGATGGCCACATGGAGATGGAGACAGACACTGCAGTGATGGAACTACAAGGATTGCCAGCAACCACCGGAAACTAGGAAGCAGCAGGGAAGGATCCTTCCCGAGAGCCTTCAGGGGAGCATGGCCTTGCAGGCCCCTTAATTTCAGACTTCTGGCCTCCAGAACTGTGAGAGAATACATTTCTGTTGTTTTAAGCCACCCAGTTAAGTACCAGTGTGTGGGACTTTGCTAGGGCCAACCTAGGAAACTAACAGGACTCCTGCTGCAGAGTGGAAGGGAAGCAAAGCCTCTGTGGTCATCAGGCTTTTACACCTGCTGAGCCCCGCCATTCTTGGCCCCTTCCTCTGGCGCTCTCTCTCTCAGGGGAAGGGGTAGGGTGGAGGTACTTAACTGTTTCCAACTGAAACCAACATCTGACAGGTTATGAAGGCCTCACGCCCCCAACTCCTCTGTGGTGATGGCTGATACCTAAGGGCACCTGGTCACCACCCTAAGCCCAAGCTTTGGTCACCTGGAAGTGGGGAGATGAGAGAGGACGACACTTCACAGCCTTTCTCTCCCTGTCCCACACCCTCCCGGCACCAGGACAGCTTTTTTGAGAGCTTTGAGCTCTCAAAGGGTGGTAGAAATTTATGTGTCTCTAGATCAGAGTTCGGGCTATTAGAGAGTTTTCTCTTTTCACTTTAATGGTACACAGGAATTCTCCCCAACCCCTTCAAAACAGGCACACATCTTTTTAGAATTTGCACCTTTTTTTTTTCAGACTGGTTTCCTATGGTGAAGGAAAGGCTAGGAAATGCCCAGTAAATCATCTGTCTGTCCTCACCCAATTGAGAGGCAGGAAATGCCGCGAACAGTCCCCTTACCTTTTCCACTTTGCATATAACAAGAGCTATGAGGACCCTTTGAAGGGCAGCGCCTCTGACAGCAATATGAATTCTTCAAGGCAACTGGGCTGTTTCTAGGGACGAGACCCAAAGGCAGCAGGCATATTTGGGATGCTGACTGCCTCCGCCTTCAGCCCCTTCCGTGGTCAGCCTCTCCCTGGGCTGGCCTTGGGAAGTGGATTCAATCAACAACGATCTAAGGGGTTCCGGGTCCATGGCATGGTAGTAAGTCTGTGCAGGACACAAGGAATTTTAATCCTTAGTCCTTGTCTTTAAGGAGTTTACAATCTAGACGGCGTGACAGCTCAGTCATGAACTTCAAGATAACGACCCCATACAAGGGGGTTTATGGAAACGTCCAAGGAGAGGTTGGGTGTGTGTGTGGAGGAACAGAAGATGCTTGCCGGTGGCCAGCAAAGGCTTCTTGGAAGAGCTGAAGAAGGCTCTGGCGGAGGCATGAAGACTAGGTAGGGTCTGGGAACATGGGAAGAAGGAGAAGAAGATGCCGGAGCTCCTGAGGACAGCCTGGAACGGGGGGTGAGGGAGGCAGGGAGGCACGTGGCTCCTCAGGGGACGGTGAGAAGGCCGGGGTGCATGGAGAACACCAGGCAGGGACAGGAAACAGGGCTGGAGAGGTGGGCAGAAGCTTTCTGGCAGGGGTTGGGAGTGGGGGGGGGTGCCTTGAGAGCCCAGCTGAGGATGGTGGGCTGTGGAGGGGGACAGACTGAAACTGGGCCCGAAACCTGCGCACACGGGCTGTCCCTCCCGAGAAGGTTGTCTCCCCTCGGACTCGAATTCAGAGAAAGGCCTGTCAGGCCTGATGTGGACTCCACGGCAGGCTTCCCGGTGGCCATGCGGGGGATTCTGACGTGCACTTCAGAGCAAACCTTCCCTCAAGCCTCCTGGGGCGTTTTCTCCTCCAGTTTCCCACGCTAGAATCAGCCCTGACGGCTCACTGTCCCACTTGCTCTTTCTGGCCACCTCCCCCCTCAGACGCCGCGCCCACCCCCTGGGCGTCCCCCTCACCCGGCCCCCGCCATTCGGGGCAGGTGGGCCTCCCCTTCGGGAATTAGAGGCATCTTCTTCGGCTGGGCCTGCTTTTCTCCCCGCGACCAGTTCTCCGGCTCTCCTGGGGCCACCGCCTTCCATCTGGCCCTGACTTTCAGGAACAGCGCGGGAGGGAACAGGCTGCTCTGCTGGTGAGGACAGGAGCGGGGCTGGGAGGCCACTGGCTCCCGGTGCGGCCTGAGGAAGGCCCTGGGAGGGAGAAGACCTCAAACGGAGGATAGGAAAGTCAGGCCCAAGGGTGGGTCTTTCCCGTTTGAGGTCTGTCCCCGGTACCTGAGCGGGAGCCACGAGCCTTTGTCTGCACCCTTCAGCACCACTTCTCCAGGCCCTGGAAGGCTCCGGACACATGTGGACGTTTGGTACTTACGTACTGAATGAATGAAGTCGGGGTGAAGGGGTGAGTGGGTAAATGAGTAACTCAGCAGAGCCCCCGTGGAAGAGAAGGGACCCTCTGCAACCCCACGGCAGGTGATGGGGTTCTGGACAATCTACCCCCAAATATGGCAACTTAGCATATGAAATATTTTAAGCTGAAAGAGTCTGAGAAAACAGTGGAAGCAGGAGGGTCAGTCTGACAGTTCCCCTGACCCTTCTCCCCTGAAACAGCCCATAAAACCCTCACGTGAGTGGTGCCCTCCCATACCCAGAGGTACATCTTGTCTCCGAAGACAAAGGAACACCGAGAAGGATCCTAACAGGCCTTGCTGAGTTTCCCCAGTTCGCTCCTCTGACCTCGTGTTCCTTAAGCTATCATATTCCTCCACGACTGCCGACTCCTCATCAGACACAGCATAAAAATATCAAATCTGTTTCCTTGGGTCTTCCTTCCCTTATGAAGGCCCTCGTGTCACACAAAACTGACATTAAATAAGTGTGTATGCTTCTCTCCTGCTAATCTGCCTTTGGCAGTTTAATTTTCAAACCCAGCCAGGGATCCTGAGAGGGTCCAGGAAAACGTTTGCCTCCCTTACACAGGTCGATGAGCAGACGTCCCAGGAATTCCAGCATGCAGAGGAGAGGGGACCTCACTCCATCTGGGTCCCCTATGCCTGTCTCCCGTTTCCCCCACACTGAAAACGTCCTCTGTGACCACACTTCTCAGCCACCATTAGATGGACCAGGAGATGCTGACTGGTTTAGGGTACGACTCATCCACTTCTCTTGAGGGCCACTGTGGGTTGTTTCCCCCAGCAATGTCTGCTGCGTGGATTGGATGTCAAGGCTTCCCTTCCAGAAATATTTTAATTTTAAGAGATGACTGTGCTGAGCACATAGCATTTAACAGAGGAGAAGGGAAGGAGAGAAAGGGACCTAACACATACGGATTCCCTCTTATGAGCTCGACACCATGCTAGTGCTCTTAAGAAGTCTTTATTTATTCTAATACCTTTACTGCTACTCATTCAACCGTTCCTTTTTGAGCACCTACTATGTTCCAGGCATGGTCTAGACTTGGGGAAACATCAGGGAGAAAAACAGACAAAAATCCTGTCCTCATCACATTTACATTCTAGTAGAGAAAACAAACAATAAACAAGAAGATGAGTAGCATGTATAAGATACTAGAAGGTGATCAATGCTATGGAGAAAAATAAAGCTGGGGAGGAGACAGGAAGTACCAGCGCTGGGAGCTGGTGGTGGGAGAGGCACAATTAAAACAAGTTGGTCAGGGAAGGCACCACTGAGGTGATATCTAAGCAAGACTTGAAGCGGCCAGGGAGTGAGCCCCGGCAACACCTGGGGGAGAAGAGTACAGGTGTAGGATCTACCTGCAGAGGAGAAGGTGTGATCCTGTGGCAGGAACATGCCTGGTCTGTTCAAGGCACAGGGAGGAGGCCAGTTTGGCAGGGAGAATACTAAGTCCACTCTCTAAACATGGAGACAACTAGCTTTTCCTGGTAGCTCACCTGGTTAACTCATCTTGCTAAGGAGGTCAAAGTCATAGGCTTAGGATACATTTGTTTTCCAGCAAAAGTCGTCTCGCAAGGGCAGAAGAATGGATGATTTATCACCACTCTGTCCCTCATGCTGGTCTCGAGCCCAACTCCACTGCTGCCACCTGTCTGTTTACACAAATCACACTCTCTGAGCCTTCTGTAAAATGGGCGTATACTTAATAACGTTCACCCCAAGAGACTGTGCTACTATAGTGTATAAAGCACTTTGTAAACTGAGGTGTTCTGTAGAAATTCTTCACTGTTGTTATTATTATACCATAAAGCAACTCAGGGGCTCTGTTCAGCTCACATTGGGTCTGTAAAGCCATTTTAACAGGCAAATATAATTTCTTAGTTCTGTTTGCTAAGTTGTAAAGCCTATTTTTACTTATTATTGGGGTGGGAAGAGACTTCATGAGGCTCTCTGGCTGATCTGTCAGTCCATTTCCCAGACCTGAGATAATCCTACAATCCCCACCCTTACCCACACCCCACCTTAGCTTCTGTCTCCCAGCCTCACTGGAGTTGCGTGTCTGTGCCAATGGCCTGTATTACTCAATCCCATGGTGTGACCTCAACTGGGCTCTCAGTGCTGCCGAACAGTATTCATCCTTTGGTTAAAAGCCCTTGTTTGCTTCCTGCAGTGACAGCTCCAAACCCAAGTCCCCAACCCCACATCTACTCCCCTCGTTGCCGGCAGATGGCCTGGCTTTGGCCACGCTAGGAGGTGCAAGTTCAACAATGTGGGCTTCTCCCTGCCTGAACATTCCTTTCCACCCCTCAGTCTACTCTTTACCCTTCTTTTCTAGATCCAGGGCCAACACCATCTCCCAGTGGAGGGGATAATGTCTTTCTGTGCTGGTGAGCACATCACACTTTCTATAAAAGCAATCAGAGTGAACCAAAAGAATTTATGAATGAGGAAGTTGATTGTTGTGTTGCTTTTAACAGCAAAAACTGGGAAGCAGCTCTCTGTCCAGCAATAGGAAATTGTTTAAACTGATTACGGGTACAGCCATGAGATGGCAAGAAAAACTTTATAAGCAGTAAGAGCCCAATTTTTCAAAGAGCTAAAAAAAAATTTTTTTTTTTTTTTTTAGTAACAACAGACACAAATATGTGCATTGGAGAAAAAAAGACTGGAAGGAAATACACAAAAATAGAAACTGATTATCTCCAGGTGATGAGATTATGAGTGATTTTTTTGCTTTTAGTACTTTATTCTGAAATTTCTACTGTAAGCAACAGTATTTTTATAATTAGAACAAAAGGCAAAAATATTATTAACAATGTTTCTCTGAAGAAAAACTGCCTGTGATTCAGTTCTGCTTCTTGCCCTTTAAATGCAGCCTTTCCTGGGTGGTGTCTGGTTGACAGCTGCACAGTAACTCTTGTTACATGTAAGGACTAGAAGCAAAGAAAACCATAACCAATTAACATTACAGTGGGAACCGAGGCGTGCAGAATGGAAAGGCCTCAACGGGAATGTGTTATTACTAATTTTTTTTTTCCACGGTGGGACAGGTGTTTAGGGGAATGCACTGAATTTGCTCCAGATAATTTATTTTTTTAAATACTTTGATTACTTCATTTTTCGCCTCTGTTTTCATGGGAACTTTTAACATGTGGAAACATTTGGTTACGGCTATCTCATTCTAAGTCTCCTTAATCTATTTCTGTGAGGCCCTACTGTGCGCCAGCCCTGGTGGTGCAAGGGGTTGTCTGCCAGGGTTCTCAACATGGGATTGTGTGGCACCCTTACCAGAGGCCTTTGGAATCGTCTGGGGGGTGTTTTTTTGAGTGCCAAAATGATTTCGAGTGCCAAAACGATTGAATGTTTTTTTGAGTGCCAAAATGCCAAAGGCGCTACTGACTTACTGGGTGAGGACCAGGGTTGCTGAACAGTCTACAATATGTAGACAGTCCTGTGTTACCAAGAACTGACCTACTCCTAGTGCCAACACTCTGGGGGAGAAGAACGGAACTGGACAGTTGATGCAGACCATGTCTGGGAGGGATGGAGAGAAAGGAAGGGACAGTTGCTTCCTGGCGGCAGCCCAGCATCACCATGCTGAGATTCAGGGTTACTGGATCGCCCAGATTTTCCGACAAAGCCAGAGATGTAGATGGTGATGTAAAATTTCCTGATTTTTAAAAAACACTGCATGGGCCAAACAAAACACATCTGTGGGCCAGATTTGGCCCTCGGGTTGCCAATGTGCAATGCTGTCTTAGGGAAAGACACAGTCTCTGTCTTCATAAGGGTATAACAGAGCCCTTATGAGTTCAAGTTCAAGAGTGGACAAACCTGGGTTCAAATTGCAGCCCTATCATTCACTACCTACGACTTCAGGCAAGTAAACATCGTCTGAACCTCACTTTCCTACGCCGTAAAACAGAACTAATGGGAACACTCACTGGCGTGCTATGAAGGTTAATCCCAGCAGAAGTCCCCAGCACCTTGCACACGGGGAATGCTTAATAAAGTAGAGTGATCATTATTAGTAAGGATGTCATAGTCTAACATAAGCACCTACTGTGTACAGCACACTGTGCTAAGTGCTGAGGACTTATAAATAGGTGTGAGAGAAAGTCCTTGACCCAGAGGTGTTTTCATTCCGGAAAGAGAGAGAAACCCTGGACGTAAATATCGTGAGCCAGTCAGATATACGAATGTGACCCACATCAGACAGTTACAGGAGACCAGAGGAGGGCATTTCTCGTGAAGGGGGTGGGGTAGAGTCCATCCAGACGGAGGGAGAAGGGGAGGTGAAGCCCAAGCAAAGGAGACCTTATAAAATCACAGTAACAACTGAGTGCTTACCACATGCTAGACCCGCTCTGAGTACTCCATGGGTGGTAAATATGTTTCTTTGGCCTCATACACATGAGGGACAAGGCACACGACGGGAAGGGTCCCCTGGAGCCAGGGCATGGGGGAGCTGACTGCCGGGCCAGAGCATGGTGGAGTATCTCACTTGTTGGCGGGATAGTGGAAGCAAGGAAGCGACATGTAGGAGCAGCCATCAGGGGTCAGTGTGCAAGGGATGGAGCAGAAGTGGAGACGAGGCAGCAGACTTACGGGGAGGCCCCGTGTGGGGCCCGGGAATGGGTAATGGGTGGGAGCCCTGCGAGGGGTGCTTTCTTTACCAGGACTCTGGACGGAGGAAATTTGGGAGGTGGTGAGGGATGCTGTCAAAACTGACTGCCTGGGGGATGATGGGAATTTTATAGAAGGAAAACAATTTTAAACTCTTGTCTCCTCCCACCTCCATGCTTCCCCGGCTCTCCTTCCAATACCCTCCACTAGCATGTCCGTGTTCTCTACTGACCAGACCTTGTGGTTACAAATGCCTTCTCCTTAACTATTTTTGAAAATCTGGAAGCAACTCTTTCTTTTGCTAATGTACTGTTATTTTCAGATCTCTCCGGAAAGCCTGTACTTAGCCCCCCTTTGTCGCCACCTCTCTAGAACACAGATCACTGCTAGGGTTGATGGCTGGGGTGTAGCAAAGCTTCCAGAGTTTTGACCCATCAGGGCTGGCTGATGTAAAATTCCATACTGCATACAAAGGAAGAGTGCACTTAGCAAATCCTGTGAAACAATTTTTTTCAGGGGGAAACAGGTAATCCACTAAAAGAACCAACTGTTTCCAAGCACTCCAACACCATTTACAGTCCAATAGGCAAAATGCTGTTTATACACGAGGCCCATCTACTTTTCAAAGTAGAGCAGGCCACACCTCTCTTAGGGAAGATTTTTCTTAGCTGTGATTCTGATTTATTCGACAGGATGGAGAGTAATGAGACTATTTGGCTGGGGATGTGTGATGCCTGAGGCTCTCTAGACCATAACCCGAATTAGTCCAAACCAGTGTCGTTTCATGGCAGTGCATCTTTAGCATGAAAGATTCCATGAATAATAACTTACCACCCTGGCCCCATAACTGCGGTACAACTGTCGGTGGGGATCACGCCCCTTAACAGTCTTCCAGGAAAGGACTCCTTGCTCTGAAGTGAGTAAAATGCCCTTGTGTCCATATTTCCAAGAGGCAAAGTAAACAAATGCAAGTATGTGGTAGTCGGACCACCTGCAGGCTAGAAGGGAGTGTCTGTCTGTAGTGTATACACAGGAAGGGAGCAGGGCCCACTGAACAGAGCTGAGAGGGTCTCTTCCTGGTGCACCATCAGAAGACATCTGAGTCCCACTAGTTCTTTTCCTGAAGGAGGACAGCCTATGTCCCCCTTCAGAGACCCCCGCCTAATTCTTCTCCTAGGTCCCACCGCACCCTGTGAAACAGATGCAGGACAGCTTGCAGTGGCAGTGTTACTAGACAGCAGTCAGAGCTGACCAACGTTCTCACAGGCTGCCTTCTCGTAGACAACAGGTTTCCTCTCCCCAGGGATGACCAAGGAACAGCTCAGCATCTATCAGCAGGGACTGCGGTAGGATTGTGGTTCCCTCAGTAACAAAGAAATACCTATCAGACCCTTCTTTCCTTCTTCTAGAACCTTCTGTAAAAATGTATCCGGGGCACGGACGAAGCAGCAGACATAGGCTAACGAGCACGTGGCTACCGGGCCCCGTGATCCGGCTCAGGTCACTTCTCCTCGGTCAAATGGGGAGTTAGGCTCAAAGAAATCTGAGTTGGTTCCTGGGCCGAACATTCTGTGACTTCTAGACACAGCGGCTCAAAAACTGGGACTGTTCCAAGTCAGACTCAGAGCCTGGGAATTAGCATTGTCCTGCTGAGGTGGTGGGACGGATGGCTGGAAGCATATCTGATGGCTTTTGAAGGACCCTACCCGGCCCTGGGCTCAAAGCTCTCTCAGCTCCCACCCTGAAGTGTCACCCTCCCAGTCACTCCCTGGGGATTTGAATCCTCCAAAGGACTGTTCAGGGGTCCTGTAATCAAATGCAAATTACGCCTTTAAGCACGAAAGGGGTGGGAGGAGGGATTCGCTGACAACCCTGGGAGCCTAGCCTAAGGCCCTTGGGAGTGACAGCCCCCCACAGGGGGAGGTCAGGAGGGAAAGAGCAGAAAAGGGAGGGAGCCCAGGAGGGGTCAGAGGCCTCCGGCGGCCCCCACTTCATCTCCAGTGTGCCCCCGAACACGGTCCTGGACGGGAGGCTAATCCTGGGGCCGCTCACCCTTGGCATTGTCCCAGCCCTGCCAACGCATCACTGTTCACTGGCTGCACTTTTGGCCCGCCCGTGCTAACCTGCAATTCTACAGGCTAGGCTCAGAACCCAGACTCATCCCCTCGCTTCCTCTCATTCCTTCCCAGGCTCAGAGAAGTCAGTACTGAACACAAGGAGAGGGGGGCCCGATGGGGCCATAGCTTGGAGAAGAATGGCGCACGGAGAGTGGCAGGGCCAGCTAGGAACCAGCTCCAATAGAGTAAACCAAACTCTCCTCCCTGCCCCTCCCCATGCCAGCCCACAACCCTTTCCCATCAGCCAGTCTAAAATTACCATTTTACAGCATCTGCAGCCAAGCTGAGCACTAAACAAGATGAATAGCCGTGACGCACGAGCTGAGTGGAAGTATGCAGCGGGGCTGGGCTGGGCTGGGCACCAGGGTGAGTGAGCCATAGGGGGCGAGCGGGGAGGTCCCAGGCAGGGTGATGGACAGGATTCACCCAGCTCTAAAGGGAGGTGGTAGAGGAACAAGGAAGCCCCAGCAATGTCAGTCTGCTAGAAAAAGAGAGAGATGGAGCAATTAACAAAGAGAGAGACAGAGAGAGGGAGAGAGGGAGAGTTAGAGATAGATAGATATTGATACAGATGGATAGGTAGGTAGATAGATAGATAGGCAGATAGTTAATAGATAGATAGAATATGATGCTAACTTTACAAAGCTTCTCCCTCTCGTCCTTCTGCTTCCCTCCCTAAGAGGAAACTGTGGGGGGGGGCGGGGTCCTCCACTGGACTCTTGTTTTGAACTCTTACAGTGGGACACCCATGTCTGTGAACCCCCTTCCCCCAAGCAGCCTTTTCCAGGGAAGCTCTGGTCAACCACACAGACTAAATAACTCTATTCATAAAAAGTTCCTGAAAGTCTTGGCGATGGAGCTCTGGAAGAGACCAAGAAGGGAATGATATGAGTGTGTTCTAAGTCAGGGTGTTCCAACACTCTGTCCCAGCCTGGCCTGTTCTTTCCCTGGAAGGGAAAATGCCCAGGTAGAGAGTGGAGACTCATGACCTGCAGATGCTTCCTCAGAGAACTTCAGAGCCAGGAGGACCAGGGAAAGAGATGAGCTAAGGAACTGAGGTCCACAGACTTGGAGACCCGTGCTGATTCTCCCATCCCGGGGCTCACAGAAGATTCCCTGGTGCTCTAGGGCTCTGAGTGAGCGGGACTCCTGGATCCCTACACTCCTCCCTGGAGCCAGAGCAAACCCACTTTGGTCCGCTTTGTGTCCTGGGCTTCTCTTTAGGTTTTCATTCCTTTTCCACAACATTTTCAGTGACTAGAATAAGTGTGGAAAACACTGACCTGTACTGGCAGGCAGGAAGTGGAAGCCAGTACATGGTGGTTGGAAGGCAGGCAGGCAGAATGAGGGTCTATAGAAACAGGGTGGGATGTGGCAGAGGATGCTGAGAAAAGAAGGTCAACACCGAGGGGAGGTTGAGATCAGCACTAACGTGTGAACCAGCTCCCAGGGGAAAACGTCTCCCCAAGAGAAGTGGAACCAGCTGCTGTCTACAATCACCCTGCTAGACCCTGAACCGGACCCCAAAGTAGGGCCATTCGTTAGGCAACGGTCTAGTCCCCATGAGCCATTCTTGGTAGGAGGTGATAAGAGGCAGGGCGTGCTGGTGTTGGAGTCGTAGCTGCCCACTCAAAAATATTTCCAAGTGGAGGACATCCTCGAATAGGCACATGATGCAGTGCATGTCTAAATCTGGCCCTGCCCTCAGGGTCTGTCAGAATGAGAAAATACTGATAAACTACACGGATGTGTTTCTAGTCTTCTCAGTGGCCCAGAATTGCTAAGAACTCCCACTTCACCATTAACATGGGAAGAAATGGGCAGAGTTAGTCACCCAAGATGGCAGCTCCCACTCCCTTGGCTCTGTCCTAGGTGGACCCATATTTCTCCAGTGGCCAGGAGTCCCTCCTCCCTTCTCCTCCTAACTCTTAGACCTTGGCTTCTGTCCCCTCCACGGGCTCCTCCCTCCCAGCCTCCCTTAATTATGTTTCTTCCAGGTTTGGGCTTCTGCCTTCTTTTTGAACTCCGCCCTCTTTGAGTGCCCTTACTCTCTGCTGGCTTCATTTATCACTGAACACCTGTGACCTCAGCCCCAGTCACCTCCTGAATTGCCCGCATATATTTCCAACTGTCTGCCGAACATCTCCAGTAGGACATTCTACAGTTGTCTCAAATCACACATGTCCAAAACTGATTTCATTATCTACGCTCTCCTGCTTCCCACCACAAGCCCCTACATGAGTCCCTCCCCTATCCTTTCTCTCTCAGTCAATGAGATCACCAGCCACTCAGACATCCCAATGGAAACCTTAGAGTCACCTCTGACCCCTCCCTCTCCCACATCAAGGTCTGTCAGTGTTAACTCTGATGAGTCCTTTTTTTTTTTTTTTTTTTGCGGTACGCGAGCCTCTCACTGCTGTGGCCTCTCCCGTTGCGGAGCACAGGCTCCGGACGCGCAGGCTCAGCGGCCATGGCTCACGGACCCAGCCGCTCCGTGGCATGTGGGATCTTCCCGGACCGGGGCACGAACCTGTGTCCCCTGCATCGGCAGGCAGACTCTCAACCACTGCGCCACCAGGGAAGCCCCTGATGAGTCCTTTAAATCTCTCTCCCTTCCATTTGTGCCACTGTTAGGCTCTTAGCATCTCTCTGCTACTACAATCCCTCCTATGGGATCTCCCAGCCTTGGATCTCCCTCCACTTTACAAACAGGAGACAATTCTCTAAACATAGATCAGATTCAGTAAATATTTGCTGAGGGCCCACTTTGTGCCTGGAACTGGGCACACAACTGTAAATATGACCAGTAGGGTCCCTGTCCTCATGGGGCTCACATCCCAGTTGGAGAGCCAGCTGGGAAAAAGCACAAAACACATGAAGGAATAAAATACTTTTAAGTTGTAGTAAGTGCTCCGAGAGGGATAAATCAGGGGCTGAGGTAGGAAAAAGAGGGGGTGGGGGTGGGGGTGTGTGCCACCACCCACATGAAGGCCTTCAAAGACTCCTCAATACCTACAGAACAAAGTTCAACTCCTCAGCTTGGCATCCGAGGCCCTTGCCAATGTGGCCCAATCTTTTTTCAGCTCCTCTCGCACCACCTCCTCTCGCACCACCTCCTCCCTCCCCAAACCATTCCACCCTTTACTGCACATCCCATTCATCTTTGAATCCCAAACTCCCTGTTCCTGGCAGATAGCAAGTGGGTAATAAATGCTTGGAGAATCAACGTGTGAATGAATGAATGATGGATAGGGTTCCCTTTACAGTCAGGCCCTCTCCCCTGTCTCACGTCTACTCTTTGGTGAAGCTTCTTTGCAGTGGCTCCTTCCCCTGAGTCTCCATGGTGTTTCCGCTGTCGCTGCCCCAGGTACTTGTAATAGCTGACTGTCTCTCCTGCTAGACTGCTCAGGCATTGAGGGAGGTCTTGTTCCATTCTGAAAAAATGCCTGGCACACAGTGGGTGCCTGCAACATGCCAGTGGAATTGACTGTGAAGAGCATGAAGCAAAGGGAAGTGATTGTTGTCCTTTGTAGACCGTTACCTGCTGAAACAACTCTAGTGGCCAAAATATTTGGATGGAAAGAAGCAGTGTGAAGACAGCCATTGCCAAGTGGACGGCCAGAGGCACACACCTCCTCCTGCTCAAGGAACGGCTTCAAAGAGCCTCCCTTTGTCACTATGTCTTTGCCTTTGAAAATATTTTTGCACAACCAAAGCGGAGAGCAATGAAGCAGATATATGCCCATGGAGACTGGTGCTCAAAGAGTTGCCTGTATTCATGTGAACAGAAACTCCCCTGGGTCGTGAGTTGGTTCTAGGGCTCAGTTCATCCCTTCACAGGATGTGTGAAGAATCAGCTCCATTTCCATCCTAGCAACTAGGGTACTTGTCTCTTTCCAAGGACCTTAAATGAAACCTATCTTCTCTGCTGTTCCCACATCCCATTCTTGGAACTCCCTAATCGTTATTCCCTAAGACCAGAATAATTGAACACAGGGGTCTGTTGGTCTTCAGCAAATACCTCAGAGTCCCTGGCTCCTTTGGCAGGACGGGGGGAAAGTGGACGGGGAACCAAGCATAAAAATTACAATGAAAAAATCTGATTAAAAGTAAGAATAAAAATAAGAGGTAGATTTTCTGACTTTTTTTAGGCTTGGTGCCTGCTCTCAGAAAGGTATTGGGCATGTGCCAACCTGCCTGGCTTTCTCAAATCACTGTTGATTCATTTGAATTTCACACATGGTCACCTCATCCTCCTTTCTTTTTCAATCTCCCCAGAAAGCACCCCACCCCTGACCTGAGTATTTCGTTAGTCTTACGTCCTTAGGGACCATTTCAGATTTTTTTCTTGACAGACTTATTTTATTCACTCTAGTTCAATGTGGCCAACTCAACCGTCCCCAGCCAAGCCTCCAAAGGAAATGTGATCCACTTGCTGCGTCAGATCATTTGGAAATAGATACGATTGGCTTGGAGTCACTCCATGCGGGGCTGTAAAATTGCTCTCTCTCCTTCTAAGTGGGTTGGGTCAAACCCAAACTGAGGCAAGAGCTTTCCAAGGAACACAGAGCAAAGGACTGGAGTAAGTCGTGGTGATTCAGTCAGTGGACCTCTTGCTTCTGAGTCAGTATTAACCTTCCACTGGCAGCAAGTATGTGTAGACGGCCTTCATAGTCAAACAAGATAGTGAGGTCTTCAACGCTGGGGTTCACGAAACATTTTACAAGAGTAGCAGGGATGCAGGCTTGGTGTGAATCTCTTCATTCAAGCCAAGTTCTAGTTTAAATTTTTGTGTTTCCAATATAAATGAAGTTTAGTTAAATTGATTTTGAGATTTATGTATCTTGTGCAACGTTGGCAGGGTGTCTATACTTCCACTGGGCCAACTCCACAAAATACCATTGAAGTTCTCACGTACATTGTCCCAAGTCTCTTTGGAATTTCAAATGGGATTAACTTATTCTTTGAATTAGTTTTGCACTACGTCATTTTGTTCTAATTACCTGAGAGGCTGTCTAGTATAATGAAAGAGCCTAGGTTGGGAATCAGAACACCAGGGTCAAAGTCCAAGCTATATCATTCACTGGGCAACTCCCTTAACATGCCTCAGTTGCCTCATCTACAAAATGGGAATTGTGCTACATGTTTTGCAAACCACAAAGCAACATATAAATATAGGGAGGTTTTGGCCTTAGCAGTGCCTGTGTGATTGGAAATGAAGTGCTTCTCCAGGTTCTACTGAAGTGGTGAGTGAAAACAATGTGATAGGGATATGAATGTGGGTGCTCAGATGAGCAGGACACTGACCAGTTAGAAAGCCTAGTTCCTACTGAAGCCAAATCCTGTAATCTCATTAATTAGGATTTTTATATATCTTTTATTTGGGTAAGTCTTAGAAGCAAGTCATTCAATCTTGTACCCAATGGAAGAATTTTTCTCCATTTTTCTATCAAGAACATCATGGTAGTGCTTGATAATCAATACTATGCTTTTACTATTGGTATAGCCACTAAGGAGAACATTATGGATGTTCCTTAAAAAACTACAAATAGAGCTACCATATGATCCTTCAGTCCCACTCCTGGGTATACATCTGGAGAAATTCATAATTCAAAATGATATATGCACCCCAATGTTCATAGCAGCACTTTTTATGATAGCCAAGACATGGAAGCAGCCTAAATGTCCATCGACAGATGAATGGACAAAGAAGATGTGGTACATATATACAATGGAATATTACTCAGCCATTAAAAAGAAAAAATAATGCCATTTGCAGCAACATGGATGGACATAGAGATTATCATGCTAAGTTAAGTAAGCCAGACAGAGAAAGACAAATTGTTATATGAGATTGCTTACATGTGGAATCTAAAAAAAATGATACAAATGAACTTATTTACAAAACAGAAATAGATTCACAGACATAGAAAACAAACTTATGGTTACCCAAGGGGAAAAAGGGGGAGATAAATTAGGAGTTTGGGATTAAAATATACATACTACTATATATAAAATAAATAACTGATGGCTTCACAGGCAAATTCTATCAAACATTTAGAGAAGAGCTAACACCTATCCTTCTCAAACTCTTCCAAAAAGTTGCAGAGGGAGGAACACTCCCAAATTCATTCTATGAGGCCACCACGACCCTGATACCAAAACCAGATAAAGATATCACACAAAAAAGAAAATTACAGACCAATAACACTGATGAATACCAATGCAAAAATCTTCAACAAAATACTAGCAAACATAATCCAACAACACATTAAAAGTATCATACAACATGATCAAGTGGGATTTGTCCCAGGAATGCAAGGATTCTTCAATATACGCAAATCAATCCATGTGATACACCATATTAACAAATTGAAGAAGAAAAACCATATGATCATCTCAATAGATGCAGAAAAAGCTTTTGACAAAATTTAACAACATTTTATGATAAAAACTATCCAGAAAATGGGCATAGAGGGAAACTACCTCAACATTATAAAGGCCATATATGACAAACCCACAGCAAACATCATTCTCAATGGTGAAAAACTGAAAGCATTTCCATTAAGATCAGGAACAAGACAAGGATGTCCACTCTCGCCACTCTTATTCAACCTAGTTTTGGAAGTCCTAGCCATGGCAATCAGAGAAGAAAAAGAAATAAAAGGAATACAAATTGGAAAAGAAGAAGTAAAACTGTCACTGTTTGCAGATGACATGATACTATACATAGAAAATCCTAAAGATGCCACCAGAAAACTACTAGAACTAATCAGTGAATTTGGTAATGTTGCAGAATACAAAATTAATGCACAGAGGGACTTCCCTGGTGGCACAGTGGATAAGACTCCACACTCCCAATGCAGGGGGCCCGGGTTCAATCCCTGTTCAGGGAACTAGATCCCACATGCACGCTGCAACTAAGGAGCTGGTAAGCTGCAACTACAGAGCCCACCTGATGCAACTAAGACCCGGCACAACCAAATAAATAGTAAAAAAAAAAAAAAAAAAAAAATTAATGCACAGAAATCTCTTGCATTCCTATACACCAACAATGAAAGATCAGAAAGAGAAATTAAGGAAACAATCCCATTTACCATTGCAACAAAAAGAATAAAATACCTAGGAATAAACCTACCTAAGGAGGCAAAAGACTATAAAATACTGGTGAAAGAATCAAAGATGACATAAACAGATGGAGAAATATACCATGTTCCTGGATTGGAAGAATCAATATTGTGAAAATGACTATAGTACTCAAAGCAATCTACAGGTTCAGTGCAATCCCTAGCAAACTACCAATGGCATTCTTCACAGAATTAGAACAAAAAATTTTACAGTTTGTATGGAAACACAATAGTCCCCAAATAGCCAAAGCAATCTTGAGAAAGAAAAATGGAGCTGGAGGAATCGGACTCCCTGACTTCAGACTATACTACAAAGCTACAGTAATCAAGACAATATGGTACTGGCACAAAATCAGAAACATAGATCAATGGTACAGGATAGAAAGCCCAGAGATAAACCCACGCACATATGGTCACCTAATTTCTGACAAAGGAGGCAAGAACATACAATGGAGAAAAGACAGCCTCTTCAATAAGTGGTGCTGGGAAAACTGGACAGCTACATGTAAAAGAATGAAATTAGAACACTACCTAACACCATACACAAAAATAAACTCAAAAGGGATTAAAGACCTAAATGTAAGACTGGACGCTATAAAACTCTTAGAGGAAAACATAGGAAGAACACTCTTTGACATAAACCACAGCAAGATCTTTTTTGACCCACCTCCTAGAGTAATGGAAATAAAAACAAAAATAAACAAATGGGACCTAATTAAACTTAAAAGCTTTTGCACAGAAAAAGAAACCATAAACAAGACGAAAAGGCAACCCTCTGAAAGGGAGAAAATATTTGCAAATGAAGCAACAGACAAAGGATTAATCTCCAAAATATACAAACAGCACATGGAGCTCAATACCAAGAGTACAAACAACCCAATTAAAAAATAGGCGGAAGACCTAAATAGACATTTCACCAAAGAAGACATACAGATGGCCAAGAGGCACATGAAAAGCTGCTCAACATCACTAATCATTAGAGAAATGCAAATCAAAACTACAATGAGGTATCACCTCACACCGGTCAGAATGGCCATCATCAAAAAATCTACAAACAGCCTGTGCGTCCGGAGCCTGTGCTCCCCAACAGGAGAGGCCACAACAGTGAGAGGCCCGCGTATCGCAAAAAAAAAAAAAAAAAAAAAAATCTACAAACAATAAATGCTGGAGAGGGTGTGGAGAAAAGGGAACTCTTTTGCACTGTTGGTGGGAATGTAAATAGATACAGCCACTAAGGAGAATAGTATGGAGGTTCCTTAAAAAACTAAAAATAGAACTACTATATGACCCAGCAATCCCACTACTGGGCATATACCCTGAGAAAACCATAATTCAAAAGGACACACGTACCCCAATATTCATTGCAGCACTATTTACAACAGCCAGGACGTGGAAACAACCTAAATGTCCAATGACAGATGAATGGGTAAAGAAGATGTGGCACATATATACAGTGGAAAATTACTCAGCCATAAAAAGGAACGAAATTGGGTCACTTGTAGAGACGTGGATGGACGCATAGTCTGTCACACAGAGTGAAGTAAGTCAGAAAGAGAAAAACAAATATCATATATTAACTCATATATGTGGAATCTAGAAAAATGGTACAGATGAACCTATTTGCAGGCCAATAGAGACGCAGACATAGAAAACGGACATGTGGACACAGGGGGGAAGGGGAGGGTGGGACAAATTGGGAGATTGGGTTTGACATAAATACACTATCATGTGTAAAATAGATAGTAGTGGGAACCTGCTGTATAGCACAGGGAGCTTGGCTCGGTGCTCTGTGACAACCTAGGTGGGTGGGATGGTGGGGGCGGAGGAAGGATGTCCAAGAGGGAGGCGATCTATGTATACATGTAGCTGACTCACTTCATTGTACAGCAGGAACTAATACAACATTGTAAAGCAATTATACTCCAATAAAAAAATAAAATAAAATAGATAACCAACAAAGCCTACTGTATAGCACAGGGAACCATACTCAATATCTTGTAATAACCTATAATGGAAGAGAATTTTAAAAAAGGATATCTATCTATCTATATATCTATCTATAACGGAATCACTTTGCTATACATTTGAAACTAACACAACATTGTAAATCAACTACTTTTCAATAAAAATTAAAGATGAATGACATGCCTTTACTGAATGGCTTCTAGACCCCAGACTTCTAGCCTCCAGAGAAGAGGAATAAAAGATTTTTACTTCAAGGAATTCTGTATGTTGGGGAAGATGAGCTTTTAAACAGACAATTATGGAGAAAAAGATAGAAGGGGAACAGTAGAATCTCTCTAGGGAAGGGGTTAGCAAACTACGGCCCTAGGGCCAAATTCAGTTCACCACCTATTTTTGTAAAGAAAGTTTTGCTGGAACACAGCCACGCTCATTGGTTTGTCTGTATTGTCTATGGCTACTTTCGCACTACAATGGCAGAATTGAGTAGTTGTGACAGAAACAGTAGGGCCTGCAAAACTTTTATGGCCTTTTACAGAAAAAGTTTGCTGACCTCTGGTCTAAGGGAATCAGGTCTTTCAAAGATGTAACTTGGGTCCTCAAAGTTGAATAGGAATTAGCCAAGTAGAGAACAGGAGAAGGGCATTCTGGTTGGTTGGAACAGCAAGTACAAAGGAGCGGAGTTATTAAAGGATATTTCATGTTTAAGAAGCAATGGGAAGTCTCAGTGGTACATGACAGGGAAAGATGAGAGATGAGTTTGAGAGATGGGCTGAAGTTGGACAGCGAAGGACCCTTTAAGTCAGTGCTAATATGTTTAAAATTAATCCTGTAGACTTTTGGTCTCCAAATGGAACGTACACCCCAGAGTTTACACAAGATGATTCGTTAGGATTCGGGAAGAAATTATTAGGATTTAAACTTTATTTTCTTCTAAGAAGTAAGTAATTGGCTTTGTAATATTTAATATACACACTGACTGGGGTGGTCACTCCATCCGTGGCATATGGCCACACGTCATGGGTGGTTCAGGAGATGAAGCATTCTTTGGCAAGGTTAGGAATTGCACAGTGCAGATGGGTCAATGGTGGTGACCTCAGTCCTTCCTCTTCTGCTGGCTTTTAACAAAATATGAACCACTGCAGTTTACATGTTCTTGGGTCATTGGATTATGGATATTATCTAGTTTAACCTAACAAAATGGACAAGGAGACTAAAAATATTCTTGCATAGAAACAACAGATCAAAGATAATATTAGTAGTATAAGTATAGATAAAAAAACAAGAATAGTAGACAGATACTTTTCTTAGAACAAGTTCTCTTCAGCCATATTCTAGCTAAAAACAATGACCAAACTTTCAGATGCAACAAGAAGTCAAGACAGAACAATTAGAAAATTCCAAGAGAACTATCAGACACATGGATTTACGTCCACCATCATTTATGATGAACTTTGCCTGATGTATTTACTGTGTTTTGTGATATTAGCTAATGATAGTATGAAGAAACCATCACAATTAGCAGGATATTTTAAGCTATTGCTCACTTCATCTTTATTTCAGCCTTTAAAAAAATTTAACTTTGTGTATGTTTTATAATGTACACGACGTATTAGTAAAATAATACATGTATATAAGGTAACAATAAAACTACATGTCTTGGGAGTACATACTCAAAAATTGTGCACTCTTAGAGGGTTCAATCAAAAAAGTTTGGAGACTTTTTATAGAGAATAGAGAAACAATCGAGGTCCCAAAAGAGGAGGAAACGGGATTAGGTTTGTTTTGGAGAAAGATGGCATAGGCTGCCATGTGGAAGACAAGACTGGAGAGGGAAAGGCATTGCAGAGTGGCCACTTCTGGTCATTTTTAAGTGCTTGGAGATCTTGAAACAAAAGGTGTAAATATTAAGAGCTGTAATTACAAAATCCACTCTGCCAGCTCTCTGTTCTTTCAGAAATGAACAGTGTTAAGCCCAAGCAAGGCCACAAAGGATTACACTGACAATATAGCTTCGCAGTGAACAAAGTTATTTGGATGACATGGAAGCACAGAGCAGGTTTCAGGGATGAGAAAACATACCCTAAGAATTCTGCATGTCATCCAGACTCAACTTTCCTCTCTGACCTATATGGGTTTCCAAGGCAAAGATTCTTTAATCATGAGGGACATAGCCACTGTTTCAATCAGAGAGGCTATTCCCACTGCTAACAGGCACGATTAATTGATTCTGAGAGGCAGGCACATCCTATCAAGACTCTGGATGTAGTAGGTAGGGTGTGGCTTCTGGGAAGGACTAGGGCGTTTCTCCTTGGAGAAGGGCCAGGTGGGCCATTTACCTATTACAGCCAGTTCCCCTTAACCACCTGTTCCTTGCCACAAAGGACCAAGTTGCCAGATTTGAAGAACTTAACCTATGTCCTGTCAAGTCTTTAAGAAAAGAAGCGGCTAAATTAAATTCGGCAGGATAAGGAATTCCAGGGGAAATACAGGTCAGGCAGTCCCTGAGCAGGAACCAGCACTGGTCTTGAGGTCTAAACCTAAAAACCCCTAAAACATCAAAGAGAGTTTCCTTCTCTGTGCTCCATGAAGGACAGCACACCCTCTTCCTTTCTGCCTTTCTCTTCAAAGCACTTGGAGGGGAAAATGAAAATAAAAACAAAACAAAAGCAACAACAACCACTTTTTATGGCCAAAGATGGAGTTAGGAAGGACAAAAAGCATGCTCTGTTTTTCACAACTACATCATCTGGCCCTACTCTTCAAAATCTTAAACCTTATGCCTCATGTGGATTCTTCATTCCAACAATGTCTGTTTCCTTCTCTCAAACACCCCATCCAATTCCACCCTGTGCTCTTGGTTGAAATACTACTTAACTTGGAGCCCTCACAGGCCTCCATCAGCTTCATAAAGCTTCCCTCACTGCTCCTAAACCCACTCCCTCCTCGTCCTTCTGGTTAGCCAGAGCTTCACATCCAATGAGGGCCTCCTTGTGTGCTTCTGGAATCATTTTGTGTCTCCCCAGCTGACTTTCGTTGGGGGAATGTATCATGTGTTTCAACAGCACCTAGAACCACGCTAAACCCAAGTTTACAAATACTTATTGTCTGACCATCCAGCTCATAGTGCGTGTCATTTAGAGAAAAGAGTGATGAAGCCGGAGAATAAATAACCCTCTCATTTCTCTGTGAAGAGCGAGATCTTGGGAGAGTGGCAGGTGAATTAAACTGAATAAGAGGGAGATGGATTAATGACCTTCATGGTTCGTGGGGTCAGAGCTTATCTCAATTGTCAAGGATTTCTGACTTTTAACGAGTTCTGATGACCCACACTGGTATGCAGTGGACTGCTTGAAACTAGAGCCTCAAAATGAACACAAGGAACTCAGAATTCTTCTCCTATGTTTGACCTCAGCAGATAGTTCGAATTCTCTAGATCTTGTATTAAAAACAAAACAACAAAAAAGGAACAAGATGGGATTCACTCATGACCTGGGAGCACTCGGAAGGGGCAGAGAACAGACAGATCTGTCCAGTGGATTCTGTCCATGTTACTTCGGTACAGCTGCTGGGGTCAGATGCCAGCACAGACATGCTCTTACGAGGACACGTCCTGCCCAAGCTTACAGGGCCTAAAGGAAATACCAACAAAGAAGAAAAGCCTAACATCCTTTCTTATCACATCCATAAAAAACAGCAAATGCGGGAGGCTTAGCTAACAGTAGCCTAGATGATGTGGGGCCTGGTTGGAGGACATAGTTAGCATGCTTTCACCCAGATGAGGGAAGAAAGTTCCTCCTTTCTCACCCCTTCCCCCAAATTAAAACAATGAAAATCAGTTCTCATTATCCCGATAATTAAGTCCCATTCAGCCAGCTGACAGCGGCCAAAGAATGATTTTTCTGTGCTGTGCTGTGTGGCTGCCCTCCATGGCCCCATTCATGGGCCACTGTGTGCATTTAATCACCCTTAGCGGGCTGAGCTAATGAAATGCTGGGGCCTTGCCCTGCCCTGACCCTGCTGCTATTTCTATCTGAGCTCAGCACGTCCTTTGCTTGACGGTTGCAACCGAACAAGCAGATTTTTCTCTCCCATTATGGAGTGTAAAGAGCCTATGCTGGCAGCCTGTGGGGCTGAGGATCCCGCTGGAGAGCCAGTGAATGCCCCCGGAGGTTAACTTGCAAAGCTGTTTTCCAGACTGAGAGGAGGGCTGGAGGAAGGGGTAGAGCGCTGGAGACCCAAAGGCACTGAGGGCTGTGGTCCCCATGCACAGGGGGAGGAAGGGCAGGGGGCTCCCCTGGGGCAGAAAGGGAAGATGAGTCTGGCATAAGTAAGGGGCCATGCAGCGGGGTGAGCTGATTTATCCTGACACACACCTGAACAAAAGCTCTTTTTCAGTTATCAAAAATCTCCCTCACTGGGGTCAAAGTGAGAAAAACCATTTTGTTTGGTCTCCAGTTCGAAGAGCCGGGTGAAAGTGCGCGATCCCTGTCGAGAGACTGCTCTCTTGAAATTCCTAGCTGTTGTTTTCATGATTCCCCAAGATTCAGAAGTTAGGGAATAGGATGCTAAAATTATAGGATTTATCCATATTGAAATTTAGGGAATTACAGTTAGCTAATGAAAAACAAAAAACAATTTTCCCTGAGGGAAGTTGGAGAGAAGAGGCCCCAAATGTATAAAATGTGTTAGTATGGCGGCTTTATCTAGAAAGGACATATCTAATAAAGGATGTGAATCAGGGGTGACCAATTCAAATGCCCCCAGGGGCCAGAGAGGTCACCAAAATGAGTGAAGGGAGACTGGTGGGAACTATGGCCAATGAGAAAACACCCACCCCATCCAGAACAGGCAGTTGACATGCAGACTCAGCCCCTTCCTGCCATACGGGTAGGCAGGCCCTGAAAGACATGATTTTCTGTGTTTTGTTAAAAAGAAAAACCAGAAATCTCTATTCTTATATGAAATCTCCCAATTGCTGATGTTGGAAACTAATTCAATATGTTAAGGAAAAAAAAACCCAGCATGCTAGCCAAACAAAATATGTTAGCATACTGCAAGCCCACCCCTCACATTCGCAGGGCCTGGGCCAAAAGTACAAATGGAGGTCCACGTATCACATGTCTAAATATTGAAAAGGTATAAATCAAGCTCACTAACTGTTAAAATACGTTCTGTCTGCTTACAATGAAAAAACATGCCTTCCTAATGACCTGGAAGCCAGGTGTGAATTCAGAGTTTCGGGATACCTTGGCACTCCTTACAGAAATGGGGCAGCAGGGTGAGAGCTGGTTCCCAGTCCCCAGCCCTTACCTTCCTACCCCTGGCTCCGTCCTGCATTGCCAGGGGCCTCATACACCCGCATGGACACTCCAGCCCACAAGTCCAAGTTCTGGCTCTACCCCTATATCTCAAATGGCCACTCCTTGACTGTCCCTCTAGCTTAGTGGTACCCACATCAAGGGTGCAGTCTGCCCTTGGGAGGACAGACCCCAATAGGCTTGGAGACCCAGAGTGTGGTCTAGAAGGAGGAGCATGGGCTCAGGGTGGTCACATCTCTTCGGTCCATGGGGTTAGACAAGGGCCAGAATGAGGTCCTTTAAAACGTGGGGTTCAAGGCAGGAGCCTCCCTTATCAGATCTAAATGCAGTACTGGCATCAATTTGAGATCCCTGACTTCAATAATCAAATGCCCAGAAGTGAAGATATCTTGATTCTTGGCCTGGTTTTATAACTAACTAGCTATGTGACTGTGGGTAGGTCACAATCTTTTGATGAATTGGTTTCTACGTGAATCAAATGGGGACAAAATACCTTTTCTAACCAACTTATTTGAGAAATAAAATGAGATTATGCAGTGAAAATACTTTAAAAATAGTAACTAAATAGAGAAATAAAAAGGATAAGAAAATAATAACTGCCACAGACACAACTTTTATCAAAGGGAGCAGATATATGAAGATCTCACTCAACATGTCATTAAAAAATCTATATTACCCCAAGATATGTGCTAAGTCAATAAGAATTGAAATGACAGTACTTTTCACTGAGGGTCCTCCCTCTTTTCCAACCATTTTTTGGGATGAGTCTCTTATCACACTGATCTTAAAGGCTATTGCAGAAATAAATAAAACTAAACCAAAAATTCTGTGGATTTCAGTGATTCATGGCTCTTTACCCAAAACATAGCAACCACTTTTAATCAACATTAAAGCAGGATCTCTTTTTAGGGGCACATGTGCTCTTCCTGTGATAGTTATTCTAGAAATGTTGGGTCCTGATTTTTAATGAAAGAAAACCAGTGGGAAAAGTGGCAAAGGGAAAAGACTATTTAAAAGAGGAAGGAAATATTAAAAATTTCCATAAACATCGAAATCAATAACAAGTCAGGAATTTTATTTTAAAGACTTAAGGAAAAATAACTTCAGACCACAGGGGGAGACAAAATTGTACAAAGGGTAACTTGGTATACGAGGAAGCATTGACGTGACAGTAAATTTAAGAGTTCCTTCCAAAGAAATATTGTTTGATATTGATAATCATGTCAAAGCATACTTGGCATGATACTCAAAGATATCTTTCTATTTAGACCAAGCCAGGACTGACTCTGAAAGCATAGCTAGAGAGGAGATAAGGTTTTGTATCTTCTTAAATACCCATGGAGGAGTTGGGAATTGTGGGAGTTGGTTGTGTTAGAACGCCTAGCACCCGTTTCCCCTGCCTAACAACACCGTTTTCTTTTGGGGGGGATAATCTCTTCCCCATAGGATACAGTCTGTGGATAGAGCTGATTATCATGAGATTTGTGGTCCAAGTTAGGCCAATCAGTTTCTTCCTCACTGGCATAGGAGTTTTGAGCAGAGGGACAAAGAGAATGGGAATGTTAGGAATGTGGTCCCGTCTGAGTGGAGTACCCTACCCAGACTTTTGTGACCCTGGTTGTGGTTCTTACTTCCTAGATTCCAGAGCTTGATTGCTTCTTGTCCATTTTTGGGACTGGGTCTCCTGTCTTCCCTCAAGCCCGTGGGCCTCCTACATCCTTCTCTTAAACTCCCTTTGTCTTATGTTAGCCAGAGGTGTTTCTGTTGCATGCAGCCAAAGAACCTTAATGGACACAAGTCGTCCTGTCCATTTATTATCATACCCAATGCACCATGGGTACTGACTTTCAGTCCAATGTATCCAGTGTTTATTGAGACTTTCCATATACCTTGACATTCACACAAAAACAGTATAGAGGCTTCACACAAAAACAGTGGCACTATCCCAGGTTTCCTTTACCCAGTTACACATATTCAGTTTCTTTCTTGGTTTTCCTGAAATGCTGGAATGTTCATTTAGTTTTTCACTTCATAGTATGAGTTGTTCAAAAAATGGCCACCAGACTCTCAGCACTTCAAAGGGCACCCCCAGAATGAGTATGTAGTTGGAATCAGTATGACAGTGAGTCAGCCTGGTGAGCCTAAGCCCTGCTGAGAGATTGATGTGTCAATATCACACGCTTAGAAACCAGGTTCCAATGCACCTGACTGCCCTTGAACAAAGTTAGTGGAAAAGGCCGAAGGTTTGCCAGGTGGAAGGAAGAATAATGAAGATGGGAGATAAGTGGGGGTGGGGTGGGGTGGGGGTGGGTAGGTGAAAGTATGGAGGAAGGAAATGAAAAGGACGAGGAACTGATAGCAGAAAGTGCTTGGGTCACTGTGAGAGATGGACAAGAGTATATGACATCAGGGGCCCTTATCCTGATATTTTTCTGTACGTCCACCAACCACAGGAGGTGGAGTAATTTAAAGGTTAAGAAGACAGGGGCTCTAGGGCCAAACTACAGCTAGAGTGTGTGTGAACTTCAGCTTTACCACTTGCTAGCCCTATGACCTTAGTTAGGCAGGTTATTTAACCTCTCTGTGCCTCAATGCCCTGATCTGTAAAACAGGGTAATAATAACAAGACGTGTAAATGCTTAGCGTACTCTGACATTAGCACTCAGCAAATACTAGGTACCATTATTCATTCAACAAATATTTATTGAGCATCTATGACGTTCCAGGTGCTGTTCTGGTCCTTGGGATATATCAGTAAACAAAATAGACAAAGATCCCTACCCTCATGAAGTTTACATGCTAGTGGGAGTGGGAGTGAGGGCAGGGAGAATTAATGATGTTGGTGCTATTATTAATATCTGACCCAATTATTATTATCTGACCTAATATCCACCTATTCCACCAAATTTTCCAGAACTCCTTTAAATCCTTATCCTCTGCTTTAAACATTCCGTTCATTTGGTGCCTTAACTGAAACCCGTTTGGCCCTGAGGATGTGATTTTTCCCACTGCACTCAAAAGTGAGTTATGCTTTTTCTCTCACTGTCCACATACCCCAGAGCCTGAAGATAAAGAAGCTGATTTCCTTGATTCCCACTGCTTTTGTACCCTTTCTCCTCCTCCTCCTATACAAACCACGGCTATTCCTCAGACTCTGTAACTCTTCTCGCATTTTGTAGCTGTCATCAACAACCTCCCCGTCACTCATTTATTGGACACTGGAACACCCAATGCATTCTCCTCCCTTTCACCCCTATGTCTGTCACCATTCTTCATGACTTTAACATCCTGAGTTCCTTGGCCCCCTCACGTCCAATGATCTGTTCTTCCACCTTCCTCAGTTACTTTAAAATGGCCATAGCCTAGACTTGTCATCACAACCTTTCAAGTGTAGATTTCATTTGTCATGTGATCTAACCACCAGTTTAATCTTTCCTGTTAACTTTTTCTAGCATTTCTCCTCCAGTCAATTAAGCTCACCTGCTCATTTATTATTTGTTTTGTTTTGTTTTGCTCTGTTTTGTTCTCTTTATCACCTTCTCTCATGTCCTTGTTTGTCTCTTTACCCATCATCAATTTTATGGCCCATTATTGTAAACATTGCCTATATATACTACAAATATCCTCTACTCCTTTGCCCCTCTCTCCTCAAGCCAAACTTGCCTAGCACAACCCCAAGCTGAACAAACCCAACTACTGGAGAGAATAATATACTGAGTTGACTGATCACACTTTAAATCCATGACTACTGCAGTTCTCAGATGAGTACTCAATATTGCCCAGAAATCCTACATTGTTTCCCTAGTAAGTTCATTCTAATTTTTCCAAGATCACTCTTCATATCTCTTCTCCCTCTCAAATCTCCAGTGATCACCTACTTTCAGCTGAAGGTCTCAACTCTTGTCTCATTGAGAAATAGAAATAATCAGACAGAAACTCTCTCATCTCCCCATAGTGACATCTGCAAAAGTATGGTGTAGTATTTGTCTTCCCTCTCATTACAACAGAAGTGTCCCTCTTCCTATTAAAGCCAAAACCCTCTACTTGGGTTTTGGAGGCCACCTTCCCTTGATGTCTCAAGGACTTTGTTCCTGAGGTCATCCCCCTCCCTTATCTGCATTATCAGTTTCTTCCACTCTACTGAGTCATTCTATCAGCATCAGCAACAAAGTGCCCAGGTATCTCTTGTCTTTAAAAATCTTCCCTTCTGATACAACATTCTACTCCAGCTACCATCCTATTCTCTGTCTCCATTCTAATTAGTTTTACCTAGTGTATATGAAATGCTGCTGACTTTTTAGACTTTATTTTTGGAGAAGTTTCAGATTCACGGCAAAATTGATCAGAAGGTACACAGATATTCCCCTGCCTCCATACATGCATAGCCTCTGGCATCATCAACATCTCCCGCCAGAGTGGTACATTTGTTACAATTGATGAACCCACATCGATACATCATTTATCCCTCAAAGCCCACTGTTTGCACTACGGTTCCCTTTGGTGTTGTATAAATACATAATGGTTTGAGTTTAGACAAATGACATGAATCCATCATTATAGTACCATATGGAACAGTTTCACTGCCCTAAAAATCCTCTGTGCTCTGCCGATTCATCCCTCTCTCCCCACTGGCCTCTGGCAATTTCTATATTGATGTTGTATTCAGCAAACCTGGTGAACTCTCTAATTATTTAAAATAACTTTCCTATACTATGGATTTTCTGTGTAAACAATCTTATTATCTTTAAGGAAAATAGCTTTGTCTCTTCCCTTTCCAATTCTTATATCTTTTTTTTTTTTTTTTTTTTTTGTGGTACACGGGCCTCTCACTGTTGTGGCCTCTCCCGTTGCGGGGCACAGGCTCCAGACACGCAGACTCAGCGGCCATGGCCATGGGCCCAGCCGCTCCATGGCATGTGGGATCCTCCCGGACCGGGGCATGAACCCGCGTCCCCTGCATTGGCAGGTGGACTCTCAACCACTGCGCCACCGGGAAAGCCCAATTCTTATATCTTATTCTCTTTCTCTTCCCATTGCACTGGTACAATTTCCAGAATGGTACTGAATAATAGGGGTGATAGTAGGTATCATGATCCTTTTTTATCTGATTTTAATGAGAATACAGTTTAGGTTTTACCACTGAGTGTTTTGTTTATAAAGGTATTTGTTATATATTCTTTATCAAATTAAGGAAGTTCCCACCTATTCTTAGTTTACTGAGTGTTTGTAGCAAAGGAACTTTGGATTCTATCTAATGACTTTCCTGCATCTGTAAAGGATCATAAACCTGTTCTATTTTAATTTATTACAGTGGCGTATTATAGTAGCAGCTTCTGATGTTGGGTAATCCTTCAATTTGTAAGAGAAATTTCAACAGAAGATTTTTAAAATACACACACACACACCATCATCATCTCTGGTAATATTTTATTTAGGAATTTTTCATCTATATTTGTAACAGACTAATCTACAATTGTATAGCCTTAGACTTCATATCAAATTCATACTAGCCTCATAAATTGGGTATTTTCCCTCTTTTTCTACACTCCATGATAGTTTGTATTATATAGAAGTTAGCTGTTCCTTGCTTGATTGGTAAAGCATTCCTGCAAAACCACCAATGTCATTTGAGTGGAAGATTTTGAAGAGTGATTTAGTTCCTTCATGGGTTTCTGACAGATTTGAATTTTCCAATTAATTATCATTGATTGAATTTTGAAATTTTATTTTTCTAAAAATTATTGATTTCATCCATTGGCATTAAGTTGTTTATAGAGTTGTTCATAAAATTGCTCATCCTACTTTATTCTAATTTTTTTCATCACAACTATATCTGTAGTTATGAGTCATGGTGTCTTTTTAATCCTTAATATTATTTATTATGTTTTTGTCTTAGTTTCTCGAGCAGTCTTATCGAGTTTTATCTGTTTAACTAGTAATTTCAAATAATCAGCTTCTGGACTTGTTGACTCCATTTTTTTTGTTTGCTTCTCTGTTTCTTTTCCATTAATTTCTGAACTGTATTATTTTGTTCTCTGCTTTTTCTGGACTTAATCTGTTGGTTTCCTTGTTTCTAGATTTAAATATTTAACTCCCTTATATTCACTCTATTTTTTTGTTAATGATTTTTAAGATTATAAATTTCTCTCTCAAGTACTGCTTTAGCTTTGTCCTCAAGCTTTGATATATGACTTCATTGTTTCTATTTTAACATATGAGCTACTTAGGAGCCTGGTTTCCAAACTTTTTTTTTTTTTTTTTTTTTTTTTGCGGTACACAGGCCTCTCACTGTTGTGGCCTCTCCCGTTGCGGAGCACAGGCTCCGGAAGCGCAGGCTCAGCGGCCATGGCTCACAGGCCCAGCTGCTCCACGGCATGTGGGATCTTCCCGGACCGGGGCACGAACCCGTGTCCCCTGCATCGGCAGGCGGACTCTCAACCACTGCGCCACCAGGGAAGCCCCTCCAAACATATTTTAAACTATTTTTTATTGACTTTTTCTTATTTAATTCTTAGCAATTCTTAAAAATTTGTTGAGACCCCTTTTGTGGCCTATTATGTCAGTTTATGTAAATGTTCAATGTTTTCTTAAAAAAGAATATGTATCCTTTATTGTTGAATTTTGAGTAAAGGGTCAGTTTGTAGTTATATCTTTTAAGTTCTTAATAAGTGTCTTTGTAAAAATGAATTTAAATCTCCTACAATGACTGTATATTTGTAATTCTCTCAGTTTTTATTTTATATATTTCAAGGTTTTGAGTTTATGTTTTTAGAGGCATGCAGGTTCATGATTATTATGTCTTCTTGATGTAGAGTTCCTTTTACCATTATGACTTTCTCTTTATCTCCTTTAATGTATATTGCCCTATATTCTTTTTGTCTGTTATTAATACTCTGACCTGACCTTTCTTTTGGTTAGTATTTCCTGGTATATCATTTGCCATCTATTTATTTCTAAGTTTCTGTGTGGTTTGGCCTAGGTGTGTCTTTTGAAATCAGCCCATAGCTGGATACTTTAAGAATGCCTATCTGACAATCTCTAATTTTTAGTAGGTACATTTAATCCACTTACACTTATTGTGGTTAGTATTATATTTGATTTATTTCTTCCATTTTATTTATTCTATTTATCTTCCTTCTTTGTTTCTTCATTTTTTTTCTCCTTTCTTGCCTTCTCTTATATTGGTAAGGTGTTCTGTATTCCATATTTTCCTCTTTGTTGGTTTGGAAGCTATAGATTGAAGTTCTATTCAGTTTCATCCTAAAGTTTTACCATCTACCTTTAATTGCAAATGTTTGAAAGTATAAAGATTTTCCATATCTTATCCTCCTCTGAACAGGCAAAAATCTTAGCACATTTTAACTATCTAATGAACACTCCCTCTCCCATCATATTATCTTGATTAATATTTTGTTTTAACCTTTATTTTAAACTCCAGGTTTAGTTATCTTTATAATCTGTTGAAGTGTATTTTAATCAATTTACTTCTGTGCCCACTATAAATTCTTGATTTGTATACCCTACTCAGGATTCAGTTTTCTTCATTTTATAATACATCCTTTAATGGTACTTTTAGTGAAGATCCAAGGCTGACAAACTTCATTTTATTTTACTTCTAAAAATTCCTTTATTTTTAACTCACTTTAAAGTGCCAGTTTAGCTAGGTATAAAACTCTAGATTAACAATTTTTTTTCTCTTAGATCTTTGAAGATATCATCCCACTGTCTTCTGCAATCTATTGTTGCTACTGAGGTGTCTATTATCAATGCAATTGTTATTCCTTAACAAGTAACCTCTCTTCTGGTAACTTTCAATATTGTCTTTTTTTAATCCTTGAGATTCTGTAGTTTCACTACAAAATGTATAGATGTTGATTTATTTTTATTTATCCTGCTCAGTATTCAAAGTGCATTTTTTCAGTTAATATCTTTTCAAATGTTGATTCTTCACCATCCCCTCAAGTTTCTTCCAGAACTCTTACTAGACATAAATTGGAGCTTCTCAATCTATCTTCCACAGCCTTAACTCTGACTCTGGGCTGCATTTTGGGTGATTTCTTAAATACTACCTTCCCATTTGCTAATCCCCTCTTCATCCATGTCCTGTCTAGAGTTTATTCTATGTAAAGATTTTACCTTTCCACTTGGTTCTTTTTATATTTACCAGTTCTTGTTTCATTTATGCCTGCTTTGTTTCACAATTTTCTTTTAAAAATAGATGTTATTCCTCTTTGAATATTTTAACACACTTAATTTAAAGTCTTTGTCAGATTGTTCTATTAATTTCTTTTGGACAAAATTCATCTAACAAATGTTAATTTTGTTGACTGTTTTTCCTGGTGTTGAATATCTTTGCTTGGATGCCAATTTGAGTGGGCTGTCCTTTTACTCTCTTTCTCCTGATCTTTTCTACCCTAGAGGTTTTATAGAGGTCTCTGGTTCAGAACCAAGTGATGGCTTGAGATCTGCCTAGCCGTGATATTAGTGATCTCTCCCTGAGTAGTGGAAGCATCCTGGTTCCTGGCTGCTGAGCTGTGACTACTTCCTCCTTCATCCAAAGGCTTACAGTTTCATGGAAGCAGTCCTAGGTAGTGTCACATGCATCTTTTTTTCAACCTCCTTTCCCTAATGAGAAAGTTCTACTTCAGTGCTTAATTTTAAGCCATGAGCCTAAATCCAGTCATCTACCATGCTTGGAGCAATTTAGTCCCTTTTACTCCACAGGAGCTTCTTGTGCTGCTTCTGGATTTGAAGTTCAGCCAAATACAGCTTCAGCCTTGTTTACCATTTCAACATTAATTCACCTAGAAAAAGAAAATTAGCTTCATTTGCTGAAGCATTTGCTGAATTATTTAGAGTTGTACAGACCAGGGTGTTAACCACAGACCCACCACTTAATAGCTGGGAGATTGGGGGAAAGTTTTCTAACTTGCTTGAGCCTCAGTTTTCTCATTCATCAATTAGAAATGATAATACCTACCTCATAAGATTGATGGGATAAAGTTTGAAACAGTGTTTGACACCCAGTAGATGCTCACAGTACATATTAGTATGATTATCAAACAATCATTTTAAAAGGTAAATATTTAGTTTCAAACAAATCCATATTTGTAGTCAGAATTCTTTTCCCACTAAATATGGTACCTGGACTCAGAGACTTTCTCCTTAGTACTCTTCATGCCCCCCTCCTGGTACTTACTGATCAAGATGCTTAGTAATATGAATTTTAGCAGGCTGATCATAGGTTCTTACAACAGATCTGGTAAAAGTTCATTAATTTTGTTTGTACTTTATGATTTATATCCAACTTTCAAAGTATTCTTGAGATAGTTTACAATAACAGACATGTGTACAATAAGTTAGATGAATAAGAAAAAGAGAAGTTTGAACCATAGCGGAGGAAGGGAACATAATTATAAAACCTGAGTTAATCGCTACTGTAATTGAGCATTAAATTTGTTCAAGGCTTCTTGGCAGCTGAAGGCAAAAGACAGGAAATGTGATGGGTGACATAGTTCTCAATAGCTAAAGTTTTTCTCTTAAATAGTTTAGCAAGGTTATGATGGGCTAAAAACCTTTTGGGGGTTGAGCTGCATTCAGGGTGCATGGTGCAGAAGAAGGAATTCTCTACATGAGTCTATCCCCATGGCTTTAGCGATAGGTTGAACAACTCTGGATTTGGATGGCTTAGTGCAAATATTGTATGACTGGAGCCAGGAAGCTGGGATTGATGACTTTTTAAACAGTGATGTTTTGAAAAGTTCAGATATTTGTCATCGAAATTTGGAAAATACAAAAGAGTATAAAGAAAACAAAACTATCTCTTCACAATCTCATTGCCTAGAAACAATCTTTATTAAAACTTCCATGAGTTTCCTTCTAGATGTTTTTCTACGTGAACATATATTAGCTGATGACTTGTAGTTTTCTTCCAGTTAGATGACTATAAATTAGGTGGTCTTTGGCCCAAGTGGTTGTTATATTTAATAATAAGAATATCTGCTGCTCGCCTACTGAACGTCCAATGTGCTCTTGGTATTTACAGTCCTTCTAATACCAACAGGTACAAGGCAGTTTCTCGTGTTTGCAGAGAGGTTATGTAACTTGTCTAAACAACACCCAGTAAGAGGAGGAACAAGAACACACGTTTGGGCGTGTCTGACTGTGCAGCGTAGTGTTTTTCTCTTACCAGGTGCTGCTTCTCTGAGATACAGGCATCTCCCTGGCTCCTGGTGCTCTCCTGGGACTCCTGGGAGTTGGGGTGCCTGGGTCTGACATCAGCTCAGCTGGCTCCTGGGCTCCAAATGGCCAGAACAGAAAGCAGAAGGAGGTTGTTCTTTCCCTCCTCTCCTTCTTTCTCCCCTTCTCCTGTATGCTGGAGGTCAAGAATCTAACTTGTCTAGGTTCCCAGGTTAGCTCAGGCAGCTGTTCTGATGGGTTTAGCATGCTAAAATATTGTAATTCAAACATCTTTTATGGGGATCAAGGTAAGAGAAAGTCAGGAATCTTGGTTCTGTTTTCAGTCTGCATGATACCAAAGAGCATGGAGCATTTTTGCCTTTCATTGTTATTATTGTGCTTTATAATTGAAGCTTTGTGCAGATGTAACTTTCTTCTCTCTTGAGCCCTTATCTGCCCAGGAACTTCTCTCTTGGGTGAGTCACAGGCTGAAGCATCCTACAGCAGCCCCTAAGTAGCCACTAAGAGCCTGCTACCTCTGCACAGACCCAGGTCACATGGTCACCAGGACAGGCTGGTTGCCACATCCAGAAGGGGCAGTTAATTATGAGTGGTCTCTGGCCAATGCAAGCAGTGTCCTGCGGACAGGGGGTGCTTTCTGGCTGAAAACTGGCAAATCTTCTCCCTTCTCCATCACCACTTTTGGGGACTGATGAGCTAAGTGCTGAAGAACCAAGAGGCCTAAATGTCAGGGCTCCTGGTTGCCCACACAGTGAGCTGAGAGCCTCTGAGTGGTGAGCTCTGAGCTCCTGGTTGAATCAGGCTGGGTTGCCAGCAGGCGTGAGTCAGCAACTGAGATGCCCCCTCTCCACAACCTTTGCATAACTCTAAGCACAGGGCTTTGTCTTTCCTAACAATTACTCATCTGACCCTGGCATACAAGAGCCTGCTTCCTGAAGGAGATGTTTGTGAGAAGAAAAGTTTTCAAAGAGGATGTTACACACCTGAGCTTCCACACTCTGTGCGGTGGTAATTCATCTCAATTGCCGGAAGTATAATACATGGCAAACCGTGAAGAAGCTGGTTTTCTCGATGTGCCAAATGACTTGCCCCTAATGTTTGGGACCCATTTAATAACAATAACAACCAGAGCACAAACAGTAATAATAACAGCAAATAACTCTTAAATAGCACTGAACATGTGACAGGCAGTAATCTAAGCACTTTACCTATATTAACTCATGTATTTCCCTCATTTTACAGATAAGAGATGAAGCACAATGAATTTAAATAACTCGCCTAATGTCACAGAGCTAGTAAGAGGCTGAGCCAGAATCCCAGGAATTCTAGTTTCTTAACCCAGCTCACAAGTTTGCGTTGGATGTTCATGTGAAAGGAATAGTGGAAGATTGGAGAAAATCACAAATTTTGCAACATATAGCTTCTCTAATCCAAGGGTGGCTCAGGTTGTCCACCCACACTTAGCATATCAAGGTTCTGTCATGTTAATTCCATATTCTACATCTCAGAGAAGTTGTGGCTGGCTATTTGGAAGGGGAGAAAAGAATCCCCCAAACCTTGAGCTGGCCAGAAGTGTTTGGAATTTTGGATGCATGTGAAGAGCAGCTCACTGTAGCACCACAGGGTTTACGGCCCATACTGGGGAAAAGCCCTGGCAACACTGCCCAGAAATGGAACATCCCTAGTTGAGAAGAGGCCCCATCCAGGGAAAACTCTGATGGCTGGAGTGCGCACATGTAGATTGTAATTGGCCAGGGGCGCAGTGAGAGTTTCCAGACAGTCATCAGGAAAATGCTGAGGTGGCCATCAACGTTTTCCACCACCAGTTCATGGACCCTTGGAGGAGTTTGTTGTCTTTCACGTTGTAGCTGTCTACCAGGCCCTGGATTAGTTTTCTGTGGCTGCTGTAACAAATTACCACGAATGTAGTGGCTTAAAGCAATACAAATTTATTATCTTACAGTTCAGGAGGTCAAAAGTCTGACACAGGTCTCGCTGTGTTAAAATCAAGATGTTTCTTCCTTTCTCAGCTTCAAAAGGCTGCCCACATTTCTTGGCTTGTGGCCCCCTCCCACCTTCAAAGCCAGCAACGACCCATCAAAACCTTTCTCATATCACATCACTCTGACTCTGATTCTTCCGCTTCCCTCTTCCCCATTTAAGGACCCTGTGATTACATTGGGCCCACCTGTATAACCCAGGCTGCTACTATTTTAAAGTCAACTGACTGGCAACCTTAATTTCAACTGCTTCCTTAATTCTCCCTTGCCATATAATATAACATATTCACAGGTTCCAGGGATTAGGACCTAGACATCATTGTGAGGCCATTATTCTGCCTACCGTAGGACCCAAATGGAAGAGCTGAGAACCCCGATCACGGTATTTCACAGCCCAACTGAGAGCCTGCTAAGCAGCTGGCAGTCTCTGCTGCTAGCTGGAGAAGACTCAACGGGGGTCTACCTCAGAGAAAAGGTTGGGAAATCACATAAATGGTGCTTAAAGAGCTACAGAAGCACCCATCTTCTTGAGAAGACGCAAAGAACTCAAAGTCTAGAGCATCAATATTTCTACTTCCAGTCAGAACTTAGATGTATCCAGAACATTTCTTAATCATGTGCTTTGGATGTTAGGCGCACTTTTTTCAAAAGCAGCTTGAGCCTGTGGGCGTGTTTCACCCGTCTCCCTTCTAGGGTAGTGAGTGTAGTACTTGCAATGTGCTTATATTTCTTGGTCTTGACACAGCTCCTTCAGGCGTGTACAGGAGTGAGGCTTCCAATTCCAACATCTACTGGGTTACCTGCTCAGGATTTACCCCATCCATATACTTTTAGTCTGCCCAGGCTGAAAAGGTTGGATTTTTAAATTTTAAGCATCTTAATATGATTATTATTATTTAATTTTTCAGTGCTTTGAAGCCATTCCAGGATCATGGCAGTAGCTTTCTCTGTTGGTCCATTCTGAGCAGTGCTAATTCCCTGTGTGATTTTGGGCAGGTTACTTGACCTCTCCTTGTCTCAGTTTCCTCATCTGCACCATCAGGATAATAATAGCACCTACCTCACAGGGCTGGAGTAAGGAGTAGATGAGTGACCACACAAAGCCCTTAGAACAGTGCATGGTACTTGGGAAAGCTGTGATACATCTTGGCTGTTATGATTATCAAAAGACCTAATAAGACATGAACCTCTTCTCCTATAGTCAGAGAGCCAGCCGTTTTGATATCTCCAGAACACTGATATTCACACGATCTTGAGTGCAGCAGACACATTCCTAAGCAAAATTCCTTTTTGTATTGCTCTACAGGAATACTGTTCCCATAAGGGCTGTTTCTTATAGTCAAAGGGAGGCCTCAAGGCCCATTTCAAGTGGGTGGATGACAGGCAGATGGAGAGCTGAGTAGCTATGCCAAGGCCAAGAGAAAGCTGCTCTTCTCAGCTTAGGATAGGGGCACAAATACAGAAGAGGAGGTTCTCTTGGGGCTTTCTGGTGCCCACAGTTTACCCTAATCCAAACTCAAAAGGGGAGCCTCCTAGGACAGTGTCATGTGGCCCTCATGGTCAGCCCAATCCTACTAATTCAAAAGGCCACCTGGACAATCTTTCTCAGGAACAGATCTTGGCCAAGACCATTCTAATCCAGCTTCAAAGCTCTATGCCCCATCTCCACTTCCATCTCTGCCCTTTGTGGCACAGCGTTGAACACCACAGAATGGTCCTTGGGTTCTACAAAGAAGCATGAGTCCTCATGCTTCCCACACCACCCCAGGACCGCTTGCTGACCTCTGACCTCTGACCTCATGCCTGGTAGTCTGCTTTGCGGTAGTTACCCAGCCTACCCCCAGATGGCCAGATTCCACCACCAAGTCCAGAAGAGCTTCAGGGCTGGAGAATTTAAAACTCAAATGGCACAACGGCCACATAAATTCCTCAAATATGCACCCCAGAAGAAAAGAGTCCCCGGGGATTCAGTTTCTCTCACTAAGTTTGAGCTGAGGGAAAAACATTTTAATGGCACATAAGGAAAGCTGTCAGAGAACTGTTTTGCTCAACATCAAATGCATTCCAGGCCTTATCTAATCAGGGAGCCTTCACAGCTGATGAAGAGGCCGTTCCTGCAAATTGTTTCCGAGCCAGGGAGAAGAGCCTTGATTTTAAATACAAAATAATGGTCCTTTTGGCACAGGCAAAGTCAGTTGGCAGCTGGAGGTTTGGGGTGACCCCTGACCCTCTCCCACAGTTCCTCCTGAGTCCTGCTGCACAAAACTAAGCCATCCTCAAATCCCAGGCTCTAATTGGCTCTGGTTTGTTTTGCTTTTCTATTCTATCCAGAGCTTCAAAAGGCGCTTCCATAATTGTTTGAGGCATGAAAAAGGCAGGTTTCAGCTTTCCTAACTGGAATTGGAGGTAATTACTGTCTTGCCCACACGAGCCGGTACATGCTTCAGATCAGATGCTCCTGGGTTGTTTTATAAAGTGTAGCTTGGCCTCTGAGCCAGGAGAGGGAGGGTGATGGAACCTTCCAAAGGCTTTGTTCCAGAGAGAGAAGAATCTGAACACCTCAGAAATGCTGAAGGGAGTTTCCATATTCTTCTGCAGTCACTGCAAGCTCTACCCAGGAGGTTTGGCCTGAGAAGACTGTGTGCTCAACCTCATTCTAGAAAATTCAGGAGACGTTTTCTGGTCCTCTCTCTTAAGAGATAGAAGCGGACACCTCACAGAATTCCCGTTTTGTTTGTAATCAGAAATTATGGGCTTGGCCTGGGCTGTCCTCCTGTAAAACCTCAGGACAGGGCCAAACTGAGCCAGGCATAGTAAGAGCCGCCTCAGAGAACCCAACTGCGGTTCACTTTTTTTTTTTTTTTTTTTGCGGTACGCGGGCCTCTCACTGTTGTGGCCTCTCCCGTTGCGGAGCACAGGCTCCGGAAGTGCAGGCTCAGCGGCCATGGCTCACGGGCCCAGCCACTCCGCAGCATGTGGGATCTTCCCAGACCAGGGCACGAACCCGTGTCCCCTGCATCGGCAGGCGGACTCTCAACCACTGAGCCACCAGGGAAGCCCATGCGGTTCACTTTTGTATACTTAGGACAGCAAGCCCAAACACGGGGTCTCAGATTTACCTCCCTGAGTGTGGTCTGGGAAGCAAGACCCTATTTCAAATCTCAGCCTGCTGTCTGTGTGTCCACAGTCAGCTGACCCACATGGCAAATCCTCCATGCCTCCCCTATAGAATGATGACAGTGGCCCAACCTCGGAGGGTTGCTGTGACATCTAAACAAGGTCCACCTGTGTAAAGTGCTGGAGGTAGTACCTACACATAGTGAGTACTCAGTTAACGCTAGCTGTTATTAGCTAACGTAATCGTCAGGGGCATGGCCATGGGGCCAAAGGATCCACTCTACAAATGATGGAGCTTTTCAAGACTCTAGGGATTCGGGAGTGGAGGAAGAAGCAAAACTGCTGCAGGAACAATGGAAGGAAGCTGGAGGGGGAGCAGAGTGATACCCCCTCCCCAAATGTCTTCCTGTCCAGGCGCATTGCCTTAAACATACTAGGTTTCCTGAAAGTGCACAGATTTGAGATTTAGTTGTGCCTTTGTTCAACGATATATCTCACTGAGGACTAGCTGGTTAAACAGCATTCACACATCAGTGTGAACTGGTTTACTTGCTTTCATCCTAACATCTACACACTTAGCGTCTCCAAGGGGCCGAGGAGCTTGGGACTGAGGAAGAAAGAGAAAATGATAGAGTCATGAAGGACAGCCCAGGACACGGCTAGTTGTTCAGATTCTGGGAGTTCCAGTTTCATCCACTCACTGGCCCACAGACAGCCTGCCTGGCTCATGGGAAAGGAGGAGGTGGGAGTCACGTGTCCAGGGGGCCCTGAATTGCTTTTCTGACTTCTGTATTTGTGTGCCAACCACTCCTAAATGCAACTGACCGCTCTTTTCAAATGGCTTCCAGGACTCCTGCCTTCTCCTCTGCCTAAGAGAGTTCCATACAGGCAGCCCCGGGTGCAGGCCTCACACCTCGCCTCTCCTTTTACACACATTCCTAAATTATCTCACCTGGGCCCTCCGATGAGAGCTCCACTCTGCTTCTGTGTTGCCAACTCCCCAGCCAAGTGCTCTCCTGATTTGGGTATTCAGTTGCCTACTGGACAAGGTATAATCATATATTTATTTTCATACTTTTTTGTATAGTATCTGTCTCTCAATAGACTGTAAACTTCATGAGCATGAGATGCGTTCTATCTGCCTCCTGTTCTTCCCTACACCCAGCCCAGTGCCTGACACATAGTAAGAACTCAGAGAGTTTTTAGGGAGAAGAAGGCCACAAAATCCAGCAAAAGATACTTGACATCACGTCTTGTTTTCCTGAAGTAGGTTATTTGGCCACTTCCCCCTCCCACTTGATGAAGTTTCATATTTAATAAAACCCTGAACAGTTAGAACAAACATGTAGGCCCTGATCATGAACTTGATAGACTGCTTAGAACCTAAATGCCTGATACGGGGAGTGCCTAAATTATACTCATCAACGTGGTCGATTCTCAATTTTCCATTCCAGTGGATAATCTAATAGCCAATAATCTAATAGTCTGTAATTTAATAGTTTATAACCTTGAAAGTCTTACATGTGGCTTTGGATTATGTTTCTGAATTTGCATCAGGATATAAGGAGCTCTGATGGTTTAGAAATTCACAATAATTTGAGCTCAGATGTCCAATGTCACCGTCCCAGTTGCCTATTAAGGGCTCCTCTCGGCTCCAACCACATGCAGAAAAAATACTGCATTGGGCTTGGGAGGAAAATGCGTTGGTTTTTTTGGTCATCAGAATTGGGGTCCAAACTTCAGCCCTTCCACTTACCAGCTCTGTTTTCAGGTGACCTGGTCTGGTCTCTGCTTTCTCACCAATACCTACCTCCAAGAACTGTTAGGAAATGCAGTCAAGTTCTCAGAGAAAATTAATCTGAACTATTCCCCCAGGTAGATGCAAAACAGGTCAGAAGCAGAGTTGGGCCCTCTGCAAAGTTTCTGTTTCACATCTGATGAAAGAAAGATTTCTCTTCTCTTCTCTTTTTCTTTCTTCTTTAAAGGACCTTCTCTTCCAGGCCCAGTGGGCTAAAGTAAACAAGGTCCTTGCTTTATAAGTCATATCTGGAAAGCTTCTGCTAACACCTGTACAAAGCTGCAAGAAAAACACTGTCCTAGGCAATCTAATATGGAAACTGACTGTGGGCCCTGCCTGGGCTCCTCTGCATAGGTAGGGCATCCACTGACCCTATCGATGGTATGAATGGTGTGACTTTCTTCATGTTAATGCGTATGTCTGGGCATTTGCTCATGCTGTCCTGGGTCCAAGTCTCAAGGTTAGAATGTGGAGACATCCTGAGATCCAAGGCAGAACCAGTCATGTTGTCAGTGGGTAGATGGGACCCCAGAGTTCCCACCTCCTTTTCCTGTCATGAAGTTTATATGTCGAGGGAAAACAGCTGTCCATGCGCAGGCCAACTGGGACTGAAGCCAGCTGTTCCTTCCAGATGCCAAAAGCCAGATGTACACCCACTCTTCTTTCCCACTCCCTAAGCCTGAAGTCTCAAACTTTATCGAATTTATTAATAACCTCGCTAAAAATGCATTTCCCCAGCCTCCCCCTCCAGAGAATCTGATTCAGTTAGTTCAGGTTGACCAGGAAATCTGCATTTTAAATAACAATACCCCCACCCCTCCCTTCTTTTCTCCCTAGGAAATTCACATATAATTGCTCTGAGAATCATACCTTGAACAACAATCTCTACAGTGAAGGCTGGCAAATGTGCTGGTAAATGTTTAACAACTAGTCTTGGAGGGGAGAAAGTCTGGATTGTAGCCTGTTGATTTCTGTGATGTAAATATCCCCAACATGGTCAAGTCAAGCTACCAACACGACTTCCTGATTTTGAAGACGGGAAAAGGTATGTGCCATCAATCCTTACAAGCTCATAGGAACTGCTTCCAGCAGGCCACTGGATGAAAGCCTCTGGATGCCTCTGAATGGTGGTTCCTGGGCTCTGGCATAGAAAGCCCACTGTTCAGCTCACGATGTCACATCTCTTAGTTTAGTTTTGTTTTTCCCTAAATCCCTAGCTCTTTGAATGGTTTGTTTTAGTGACTGGTTCCCAGAGACCTCCAGGGGTTCCAAAGCAGAAAGAGAGGAAAGGGAGAGGGAAAGAGCTCCAGGAAAGAAATCGCAATTAGTGTGGGATGCTGGCCTCAGCCACACTGACAACCTTGTTCAATCCAGCTTTCAGCGGGGGGAGGAGGTTTTCAAACACCTGCTTCTGCCTTCGTTTGATAAGCTTTCTGGTCGACTCACATAAACCTGATCTGCTGACCTGGGGGATGATGAAAAGGCTGAGTGTTGGGGACCTGAGGGGATGAAAGGGGCTGGGGGAGGACCATGGGGTGGTCATATGACCCAGGGTCGCCAGAGGCTTAAGGCTTCCCCTTTGTCGCCCTGGCTCTGGCCCCGTGTTGGAAGGTTTTGGTGATTTCCTCCCGCCCCCGACTAGGCGAACAGATGTGGAAAGGTCTCCAATTCCCAGGGCTCCGGACACAACTGCTCGTTGTTTCTCGCCCGCAGACAGGGCCTGCGATCACAGGCAGAACAGCTACACAATCACTCACCAAAGAGCTGAGCCCAGTCAGGTGCGGGTTCAAACCTACTCTGCACGTCTGCAGCAAAAAGCTGAACTGAAATAGACTGAAAAGTAACCCCATCCCTCCCTGTCTTGCTCTAAGTCCACTTTGTAGGAATGCTGAGGACTTCAGGAGAGGCAAGGCCAACAGCTCTTCCACAATGATAAAAGTCCTCATGGATGCCGTGACCTTTTGAACAAATGCAGCCTCTCGGGCCTGCTGCTTCTCTCATCCTTATCGCAGTACTGACAGAGTGAGTGAGCCCTCTATCCACTTCAGGCTTGGAGCTTGAAGGACCCCACTGCTCTGAAAAGGACACCTTCTGCGGTCCACTGAGCTTTCACTGCTCATTGGATGAAAGGGAGAGAAGAAAAGTGTTATAAAGGAAGGGGTGCAGGCGTTAGCGTCCTTGTTTACCTTAATTATACCACCCTGATCATCCGAGGAACTTCTCAGAACCTAGCTTCCTCCCCCATCCACATACCTTTCATAAGAGGGGCAAACAGAAGCATAAAAATACCCTAACCTCCCTTGTATAAAGAACCTGTCTCATCTAGTCCATCCACAAGAATAAGCCGGTATCTAACAAGCCAGTGTTTCTAGCTTATGCAACAAATGGTGGCCATTACAACCTGACACAAAGACCTGGTACATGCATGTATTAGCATGTAGCTCATTCACCTACAAACGCTGGAGTGACACCCATTTCCCTAAAGCAATGGGTCTCAAAGTGACTTCTATGGACCCCTGGGGTCCCCGAGACCCTAAGAAGGTATCTGCAAGGTCAAAACTATTTCCATAATTCCAAGATGTTACTTGCCTGCCTCACTGTGTTGACATTTGGGTAAAATTGTCATATTCTTCACTGCCGCTAAGTCGTAGGACAGAAAAAAAAAAAAAGAGGAAATCGGTTTCACTTAAGCATGTCCAAGATGAAGCAGTAAAAAGTATTAATTCTATGAAGTTTTGCCCAAAGTCCAGGTCTTTTGACTGTTGTGTGTGGCAAACTGGAAAGCAAGCGTAACGCACTGCTGGTGCATCCTGAGGTACAGTGGTTGTTTGGAGAAAAAGCATTTGTGAGAGTGTCTAAGTTGTGAGCTGAACCGGCCACTTTCATGAAACACCATGTTTACTCGAAAGGACCAAATTCCCATGGTTATTCAGACTTGGTTATTAGAGACATTTTCTCCAAAATGAACAAGCTGAACCTGTCACTTCAAGAGAGATAATGCACAGTGCTTGTTGTCAAAATAAAAGTTTTCAAGCAAAAATTAGAATTTCTGAAAACTTGTATCTGTCACAGTGAGCTTAACACCTTCTCAATACTTAGGTTTCTGACGAGATCAGCGGTGATATTAACAAATGTGAATTTTTAGTTTTCATCATGAAATAGATCAAACTCAGATCTGCATAACTTAGTGAAGCAATATTTTCCAAATGACCATGCATGGTATTACAAAATCATGCATGGGCAAAAGATCCATTCAGTGCAGCCCAGACCAAACAGATTTTAATCTAACTAAGTACAAAGAGTTCATTGAGACAGTTTCAGATTCCACACTGCAACTAACCTTTAATAAACGACCATTTATTGAGTTCTGGTATAGTGTAAGGAAGAGTATCCACAATTATCTAAGAAGGCTATTAAAAAATATTCCTCCCTTTTCCAGCTGTGTATCTATATGACGCTGGGTTTCCTTCATAAACTTCAACCAAAACAACGTTATCACAGCTGATTGAATGCAGAAGTAGATATGAGAATCCAGCTGTCTTCTATTAAGCCAGACATTAAAGGGATTTGCAAAAATGTAAAACACTGTCATTCTTCTCATTAAAGTTTGTTCTCTTTTGTTTTGGAAAACACAGTTGTTTTTACAGTAAGACTGTGTTATTTTAAACAAATTAACAAACTTACCAGTTTTTATGAATTAATAAATGTGAATTTATTCATATAAACATATTAAATGGATTAACAAATAATTATTAAACAGTTTTCTGTTTTAATTTTTAATATGGTAAATGATTTAAATATCTATCACTGTGTAGCAAAATACGCCCAGACCTAGTGGCTTAAAACAATTGTCACTAAACGGATAAAGAAGATGTGGTACATATATATGCTGGAACACTACTCAGCCATAAAAAAAAGAATGAAATAATGCCATTTGTAGCAACATGGATGGACCTAGAGATTATCATACTAAGTGAAGTAAGTCAGACAGAGAAAGACAAATGCCACATGATATCACTTATATATGGAATCTAAAATATGATACAAATGAACTTATCTACGAAACAGAAACAGACCCACAGACATAGAGAACAGAGGAAGATGGTTCCCAAGAGGAAGGAGGGGTGGGAGAGGGATGGATTGGGAGTTTGGGGTTAGCAGATGCAATGCTATATATAGCATCTATATATATAGAATGGATAAACAGCAAGGTCCTACTGTATAGCACAGGGGACTATATTCAATATCCTGTGATAAACCGTAATGGCAAAGAATATGAAAAAGAATGTGTATAACTGAATCACTTTGCTGTACAGCAGAAATTAAATACAACACTGTAGATCAACTATACGTCAATAAAATAAATTTAAGAAAAACCACACAATCGTCACTTGTTAGCCCTCAGAGTTGCTGTGGAGGAGGAATTCGGGAGTGGCTTGGCTGGGCTGTTCTGGCTCAGGGTCTCTCAAGAGGTTGTAGCCTGAAGCCAGTTGTGGCTGGCTCGAGAGGGGCCTCAGTTCCTCTTCACGTAGGTCTCTCCCAGTGTACTCAAAATATGGTGACCGGCTTTCTCTAGAGTGGACAGTAGAAGAGACCAAGTAGAAACTTGTAGTCCCTTTTAAGGCCTAACCTCTGAAATCACACATCCTCACTTCTGCCATTTTCTGTCTGCACACAGACCAGCTCTGATTCACCACACAGGGGCATGAATGCTGGGAGATAAGGCTCACTGGGGGCTATCCTGGAGGCTGACTACCCCAGGATTTAACAACAGATACAGCCACATAAACAAAGGCTTTTGGGGGTCCTCAACAAGTTTTAAGGGTCTGAAGGAGTCCCAAAGACCAAAACATGAGAGCTGATAGCCTCAAGGAATTGATGCACATCTTAAAAGGGTGAGGAGTCTTTACTGATTCTTCTTCTCGTTCTCCTTCTCCTCCTTCTTCTTTGTCTCCTTACTCATAGCCATACCATCATTTAGGCAACTTCTTGCTCACTTACCCTCCATGAGCTTGGGGACAGTTCCTTCTAGCTCTGTTTCTTCTGAACTTGAACTTATCGGGGGCCCCCTTATGAGTTTAACCCTCCCTGTAGCCTTGGCCTGTTGGATTGTTGCCTGGCAACGCTCGAGGCTCACGTCAGCTCTAGTCCTTCTCTGAGCAGGCTCCCTGAACGGCTCATGTCTCCAAGAGGGGGCCAGGTGGGAGAAGAAGAACAGCTCTGGGCCAAGCGCCTAGAGGCACAGGAGAGACAGCAGCGAGCTGCACAGGCCAGGGTCCCTGCCCTCGTGGAGATGACAATTCTAGAAGTGAGGAGAGAGGAAAACAATAAATACAACCAACACCAAAATGATGTACAGTTGGCCCGCTGCGGAAGAGAAACCTGCAAATGTGTGGATCTCGGTATCTCTGAGGGCTCCTGGAGGGGCGACTGTTGTATGTTAGAAAGTGCTAAGTATTAAGGGGGAAAAGGCAGAGTCAGGTCAAGGGGAGTGGGGGTGCAAGGGGCTATGGGGAGAGCTTGAGATGAGCTAGGTGGCTGGGGGGAGCCTCAATGAGAAGGTGACATTTTAGTGAAGACTTGAAGAGGTGAGGGAACAGCTGCAGCAAAGGCCCCAATGTGGACACATATCTGGTGTGTTTGAAGGAAGCAAGGAGGCCAGGGTGATTGGAGATGAATCAGGGAGGGGGAGAGGGGAGGGCGGAAAGGTCAGCATCAACAGGCGCGAGATCCTTCAGGGCCCCGACAGCTTTTTACTCTGGGTGAGATGGGAGTCATTGTGAGCCATCTGGTGGTTTGAGGCAAAGTATGTTGAGAGTATGCTGGTAGGGCAAGTAGAAGTAGGGGGACTACTTAGTGGGAAGTGGAAAGAGGGAGCCTGGTAGGAGGTTATCACAGTTGACCAGGGAAGAGATGGTGGTGGCTTGGACCAGGATGCCGGCAGAGGAGATGGTGAGAATTGGGTGGATTCTGGATAGGTTTTGCAAGTAGAGACAATAGGATGCCCCAGCACCTTGAAAGTGGGGTGTGAGAGAAAGTCGGGGATCAAGTATGACTCCATTTAGGTTTGGGGACTTAAATAGCCTGAGGGTTGGAGTTGCTACCACTTGAGAAGAGAAAGTTGCACGTGGGACAGCTTGCAGGGAGGAGATTTAGAAAGTTCCACTGGACACATTCAGTCCATGCTCTTCCCTGAGTTTTCTGTAAAAGCCCAGCTGCACCTGATCCCCGGGTCCCTAAGAGCAGAGGTTTCTGACTGCCTGTACAGGCCCGTCTCCTGCCTGCTTTACAGAAGACAGTGAAGAAAATCACTCACTGTGTGCAATTTAATTTAAAAGAGTGGGAGAAGGTTGTTCTTGAGCCTCTCACTCTTTTTTTTTCTTTGTCTTTCTTATCAGAAATGAAAGAAAACAGCCAGGGGAGATAGGATCTCAGGTCTGGAAATCCTAGCAGGTAATTTGGGAGTTGAAAACAAATCTACCCTGAAATGTATGAAGCAGGTGAAGGGGATTCCAGCTTCAGCTCTTAAACTGCACCTTCTCCTGGCCTGGCAAATAACTTCCTTCCAGCCCCAGGCAAATCCACTTCCACCCACCAAATGCCTGCAGTTAATAAACGTTAAACAACAGCAAAGCCCCAAAGTAGAAAGAGGAAGACTGATTGGAGGCCAAGATACCAGAAGGGCCGCTTGAGAGCCTCTCCCCAGGGCTGCACCCAGAGAAGGAACATTCAGGCAAAGGCAGCAGGGGCCCAGGGCTGGGGGACCCAAGACAGGACGGCTTTCAGAACACCAGAGCAGGGGACTATCTGACTTGAGTCACAATGATTACATTTCTTGTGCAGACTTGCCCACTTGTTTCATTAGAACTTCATACCACTAGCCGTGCTCACACCCTTCAAAATGGCTACACTCTCCAGCATCCACTACTGAGCCATGATCTAACTCATGTTTCCCACCAAGCATGGCAGGACTGGAGATTCCAAACTCGGGTCTAGATAGGTCAGCTGAGGGTTGGCGAGGCTGTTCTCAGAGGTCCAGGGAGAACTAAGAAAAATAAGGATTATGTGAGGCTGTGAGAACTTCACCCAGCATTACTTATTATTCCCATTTTAAAGATCAGAAAACTAAGGCTCAGAGAGGTTGAGTGGCCCCACAGCTGGTCAGTAGCCGAGCCAGGACAGGCATCCATACGATAAATCGTGGTGACTGTCATTTGCTGGGTACCTGTAAGACAGGAGAAGTACCCTGTGCTTTGTGGTGTTAACATGTTCATTTCTCATGGGTTCCTTCCTTTTCAAAGAAGTGAAACTGTCCAATAGAGCTTCCTGCCACGACAGAAATGTTCTGTGTCTGCACTGTCCAGTACCATGATAGTCACCCGCTCCACGTGGCTACCGAGTGGGACTAAGGAACTGAATTTTAAATTTTATTTCATTTTAATTGATTTAAATTTAAATAGCCACGTGTGGCTGGTGGCTACTCTATTGGACAGTGCCGTTGCAGCAGGTTCAGTAGCATTTCCAAAAGCTTGTTAAGCAGTGAGGCAAGGGTTGCATCCCAGGGCTGACTGAACCCAAAGTCCATGCCCTTTGCTTCTTCCCTCTGCTCCCAGTAAAGTGGCCCACATTTTGCAAAGTGAAGGGCTTGGGAATGAAACCGACCAGACGGTGTACAGTGAGTCAGCAATAAAGCCAGATCCCCTAAAGGCCAGGTCTGTATTTGAGCCTGCTTCCTCTGAAGGCACCCAGAGGTCTCAACAGGCAGCCCAACTCCCCAGCTGGGGGCTCTTGAGACCCGGTGTCAGCAATTTCCCAGAGCCTACCGGTGGTAACCTGGTTGATTGAGGGTTCTGTGACTCACGGGTCCCAACCCTACTATTTAAACAGCAGCATTTCCTTTTTTGGGGCTTAAGACTATTTGGTAGAGAGGTAGTGAGCTCCCAGGCCCAGCCTCCCCCTGTCAAAACATGTAGCCCTCAAAGGTTTCCACTTCAGGTTCCGCCATGAGGCACAGCTGCCACATGCCAGAGGTCTGAGTGCAAATGCTTAACCTGAGCCGAGCCATCGTTGCTTTGTCAGCTTCTCTACGGCTCTCCAATGTGCACCTCTACCACATCACTCTCCTGCTGCAAACACGTTCCAGGATGCTCAGAACGCAAGCGAAGTCTTCCTTCCCTGACCTGGACTCTGCTTCCTTCTCCAACCTCATGTACCCTTGTGGTCCCCATTGCTCACTCTGCTCCAGTCTTGACTTCCTTGCTGTTCCCCAATACATCAGACTGGTCCCTGTCCCAGGCCTTTGCATTGATTGTTCCTTCTGCCTGGAATGCTCTTCATTCAACCCTTGCCCAAATGTCGCTTCTTCAGAGAGGTCTTCCTGACTCCACTGTGTGTAAAAGTGTCCCCCTCACCTACATCTCTTTATCGTGCTTTACTTTTTTCAAGGCACTTATCACTAGTTGATGTATGTGTGTGTGTGTGCGTGTGTGTGTGTGTGTGTATATATATATATAGAGAGAGAGAGAGAGAGATGGTTTGCTTATTTTCTGTTGCTCCCACTAAAATGTAAACAGAGTAAGGAGGGACACTGTCTTTTTTCACTCTGTATCTCCAGTGTCTAGAATGGTGTCTGGCACATAGTTGCTCACTGAATATTTGTCGAATGAACCAATGAGCCCATGAATGAATGCATGCATGACTGCTCAAGGCGAGCGTGAGGGGGTGGGGAGGGATGGGTAGGCTCAGGCTTGGCTCGTCCACACAGATCAACGTGTCCATGATTTGGAAGCTACACCATGAGAAACAAAGAGATTTGTTGGTTTAATTTCTTTTGCCTTGGGAAACTTAAAGATCACAGATAATCCAGAACCCAGTGCGAAGTTCTCTGATTTATAGTCGAGGAATTATTCACACAGAGGTAAACAAGAGCAAAGGACTGACAAGCGAACTGTAGGAGAATGATGGGGAACAGACTGAGGGACCCTACAATCTGTACTCCTTCAACTGGCCTGGCTTCCCAACAGCACTGGCTCAAACTTGGATCCAGAGAATCCCTGACAATTGTCACTCCCAGAATCCTTTGGGCTGGTCACCCAAGTGGTGACTGCAAGTGAAGGCATCCTGGTTAAGTCCGTCCTTACGTGAATGTGACGTCGTCAGGCCATCTAAGAGGCACGCCCAGAACGGCAGGTGTTTCCCAAGGATGCCCAGTCTCACAAAGTTCTCCTAAAACCTGAACTTGGGGGCGGGGGGATTTTCCTTTCCTTCTTTAATGGATTCTACAGAAATGGACCTCTTTTATTCCATCTCAGAAAATTCAAAGAAACAAAATGACCAGCACCTAGAAGTGTCTGACACACAGGAGGTAATCAATAAACATCGAATGAATGAACAAAAATGTCTAGGCAAAGGGGAACTGTGGCCTGGTAAGGAATGGTAGAGTTGAGCAAACCCTGACAGACAGAAACCATGGGCTGGATCCCCTACTCTGGCTTCAGGCCTCAGTTTCCCTATCTGTAAAACGAAGTTCTGGGCTGGCTGGACTCGAATTTCCCTCCCAGCTCTGACACTCTCTAATTCTCTGAACACGTCTTCATAGCTTTCTTGTGGACTAGGTCTTACTACTTGTGTCCTACTGAAAGCCAGGCCTACTGCTCTGGAGATCACCCATTGTTTTTAAGCACCAGAGGTTATTTAATAGCATTTCTCCCACAATATTTTTCATGTTCTCCATGAAAGAACGTTCTGGAAGGTAGCCATCATCAAAATAGGAAGTAAAGCCAGGCTGGGGTTCCATTTATCAGATAACGCAGGCTTAACCAAAGTTCCTGTTGGCCGATATGGTGATTCTGGGAGCTTGACCAGGTTTCAGAGGTTTTAGACTCAGAGAAGTAAGAAATCATTTCTGTGGCTTGTGGGATTTGGTACCTATTTCCCTCCTTTCCGCAGCTCAGGGCTGTGGGTACCGAGTGAAGGCTCCGGTGACTCTCCTCTCCTCCTCTCAGGGCCTCAGTGCAGCGGTCCAGCGCCCGAGAGCCCCCTTCTGGAGGGGCACGCTCGGAATGCACCGCACTGGCCCGAATCAGTCCCCTGTCCACTGCAGTGCCTTATTTTAAGCCATGCGTGAATTTCACCATTTCCTTCTACTCTTAGAACTGTCCCAAAGCACCAGCCCCAAAAGAATTCAGACTCCTTCTCTACTTCTGCAGCTCTGTTCACAGCCTTGACGTACCAAGAGGAAAAAGAACCCTGGACTGAGAGTCTCAGAGCAGGAGTCCAGCAGGAGGCATCTCTCTAGGCCTCAGTTTCCTCAGATGCGAGGTCAGGATGGGGTGCTGGCCGAGGGCCCTGCCTCTTCCAGCCTCGTGATCCCCGCCACCCCCACCCGGCACCACCCCATACCGGCCCAGAGGCAGAGCCAGCTCTTTCCCATGAGGGAGACACAGCTTGTACGTTACGCAACTTCTAGAAAGGCAGGGGCTCTTCTTTTTCTTTTCTTTTTTACTCTAGGAAGAGAGGAACAGTTTTGTGATCCCAGTAACCAATAAACATAATGAAAATCATGGTAACCATCAGCCTAATAAAACCCGAGGCAAAAGCCTCCACATTCTCAAACGAGACCCTGGGAATTCAGAGCTCTCTGAAGCCATACGTGGCCAGGGCCTTGCTGAAGGCCTCGGGACGCTGGCTGATGGCTGATGAAAGAATTTTAACGCGCCACTGAAATTCTCTTTTCCAACATAACCACTTTGAAACCTGTTAATTACAGACACACAACCAGCCCCCCCCCCCAACAGGACCCGGGGCTGCACCAGGGAGAGCCCAGCTCCAAGGCTGCTGGCTTCCATGGTGCTACACATGCTTTGTGTTGGGTGAATTTAGCTTCAGGAAGAGAATCCAAATTAATTAAAACCACATGGCCACTCCCCTCACCCCTAGCCTCCTACCCCACCTCCTTCCCCTGGAGACAGAGGCCAGTTCAGTCTAATTTGGTCCAGTGTTTTTGTTTCCTAAAATCTGTCTTGGGCTCTGGGCCATTAATAGGTTGCAGCTGATTTTAATCTACATGAATCAGAGACCTCGCTTCTTGGGCTTTAAGGAGATTACAAATTGTGTGTCCCGCAAACGGGATGGAAAGGAAAGGCCCTGGGTGGGGAGGGGGAGGGGAACAGATCCTGGAAGGCGCACAGACTCTGCTCTCCATTAAGCGGGTGGGTTTGAATGAGCCTGTGATCTGTCAAAGCTGGGGGAGGGGAGTGAAGAGGAGGTAAGGGTCTTGCCACTGTGACCCCATGGCAGGAACACAGAACCTGGGCCTGTGAAAACAGTTAAAATCAAAGAACTGGATGGACAGAGAGGTTCCTACTCACCTATCTTCAACAAATTAATTTCCCAGGTTTTTGCTGGGCACCTATCATGAGCTAAAGCAGGGGTCAGCAAACTACAGCCCACGGGCCAGATTGGGTCCACGGTCTGATTGTGTAAATAAAGTTTTATTGGAAGACAGCCAGGCCCACTTGTTTACATATTTTCTATGGCTTCTTTAGTAATTGTAGCAGAGATGCTGGGGCCTGCAAAGCCGAAGATATTTACTATGTGTCCCTCATAGTAAAAGTTTGCTGACCCCTCACCTGGAGAACCACTGGGCAGCCACTCCACTCACATGACAAAGAGGACAGATTTAGGATCCACTCAACGCCCACATCATACCAAGCTCCAGGCTCATTCCAAACATCGCTCTTTAGGGAAGCGTCTTTATGCTCAGTTAACCAATGGCAACTAAGAACTTGGCCAACTATCTTGCCACTCAGTTATGGGTTCAAGTACTTGCCCTGACAACCCTATACTCCCATGTCACAAATGAACACACTTCCAGCCACGGAAGGATGTCTCCCCAGGCTGCAGTGGCCGTGGCCTGGAACCCCTCCTCCCCCTCCCCCTTCTCCTCCTCTTCTGGGAGGTGGTTATGTTGGGCCTTGAACAGGATCACAGCTCAACAGAGTGCCACACTAGCTTGCACAGAATGTCAACTCTATGTAAAGACCCCACCCACCCCCAGCAAACAGGAGCTGAGAGTTCCTGCAAAGGATAACGGTCTGCACCTCACGTCTGCATCTCCACTGCTGTCCCCAGGTCCCTCTTCCTTGGTAAGCTTCTCCCTGAATTTTAGGTAGTGCCTCAAAGGAGTGTAGAATTCACTGAGGAGTCATGGGTCCCAATCCTGAGGGTCCTGCTATTGTTCAGAGGTCTCCCGGTTCACTAGAGATTGTGAACTGCCTGAGGATGACAGAGGGGCGCCAGCTGAGCAGGGATGAAGTATAAGGCAAACTCCTACCATCACAAACAACTGCAGTCCTGTGCTGGACCAGGGCAAAACCTGGGAAATGCCCCCATCAGCATCTTTGGGTCCCACCGTCATAGGGACTCTGTGCTCAGAAATAGCCTTAAGCAGGGCTCAGACCTTGGCCTGGAAGAGGATAAGGCATGGCTCCTCCGGTTTCTACCCCACAATGAGCCTCCTAGCACATTCCCTGGTTGGTACTCTTCACCTCCACCAGCACCAAGGCTGTGGATCTAACCCTCGAAGCTCTGTTTTGCCTAGACCTGGTCTCCTGATAGGCTTGGGCTCCCTGCTCCATGGAACCCAACAGCCAGGAGATTTTTGCTCCTGCTTCCCTGAGTCTAGACTACAGGAAGAGCAGAGGCTCATGACTGACACATGGGCACATCAGGAACTCATGCAGGTGTTCAGGACATCCGATTTAGCAAGGTCCTGAGCTGGGCGGATGAGCGATATTGGCTCTGTTGTCTCTGGTAATGGCTTCATGGCCCTTGAACAGACAGGAACGCACCATGGTTAATTAGCAGCCACTAAGAGTTTGTTATGAGCTGGGTGTCACATGGATGAACAAACACCCTGGCAAGAGAGACTCTGAGAAGGTCACATGCCAAGGAGTTTGTGGAGTGCAGTGTCTCCCCACGTTGAGGCATTCAGAAATGCCTGCCCATAGCACACCACAGGGTGATGGTCCACACTCCTCAGCCTGGCTGCGATGCCGGCCCGAGGACCCTCCGTGATCTGGGGCCCCATGCAAAGGACAGAGTGCTTAAGTCAAGCGCTACCCTCTGTGCCACGAAACAAAGGTGAGTCCGAATACAGCAGGATGAAAAGGCTCATAAACACTTTCTGGAGCTGGGCTCCCAAACTAAATCTCAGAGCGAAGCAAGCCAGCCGAGCTCAAAAACACATAACACACAGGAACGCCCGGCTGCTACTGGCTGAGCAGATTGGGTGCTAAAATGGCTTCAGAGCAACGAAGGAGGACAGAATTAATTTTAAGACGAGTTCAATCTTCTCTCCCTTTCAAGCATATAAGGGTGGGAACTGTGGATTAAAATTGAAAATTGATTTCACTGCTCCTTCAGAAGGCACAGGGCGGTGACTTAGCCCACCTCCACCACTCTCCTTCCCCGTCCTCTCAAAATACACTGGCTCTTGACTCACCTCTGACACCTGGAGCTTTTGCTCTAAATCATATTTTGTGTCCTGTATAAACAAGGGCTGGTAACTAGTACAGGAAATTAGTTTCACAAGCACTGAATGTGTACCAACCTGTGGTATGGGGAGTTGCCAGGTTTTCTTCTGAGAATTTTCACAGACTCTCAAAACTTTCTCTCAGCTTCCCCTCGGCACACTTGAATGCATGCACACCCGCCATGCGTGCACACACACCCAAACGCAAAATTTCCCCTCAGTTTCCCCCAGCACGCATGAACAGAGACACGTGCTCACACACAGATACCCTCGCATTCTCAAAACTTCCCCTTGGTTCTCCCACAACTAGAAACTTGAGCAGCTAGGTGTGTGGGAGCTCCCTGTCACCCTCTCAGACACACATGAAACTTTTTGCCCACTCAGCATACCCCCAGCACATACCCCCAGGAGCTCAGAGCCAAGGATGTTTATATTGCTATGTACACACACACACACACACACACACACACACACACACAGCCACATTCCAACTGGCTCAGTCATAGCCTTGACAGGCCTGGGTCTGCTTGCCATTGCTTCTCATTTTGCCTCTAATGGGACCTTCTTGTAACAGAGAGGTTTGCCATCCGTTTGTAGCATTTACTGAGCCTGAGGGCTGGGAAGGTGGCTTTTTTAAAGTACACGTGACGGTAGAGCAAAAAGCGGGGACAAAGGCATCCCTTTCGATTTCCTGCCTGAGTTTCACATGCTAATGAGCAGTGTTCCGGATTGCTTAGAGAATTTCTTTATTTGCTGCCCTGTCTGAAACCAGGCTGGGAGGACAGGCTCAGCTGAGGGATTTCCACAAGTCCCATTGTCGGGGGGGCAAAAACTGCCTTGCTGATTTATTACCTATACGGCATAATGAACCCCGGGTTACTCTGAGTCACCCTTTAGGCCTTGGTACGCCTGTGCCAATCTGTGCTGGTGGTTTTATCTTGCTTGGTCCTGATATGGCTGGAAACCCAGCGGTGGTCCTCGGCGTGTTCTGATCACCAGTATCCAGGTAGGGGAGGGAAAGATGACCCCGTCCAGGATGGGGCAGGACATGCTCCTGTCTGACTAACTACCTAACATCATCTCAGGGTCCTGCTTTGCCATCTCCCATTATTCTAGGCCCAGGCTGCCTGAGGGCAAACCGTGTCCCCTGGAGGGCCTGGGTAGAAGGCACCAGCCAAATGAGCAAAGACTAATTTGGGTAGAAACTAAAGGAGATGAAAAGGAACCCTAAGTGACCACTACCCCTCTGGGAACTTTGGGGCACAAGAGCTGGATTTCCCCACCCCCGGCCCTGGCGGCAGTAAATGTTGCACTACATATGCACAGGGGACGCTGTCTTTGCATTGACTGTGCAAAAGTGAGAAAAGTAGAGTTGCTCTGGTTGCAAGGGAAGGGGATGAGTTAGTTGTGTGTGTGTGTGTGTGTGTGTGTGTGTGTGTGTGTGTGTGTGTGGTCCCATCTGATCTGGTTCCATCCTGATCCTTCCCCCAGCTATACTTCAGGGACTCTCTGAGGGGTTCCTCGGATCCCAGTTTGAAAACCACCATCACAATGCGGGCTCCTTCTCATAATAGTTGTTGAACTTCGGTACCCAAGAAAACACACGATGACAAAGAACTGCTAGAAATTTGACAACCCTTTCAAATGAGTCTGAATTTTGCATACGGTTGATTCAGGCTGCAGCCCGTATTTGGTGCAGCGTACAGTGTAAGGGACCCCTTGCTGAAACTCCACAGCCCCCACAGGTCTGCAGCTCACAAACTGGGAATCACTGTACAGAAATTAGGAGAGGAGCAAGAAATAAGCCTGGGGTCCCAGAGGGAGTCACACTGTGACAGGGCTCAGGGGCCCAGAGAAGGAATTTGTGCCTATGCTAGCTGGCCATGCAGAGCCATTAAAAAGCCATGTGCAATTATTATGATGATGATGTTATTAAAGCCAAGAAATGACACGGTTGGACATGAACCAGCAAAAAAGAATGACTCTTTTGCAATTAAGTCCCTTTTCCCCTCTCCAGATGTCTGAGCCTCAACATCCCATGTCCACCAGGCCTTCCTGGATGAGTGTCAGCCCAGACACCATTTTCCTGTCTTCATCTTCAGAGGTTTTTATTGTCTGGTGTGGCCCTACCCAAAGCGAGTGGCCCGGCCCAGGCTTCTGTGCCCCACGAGTGTGAGCACCAGCGACGTACACAAATGAGCACAGCCTAAATTAAAGAACGTGCCTACGCACGAACAAAGGGGGATTTATGCTGTGTGCGGGCCAAAGTCAGGCCTAATTCCTCAGCTGTGCCCCCCCCATTCCTAGCCCATCTGCCCCCTGCCCCCCAAACCTCTCAAAGAAGAACCTGGCTTTACTTGCTGAGTCAGGAAACATAGCTAGAGGTAGCACCCCACATGGGTTTGGGGAAAGTGTCTGTGCTCCCAGTTCGTCTCTGTGCTCCGTCTGCCTTGGGGAGAACTGCTAAGGCTTTCGGTACTCAAGTCTGTCCATGCCTAACATGAGGGCTACTGTCAACAGGCGTCCACCACCTCTAGACGGGGCCGTGAGGATGAAGATGTAATGAGAGCCTGTGAGGGCTTTGTGCTTCCTGGAAGAAAGATGGCACTGTGAGGTTTTATTATCTACCTACTCTGCTTTTTACTGATCCATCTCCCTTCTGTTTTTCCTTTTGGGGGGGTCAGTGTCAAGTTTATTAGGTATTAATTTCCAAAAAGGCCTTCTTGCACCTCAGAGCAGGGTTTTATTTGGTGCCTCGGAGAATTTTTTTCCCCATAACCTGGACCCTCTAAGGATTCCTCTGGGTCAGGGTGAAAGAGGCCTGTGTGTGTTCAGCTAGTCAGTCCAGCTCAGTTTAACAAATATTTATGGAGCATTCACGAACACATACCTAGCCTTGAGTGGCAGGGCAGGACCAGAAACAGCGGGGAAGGTCATGAACTCTGGAGCCAGGCCACCTGGGGCGAGTTCTCACTCCACAGTTCCACGTACGTCCTAGGACAGCCCCGGTCACCTCTTGGAATCTCTGTTTTGCTACTTGTAAATTGGAGAAAATCCCATCCGTCTCACAGGCAAAGTCATAAAAAGGTATAGATCTCCTAGTGAGTAGTGGGTGGGTGACCAGTAATTCCCCGCTTCAAGATCCGGCCTCTGGAGAAGTGGGGAGAGGAGATGCCGCTGTCCTCCATCCTGTTTCTCCTCCCTGAGGCCCTCTGTCTAGTCCTTGTTCATCTATTTTAGAAAAAAGGGTCAGCTGGTTAAACCAGAGGTTCTGGAACTTTCTCAACTCAGTTTTCCCCAGCACTCCTGGGCAACCTACTTCCTCCATACATTCCCTCCTTCCCCCAAATACTCCAAGGCCTCCACACTACCATTCCCCTCCACTCTCTCTCCAAACCCAACCCCACAAGGGAGGAGAAAAGAACCTTCCCAGTCTTTTGAGAAAGAGAGCACAGTGGAGACGACTTTGCTCTGCTGCACACCCTTCAGAAAAGACCAAACTGTGGGTTCCTTGACGTGCTAGTCCCCCAAAGGCGAGCTCCAGTCAGGAGGGAGGTGATGCGAGGCCAGGCAGGGTGAGCTAGGCTGTCCCAGAGGGACCAGTCGAGGCAGGACCCACACAGGTGCCCTCAGCCCGGATCCAGCCTAGAAGATGCCCCAAGAATGGTCCCTGGCAGGCACCGCCGTCCAGCCTGAGAGAAGCGCGGTAAAGGTGTCCACGTAGGGCCCTGTGCCTCCCTGAAGGAGGCTTTTTCCTGTTTCTCCGTTGCCAGGGAGGAGAGCAGATGCAAGGAAACCCTCAAATAGGCACCGCAGAGGTCAATACCCTTTAAATTAAGCTTCTGATGCTTACAAGGGGCCAGGCTTCCCACAAATCCCCGATGCACAGAGCTTTGAGGTGGCGCGTTCAGTCTGTTTGTTCTTTTAGAAGCACGCCTGGGAAGCCAGCGGTTATTTGTTTCCGAAAGGTAGGAGCTCATCAGGTGGGTGGTCTTTGCGTTTTCTGTGTGCTTTGATTCCCTTCCTCTTCTTTTCAGGACCACTGAGGGGTTTACTCTCCCCTCTCCCAGCAGTGCTCGGGGGGTTTGGCTGCACAGTGCATCCGTGCTGGGTTTTCCCACAGGCCCCTGCAAAGGCAGCCGAGTTGTCTTCAGAAAGCCCTGGGCGGCCCCGTGGAGGGAGCGGGACTGCAGCTGTGCCCCCGCTCCCTTCTGCAGCAGGCTTTGATCAGGTTTTGTGGGGCTGCATGAAGCCTGACCTCCCATCTCCAGCGTCTCTCAGGTGGAAAGTTCTGTTCAGCCTGTCTGTGGCTTCAAAGGCTCTCCCTCCTTCGGGCTGGGACGAGACTGATAATGGTTCTCATTTTGCTGTCGTGTGATCTCCCAGCAGCCCCCATCCTTCCATTGACAGAATCCATTCCATTCCTTCTGCTTGTTTGCTTGGGCTGCTCTGGCCGAACTCAAGCCACCTTTCTGGTTGAGGAAGCACATTGACACCCTCGCCCACTGAGGCTCTTCTGATGGCTCAGACGTGGCCTCCAGCCCAGACAAAGGTGACCGGGCCGCTGCAGCCGGGCACCTGGTGAATCAGACTCTGGGCATGAGGGCAGGGCAGGTGTCGGAGGGGCAAAGCACTCCCTGAGCCTGCGAGTCTGTGAGGAGGAACCCTCAGCTCCGCCCTCCCTGCCTCTGCAGTCCGGGGCTGAAGGAAGGCGATGCTTTCTGCTCCAGTTCCCCACAGGAATCCGGCCATGGGGCCTGAAGCCGCGCCCTGCCCCATGAACCTGGGCAGAGCAGAGGGAAGGCCACAAAGCCTGAAGCTGACCGTGTTTCCCGAGAGCTCGAGCTATTCCCTCTCTTGAGCCACAGGCACTAGGCCAGCCAAACTCGGGAAGTTCCTTTTCTGGCCTATTATTTCCAAGGGTTGTGGCCTTACAGCCTCAGTTCTCAGCCCAAGGGGTAAACAACAGCTAATGCTGCCACTCCAGGGCCCTCTTCCGGCTCCCACCCCACGCCACCGCTGACCCTGGACTCGGGCCTCCCAGCGCTCTGACCGGGGTGAAAGGACAGGGGCTGGACGACCACGGCGGCCATCAGTGGGTTCCGACGGGGGTGCTGCCTCACAGAGGGCCATGTGTCTCACCGCGCGGATGGGGTTAGGCTGCACACTGCCCTTCGGTTTCCTCATATTTAACATGAGGGTGGCCAAGGGCAACAGGAGCGGTCAGGAGAGCATCCTTCTTCCCCAGCCTGATAGCACAGGGCTCTTCCTTCCTTTTGATCGTACTCAAAACAACTCCTGCAATAGAACAATGAGGCCGGGAGGAGGCCAGAAGGAATTTATTATGCTGCTGCCCTGTGGCTCAGTCTTGCCTGACTTTATCTCGCACAGAGGTCTGCACGGGAGGAAATCTGGCAGGTCCTTGGGTTGTCTCCGTGCCCCAGCTCTCCCTCCAACAAAGAGTGCTGGAAGGACAGGGAAGCAGCTGACGTGTTAGCCACGGCTCGGCCTAAGCCACGGCCAGAGGGGGATCAGCCTAGATCTCCTAAAACTCTGATGGGGATGCTGTGAAAGGCACAGGGACTCCTGATACATGGAGCCTGCCCGAGCCCAGCCAGGCGAGAGGGGGCCCCAGATGTGCTGGGCTGCTCAGGACGGGCCTTTCTAGAGCCCATCTCTCAGCTGGTTTCCTCTCTTCTTGGTCCTGGCTGGGGAAGGAGCTAAGCAGATGTGTCTGTGTGTGTGGACTGTCCAGTTTCTCACTCGGCAGAGGCCATGCGGTGAGGGGTTTCATCTCTTCCTCTAACAAGGTGAGAGAGGAAAAGCTCGGGGCCTCGGGGCCCAGAGGCCCAAGATCGGTCTCAGTTGTGACCATATTTCCCCCGAATGTGGATACTTGGCCATCCCTCTGCTGTTAACAGGGTCTAACCAGGTTCTCTCAGCAAACTTAATCTCAGTCATCCATCACCCAACTGTAGTGTCAGTGCTGCTAATATTCAGAAAATAAACAAATCCCCTTTCGTCATCCAGCTGGGCGCTGTGGGATGCTGTGGGACTCTGGACCCAATGTCTTTGTGGGGCTTAAGCCTTACTATAATGCTGTGGATCGAGCACAGGTAGACCTGGGCTCATTTGCTGAATGACCTTGAATAGGCTATATGACCTCTCAGAACCTCAGTTTCCTCATCTGTAAGATGGGGATGTGAACACTAACCTTGTAGAATTATTTTGAGGATCAAACAAGATAATGTATGTAAACATATCTAGTATATGTTAGACACTCTAGAAGGAGTGTTGTCATTACTACTACCACCATTTCAAACAGGTGGGCGTGTCTGATCTGATCTTGAATCCTGAGTAGCCTTCTTGAGTGAGCCACGAGCCCTACGCTCAGTCATAAGGAGCAAGTATGTGAGGAAAACAAGAGGAAACAGACCCTCAGCACACAGTTAATGCAGTCCACCACAGACGCCAATAGCAAATCCAGGACTGAACTTGGTTTTCCAGACCTCTAGACTCTCCCGCTCTCCAGTCCCTACCTCTCTCTGGGCATCTCCACTGTATTAGTTTCCCAGGGCTGCCGCACCAAATGATCACAAGCCTGGTCAGGAGAGGCTTAAACAACAGAAATTTAGGACTTCCCTGGTGGTGCAGTGGTTGAGAACCCGCCTGCCAATGCAGGGGACACGGGTTCGAGCCCTGGTCCGGGAAGATCCCACATGCCGCAGAGCAACTAAGCCCGTGCGCCACAGCTACTGAGCCTGTGCTCTAGAGCCTGTGAGCCACAACTACGGAGCCTGAGTGCCACAACTACTGAAGCCCGTGTGCCTAGAGTCTGTGCTCCGCAACAAGAGAAGCCACTGCAATGAGAAGCCCGTGCACCGCAACGAAGAGTAGCCCCTGCTCACCGGAACTAGAGAAAGCCTGCGCGCAGCAACAAAGACCCAACACAGCCAAAGATAAATAAATAAATTAATTATTAAAAATTTCTTTAAAAAACAACAGAAATTCATTCTTTCACAGTTCTGGAGGCCAGAAGTCCAAAATCAAGGGCTCGGCAGGGCTGTGCTGCCCCTCAGGGGAGGCTATGTCCTTGCCTCTGCCAGCTTCTGGTGGCGCCAGGTGTTCCTTGGCTTATGGCAGCATCACTCCAGTCTCTGCCTCCATGTTCACATGGCTTTCTCCTCTTCATGTCTCTCTCTGTGTGTCTCTTATAAAGACATTTCTCATCGGATTTAGAGCCCACCTAGGTAATCTGGAATGATCTCATCTCAAGACCTTTAACTTAATTACATCTGCAAAGACCCTTTTCCCAAAGGTCACATTCACGGGTTCCAGGGATTAGGATGTGGACATATCTTTTGGGGCGGGGGGCACAGTTTAGCCCACCACACCCACTAACCCTGCCAAATGTCCTGTTGGATTATGACTAAAAAAGTTAAGAGATCTCACCTGTGGCTGGGGAGAAGGCTCACTCCTCTCCAGGCTGACATCACCAGCTCTCCATTTGACCCCAAAAAGGGAGTGTGGTCCATCCTTGAAAGATAATCTGGCTGTTCATTCTTTATTTACTGGCAGGTAGTGAGGACAAGTTCCACCTACCCTGTGAAAAACTGAGACCAACTCCCTCACGGCGTCCAGTGGCAGAGCTCAATTCAGACCTGCGTCCTGGGGCCTCCTGTTTCAAGTCCACTGCGCCTCTGAGGCTTATGAGCGAGCTGCGAAGACCTACTTCCGAATGGTGTGATGAGTCTCCTTCCTGCCAAGTCTCAGGAAGCACTAATTCTCCCAGTGCTCAGGCCCTTCCACTTCTCTTCTCCTTGCCATCCTGCCAAGGCTGGCAAGGTGCTTGCACACAACATTGCACTCACAGAGAACACCTAGGAGACTCCGTTCGTCTCTTTTCTCTGAGGCCTCCTCTGGCCTTACTCCCTGACCCCTCTTCTCCATTTCCTCTTTCAGACCCTTCTTCAGCCATGAAGATCTGTGTCTAATAGAAAGGGTGCCGTCCCAGGTGTTCCCCAGCCCTCTCAGGAAGGCCTTCCCCCACCAGGTGGCTGAGACCTCAGCTTCCAGACTGAGAGAAGATGATAACTCTAGAGTACTTTTTATTCTTCCAATCAAATAATACTGATATGCAGATTTAACACAGGCCTTGGTTCCTTCTAGGTGGTTTCCAGAAAGAAACCAGTTCTGTGCCCTTTCCCTCTGAAGAGTCTAATTCAGCAGGGCTCTGTTGATGGCTTTCCTTTCTTCTCAACAGCTACTATTAATAACTCTGCTTTTGCAGCTCTCTCTTTCAAGGTATTCCTCCTATTTCTGGCTTGCAGATGTTGACGAGTGGCATGTGTAGCATTCAGCGTTCACAAATGTGGGAGCTCTAAAACGCTGGATCACAAGCTAACAGAGTCCCACATGTTTACTGGCATCTGGTCAAGGGTGGAAAAGTCACTGCGACCCTACAGTCTTGAGAATAAAGTAGGAGTGAAGACAAACTGGAAAGAAGTGAAAAGAAGCCATGGTAGACAATGAAATTCTTCAGTGTGTTCCTCGTTTAGCTAAGGATAGCACGGCAAGGAGCCAGGTAAAGTCCATTACTTTCCGAACCATCCTTCAACTTGTCTACCGAGGGCTCCAACTTCTCCGCTTTCCCTGTCCACAGGTTTGTACAGAATTTATATCTTCACACATAGACTGTGAGTTCTGTGTACACCGAAAATGGCCCTTTAGACCTGGAAGGGCCTCATACCACTTTAGAATGTGACTCCCAGAAGAATGAAATCTGACCTGTGCTCTTCCATTGCTGGTGGGAATGTAAAATGGTTCAGCCACTGTGGAAAACAGTGTGGCAGTTCCTCAAAAAGTTAAACGTAGAATTACTATATGATCCAGCAATTCTACTTCTAGGTATATACCCCCAAAGAATTGAAAACAGGCATTCACATAAATACATGTACACACAAATTCATACCAGCACTATTCACAATAGCCAAAAGGTAGAAACAGCCCAAATGTCCATCAGTGGACGAATGGATAAACAAAAGGTGGTATATCCGTACAGTGGAATATTACACAGCCACCAAAAGGAATGAAGTATTGATACACGCTACAACGTGGATGAACCTAAAAAACATGCTAGTGAAAGAAGCCAGCCACACAAGGTCACGTAATATATGATTCTATGTACATAAAATATCTGGACTAGGTATATCCAGAGAGACAGAACACAGACTGGGGTCTTCTAGGAGCTGAGAGGAAGGGTGATTGGGGAGCACTGCCTAATGGGTATGGGGTTTCCTTTCAGGGTGATGAAATGGTTTTGGAACTAGAAAGAGGTGGTGCTTGCACACAACATTGTGAATGTTCTAATTGCCACTTAATTGTTCACTTTAAAATGGTTATATTATGTGAATTTCACCTTGATAAAAATTTAAAATGTGGGAAAAAAGAGAGTAGAAAAAACTCAAGGCTGACCTTTGTGTTCCAAACACATACCCCAACCCCTGCTCTCATGCTCCCGTCACGTCTCCTTCCTGGGCGGACCTGTGTGCCCATTTTCAGTGCCAGGGCACCCAATCGGCTTATGGTGCAGATTACCACCAGGCTTGCTCGATTCCGCTTCTCAGACACATCCTCTAAAATTCCATGACTAGAGCTGAATCGACACAGTAGCAACCAAACGTTTCGGCAGAGAATGAGGGGTGCAGGTGAGAACACCTTAATAGCCAGGCTCTTGTTTCCCAAGATTTGGGTTTCGTGGTGGTAAATGGATTTTCTAAGCAAGACGAATGGGCTTGTGTATTTCTCTGTCTTTAAGAATTTCTACAGGCTGCAAAGAAGAAAAAGAACAAAAGTGGCAAGACACCGAGCAAAACACGTTTAAGGCCTGCAGAAAGCCCGTCCAGGGCTCTCTTTAAAGCTGTTGTTTGTTGAAGTTATGAAGGTAGAAAGTTCATGCTCCTATTATATTTGCTCCAACTTTGAGAAATACAAAGAGACCTTTTAGTTTTGTGCTTCCAGGACAGAGGCGATTTGGGACTTAGAGGAGAAAAATGCCTGTAAGGAGAACTGGGGACTTCTCCATGTTAACTGGGGCAGAAAGTTGTAAGTCTGATGACTGAACTGTCATTCATTCATGCCCCCACTCACTCACTCACTCAGCATGGGCCTGCCCTGTACCAGCAGGCAATGGGTTGGCCACTGGCTGGAGTGGTCAGAGGAGACCCAGTCCCTGGCCTTGCTGCAGCTGCAGCTCAGTGAGAAAGTGGGGTGGGCATATTGGGAATGTCATGCGCACATTACAAGTGCTCAAAGACAGAGAACCATGGGAGCACCGGGAGTCAGTGCCTGAGGTGATGGGAAGGGCCTCCAGGAGTTGGTGACATCTAAGCCCAGAGTTGAAGAAGACTGAAACAGGCGACGAGCATTTCAGGCAGGTAAGCACAGCAGCTGCATTGGCCCAAAGCCATGAAAACGGGTGCCTTATCTGGGGAGCATGGCATCTGGAAGGCTGGGGAGGGCTGCAGAGAGGAGGGGAGGCTGTCCAGGCAGGTCAGGGCCAGGCTAGGAAGAGCCTTGCATTTGACCCAATTCTTTCTGCTTTTTCCTTGTAAGAAAAACAGCCAGATATTTATCATAAATTATTGCCTTTAATCCTCTCAATAGCCCCTTTATACAGATGAAGACAGCGAGGCTCAGAAAGTTTAAGCGATTACCCCAAAGAGGGCCGCACACATCACCAGGATGTATAAAGTATAAGGATATGCCCAGCATGGCTGAGCGGTTACCTCTGGAGCGGTGGGGAAGAGGATGGGTTCAGCGAGGGCATTGGAGGCTCTAACTGCATCCATAATCTTTCATTTCTTAAGCTGGGTGTGGGTCAAGATTGCTTCTTATGCCTTTTTTGTATGTGTGAAATTTTCCTGATGACTTTTCAAGCCACTGGACCAGTGCATTGGGGTAGCATCTCTGTTGGAAAGCTTGCAGTGCACGGAGGCTGAGGAGCTCTTGGAAGCACTAGATCTGCCCTTTAATGTTCCAATGCCTGCTGAGCTTCCCACTGTGTGGCATGTAAGTTGCTATGTTTTTATTCCCTTTGCCAAGGTCTCAGTGGCAACACTTGTACAGAAAAACGAAGGACAGGGAGGTTTGACCCTCCTGGCTGTTGGGCAGATGGTTACTGGAACTGACTGTTTCCCAACTAGGGATGCAGGAGGTGAGAGGAATGAATCCAAGCTCCATTTTGTGTCCTCAGGGACAGTTTATATGCCTCTTGATGGTGGTGCTCTGCGTTCTTTTTCAAGTGAATTTCCCTTCAGTTACACTGTTTGCTTTTCCTGCCAGAGCATCCTGCCCCTTCCAAAGCAGACCCAAGGAGGAGACCCAGCCCCTGCCTTCCTGGTGTGCACAGCTTAAAACAAGAGCCCTCTGCCCATCGGACATCCTTACCACTTCCAGCTATTGAGTGTAATCAGGTGTGCCAGGATCTGATTTCAAAGCCCAAAGCAAAGGGACTCAGAGGAATCCTCTCTCCCTATTGCTCCAGTGGGAGACAAAGGAGACTGAACAAACAGGATGTGCTGAGAGCTGCACAGAGCACTGCCCCTGCAAGATGGGCGGGTGGGATGCAGGGCTAGAATAGATGGCCTGTGAGCTGGGGCACTGGCATGTGCGGTAAATCGTGCCCAGGAGAAACAAGAAGCAGGACAAGAGGAACTGACACACTGATTCATCTGACAGCCTCTCTAGATGGTTCTTGATAGTTACTCGCTTTCAGGGTCTAGGGAGTTATATAGAATCCCTGCACTACTGGAAGACCCTGACTCTGGCCAGGATATCTGTTGATAGTTTCGAAATTAGAGAGAACTCGCCATGCCCTGTTGGGCAGGAGAGGAGTGGAACTCAGGGATCCACAGCAAGTCAGGACTGATGTGGGCTGCAAGTGGGGAAGCCCCACTGGGTGCAGCCCAGTGTTTGGGTCCTGGTGAATCCATCTGTTTCTGTCCCTGTTTCTCTCTTTTATCCCAGACTCTGATTGCTGGGCTTAGTGACTTACATCTAGTAAACTCTCTCAATCATTAACTTGAAAAAGAGTCCAAAATCATTTCAAAGAACAGGATATAGGCCCAGGGAAAACTTCAGTACTTTCTCCTCCCCTTCCCACTGTCTACATTTTTATATGGGAGAAATCAGAGATTAAAATAAATGTTCATCATGTCCAAGGGTAGGAAGCAACTTACACTGGGAGAAAGGAGGTACCCCTGGGGGTAGACTGACCCCCTCACCAATGGCAGAACCTAGTATCTGCCTCCAGTGCACCATCTTTCAGAAATACCATCACTGGTGGTTTCAACGAGGGGTGCTTAGAATATTGCCTACAGGCCCCCCTGCTTCTTACAGTTACTGGGGGATGCACCTGGCATTTTGTGGATGAGGCAGGAAGGACAAATGTCCTCCAGTACACAGGACAGTCCCACACAACTGAAGAACTACTCTAGCCTTTTTCTAAGAGCTGGCATGGCTAAGAAAGAAAAACCCAGCTAAGAATGGGTATGTGGAAAGCACAGTGAACATGCTAGTTACAAATAATTTCTGTTTATGTAAAGAGATGACATGATTGGAGCTTTACCTTAGTGTTGCCAGAGTGGAAACTGAGTGTGGGGTCCTTGGGGGAATTCTAGATGTATCAGATGGACTAACTAGGGGCAGAGGGAAACCAGCAGATACGATACAGATTTTTCTTAAAGGGAGAGACATGAAATCCATCATTCTACTCATAAGCAAATGACCCTCAAAAAGAATTTGAATTCTAGGGAGATTCTGAGCACAAGCTTGCAATGTCTTTTAGAACTTGACTTATGATTCAAGATGAACCACGGCTAGCTCTGGGGTTACCCAGCCAGAGAAGGTGGGAAAGGCAGGCCCATTAATCAACAGGTGGCAGGAGACACCCCCAGGTGAGCCAACTGTACAAAGGGAGGACATGAACCCAGATGGAGAAGAGAAAGCCAAGAAGGAAAGAAATACCTCTCGCCTCATCCCCTGGTGTGGCCACGAGACAGATCTGCTTGAGGGGAGCCTGGAGGGATGGTCTAACCCGAATTCCCTCTCAGAACCAGTGTGACTGGAGCTTGTCTAAGGAGAACTGAAATCCTTGCTCTGCCGCTCACTAGTTGTATGACCTGAAGCAAGCTACCTAAACCTGAACCTGGGTCCCTCACTTGGAAAACGGGGTTAATAGTACCTGCCCCAGAGGGTTGTTAGGGAAATAAGTGAGCATTTATTGAGCACCTTATATGTGCCAGGCCTGGTATGAGGTACCATAGTGACAGTGGTGAGAGGGCTGACAGTTTTGTGAGATCACTTATGCAGTGAGCTGAGCGCAGACACTGCCCAGCACGCAGTAGATACTCAACAAACGTCCTTAAAAATTTGTTTTCCAGTCACACAGTTATGCCATGTGAAACAAAGGAAGGATAGACAGGTAAGGCTTGGCTGAGTGGTGAAGGTTAAGCTTAGACCTGAATGACAGCAAAGATCCAGTCATGGGATCCTTGTCTCCCCGCTGCCCCCCAATCCCCTTATAACACCTACCAACCCGGCACCTGCTTGTACCAACCACTGTGCCAGGCCTTTGGACTTGATATTACATGGCGCTTTGTGTCTTCAATGCTGGTTTTACATAGGAGGGAATGTCAGTAGTTTTCAGACCTCCTCATCAGAGCAAGAGTTATTCCATGGAGAGCCTGCAAGGATGCTGGAGGAGATTTTGAGGTCATATTCCCTTCAACTGGAGCAGCCCTTCTTGGTCTGTTTTATATTCTGGCCCTCTAAGAAAGATCCACCTATTTATTGAGGGTCCTTAACGTGCCTGACACTGCTCGAGGTGCTTAGGACACACCAGTGAAAAATCAAAGACGCCTGCCCTCCAGGGCTTATATTGTAGCGAGGAAGACACACACAACGAATGGTCAACATAATGACTTATTTATTATGTTGCTTGGTGATGAGTGCTTTGGGAAAGTCAAAGTCGAGCAGGATGGGGGTAAGGAGAGCGGGCTGCAATTTAAACTGGGTAGGTCTCATGGAGAAGATGACATTTTAGCAAAAACTCAGCAGTGAGGGAGTCATGCCAATATCTGGGGAAGGAGGTGTGGGCTTCAGCTACGGGACTGTCTGGGGAAGAAGCATTCCAACAAAGCGTTCTGAGGTGCAAAGGCCCTGAGGGGAGGAAGAGCACGGAGACCCAGGTGGCTGCAGCAGCTGAGCGAGGCGGGGGGGGGGGGGGGGGGGGGGCGTGGACCATGAGATGGGACAGCACGTGGGGCTTTAAGGACAGGGGAGGGACTTTGCTTTCAGTCTGAGTGAAAAGGGAGTCACTTCAGAGTTTTGAGCAGAGGAATAGCACGATCTGATTTGTCTTGAAGCTGGAGAGCAGGTCAATGTAGTAATCCAGGTGCAGACTGCAGTGAAGGTTGGAAAACCATCCGTTCACCAACACGGTCACCCTCATGGGTCCCTTGGGCTGAAGACTGGACAGATTATTTCTGTTCCCATTTTACACACTGGGAAATTGTGACTCAGGGAGGTCACAGGGATTCTCTGAGGTCACAGAGCTGGAAGGTGGCAGTCTGGAAATTTAAGTCCTATAGCCTCCCCTGAGTTGGTCTCGGTGGATTGCTGGGTACCAGGATCTGTCTGCTCCATGGTGTCCACGTGGCTCTCTTGTATCCTTGACAACTCTTTTGACGCAGGGAAAAGACCATCTGGGACTACAGTAGTCCTCCCTAATCTGCGGGGGATGTGTTTCAAGACCTCCAGTGCCTGAACCATGGATAGTACTGAACTCTATATATAGCATACTTTTTCTTTCCTTATTAAGTTGAGAGCTTTCACCTTTTCGCTCCAAGGAAGCAATTTACGGCTCCTCTTTGGCACGTCCGAATTGCCAGCATCACTACTCTTCCACTTTGGGGCCATTATTAAGTAAAATAAGGGTCACAGGAACACAAGCATGGTGATACAGTCAATCTGATAACCCAGAAGGTTACTAAGAGACAAATGGGCAGGTAGCGTATACAGCATAGATACGCTGGACAAAGGGATGATTCACGTCCAAGTCCGGATGGAGCCGGACAGCGCAAGTTTTCATCACACTAGTCAGAACAGCATGCAATTTAAAACTTATGAACTGTTTATTTCTGGAATTTTCCTTTTAATATTTTCTGGCCATGGTTGACCATGGGTAGCTGAAACCATAGAACGTGAAACCACAGATAAGGGGGGACTACTGTATCTTGTTTTTCAAAATTAGTATTTTACTTACGTTACACATTGAAAAAACCCAGTTTTCCCTTAGGTTTTAAAGTTTACCTGACAAATCTTACTTTATTCTCTTAGAAATCGTAGATGCTCAATAAAAGCCCGTGGCTGATGTCCTCACGTTTCAAAGATCCTTTCTTTCCCGATGCCTCAACAATGCACCCAACATATTCCACCTAGTACAGCCCACTTCGTACATCCTACAGTAAATCACACCAGAAAGGAAGAGAGAGCCCTGCTGGCAGCCTGGGGTGAAGGTGTCACGGGGCCATATGGGACCGATGATGGGGGGTGGGGTCGGAGGGTGCTAGGGGGTCCAGGCCCAGAGGGCCGACTTCCTGCCAGGCCCTGTGCTGCTGAGCAGGGCACCACAGGCAGGAGATTCAAGAGGCAACTGAATGAAGGAAGAGCAGGGAATTGTTTTCCCTTCCCCTATTCCCTATCTCCCTTCTTATCCTGACTCTGGAGAAATATTTGTGAGGGCAGAGGGGCAGGCTGATTTTGTTTCTACCATGTCGGTTAACAGAGGCTCACGGGGCAGCTTTGCAGCTAAGGGCCCTCCGGTCCCTCTCCCTTTGTCTACCAACCACCTCCATAGTCTCTCTGGGTTCCTCTCCCTCTTCTCCTCGCCCCTCTGCCTCTCAGGACTCCAGTCCTCTCCTCCCTCTTCCCCCCCTCCCCTCCCCTCCGTTCTTTGGGCCTCAGAGCTCTCAGCACCTCCCCCCTCCACGTTTCCCTCCAAACCCCACGCTCTTTGTTGCTGAATTCAAGGTTCTCAATACAGTAAAGCTTTGATGATTTGCCTCAACTGAGGAGGAATGTCAGCTTAAATTAATGAAGGGTCTGAATAATAGAATTTTAAAGCAAAGTTTAGTTGCTTTCACGTTGTAAGGCATCCTTTCCAGGGTAGAAGCCTTTGCATTTGCATGCAGTAAGAGCTAACGCTGAGAAATGGGGCAATATGTCTTAGACACCCTTTTAAATGCTTCAACAGAAAAGAGCCCTTTATAATTGGCATACACTTTCTTTGACTCTGAATGTTTCTGCTCCTCAAACTTTTCATTCTTAGTGACCAACATTTCTTTTTATTACCGTGATTTTACTGGGCTTCTCACAGAGCCACAGTTTCATTTCCTGAATTCTTTATGACAGAGACATTTCCACGTTGAAAGTCTCTTTAGACATTCTTAATTTTCAATTACACGAGCAATACATGAATATGTTCATGTATAAAAACCTTAAAAATAACAAAAAAAATAAAACCTTAAAATAACAGTAAATGAAAACCTTATAAATACTAAAGTAATTTCTGTGTTTCAGCTTATAGTGCCACTTTCCTTAAGTTGGTGCTAACGCATCATCTATAACAAGCTATCCCGCACAAAACCCCCTTCTTTGGGGCCCTATCTAAAAGGGAACCACCTACATCTGACTGGGTCTTACTTGCCCTATTTCCTTACTGCCTCTCTGCCACATTCCATTCCCACGACTCTGCCAAGAATACTCACCAAGATGAATGTTAACAATTATTAAATCTAGATAAGGGTACTTGGGTGTTCATGATACTGTTTCCTCAACTCTTCTGAATGTTTAAAAATTTCGTAAGAAAAACTCACCAAATTCTAAGAACAGCAATACGGCCAAGTGACCCTTGGAAGAAAAGAGGACCAGTTCTAGTCGCCACTGTCTTCCTCCTTCTAGGGATTCCCACGCCTGCATTGGGCAAGGCTGAGCCTCATTTATAGGTATAGTAACAGAGGTAATGCATGGTGTATTTCTTAGCAATGTGCACACTTTTGTAAGCCCTTTCATGCATATTCCTTTCCTTTGGGGTATAGGTAAGGCAAATGTAGTCCCCGTTTTACAGATGAGGCAACGAAGAGGGTTAGTGATACTGCCTAATAATACCGGCTCACTTATTACTTTCTTACTAGGCAGCAGGCATTCTTCTAGGCATCGACGTGTATTAACTAATTTCGTCCTTATAACAACTCTGAGTTACATATATAACTTTCCCAAGATTACAAAGCTAGTAAGTAGTGGGCTGGAATATGAACCTGGCAATGTACTCATGACCCCGACTTCTTAAACACCTACATCCTCATGTGATGACATTACAGATGTCTTTCTAGTATTCCAAGAGTGGAAATCTGGCAGCCTCCAGGGTTCATTCAGACTGTAAATGTGCTCATTTGGCCTACACAGTATTTTGTAATTTTTGAATTAGTTTCCATAATTTAAAGATTTATTTAAAGAAAAATTTCATCTGAAAATCCAGATTTCTGGCTTCCCTTGAAAAATCAGAAGTTCTGGCAACATTAGGCTGGCATCCCACATAGTAACAATTGGCTGGAGCTGGGTCTGTGCTGCCCCTTTGGACAGGGCATACTCTTTCCACGGTGTCACAGTCCCAGCTACTCCCAATTATTGCACCTGGCCTCTTTTTGCAACTCTGTTACCTGTTTATCATGAGCAATTGAGTTTGCAACCCCTCCCTGTAAAAAACTACAACTCCAAAGAAGTATAAGGTAATATGTGCCCTGGTGCTATCAACACACTACCTAGGTCATTTATTCATCCATCTGTCTATCCATCCAACCATCCCTTCATGGATCTATCCATCCATCTGTCTTTTTACTCTGTCTCAGGTGTCCCAACCTAGCTTGGCCATTCTCAAACTGACAGCACAGAGTCTGTGCTGCCATTTCTTGACCAATATCTACTTTTCTCTCACTCAGTATTAGAAGGGCAGCATCAGAGGAGGGAAGATGATCTGTTGAGGGAAACAGCATTATGGCAGGTGTTATGGACTGAATGGTATCCCCACCCCCAAATTCATATGTTGAAGCGCTTATCCCCACTATGATGATATATGGAGATAGGGCCTTTAAAAGGAAGTAACTAAGGTTAAATTAGGTCAGAAGAGCAGGACCCTAATCCAATAAGACTGGTGTCCTTACAAGAGGAAGAGACACTAGGAGTGCACACAAAGGAAAGGCCATGTGAGGACACAGCGAGAAGGCATCCATCTGCAAACCAAGGACAAAGGTCTCAGGAGAAACCAAAGCTGGCACCTGGATCCTGGACTTCTATCTTCCAGAACTGGGAGAAAATAAATTTCTGTTGTTTAAGCTCTTCTATGGTATTCTGTTATGGCAGCTTTAGCAGATGCATACAGCAGGGGATTGTTTTCCATGTGTCCCCTGCCCACCCTTTCCACCTCCCCAGCCCCTGGCCCGTTTCCTTGGCACAGGTAATCACCTAACACCTAAGGGCATCTGGATTAGTTACTAAGAGAAGTAGCCAGCAATCCCAGTTAAGAAGGCCTATTATTTCTCCAGGGGTGTGAACCCCACCAACAGATGGGCTGGGAGGGTAGGAAAAGGGCTGGGAAGATGCCACTAAAGAATTCTACCCGTGGGATGCACTCAGGACATTTTGCTAAACCTGAAATGGGGGAGATGTTGCCTGACATTCACAGCATAAGGAGCCTTTGGAGCTGAGACGTGGGCATGAAAAGTATTAGCAAAACTCAAGTTGGCTTAAGGAACATTAAGAGTTACTGCTCCATCCAGTTAGGTGCTTGGATTTAGCAAGCTGTTTTTGTCTGGAGAGTCTGAGTTCAGGTTAAACAGGCTGATTGTCAGAATAATTACTGCAGAATTGGCTTCATCTTAAGCCTTCCTATGGGTTTCCTCCAGGTGTTCTAGTTAGAGAGGCTTATGTTATTAACACAAAGATAGGTGGTTGCTGATTAACCCCAGAGGGGCCTAGAGAACTGGGAGAAAGCCAAACTGGCTTCTGCTCCATCTTTGCATCAACTTTCAAGCTGTTAGAGTGGTAATGACTGTGGAAGGGGGATGGTTGTGCTGGAGAGAGAGGTTGGACAAACCCCAGATTGGTTCTCAGGTCCCAGGGGACAGCCAATGGCAATAGACTTCAACCCCAGACTGTAAATGAAATGAGCAGAGATCTGGAAGTGATCCAGAGGAACTGGCTCTAGAATCCCACAGCAGCAGGTTTAGAAGCACCATTGGAACCACCTTCTCTGCCATCTTAGGTTCCTAGGGAAACTCTGTAATTTTAGTCAGTAGATAAAAGTGTCAGTCATAGGACAAGGTTTGACCAATGATTTAATCAACAGTGACACACTCAGAGCTCAGGAGAGAGCAGGAAAATACAGGGTTGTTTCGATTTCCCTTTAATGAATTTCTAGCCTCATGTCCACTGAGAGGAATATGGAAATACTGAAATTTGAATGTAGATGGATGGGGTTGGGTTTTTACCACCATCTGATGAGGTATACAGGCAATGGTCTTTGATGAATAAAAGGCAAAGCTCAGTATCACAGTTCAATTCTCCTCCTAGTTCTCTGGTGTGTGAATTTAGACAAAGCACAATTTCTCTGACTCAGTTGAAATAGGGCAACACCACACGTGACCAGTCCTCCAAAAACATCACGAAGATTTGTGAAAACTGCCAATGAAGGGCTTTGTGCATCTTGGGAGGACACTACTGGCAAAGACCTTATCTAAACAGAGTCCTTCACTTGTGTTCAAAACCTTACTTTGAAGGTAAATTGTTTGGCACTTATTATTCAAGGGTCTGGGACCAGGGCTCCCTGAGGCCTGAGGATGGGGGCCGGGGAGAGGCAAGGGTCTGAGCTGGGGACTAGGGATCCCCACAGCGGTCAGAAAAAGGTCTGGGGGATTAGCAGAGCCAGAATACGTTCCCCCTCTCCTAGGTCAGGGTTCCTCAGCGGAACTTTCCCTTGCTTCTGCTGATGTCTGGTTTTGGGGAGAGGGAAATTGCTGCAAAGATTGGGAGAAAGAGCAAAGGGACTTGGTCCTGGTGGGAATGAGATTTTCTTTAGCTAAGAAAGGGTTTTATTTCCATTTCTCCTTCCATATCACACCTTCCCCAGTCTTCCTTCTATTCTCAAATACATGTTAAGACCTCTTCCTTACCACTCACTAGTCATACACCTCCGTGACTGGGTACATTTTTATTTTTTAATTAATTAATTAATTTGGTTGCACCGCGTCTCAGTTGCAGCAGGCGTGCTCCTGAGCTGTGGCTCGCGGGCTCCCCAGCTGCAGCATGTGTGCTCCTCAGCTGCAGCCAGCAGGCTCCTTAGTTGCAGCTCGCAGGCCTTAGTTGTGGCTCACCAGCTCCTTAGTTGTGGCACGCAAACTCCCAGGCGGGGCATGCGTGTGGGATCCAGCTCCCCAACCAGAGATCGAACCCTGGCCCCCTGCACTGGAAGCATGGAGCCCCAGCCAACTGCACCACCAGGGAAGTCCCTCTGATGGCGTACTTTAACAGGACGAGAGGTAGGATACTGGAGTCAGGGGTTGAGGGATGAGCAGTAATGGGGGACCAGGCTGCAACAGGGGAGATCAGGTCTATAGTGATGAGAAGGGGAGGTAGAAGCAAGAGAGTGAATGAGTATCTGTGTAGCAGTCCAGTTAAGGGTACAAAGAGCACACTCCAGTTCATCATCCATCTCACCCCCTCACGGGCCCCTCTAATGGAAGCTGCCTTGCCCACATCTGCTGCTGCTTAGGCAGCCATGCTTTCGGCCCCTCCTTCAGCCCACAGCGGACTGGCTGGCTAGTGACCAATGACGTTAACTGAGACAAAACAATAAGATGAGCCTATGCCAATCATATTCTCTCTTAGGAATTCTAACTAGGAAATACCAAGGAAAAAATCCAATGGGCTTGGAGTTGAAAGGCTGAGGTGGAGAGAGAGGAGCTCAAGAGACCAGGATGAGCCACACGCCAGCTCAAGTTTTGAATAAGCAGAACTATAGTATGTAGGGCATGTCTGCTGGGAGAGAGAGTTGCCTTGGACAGATATGCAGAGAGAAACAGTGTCTCTAAGGAAATGAATCCCTAGGGTTGCCTTTGCTCCTCAAGGCTCTCCAATTCCAGACCACCCGTATCCTTAACAACACCTGTTCCCTTTTACCTACGGTAACTGAGATTTTTCTCAATGGAAAGACCCAACTGTAACAGTTTGCACAAGTTCTGTGTAGGTAAGTTAAAATCGAATTATTATCTGAAGACATTTTCTTTGGGGAAAATGAGTAGGCTGGTTCCCTTAGCAAACATGACCTACCACCACTGTTTATTTGGAAGCATCTTGTGTACTTGAGATTAGATTTTAGGCAGGAAATGGTGTGACCTAATTTTTCCCTTTGTTATTCTGATGTCAAGGCAGGTCAAGACTATGTTTCAGTCCTAAAGAAAGGAGATCTTGGCGTCTACAAAGAACTAGTTTGGTCTAAGAAAGGGAAGTCCTTTCTAAGTTACTAAGATTCAGGTCTACAAATCTCTCTGAGGGAAGCTTTAAAACCATGAGTTTTTACCAAGTTAAAAGGAGCAGAGAGGTGTGGCAGCCATGTTGGTTCACCAGCGAGATCTCGTGAATCATTTCTCATCTCGGATTTCAGGGCTCAGGAGGGCTAAACTGGAAGGAAAACTGAGAGCAGCTCTTGTCAATATGAGACCTCATCCATTATGTCCACAGCCTCTTGGAAATGTCCCCCAGCAAGGCTGCCATCAGCACTTGACTGAAAACACATGGAAGCAGCCCACTCAGAGCAGGAATTCATTATTGGAAGAATAATAAGGGAAAGTTTTTCTTTTTCTTCTCTTTCTGCTGCTGGGAAATCTGCTTTCTGGAAAAGTCGCAGGGATTAGAGGGAATTTGAATCATGTCCGGTAACAAGGGAGGGAATGGAAGCAGAAGGGCATGTTTCCAGAAGCCTTTTCACACAAAGCATGATGGTCCTGGGCAACTCAAAGTGAGCTGTTCTATCTTAGACGTATTATTGAAATCGGGCCATGGCTCCCTTTAACCCCATTATCTTTTCCCAGAGTGATTAGTATCTGATAGCTTCAAGGGAAAAGTACCCAGAGTTAATTGGTTTTCCCTGGCTACTCCTCTTTTTCAAAAAGGTCACCTGTGGACTAAAATGGGCTGCAAAACGATTTGGTCTTCAACTCTCAACACTACCCTGTAAGTCTTTGATAGATGCCCAGTAATCTGAGGGAAAGGCACAGGGGTTGGATGTGAAAGAAGGAGACATTTGCCAGCTCCCTGGGTCTACAGTATGCAACAGACATTACAAGTGTTTGCCAATCTACGGTTCTCCTTCCATTCCAAATACAGACGAGGTTCCCAACTCCAAGGACGACATGACTGCTTGGTCATGACAAAGGTGATGTGTGTCGTTTCTTAGAGGAGGCCCTTAATCGCCAGTGCTCAACCCCCTTCTCATTCTTCCCCTCCTAATGGCAAGGGTGAAGTGCATGTTGATACTGAAACGAACTACTGAATCATCACATGGAGGACAGCCTCCCGGGAGGGTCTCTCAGACATGCACAGGCCTGGTTTTAAGTCACTGAGATTTCATGGGCTTGTTTGTTTAAGCAGCAAAACCAAGTCTGTCCTGACTTATGCCCGCTATTTATTGGTCATCTCTTCTCCCAGTTCTGTTTGGAGTTCTGGAGCACCTGTGCTGCATCTGAACCCCACCCTCATTGAAATTCAGAGAAGTAGGCAATGTGCTTTCTCTCGCACTTAGGATATTCATCTGAGAAGCGTGATGGACTGCTCCCTTCATTTGAGTAAAAGTAGCCTCTGGTGAATTCTGTAGTGGAATAAAGAAGGTCCTTTCATAGCTGTAGGACAAAAGCGATGGTGATGATATTAAAACCAAAGCTTGGGGAAAAAATGACCCTCCCAAGTGGTTCTAAGACCACGATTTTTAGGACAGAATCTGATATTTTGCACTTCCTCTTGCCTTCGTTCCCCTCCCCTCCATTACCTAATCCTCAACACCCAACTCCAAAATTCTCATGTGGCAATCCTGGTTTTGCAGGACAAACTTCTACAATCCCGTCTCTGAATAGTAACTTTGCTCACAACATACAACTAAAAGTCACTAGGCATAGAGTTAGGCAATTCTGGGTTAACCCAGAAGTGTTCATCCCGTGGGCTGATAGGGACCACACACTTCTGAATCTTCACCAGGACTGCAGCACATCAACAGAGTAGCTAGGATGCTAGTACAATTAGGGAGACAAAAGTTGGACTTTGCGTTATATGTGTATATGTACACACACACCAAGAAATTACTTCATCGCATCCAAGTTCAATAGAAGTAATTAACAACTCAAGATGCCTCACCAGCGTTCCGTGGGTGGTACCAGTCTGGCAGATTTTCAGCTCATGAATGCCACCTGTGTCTTCTTCCATGTGAATATTCCCTGGGGGCACCTTTCCTATGCATGTCTCCTCATTTTTAATAATGGTGAAAAGAGAAGGAGACAGTGATGGAACCTCTACCATATTCTCTTCAGTCACTTCTCCCATTGGAAGATCCAACCACCAGTATTGCTCTGATGATTCTTTTATTTGGAAAATATTCACTGAATTTCTATTGTGTGTACAGTATTGTGCTGAGTACTTTAGTGAGGATGACTAAGAAAGGTTGTAATAGATACGAACAGAAATACTACAGGGGTGAGTGGGGAGAGGAAGAAGCAAGATTACCTGGGTTCAAATGCACATTCCATCACTTTCTAGCAAGAGACTGAACTTTTCTTGCCTCCTTCCTCATCTGCAAAGGAGGAATGATATGAAGTCCTACCTTGCGAAACTGTGGGGAGGATCAGATAAGCAGATGCACATACAGTGTGTGTGAGACACACAGCAGCACTGAGTATTGGCACAATGCAAAGACAGTGCTGGTCCTGTCCTGGCAGCATGGTTCGTGGTGAAACACCTTGGAGTAGTAGGAGAGCACAGGGACTGATTTGTCTGTCAATCACTGGGGGGTAGAGCACTGTCTTACTGTTTCCTGGGGTCAAAAAAAGGCCTCAAGTAGGAAGCCATTTAATCTTTGACATCTGGGACCAAGATATGTTTTCCTCGTACCTTTCTCAGACACTCCTGAGTGCCCACTTTCATGTGTGAACTGCTTAGCTTTTCTTTCTTGGTGGACAGTGAAAGTGCAGAGAGACTGAACTAATAGTTTCAGGGAACAAAATATCTTTCTCAACTTTCGTAATCGTCCCTGGCTGTTTGAAAATAGCCAATTCATATTCAAGAATTCACAGGAAATGTACATTGAATCAGCTACAAAAACTCAGCTTGGTTTTCACAAATGTTCTATTGAAGACCACAGGCTCTCCAAAGGCACCTCACTCAGCGAGACAAATGACCACAGTCTGGAAACTCTGTATCCTCCACCTCTTCCAGGTCCATCAAAATCTTTCTCGCCCTCCAATGCCCAGCGCCTTGTTTGCTCTCCAGGAATACCTTCCTTGATTCACTCCAGCTGGATAAAACGTTCCTCCTTTGGCCCTTGCAGCCTGTGGCTTGGGCGTACATCTATAATGTTAACTTTTATTCTGCTTTATATTATAGTTAGGAGTACACGAGTCTTTTCCATTCCTTGTAATACACATAGCCTATTTTTTGATCTTTGCCTTAGCATTTGGTATGTAGTCAACAAACACTGAGTTGTTAAAGGATTTTGTCATCCAACCATTCTTCACCGATTGGGTACTTACTCTGTGCACAGCACTCTGTTGGGCATTGGTAGCAGACATGAGATAGGACAAGACTTGATTTTAGCATCCAAGGCATTTAAAAACCTCTGAAGGGGAGCAGATACAAAGTGACTCTACAGAGGGCAGCTTGAGTGTCACCAACAATTTGGGTAAAAGAGGTCCCAGGGCCAAAGGCTGGGAAGCTCTGATGCCTGGCTTTGAAGGGGCTAAAGCCCACAGCCTTGAAGCTTTGGTTGGAAACCTCATGGAAGAAGGAGGGGGTAGGCTGGGTGTTCTGCTAGGAATGACTAAATTATCCTATGGGTCACCAGTTGATTTATTTGCTAATTGACTGGCCCAGCCTTGGGCTTTGGATCTAAAGAAATCATTTCATCCTTTATTAAATACTGCAGGAATCTCACTCTTTGTTCTGCAGGGCTCTACACAATGTACCAGTGAAACTTGAATTTACACCACAATAGGTGTACCACTAATGACCTTCCAAATGCCACTAATACCATACATGTCCCGCTTCTCAGTTGGATCCGAACCTGTCAGTGAATTCTGAGCCCATCGACCTCCCTCTGACAAAAGAGCAGACCCTCATGCCCATGCCCGCCCCCAGCCTCCCCCATCTTTCCATGGTTTCACTTCTCAATCAGTTACTCTTTGGAGACCCCAATTCCTTTACACCTACTCTTTTTGTTTAGTGGACAATATACTTTATTCGGAAATGTTCCCTCCTGTAATTACAAATCCTGTTAGTCATCCTCTTCCTCTCCGCAGGGGGATTGTGGGCTTTCATTAATTAATGTGGTTAAACCGCTTTGAGGTGCCTGGTTGAAAGGTGCTATATAAGTGCAAATTATTATTATTATGGCTGTTGCCATCCCATGGCGGCAAAGCCTACAGCCCCAAGCATCTAGAGACCCGAACAAAGGCCTCTTCATCTTCACCTTCCCTGTTAGGTCTGAGATGGCTGGCTCAATGGTAAGGAGGGGGGGTGCAAATCTGTTACCATCTCAACAGCAATCAACTAATTAATCCCCATTATGTTGGCTTCCGTTTCCTTCTTCCAAGCAGCCCGGTCCTGTTTCATTTCACAAATCACGCCCCCATCAGCTCTAGACAAAGGTCATAGTGTCCCTATGGCCTCTGTTGGTCTAAAGGAAAAAAAAAAAAAAAAAAAGAGAGGGAGAGAAAGAATGTTTGAAAAACCGTTGCTGTCATGAAATGCACTAACTTCTCACTAGCAGTCTAAATAAACCTCTCCTTCCCACGGCAGCCCTCTTACACACATACCTGTCTATTACCCAGGGAGCCAATGGCTTTGCAAACCTGAGACACCCAGAAACTCAGCACAGGTGTGGGTTAAGGCCCCACAGCCCTGGCTTGACTGCCGATAGCTACAGACAAAAGGGGAGCCTTTCTGGGCTGGGTGGGAAGAGGTCACCCAGAGAAGCGGGAGCCCCTCTTCAGCTTCCTCTACCACCCCCCCAGGTTTCCCCTGAGAAAGCCAGCTGCCATCTGTAGCCAGGAAGCCCTCACAAAGACCAGGGGTGGGGGGCATGATTTAGATGTTTTGTGCTACACCTAGCGCACCCCAGCCCTTAGCAAATGCTCGGGGCTTCCACTACGATGGGAGCCATTGAAAGCAGCCCTGTGGGGGGACTTGGCCTCTCGAGGGGATTCTGCTGACCAAAATGCTCCTTACAAGGTTGTGCCTCAGACCCTTTGTTAGCGTGGACGTGGGTGAGCCCAGGGGGCCATGTCTTCATCTGCCTCCATTTATCCTCCCTATTGAAGGGCTCCTTCAGGACATTGGTCATTCTCTGTGGGAAGTGATTTGGAGAGCAACAAAAGAACTTGGGCCCTTTGCGGGGGCCTTCAGAATTCAGTAAACATCTGGACACGGAAGGCCAGGTTCTCAAGCAGTCTAGCTGGGGAGATGTCAAAAGAGAGAAAAAGCTGTGTGTGCAACGCAAGCTTTTAGTCCTCTGGCAACATTTGTTGTCGAAAAACACAGACGCCCCAGTAGGTAGATAGGAAGATTTTTCAGAAGCTCCTCTATTTGTCGGTTTTTGTGAGCGCAGTGCACTATTTGTCAGTGCTCGTGGCATGTGTGAGGAAACTGAAGTTTCTCATGGCTACGGAGTAGCATGTGACGGATCTTCTGATTCTGTACGGACTGTGAATAACCCAAGGTTGCATAAGCCTGTCCTGGGAATTGTTGTTAAGCGTTTCTGTTATCCTTGAGATTTGTAAACCACTTTCTAGTCAAGGTGATTTGTTGGCTTCTCATCATGAGCACATTTTAATTGACAAAAAAATGAAGTACCGAGGCTGAGTGATTTACACTTCATCACACGATAAACTTCAGGATCTGAACTCTTGACTCTCAATGTTCCCTTTATTGTTGAATCAATCCATTTAGAACACATTAGTCAGCATGATTCAACATTAGTCACATGGCACTAATCAGCATTCCACAGCGCGCCCAAATCTATCCTCAAACAGCAAAAGAAACTGGCTTCTGTCAGGAGACAATGGAATGCCATTTTCGTCAGTATTCAGGAGCTGACATCCAGTTCAAGTACCATGTCCTCTCAGGAACCTTCCTCAGTCATCCTAGATGGAATGAGTCTATTTCCTCTGTCCTTTCAAATCCCATTGTTTGAACCTTGATAATAGGTGTGGCAGTTTGCTTTTGATTGCATATTTTGTTTTTGAGCTAACTAGATTGTGAGCTACTAAAAACAAGGGACCTTTTTTTTTTTTCAGCCTATCTCGTCAGAGCACCATGGTTTACAAAGGATAGATGCTTGAGAAATACCTGCTTAACTGAACTCACTGAAATGGAGCTTAAGTCATATTCCAGAAAGAACTCCAAGTCCTTTTGGAAGAGGTCTTCAAAGAAAATCAACAACCTGAATTGATTTAACTTCTTTTGATATTATTACCTGGGCATTTTCACAAATGCAAACTGTTAATTGTTAAAGATAGCCAAATGGCTTCCTGGTTCTAAAAGAGGAGTGTGGATCTAGTCTAACTACAGTCCAGGCCTTGGAATAAAGTTGTTCTCTTTTCCAAGTGACATTTTATTCCATGGCTTTTGTTTGTTTGTTTTTTGCTTTTTTTTGTTTTTTTAAGTGGAGACAGGAGAAAACGTTTTGGAAAAAAAATGTGTTTAGTCTCTGACTCTGGAACCAAATTTATACCCTGCCTTGTGCTATAAGCACTAGTAGCCCTTGTTCAAGTATCTTTCTTGAATAGGGCACAATAGCGAAACACGTACTAAGTTTCTGCTTGACAGAGATTCTGTCTTGGGAGGGGGAACAAGATTTCTGGGTGCTGATCTTTGGTGGCATTACTGACTGTGATACTCTACTCCTCTGCCCTAGACTCTACCAAAGAAGGTCCTGATAGCATTTTAAATATATAATATTTTTTCTTTTTTTTAAGAACAGGAAAGAGTTTTATTTGAGCCAAACTGAGTACTAGGCTGGAACCCCACTTTCCAGATAACTCTGAGAAACTGCAATATTTATGCTGCATTTCAACATTATGCAACAAGTCCCGCCCTAGGGTCTGTACTGTTGTACCCTGGGGCCTAATCTCTGCAACTGGGCTCTTCTGAAAGAAATGTGTCACTAAATATTCATCTCCTCTTCTCTCTCGTGATAATAGAACTCCCCAAATTTAGGTGGGCACATGGCCACCGAGATTAACAGCTACATTTTCCAGTCTTTCTTTCCATATATCAGTAGATTGGCAGAAATAATGTGTGTAACTTCTGGTTAATATCCTTAAAGGAAGGGGGTTGACCTTTCCTCCCATCAAATCTCTACCCCACACAACTCCTGCTACCTGGATGCAGGACATGATACTGAGCTATTTTGGACCATGACAACAAGGGCAACATCCTAGGTATGATGGAGCAGCAAGCTAAGAGCCGGGGCCCCTGGACCAACATGTGGGGCCAAGCTGCCATACCAGCTCTGGATTGCATTCCTCCACAGTGCTATGAGAGAAAGCAGTCAACCTCTACCTTGTACATCACTGTTAATCTAGGTTGTGGTTCCACCCAGCCAAATTTATAACCCAGCTATACTTAGGAAATTTCTCGAGGGATCACTGTATCAATTTGACTGTTCCATCTTAGCTTAGAATTTAGGGATCCAAGATTCAGGATGGGCCTAGGGTATCCCAACAGAGGCTCATGAAGCCTGAGAGATAAGTTGTCACAGGGGCTGCCATGATGGGAGACAAGGGGGCCCAAATTCATTTCTAATTTTATAAAAATCTTAGGAGCCCCGGCTGAGTATTGGGAGCGGCTACAAACCCAATTCTGAGGCACTTCACCTTTCTGGAACTCAGTTCCCTCATCTGAAAATGAAGGTGATGAATGGAACGAAAAGATCCCTTTCTGGGAGGTGTATATCGTTAACTTTAGGAGGAGTAGAATAATTTCTGTCAGTTAATCATGTAAGTATATACATAAATCACATGCACTGTGCAGAAGACCCCTCTAGAAGCTATGGAAACTTACACCCCAATGGCGGAGATAAAAGAGGCAGCCATAAAGAAACACAGGAAGATTGCCCATGGAAACATGACGGTGAATTTATAATTATAGGAATTGGTCCACTATATCCAGAAGAAGTATAAATTGGTAAACCTCTTTGGAGAACAATTTGAAAATATATAGTAAAGATAAAAATGTGTATCCCCTGACTAGCCGTTCTACTTTTTGATATATACCTAGAGAAACCCTCACACCTGCATACCAAGAAACATGGGCAACAAGATTCATTAAGTTAACAAGTAATCAAAATTTTTGTCAGTGGGGGAATGGATAACATGTGGTACATTCATACAATGAACATGGATACCTCAGTTAAAATGAAAGAACATGATCTATGTGTATCAACACAGATATGTTGCAAAAACATAATGCTAAGTGAAAAAAGCAAGCTGTAGAATGATGTGTATAATAAACCGTTTATGAAAATTTAGGATGCACTCAAAACAAATCTGATGTTTGGATTCACATATATGTAGAAAAGTTTTTCAGAATGGGGAGAAGGATATACGTCAAACCCTGGAGAGCTTTTGCTTCTGTGGAGGAGTGTAGGGGAGAGAAGGAATGGACTTGGGATAGGAACAAAGGAGTTTTGAATTTTGTAAGGTTTTATCCCTGTAATTAAAAAAAAAAATCTGAAATTAGGAGTTTGGGATTAACATATACACACTGCTATATATAAAATAGATAAACAACAAGGACCTACTGTATAGTATAGGGAACTATGCTCAATATCTTATAATAACCTATAATGGAAAAGAATCTGAAAAAGAATATATATGAATAACTGAATCACTTTGCTGTACACCTGAAACTAACACTGTAAATCAACTATACTTTGATTAAAAAAAAAATCTGAAAAGAAAAAGACAAAATATTAACATTTGTTAATTCTGGATGTTAGAGTCATGGGTTTGCTTTATTATTTTCTGTAATGTTCAGTATTTAAAATATGTTTTCCACATTGAAAACAAAATCTCTCTTTGAGGCTAACAGTGAGAGGAAAAGAAAGGACCAAAGAAAGGGTCAGTGTGGGACGATGTCATGGAGGGAGGGGATGTGAAGTGAATGTTGAAAGAGAAGGAGAGACTCTGCAGATGGGAGCCCTGCCTCTCTGCCCTGGGAAGCACCTCGTGGAGGGGCAGGCAGAAGCAGCTCAGGACAATACGATAGGCCTGCTCTGCCCTCTCCTCTGTGACCTGTGCGAGCGAGTTCACTCTGCTCCACTGAATCCCAGGGCTCTCTGCCAGGCTCCCCAATCCATGCCAGGCTGTGCCAGGTGTGTGGGTGATATTTACCAAGCAGACACCTCCATACCTGGATGGAAACAGACTGAGATTCTTCTGGGTCACTTTGAGTCCACTGGGCAGAAACATTTAGATGGGTTACTGATTCTAACTGAAATCTGATGAAATCAGATCGTGGTATTTGGGGAAAAAGAATTTTTCAATGAATCATCCAGTTGGCTCAGTGACTAAGAAAATGGGGTGGAAGAATGTAACTCAACTTTGTGACAAAGGAACAAACAGAGGAGATTAATGCCTTTCCAACATGCTTCGAAAGCTGGTCAAATAACCACTCTTGATTTTACAAGAAAGATGAGGCACATAGCTTTCCAGCTCTTAAAAAATTCATTGTTTCTTTGTTTTCTGGTTTATTCTGAGTCCCTATAGTATAGGGACTGGTTGGAAAAACAGAAAACTAGCTTTGTTTCTAGACTTCTCTGGACCTATCTCAGGGTGCTCTGGGCTCCCCTGAGCTTCCCCAGCCCCATCCCAAGGTTTATGCTGCTCATTCAAACCTAAACTAATAAGAGTAGCACCAGAATCCAGGTTCAACCTGTCTTACCTGATCTTTAGTTTTTTTTAAACAATATAAAAGCACATAATTCTGTCCTGTTGCGAAACTAAGCCGTTGTCCTCTATCCTGTTCAAAACAACTTGGTTGGGCTTCCCTGGTGGTGCAGTGGTTGAGAATCTGCCTGCCAGTGCAGGGGACACAGGTTTAAGCCCTGGTCTGGGAAGATCCCACATGCCGTGGAGCAACTAGGCCCGTGAGCCACAACTACTGAGCCTGCGCGTCTGGAGCCTGTGCTCCGCAACGGGAGAGGCCGCGACAGTGAGAGGCCCACGCACCGCGATGAAGAGGGGCCCCCGCTCGCCACAACTAGAGAAAGCCCGCGCACAGAAACGAAGACCTAACACAGCCAAAACTAAATAACTAAATTAAAAACAACAAAAAACCAAAAAACAACTTGGTTTTCGTTTTTCAAACGCTTCCTAGATTCCTAAGGAAAAGGAGAGTGTAGGGCAAGGGAAAAGTGCACGAGGAGGAGGCCCCCTGAGCTCACCTCTGCCTTTTCCCTGGCCAACCCCTCCTAGAGCATCTCCTTCTTCGCCAAGTCAGCAGGCCTTTATTGCCTGGAGCCCCATGAAAGCCAGGATGGCTCCGGGAGACCCAGGTCCTGGGTTTTCCCTTCGCTTCCTGTAGCATCAGCAACAGCCTGGCTGCTTTCAAGTACAGAATCTTTATTCCTGGCCTTGACAAAGAGGTCCAGGGACCCCAGCTGTGTTCTGGGTGGCACAACGTTTGGGGCTTGCTGGGGAAGCAAAGGACATGACCAGAACAGATGTGGGTCAAGCTGGAGTTCACTGTAAACGCCCCCTTCCCTTCTGCAGCCATGTGGTTCTGTGGACCCACTCCATGCAAGCCAATTCCCAAAGCCAAGTCCTGCTTTTCCCTCTCCACTAGGTCCCGGCACCCCTTAGCCTCTCTCTGGGCTGGTCAAGCCTCTAAGCTTTCCCACTCAGTGAACAGCGGGATTTCATGGTGAACTCTGGGAACAAAAGGAAAAATGGATTAAAGGGATCTTCCCCGACCCCCTCCACCATTCCCACTTCAGTTGCACAAAGTAGCTGAACCCTCTGCTGGGACCTGGCCCCTCTCAGAGTCTGAACCATCAGGAAGTTGGGGGCTGTGAGATCCCTCTCCTTTGGGGCCCAAGTGTTTCCAGGGTCTGGGGCCCAACCAGAAGAGGCCAGGATCCCGGACCAGTGTGAGGACAGACAAAGAAGATGCAAACAGCACGGTATTACCATGGTAATAGCCTGAGCCAGGCGGCCTCCTGAAGATGCTGGAGGGTGGGTTTTCTTTCTTTTCCTTTTCTTTTTTTTTTCTTGCAAAAGGAGAATAGTTCCGCTTTCTATTTTACTACAACAATAGCATGGACCGGCTCCTTCAAGTGTTTAAAAAGCAGCCTGAGAAATCTCTATACCAAGCCCCTCAGTCTCTCCAGCCTGCCGTTTTATTGTCCCTCCCATCCCAATGAACAAAGGGGCGGGAAGGCTGTAAGGCCCCCAGTTGTCGGCTGTTCTCAGCATCCTAATCCTTGAGAACCGGGGAGGGGAATGGCCTGTGGAGCCGGTAAATCGAATGTTGCCCTCACCTTTTATTCCCTCCCTCTGCTCCCGCACTCAGGAGCTCTTCAGGTAGTATAAAACCTCCTGGTTCCCATATCTCTTCCCTCTTGCATCTCCCTTGTAAAGCAATTACACTCCAATAAAGATGTTAAAAAAAAAAAAACAACCTCCCGGTTAGCAGGCTGGTAGGAATCTTGGGTCTTGCTAAGGGGATGAAAGGCACCCAGCGATCATTCCCACGCTCACTAACAGCCCTGCTCCCCACCCAAAAAACCAGGGTAGCCCGTTTGGATTCTTCTTTCCTGCCACTTCAGGCTAGCTCCATTACAAAGACGGAATGCTGAGCCACAGCGGCTGGGTTAGCAGTTTCCTGTTTAGTTGGTACCACAGGAGCTGCCCTCCCTCTTCCAGCCCTTTCCCTCTCTGTCGCTATGCCCCTCAGACGTGGCTTGCATACCCCTTCCCGGAGCTGTAGGTACCAACCTCCATGCCACCTCAGGACTATTGTGTCAGAGCAACCCCTCACACAAGAAAAGCTTCTTGGCCTTGATGTCTGGTACCTTTCCAAGGTTATCAGCCAGGGATCAAAGGTTTCTTTGCTTTAAACCTGGGGAATGGTGCAGGTGTTTTTTAGCTCAGTCATCTGGTAAGACTGGGGGCAAAAATAAGCTTTTATGTTCTGGTTTGTGGAGATCTCAAGGGTAGAACTCTACTGAGCTAAGTGAATGATAAGTACACCATCTCCTTGGAGAATCAGATAAAGGTGAAGTGGGAAGGCCTTTAGAGATCACCCAGGCCGATGACTGCAATCCAAGTAAGAAAAACATTTTGCACTGCAGCCTCTGTACATAAATTCATCAAGCATGTACACACACATACAATCACACAAGAAATATTTCATGAAATAGAATATGTGTATGTTATTTTCCATTCTCTATTTCTTTTTTTTTTAATGCTGGTTATGATTCCTTAATTTTGTTTCACGACCCACCAATGGGTTGCAAAACAGTTTGCAAAGCACTGAATCAAGGTCAACATTGTCTTTTTCAAGCCGACACAACTAGGATGCTAGAGATTTTCTCAGGAACCTACCAGAGCTGGAATGGAAATCCAAGGTGGTCTCTCTAATACAGGAGGGATCCCCATTTTTCTGAGGATCAGAGCTCCTTTTTGTTTCCCCAAAGTCTTGGGAGCACATAGCCAGAGGGGAGGGAATGCCCAGAGGTTTGCGTTAAGTGGCATTGCTGACAGGGGCAGAGAGTTCTACCACCTCCAAAAACCTCAGAGAGGAAGGTGTAGTTTCAAAAGCAAATAGGTGAGGCTCTGAAATCGCCCAGACATTTTTATTTACTGGTTGGGATTCTTGCATCATCAGACACTTTCCTGAATGTTTCTCTTTCCTGGACACCCAGCTCCAGGTCAGCCTCCTTTAGTAATCCACTTTCTCCCATTTTCCAACTATGTCTAATAGTCTTTCTTTGTAGTTTTTCAACCCCTACCAATTCATTGTAGTTCCAGTTTCTAAATACTTTCCCTAAACAATTTCCTCCTTCCTGTCAAAATCATGATCTTAGCAATGAGAATCAGAGAGGCAATTCTATGTATCTTGTTCCCACCAATATTATCCAAAAGTTATCCAAATAAGACCATGCATTCAAATGTTATCTACCAAAATGCCGAGTGATCAAGATACAGGCACCATATCAAGGCCCTCCTACAAGCCATCTGGGCAGAACTGGCCCTTTTCCTCGTGAAATTATCTTGTAATCTTCCATAGAACTTCTTGAAATCTTCATCTAAAATTTCTATTTACTAGACTTCTAATCTTTTAAGAAACGCTCTAAAAATGGAGAGCCAAAGGGCACACTGTGCACTGGGTAAACACCAGTCCAGCTTTCTGATTGCTTATTACTTATACACCCTTAGAGAGTCTGTAACAAAGGGGCCTGCTGTTTGCTTTGCTTAATCTGGTCTTAAAATCTCTGCTTCTTTGTCAGAAAACAATATTTGCAATTGTAAAAAAAATATTTACCAAGGAACTTAGATAGCATAAGTCAAAGGCTAAGAGTCAAAGGTCAGTAGTTCTTACTCCAAATTTCCCTGGACCCGAGTCCCTGCTGTGGAGCTCAGCTGCACCAAACAAACACGCTGCTTTCTGGGTCCATTAAGAAGTGGATGTTTTAGAAGGAGAGGAAAAGGAAGGCTGCAGCCTGTTCCTCAGTCAGAAGCATGAACCGTCTAGCCTGCCCCACAAAAGCCCTGCTAGATCTTTACAATGCAATGTGTCTCCGTGGGGATATTGTAAGGACTTACCCTGTTTCACAGACTTGGGAAAAATACTCAGCTTACAAAATCCTAAAGGGCAGATATTCCTCCCATGGACAAAAATGACAATACGCTCCTCTGTGGTTCCGGCTAGATGGGCACCTACGCATCTCCTAGGGTAGGGCCTCCTGCCTGACAGCGGGGGACAGACGTGTATCCTGAGCACTTCTGTGGGGACCCTTCTTAATCTACGAAGCTGTCTGGGACATCTGACCCTGTGCGCTAAGTTCAATGGGGTTTGAATTTACCCCCTCCTGTTCACTGTTTTCTGCAGACCTGCCATTGGATGCCTTTTCTAACCACCCGAGGACCCAGCATCTGAGAATGCTGCCCCTCAATCCACTTTTCCCCGTTTGTTGAATTAGTTCTAGGTTGTGGCCTTGGGGGCCTCTACCACGAGCCAGAACTCAGGCCCGTGTCACAAAGTGCAGGTCTGCAAGGCCTGGTCCCCAGTCGGGACTTGAGCACAGTGGGAGGAAATGGAGTAACCAGAAGGGGGCCGAGGAAGTAGCGCTCACGAAGCCATGACGTTCTTCCACCCGCTAAGTGAGAAGGCTCTGAGGCAGGGCTGGGCCCTCCACGCTGGTGTCAGAGACCTACCTCCTGGTCCCTCACCCCACGGAATCTGTGAAGAGGACTGGGCTGGTTGCAGTTCCTAGCCTACTCGATTTGTCCCTCATTCTTGGGTTGTCTGTTAGGAGATTCTATAGTTCTCCGTAACCTCTGTCAAATTCTTGCCACAATGGCCAGTCTCTCTTATCTTATCAGGATAAACATCACTGGTCAATTCATCTTGGCCTTTGATTCCGTCCCGAAGGAGCTTCTATCAGGAGCACAGCAGTAATTATCACCCGCAATGGGCAGCACTGAGCATAACCAGCCTAAAGAAATGGCTTAATCCGAGAATCTTACCTTGAAGCACCAGGCCTTCCTTCTCGATGGTGTAGACGAATGTGGTGAAGGTCGCCAGAGGGGACTTGGCAATGAGAATCTGCACAGAAAGCATATTTGCTCAGGATTAGTCAGAGGAAATAGAGATGAGCTTCTATTCATTCCTATTCCCACTTTGAAACAAAGTGGGAACATGTGACTATAAACTGTGAGGTTTGTTTATTGTGAAATTATTTCAGAAACAAATGGGTATTATTCCTTCAGTCAACTGATCACCTTGGAAGGCTGTACATCAATTCTAACTATTCTACCACCAAATGCCATATTCTTGAACCAGTTCTAGACATAAGTTTCATTATGATATCGCATGCCTAAATAGCCACCTTTCTGCCCAAAGATAAATTTAGCCTGATTGTCTAATTTCATTCATAAATTGAGCTATTTTACTAAAAGAATAAAATAAAATCTACCCCTAAAAGATAAAGATTTAACATCACTGCAAATATTCAAAATAACTTGGCAAAGGCAGAGCCATGATAGGTTGCTTTGTTGGCCCCAAATCTTCACCAAGTCTGTATTCACACCCTTAGCCACGTGACTACATTCCCTTTTACATGAGGTGTAGAGTATTTCCCACGGCCCTGGACTGTGGGTTTGGCCACAGGGCTTGCTTTGAATAACAGATTGTGCCAATTCTTAGCCTAGGCCTCAAGAAGCCTCACATAACTCCACTTGTTCTTTTATGCTTCTGCTACTGCCAGAGAGAAATATGTTCAAGATAATCTGTTATCTCATAAGGAGAATGAGAGACACCTGACCCAGAGCTGGCCAGCCAGGCCCAGTCTAAATAGCCAACCCCCAGGAGACCCACATACACATTGGTTAAATGCTTATGACTGTATGCATGACTCTGTGATTTTGATGATGTTGTCACGAAGTATTATTGTGGTGAGAGTTTACTGCTATATCAGCCAACATAAAATATCAAAAATATTTTGAGCAATGGCATTCTCCTAAGAACACCCACTTTAAAGAGGATGGTCATTTGGTTGTTAAAAAAATTACTATCATTAACACCCATTATCACACTTCATATGATTCCACAGAACCTCTAAGAACTGGCAGATTACTGTATTATAACATTTCTCCTGAAGGAAGATGAATATCCACTTTCCGTTTTACAAATTAACATCATAAAAAAATAGTGATAGGTGGGCACAGAGCCACTTAGGTAATCAGGGAGGCAAGGGAGAAGGAAGAAATAATTTCAAATAACCAAAAGGCTCACATGTACTATCTCAATCTATCTCAATTCAACAAACATTTACTGACTGTCAACTATGAGAAATGGTTGTAAAGAATGGTAGAAAGACCACACGTTGAAGTCATGGAGTTCGAATCTATGTTCTCCCACTAATCAACTCAGTGCCCGTGGCAGCGCTTGTGATCTCCCCCAGTCGCCACCCTTTTCTGGTTAGTTAACAACTCTCCAGGTTTCAACATTTTTCTGCCTCTTTTGCAACTAGATGTGGCTATGTGGCTAAGTTTTGACTAACAGAATGTGAGTACAGTGACAGGTAGAACTTCTGGATTATAAGAAAATTATGGGCTCTTCACTTTCCCTTTCCCTCTTTCCAAGGGTAGGAACCAGCTTCAGCCACATCCTGGGGGATGATGAAGCAATATGGGAGAAGGAAGCTGGGTGACCTGATGAATCAGCAAAGCATACCACCTGGGGTCACCTGTCCAGCTCAGTACAAAGCCACTTGTCTGAACCACCGTATTTCGGATGTCTGTTACTATGGTGTAGCCTGAATTCTACCCAGTACTGAGGCTCTGGACAACCTCACCTTTTTGAGTCTCAGTTTCCTTATAGGTAAAATGGGGATAACAATCCCACCTAAATGAGATTATTTTGAGGATTAAATTAAGTATATAAAATGCTTGTGTCAAACTAAGAACCTTAGTTTGAACGTTTCCAAACAACTCACCACGTTTCCCACCAACTCACCACGTTTCCCAAGTACCACTTAACTTTTACTCACCAAAAACCAATATACTTTGCTTTTACTAGAAGAATTCAACTCAAGGTGAATCTCAACTTTTATAACTGCTCTAAAGTTACCTAAGTAAACTTGCTCATCATTCTCAGAACCAATGAGTAGATGGTATAGGTGGGCATTTACATCTTCACATCAAAAACATCTCACCTGAAAATTAAGGTGAAACTTTTCTCAGAGATAGTTTAGGGATGGTTCAATGTGAGTTTATGGACGTCCCTTGGTAGGGGAATGGCATGGTGGAAGAGAGGACAGTGTTTCTCAAGCTTTAATGTTGGTTTGAATCACCTGCAGGTCCTGTTGACATGCAGATTCTGATTCAGTAGGTTTTGAGCGTGGCTTGAGAGTCTGTCTTTCTAGCAAGATCCTAGGAGATGCTGATGCTGTGGTCCATAGACCACATTTTGAATAGCCAGGTTCAGGAAATTAGCCTGACTGAAGAGTCGAAGATGGAGAAGAAAGAGACAGGAATCCTGGAGTTAGTTAGGAAGCTACTGTAATAATTCAGGCACGAGATGACAAGAGCCTAAACCACAGGTGTGTCAGGAAGAATGGGAACAAAGGAAATGGAGAAGAGAAATATAAATCCTTTAGCTCAAAGAGCAATAGAAATAAACATAACCCAAACCTCAGATCTTTATTGCCTGCATGAAAAAATTGGACATGAAACCAAAAGGGTATAAATAAACAGTATTCAATAAAGCATCATACTATAGTTTTGAAAATTTATTTTATAGACCACAGAATCTGAGACTCAGACAAAAGCATGTGATATTCCAATGCAACCACTAAATGACATCTGAGCCTAAGCCTTTCAGCTCAGTGGTGCTACCTCCATCATCTGACAGCTTCCTCCCCCAGGGAGCTCATGGCCACTCTGTGAACATGCCCAGAGCCCCAGGACCTCACACGAAGGGACCTCCCTTCCAGGAAGTCAAGGGGTTTGGACAGGTCATTGATTAATGCCCTGTCCCTCCCAAGCAGGGTTTAAAATGGGTTATCCAAAGGATGAATGCATGCAGTTAGAAAGAGGAAGTGATCAGTTACGTCAGATGAATCCCCCTTCCTTTTTTGGCAAAGAACTTCCAGATTGATAGATCAGAGGGCTACCACCGGCATGAACTACTTGATTTTCACCAAAAAATGTAACAAATTCTCAGTAGCCTCCTAGATAAAGTAAAAACAAGTTGGGCTGGATGCTAACACCATTAAGTGGATTTGAAAGCGACCAAAAGATCAATAGCAATCTGGTGAGGGGTAACAACCTCTAGTAGAAGGTACTTGATTCTATCCTTAGTCCTATCATATTAAACATTTTTACTGACCTGAATCAGGACACTGATGTATTCAACTGTTATATTCAATCTATACAACACATCTGGGATCCAGCAGGGAAGAGAACTGGCAAAAATTGCTACCTTAATAGAGCTTACATTCTAAAGGAGGCAAAAGATAATACACAAAATGAATAAGTAGTGAAATATATGGCATATTAGATGATTATATGTGCTATGGAGGAAAAATAACAGAGAAAGAGTATAGGAAGTGTACTGGATCAAAAGAGGGGGTCAATTTAAAATAGGGTAGTAAGAGAAGACCTCATTGAAAACGTGACATTTGGACTTGTGGATCATGTGACTAAACCAATTGATGGGATGCTGAATATGGTAACAGAAGACAAAAAACTTTAGGAGAAGAGTTACTATATTAGATTAGACAATCATTACATGAAAACAAAGCTGAATTTGGTTACAGTGTTGGGACAAATCCTACAAATCTTTTAGGACACAATTTTATTGAAATACATGTAAGGCCTTGGCCTTAAGAATAGAGGACCAACTATTGGTTACAGAATGGGGAAGATGAGATTTAACATTCAGAAAATGAATTAGGTGTTGGTTTACTACAGTTCAATACCAGTTGGCTGTGAGATGTGGTTTGCAAAAATCTAGTGTGATCCCAGGTTATATCAATGGAGACACAGTATCTAGAACAAGGGAAGTATCTAGAACAAGGTCCTGCTCTTCTCATTCAGCAAACCATGCTGGGTGCAATGTGTTTGGATTGGAGCCCAAATTCCCACAGGGAAATGACAAACAAGAGAACAGCTAGGGGAGAACCATCAAGGTGGTTAGATTCCCAAAGCAATCCATAACCACAAACACTTCAATGCAAACATGCTGGTAAGAGGCCTGGGGTGAAGATGCATATTGCTTTTTTTTTTTTCTGGCAGTACGCGGGCCTCTCACCGTTGTGGCCTCTCCCGTTGCGGAGCACAGGCCCCGGACGCGCAGGCTCAGCGGCCATGGCTCACGGGCCCAGCCGCTCCGCGGCATGTGGGATCTTCCCGGACCGGGGCACGAACCTGTGTCCCCTGCATCGGCAGGCGGACTCTCAACCACTGTGCCACCAGGGAAGCCCCGCATATTGCTTTTAATACGAGTTTTCTGACCTGGAGATTCTATAGTGTAACATAGTATAGAGGGGAAGTGTAAATTAGCTTTTTAGCCCAAGAGATTTCAGAAAAAAAAAGTGATCTTGCCACCTATCTTTGGGAATACATATTGACCCTTCCCTTTTTTAGACTTGAATGAGTACCCCATGCCCTTGTGCCTTTCAGACAGTAAATTACCCTCTTATGAAGCAAACAACCCTCCCCAGCAGATACCTTAGGCTCTTCTGTTTTAGATGCTGTCAACCTATAAAGCTGGGGTGTTCTAATCACTGCCTGACTTGTGCTGTTGTCATGTGTCCTTCTGTCTTCTTCAATACATAAGCCCTGCAGGGAGGGCCTGGCTGCTTAATAAAATCCCGGAGCCTTAGTGAAAAATTTTTTATCATACTCAGCCATGTGTGCAGTGTGTGTAGCTAGCTTTGGAACCCCCTGAGGGTTCACGGAAATATGTAGTTGGGTAAGAATGAGTACAGACCCATGCGGCTCCGAAAACCCTGGCACTCCACAAGACAGGTGTGTGGTATTGTGAGCCATAATCGCACTTCCTGCAAACAGCCAGACTGTTTTTTCTTGAATGCTTCCTTCATATCAGACAAGCTCGACTGTAGCTACATCCTATTGGATACACTTCCTCCTCTCTTCACCTATCCTTGCAAGGAACGTGTTCATCAATATTTTTAAATTATTCGAGGAACATTTAAGGTATACCTAATATGTACTAAGTGTTGGGCCCCAAATCCCACTACTGTCAGGAAGTAATTTCCATTATTTGTACCATCCACCCATCTACGCATGTACCTGTTCAACCCATAAACATTTACTGGGCAATCTCCCTTGTGCTAGGCACTGTTCTAGGTGCAGGGGACATAGCAGGGGGCAAGACAGATGCGGTCCTTGCTCTCATGGAGCTGACATTCTGGTGGCAGAAGATAATACAAGGAAGCCTTTAGGCCTTTGGGCTTTTTTTCACTTTGACCTTCGACTGTGAGCCCTTCATTCTTGGGCACTCATTCACTCATTCAGTCCATCCATCCACCAGCAAACATTTACTGAGTACCTACTATGGGTCAGGAGGATTCAATTTGCGCTGTGTGAATTTGCACTTTTTAAAAGACTGCCATCTGAGACACACAGATATAGAGAACAAACTAGTGGTTACCACGGGGCGGGGGGCTCAGAGGGGTGGGGGGCTCAGAGGGGTGGGGGGAGGGGAGGTATAAACTACTGGGTGTAAGATAGGCTCAAGGATGTACTGTACAATAGGAAAATATAGCCAATATGTGGTGGGAAATATAGCCAATATTTTATAATAACTGTAAATGGATAGTAATCTTTAAAAGTTGTACAAAAAATACACAAAAATTAAAAAAAAGAAAAAGAAAACAGACACACAATCATAGCATAGACCATTAATTAAACTTCCACCATTAAGACGAACAACAACAACAAAAAAGACTGTCATCTGTTTCTACCTCAATTTATTTCCTAGATGTATGTTCTGAATTCTTGATGGGATTGCACAGATCAGGGGCATTTCCTCTGATTCCACACCCTTCCATCCCATAGGGCCCAGTCCAGTGCTTTTTGGCATGTGTGGGCTCCTAAAATGACTGATGGGCATTTTTTTCACTGTTCCTCACTTTATCCCCATGCTGTATGTGTGAAGGTTTCTCCCAGTGTACAAGCGAAAATCCAGAGGCCTAGGTACTCTAAATAAAACAAGGGGGGAGAAGATGGCTCTTGGAGCTCACTGGCCTCCCCTTACAGACCCTCTTCCCCTTCTTTACATCCCTCCACTCAGGTACCTATTTTGCTCTGAGCAAATAAGTTGTCAGCTGATTCTCTTCAGCTCTAAAGCATAGCTGGTTTAAACCTTCCAGTGTTACCCTTTCTGGTGTTTGCATTTTAATACGAGACTCTCAGAAAAGAGGAATTGATCTAAAATGGTGCAAAGTCCTACAGGATTGGGGTGGGGGGGGCCTTCCAAGGTTCCCACAGTAATGATGATGATGGAAATGACAACCAACAGACGTTATTCCTCAGAACAACCCTTTGAGGTAGGCAGCTCATAAGTGCCGAAGACTGGATTCTAGCCCAAGCCACTAGTTCTATAGTCTGTACTTTTAACCAGCACGATGGTAGCCCCCGATTTGTCAAGCACAGATCAATCCACTTCCATGGGATAAGACATCAGAGAGGCAGAATACATAACACCAAATAAGGGCGTTTCTTCTGCAGCGTGGATATGGCACGATTCAAGCCAAAGAAGGGAACCGGACAGGGCATCCATGCAGGTTGATTCAGCTGTTCACAAGCTTCCTCTGCCCTTCATGTCTGAATGTCCAAATCCTACCTACTCTTTGAACCCCATAAAAATGCTACCTCTTCCAGAAAGCGTTTGCCAATGTCTCCAGCCTGGGGTAATGGCTCTTGAACCCACCACACTATCTGTACCTCCCTAATAGCGCTTATTGTTCTCTCCACCATTTGTTTTTTTTTTTTTTTTTTTTTTTTTGCGGTACACTGGCCTCTCACCGCTGTGGCCTCTCCCGTTGCGGAGCACAGGCTCCGGATGCGCAGGCCCAGCGGCCATGGCTCACGGGCCTAGCCGCTCTGCGGCATGTGGGATCTTCCCGGACCGGGGCACGAACCCGTGTCCCCTGCATCGGCAGGTGGACTCTCCACCACTGCGCCACCAGGGAAGCCCTCTCCACCATTTTATAGTTAATGTTACTTGAATTTACTACCGTGTATTTGAAGGCAGAGACCATCATCATCGTTGCTGCTCCTCCTGGTGCTACCAGCCTCCAGTGTGGTGCTGTATGCATAACAGAAGCTCAGTTATGAAATACAAAAAAAAATAATGGTGACCCTCAGAAGCTCTGACTCATACCCATTTTGAGGACTTAACTGGCACCCCATTCCCAAAGTTGGGGGACTTAGACGATGCCATAGAAAAGAGCAGGCTGCCCAGTCAATCACTGCCAAGATTCTCAGCTTGGGCAGGACCAAAGTCAAGTCTTTGGTTTCAGCTTGCTATAGCATCACATGTTTTTCCTGGCGTGATCCCACTTCCAAGAGGCTCAGAAAGTGGAAAGGGAGCCACAGAACAGAAAGTGCTGGGCTTCGGAACCTCAGGCCTCCTCCAGGATGGCGACACCTTCTAGGGATAGTGCCTGTGTCTTTTTAAAGTATAGGTGCGACCCTCCTCTGGAGCAACCCAGCCTAGCCCGTCACCTCCACGGGTGGCCAGGAAGGCCAGTGTGGAGAAGACAGCACAAAGATGTCAGGAACCTTGGCTACAGGCTATCCTGGAGGCTGTTTTTATAGAGTTCTGGTCCTGGCAGGGTATATGAGTTTCTGCAAAAGAGCCCTGACTTGAGGAAAAAGTGAATTTTGCCTTTGTGGCCCAGGGAAGCAGACATGAATAGGCAGCCGTGCGCTGAGGGTAAGCTGGCACTGGTTCCTCCACTTTCTCTTCTCCATATCCTGTGCCAGGCAGGCTTCCTTTAACACTGCTAATGAATCCTTCCTCTCTTTTATTTCCTTCCCCTTCCCACCCATTACCCCAAATCTCATATTGGTTGGGGGCAAAGGGCAGAGTAAAATGAGCTGGCAGAAGGAAAGTGTAAGCAGAGTTTCTTCCTGTAGGGGCAGGTGGTAGGCCTGGTGTTCTTTCTGTCCCTTTCTTTCTGTTTACAAAACGCAGGGCCTAAAGACAATGTAATGTGTTTAGCCAAGAAAACTGGAGTGAGAAGCAGTTGAGTTGGATAGCTCAGAAATAGGACTTTGCATCCATCCAGTTTCCTAGCTTGCTAATTTTTTAACCCTATCTCAGTCTCCCCCATGATCAGCAAGATTATGTGGCAGTGGACGAACTCACCAGCGACGCCCTTGTTGAACATGTCTAATACTTTCATCCGTATGCAAGGGTCCTGCTGAGAAGCAAAGGGAGCAAACCCACTGACTCTAAAATGTCCTTCAACAGGGATCCTATTATCTCATTTCAACTGGATGCCTGGGCTAATAAAACCCATTGCTAAGCTAACCAAACCTTTCCTCTAGCTGTGCCAAATGTCTGCGACACAAATCCTTCATGCCAGGGATTTTCCTCCTTGTCCAAGACTTAGAAAAAGGTTGTTTTCTCAGCTGCTTTGAAGCCCAGGAAGAGAGCCAGGGAGGCAAACAAGCCAGCCAGTCTTGCATCAGATAATTCAACAGGCTTTTGATAACCTCAAGTCTTCTGTCCCTTCTCCAGGTTGAGCTGAACTCTCCAAGCCAAGGGACAGAAAGGCCGGAAATGCTCCAGACAGGAAGATCTCTGTGGCTGGAAGGAGGCCACAGGATCAGGGGGGCTTGAAGTGTACTCAGTGATCCTCAAAGGAATTCCCTAGTCATTGTGCTAAGAGAGCTGTAGGGAAAGGTGGCAGAGGTCCAGGTCTCAGTCCATATCTGGACTGTATACTGATTAGAATCGGCTCCATCACTTGGAAGATCACTCTCCACGGAACACTGAAGCCTCAGTACCAACAGCTTTGCAGATTATGAGGGGAGAGTAGAGAATGTGTTTAACGGTGTCTAGACTGCTTTCTCAAAACAGGGGAGCAAGATCTGTAGAAGTAATACAGTGCTGGAAAATGACAGGGTGGAAAAATGAACTGTGTTTGAGCAGGCATGAACTTATTAATTTACCTACATGTGGCCTATTTCATAACTTTTCCTACAGAAACTGGGGGCAGAAATCTGAAGTTGATTTGAATCCCTTACGAAATATAATTCTAGACCCTGGGAAGATTCTCCTAGAAAGTTTGGCCCTGAGGCTACAAGATCTTATCCCCCCCCAGAGTATCATTATGCTCTTTCATAACATCTCTCGGGGTGAAGTGATTGTTTAAAAATGTTTATATAATACATTAGGTTCCCAAAGTTTATAAACTAAAAGAGCTTGTTCCTTAAAGAAAACAGTAATTTCTTCAGATCAATAGGCTATTCACTTATAAATTATGGGATGGCAATAGTTCAGGGTCAGAGTGGTATTTTGAGTTTATAATTTTCCCATCATTTATTACGAAAAATTTCAAACATGCAGCAAAATTAAAAGAATTTTATAGTGAATAGCCATAAACCTATCAAGTAGATTCTACCACTAACATTTTATTATACTTGTTTTTATCACTTATCTATTCATCCACCAACCCATCTTATTTGTTTGTTGTTGTTGCATTTTAAAGTAAATTGCAAACATCAGTACACTTTCCCCTAGATACTTTAGCATTCATATAATTAACTATAAGCTTAATATTTGTTCATATATCTTAAAAACTACGTTAGGTTTTTTTTTTTTCCAGTGAACTTTACTTTTTTTTTTTTTTTGCGCTACGCGGGCCTCTCACTGCTGTGGCCCCTCCTGTCGCGGAGCACAGGCTCCGGACGCGCAGGCCCAGCGGCCACGGCCCACGGGCCCAGCCGCTCCGCGGCTCGCGGGATCCTCCCAGACAGGGGCACGAACCCGCGTCCCCCGAATCGGCAGGCGGACCCCCAACCACTGCGCCACCAGGGAAGCCCCTCCAGTGAACTTTATATGTAGTTTGAAAGAGTTAGTGATTTTTCCCCAATTATACTAAAATCAGAGAGAATTTAGCGACTACACCTATATGGTAGTATGCAAATTTATATAGTCAAAAAATATGGCTCATTAGTTCTTTCTATATTAAATATCAGCTTTATTGAGGTGAATTTACATACAATAAAATTCTTAAGATAGGTATTTAAGCTATATATTTCCCTCCAAGCAGCGCTTTAGTTGCATCTAATAAGTTTTGGTATGTTGTATTTTTGTTTTCATTTTCTCAAAGTATTTTCTAATTTCCCTTGTTATTTATTCTTTGACTTGTTGCTTATTTGGGAGTGACTTGTGTGAGTATATGTTTAATTTGTACATATTTGAGAATCCCCCAACTTTCCCTTTGTTATTGACTATTAATTCTATTTCAGTGTGATTAGGTGCATGGTTTTGTCCTTTTCAATTAACTGAGGCTTGTCTGGTGGCCTAATATATGGTTTATCCATGAGAATGTTCCACAAACACTTGAGAAGAATGTATATCTGCTATTGCTTGGTAGAGTGTTCTATAGATGCCTATTAGGTCTAGTTGGTTTATGGTATTGGTCAGGTCTTCTATTTCCTTGTTGATCTTCTGCATAGTCATTCTATCCATTATTGAAAGTGGATATTGAAGTCTCCAGCTATTGTTGTTGAATTGTCGATTTCTCCCTTCAATTCTGTCAGTTTTTGCTTCATATATTCTGGGGCTCAGTTAGGTGCATATATGGTTAACATTGTTATGTCTTCCCAATGGATTCGCCCTTTTATCATTATAAAATGTCCTTTTTTGTTTCCAGTAATAATTTTTGTCTTAAAGTCTATTTTGTCTGATATTAGTATAGCCACTCTAGCCCTTTTTTGGTTACTCTTTGTAAATTGGTTCCTAGACCCAATTCCAAGGTGTATGTTTGTGGAGACCTTCCCACACCAACAAGCAATTCTTAGACACCAGCAGGGTGTCTGAGAATTGAACCCTGCTTCTGACATTATCTACCCAGAGATAGAATCATATTTCACAGGTAAAGGGCTCAGTCCCACAAGACTTCAGATAGCCCTCCACTTCAGATGCCAGTTGCAAGCCCAGGTTTATACCTGTGCTTCTGACTGACTGCATACTAACTGGAGGTTCCCATGACCCTCTCCTTGTGTTCAATTAATTTTCTAGAATGGCTCACAAAAGTCAGGAAAGTCCACTTACTCACTAGACTACCAATTTATTATAAAGGATATTAGAGGATACAAATCAACAACCAGATGAAGAGACATATAGGGTGAGGTCCCAAACAAAATAGCTTCTGTCCTAGTGGAGCTTGGGGTCCAGCATGGCGGCATGTGGAAGTGTTCTTGTTCCCCAACGTGGAAGCTCTCTGAACCCCTCTCTTTTTGGGTTTTTATGAAGGCTTAATTACATAGGCATAATTGATTAACTCATTGTCCATTGCTGATTGATTCAACTTCTAGCCCCTCTGCCCTCCCCAGAAATCAGAGGGTGGGACTGAAAATTCTGACCCTCTTTTCGTGGTTGGTTCTCCTGGAAACCAGCTCCTATCCTTAGGTGCTTCACAAAAGTCATCTTCATTAACATAAACCCAGTTGTGGTGGAAAGGGCTTATTAGAAATAACAAGACAACCATTTCACTATTATGGCTCTGAAGCATTTTCAGAAACTAAGGACAAGAGACTAAATATTGTAACAAAAGATGCTCCTGTTGCTCTTATTGCTCAGAAAATTCTAAGGGTTTTGGAACATGTGGGTCAGGAACTATGGATAAAGACTAAATATATATGAGAAATATATTTTGGTCATCTGAATGACCAAATATATATACTTCTTATAAATCACAATATCACAGTTTGCATGGTATATAATTTCCATTGATTTATGTCTTTGTCTTTATACAGTTGGATCATGGGGGTGGGGTTGATTGAAGTGTTGAGTCCATTTACTTTTTTTTTTTCAATTTTTTAAATTTTTGGCTGCATTGGGTCTTCATTGCTGCACGTGGGCTTTCTCTAGTTGCGGCGAGCGGGGGCTACTCTTCGTTATGGTGTGTGGGCTTCTCATCATGGTGGCTTCTCTTGTTGCAGAGCACAGGCTCTAGGCACCCAGGCTTCTGTATTTGCAGCACGCGGGCTCAGTGGTTGTGGCACGTGGGCCCTAAGGCTCGCAGGCTTCAGTAGTTGTGGCGCGCAGGCTTAGTTGCTCTGCGGCATGTGGGATCTTCCCAGACCAGGGATCAAACCTGCGTCCCCTACGTTGGCAGGTGGATTCTTAACCACTGTACCACCAGGGAAGTCCTGAGTCCATTTACTTTTAATGTGATTATTGATAAGTTAGGATATATGTCTGCCATTTTGCTGTGTGTTTTTCTGTGTTATCTTGTGGTTTATGTTCCTCTATTTTTCTATTACTGATTTCTCTGTGTTAGATATTTTTCTAGTTTACCATTTTAATTCTTTTGTTTCTTTTACTATACATTTTCTTATAGGTTGCCCTGGGGATTGCTATTAACATTTTAACTTAAAATAATCTAGTTCAGTCTGATACTACTTTAATTTAAACTGTTTACAAAAAAACACTTTGCTCCAATGTAGGTCCATTTTCTTCTCCTCCTTTGTACTACCATTGTTATGCAAATTACATCTTTATACATTAGAAGTCCACCAACATAGTTTTATATTTATTGCTTTATGCAGTTGTCTTTCAAATCATATTAGAGAAAAAAATAATTACAAAAAAAAATCCCACATTCATGCTTCTATATTTACCTATATATTTACCTTTACCAGTGCTCTCTACTTTTTCAGGTGGATTCAAATTACCCTCAGAGTCTTTTCATTTCAGCTTGAAGGACTCCTTTTAGTATTTCTTGTAGGGTAGGTGTACTAGTGACAAATTCTCAGATTTTGTATTTCTGTGAGTGTCTTAATTTCTTCTTCATTTTTGAAGGATAGTTTTGCTGGATATACAATTCTTGGTTGACAGTCTTCCTTTCAGCAATTTGATTACATCTTTCCATTGCCTTCTGGCCTCCACAGTTTCTGATCAGGAGTCAGCCTATAATTTTATTGAAGATGCCTTACACATGAAGTCACTTAGTGATTAATGATTGAACTCTATTTGAATAAACAGATTTCCCTAAATGCCTTGAATCGGTAAGTCTCCCAGCTTTTGCCAATGGTCTGTGTGTGTGTGTTGGGGCATGCATTCAGGCAATTTAAAACTTTGTCTTAACGTTCACTTCCTGTTTACAGAGCCTCAAGGTCAGCCAGAAGTGACAGCTTAAGGTCTTCTCAGGTCTTTCTTGGGCATGAGCAAAGTTCTGGGCATGTGTGTAGCCTTCTAGAGTCCCTGGTATATGTAGGATCTTTACAAAGCTCCTTGTGGACATCTTATCCCCCAATTTTTCCTTTAAAATTTTTTTGGTCAGCCTCTTGTTAGCTCTACCTGGTAACAGGACCTTAGGCAGCCATGAAGGTAAACAACTGCTACTGATTATTTTCAATGAACACCCTGTAGGTAGGGATATTCACACAAACCAAGTTCTGAGTCAGGTCAAATAGTGACAGTTCTCTTGGACAGGGCTTTTGGGGAGCTCCAAACCTTTCCAAGTTACAGTACAAAGCTAATGTAGTTGCGAGATGGTTGGCTTTCAAGCTTACTGCAGATCTGGGGAAAGGACGATGGAATTAGTGAAAGTTTAATGCCACAAATCTTGCTGTTCTTACTGAGATTCACCTGGTTTTCTTGAATGAAAATTCGCCAGACTTTCCAAGCCTTTAATTAATTTCCAGAGTTCTGAAAAAGTTGATTTTGACAGTTTTAGTCAATGTTCTTGTTGATTTTGAGGAGCTGCAGGTTGTCTGAGTGTCTTACTCTGCCATTCTATATGTTCAGTCTCCCAAGACAAATTTTTAAACATTCTGATTCAATACCCATCTTTATTACCTCCCCCTATTCAACCCTGCAATTCTTTTTCTGTTTTAAATATTTTCACAGTTCTAGAAAATTGATTATTTTGTTTTGTTTTTAATCAACTTAACACTTATACATAATTCAAATAATATCACTTGGTATTATCATCCACCCCTTTAACTGAACTTATGTCAGCTACCATATTTTTGATTTTCAGGAGCTCCTTCTTGTCCTATGACTATTTCTAATTCAGCACAACCTCTTCTTGTTTTCATATCATCTTTAACTCTCTGAGGATATTAATTATAGTTTAAGGGTCTTTTCCCCCTAAATCTTGCATTATCTCTAACTTCTCATGGTTCTTGTTTGTTTTGTTTTCTCTTTGATGTGGGAGGCACGTTCTAAAGTCAGGTGATCCTTGGTTGTTCAGTCATGTTTAAATTATATAATTGAAAATATAATTTATTCTAAAAATATAAATTAGAAATACTGTGTACATGGACAACATTTGTAAATTGGTGGGATTCACTGGACACTAATGAATTTCAATACATGGAGATACCGTCTCAGAGGTGGACTGCTATTTACAGAAAAGAGTTGTTCAATCTCTTGTTCAGTTCCTACACTCTAGAAGCAGGGCAGAGAAAGGGGCTTCAGATTCACCATTTGGCAGGTGTAATCCCTTGTTTTAGCCAGTGCCTCCCCTTGTCCTCTGCTTTGTTTGAAGTCTCAAGTCTGAAACTTCCCTAATTTATTTTCTCCAAAGATAAATTTTGGCCTTCAACCTGGGTTGGAGATTGGTCACCTGGCTGTCCAGGGTGAGAAAGGTGGTCCAACTATTTCCTATATTTCATGTAAAATTTTCAGCCAATCTCCTGTTTTCATCTTCTCTGCCTTCTCTGCTATCTGGTGCTTCCAAGTCTCAGGAAATCTTGTAAGTGTTCTACTGTTATGCTACACTGAAAATGCCTTGGTTTGCAGTTTCTTCTGTTATATCTTGTCAATCTTCTATCTCTTCCCGTCTTCCAATATCTTGTTGAAACCTGTTCATGTCTCAAAGGGATCTAATCTCTTTGCCCTTTTGGGTTACCATTTTTTATTATTAGTAAACTGAAATAATTTCAGATAGATCATGAGAAAGGGTGGAGATAAATATGAGTGGTCAAACCTCCACATTAAAGAGGAGGTTCTCTTTGTGAGCTTTAGTTCTTCTATCTCCAATCAGGTAGTGATTTGGTGGTATATCATAATACCAGCTTTGAGGGTCAGTTACACACACACACACACACACACACACACGCACACACACACATGCACATCCCATACATAAAAGTACTAGACACCAAAAAGCTCCTCTCGATGGTGCTCAATATAATTTTTAACTAACCTCAAATCATTCTTCCGGCGGACTGAAAAAAGGTAGCTTGGGGCCAAGTATGATCATCATTATTACAAAATATAAGATGCTTTGAATTTAGTCAGTCATGGCTTCAAATCTTGGCTGTATGATTTTGGGCACTCCAACCTCTCTACGCCTCACTTTCCTCATCTCTAAAATGAGCATGATAATACCAGCTTCATAGGCTTATTGTGAAAATTAATGAGATGAATGAAATTGATGAAAAAATGACACATCATAAGAACCTAAGAAACGTACATTTCTTTCCACTGTGGTAAGGGAGCAAGCAAAAAATACAGGAAAGTTAGTGATTTTCTCTGTCTTGAAGGCTAGAGAGTTAGTCCTATGATCTATTTGCTTTTGACTGCTGCCCATGTGAGAGTGTCTGTGTGTGTAAGACTAATGTATAGTTTTATACACAGTCCACAGCACTGTAAATTTAGGTTTAAAATGAGATTTCTAACCATTACTGAAATTGTTAGTGTTATATTTGTTAGTATTACCATGGGGTGCTGCTAAAGAAAGAAGAAATGGTTGAATTACTAGTAAGTTAATGGCCATTAAATACCACATTTATTTTTCATGTTTTTTTAAAAAATCAAAAGTTAGTGTAAGTATTATTGATTTTAACTTTTAGGTAACTTTGAACAAGTATGGGCTGGTTGCATTGTCTGAATTTAGAAATTTGGAAATTTCAATCTGGCTCCAACTAAAGCAACTAAATACTGTTACAGGCAATTTCAACTGACAAAAACCTATTCCCTTTCTCTACCATAAATCAGGTAGACCACAAAAGCATGATGCACAGGAACTCTGTCCAGATGTAAAAACTAAGTTCTCTGAGCATCCAGTGAGAGAGGCCTGACTTCCCAGCACTGTCCACAGGCCCATAGGAGGCAGAGCTGGACCTTCTTGTCCGGGACCGCTAGGAAATACAGCCAAGGCAACCCTGGCTCGCAAGGGTCACAGAAGGAAGGCTGCGGCTGTGCGATTATTATGGTAAAAAAGATGCCAGGAACTCAGAGGGTGTGTCTTGAATTCTGAAGCACATCCCTGTTACATCATGCTTGGGCCACACGGGATTTTCTTTAGTCTCACAGGAATTGATTCGAAGAAGGCAACATGTTTCTATGTAAAGAGCCTGAACTCTGGGCTTGACATCTCCAAAAACAGCTGGTCAAGTGGGACTGGTTTGTGTAATGGTCCACATCCCTGGCCCTGCTCTGATGGGTGGAGAAACTATTGCTAGTGGGAATCAACACACTCTTTCTTCAGAGCATGGTCAAATTAATTCCCTCTGTTACCACAGCATTCTTACTATTTCCCTAAAGCCTTCCTCTGGTGAAAAAAAGGGCAAAGGACAAGAAGGAAACACAAGACAGGAATTCAGATGACTTTAAGGGTGTAACAGAGAGACAACAGAGTACCTTCCCTATCCTTTCCCTTAGGGCTTCAACTCAGTCTAGTTTGAACTAGTCTTTGCAACAAGCTCATTAAGATGGAAGGAAGCTGGAACTTCATATAGTAATTCTCTCTGGTGTTGTTAGGGCATCACCGGGAGCTGTCAGTTTAGTCTGAAATTCTCATTAGAATCATATATTCGGACAAAATCTGTGTCTTCATGTGGTCTCCCTGTTTAACACATACATGTTCCATCAGTCAGAGAAACTTCTCCAGAATAAGTCAGTAGATAATCTTGCCTAAAATGCAGGACACTGAAGCTGAGAATACAGATGAATATTGACCATCAAAGGGGTAGAAAACTGTGCAATACAGATGTTCTCTGGGCTGGGAAATGTGGACAGGGCCCTTTGTAGGATCCAGCAAGGCCTGGCACTGAGCCTCTAAAGGAAGGAGGTGTGGGCGTTAGTCTTCGTTGTTTGTCATCATGCTAAGGATCAGCTCTGCTCAGAATTTTTAGGTGCCTTTTAAAGTATCCTAATCCCACAAACACTTTTTATCTTTAGTGTTGACTGCACTATGGAATTATTTGTGAGTTCCACCAAACAACTCTCTTTTCCCCTGCCCACACTCTGAATATAGCTTTATGTCTCTCTGATTATATAAATAACACATGTTCACTATAAACAGTGCAAGCAATATAGAGTTGCGAGGAATAAAGCAAACCAGCCCCTTCCCAGAGATTCTGAGTGAGGGAACTCTTGATGTCAGGGACTACAGAGCAGAGCGTGGGGTCTAAGCTCCCTTCTCTCGCCCGGGGCCCTTTGGAAGGTGGTATAGGAGGCAAGTCCAGAAGATCTGACCTTAAAAAGTCCTAAGCTCTTTGTGGTCCCACGCCTTTCCAATGTCAGCTGCAATCTGTCACCCCGCTGCTCCTGTCCCCCACCAGGCAGGGAGCTGCCTTCTGGAATGGCACCCAGCAACCTTGGCTTGGCCCAATTAGGAGGTACAACAATGTGAAAAGCCTCTCCTTTGTTCCCCCAGGGTACCCATCTTAAATAACAACTCTATTTTTTTCATCTCCTTCCCAAGGAGTTAATCATGTTTTAGAAGTAAATGAGAGCTCTGCCTCATTACTATGGGACAAAAGCTTTTATGGGAAAGACAAGAGCCCACGTATTGAAGTTTTCTTAGTGCTCAGACAGAGTTCTTCTAATAGCAACGAGGAAGAATGATTAGAGGTAACCATCCTAATGACACTGCGGATTCATGTATAAACAGGCAGGCAGATTCATCCCTAAGGGAGCCAGCCAGGACTCTATAAAAACTGAGACACCAAAGAAGAAGAAAGGCAAGAAAAAAGAGAATGCAAACAAAACACAAAAACAAAAGCCAGGTCCAGAAACACAAGAGCAGAGAGACCTGAGTCCTCTTCCGCACAGCTGCAGAATCTCCATCTCGCAGAAGTCACGTGACGGGGGAGTGTGAATTGGGGGACAGCATGGGGGATGGGTCCAAAGGAATCCTATTGTTCTGAGCTTGGATTTATTCGGTGACCTGGAGCAGTTCTCTGAGCCATCTTCCCCTTTAAAAATCAGGATCAAGAGACAGGACCAATTAAGGCGAGCCCTATTAAAAGACGTTAAAAAACAACAACTATATTTAAAGGTCCAGATCAGTAAAGAACAACTTTTATGGAGTATTTGTGTAACGTTTACTATGCTCTTTGGGGTTTCTAGATAGAAGGGGTTAGACAAGGTTAACGATGAAGCAGAGCAGGGCTACAAATACTAACAGGCTGCCAGCTGTTTCTGAAGTGAAATTATTGATTGCTACTTCTCTAGCTTAGATCAAAGTTGTTTGTTTTAAATAACTGAAACAAAAAATGCTTAAATTTTTTTTGAGTTTAAGGAATGCAACATTTCATTCATGTTAATGTCATCATCCTCTTGCCTACATTTCTGTATATCCCTATCATGGAACACTATGCTGCTATGAAAAAAGATTAGTACCTATATTTACATGGAAAATTATCCATGACGTATGAATGATATTGTGAGCACAACATATTTCAATATATAATAGAAAAAGCCTAGAAGATTATATACCTCTGAAAGATTTTCCCTCCTACTCTGTATTAGTCTATATTTCTTGCTTTTTTTTTTTCACAACAAGCACGCATTACTTTTATGTTTTCCCTTTCAGAATAAATAAGCAAAAACATACTCTTCCTCATACAGGTAGGGAAAGTCAAGTTAAAGAGAGAGGGAGCGTTCTGCCATACTTAGTCAGCGATCTAGCCAGGATATACAATTTGTTATTGCCAGAAATTTCCTGTCGAGCGGGCATAGACTCCAGCTGAATGCCACTGCAAGTAGATCATGCCAGAATGAAAATACAGGACCTAAAAAGGGAAGACACTTTGCAATTATATAAAACCATATTTAAAATAAGTGTAAGCAATGGTTGCTTAGATCCGAATGACTTATTTAATGTTACACTAATTCAACAAATATTTACTGAGTACCTCCTATGTCCTAGGTACTGAGCTAGACATTAGGGAAAACAAAGATGAATACGATGAGGTCCCTGCCCGTAAGAAGCTAAATGGGCAGCTTTGAAGTAACCCAGAAAGCCTCGGGAATCCAGAAGATGACACATGCAGAAAAACACTCACTTCCTAGCTCCTTGTCTCAGGGTGAACATCGGTCCAAGGCTTTTGTGGCATAAATCCCTGTACCTCTAGCTTTCCCAGATTAATCAGATCAATCTATAAAAGAGGGGTCCTTGTAGAGCATACGGATCGTATATCTATTTGATTTTAAAGTGAGTTTTCTCTTTCCATCAGAAAAGCAAGACCCCTTGCACAGAAACCAAAAGTCCTCACCATTGAACTATCATGTTTTTAATTTCTTGAAAACCATTCTTGGCTCTCTAGTATCTACTTTTCAAACTCTTTGGCAGGTCCTTCTCAACCTGGGCCAACTCAGTGCCCCAGTCTCACCTCTTACCTCCTCTCCATCTGATCACTCCCAAATTTGGCTCTGCTGATTAAAGATGTCAGGCATGCCTTACCTTGGGCTGTTCTCTCTCCCTGAATGAATTTCATTAGAATGAAATTAGAATGAATTTCATTAGAGCCCAGCTCAAAAGTCCTCCGTCACACTACCCTCAGCCCCTCTCTCCGCCTCAGGAGGATCGTTGTTCCTCCCTCCCCTCCACTTTAAGAGGCCTTGATGACAGAATGACTCCCAGGCTTTTACTCAGGCCGATCCAGTTGTTAAGATACTGAAATACTGCCATGCCATGGGGCAAATAGCTGCTGTTCCTAAAGCCCCCAGGGCTCCAGGATTTCACCAGCCCTGGGACCCACCTACATGATCCAGTACTAAGGAGTTACTGCCTGACACAGCAGAGGGGGTGTTCCAGAAGCCCCTTCCCCCATGGTGTGGCATCCATCCTGCCTGGTCCCTTCCTATTCAGGACCAGTCGTACAATGTTTTCACTATCCTCCCGCCCGTCACACTACATTATGGCCAGTGGTTCCTAGGCTTGCCGATCCAGCTAGATTTTGAACATTATGTTTTATTCGTCCTTGCTTTTTCCAGAGCCTAGTACAATACACAGTAGTTGTGTTCAGTAAAGGCCAGCTTGCTAAATGACCACATTTCCAAGATTATTTCTAATTTCATCTCAGTTACTTATTTGATGCCACTTTTGAACTAGAAAGAATATTTTACAGCCCATCATTAATGATTAAGTGGGACTAAACCAGAAAATGCTGTATTTTTGTCGTGGAAGAAATGACATCAAGTACTTCCATAAAGCTTAATACGTGACAATGAAGCCATGGCTGACTATAACCTCCAAATGATTTTTTAATTGCTTTTAAGTCATTATTTTATTTCTTACTCTTTATCTGAACTATTTCAAAGAGCCTTATCAATCAGCAAAGCTGAATGTACGTTTCGTGCTTTTTATTCTCTCTACAGTAGTGGATGCGAATAAGGAAAAGGCCAAAAGGAAACCAAGGAGAGGAAGAGCAAATGTAAAAGGAAGAGGAGACACACAGGAATGGAATCATCAGGAAATGAGGAAGGGGGGCCTGATTAATCAGAACTCCTCTCTACCTATGGGAGGATATAAACACCAATTTAATAATAATGATTCTCATTATTAGAGTTTTCTGGCCTCACCTTGGTACATAACTATGAGCATCTAATGCATGTAATATTCGGTACCCTTTCTGCTGCAAGTCACACAAATGCAACTGAGACTAAACAGAAAAGGAAACCTACTGGCTCACATAACTGGAATGTTCAGGGTAAGTGACCTCAGGCACAGTTGGATCCAGGGCCTCAGACGATGACCTCAGAAGTTCCCCTTCTCCCCCCATGAAATCTCTTGGTTTTGTTTCCCCTCTGGGTTGACTTCATTGTCATTCTCAAGTGGGTTCCCTCTGGACAGTGGCAAAGATGGCCACCAAGAGTGCCAGGCTTACATTCTACCAATTTAGCAACTCTGATTGTTCCAGCAAAGTCCTGGGTTGACTCTAAGCTGACTGCTGCAAACCATCTCTACAGAAAGGGTACGTGATCCCTCCATTGGTCAGACCTCTAGCCAGTAGGTACAACACAGGCTGAAAATTGAAGAGAGGTGGTTCCTTATAAGAAAATCAAGTCTCAGTCCCTTTAGAGTTAGATCTGAGTTTGACTCCCTTTTCTACCATTTACTAGTTGTTTTCACTTCAGAGAGGTTTTTAAACCTCTCTGAGCCTATTTCTCCAACTGTAAAATCAGGGTAATAATGCCCATTTCATAGTGTTACTGTAAAAACCCACCTCACAGTATATTATAAAGATACTGTTTGTATAGCTCTTATCATGTGCCTATTACAAGAATGTTATCCTCGGCATTCCCTGGGGTAGCTATAGAAAGCATAAAGGCTACCCCACAAAGGCTCTTTCCTATAGAAGTGAGTAGGAAAGGTGCACAGCAATAACCTAGATGCAAACCGTGGCACAGAGCCTCACTTTTCAGCCCCTCTGGAGTCCCTCGGCTTGACCTTGGCACTTGAACAGAAACCCCACCTCCAATTTTTTAAACTCTTCTCAGCCCAACACCACATTTGGTTTCCCTTTACTGTTCAAGTTCGGTAGAATGGGTAATCCCACCTGTTCACCAAATTAACCACTTTCTATATACCTGCTCAGGACTTTGGAAACGTCCTCATTCTAAGTTTCTCAATATAAGAATGATATAACTTGAGAATGGCCAATGCCTACTTGCAATTTAAGGTGAGTCAGCAATGAAGAATGCTAACTATACTAATTCCAATAATTTTATTATCTCTGGCCCAGTGATAAAAACTGAGCAGATAGGGATTCAGGAAAGCTGTTCAATTTTAAGATATAGCTGCAGAGTTGTACCTTAACTTAGTGAATAAGTGATTAAGAACAGCAACAACCAGCAATGACTTAACTTCTTCGTGCCTTAATTCCTTCATCTGTAGGATGGGGATAATAGCACATACCTTACAAAGATGTGATGACTGAATGGATAATTACATGTACCATGGTAAGCGGTTAAGCACTTAATAAATGTTAGCTGTTGTCGTTAAGCACAACTACACTGGAAACCAATAAATTGGTGATCTTACTGGTCCTTTGACAATGATCTCATTTTGGAAGAAAGAACGTTTAAGAGATGTGGCCAAGCTTACAGGTTTAGAGCTGTGTGAAGCTGGGAAGAGAATTCAGTGGTCTCTTCCCCTAATTCGTCCCTTGGTTGTAAGCCTTGTGGGCCAGCTCTTTAGCCTTGAAAGCAGAGTGTGAATGTGGGAAGACATCCTGTAGTTCTAGTTTGCTGTTGGCTTTGGGCTCCGTAATGAGGGTATCTGTCTACCCCCAAACTTCATAAACAGAGACTTGAGAGGAAAAATTTGCCAAAGTTCAGTTGCATATCAAAGAAAGCCACAGAGCCGGAGAGCTTGCTACAGACCCACACAGCCGCTTTGTCTCCTGCCAAGCCATGGCCCTAATGCACGGATACGCCTGTAAGCCAACAGCCAAAGCCACAAAGTTCTACCAGTTCATTTAGCCTTGGCATTTCAACATGCTGAGGGATCTGTTATTTGGGTTGTTGTCTCATTGTTAAGGGGTAAAAACAGAAACATCCTTGTCATCGGAAAACTGGTTTACTAAAATCACTACCAATACCCCAACCCCACCCCAAACCCTACCGTGAGAATAGCTCCACTGCCCTGTATGAGGAAATGGAGCAAACGCCAGCTTTTCCCCACGGGTGAACCCTGATCTCTTTGTGGCCATCCTTTCCCACGGGCTGACTTGGATGGGCCAGTTTCTGCATCCCAGGGTAGGGGCAGCCCTGAAGCCAATGCCACCAATTTTGAATCTTGGCCTGGGGTCTACTTCTGTCTCAATCCCTGCCCCTCTAAAATGAAGCACTCATGATGGCTTAGTTTCTATTCCAATAGCCCTTCAAATCTTCCCTAACATCTTTCCCCCCTAAAATGTAAAAGCAAAAGGATTCACAACTCCCTCCATCACTGGGATTTGCTCATTTCCTCGAGTGATGCCCCCATATCCAGTGGCTACGACTTTTCTCCCTGGATGCCATGATGTGGTGAGTTCTAGAAATGTCCCCAGGGACTTCCCTGGCGGTCCAGTGGTTAAGACTCCATGCTTCCAATGCAAGGGGCGTGGGTTCAATCCCTGATCGGGGAACTAGGATCCCACATGCTGCGTGGCACGGCCAAGAAAATTAAATTTAAAAAGTCCCCAAATGGAAAGCTACACAAGAGAATGCTGAAGTTATGAATAGTAGCTTGTCATCCTTGGAGAAGCCTATTTCATTTAAGTCAACAAATACACGTTGGGCATCTTCTCTGCACTGTGCTGGGACCTTTAGGAGTGAGCCAGCCCTGCCTTCTAATTTAGCTGAACACCTAATGTGGCAGGGAAATGCCACCTAAAACCCACGTGCAGTGGGAACCCAAAGAGCCACTTTTTCATGGTGGGTGAGAAGAATGTAAAGAAATGGCATCATCCAGGCCATGCCATAAAGGACAAGTAGGATTTCTTCAAGTGAAGGGCTTTCCAGCATGAACAAAGGAAGTAAGGCTAGAAAGTTCTAGGCACTACCACACACTGCAAAGCCTCACTGAAAGCATCCAAATTATGAGTAAAGAAAATGTACCTGGCACTAGTAATACTTCTTATCTTCAAACTCTGTTGGAATGCTCAAAATTCATCTCCCATAGAAGAGCTTTGATTATTTGAAGCATACAGCTGTTTTATTGTGTGTTTTTTTAATTTATGTTTTCAGACAGAAAAATGCAGTCCTTGAGAAGAAGTGACTTACGCAAGGCTGGGCAAAGGTCAGTGTCTTGAACTCTGCAAGTGGCCAGGCTGCAGGCGGATCTCAGAATTCCCATTTTCTGCCATCACCATCAGACCACACTGCCACCTAATAAAACCAACCCCATGTTTTGGTTTTGAACATTTGAAAATGGAAAGAAATGTGACAGGTCAAAATCTCAGATTCTCTTGGCTTTCTGATTACTTGCAAATCCACATAAGGCTCACATATCACTCTCTTCTCATTTTGTCAGCATCTGAATTTGTTTGGTTGTCGTGTGAGTGATGAAACCTTAAAAGCTATGTTGATGTGTGCAGCATGTGGAAAACCACTCCTAGGTTCTCTCTGCACTGGAAAGGCCAGAGGTACATGGACACATTCTTATACACCCAGACAGACCAATCCATCCACTTGTGCACACACTCAACATCACTAGACACTCATTTAAATAACACAGTGTACTGTGTGCTGACTTGATGGGAAGCCACAGGCTAAGTTCTCAGACACTGGCCAAAAAGAGATGGGATCCAACCCATCCCTAGACCACAGGAAAAATACTTTCGACCACAGAGCTGGCTGCAAAATATTCTTTTTGTAGGAAACAAAATGTTTCCAGCCCTGGGATTTTTTTTTTTTTAGGTCCTTTCACTGTTACTGAGTAGGAGAGGCGAATGCTTAAGCAAGAGGCCAAGTAAACATCTAAGGAAACCAAAACCAGGCTCCTTTGCTGGGAGAGTGGAACACAGGGTGAATGAGCAGCACACTGGACAAGCCCCAGGCCTTTCGAAGCCATGGGGGCACAGCAACCCCGGCAATTATTCACGTGTTTATGACTCCGGTTTAATCCCACTCCACTGTGGCTCCACTTCTTAGCTAAGTAGACTTGGACAAGCTACTTCCCTTTTCCAAGCCTCTGTTCTTTAAGTGTCAAGTGTGAATATTGATAGTGCCAATATCATAGGTTACTGTAAAGAAAAAAAATGAAGCATATGTAAAAGTTGCACAATGCCCAGCACATAGTAGGGACTCAAGAAATAGGACTTGTTAAGATTGGTTCAGGAACTCTCACAAGTCACTAAAGAACTACTGCCATGGGGCTTCCCTGGTGGTGCAGTGGTTGGGAATCTGCCTGCCAATGCAGGGGACACGGGTTCTAGCCCTGGGTGGGGAAGATCCCGCATGCCGCAGAGCAACTAAGCCTGTGCACGCTACAGCTACTGAGCCTGTGCTCTAGAGCTGGCGAGCCACAACTACTGAAGCCCACACACCTAGAGCCCGTGCTCCGCAACAAGAGAAGCCACCGCAATGAGAAGCCTGCGCAACGCAACGAAGAGTAGCCCGCACTCGCTGTAACCAGAGAAAGCCCGCGCGCAGCAACGAAGACCCAACACAGCCAAATATAAATTAATTTAAAAAAAGAAAAAAAAGAACTACTGCCATGGACTGTTAGAACCCAAGGATTCCTTAGAGATTAATACTCCAGCCCCGACATTTTATAAATAAGAAAACGGTCCTAGAGAGATGAAAAGGTGTGACCAAATCATCCAGTCAGGGGTAAGCCCCAAGCTAAGACCCTGCAGACTGGATGCAAAGGATAAAGAGAGTTAAAGTCAGTCATATGGACACCATGTGCTGTCAGCTGGCAGTGGATCTTAGATCCTAGTGTCCCTAAGAATCACCTGAGCAATGTATAAAAATGCGGATATCTAGGCCCCCCCAGTGCTGCTGATTTAGTCTGGGAGGGCCCAGGAATCTGAATTTTAACAAGCTCTGCTGGTGGATTCCAAGAGGTATTCCTCTGACCACTGGTCAAGAAACATTACAAGAGGAAGTCATCAGCCAAATAAATAACTGAGCAGAGTGCTAGGGTTGTATCCCATGGTTTAGCACAAACAAACAATGTGGCAAGCCCTACCATAAATAATGAAGAATACTCTCATTGTACAAAATAGTAAACGAGGTACAGCATGGCATTGCTTCATCTTCTAGATCTATTTTACAGAAGAGGAACCTATGACTCAGAGTCATTTGCCCAAGATCACATATCTAATTAGAGACAAAGAGAGAACTTCATTCTAAAATACCATTATCTTTTTACACAATGGAGAGTCTTTTTTCTAGGTACCTAGAGGTGAAGACAGTGGGCTTATGTATGTGTGTTATAGGCTAGGATCCATGAATTAATTTTAATCACCGAGAGAACAAAAAAATCATCCTAGCTTTTTGATGCATTCAAATGGAAAAGTTCTCCCATATTATTTCTGGGGCTATTATTCGTTCCATCAGCTCCCTTGTAGGCTAAAAGAAGAAACTTGGTTAGAAGGAAGAAGTAGCAATACCATACAATGCTGGACATTTCAGAGACACCAGAAGCTCTATTCATATTAGTGCACACCACCTGCTTCCTCTTCATTAAAATCCTGCTCTTCTAATAGAAAACATATACCTGACCCCAAGGTCTATAAAGTTCTGTGCATCATCAAATTAACCACACAAGTATCCTAGTTATTGGTTACTGTGTTAAAGAATTTGGGAACTTCCTGGACACAGCTCAGATGAATCAATATGGGGTTGCATTCAGAGTCATTCGAAAGGATGGCGTTTCAGCTATTCCCTGTAGCGACAGAGCACGTAAGAGCCTCTTAGCTATTTCTGGGGGCTCGCCGCCACAGACTAGAAAAGATTACTCTCTACTTCTTGGTCCAGTATTGAAGGATCTGAGAAGGTACACAGGTATAGATCTTCCACTTCTACTTCTCTTTGATGAATGCTTTAAGACAACAATAATTCCCCAACAGAGCCCCTTCTGAAAGTTGCTAAGAAACTGGGCACGACACAGCACAGTGAAAGCCATGACCTGTTCGCAGAAAATCAGTAATCTATCCTGCAGATGGATGACGCCCATCCTCATGAGAATTCCAGAGTGCTCCAATTCATTACGTTGGTAACAGTGGCCTTAGAAGAGATTTATTATGATTTAGATCAATCTCATAGCCATTATTGTTGGCCTTAGAAGGGGATTATAGAATTCTCCTTATAGAATCAGAGGTGGAATCTGAATTAGAAGCCAAATACGTAGCTAACCACTTAACCATCCTGTCCCTCCTGGAGAGAATTCCGACCTTCAGAGCTAGTCCTCTGCTCTGCGACATCAGTGCATTCAGAGAATGCCAACTCCTCTTCCATGACGTGAACCCATTAAAGGAAGGAGCCTGCCATGCTTTCAACAAGGGAGGGGCAGGGTCTGGATACATGTATACAGGCCCTGAAACATTTCAACACACCTCTTTTAGAGGAGCTTCTGTTGGTTCAAACCACCAACCCCCACGAGGCATTATTTCCAGCCACTAAAATGCTTCCTGAGCTTAGACACATCTGGAAAGTTTTGGAAAATCCCACAGGAAGGAGACTGGGCCAAGAGAGCTCCTTTTCTCTTGCCATCCAGGAATCACTGCACAAAATGTTTGCCCTCCAAGACAGCCCAGTCCAGGAACCCAACTCTCAGGACTGGAGAGTCATGGTAGACAAAGGAGTCCTTTGGGGAACAGAACCAATGGAGAATGTTTGGGGTCTTTTACTAACCATGTGCCAACCAGAGAGCTCATGCAGACCATGTCAATCAAGGTCCCTCAGAAAAATGGGACTCACCCCAGGTGGTTTAAGAGAGAGAAGTTAATGTTGGGAACTAGTTACAAATGTGTTGGAAGAGCTGAAAAGAAAATAGGGGACAGTGAGGCAACCTAGAGACTAGCAATAGTAAGAAGCCACCACCATCCCCAGGGCTGGAGGAACAAGGAAGAGGTGCTGTTACTAGGGCCCAGAGGATGGAGCTGCCCAACTCCAGCTCTTTGTGGAGCTGGGTCCACAAAGGGATCACGGAGAAGGAATTGGTGTCATTGCCTGAGATAGCACTGGAAGCAAAGAGAGGGAGGCAGAAAGACATGGTTTCTCCCATACCTCTGCCCTACATCCTCCCTCCAGGGCCCCAGACTAAGCAGAATCAATGGAAAGGGAACCTGGGGAAGGCAGATCACACTGTCAGTTCCCTGTGGTACCAAGTAGAGCAGGGGAAAGGCAGGGAGTGGACCGAGAGCAAAGAAGCAACTGACTGGCATGACCCACTAAGGCAGGGATTCCTGATTCCCAATTTGCAGATGGGAATCTTTAAAACACAAAACCTTGAAGCCTAAACTGGTAAATCTCCAAATTCGTTACTGATTCCACACCCCTGGACTTGAAGTTTGCCAGAATTCCCTGGAGGGGGAGCTACAGCCATCCACAGGCCCTCTCCTCCCTGAGCTCAGGGGCTTGACTGCAAGTCGTTTCCCCTCACATTCCCCAGCACATGTTTCCAAACTTCATGTCCCATACATTCTGAGGGCCACCATCTCTTTACAGAAGCCAGGGTTCCAAAAGAAGGAAGCAGCACTTGAGGGTGGGGAAGAAGGGAATGGTGGGCTGGGAGCAATGGTGGGGGGTCAGTGCGGGGGAGAGAACCTTTGTACTCAAGATTCTGCACAAGAAGTCCCTTCTGATCTCCAAGCTAATTCCTGATGGCAGCCATTGAGGTCTGGTGGAAGAGTGGAAGTTGCCACACTGTCACATAAGCAGGGAATGGTGTGTGTGCCGAGCAAATCCAGCTCTTGTCTCCCCGCCCCCAGGCCTGCTCATCCTCCTGGACTAGCCCAGTCAATGAGCGATAACCTCATCTACTCACTTACTTACATCAGAAACAACCCCTCCTTCCAGATCCAATCTCCGTGCTTAAATGCTGTTGATCCTGTCTCCTTACCATCTCGTCTCTTTTCCTTCTTCTCCATCTCAATGGCCACTGTTTCCATTCAGGCCCTCATTTCTTTGCATCTTATTTCAAGTCCCTCCAAACCTGTATGGCAAACCCCTGCCCAAGAGGGCCCTGTAGAGTACAAATCCGATGTCATGGCCCTGCTGGAAGTCTCTCAGTGGGGCTTCTGAGAGCCTTTGGGATCAAGTCTGATTTGCCCTCCCTTTCCTTGCTTTGTCTTTGTACACAGGCCCCATTTCCCCACCCCCACCCGTCGCAGAGACACCCACCTACCCTCCCCAGTAGCAATAAAGAAGGACCATTTGCAGTTCGCGCCTCGGGGCCTTTGTTCATACAGCTTCCTCAGCCTCCTTCCCCATCCACCTGGCAAGTACTGATACGTCTTTCAAGTCTTATCGGTATCTTAAACATTACACCTTCCTCTGAATTCTTCTCTGACTACACCTTCCCTGATGAGGATTCTGACCATCCCAATACTGATGCCCACACTCTCTTCTGTTGAAGTTCCCTCAGCTCCTTCTCGTATGTATTTATGTCTGTCGCCCTCTACTAGGTGTTTTCCCTCTGCTGCATGGTTCTTCAGGGCAGGAAATCGGGCTTTATTTGACTTCATATTCCCAGCATTTGGCACATATATCTACCCAGGAAAGATCTGAAGGTAGTAAAGGAAGGAGGAGGGAGAGAAGGATGGAAGGAAAAGGGAGTGTCAAATACTAACTAGTCTAGTCTAGATAAAAATAGAAGAGTTATAAGAGGATCCACGTCTATGGTTAGAGCATACACAAAGGACTATTATTACAATTACAGGCTCTAGAAGATTTATTGCTAAAGATTTTAAGCTGTAATGTATGCCATTTCTTAACTGAGGAAAAATATTAGATTTTTAGGAGAGAAAAAAGTGACCAAAACTTCACAGATGCTATGGCTGGCGCTCAGCCAACTTGTCTCAGTGGGTTTTCTTTGAAAATACCTGGCCTTTGGACAACCACAACATGTAATGAGACCCCCTATGCACAGGGGTCCTAGAGACAAATGAAGCCTTTGGTAGAGATGTCTGCTGTTTAATAGGTTAGAGGCTGGCTCTTGGGCAGGACTAGCCTTTTGCAGGCAATGGGATCAAATGCTGACACGCTTTCAGCAGAGGCAGTCACAGGGATCTCAGAGCAAGGTCTAATGGGAAAAGGGGGAAAGAGGGGTAAAAAAAGGTAAGGTTAGTTCCAGAATGGAGCCCCAAGTAGAAAATGGAGGTCAGTCACTAAGAAGAGCCTAACATTCCATTTAAAAAAAAAAAAAAAAGGTTCTGATGAACCTAGGGGCGGGACAAGAATAAAGATGCAGACATAGAGAATGGACTTGAGGACACGGGGAGGGGGAAGGGTAAGCTGGGACAAAGTGAGAGAGTGGCATGGACATATATACACTACCGAATGTAAACTAGAGAGCTAGTGGGAAGCAGCCGCATAGCACAGGGAGATCAGCTCGGTGCTTTGTGACCGCCTGGAGGGGTGGGATAGGGAGGGTGGGAGGGAGACGCCAGAGGGAGGGGCTATGGGGACATATGTGTACATGTGGCTGATTCACTTTGTTGTGCAGCGGAGACTGGCACAGCATTGTGGGGTAATTATACTCCAATACAGATGTTAAAAAAAAAAAAAGAAGAGCCTAACATTCCAATGCATGACCAGTACAGGACTCTATGTCTGCAGAGAATACTGTCTAAATAGCTACAAACAAGAGAGAACAGCGTGGTATGAGCACAGCTGTCAAAGGGGTGAGGCCACATTGGATCTACTGAACTTGTATTTTAAGGAGGCACCTGTAAGAGAACACAGAACAGCCAAGCCTTCCCATTTCACTAGACAGTGACTGAATCTTCCTCAGGGTCCTGGGATAAAACTTCCAGAGAAGAACTGACAACTCAGGAAGGATTTAAAAGGTAAACCATGGCACTGACTACTCTGTGGGGAAAGTGACTTTGCAAGGAAAGCGTACAGAGGCAGGTATGGCTTATATGTCATTCTGCATCGTCCATGAGGGAAGGGATGTCTCCCCACCACCGTACCTCCTAGCCTGCAGGTTCTCACTGGAGGAAACCATGAACAGGTAGGCACAGATCTGTCCCCACTGTGGGCAAGAGTCAACAGAGACTATCTCTTTCTGCTTTGACGATACATGGCAGAACACTGAAGCCAAATCGGAACGTGGAGAAGACTCTGGCTGGAAAGGCCAGAACTCGGAAGTTGAGAGAGCAAGGGCCGGGATGCCCCCTGAATGGATGGCGAGATCCAGAGGACCATGTCCCATGGAGCTCATTCTTCCTCAAGGGTGTTCCGTTGCCACCCAGAGCCACATTGTCATAGGAAATAATAATGATTATTTAACAGAGATAGACAAAGCTCTCTTAAGACAATGACTCATTTCACTCTTTGAAGGGAGCATTCTACCTGATACAACCATTGAAGGTGGCCACACCCCAGTGGCTGAATGGAGAAATGTTCAGCAATTAATTCCAAGCAGTGTGTGTGAATAATCTTACATTAACATGGGGCTCAGGACAGGATAATGGTTAAGAACAGAAGCATGTAGGGAAAAGAGTGTATATGTATGGGGGGACCCCCTTAGAAGCCATGTGATTCAGAGCAGTTTTTAAAAGCTCTGTAAACCTCAAGATGCTCATCTCTAAAGTGTACCTAGTAGCACATCTCTCACAGGGTAGTTGTGAGGCTTGAACAAGAAATGCCCACCAAGCATTTAGCACAGCAACTGGCACAAAGGAAACTCTCAATAAATGGTCGGGTAGACCGAGCAAAGCGACCAGGAAGCCAGGGCTGTGGAGACTTTGGGTGATCTGTGCTCAAGCCCTTCCAGATCCACCAGATGCCTCAATTCTAACTTTTAGAGGTTTTTATTGATGTGCCTCTTTCTGGAAGCCTGACACTCAGAGAATTTTGTTACTTCGAGTCATGGATCATAATCCCTGCTCAGCCTCTCATTGCCAAGTCTGAGTGGAGGATTCAGCAAGTAGGCAGTGGGCAGGGCCACTGTAGCTTGGCTCTGCAAAGGTGTTCTCAAAATCATAGTCCCTTTGGTAACAATAAAACAAGGGTCCAAGACTCAAGCACACATGTTCTTTGTCCTAGATGCCAGAACTCTTAAGCACTGCCAAGCCAAGAAGTGAAATTTTCAGAAAGAGACCCTCTGTGGAAAAATCTCTGCTTCAGGCGTTTGAACTCTAAGGCAGCTGCCAGGAGCCACTGACTGACTTAAAAATCCAGGGAAGGTGACTGGAGGGTGGGTGTGGAGAGAGGAGCAACAGGCTAAGAGGAAGGTTGAGGGAAGGGAGGAATCAGCAGGTCAACTGTACGGTAACTGAAAATCCCAGATTACCTAGATCAGCAGACATCAGGAAAGCTCAACCAATCATGCATCAGATAACGTTTAGCATATCATAAAACGTTATGGTAACACAATTGGACTTACATACATTCAAACCAAATGCTACAGACATATCTGATTCATTTTCCCTCACACCTCCATCATGTAAATCCTTTGCTTTCCATGCCCCTACACCTAATTTCATAAGCCATTAAGATTTTGCAAGGGCCTGAACCCCACCCCGTGCACTGTTCCAATTAGGCTGAAATGCACACCAGTACTGTCCCACGCTGCGACCCTCACAGCCACAGCTGACCCCTGGGAGAGAAGCAGAGGTCACAGGCCCAGGCTGTGCACCACCGCAGGCAGGCATACTCCCCCATCCATAGCAACCAGACAACAAGTTCTCCAAGGTGGACCTTGCTTAGGCCACACATGTGACAAGCTGTGCTTTTCAAATCATATACACAGACAGGGCAGGCAGCATTCAGTCACATGCCAAGAGTCACAAGCCCATCCTCTCCTTCCTAGTGTCCCTGCCCCAGAGTGAGAAGTGCTGCTCTAATACGTAATTCAGTAAGCTTTGGAGGTAAGCTAAATGACATTCGCGATCCAGTCATCCTCACGGAAAAGTCAGAGAGAAAAATAATAAGGACTATCCGTTGTAAGCCAAAAGAATCATCACTAAGTCGAGGCTTCGTTTTCTAGCATCTCACTTTATTCCTAAATTAAAAATAAATCCCTGCATCTCAGAGAACATGGCATGGCCAAAACCAAAAACAAAAACACTTAAGCTCCAGAGTTACACAAACTTGGTTTCAAATCTCAACACTACTACCGGATACACATTATTTATCCTCTTAGCTCGGTTTTTCTGTTGATAAAAAGGTAGATGATGAGATCTATGCTAAAGGGCTGTCGCGGGGGTTCATGGAAAAATGTACATGGAGTTATCAAATATGACACCCACAAAGGTAGGTACTCAGTAAAGGCTAATAACCCCCTTCTGTTCCTGAAGATTAAAGAGGCTTTAAATTAGTGTTGCCTGGAGCACCAGAACGGAGAAAGGATGTTCTTCAATACCAAACAGTGGGACTCCAAGATGGTAGAAAATGGGTCCCCCCAGGGCCTACCTCCTGCCTCCTTTCCTCTCTCTGTCCCACTCTTGACTTTTCAAACTAAAGATGCAAAGACTAAAAAATATAACTACAAAACTTCTCCCATGCTAAGAAGACCAGACACACGAAAGACCAGAGAACTCCAGTTTTCTCAAACCATTGCACACCTTTAGCCTACAAAGATAGGCAACAGGAAGCTCAAGATTTTAAGGGTGACCCTCCCTGAGCACAAATGACAGTTGCAGGAGAGGGGCAATGAGAGAAGCCAGACTTGTTTGCAGGATTGTCTGTAAGTCATTCCACTGGGAAGTCCATGCTCACGGTGAAGTTCAACTTGGAAAAAGTCACTTATTCACATGTCTGGGCCCAAGAATTTAAAATGCTGACTTTTATCTGGTAATTCATTGCAATGTGGGGTGGGATGGTGCCTTTCAAAAATATTTGTCTGCAGAGTTCTATAGGACCTTTTCATGAACCACTGAAAGTCAGAGGAAATATAAATATCACATTGCCTGCAAACCTAGTAATTTGACTGGGTTGAGGACTTTTTTGCCCAGAGTTTTCCTACTAAAAGTCAGCAAAGTGAAAATAGCAACAGATTAGAAGTTGGGAGAATTTAATTCCAGTTCCATTTCTACTGCGTAGTAGTTGTGTGACCCTGAATAAGTCACACCTAATTGCTCACCCCCCTGTGAAGGGACTAGAAAAGAATGTGGGTCTGAAGACCACCCGTGTGAGAACCACTGGAAGTGCTTACCCTCCCTGAGTGGTCACTGGGGGTGGGGCCTGGGAATCTTCATTGTTAACAAACACCTGGGATTCTTAAATTCACTGTAGTTGACAATCACTGGCTAAGATGATCCTTAGAGGGCATCTCACGTGGGACACTGTCATATTCTAAATGCTTTCGTTCTAGTGAAAGTGCTGGTTCATTTGTAAATCAGTTTGTAGTTTATGTAGATATTGAATCTTTCTCTCGCCTTTGCTTTTCCTAACCAAAGATGTTGCCTCGTTTCCTTCTCACTCATAGCTAACCAACCAAGGCTAAAATACAACATCCTGTCCAAACTTCATTTTCAAATGAGCCAAATAAATGTCAGCATCCTTGATTTCCAGGTCACTGCCTTGTCCAAGAGATCTTGTAGCTGTTTCCTATGTTGTTCCTATGTTTCCTTTGTCCCTAGCCTGACAATGAGGTCTTCAGTTTGGCTCCAAAGCCCTGCGTCTCTTCTACTTACTACAACGGCTGAGATTTCCCTAGAAATCTCTCGTTCATCTATTTGCCCTGGTTTACTTAGCAAGTTAGAACTGAGAGGGTCACTGAATAAGGAGATTTGGTACCAGACAGTGTGTAAAAATAAAACTAGTCAGAGCTGGAGGAGAATGACGGAGGTGACAAAATATCTGTGAAATGAGTGGCTCATCACAGGGGAAGTCACCTAAACATTCAGTGACTGGACCGCCCATCCAGCCCCTGGCAGTCAGAGACTGTGATCCTCAAAGAGAGAAATGAGGACATGTACTAAGTCTTCCATAAAAACAAATGTATTCAAGTTACAGCAGTATTCTTTATTCACAGACACATCCTTTCTACTTTTTGGTGTTAAATTACCTTTTCCTTTTTGAAATGGTGGTAACAATTAATTTTGCAACTCTAATTGATTAAAAAATAAAAGACATTTAAAACTCTCTGGTGGTTCCCCAACCCTTGCTTTGGTTTGATTTTTATATTTTATTGACCTCACGTGGCTCAAAATCTCCTAGGAACATGGGCTCTCTCTCTCAGTAGAGGTACATGGTCTATCACAGCCAAAACATCTGAAAGGGGCACCCCCATCAGAAGCATGGGGGCAGTTGTACCCCTGCATTTTTAACTGTCAATTTCCAATGGAACCTCTTCAAGGGTAAGTTTTCTCTACTTGACCCCATTTAGAAGTAGCGATTTTTGGAGCACACTGACTTTTTTCAAAGGGAGCCCCATGGAGTTTGGGTTTTTTGTTTTTTGTTTTTGTAAGTGGTGGGGAAGATATTGATATTTTTATTTCGAACGTGGAGATAGAAACAGGAAGTGTGCGCTTAGGTACGTGAGTTACCCTTTCTCCGTCAGAGCCTGTCTTTCTGCTCTGTGAGTCTTAGTTCACTGTATTCATTTGCTGTTACTACATACTTTCAGGTGGAATTTCCTTACATTTTAATACACTTACCTGGTGACCTGAAAAAAGAATCCCTTTAGAAGTCCCCCTTTTGGTTCCCCTTTTATACATTCTCCCCGTCTCTCAATACCTGTTAGAGCACTTCTGATAGAAGAGTGTAGGCAGCAGGTTAGATTTCTCACTTGAGCAGCTCCGAAAAGGGAGGGAACATTTATACCCAAGGCAATGTACTTGGCTGGGATTCTCTGTTCCCTTTGCTATTTCTGCAGATATTTATGCTTAAAAAGAAATTTCTCCCACCCTGGCAGCACAGCCAAACTTCTCCTCTGGTTGGATCAAGTCACCATGAAAAAAAAATGTCTCTTTGCCTAAGACAAGCAGATGAGCTGGGGCAGAAAACAAGGGAACAAACAAGATGAATGCCCTGGAACCACTTTACAAAGGTAGAGGGGTACATAAAACTATGACTTATATCAGGTAAAAACATCATCTCCAAGGTCTGTCTTTGTTTCGGTGAATGTGGATATATGTTTGACATTCCTGTCCCAGAGCTGCCCTTCAGCTTATCTGGGAGAAAAGATTTATCATCTTTTCTTTAGTTATTCAGTCCTTCATTAAGCCTTTCCATCCACAGAGAGGAGAACGTAAGACCTGTGGAAGATAGCAGCAAAGATTTCTTATCCTTCCCTTCAGCCAAAGTCCCCAGGCTGTGTTCCCTGAAAGCAGCGGCAGAACCCCTCCCTCGCTCTGCCTCGGTCTGTGTTTAGGTCTCTGGCTTGCTTACACAAAGGAATTCCAACTAGGATTTCAAGGGAAGCCTGGTTCCTACTCTCCCACAGCTCCCAGCAGGCTGGTTCTACCAAAAGATATTCCTATATTCAATATTCTTACAGTATTTCTATAGAAGTATCTGCTTGAATTACAAGGTTTGCTGCTAACCTTTTAAAATGACAATTACTAATACTTTAAAGGAACTCTGACACTGCAAAACTCAAATCCTATGGGGAAGAGTGATTTAAATAAGCAGTATGTCCTTCTGCCTTAAGACTGGGTTCACGTATGATGCAAGGAGTTTGCTTCTGCTTTCTTTTTCATTTTCAAAAGACATGCATTGAATGTGTAAGTGTCATGCATTTGCCTTGCCTCTGAGGGTACACAGCTAAGATTCAGTCACAGCCTTCAAGGGGCTCACAATTCAGGTTTCACAAATGCAAGACTAGAGACAGGTACTAGATTTGACCGTGGGCAAGACTGAAGGAAGAGGGGCTGATTAGGGCTGCAGTATTACAGACTCAAACACCATCACAATAGTCACAGTGATGGTATTTGAGTCTTTTAATACACAAAACAGACACTGAGCAAAGAATTACATCACCAGAAAGGAAACACTATATACTTCCAAAATGCAAAACAACCTGGAGGCTTCCCTGGTGGCGCAGTGGTTGAGAGTCCGCCTGCCAATGCAGGGGACACGGGTTCGTGCCCCGGTCCGGGAAGATCCCACATGCCACGGAGCGGCTGGGCCCGTGAGCCATGGCCGCTGAGCCTGCGCATCCGGAGCCTGTGCTCCGCAACGGGAGAGACCACAACAGTGAGAGGCCTGCGTGCCGCAAAAAAAACCCACAAAAAACAACCTGGGACTTCGAGAAAAGCCTGAGAATTCAAGTTAGAATCAAGAGTTTGAGTAACAGCGTTGGTCTTGTCAACAATTTATTGGGTACTTTAGGCTCTTCCCTCCAGTGTTCTGTAATTTCAGGGTACCTTCTAAGTAGAAGATGAAAATATTATTATAACGTCCATTTAAATAAACCTCCTATACGAAAAAGTCACCTCTTTCCAATTTGTTGAAATAAGAGAGTCATAATATTTATTTCATCAAGGGGGTGTGAAGCTTAGTTGGGCTTAATTTACTTCTTTACTCCTTCCAGGGCACTTAAAAATTTATATAATCCCATATGTGGTTTGTACAAACAGACTTCATGAGGATCCGATGAGAAATAGTATGAATGTTTCATCAAGTTTTTTTCGTCATTCTTTCAAGTATAGCCACCCTCATTCTAACTTTTCCAGTCCCTGGTTACAAGGCACCTGGTTACTGTGAGAGCTGCCCAAGGGAGTCCTCAGCCAATCCACTCTGCGTGCTGCTGCCTCATTCATCACCACAGAACCTTCCCTTGCTGTAGCACCCATCCCCTCCTCTACGCTCACTGGATGCTTGACGCTGGTACAGCATGTACTCTTCACATGTTTATCTATTTCCCCAGGTACACAGTGAACAACTACAGGACATCAACTTATACTTTGAATCTCTAGCATCTTACATAGTAAATGGCAGAGAAGAGCTGATTAAATAAACGTTTGTCAAATGAATGCATACACAGACCCTCTGCTCTTGTTAGGAGGCAAACCCCAGCCTGTGTCTTCTGAACATGCGACTTGCCCTTCTGTTGCTCTTCTTCTGCAGTTCATCCTCACCCCCACATCTTCCCTGTCCTTTCTCACTCACCTAGTTTGATCTATTTAAGGCAAGAGGTTTTCAACGTTGGCTGCACAGTAGAATCACTGGGGGGAGCTTTATAAACAAATGAACACTGACGCCTGGCCCCACCAGCAGAGATTTGGATTTACTTGGTTGGGGTGCGGCCCTGGTGTTGGTATTTTGTAAGTGCCCCTGTGGTGAGTGGGAAGTGCAGCCAGGCTTGAGAAACTATGATTTAAAGTGATACTCGGGGCTTCCCTGGTGGCTCAGTGGTTAAGAACCCGCCTGCCAATGCAGGGGACACGGGTTCGAGCCCTGGTCCAGGAAGATCCCACATGCCGCAGAGCAGCTAAGCCCGTGCGCCACAACTACTGAGCCTGTGCTCTAGAGCCCGCGAGCCACAACTACTGAGCCCGCACGCCACAACTACTGAAGCCCGTGCGCCTAGAGCCCGTGCTCCTCAACAAGAGAAGCCACCGCAATGAGAGGCCCTCACAGCGCAACAAAGAGTAGCCGCCGCTCGTCGCAACTAGAGAAAACCTGTGCACAGCAACGAAGACTCAACGCAGCCACAAATAAATTTATTTTAAATAGTCAATAAATAAGTGATACTCAAGTCCCACCTTCTCCTGAAAAGATGAATGTGCCTCTGATGAGTTTACCTTCCTCTGGCTTCAACGCAGTTGCTGTTTTAAACACTTATTAGATCACAAATCAAACACTGCCTGTGACGGTGTCTCAGTGTGAGTTTGCTCTTTAACTCACACACTGCATTTTGGTTCATCTCCCGAACCAGACCAGAAGAACCTTGAAGGCAGGAACTGTGCCTTCTACTCCTTTGCATCCCCACGCCATGCACGTGGTGGGCCAAAACATACTTTTGATCATTAAAAACAAAAACAAAAACAAAAAACTGAAAACAAAACACAACTAAACAACCCAGAATCCCTAGTAGAGGCCATTTCAATTCTACTCTAAGGATATGTCTTTGGTAAGAATAAAAATGCTGCAAAAAGGGTGGGGCAGGATTGAAGCAGAGGAGGGAAAGAGTAAATAAAAGTCAAATGGATAAAAAGCTAAATTAGTCCAAAAGAAAATGTTTCCCAGCTTCTTAAGAGGGTTTTTTTGCAACCCCGAAGCAGAATAAACAAGAGAATTAACTTGGCGAGTGCCCTGATAAGGAGATTTCTTTCTTGGTTATATAATTTTACGAAGTTTCCAGGGTGTAAAGAAAATAATCACCCAGGGAGGACTCCTTACCTTGGACTATACAATTTGGCTCTTGGGTTAATCGGCTCGAAGATCTGCTCAGCTTGACCTGACCCCCTTCCAGCCCTGTGGCCTCAGACTAAGCCTCACATGCAAAAACCCTGTTGTAGAGCTCAGTGTCGTAGAAAGGGGATAAAACATAATCCTTATTCCATAACCTTGATCTTTTGGCGTAGTGGCCTCCGCCTGTGCATGAAAAAAAAAGCTACCCTGGTATCTTCCCCAAGTGGCCGGTGTTCCATGGGTCTGCCTACCCTAGAATGATCTAGGCAAACTCTCCTACTAAATTGTGTTAAAGGGAAATATTTGGTGCAATTACCTTAAAGGGTAGCTTTAAAGTCTTGTTCTGTGTACAGATCCCAGAAAAGATTTATCTTCACATGGCTTCTCTACTTGGTCATGAAGTAAGACCACAGGAAGGGCTCACTGAATCATTAGGTACACCCTCTGCTAAGTCGAGATAAGGTCATCAGATAGGGATGTGTTTTCTATATCAGGGGTCCCAAACCCCTGGGCCACGGACTGGTACTTGTCCGTAGCCTATTAGGAACCGGGCCGCACAGCAGGAGGAGAGTGGCGGGCCAGCGAGAAAAGCTTCACCTGCCGCTCCCCATCGCCCCCCATCGCTCGCATCACTACCCGACGCATCCTCCACCTCACCCCCAGTCCGTAGAAAGATTGTGTTCCAAGAAACTTGTCCCTGGTGCCAAAAAGGATGGGGACCGCTGTTATACATCAACGTTTATCCTAGTTGCTGAGCCACAAATTTAACAACTGGTCCCCAAAGGCATGTACATTTCTATACATTAATTCAATGTATGTTCTTTTGCCTGGGGTGGCCATTTTAACACTGGCCATATTTTACTTTAATTTCTAATTATTGGTTGAAATCATGATTCAAAGACATTTAACTCTGCTCTTGATTGATTAGTATGATAGTAACAAGTTGTCCTTTGTAGATTAACGCTGCTGACCCATCTAATAGGATATGAGTTGATAGACTGTCCCTGATCTATCCATGCTTTGCTCCCTGTTCTGCTTGTGTCTAGTGCCCTGCATTTGACCTTATGAGCCAAGAACCAAGAGCCACCAAAATCCTCCAGTCACCAAAGGTACCCAAAATAATGGCATGTGTCCTGCCAGCTACTTCTTGTTGACACTGACAAAACGGAAATGACTGGTTAATTTATTAAAGCAAAAGGAAAAGAAAAATGTGGCTCTTTTTATTTACCAATAAATGCTAACTTCTTTATTTACTAATAAATGCTAACTAGAATTAGTAAAACTAGGATCTGGGAACCTGGAATCCATGGTACCACAGATAATAAACTGAATCATCAAATCAGTGTGTACCATCTAAAATCAAAAACAGAGATAAACTACAAGTTTTCAAGGCATAGGGTTAAGGATCCGTGAAAATGAATGAATTCACAAGGAATTTTGCTTCCTCAAATTAGAGTTTAGGTAGTAGTGCTTGACAGTCCTTAATGATACCCCTGATAGCTGCAAACAAGTATTTATTTAACATGATTTATAACCTAAGGTACAAACCAAAGGTCATTAGGTTCTACAGGAACAATTTTTTTTTAATTTTTTTTTTTACAGGAACATTTTTGAATGTGTTCCACTGAAAGAGAAGTGATGGATTTAGAACCCAGGACACTTAAATCATCAGGGAAAATGTATCACTGAGGTAATGAGCACGCCAGGGCCTGAAAACTCAAGAATGTTCCCCTAAGTGAAAACAAGCAGCTCTATCTTCTCAGAACATGGCTGACTCAATCATCAAGCTGGAATGTTATTTGCACAGTCCCAAGCAAACTAAGAAGAATCCTCTGGTCTGTAACCAAGGGCACGCAGAAAGTTATGTCTGCAAAAGCAAAGTTTTTGATGATTCCTGATTCCTTGAAAAAGAGCCAGTTTACCTAATGCAGGTAAATGTTAACTCCCTTCCTACCACCTTACCCAGAAAGGACCACCAGCAGGATATTTCACGCCTCTTTAATTAATAACTTGGATTTGTTAAGTATTTAGCAAGGTGGGCAAGTCTGGCTTCTGAATTCTGCCCCATCTAACAACTCAGAATAATCACCCTGTCTTCTTCTTCCTCCCACTTGCAGGAGGGGTCGTGATGGAACCTGGTCCACACAGCAGGATAAAGTTGAGGTTAGGCATCAGGAAAAATAAACTTCCTAATTACGAAACATTTGACCAAAGGGGTCAGACTGTGGTGTTCCTTTCTTTGGAGTGGGAGGGGAGATCAAGAAAGATGTAGAACGCAACCTTTCCAGATGGAAGGGGGGAATTCTCACTTGAGTCTAGGATAGACAACATAAAGAGACAGCTCTGAGAGTCATTATCCTTTTGATAAGCTCTGGCATCATTCAGTACTTTAAACTACTGGTTTATAAGTTAATGCAAAAGTACCCAGGATCTGGGAAGAGTTTATCCACTTAGCAGGGTCTGTGTGGCCTAATTATTTCAAAACATACTAACCTCAAGAGAAGGCAGCATCATTATTTAATTTGTACACAAATTATCTAGCCCTCAACAAATATCAGCTAAGAGAAATGATCATTCATTCACCCTTTAGAGGTAGAGAGTTTGAGATCCCTAGGGGTGTGGACCTTGGTCACTTACAAGCTATTGGCAAACATCGGGGGCAAGCTAACTCTCTGTTTTTGTATTTTTTTCCCTGTGGGTGACTTGTCTCTCCACTTTATTAGAACTGCTATTGAGGTAGGCAGGGAGGCTGGTTTCCTTACCCACCCTCTGACAGTGTTGGTCCAGGACAGACAGCGTGGCCAATGCTTTCAGAAGATGAACACTCAGATTGCTGGTATATCTTGTTCCCTGACCTTGACAGTCAGAGAACATTGTCAAAGCACTCACCTGTCTTCTCTCTGAACCAAGGTACTGGAGAATCAGCCGGGTGTTCACACTGTGACTCCAGGTGTTTCCTAGTGCAGCTGTCAGACAGCTGGATCCAGAAACGCCTGAAACGAAACAGGGCAAAACCATGATTATGGACACCTTATCTTGTCATGGTGTTTCACATAAACAAAAGTCCAGTCACTGCTCATTGCTCAGAGAGTACTCGGGAGCCCAGGTCTTTACCACAAAAGTTGATGAAGGAGAGAAGGAAGAGACTAAAAAGAAAAGCCAGCATGGGTCTCCTTCAGCCTCAATGAAAGTAACCACCACTGGGCTCAGAGATAACAGAGTTATATATCAATAAGAGGTTGCACTGCAAGGAAGCTTGGAGCCATTCCTAATAATAAAACAAGCCACTCAACATCCATGGCAGAAAAGCATGACCCTACTACACAGAATAAGAGCCAGTTATGAAATAGTCTTAGTTTAATAATGGCAGAAAAGCATGACCCTACTACACAGAATAAGAGCCAGTTATGAAATAGTCTTAGTTTAATAACGGCAGAAAAGCATGACCCTACTACACAGAATAAGAGCCAGTTATGAAATAGTCTTAGTTTAATAGAGTTGTTAAGACTTTTTCAGCTTGATAAGAGTCTTAATTCAATTTTCCTTATCAATATGGAAGCGGTGGCATATGTACATAAAATTCCTATGCCATTCCAACCGTGGAAAGAAAGTACACGCACCCAGAAGAGGAATCTGGAAGATCTCACCATTTCATATCTAATCTGTATTAGACATTCTTATCCCAAGAGAAACATTCTTTTACTTTCTAAGACTTTCCTATAAGGGGGAGGATCTGAAGTAAAATTTATCCGAGTTTCTAGTCTACACCAAGTTGTACTTCAGCTACTCTCTGACATCTCCAGAGCTTCACTGATCTCTCTTGACATCACCAGGAGGAACCCATTCCTGCACTCCTCCTGTTTCTTCCGCATTAGAGGCGGGCTCGCAAGTCCCCCACTTAGAAGCCAGCCCCCGCTATCATATGTAGCACATCCTGAGGTCTCCTCCAAACTCCTGTGCTCACTTTGGCCCTGGGCCATGAGATGAGTCTTAGCCTAAGGGGGCATAGTGGGATTTGTAGTTTGCCTTGTATCCTCAAGATGCCATCTCTTTCCAATGAGGAGACCAAGTACCAAAAGGCTGAAGTCCACTGAATCAGCTAAAGCAAAATGAGGGCTTGAGTTTCTCATTCGTTGCCTGCTCAGGGCATCATCTGATATTCACCCCTCTGTGTGGAACAGGAATTCCTCTTTTCTGGGTCAGCATCTTTCAGGGTGGCCTCCCAGCTCTGCATGGTCTTAAGCTCCTGGGATCAAATAGAGCAACAGATGAATGGAATTCAGTGGTTCTAGGCTGGAGGTGATTCCGTGGGTCACGTCTAGGTGGGAGTGCTGTGGCATCTAGAGGGTAGAGGCCAGGGATGCTGCCAAACATCCTATGAGGCACAGGCCAGTCCACACCACAAAGAATTATTCAGCCCCAGACAAAATAGTGCCGATGGTGAGAACCCATGGGATAGCAAAAAACACCCCTATGTTTTCTCTGGTTCAAGCAGGTATGGGAATGAACTGGATGGCAACAACATCCAGGGCCTCAACGAACCTGGGGATTTCAGAGGGAGGGAGAATTGAGCGAAGGAAAGAATACAGTTTAGGGTGACCTTGGTTCATCGTGCACACAATTCAAAACACACACGAATTAATTTGAAAACATATAATCTAGACTGTGCTGATCTGATCACACCACTCCCCTAAAATCCTTCCACAGTCCTTGTGCCTGAGGATAAAATACTAACTTCTGAACTAGGTGTTCTGAATGCTTTGTCATCATCTTCATCTGCGTCTCTCTCTGGCCCCATTTCTCTCAATGGATGGTCCCTTAACCTCCTGACTTCTCTGTCCCCACCCTCCTTGACCTGATAAAGCTTCCCCCTCTTCCGGCATCCAATGTACTGGCTTCTTCTGCTTCTCCTTGTATCAACCACGTTGAGTATTCCTTTTCCTTCTCCGCTTTTCTTCTCCCTCTCCCCTTAGTCGTGGGTGGACCTCAGGGAGCTGGCCATGGCCAGTTTTTTCCCTAACACCCACCTGCCTTCAGTGGCTGGGAAGGTAATGTACATCAATAAAGAGGCCAGGTGTCTGCATTTTAACACGTAGAAAGTCTTCACTACCACAAACAGATGTACTCTCTTCCATTTTTCTTGAAATACATGACCCTCTCAGTCTGTCTTTCATTTCCCCCTTTTTGATAGAGACACATAACAGAAAAGTATTTTCTGCTTTAAGAAAACCAACACTGCAACGGCAGTGGCCACTGATGTTCCTTTTTCTTGCATTTTTGCCAAAAGCTTTGTCGAGATAATTCACATGTTGTACAATCCAGCCATTTAAAGTGTACAGTTCAATGGTTTTTACTATATTCAGAGTCGATCAACCATCACTACAATCAACTCTGGAACATTTCATCACCCCCCAAGAAACTCCATATCCCTTAGCCATAAGCCTCCAGCCCCTCTTTCCTGCCCTGCAGCCCTAGGCAATCATTAATCTACTTTTTGTCTAAATATTAAGTGTTAGGAGATGACGGGGAGTAGTGGAGACTGTGGTGAATTAGACATGATCTCAAGGGGACAGCCCCTGTTCAGCTCCAGCTGCTGTTGTCACATGGCAATATGAGTTCACGGTTAGCCACACCTTTTGATCTTTTAATTTTTACAATCAACACTTTAAGTACAATCTTCTGATTGGAAAATGTTGGCTTATTTTAAAAAATTTTAAAAACACATAAATAAACATGCTGATGAGCCACATATGAGTCATTCTCACCAAGCTTGCAATGTCTGCTCCATATGGCATGTCCTCACTGTTGACAAGGACGACACCCACAGGTGGATGATTTCTAAGCCTTTGTCTCAACCTCCCACTTAACCTCAGCACCTGTCCCCCATTTTCAACCACAAGATCTTCCTGCCTGACATAATGAATTTGGGCACCATAAACTCAGTATCTTCAAATTGAGCTCATCCCTTCCTATATAAACGTACTCCTCCTTCTTTGGCCTTCCAGTGAATCTGGCTTGAAACCTCAGTTCCATTTAAAAATGTCTCCCTCTCCTGTGCTTCTCAATTCCAAGAAACTGTGAAGACGGATTGATTTCCCTGTAAAGTCTCACTTACATCCATTCACCCCACCCCAACCTAGATCAGACCCACATTAGCTTTCCCCTGGGGGGATGGCTGCTGTCACTTTCTCGCTGCTCTCCACGCTCCTGTCAGTTTCTCCCTACGAAAGCATCCTCTCTTCTACCGCCAGATTAATCTCCCCAAGCACACATCTAAGCGCGCTGCCCTGCCACTATGATCAGCCTGCTCAGAAACTTTTGGCGGCTCCCAAGTGCCTTTAAAGAGTTCTAAATTCCTAAGACTGGCATTCTTGCAGCTGTGCCCGACCTGCCTCTCCACACCTCTTCCCTCCATCCCACTTCGTAAAGACTCTGCTCCGATTTAATCATTCCTTCCTCGTGCCGCCTCCACACCTGAATGCCTCTATGCCCGTGCAGTCTTCAATACCACTTCTGACACGCCACCTCCCTGATCATCACAGAAATAATGCCTTCCTCCTCCAAACGCCCATAATACTTAGCTCACTCTCTCACATTACCGCCATTTTTTAACCCTGTGGTATATTACTTGCGTGCTTTTCTGACCACCCCTCATGTATATTTTAAGAGGGCCAAATCCATGTCTGATCTATGGTAGTATGCCTGAATCATGACGTCTGAGACCCAGAGGATGCTTCATAAATAGTGGTTGAACAGTCAATAAGTTCTTCTTACTAAACTTTGAACCATGGTATCTATTTGTTTTAGCAGCAGATTTACATTCTTAATTCTACCTTGCTTAAGCCAAAATTAATAGATTTACATTTTTCAAGCAAACTCTAGAAACTTGTTGCTTCAATGCCCACTAAGTCATAGCATGACGTGAGCCTGAGTTTGCCAAGAAAGAGCTACGTGTGAATAATTAGGAGCTGCTAATTAGTTAAGCACTCCAAAAAAATTTGTGGTGATACGACTGTAGGTGCACTTCCCAGGCCTAGAAGATGTTTATAGGGGTCAGAGCCACAACTGACCAATAGTGGCTATTTAAGGAATTCCATGTGCCCAAACCAATGAAAACAGTATTAAAAAAAGTACCCACATGCCTGGCTGCTTGTCAGACAGGTAAGCTGGGGTTCTTAACCAAGGGCCATGAGTGAAAATAACCAGGGAGAAGTTTTCAGTGGAAACCTTAAGTGGGCAAGCTTGAGGAGATATATCTTCAGGAGTGCTCACAAACATTAAGCCACCACCAGAGCAATAACAGCAGGGCCTTGAAAGTTAAATGATAAGGAAAAACAATATTTTTAAAGTGCTATAAGCTAGGCACTAGGTAAGCCCTTTAAATAGGAGGGCTTACATCTTATTTGAGCTTCATATCTTAGGTACATCTTTTCTGATCCTTACAACCACCCTATGAGGTAGGTGATATCATCATCCCTATTGACAGACCAAGGCTATAAGAGATTAAGTAATTCTCCCAAGGTCACATGGTTGGTTAATGATAGAGCGAAGATTCGAAACCAGGCTGAGTCTTTTTTTTTGCAGTATAGTTGGTTTACAATGTTGTGTTAGTTTCAGGTGTACAGCAAGTGATTCAGTTGTGTGTGTGTGTGTGTGTGTGTGTGTGTGTGTGTATTTTTTTTCAGATTCTTCTCCCTTATAGGTTATTACAAAATATTGAGTAGTGTTCCCTATGCTATATAGGTCCTTGTTGGTTATCTATTTTATATATAGTAGCATGTATATGACTGGGTCTTAACCACTACTCCAATTAGCCTTCTCCAGGCTCATTATGTCAAATAGCTGGCTACTCTGCCAGCCCGGGGTGGGAGTGGGGAGGGGTGGGCGGCTGGGAAGGGCCTGAAGAGCCCAGAGGCCCATCTCTGGGAAGACACTGATGGAAGTATGTTGTGAGCATCTTATCAACTCATCTGAACTCTGTGTGTCACTCAGGCTCTACACTCGGCTTCCTTTGTTCTGATATACAGTGATAACCCAGGGCAAGGGGTTTCCAGAAAGACGATGCATGCTCTGGCTTGGCAAGTTATTTAACCTCGCTCAACTGGCCCAGCCACTGGATTCATGCAAATCAGATGGCCTGAAACTGACCCTCTCTTGTTGGAGGCTTAAAAAAATCTGGGCAGGATTGAAAAATATTTTCACTTAATAGGGCTTTGAATATGGAAAAACAATTGAAGGGTGGTTATAGGTGGTGGGATGGCTTGAGAAAGAGAAGTGGGGAAGCTGTCAGTTACTATAAATTTGTAACTTTATTTTCAACTAGAAAACTCAGTGATCCCTAATGTCTTTTGACTTTTAAGCATTCCTATGTGAGGCTGGCATAAATGATCATTAATGCTGTTTATGGGAAAGTTAAGGTAGAAGGAATCTGCTTACTGGCTTTTCAGGAAAGGTGATTTCCTGCCCAGTGACCTAATTGGTCAAGAAATAGATAAGTGAATCTTTTCTATGCTCATTTTAAGCAGAAGGAATAAAAATTGGGGCATTCTCTCCGTCGCTCCTTTTTGATGACTGTGACATTTATGTCTGCCAAGGCAGTATGAGTTCATTGTACTGGAATTTGGTTGATTCCAATACAAATTTAAAAAATCAAGTAAGTGAACTGGGTTTTGAAAATATTTTCAATATTGGGGATTTTTCATGGTCACAGGATTGAGCTTGTAGAAGTGCCTGCTTAAGCCACAGAGAGAAAATCTAATTTATTTACACTGAAGTCAGGTCTCTCTAAAAAAGACAGGGGGAATATTCATACTCTGCTCTCTCAGAGACCCTTTTAGGTCAGTCAAAGCATGTTCTCTTTCTGTAATTGCTTACCCATCTGTAAAATATGAATAATAATTCTTGCCTCCAGGCAACCAAAGGTTCTTGGTGACCCTTAGATGAAGATACTTGATATGTATGAATGACAGGAACAATGATGATCAAACACTGCAGATGAAATTCTAGGGAGAAAAAAAGTTTAATCATCACCTTCCACATTTTTTTATTCTTTTAGTAAGGAGGCAGGTTAGTAAAGTTCAGGAGTGAAGTGGTTAAAAACAACAGAATTTGGATTCTGGAATATCTTTCATGACTACTGTCTTTAGATCCAATTCCCTACTCCTTTGGAGTGGGAGCTGGTTATGAAGACAAATTTCTTACAAGGCAGGAAGCTCTCTCTCTCTGCTCTGTACACAGGGCGTAGTTCTTGTGCAATCAGACTGGAGGAGGATAATCAGGTTGCTAAGTAGCCTTGATTTCCAAAAAGGTAATGGGCCTCTGGTACCAACCAGTGTCAGTGTTCAGAAGGGGGCTGTTGGGGAGCTTTCAGTGAGGAAGCTCCTTCTCTGAAAACATTTCAATTTATGACTCCTGTGCTAATAAGCATTTCTGGGAGGTCAAATTGAATCTCCAGTACATAACATAAAAGTGTGCCCTGCAGCAAAAGGGTCAACTTTAAAAGACTAGACTTTTCCATGTTAAAAAAAAAAAAAAAACGTGTAAACAAAGCAGTGATTCCCAGAATAGGAACAGAGGGGAAGGAGAAGTTCATGGCTTAAGCGGGCTGGGTACTCTGGACACTCAGTCCCTCCTTCCCCTTTAGATGGAAGACAACTTATTGAGACTAGAAAGAGGAAATTTTAAAAAACGAAAAAGAATTAAAATACTTACAAATGATTTCAGTACTGAAATAAGTTCGGGGAAAGGGACGGTATGTTACCACTAGAGTGGTAATGAGAGGATGCTCCTTCTGACCTCTCATCCTCACATCCTGAAGCGTGTCCTATACAATGCATGATAGCATATGGCCGGCTGCTAGATGGAAGGCAGGACCCTGGAGCTCTATTTCTGACTTAGCTGTGGGCTTTTAATGAGACCAGGTGGGAGAAGAGAGCGATGTAACAAAGAATATCAGAGCAGGCCTCGGTAACGACCGGTTACTTCAGTTCTCTGAGCCTCAGTTTCCTCATCCATGAACAGAAGGGGTTGTTCAAAACTATCTCCAAAGTTCTCGCCTTTTCTAAAAACTTTGAATCTATGGTATTTTAATGATAAGAAATTAGTTCCTCATTCTGGACCTCACTTTTTCCAGGAAGTCTGAGAATGCTCTACTCCACGTGCTGTCTTTGAATGTTTGTGCCCTTACCCAGCACCCATTTAAGCCTGAAGAGAGTGCAGACGTGGGGTCCTTCTACTAAGAGCAGATTTCTCTCCAAACTAGGGATTTTCTTAGCCAGTCCTACCTCCTAAAACCTTTTGATGGGTACACATGTGTTGGCCAGTGGCCAAGTCCCAGCAAACACAACTTCATAAGGACAAAGCTTAAAGATGGGAGTCTGAGTGAAAGAGTAGGGATTAGAAAGGGATTATCATTCATTAATTTCAGTTTCTCCTGTTTAAACCCAGGCCCATGGAAGTTGCTGAGCTTCAGCATACTGTCGTTTTGGTTGTTGTTGGGTCATTCATTTGGACTGAGGAAGTGACTGAGAATCTCGTTTAGCCCCAATAGAAAGATGAAGTAGGGAAATATTTAGGTCTGCTTTTTCCCAAGTTTCTCAAGTTAGCCTAAGTTACTTCTGGTGGTAGATCATCAGCTCTTTTTCTATTTGATGCAGAAAACCAGAATTTCAGCGACCCACATTGAACAGGCTGACAATCAAAAGGGAGGAGGACTGCCAAGGAGAGGGTATTCGAGAATAAGGATTCAAGATGACCTACAAGCTCCATGAGGCCACAGAGCAAAGGTATCATATAAAAGTGATTGAGACAGGCTCAGACATCTATCCACCAGCAAAATTAATTTCCTGGGGGGCCTGTGCTTCACTAACTGAACCTGTGAAACAGCTGTATTGAGCATGCACACCACTTCCTTGGGTCTTTAAAACTGACAATGGTCTGTAGGTCAAGTTCCAACGGAAGTGATATTTCTGACCTAGCTCTATAAATAGAGCACTGGAAAAAACTCATCAGCTGCAAATGGCCCAGCGACCACACGCTATCTATTAAGTAAGTAACCACAGTATCTGTGCTGCCATTTTAGATGAGAAAAATATTTCTCTTGTTATTTATAATCTTCTGAGCCTTGAGATTCTCAAAATACTTTAAAGCTATTAGTCTTCTTTTAGATGTACAAATAAAGGATCTGAGGCATAAAACCACACAATAACTGCCTCAACAGTATCTGTCCACGGAGGAAGGCCTTCGGCCTGAGTAAAGAACAAGGCTGCTTCACTGTGGGAAAGCAACAGGATTTCATTCCCAATGTCTCTCGGCTACAGGTGAAAGAGGTGATTGCAGTCCAGTCTTTCCTTGCACAGCACACGCAGGCTGGTCCAAGTTTCAATAAAACTCATTACTGAGGAAGGTGAGAAATGTGAAGAAGGCAAGAAAAGGTGGGGTGATCAGAACCTTTGGAATGCAAGAGTTAGAGATGGAGTAATCCTCCACAGCAGAAGGTAGAAATAGAGTTAAGCTAATCACTAGGATAAAGACTGGTTATGCATCAGCACAAACGACTCAAACAACTCCACTGGTTTTTGTGCAGGGAGGAAATACTTTAAGTTTCCCATAGTCTCAGAGTGGACATGTAGGTTATCATCCAACCAGGACGCTTTTGAAAATGAAGCAGGGACATTTTAGTAAGTATATTGGGATAACAAAGATAAATTGGGACTACTCTGGGCAAGCCAAGATGTATGGTCACCCTACAGAGATATCTCGTAGGAAGTGTCCAGAAATCGGGATGAGGATGCTCACCTTACAAAAAACTGATCATTCTGGAACCCATCTCATTTACCAACCAAAAGTTCTCTAGGGGTTAACTGCACAGGACTTCTTGGCTATGTTTGCAGTGACAATCGTGAAGGTCCTTAAAGACAGCTAGGTAAACATAGGTTTGAGTAGAACAGAACTAGGGTGTCTGAATAGAAAGGAGCAATCTCCCCCGACCCAGCTCAGCTTCCAACATTGCCCAGGAGGCCAGGCCCCTGAACCCTTTCTCCAATAACACAGCTTTCCTCCTGCTATCCTCCATTTAAGGGAAAAAAAAAAAAAATCCTGAACAGTGGCTTGCAGCTAGGTCTGCTGACCCTTTGAAAAGAACACTTTAATTAAAAATAATTTCACTCACTAGAGAAAACACATACTATCCTTAAGTAAATGCTGGCAAAATAAAACAAAGAAAATAAAAACCCAAACATTTAAGAAAAGCTGAGACATTTTCTTTTTAATTTAGGCTTCATTCAGTGTAAGCCAGGAAGATGCTTATGTGAAATGGGCTTTCTTCCACAACAATGTGTCTTACCTGCTTGCTGTAAATAAGTGAATTCCTAAAATCATGCCAGTCAGCCATCTTGGTATGAGCTTTGTTTTTCTACTCTCATTGTAGAATCTGAGAATACTAGAGCTGGATTCTAGTACGTCTTGTGTATTATATCTGGTCATCATCTCATTTTTTGACCATTTGATTTTTTTTTTTTTCAGGTGACTTTTTTTTCCGGGCTGAAGCAGAAGGAATATCGCCAGCTTATCCTGATTTCAGATTGTTTATAGTCCTGGCTGCTGGAAAAAAAAATCACCCTCAGATGTGTGCACTGCCTTTGGAGAAAGCTAGGAAGGGTAAAAAGTGGCTTTTTTTTTTTTTTTTTGGCATTGGCATTTATATATTCTTTAAACTGTTTTTATTTGTTATTACCTTATTTATGTTGTTTGTTTTTAAAGTGGCATATCTTTTATCGGTCACTCTTCCTGGGGAAGTTTAAACTACAGTGAAGTAATATTTGGTAGCTTTACATAGCCAAGGAATTAGTCTGGACAATGAATAAGCCAGGTGACAGCCCATTTGACTAAAGACCAGAGGGACACACTCACAGTCACAGGGTTTGCCTTTGGGAAATCAGCTTCCAAGGCAAACCCAGGCCCAGGAGACAGGCGCCTTTCCCAAGGCCTCGACTGATGCAGAATCCGGACCAGGTAAGTCTGCTTTTGCTTCAGGCTGACACTGGATCACTGGCTCTTTGCAAGTAATAAGGACAGAGGCGGAAAAGAAATGCTGTTGTTTATCAGGAAATACGTGCTTGAAAAACATTTCTGTGAAAACAGCAGTGGCTTAAAAAAAATCATTAATGCAGAAAGACATTTCAACTAAATACGACGTCTAATCCTGGACTGGATCTTGGATCAGGAAAAAAAAAAATTGCCATGAAGGACATTATTAGGACACCTGGCAAAGTTTGAATATGGCTGGTATATTAGATAATGGTATTATATCAACATTAATTTCCTGGGTGAGATCATTATATTGTGGTTATGTCAGAGAAGTTCTTGTTCTTAGGAGATAAGTGCTGAAGTATTTGGAAATGAAGGGTCACGATGTTTAAGCTTACTCTCAAATGGTTCAGCAAAGATAACAATAATAAATTAATATTATAAAAAATAAATTGACAACAATAATATGAGAGAGAGCAAACAAATGTGGCAAAATGTTAACAATCTAGGGGAAGGGTATGAAGGAGTTCATTGTACTTTCCTTGGAACTTTTCTGTAGGTTTGAACTCTTTTTCTACCAAAAAAAAAAAAAGAAAGAAAGAAAGAAAGAAAAATTAGTGTGAAAATATAGGTTGGCCAACCCTAAGAGATGACTTGGGCCAGTGATATAGAATCAGGACACAGGACTGGCTGGAGAAAGAACTAGGGCATTGTTTCACATGTGTGTTTATGCAGCAGAATCACCTAAACCAGGTAAACCTGTTTTAAAAATGCAGAATCCTTGTCCCCATACCAAACCTAATGAGTCAGGATCTCTGAGGGGTGATGCCCAGAAGTCTGCATTTTCAAAATGCTCTCTCCCAGATCATCTGTGTATATATATTAAAGTTTGAAAAAAAAAAATCACATATTAGGCACTTGTTGTTTTGCTTGTAACTGTAGGCTTCTTTGCAGGTAATGGATGTCATGGATGCATTTGTATTAGAAAATCTCCACCTAACATCTTGTGATGTAGATCTGCATCCTTTTCATCACGGAAGACATCATTCTGGTGAATGCCCTTTGGCCTATTTCCCAAGGGGGTAGAGAAGAGATGTAAATGCTCTATAGAAACGCTGTAATTCATCTGGTTAGAGTGGTTGTCAAAGGGGTCACCCAAAACCCGAATTCAGAAGGTGGAGGAGGGGCAGCTGACAGCCTGGGGCATGAAACAGGACAGGGCTAGTGATGGGGCGCAGGCAGGCAGAGACCCTCAGTAAGGTCCTCAGTCAGGCTCCTTGACCAGCATTTCTTCTAGACACCAAGCATAGCTCAGTTTTCACAGTTCAAGCTTCCCTTTGTTTCTTCAGTGAGAACAGGAACAGAAAGTATGAAGTGGGACAGGAGACAGACTCCCTGAGGTGCTTTGAAAACTCCAGAGTATATAAGAGCGTCGGATGAATCCAAGTTAAAGTGCATTAATAAATACTGCTTCCCTCAAACTTGCAACATTGGTGTAATCATTATTCCCATATCATAGACAAAGAAGTTACTTGACTGTTGAAACCCACCTAGTCAGGGGCAGAGCTGGGGCCCGAGCCCAGGCATTCTAAGACCTCCTGCTGTCCCAGCTGTCTCCCTTTTGGCATCCAGAGCACATCGTCTGGAGAATGCTTTTAATTATCACCTCGCCCAGAGTGCGAAGATTTACCGGTATGCTTTCCTCCGGCCCCATCTTAAGCACCCCTTTGGGAAGTAGAGTGATCACGATAGGAATCAGGGTATTTTCATGTGTGGAAGGGAATGGAATGCTGGCATCACACACGTTTGTTGCCCCTGAAGGCTCTGAGAAGGGGGCGGGGGGATGTAGACTGTTGAATAGTGAGGCAATCCCAGCATCCTCAGCACCCTGAGTTTTCGACAAGAACCCAAAGGTTCTTTGGGTTTATTTCCCACACTGGTGAATTCAGCCTGGCTGCTGAGTTCCTTCAGTTCAGCCTGTGTTTCCCTGACATCTGCAGCTGGGCTTCCTGAGTCAAGGCTAGGACAGAAGCAGCTGCACTTCTCCTTTTCTGGGGGGTGTGCACACACGCACAGGCACACACGCGTGCGTGCATGAGGGCTATCCCCATGACCATCATGCCAACATAAGGCTCAAAAGAAACTGGGGCCACAGAGGAAGGGAAAATCCCATTTGTGACAGTAATTCTTAGTGGTCCCAGATCACAAGTTGTAAGGTCCGAACAATATGCAGATGGCCAGGGTATGGGGGATCTTAGGCAACGGGGGCTGACCTTGCTTTAACTTCCTCAAGTGTTCCTTCAAGAGAGTGTCCCAATCTCTGGTGGCAAAGTCTTTCAGGCAGCAGCCTCATGGCGGGAGAGGGAACTGATGAACCAAATGTGCTGATGCTAACAGGGTTATTTTAATCGGAGGAACTGGTTTTGGTGGCAGCAGACAGTCAGTCCACATCTTCAAAACAAGAGTTCTTAAGCAAAGCAATTTCCTTCTTCCTTGAAGGCCACTATTTATCTACAGGACAGAACTACGGGTTCACTGAAAATGACCAGATTCAGCAAAGCAACCAAGACTATTGACTTGGTGTAATCTGTCTCCCATCTCAGATGTCACCTGATGGAAGAACATTACAGTAAAGAACTATGAGGTAACATTTTGGGGATAATTAGTCATTTCTGGGCAGTACGCTCAATACCTTACATACATTATCTCTATCAGGGAGATGCCATTATCACACCAATCTTCTAGGGAAGAAAGTTGAGCTACAGAGAAAGGTTACTCAGCAAGTGGCAGAGCAAGGATTTGAACCCAGCGGTCTGACTAGTCACTTCAGCCATTTAGAAAGTACTACAAGAATGACCATTCATTTCCCTCTCTGGGAGGGAAAACTCACAAAGCCCCCTCACCCTGTTTTCTAGATATTCCACTCATTTTCTTTTCCTCATTAAAGTATAATGTTCAACGTCTTATTCAGAGTCAACTGTACCTGTCTAGAAAAGCATATTTGATTAGTGTTCTCTCCCTATTGTTGGGAAACTCTTACTCATATGACAGGTTTCTAGAAATTGATTCCAAAGAAAAATAAATCTCTAGATTCTGTAGCTTTTCAACTGAAAATATGTAAAATAACCTTAGTTGCCAAAATCATGACTGGCTTTCCTTCTGTGACTATAATCTCCACATCTGGCTCACCTTCTTTGCCAGAAGAACATGATTATATGTCTTTTTTATATCTTAGGATGTTTCTATATTTTATGACATTTCTAAGTGGAAGTGCTATGTTAATCGTCATTACAATCCCACTGATAATTGCATTAGTTCTTTTATCAGTGTTAACTCCACAGTGAAAAATAAAGCAGCAGAAGGTAAATGTCAGATGGTCAGAACAGCCCTACAGGGAGCCAGTTAGCCCATTTTTCTCATCTGTAATATAGTTGTGGGATGTGAAGCGAGATGGCAACCACAATTATCGTTTACATGTACATCCTATGTGCCAGACATGATTCCAGGTGCTTTACATGATAAAAATCTCTTGACCATCTCAACAGTATGAAGTTGGATACTATTATTGCCCTCATTTTACAGATGATGATGCTGTGCCCATATTTGAATGTGCTAGTGAGTGGTGGAGACAGGATTCAAACCCTGACAGTGGCCCTAGCGCCTGTGTTCCAGCCTGGCCTAGGAGTCCTTGTTCTAGCTGATTCCCCATGTCATGTCAGCAGTTGAATCTGACCCCAGCAGTGGATTATTCTAACATCCACAGCCAAGGATGCCCATAAAATTTTCATGACATTACCATAGAATCATCTTGTTTATGAAACAGCATCATGGTACAAATAGAAGAGTCATGTATTAAGCACTTTATTTAAGTAAAAGATTTTATCATCATTGTTCTTAAGGAAAGTGACATGACTAAGGTCACATGCTTAGTCACAGGTCAAGAATGGTACAAACATCCCTTCACAGGTCCTGGAACCTCAGGACCTATGGCTTCTCTTAAACAGCATCACAGCCTCCTGCCTGATCAAGCATCTCTGCAGGTGGACACAGCTCTGTGCAGGGCTGTAGGGATCACTGTACCTGCTTCACAGCAGCCCTACCTCTAAATTAAAAACAGCACAACAGCAACAACAAAATAATAATAAAATAAATGGCGGAAAGACCTCTAGGGTATAAAAATTTCCTTCAACTGATCATCAAGTTCCTTCTTGAAAGAGGCAAGTGTCTGCCAGCAGGAACCTAAAACTCATTATTATTCTGTATTTTCTTTCTGCATGACTGAAAAGTTTTTCTATCCTCCCACTCCCATCCCTATCAAAAGAATCCCCCCCCCACCCAAGACAATCACAAAGTTTAAAAGTAGCTAACTGGCAGTTCAAAAAAAGTTTTTAAATAAAAACTCCAAAACCCACAGTGGTTGTAAAACAGCTTTGTGTGGAAGAAGGGCAAGTTTTCTCTTACGAGAGGCTCATTTCATAGGGTTCGGCAAAGAGAGAGATCAGGGGGGCAAGGGTGGGAACGCAGAAGAAGGGGAGGCGGGAGAGGAGGAGATAAAGGAGGAGGAATCGCTGGCTTTAAAAAGCAACATTGTCCAGAGAGGTGAAAGGGAACAGATGGCCGTGGAGAATGTGGCCCTCAAAGCCCCGAAGAAAGAGGCGATGCTGACAGATCTCGCTGTTTCCCATTGATGCCTGAATGTTCTAGTGTGGGGAGCCGAGGCCAGTGAGGGGGACAGACCTCTGTTCCCAGCGGCTCGCTGGGGCACTGGCGCTGAGGATCACTGAGAAAAAGACCAGGCAGGGGGGCGGGGAGGGCAAGCGGCTGTGGCCACAGAGGGAAGGACAGTGGGGGCGTGTGGGTTTCCATAGCCTTCTCTTTTGGCCCGGCCGGGAAAGGTCAGCCCAGTGCTGGTCTTTGCCCTGGCAGAGGTGAAGGAAAGGACAGCGGCTGGGGCCCAGTGTCACAGCATCCTCCCCCCAAAGGCATGTCTGGGACCAAATAGATCCCTTGGGAGAGGGAAATGAAGAAAATATTCCAAATGCTTTATGGAGGATTGAAACATTCAAACTACAATAAACAAGAAATTTGGGTCTATGAAAGAGGTAGAGAATCCTGCCAAGTAAATCCCATATTATTTCATGGAGTCTCAGAGCAGAGACGTGATCTGCTGAGGAAACAGCAGGAGTCGGTGGCAGACTCAGGAAGGAGTCCAGAGGTCTGAGTCTGACTCTAAAGGGTGCCAAATTCAAAGTGGGGCTTTGCTGGACACAAGGGGAATGACAGGAGGGGCAGAGGGGCCTCTGGCGCCCAGGGTGTGTTCATGTGTGTTCACGTGTGTGTGTGAGACAGGCACCTTGATGCTGGAGGATGTAACTGGAGACTCACAAGTCACCACAGAGCGACACTGGTACAGGCACCCCTGGCCTCCTGGGAGGGGAAAGCCCGACAGTCAGCCCCTGCAGACGGAGGCCTGGAGAATTGGTTAAGAGGGGTAAGGGTTTGTAGAAGCAGCAATTGCAAAGAGGCCCATAAACTTCAGGGGACAAAGATGCGTCGGTGTCATTTCCTTAATGGAACTTTGATCAGGGAAATTACTGTTTCAAATGACCTCTTGAACTCTCCGTACATCCGTACATCCTCGAGAGGACGATGATCCAATTCAGCCCTGCTCCCGTCCAATGAGGAGGGAGCCACATGCTTCTTGACTCCCTGTCTAGTTGGCCCCGCAGAGAGCTGCACAAGCTCAAAACATTTCTCTGGTTTGGATTTGCCTCTCTCTTCTTCCCTGACCCAGAAAATGAGAGAGAACTGAACTCAGGCCTGAGGGTCTTGAGACAGCGGGGCATGAGTTTGGAGAAACAGACCAGAATCATCATTTGGAAACATTCCTACAGGTCTCAGGCTCCCATAAACATCTCTCATCTAACCCTCAGTGGAAGTAAGAGAAGTTAAAACGTGGCTCTAAATACATTTAGTGACCTGGCACGTTCACCTTTACCTGGGTTAGGTCTCCGTTTCCCCAGGAAAGAGGAGGCGGCAACGGCCGTCAAGGCCCACATTTTGCACTGTGCGTACATCCGAGTTACTGAGAAAATTCCCATGGAGCAGTGTAGTAAAAAAAAGATCAACCATGATGAAGACCTTGCCTTTTTATTTCCCTGCTTCATCCAAATTGCTCCCCAGGCGCTTTTAGATTTAGAAGCTCCACTAATCAACCTTATGAACAGCAGCCCAGCCACTGCATAGAAATTACTTTGTATAGCTCCTAAGTGAAATTACCCCCGGGGACAGAAGATGCCCAAGGCTTTAACAATTGCGACAGAACACAGCCTCAGTATGAGAAAAGAAGACAAGTACACTTTGACATCCCAATTGAAACTCCAGGCTGAATCCGACATAGAAGAATGCAATTACCTTTCCTAGTTTGACGGTACACTAAAGAAATGGGAGAAGTGGAATACCTATTAGGTCCCCACTAATCCTCCTCCTAAATTCAAAGCAGGGTTAGTCACTGGAATTCATTTCTGGGTATTCTTACTCTCCACTATTGTTAAACAGCTCAATTGATAAGTGCTTGCAGCTAATAATGCTTTCTACTGAGCTCACCCCTCCTCTTTCCCAGCTGCTCAAAGCACTTTACAAATATCACCTCATTATTCTTTATAACACTCAAGTGAGCCTGATAGGTGGAAAGGTTCATTATCTTCTCCTTACCAATAGGGTAAACAGACAAAGGAAGAAGCAACTCGTTTGAGCCAACAAAGCAGAGGCAGAACTGGAACTAAAACCCGGCCATCCTCCTGACTGACTCTACCTGTGTCCATGTCCTGTGTCAGCCTGGAAAGCTGTTCTGCTGACAGGGCAGGATTTTCTAGCTCTGGACTGTGTTGTAATCGACAGGTCCACAGAACTGGGGCACTGACTGGAGGGGAAAGGACAGGAGTCGAACTGGAGAAGCCCCACATGAGTGGCCTCAACTGGCTCGGACAAGTCACTTCACCTCTGAGTCTCAGTGTCCTCCTCAGGAAAAGGAGGGGTTTCCATTAGAGGATCTTAAGGTCCCTTCCAGCTCTTTAGATAAAGCGTGAAGTGAGAGTTTCAAAAGAGGGCTTCTAGTTTTCACCAGCCCCTTGTGACAATCTGAGTTTCAGTTTGCTTATCAGCCTGAAATAGTATCCTTGTCTCTTTGCCGAGTCCCTGTGTCATCCAGTGTCCACCCAAATGACAGTGGGGATCAAATCAGTCTGTGTGAGATGGGAAGTGAGAGAGGTAGTCCTGGGACATCAAGGCCAAGGACTAAAGAGATGAAGGGAGGCAGGGAATACAAAGAAGACTGGACAGGCCATAAAAAGAAGAATCGGCAAACAACATTTTGACCTCTGCCCGGGGCCTGACCTAGGGACACTCCTTACATTCCAAGGAACCTATGACAAGTCCTTCAAAATTTAAGAAGGCTCCAAAGAAAGAGCATTTGCTTTGCTCTTTCTAAATACAGGGTTCACTTGCCAACCCTAAAAGCCATGTGAACAATGCCCCAATGTACCCTGTAGTGGTGGTTTTCCATTTAAACAGAATTTCATTTTAATGAAATAACATTGGTGTGCCTTCAAGTTAATTAAAACAGGATTTTACAGGTGGCTTCATAGCTTCTAATTTGTGTTGCTTGAGCCATACATGCCTAAGCCCTTAGGAAATCAGAAGCATTTGATCTCTCCAATCTTTTACACTTTCTTTTCCTGAATGATGCTTTGATACTCTTTGTTTGCCACAAAGAGAGTTGGAGAGAGAGGACATTTAGTAAAATCAACATTTGTTTGCAGGAGAAACAGCCCTCACAACCAGAATAATGACCTTGGAAAGAGTCTTGGGTGATGGGCTGATTACAATGACTGGATATAAAGGACTGACTGTGCAGCCGCCAGAAAGAAACACATTTCTGTAATATCTCAGTTGTTTCTATTGGCCTGGCCTTCCTTGCATTCATCATGGGAACTGAGTCAACAAGTTTGCTTGCTTTTATTTCACTGATTACAGTGCGTTTTTTTTTTCCTCCACATACAGGGAAAAAAGAGTAAAGAACAAATGGAAGTCAGAGGCTTGACGATCCAAAAAAAAAATGGGTATAATTTTATTTATCTTCAAGTCCAGCTGCAAAAGCAACTAGCTGCAAGTTTTATTCCATCTGCTCTCTCTGAGGACCTCAGCCTGACCTTGTGGAACCTTCTTTCTGGGAAGTTAAAGAATTTCAAGGATTAGCTGAAGTCCTGAGGCTGCCAACTGTGACAACCTACAAAGTCCTCTTAGGTAATCGATTCAGACCCCACTTCTGCTCAAGGCCAAGATGGTCCCTGATGAGTTGGAAATATTCTAATTTCCTAGACCATAGGGCAAATTAACCCCAGAAGAATTTCAGAAGGGCAAGTACAACATGTCTGCATACTCAAGACTCAACAACTGATGTATCTGTGACAAAAGATATGTAATTGAACTTAAAAAGCAAGAATTAAGAGGTCATCAGAAACAAGTTTAAAAAAGAATACCGGAAGGAAGGAAGGAAGAGAGGAAGGAAGGAAGGAATGAACAGAGGAAGGAAGGAAGCAAGGAAGGAAAAGGAAGGGTGGGGGAAGAGAGAGAGACAGAAAGAAAGCTTTATAAATTTAATAATAATTATCTCCACCACCTGATTCTGGAAGAAGGCATTTTCTGAACATCTCCTGAACTGAACTTTTGAGTTCTCCAGGAGAAGGTCAAGTTTCCAATGCTGATCAGATAAAATGCCAAATTTCTCTCACCATTATAATCCCAAGGTGAGGAAAGGGGAAGAATGAATCAATATTCTTAGTTTATCGTCAAATGGCTCAGAGAAGACTAAGGCTTTAGATCCTACCAAGGACTGTACTAGTTTAATGTAGCCTTAAAGGTCACCCTAATCACTCCTCTGACACTGTCTTTTCCTGTATCTCCTAAACAGTACAGACATCTGGGTAGTTAATAGAACGGCTTCCAACTCGATTCTGTGACTAACACATTCTGTGACTTCCTTAGGCCTCAGTTTCTCCATTTGAAAACTGGAGTAGGATTAGAGGGTCTCTAACATCCCCTCCATCTCTAATATGCCCTACTACTATTGTATCTCTCTGCATAGATTGGCTCCAGCATTTTCCCCAGCCCACTGTATTTTCTACCTTTTAAGTTTTATCTAGTGCTGGTCCCTATAGGTCCCTTACAGTGTCTGAGGAGTCTCAGGTCATGAATTCAGGCTTTACTGGCCAACAGGAATATTTACTTCTCTTCACTCCTACAGAAGAAAGTTAAAGTCAGAATGCTAGTGTTCCAGGTGACCTCACTCAGGAAAACCCACTGGCATATGCCAACAGATACAATCCAAAATGGGAAAGGATGAAGACCCAAGTGGGGAGATTTACTGTGTAAACCAAAACTACAAGAGGGTAAGCTCTCAGTGTGAACATCTAGGAAATCAATGGGTAGCTTTTAAAATAACTGACTAGAACTTCAAGGCTCAGATGTTTCCACTCCCCAAGATTTGCAGTCTAGTTTATGACCCAGCTCAGCAACTATCTCCACAATGATGGGTTTCCACAATGTTGGTTGAGGAAATTTTAAGAATAGTCAGCAACTCCAAGGAATTTTTCATTCAAGGACATTCAATAATATGTAAGTATTATTTCTTACGATCCCAAACAGGTGTGTCAATGAGGTTCTCTGAGCAATAAGGAACATTTTATAGACTTGCCTCAGGTAAGAGAGTAAGCTAGGAGTTGAACAGAGACTCTAATAAGCCACTCACAGAATTATCTGGATTCCTAATGGGTTACATGTTATCAGAAAACCTGGATTTAAAATGGTAGAGAGAAATTTAGAAGATTCATTGAGAAACAAGAGGTCCAACTCCATCTTGAGTATCGGATTTCCCTGGTGACCCACTGTCCATTTGCTTACTACCTTTATTCAGAAGTCTTCTGGAAGCCTGACCAGGATGGATCAAATCCAGATCTATCAAAATGACTAATACAGATAACAATGTGTGTTCCTGATTTTTTTAAAAAGTAAGTTTCCACTTTTCTATATTACCTTTCACATCAATTCAGAATGCAGCCTCCTTAAGATAGACCAACCGTTAGGATACTTTGGTAGAGCTGATATATTAAAAAAGCAAATTGCAAAGTAGTATGTGCACTATGGTCTAATTTTTGAAAAACAATTTACATAAGTACTTATGTGTGTAGAAATGTGGATAGAATTATAAACACTGATATTTTTACATTACCTTACTGGAAGGGCATTATACGTTTTATTTTCTTTTTTGGTTATCTATATTTTCTATTGGTTCATACAGCAACATGGAAAAATTTTATAAATATAATGTTGAGCAAAAGACAGCATTACCAAAGAAAACCTACTATATGATTCTGTTTATATGAAGTTTAAATACAGGCCAAACTAATCTATATTTGTAGAAATCTGGATGGTGGTTACCTTTGGTGGGGGCTTCAGGGTAGTGATAGAAATGGGGAGCTGCTAGGGTATACTAATGTTCTGTTTTTTAATCTGGTGCTGGTTACACATGTGTGTTTGCTGGAAAAGTTCACGGAGTTGTACACTTACAATGTGTACACTTTTTTATTTGCGTTATGCTGCATTTTTAAAGTTACTTAAATGAAAACCAAACCAAACCTGCATCTAGAGGCTTCCTCACACATACTGTCAAAAAGTCTAGAGAAACGACTATTACTTTCGGGTGGGGAGAGATATGTCAAACTGCTCTTTCAGTTGTACAACAGTCTCCTTCGGGTGGTGGCGACCACAAGGAGGATACTACATTATCTCCATAGCTCCATCTCTGAGAAAGGGGCTCTGGAACCAGGCTCCGTGAAAGCAGGAAGAGAGACACAAAATTATGTTCATGGAAGGGTCCTGATTTGTGCATATCAGTGTCCTTCACATCTCTCTTGACAACACTGTGTTGATGGTGACTCTGGAAATCCAGGTTTTCATTTGACTCAGCCTCACTATAAGGCTTGATGAATCAGCCTGGACCAGATGCGGCCATATCGGGAGGTGCACGCCCTGCACTGAGGGTGCATTCATAAAAACAAGCAAAAGTGACTGGCTACCTTTGCTAGAAGAGAGGCTCTGTGAAGGCCAGGACTTTGTATCCCCAGTGCCTAATGCAAGTCCTGGCACAGAACAGACACTCAATAAATATTTTTGAAGTGAGTGAGTGTATAAATCCACTTTCAAAAAGAAGAAACTGTTACAGCTCAAGTAGAAGTTACCATGAATGGTAAACGGAAAGGAAAAAGATGCAGTAGGATGATATATATTTAATGATTTGTGTCTCTGCTTGCCCTTCAGTGTTCCTCAAGTAAAGCCAAGTCAGGAATGGGGTTGCTGACTTTGTGTTGCTGTAGATTTTTGGTAAAACCATTTAGAAAAGCACTGTCCAATAAAAATGTGACGTAGCCCACAAATGTAATTTAAAATTTTCTAATAGCCACATAAAAAAAAAGAAAAAAGTGAAATAAATGTGAATAATATATTTTATTTAGTACAACATATCCAAAACATTATCATGTCAACATGTAATCAAAGTGAAAAGTAAGATATTTTACATTATTTTCCCTGATACTAAGTCTTTGAAATCCAGTGTGTATTTCACACTTAGAGTACATTTCATGTGCTTAATAGCCACATGTATCTAGTGACTATTGTATCAACAGTGCAGTGCAGGTCTAGGGGGATATCCATCTGGTGGAAGTTCTTTTAGAAAAGATGAACAGGGTGTGTGTGTGTGTGTGTGTGTGTGTGTGTGTGTGTGTGTGTTAGAGTGCTTGAGAGAGAGAGAGACTGACTTGTTAACACTGGTCCCATCTGTTCCTGAAGTCAGCTATGTCCCAGTCCTTAGCTTCTATAGATATGCCAGTATCCTTATGAGAATTTCCACTTTCTGCTTACACTACTTCAAGTATGGTTTCTGTCACATGCAATAAAAAGAGGCTTAACTCATAAATATAGAGAAAACACGCCCATGGGTGCATCCTGCTTTAGAGGCAAAACATCTGTCAAACAGTTGACACTAAATCAGCATTGTTGAATTTGTAAATCAAGAAATAAAGGCATTAACAAAAATCCTATGCCGAAAGTTTTTTCTGTTACTTGCTGTAGGTTGCACCATCAATTTGTACATCACTTTTGAGAACAAATGAACCAAAGTCTTGTTCTAGCTTGAAGTACTCCAGGTGCATTTTAACTGTAAATTCTGAATCAAACAGGAGTTTAATAAGGTGCAGGCACTACAAGTTACCTGGATACTATCCATCTGAGACTGCTGCAATGTAAAAGAAATGAAAAGAACAGCCTTTCTATCAGCCAACATCCCTCCTGCTTCATCTCAGGGTTTGTCTTCCTGCCAACACACATTTATTTCTGTGTGTCTTTGGTTAAACATGGAACTGGAGTTTGAGGGGAACGGGTCAATGGTTTAATAACTTCACTGAGGAAAAAGCAGCCACCATCCCTGATTGCCATCACCTAAATTGCTTTGTGATTTAAATGCCATAAATAATTTTGGTATCTCAGTACTGTTTTTCATTCTGCTATAGGTCCAGACCTGAACCGGAGAGATGATATCAGTGTACAGTTTCAGCTCGATTCCAGCTTTCCCATGTCACAAACCACTCTTTGGGCATCCTAAGAGAATATGTGGTCCATGTTCCTGGGGTACCACTGTAGGCAATTAGCGCCAGCAAGGTGGAAAGGGAGGACTAAAGGAGAGGCTAAAACAATCACCTTCCATTGCTTGATGCGAAGCCCTCCTGGGATGAGAAGAGAGAGAATCCTAAAGAGGAGTTCTGGACTGGCTTTCAAAACGCCTAATGCTAAAGGCACATGCAATTCAGGGAGACTGGAGGAGATGGCAAAGGCCGAAAGGGTACTTGGCAGTATCAGGGCAGAGAGTCAGAAAGGACCAAAAAGAGCAAGCTCTCCATCATCTGCTGCCGTTAAAATTCCTGGATGAGCCCCACAGGGACTGAATGTGGGAGGAATCCTACAGAATTAGCTGTAACTCCCGCCATCCCGAGAGGTGTGAGCTATTTAGTGCCAAGGAGAGGAATGGGGAATGGTATGTTATTGCTACATTCATGTGAGTCATAGGCTTGTAAATGCTTTATATCCTGCATAGATCATTCATCATTTGAGTTGGGAACTTAACCCAATTGTCTATGGAGCTGTTCCTGATTTGCCCTGGTTGAAAGGGTTAAGCAGGTCAAAGAATACTTAACCTCTAATATTCGAATTTTCTGCTCACGATGAGTGGGAGAGACACTTAGCAGATGGAGCCCCCGGCAGGAAAGCAGTGCTCCTGGTTCCTGCCAAGAGCTTATGCGTGGCCTTATGTAAGTCCCTGCTTTTATCTCAAAGTTTTTATTTGCAAAGAAAGGGGCAGCTAAAACTTCCAAAGTATACTGCCCTAAATGTTGATAAGCGCACATGTGAAGAACCTGCAAATTCTGGGAAGAATGCTGAGGAAATAGAGCAGATTAAGGGACCACCTTAAGCGACCACAGTAAGCGGCTAAAAGCACCGACTCTGGAGCCGAGCTCTGGGTTTCAATTCTGGCTCTGCTACTTATTAGCTGTTTGCCTTTGGACAAACTACTTAATCTCTCAGTGTCTCAGTTTCCTCATCTGTAAATCAGAGATAGTAATAGTACCTACCTCATAGGTACCATTAACTGAGTTCATATACGTTAAATGCCTAGACCAGCGTCTGGCAGTATTAGTAAATTTCACTACTAACAAGTACAGCATACTTTCATTTTTAGAGCTGGAAAAGACTTCACGAAATATTTAGTCCTTCTCAGAAAACACCCTTTCACAGATGAGAAAACCAAGGGCCAGAGAGGTCAAAATAAGTGAATAGAAATGATTTGCATATCCCAACCAGCTTGTCAGACACAATGACACTCCCGAACAACTACTCGCAGAAAATGCCAAGTCATCATTGGATGTTCTTAATGCTAGACTAGGACCAGAAGTAAGACACGTCCTCCTGGACACTGTCCTCGGGGGCAAAGTAGGCCTTACTCGTTCTTAGCTGCCGGATGGGCTCTTGTGCCCATCAGCATTTTCAGAAAGGATGGAAGAGCATTTGGCCGATGGTACGTAGTGGTCAGCCTGAAACTGCAGTTGCCTTGAGGGGGTGCTAGGAAGGAAGAGGATGCCAGTGGATGAGAGGCCGAAATCCATCACACTGGCTCTAAGAGTCTTTTGGAAGAATGAGTCAAGTCCAGAGGCTTCCAATCCTGTTCTGCGGGCTGAGGGGAGGCTTCACCTCGAGGTGACGCAGCAGTGAAGGGTGCAGGCCTGGCAAGCTGCCCACTGCGGGAGGTGGTGGCCCAGCTGATGGGAGAGTCAGGCCGAGGAGTCCCACTACTCCCTGGAGACCTGGAGCAAGCTCATCGCCAGGGGAAGTGAGGATTAACACAATGTGGTGTCCGAGCTAATGAGTGAGCAAAACAGAGACAGATGGCAATTGCAGTAACTTAACTCTCCCATCTCTGCTTGCAATGCACTCCCACTAGCTTCTCCTCTGTCCTCATGCTATCTAACTCTGCCCGGCCCTCTCGGTCCATCTCGGCAGATCACGGTCACAGAGAAGCCATCCTGCATGAAAAAAAAGCTGTAACACCGCCTTCTAAATATAACCATCACCCACAGGTGGGGTATAGTGGCGAGGACGCGGTCTTTCAGACAACTTTGGAGAGATACTGACCTTTGGTTCTAGAGGAAAAGCAAAGTTAATTTTATTGAATTCTTGTTATTTTATACTTGACATATAATTCTTCATAACAACTGCTTAAAAGGCACACAGTTGCATATGAGAATGCTTATAAAGGGGCATAATTTATAACTTGGGGATGAAAACAAGAAAAGGGAACTTTTATTCTGAACCCAAAATTAGTTCCCTTTAGTCAGAACTACAGTTTGCGGAACAGTTTCCTCCATGGGCATTTATCACATGTGATCGACGATGTTCGTGCAGGCTTAGACCAGACCTTGCCACTTTGGGAGGCAAACAACTGCTTTACAAGTTATTTACTACTCTGTACCTCTTTTAGGGATTTGGTTTTTTCTGCTTCTTTTTCAATGGTCATTGTTTCCAGGTGGTATTACTGTGTCAGCTGCTCAGAGACTCACCTGGCACTGAGGCTAGCCCGGACTGAGCCATACTGGAAAATCCTGCCTCCTACTTTGAAAATTGGTTCATTTTATAATAATCTCTTTAATAATAAAATTCCAGTATGCAAACAACAGAAGATCTTCAGAAAGAAAAAGAAGTCTAAAGAAAAATCCCTGACTTATGTGTTTTGGTAAATGTCCCCCCCTCCTCCTATTCTGCCTATTTATTTCATTCAATAAGGCAATAAGAAACTTTAAAAAAAATTAACTTAAACTTCACTGATGCAAATGAGTTTCACTTTTGCAAAGTGAAAAAGCTGACTCATGAGAAGAAACTTCAGTGGTCCCTGAATTATTCAATAGATCATGCACCTAAAGAGGGATATTGAGAAAGAGGCCTGTAAGCAGGCTTCTCACTGCTTCCCATATCCCCAAACTTTCCCACCCAGTGACCCTCTGGGGGCTACCTGCTCACCTCTGTCTTCTTAGAGAACAGGGCCTTGGGACTGACACAGTAAAAGTGATTAGCTGTAAGGCTCTGCAGCTTGTCAGCCAGCAGGGTCAACTTTAGACCAATGGAATTCTGGGGAAATACTTACATTCAACCCTCGATCATATCCCTGATAATTAGAGGCAGCAAAATATGCTGGTGGAGACCTTGAACACTGGGTACGGAAAGTAACACTCTGAGGGAACCAAATACAACCTTTTTGGAAGTGGGATTTCATTGTGGAACACACTTTCCAACCCTAAGGGTCAGCTGTCTTTCATGGGAAGTAACTAGATACAACCTCCTTGTAAAAAGGAGGATATCCTGAAGAAGTGAAACTGGTAAGTGATCGGCATCTAGTTCAGTTACATTTCCTGCATTGTACACTATAGGGTTTCTCAGCCTCAACACTGCTGGCATTTTGGGCTGGATAAGTCTTGCTTGTGGGGGCTGTCTTGTACATTGTAGGATATTTAATAGCATCCTCCAGAAGCATCCCCCTCCAGCTGTTATAAACAAAATGACTTCAGACATTGCAAAACATCCCCTGGGGTGGCAACATTACCCCTGGTTGAGAATAACTGGTATACTAGTATACATGGTAGAGCTAAAAATTCTGAAAAAGCTTGAATGGGAGACAGTACAAACTTATGGCTGAGGCTTTGAAAAGTTAAATAATTAGCTTGTAATATATATTTTTATCTTGCTTAATAAGAATTCAACTCTTAAGCAGCCAAAGAGAATGAAATACTGAAGGAGAACCAGCACCAAATGACAAGAGGCATTGAGTGCTTCCAATGGGTAGAAATTTAAGAGCAAATTAAGAATTAACTGCTTTTTGAAATAAAAGGCATCCAAATCAGAAAAAAAGTAAAGCTGTCACTGTTTTCAGATGACATGATGCTATACATAGAGAATCCTAAAGATGCTACCAGAAAACTACTAAATCTAAACAATGGATTTGGTAAAGTAGCAGGATACAAAATTAATGCACAGAAATCTCTTGCATTCCTATACACTAATGATGAAAAATCTGAAAGTGAAATTAAGAAAACACTCCCATTTACCATTGCAACAAAAAGAATAAAATATCTAGGAATTAACCTACCTAAGGAGACGAAAGACCTGTATGCAGAAAATTATAAGACACTGATGAAAGAAATTAGAGATGATACAAATAGATGGAGAGATATACCATGTACTTGGATTGGAAGCATCAACATTGTGAAAATGACTATACTACCCAAAGCAATCTACAGATGCAATGCAATCCCTATCAAACTACCACTGGCATTTTTCACAGAACTAGAACAAAAAATTTCACAATTCGTATGGAAACACAAAAGACCCCGAATAGCCAAAGCAATCTTAAGAAGGAAAAATGGAGCTGGAGGAATCAGGCTCCCTGACTTCAGACTATCTTACAAAGCTATAGTAATCAAGACAGTATGGTGCTGACACAAAAACAGAAATATAGATCAATGGAACAGGATAGAAAGCCCAGAGATAAACCCACACACATATGGTCACCTTATCTTTGATAAAGGAGGCAAGAATATACAATGGAGAAAAGACAGTCTCTTCAGTAAGTGGTGCTGGGAAAACTGGACAGTTACATGTAAAAGAATGAAATTAGAACACTCCCTAACACCATACACAAAAATAAACTCAAAATGGATTAAAGACCTAAATGTAAGGATAGACACTATAAAACTCTTAGAGGAAAACATAGGCAGAACACTCTATGACATAAATCACAGCAAGATCCTTTCTGACCCACCTCCTAGAGAAATGGAAATAAAAACAAAAATAAACAAATGGGACCTAATGAAACGTAAAAGCTTTTGCACAGCAAAGGAAACCATAAACAAGACGAAAAGACAACCCTCAGAATTGGAGAAAATATTTGCAAATGAAGCAACTGACAAAGGATTAATCTCCAAAATTTACAAGCAGCTCATGCAGCTCAATATCAAAAAAACAAACAACCCAATCCAAAAATGGGCAGAAGACCTAAACAGACATTTCTCCAAAGAAGATATACAGATTCCCAAGAAACACATGAAAGAATGCTCAACATCATAAATCATTAGAGAAATGCAAATCAAAACTACAGTGAGGTATCATCTCACACTGGTCAGAAGGGCCATCATCAAAAAATTAACAAACAATAAATGCTGGAGAGGGTGTGGAGAAAAGGGAACCCTCTTGCACTGTTGGTGGGAATGTAAATTGGTACAGCCACTATGGAGAACAGTATGGAGGTTCCTTAGAAAACTAAAAATAGAACTACCATACGACCCAGCAATTCCACTACTGGGCATATACCCTGAGAAAACCATAATTCAAAGAGAGTCATGTACCAAAATGTTCATTGCAGCTCTATTTACAATAGCCAGGAGACGGAAACAACCTAAGTGTCCATCAACAGATGAATGAATGAAGAAGATGTGGCACATATATACAATGGAATGTTACTCAGCCATAAAAGGAAAAAATTGAGTTATTTGTAGTGAGCTGGATGGACCTAGAGTCTGTCATACAGAGTGAAGTAAGTCAGAAAGAGAAAAACAAATACCGTATGCTAACACATATATATATGGAATCCAAAAAAAATTTTAAAAAAGGTCATGAAGAACCTAGGGGCAAGACGGGAATAAAGACACAGACCTACTAGAGAATGGACTTGAGGATATGGGGAGGGGGAAGGGTAAGCTGGGACAAAGTGAGAGAGTGGCATGGAAATATATACACTACGAAACGTAAAATAGATAGCTAGGGGAAGCAGCCGCATAGCACAGGGAGATCAGCTCCGTGCTCTGTGACCACCTAGAGGGGTGGGATAGGGAAGGTGGGAGGGAGGGAGGGAGACACAAGAGGGAAGAGATATGGGGACATATGTATATGTATAACTGATTCACTTTGTTATAAAGCAGAAATTAACACACCATTGTAAAGCAATTATACTCCAATAAAGATGTTTTAAAAAAAAAAGAATTAACTGCTCTTTTTCCCAGTTCGTTTATTATCTAGAAAGAAGAATCAGAGTAAACTAAAGGAATCTAAGGAATATAAACAAGGCCATCTGGTGTCAGAAAGTACAGTGGTCTGAGTCTAAAGACCAAAAGGGCTAGGCCCAGTTGAGCCAGAAAAAGCCACGTGACACTGTGCTGGTAATTTAACAAGAGGTTTATTTTTTCCACTTGTCCCCAAGAGTCCTTTCAAGTTTTAACCATGTCACCTTCATATCCTAGGAAGCTATCAAAATACCATCAGTAGGATATGTCTTTAAAGTGGTTTTTAGCGTAACCAGGATACATTTATGCTGGTCCAATCAGTGAGATGGCTGGTCCAAGTTAAAGCCAGATAAGGGAATACCACCTTGAAATCTTAATTTCATTCACATGGGTGAGCAAATCAACTATACTGAGTAGCATTCAAAAAGTATTAAGTTCTGAGTCCCTGTGGGACTAGACATAGCAGAGTGCCTGACGAAGTGTCATCTGCAGTAGCTATTCATTCATTAGTGAATGAATGAAGAAATGGTTTTAGAACCTAATTATAGGGAAACTCTACTCTATGGCATTTAAACAGAAAATTCACCATGATCGACTTAAGGGAATTAGAAAATAAAACAGTATTGCTTTAAGTGAAGCTCACATTAGCAAAACTCTTTTAAAGAATAGGTAAAAATATATTTCCCAGGGATGACTATCTGGTAAAGTGGAAAGACGAGCTAAGTAGCTGTGTGATCCTAAAAGTCACTTACTGTCAATGGAACTTGGTTTCCTTATCCAAAATAAGAAATCACTTCCAGCAGCTACATGTGGCAATTGACAGGATGAAGAAAAGAGAATATTTAGGAAAATAGAAAAAGTGAAGGATTTAACATAAACATAAAAATGATTTCATGGCTTAGGTTCTGTTCTATTAACTTAGAAGCCTATCAGTAGATGTTGGCTAAACTCACTCTGTTGATCAGATCTAACTTAAAATGATTGAAGTGCCCACCTCATTTATTTTTACAAGACTGAAGGTTGCCTCATATGGGTTTCCACAAACACGGCCTCAACAAAGGGAGAATTAGAACACAGCTTTCCTTCTGCAACCCAAGTATTCTAACCTAACACCGAGAACCCTGAGATTGCAGCAAAAGATATGGGATTATGTTTTCACTGAAATGACACTGGAGGGGTGGTACCAACCCAGCTTCTGATGAGTTATAGCAAAGACATAGCCCAGAGACTTGGCTTTTCTCGGTTTCTTTTGTGTGTGTGTGTGGGGGGGGGGTACACGGGCCTCTCACTCTCGTGGCCTCTCCCGTTGCGGAGCACAGGCTCCGGACGCGCAGGCCCAGCGGCCACAGCTCACGGGCCCAGCCGCTCCGCGGCATGTGGGATCCTCCCAGACCGGGGCACGAACCTGTGTCCCCTGCATCGGCAGGCGGACTCCCAACCACTGCGCCACGAGGGAGGCCCTCGGTTTCTTTTTTACCTGATGACTCTCGCCGTGACTGTAAGAGCCAGTGATCCCTACTCCATACCCCACTCCATCTCTCTGTGGGGAATTATAATGTGATTAAATACTCTTAATTATACACACACACACTGACATCCTGAGGAGACTGATGAAAACTACCTGGCAGAAAGCATAGGTGTCTATTAACTCTAACCAGCTGGCGCTGGCTGGGGCACGAACCACAATCCTTGGCTTTTACTCCTTAAGTGAGATGTCATTCCGAGACCATGTGTGTGGTCAGTAAATCATGTGTGTTTCAGTTTCGTTGGGTGGCTGTGCTCTGCAATTTCACTCTGGTGCCCTCACATCCTTAGCTTTTCAATATGACCCACAACCCCTGTCAGAGAGGAATAATTGGGAGGGAAAGTAGCCTCCTTATTGGCCAGCTAGAGCCAGACAGCCCCACACAGTTCCCAGAAGCTACTTAGAAGCACGCTTTAGCACAAGAACATCTCCAGAACCCTGGGGCTCTGAGAAAGAGGCAATTTAAGAAAATGACAGCAAAATAAAAGACTGGAATTTCAGGAAGTGGTTCCAGGAACAATGAGTATATAAAAATGAAGTGGAATCACTTTTTCCAGGCAATCCACTTCCACAGACAATGCGATCACATGACAATAACTAGCATTTACGAGTATGTGAGTACACACTATATGTTTATAGATACCACAGCAGCCGCCAACAGCAGAAGAGGGTGAGTCGATCCCTTTGTGACCAGGAGCCTCCCTCTTCAGCCTGCTCTAACTTCACCACACCCGCGGAAGCCTAGCTTACCAGCCCAGCGAGAGCTGCCTTGATTGAAACGTGATGTCCCTGGTCACTAACAGTTCTCTTGGGAAGTAATGGGAAAGCAGCCAAACCACACCATGGAAGGAGCAGACAAAACATCTCTCCCCTTTCCATTCAGACATTTCCTGACCACAGAAACTGTCTTCTGCTCTCCATCCTCACCTTCTAACTGGGTTACATTGATCTGCCCTTCCACGTACTCTTCACAACGTCCCCATCATTTCTCTCCTCTCCATATGGGGGGAGTTGATTATTTCAGTCAACTCCAGGCAAAGTGACACCATTTCCCATATCCACTCTGAGGCCTAGGAAACCGATCACAGGCAGGAAGGTAGATAAAGCCAGAAAGGGGATTTCCTCTGCTGGCCTACCAGTGCACCTCTTTCTCAGTAGTTCCCCATTCTTCTCCGTTTAGCACTTGGCAGTCTTCGAGCAAATCTGATTGACTGAGAACTTAAAAAAAATGTTTGAAAAAATCTGTGCAGAAAAAATTATCTCCAATGTATGAATTTTTATCAGAAGGACGATTTTTTTTAGATTTGTTCATCTATTCATTCATCATCCAATAAATATTTATGGAGTAATTTCTAAGTACCAGGAACTGGGCTGGGTAAGACCGGCTAGGTCTTTTAGTAAATAACGTCATGTGAATTATGTCAGGCTGAACAAGCCTGGCAATATTAGTCTATCCTTGAATGAGAAGCTCCACTTAGGATTTCCTGGAACAAACCACAGTGGAAGAGCACAATATGGCAAACAACAGCTACCCAGTATATAACTGTTGCTATTATTGGATGAAGAAGCATCACTGGGAAGAACAAGTAAATGAGTCAAAAGATATGCGGCCTCTCTGGGCCTCAGTGTCTTCATCTGTAAAATGGGGCTCCCGCTACTTGTTCATTTACAAAACAAGATTGTACTGAGAATCCAAAGAGATAACCCACATGAAAGAAGGCATCTATAAATGACAGCTGTGATGGCTCAGTCTTGAGGGCATGGATGAGTGGCTCATCTCTTCAGTTCAACCAACACAGAAGACTTTCTAGAGGAAAGTGGTCTCAACCAGGTCAGTTACCAATATATTGACTCATCTGAGTCTTAAAGGGAAAGGGAAACAGCTATTGGGAGAAACATGCTCTGTATGAATTAATATATAGTGATCGAAAACAGGGAATATTTCAGTTATGAAAACCATATACTAAAAGACTCAAACATATTGGGGTGGTCCAAAAGTAGGTCGAGTGGGGTGAGGATCAGAAAGTTAAAGCTAATATTTTGTCCCACCTCTACATCCAGTTTATGAGTATATGGAAATAGTCCAGTGTTTCTCAAGGTAGAATGAGATATGGCCTCCTTTGAAAGGAGAAAAATTATTTGAGACACCCAAAACACATTTTAAAACCTCTAGGAGACCTTAGTCTGAGTTTCAGAATCACCAACTTAAGAAACTTAAGATTTACTTTTTGAAAAGGTCTTTTAATTGCAAAGCATTGTCATTATAATAATTTAAAAAATCTTTAAAATAAAAACAAAAGGGCTTCCCTGGTGGCGCAGTGGTTGAGAGTCCGCCTGCCGATGCAGGGGACACGGGTTCGTGCCCCGGTCCGGGAAGATCCCACATGCCACAGAGTGGCTGGGCCCGTGAGCCATGGCCGCTGAGCCTGCGCGTCCGGAGCCTGTGCTCCGCAACGGGAGAGGCCACAACAGTGAGAGGCCCGCATACCGCAAAAAAATAAAAAATAAATAAAAACAAAAAAGTAAAAACCCTATAGAACATGCAGACCCCAAGTTTGCACAGCCCCCAATTTGAGAAATCTTGATTTTTGTCTCACCCCTTCTTTTTATGGATGAAGGAACTCGAGCCTGTGAGGACACAGTGACTCCCCTAAGCCACACAGATGGCTATTAGCAAAAGCAAGCCAGAAGCCCAGGTCACCTGATTTCTAGAGCAAAGCCTTTTCCTTCTTTATACAAGCCCTCCTCTGTTTGTGGCAGAGCTCACTATATGCTCCAGACAGATACTGGTATTGTCTTAGACCAGAGGAAGGGAAGCAGATGGAGGAGAGAAGGTTTGAAAGGGAGGTGATGTGGGTGTGACTGATGCAGAACGTCATTGCAGCTGGGCCAGCAATTTGTAAGAGAGGTATTTCCAAGGAGAGATTCTTTTGCTCCTCATTGAAACAAAGAAACTTTGGGTAGAAAACACAAACAGTTTTAACAGCAGTAGCATTTCTGCCGAACAAGTTTGGGCAGAAACGTAGGAAGAATACGGTCTCAAGCTAAAAACCGGAGAGGAACTGCGGAAGGTATGAGGTTATAATTCAGGGTGGCCAATTTAATCAGCTCATATTCATTAAACACCCACATACACATGGCGCTTTACAACAAACCCCTTTCCTCACTCTGAAGCATCCATGAGCCTGTTTTAAATGGGCCACCCTGTACATGTTGGGAATCCGGCCAAGGTGTTAAGGCAACTGCTTCCCTTCCTAAGAAAAATGGGGTAGATTTTTAGACAACCACAAGTAAAGGTTAAGGCTTCTAGTTTTACATCCCATCTGAAAGCTGGGAAAGACTCAGAGAATCTGTCTTCCAACAATGTGTTTGCAAAACTCAATAATACATTAAACCTTTCCATTTCAGACCGGTAACATCCTATACCATCTGCATTCCCAGACCTTACCCTGCAATTTCCCTGGATGCATTCCTCCTCCTTATTGGAATTGAACTCAAGTGCTTTATGAATATTCCCACATAATGACTGAATCATTATGGCCCCTGAGTTATGTATAATTAGCCGATCAATGATTTTGGTCGCTTCCGGCCTTTGCATAATGAACTCATTGTTACTGCAGAAAGCATGTTCTTACCTCTGCCTGTTTAAACTGCCAAGAATATTTTCAGCCTTACTGATTTATCAAGTAACTTTTGATCATTGCAATCTGATGAGAGGACTGAGGACTGGGCCCGCTGCTTTGACCCTCCCCTGGAGCTGGGCCTAACAAGCTTCTGGTATCAGGTGGTCTCTGAATATCCAGGGAGCAATGCCGCACAAGTCGTCCCATTTGGGTCCCTGCCCAGCTGTGTTGGCAGGTGCTGTGACTTTTCCAAGATATCTCTGATCGTTCCAAAGATTGTGACCCACACGAGAGGGCATCAGATTATCAGGAAAGACTAAAAAAATTTGCCCTGACATCAGACCATTCTCCAATAACTCTCATTCTTACATGATGATATCCACCACAAGACCCCAGGAAGCTCAGGACAAGACGCGAGGCATTCTAATTACAGCTTATAATACAAAGGACACAGTAGGTGCTCAATTGACCACTGCTGGCTGATCGGATTGTTTTTAGTTTTTAATTTGGTTTTGTTTCAGCGGGTGGTTTAGGAAAGTGAGACGGGTTCAAGAGGTAGTAGATACAAAAGGAGAGACAGCATGGCTTGTTTGCAGTGGCTCTGCCTGTCTCCAGAGACTCGAGCAGGGAAAAACAGGTAGTTTTCAAGGCAGTTAGGTGAACAATTATAAGAGCTGTAAAGCATTAAGGCTACTTAAAAACACTCACTTTTTACAAAATCCTTAGGTGGTCCTGACAACTCTGCCTTAGGTATGCATGGAATAAACAGCAGGTGGCTTATTTGGCATGTCCCCCTAGTTCAGGAGTGAGTCTGCAGCCCTTGAATCCCTAGGAGTCCTCTAGCTTAAGAAACAGAACCTTATCAACATTCTGAAAGCCTCTTGTGTAATCCTGTCCAATAGCACCATCTTTTCTCCCACCCAGAGTTAACCTTTCTTCTAAGCTTGGTGATTTTCAGTCAAGCTATCATCAACACATCAAAAATCCTATCAACTTTACACAGGATAAGTCTTCCCAAGCCAATATAAGGGACAAATTTATTTTCACTGGAATTAAATCAGATAATTTATTAATTCCCCCAGCAAATGTTTCTCGAATGTCCACTATGTGTCAAGTAAAGACTTAGGCACTGGGAAAACAGCTGTGCACAAGACAGGTGTGGGCCCTGTGCTTGTGGAGCCTACAGTCTAGACAAACAAATAGTTACACAAGTAATTAGTGAGTTATAATTGTGAAAAGAGCTCTGTGGGTGAGGTCAAGCGCCCTCTGTGAGGTATAACTTGAGTGGTCGCAGGGTCTGGGAAGGTGGCCCTAAGAAAGCACCACGAAGACCTGAGCCAGAAGAAGATGCAGCATAATGACACTAGGTATCAACAAGAAAACAGAGTCATTATTAAACCCGTAATGGTTTGTTTACTAGACCCAAACCTTCGAAATGCTGGGTCCATAAAGAGAAATATAATAAATAGTGAAGAGTTTAGGAACCACTGCTCCAGACTGACCCACTAGCCACAGAAGCTGGGACGGGGGAAAGAGAGTGTTAGGAAAAATCAGCTTTACCACCACACACGAGATTAAAGAGGACCCTTGTACCCCGGCTCCTGAAGCGCCATTTCCCAAGGTCAAGCAGGAGGCAGATCTTAGGTCTAAATAGGGTAGCGCTAAGTTTCAGTTGTTGAAGCAGTAACATCTCTACTAACCTTCACATACCATGATTGTGTCAGTTTTTCCGAGCAGGAGAAATGGATGGAAAGCCAGGCCACATCTTAACAGGGCCCTGGTGAGCTAATGGGTGTGATTATTTCATTGTCTCGGATTCACGCCAGCCCAGGCTCATCAGATACAGGCACAATCCAGGAGAAACATGACCTCACTTTTGACATGGGACGGCGCACTCAGATGCCAGTAGGAATTTAGCGATCCCTCAGTGTAGGTAAAACTGAGCTCTTCACAGTTCCAGCTAATGAGAAGCATACCAACGTCACCTAAAACAGTGAAGCTAATATTGACATTAACAAACTAGACACTGTGAGGGTAGGGGAAGCCAGGAAAACTTCTGAGACCATCTGTGCTAAGTGTGTCACATCCATGATAAGGGGTGTATTTAAGATAAATTACCATCTCTTTAAATGATTAAGTACCAGATTCACGAAAAGCTGTAACCCCACCAGGACCACAGGGTCATCAAGAGGTTGGGGCTGCAAAGGTGAGAATCTCAAGATTTTAGTTGTGCCACAAATTGTCCACTGACTCGCAAAATCTTTGCCAGGGTGACTTCTGCGCCTCAGTTTTCCCAACGACAGAAAAGCAATTTTATCACTGAGCTCGCACAACTGTGAGGAGAACAAGGGCTCTGCAATCAGAAACATACCTGCATTCACCGATTCATTTTCAGAACCTTCTCATTATATCATGAAGACCCCAAGAAGCATAAGACAAGGCTTGATTCATTCTAACTGCAGCTTACAGCAGGTTCAATCACTATTCATTCAATAAACTTTTCTTGAGCATTTACTATGTGCTACAGTCAGAGCCTGTACTAGACACTAGCGATACAACAGGGACTAAAAACAGACTCGCTCCCTGCTCCAATAGAGTTTAGCGTTTGCTGAAGGAAAGTGCCAGGATTGACTCTTAACTCCTTTGTGAGCTGTGGCACTGGGTAACTTAGTTAATTTGTTAAGTTTCACCTCCTCATCTGAAATGAAGATAATATAACCTGTCTGGTATGTGAACATGCCTAAAATTACATCTGATACATATAAGGTGTCCAATAAATGTTGGTTCTTTTCTTCCTTTCTCCAAATCACAAAGAAGACAACAATGTTTAGAGTTTCAATAAAAGATGTTTCACAACTGCAAATAACCAAGCCATTATTATCATTGACCATTTAATAAGCAATGAGGTGTAGTGGAAAGATCTCTGGCTTTGGAAACAGAGACAGCAGAGTTAATTACTGACTCTTCCACTTACTGGATATGTGGTCTTGAGCAGACTATTTAAACCTCTCTGAGCCTCCCTGTCCTTATCTGTAAAGTGGCAATGATACAGCAGTTTTGAGGATTAAATAAGATGATAAATGCAACATGCTTACATTAATCAATAAGCTGTGGCAAATAACTGGGAATTAGCAAGTAATGAAGACACACACACACACACACACAGCCTGTCTCAAAGGAACTGGTTTGATTTCATTACTATAGTACTATTCGTATATACTGTTTTCATTTACTTCATTTATTCATGGAGCAACAAAAATACAGATTAAAAGAATATATCATTAACCATAAGAATGTAGTACATCACAGCAGGATTCCTGGGAGGAGCAATGAAAACTGCCATGAAAAGGTCATATCACCAACTTAAAGTGCGAAGAAAGTTCTGTTTGGCTCTCATGTTGCCATTCTTTCAGGAGCTCCAGAACTTCTTCGTCATCCACAAGCCCAGCTTTTTTATTTTCTAGTTATCAGAATACCAAGCAAGGATCTTTGAATATAATAATTTTACTTAACCCCAGCATACTGACAGCATTTGAGTAGAATTCAATTATCTGTCAGGGAATATTCTAGATATATACCATCTGGGAAGTCCTCTAGTCATTATTCTCCTTTCCTAAGCTCCCACTGTTGGGTCTGTAGTACACACAGATATGAGTCAAGAGCGCTTTCACAAATATGAAAGAGGCATAATGTGAATGTGGAATGATGATACACTTAGCTCATCTGGTAAGTGTCTCTAAGCAACTCAGTAAGGGACAGAATGAACTGAGTCAGCCTTGCCCCTGGGAGAGTGGGGTAACATGCCTTGAGCCCCACGACTTCAGCCAAGTGGGGCTACTAGGAAGGAGGCAAAGGCTCTGATAGCCTCCCAGCTCCATACACCCTATTGGAGGGATATAAACAAGGGAAGGGGAGTCCTCAGAGGCGGTTCACTTGACCACCAGCATTGTATCCCTTCTTTATAAATCCCACTTCCCCTAGCTCATAGAGCAGGCAGCCACTTAGGGAGTCATATCGTTTTTCTGAGCTCTCTCTCTGTTGAGTAAATTACCACATCTAGACGTGGTATTCATTTTCTCATGAAATCATTAAGGAATCAAAGGCAGTCGTGGCAAAGTATAAAGATTATCTGTTTCATGTGTTCTCCAGTCTCCAACATTTCCTTCCCTCTCTCCACTTTCTGTTGACCATCTCATGTTTTATTTCACAGAGAAAAGTGAAGCCATAAGAAGAGAACTACCTCATCCTCATCCTCACCAAATCTACTTACGTGCTTGCACTTATACTCATGTAGTCGTCCTTCTTCTCCGTTCTGGTGGATAAATAGTCCTGCTTCAACCTAAGGCCAGCCCATCCATGTGGACCTGTATCCCATACCTTCTTACATCCTCCGCGTCTTTGCACTTACTAGTGGTGATCCTTTTTTCTATCCAGCATTATCCCATTTTCCCTTTCTACTGATCATGTACATCAATACAAAAATAAAAACACTTTTGACTTCTCCAGCTACCACTCCATTTCCTTGTTTTTATTCATAGTGAAACACCTTTAAAAAGTTGTCCGTGCTGTTTTTACTTCCTTACCTCTGATTCTCTCTTTAACCTACTCCAGTCAGGCTTAAATCCCCAACACTCCACTGACACCACTCTTATCAAGCTCACCATTGACTGTATCCTGACAAATACAAGGGTCAATTCTCAGTCATTGTCTTACTTGATCTCTCAGCAACACTGGGTCTAGCCCCTTCCTTCTGGAAATACTTGCTTCACTTGGCTTCCGGAAAAATCACACTCTCCTGGATTCTCCCCACCTTACCATCCCTGCTCTCCCAGTCTTGCTTATGGATTTCTCCTTGTCTTCACTTCCAGTGTTGCTGTACCTCTGAGATCAGTCCTTAGGCCTCTTCCCATGTCCAGTTCAGCCCATTCCCTTGAGCTCCAGACTCATATATTCAGCTGCCTACTTGACATCTCCACTTGCATATTTAATAGACAGTTCAAACTCAACTTTTCCGGGACAGAAATCCCTACCCTACCCCTGTCCACACCAATCTGCTCTTTCCTCCAGCATTCCTAGATTTTTTGGCCTAAATAATATCATGGAACTCCACAGGAAAAAAATAACAGCATTCGGAGTTATCTAGGCCTCCAAACCTAGATGCAATTCTTGATTTTTTTTTTTTATTTACACTTTACCTCCAATCTATTTGCAGGTCATGTAAGCAGTTTCTTCAAAATTTATCCTGAATCTAACCACCCCTTCACTACCACCACCCAGTCCAAGCCATATAATTATTCACCTGAATTAGTGACATGTTTCCTGACTGGTCCCCCACCTTCTACTCTGGCTCCCTTATAGTCTATATTCCGTAGAGCAGGCCAAATGATGTAACTGTACATCATGCTTAGAATAAAATCCAAACTCCTTACCTTGCTTTACATACCCTAGCCCATGCTCACCTCTCTATCCAGCTTACCAGCTTTACCAGGTTGTTGCGAATATAAAACTAGATACCCGAAGGAACTTTAAAATTATTGGGTGCTATAAGTAGACAATGTTGTTGATGCTATGGTTATTATTGGATCGGTTGACCTCTGGTAAAGAGTTTTAAATACGTCTTCTAAACATAAACTGTAAGTCCTGCCAATGGCTGTATATTATTACAAACAGATTGTGTAACAGGCAGATCCTTTCATTCTTGTTAATAGGTTCAGTCATTACCCTCCTGCTATATATTTAACTTTGTCTTTTTCCCTTTCTGGATGTGGGTTGTCCCTTGCAGGAAACAGCAGCTGTGTCACTAACCCTGGACATGATCCAAGGCCATTTCCATATCCTGTGGGAGAACCATCCCCTCAAAGTTTGTTTTTGCAGCACAAAGTAGAAGAAAGATCATTTTAAAAAAATATACGTTGTACACAGCACTTTTTGTCCTAAGTGACTTCTGTGTGACCCAGAGGGACGCCTAGGCTGCAGTCTCCAATTCTGCAGCTTGTACTGAGCTAGTCATTACGAATATTCCATCCATTACTTAAATTCAATAGGCTCTGGAATGGAATCGAGCAGCCAGAAATAATGTATAATGACTCGGGAGGGAAAATGAAGGATGTGGCACCCATTTGAAGAACAGGAGGAGTTTATGGAATAGGAAAATCATTGACTGAGTTGCACTGAAATTCTAAAGCCAAGCAGCTAGCACTTCTTCCCCTGAGAAGGGCAGAACTCCAATTTCACGTTTTACCCAAGAAGGAACAATGGCATGACCAGGTGAGAACCTTAGTGGACATGGCAATGCTTTGTGGATCACCAATACTACTTCCTGAGTGTTTTAATTTTCTTAGGAAGGTTTTCCATAATTCAGTTCAATGGACTCCATCTATGGGAGAGCTGGTGTGCCGAAGTGCAACAATGTCAAACCTGATACAACGCCAAGAAAATCCTGATGGTGGTTCCCTAAATGGGTTTCTAACTTTACAGATAGCCAAACCCATTGGCCCTAGGCTATTTGCCTTAAGTGACTTTTACTTTTAGATGAAAAGTCAACAAACACATGAACAATCTGGGGATTCAAGCAATGAGCCCAATGAGTGATATCAATATGGAACCATGTCTCATCTCCCAAGAGGGATGAATCACCGGCCTCTTTAGGACAAGCCAGTGCTGGCTGCAGGGAGGAGAGTTGGATACTGGCTTCACTGTACAGCCAAGGGACTCAGGAGGCTGTTGCCTTCTGTGGTTACATCTCACTGTGCACAGAGGGAAAAAAATACAATAACTCTAAGAAAAGAAAAGAAAACAACTAACGGATTCTAGCAGCAGCTACTCTGAAGATGAAAATCCCAACTTGATCTTGCCGCCACACTTCAGATGTTTGTCGTCCGTTTCATCTAGCTTTCTATAGACTTTCCCTTCCAATTCTTAGGCTGCAAATCTTTCTTATAAATTCACTGCTCATTTTCATTTCTTTATGCAGAAGCCGAGTGTTCCCTGCTTTGGGGGGGAGGCACGACTTTCTTATATTAGGACTTTAGAGGATTTATCTCATGTACCACTTTAGGGATAATGTATACATGCTAATGTAGCAGCCTTGATAACATATATGCAGCCCATGTACCACTCCCCACTATAGAGCCCATGGGAGCTGCTACTAAGCAGTTACAATGCAGCCGTCCAATCAGCCACTACTGATCTTTTGAATGGAAGATAGAACCTATTTGCCACCTCTGGCTAGAAGCACCCAGGTATTGTAGGGAAAAAAAGAAGAAAAATGAAATGAATCTACTTTATAGGAAGAAAAACACAGTCTGTGACAAAACCAAAACAAATATGAAAGAATTCAAGTATTTTGCTTTTATTCCTGTAGGTGGACATAAGCCCGAAGATTTAGCTAAGAGGGGCGGAAGTATCGATGAGGCGGACGTAGGCTTTGCCAAGTGCTGGCTGTGGGATTCTGAGGATTTCTTTAACTTCTCTGCAGGTGTTCACTCATTTGTGATTATACAGATAAAATACTTGCCTCATAGGTTTCTATTCAAATTATAGGAAAAAAATGAAAATAAATACTTGGGTTATGGTTAAAGTTAGTTCCTTTTCTGATTAGCTTTCTGCAATTTTATTTCTTAGAAGAAACACTACCCTGATTTGGTAGTATTTCTTTGGTAAAAAAAAAATATAACCACCTTTAAATTGAATTAGCAATAAATAATAGCAGGATTCTGCAAACTCTTCTGGCATCCAGACAGATCTATAGCCATTGATATAAGAATCAATTCTAGACTGTTCCCCCATGAGTTCTTCTATGTGGGTGCCAGAGGTATCAGAATATCTATACCCTTAAAGATATATTTCAAAACAATATATTTTTCAGAAGTTTTCACTTCTTTCCCCCTTTCTACCTAAGTTGTGGCGCCAACAGTTTGCCTCTATCACTAATAATCCGACTTCCTCAGGACCAACAAGACCCCTCTTGATCCTTCTCCAAGAGAAGAATGACGATTTGGGCCTACATCTCTAATCTGGGCCAGATCACTCATCAACTTGGCCTTGATGCATAACCTTTTCCAGTGTTGAACCCTCTGCCTAGAATACTCTTCTCCATTTTTCTACCTCTTGGACTCTCCCCTTGTCACCTTTAGCCCTCTCTGGACCTCCCCATTCCTAAGAAGTAATTGCTCCCTGCTCGTGTGTTCCTTTCAATCCTTATGAACCTGTATTTCAAGTATCTGTTCATGCGTCTTGCTGTACTTTATGCTTTTTTATATTCTCAAGTCTGGTATATAGTAGGCATTAAATAAATATCGAGTAAGAAAATTAATGAATAAATTAACAAATTAATTTTTTTTTTAAAGTTTTCAGCTTCTCAAATGGCTCCTTACAACTCACACAAAAACATATAGGTCTGCGGTAGGTCTTGGAATTCACTGACTCAACTGGAAGAAACAGGAAGATGGTGAGCTTTCCATTCTACGGATGCGTGTACTTTAGTCTAGATAATTAAATGATGACCAAGGAAGTGAATATCAAGCACAATTTGAAATAATATTATTGTCATCATCTCTTAGTTCTAATAATACATCTCATGAATAGTTTTATTAAGCGGCTATTTCGTAGAGGCTTTCAGGTTGCCTGCCCATGAGACTGGACCATACACAATAACATAGATTCCACGGCAGCCTGCAGTCCCTTCCTGCCTTTTATAAACAGCACTTTGAAATGCTCTGGAAAAAATCGGTTTTTATGTCCTAAAGCTCCTGAGAGTGAAATGTTACAGTTGGAAGCCGCCTGAAGTTCATTTATACACTGAAGTTATTAATCCTCTTCTTATATGTTTGATACAAGCCCTAGGGCACTTGGGAGGGTGATCCAATTACCCAATTCAGAGAATTGCCCTTTTCTTTCAATCAAGTTCAGAGCTCTGAAATTTTGTTCCACCAATGACTTTTTGTTTCAGTCATACAAGGTCACAGAAGAGGCCAGTATCTGCCGAGGCCAACAGGGGTTTCATTTACATGCCCACTAATGCGAGCAACATAAGAACCTCTTGAGAGCGTTAAACTGGGGTGTGGGACAACAAGCCTGTTATTTATTTACCAGCTCCCGAAGCCACCAGGGCCAGATTCTAGCTACTCAACATTTTGGGTTACCATTTTGGACTTAATCAAACTCATCTTCTGTGCATCTAGAAGATGCAGTGGGATTTGCCAGGAGGCAAGGAACCTCTGGGGAGATGTTGAGATGAACCTGGAGGGAAGGCTGCATGAGTCCAGGCAGATCAGGAACAATCTGCATGTCCTTAGAGTCAAACATTTCCAAAGGTAGCTTGTTAAGGACCCAGGATCGGGTGTTCTTTTGCCATTCATCGCCTGCTACAGCTCTTATATTAGTGACTTTATTTATTTTTATCGTTTCCTTTGTAATGAATACTAAAGCATGGGCTGGTCTAGCTTTAGCTAAGACTGGAACACTTCCATCATGGCCAGAGAAAAGATGGTCTGGCCAATGTCCTATTACCGTAAGAGAGAGACTCTGGCTCTCTTTTGGGAATTGTCTGTGGTGTGTTTGTTATTTGAAGTTAATGAACAGTTAAGAATAAGCATTTAACAGATGGTCCAGCAAAATAAGGCAATATGTCAATCCATTTATCAGAACTTCCAGGACTCCCACTTTAGAATTTGTGAACAATTAAAATGACACTAGGGTTGTTAAGAGTTAACCTTAGGAATGTTTATTAACCTCAAGGATAAATAGTTATCAAAAAATATGTTTCTTCAATTTACCAAAAAGTGATACCAGTCTTTGAATTGTTCTGTGTTTGCAACAGAGCAATCAACAGAAGCATCTGGAAAACTCTCCTTCCTGCTTGAGTATTTCACAAATGTATTAAAATTATCACTGGAAAAAAGTCAGGAAATGAAAAGGTAAGGGAAAAAATATTCTTCTAGTGGCCCAGTCATAAAGCCAACAGTTTTTGGGTCTGATGTGGCCAAGAGGTGATAAAATTTTGTAAACAGTTGGAAATATGACATACAAAGTAAAGGAAGAAAAGATAGTTTTAAAATATAATAATTTAAACAGCCATACGGTTTCTGATAATACATTCAGCTCAGACGAGAGAATGTCGCGATTGCCTTTTTTTTTGGGGGGGGGAACAAGGAGAAACAATTTGTAGATCACACTGATTAATGATCTGGAAACGAAAGGATCTGGGTTTTAATCTTAAGCTTTGAAATTAATTCATCATGTGGTTTTGGGAAAGACTTTAATCTGCCTAACCTCAGTTTCTCCAGATGAAATATCTAGATTATATGATGCAATATAATTCACCAGATAAAAAGCCTTTACAAATAATAGTGCATGCACACGTAAGCTCTAAGGGTAAAGGACCCTCAACAGTCTGAAGACCTAAAACACAGGAGAGCATAAGACAGACAGGACAGAGCCTTGTTTTCCAGTGGTGTGGGGTGAAATCAGGGTGTGGGGAGAAATAACCTCACATCTTTCCTCATTAAACAGCTAACTCAGGCACAGAACCTGACTTCTCTATATCCCAGATTTCACATACAGGCCCTTTTCTTTCCACATACTCCCGTGTATCTCTGGCATTAAAGCTGATGGTCTGTCCTGAGGTGGGCCACGGGGCACTGTTTCCTCCCGCCCTACTTTCACTCTGCTGTGAATTGCAGCCTTAGCTATCCAGTCCCAGGCACTTTCTGTGGGCCTGGAATAGGATCAGAAATGTACGGAGCACTAAGTCTCGGAGGTGTTCACCCCTGAGCAGCCTCGCCACAGTCGAGGGCAGTCAGATGCCAGCATGGAGCCCTGGGCATCTCTGTCCCAACACCTGCCAATTCCTGCCTAAAACTATCCAAAGAACGCTGGGGTCTGGGGAGCGGGAGTGGGAAAAGGGTAACTGGCAGAAGGGAAAGTACGATCCTGGTCTCAAAACAGCAATAAAAATAAAATTAAACCCTAACACACACACACACAAAGATTCTTTATGTCTTCAATTGAAGTTGCCTGCGTCCTTCACACTGGAACTACGAGCAAGAGGATTTTCTGAAAAAAAAAAACAAAAAACAAAAAAACCGCACACACAACAGACTCTACTGCTCTCTTGAAGGGGCTTATTTAAGGCAAAACAAGGCCTCCCATCATTCCTGTGAGAGATCATTGTCCCCCTGGTTGCCACAGCGCCCTGTAAGGCTGTGGGAAACAAATGACCTCAGAGGCACTGCAGTGTGTGTCACTGCGAAAGAAAAGAGAAGCGAGGGGGCTGGGGGAGGGAGGGTGGCTGCCTGCGAGCAGAGCCCTCCAGGCCCGGCCATCCTCCAATGACAGCCCTGCAGGCCCAGCAGGAATGAGGCTTGTGGGCCCCAGGAGTCTCCATCCAGCCAGTAACGGGATTAGGCTCCCATTCCCCAGAAGCAAAGCGTCTTTCTGGATGTCCCGCTGCTCGCCCTGGTCAAGCCGGCCTCTAATTGGCCTTCCCCACAAAGTACCCGATGATTGTTAGTGTCTCACTCTTGTTTAATGGGTGTCTTGAGTCAAGAGAGGGCTCTTCTGGGGTCTGTGGGCAGCGAGTGGTAGCAGAGGGAGGGGAGGGGAGAAGGGAGCAAGGATGAGTGGGGGGGGGCTGGGAGCCGGGAATTGCACAAACAAGGGCGATCCTGAGAGGGAAGTAGACAACAGGGGTGGAGAAAGAGTTAGGATAGCCTGATGGTGAGGCAGAGCCGAAGCAAATGCTGAATAGACATTCACTCTGCCACACGCTGCCGGTCCCTGAGAAGGAAGCCCACTGCATCGCTGTCTCCACTCCGAGCACGTACATGAGAACAGGCAAGCAGCCTGGCCAGAAGCGGGCGTCTCCGGGCCTCTCCACAGCACAGCGCTGTCTCGCAGACGCTATAACACATCATTGATTTTACCTTTTCTTTGGGCACCTCTGTGATTTCCATCTTATACGTGGGCACACAGAAGCACACGGTGAAGGGCAGGCTCTGAGTCTTACCAAGTTGGTGCCTCTACCTTCAGCGCACACACACCCACACACACACACACCACCACCACCACCACCACCACCACCACCAGCACCACCACCAGCACCACCACCACCAGCATCACCAGCCTGTTTCCAGCTCTGCCTGGTGGTTTACGAGGCTGGTGGAAACACCACGGTAGAGCATCTTCTTAAACACTTGGAGATGACACCAGCCCTGGCCCTCCGCCCCTGACCCCACCACTTGAACAACAGAGCGATGGTTTGTGGTGCGGTCACAGGGTGACGAGCAGAATGAGAAAGGAGGACGGAAACGGGCACAGGTGAGGAGAGTCCAGCACACTGCTGCCAGGGAACCTCCCAAGTCCCAGCCTGCACCCTTGAACATGGTCTATCTCTACACCGAGGAAAATTCAGAAAACACAGATAAGCAGAAGAAATGAAAAAATATATATATCAACGTACACACACACACACACACACATGTGTATGTATACACATAAATGTATGGTTTATGTATAAGATTCCTCTTATATATGTGTGATTTCCTATGGAAATATGTAGTGTCTAGGTGTGTACATTGCTTTTTACTGTTTAATCACCTGGGTTAATTCTACCCTCTGCACAGGACCAGTTTCTGAAAAAGAGCTGCAAAAATTGTCCTTATCCGTAGAATTTGTTTTGGCTTTTAGCAATAGGGAGACATGGTATTTTGCAGGCTCAAGAGTAACAAGAGTGACTATGAAAAATAATTTTGTACCAAAAAATCTTCCCTCACAAAACAGACTCAACTGTGGTAATGAGGGGTTTCGCGCCAAACTGGCAACTGGGAAATACTGCTTTGCAGAGGCTGGGTTTGGTGCACGGGGTTCTGCCCATTTTGAGCTGTTTACCAGGAACACATACAACTCTGGGTTACCCACCCTCCTCCTGGTAGTGCCTGAGACTGTGCAAAGTCACCAGAGGCAGTGCCTCTCACAAATACACTTGTTCCCCTGAAAATACACATTCGAGAAAGGAATGAGAAGGAATTAAACAGATCACATTTCTATTATGTTTCTTTTAGGTCTGGTGCTTACTTTTTCATAATCAGAGTAGTGATGATTATGAAAGAATGTAGACTCTAGAACCAGCAACTTGAACCTGAGCTCCCCAACTTAATCTCTTTCTTGTCTCCATCTCCTCGCCTGTAAGAAGAGCTGGTGATAGCACCTACCTCATCAGATTATGAGAATTAAATGAGTTAATATATAAAAAATCCTTTAAAAAAAGTGCTTGACACATAGTAACAAATATTAATCGCTATAATAATTATTAATATTAATTAATGTATTTCCCTTTTCTCACTCTCTCTTAGGAATTTTAGTACCCCAGTCAAGGAATAATAAAAATAATGACAAGAGCTAACCTTTACATTTTTTGAGAATTCACCAGGCACCAGGCACCAGTGGTCTTATTTGTATGTAATTCTTACAACAATTCCATGAGGGAAGTTCGTAGCATCTTCTTAAGGCTTCTGATAGAGGCACTGTATTAGTTTGAACCATACAATACGACAAATCTTCAACTGTCTTTGAGCTTCATTTCATTTAGCCTAATTTCCTTCAGGTGACAATGAAGACTTCAGGGCAACAAAGGCCAGTTCAAGGGAAGATACACGAGACAAGGACCAGGAGGCTACCCCTTCACTCCATCCCCACCCCCCAGAGCTAAAATGTGAAGAGAGGGTATGATTCTTAGGGGCAAAACAGGAGACAAGATGATATTAGGTGTAGAAGAAGAGAGATTAAAGGTCAAGGGAACCAAGTGTAAGGGGCCAAGTGTAAAAGCTGTGGCTCCTGAAATTCCTGGAAAGATCTCCCCAGGCGTGGGAAGCCATTTCAGGGCCATGTGTTCTATCAATAGATATTTATTGAGCAACTATTAAGAGACCCGGAAATAGAGTGGAAATGAGTTAAGACCTGGATCCAACTTGGTTTCAGTTATTTGTTAGCTAAGTGACCCTGGCTGAGTTTCTTAACTTCTCAGCCTCAATTTCCTCCTCTGTAAAATGAAGATGGTGCCACCTATGACGCAGGGTTATTGGGAAGATTAGAGGCAATGCATGTGAGAAGTACCAGCACAAGGCACATGCCCAATAAAGAGCAAGTATTACTGCCACCACTCCTGCTGCTAATACTCACACACTGCTGCCCCTAGTACCACAGGTACTGCAATAGACACCTGAGGGTGGGTCCTGCTTTCAAGGCCGTCAGCCAATGGAAGGAAGGCTCTGTGCATTTAGGGCAGCTGTGGATGTCCAGGAGGACTTCAGCAGCCAAGGTTGGGGCGAAAGCTTCCAGGAGACGGAGTGGCACCTGCAGAGGTGGAGAAACCCAAAAGGCAGCTCAGTCTAGGAGTGTGTTTTGGGGGAGAAGGAGTGAAGAGGAATAAGAGAAGCCCTAGAAGGGAGGTTGGAAAATGAGTAAGTGCGTTTTCTCTTTCAAAAACGAGCAAGCTGGGGCTTCCCTGGTGGCGCAGTGGTTGAGAGTCCGCCTGCCGATGCAGGGGACACGGGTTCGTGCCCCGGTCCGGGAAGATCCCACACGCCGCGGAGCGGCTGGGCCCATGAGCCATGGCCGCTGAGCCTGCGCGTCCGGAGCCTGTGCTCCGCAACAGGAGAGGCCACAACAGTGAGAGGCCCACGTACCGCAAAAAAAAAAAAAAAAAAAAAAAAAACCGAGCAAGCCTAGAGAAGTTTTAGGAGTTTCTTTCAAGTGCCAAAGGATTTTTCTTTTGGACTCTTTGAGGGTTTGCTGTTCGAGACCCAGGAGACTAGCTCAGCTGACCAGGGTTCCCCTGTAGCCGACAAACACGGAGAAAGGTCAAAAGTAAACAAGCAAAAAAGTCCCCAGGCCAAAGGCAAACCAGAGGATTTTTTTTTTTCTTTCTTTCTCTGTCTTCTAGTCTCAGAAAGGACTGGTCTCCAAGTCTCTACTTCAAACAAAAAGAACAGACAGTTCCAGCTTCTAAATACTGGCAGAGAAGAATAACTAGTCTTTTTAGAGAGAGAGAAAACACACCACCCACCACACACAACTTTCAGCAACATTTTTGCCAGCAGCATTCAAAATGATTTCTTTGAGTTAGCCAAGAGGAGCCTTCAAAAGGTGAAGAAAAAACTCGAAGATATGCATGGCTTCTGAGGGAGGTAATTGCCGTGAGGAGTTGCCGGTCCCAACTGCTGCAGCAGACCGGCCTGGCTGCCCGGCGCCCCACGTGTTTTCAGGCAGCAGCTGTTTGTGTTTACCACTCACCGCCTTGAAGCAAGATGAGAGGGGACTCGGTTTCTTCATTCTCCCCCAGTGATGGCCATGCTGCTTTTCCCCAACCAACCCCCCACCCTCGCTCTGCCCTCTCTCCCAACAACAAAAACACCCTGCCTGCCCATGAGCTGAAGGCATCCAATCACCCAGAAAGGGAGACTTTATCAGCTTTCTGGGGGCTCTGGGCGGATGGAAGGGATTAAAGCGAGGTGTGCTTTATGCCTTTTGTCGTTTACTCTCCCTCTGCCCCAATGGAGTAGCTAATTCCCCACCCTTGGACAGGTCTGCCTGTCTCTCTTGGTGGGTTCTGTTTTTCTCTCCTCCCACCGTGGATTTTCGTGAGTTGGGGGGAGGGTGCAGTAAAACTTCATTTCAGATGCATCATAAAATTTGGAGAGGCAGGCCTATGGCATCGGCGGGCAGGTGAGGTACAATCGGCTGTTTCAGCGGCTCCTCTGCAGGGTGGTATGCATTTGGAGAGGTTTCCAAGAATTCTGTTACTACTTGCCGACCCGCAGCAGAGGGGCACAGCCCTGTCCCACCTTACTCCATGGCGTAGCTCATCATAAAATAGAATACTCTGAAAATAGCTTTCTAATGGTTTTTAAAAATTTCTTTACTATAGGCTTTCATATCGTGCCATCTAACTGAAGAATAATTTATAGCCCACATCCTGCATTCCATGGACCTACCAGAGCATAACCCTCCCAGAGTTTGCAGACTGGACTAAACAAGCCTGTCACCATAGGAAAACTACAAACAGGCAATAAACACACAAAAGCTGCTCAATCTCTCTAGCAATCGAGGTAAAGCAAATACAATCAACGGCGAGCTATTTTCACATGAGATTCACAAAGACTGAAAAAAATTACAACCCCCACCCCGCCCCATTACAGGCATGCAAGTCAATACCTTCCTCACAGGTAGGCTGGCCGTTCATATAAAATAGAAACATGCATATGGTCCATCAGTATCACTTCAGGAATGTATCTTAAGGAGATGATTAGACAAGTTTGGAAATCTGTGTGAAAAAGGATGTTCATTACAATGCTTTTTTATGATAGTAAAAAATACAGAAAAAACCTAAATGACCAACCATTGGGAAACACATAAATGGGTTACGGCACAGCTATGTAATGGAATATTATATTATATGTAGTCACTTTAATTAATAGTGTTGTTCTTTATTTATAAATGTTCAACTGACTTGGAGGATAATGGAGCTAAACTACCACTCAGTAAGATTCGTCTTAATGTCTTCTTTATGCAATCCGAAGAGTTAAAAAAAAAAAAAAGTTGTGTCTCCAAAAATAGACAAAGTAAGAAATGGTATGTAAAAACATATTTGCACTGGTCTCACCAAAGCAGGAGCACCATCTCTACTATTCCTGAGCAAGGTCACCCCTCCAGTGACAAGACACAGTCCCCTCCACACTCAGAGAGCTCACTCCCTTCACTGGAATTTCTCCTAAATGCTGAAAGGTACTGAGATACTACTCTAACACTGGGACATCTTCTCCTCTTACAAAAAAGGAAACTGAGTCACACTGAGACCACGTGGCTTACACAAAGGCATTTTAGACCTTAAAGCTTGATGCGAGGTTCCGGATTCAAAATTCAGTCCTGAATCCACCACTGAGTTTTCCTTTGCTTCCTCGAATCAATGATTCCAGAGGCCGACCGACAGCTTCCCGAAGACTAACCTGATTCGTCTTCCCTTCCAGACAGCATAAGGTTTTCAGGCTTTCTGAGTGCCCAGGCGCAACAAACTTCAGTTTTCTATTTTAAAACATTACTGGAAGATGCAGAAGTTCTTATAATAAGCAGGTCACCTATGTAGCACCAAAATTAGTAGTGACTATGGCTCTTTTTCTAATCTTATTACAAGTAGTCTCTTTGTCAAGAAAACATTACCACTAACTATAGTCAACAATTCTAAATATTTCTTTCATGGAAGTGGTGATGAGAAAGGATCGCATGTTTGTTTGTTTAACATCACGGGTGGTTCTTATATTGAGTACAGGTGATTTAAGTGCATCCCTTAGAAACCCACAGGCTTGGGTTACCCCATGTGGTTACTCCAGCTGGGTGGCCTGAGCTGCCCAGAAGCCTCATAATAGAAGCACAGCTATGTGGACACAGGGAAGGTCTTCCTGAACCATTTCCCCAAAGTGGCAACTTTTCAGAATTTTTTTTTTTTGCGGTACGCGGGCCTCTCACTGTTGTGGCCTCTCCCGTTGTGGAGCACAGGCTCCGGACGCGCAGGCTCAGCGGCCATGGCTCACGGGCCCAGCCGCTCCGCGGCGTGTGTGATCTTCCCGGACTGGGGCACGAACCCGTGTCCCCTGCATCGGCAGGCGGACTCTCAACCACTGCGCCACCAGGGAAGCCCCAGAAAAATTTTAAGTGAAGTGTTGACAATTCTGTGCTCCCCTCCTCCTGCTGCAACAACCAGACAACAATGGTCCAGGCCAGCCCCCCTGAACACCGCACTCTATGTTCTGTTGTAACCTGGTTTCACCTCTGCCTCCAAATTTTTATCCTCTCTGCTGTTGACACTCATAGCTGCTTGGAAACCCACTTTTCTCAACCCTGGTCTTTGCGCTCGTCTTGCTCAAGTGCCAGTCTGAATCTCCCATGGGTAGACCTGGTAGTGGAGGGAGGAAGGGACAGGAGAAGAGGTGGACACGTGTCTGCGGCAGCACCGTAACCCAGTTCCAGCGCCTCACACGCATCTTCCCCTCCACTACTCCATCCCCTACACTGGCATCCTTAGAGGCCCAGTCCAGCTGCTGGGACAAAATACCAAGAAAGCTGTTCTGCTGGCTCACTAAAATGCAGATAGAGGTGATTTCAATCATTTGTGAATCCATCATTAGCACCAAGGCATCGCTCTCTCTTTCTCTTTGGGGTTAAATAGGGTGGCCATAATTTACCTTCTAAACTTTTTAAAGGGAAAGGAGGTGCTAGTGGCAATTATGGCAAGCCACCAGGTGTAAACCACGACTGACCTCAGAAACTGGGACAGGCGTCTGAGGAAACCAACACAAACTAAGGAGAGGCGAGGGAAGAGGCCCAGAGGGGACTGTTTTGCTCTTAACCTGCTTTGTGACATTGCTAGTCATAAAAACCCTCAGAAACTTCCAAAGAGCTATGTGCTTGCTTCAGGAACTAGAAGGATGAGGAAACGTTTTACGACTACACTCTGCAGGCTAAACATGGCAGGAAAAACCCTGCCATCCCACCTTCTCCATTATATCCCTCCCCCTGACCCCACCAGATTTTCTGTCTGCTGGTGGTAAAAGCAAGGGACACAGGCAGGCCAACACTGGGGGTTCTTGGAAAAGATGACAAAGGGGTGAATGGATTCAGGTGCAGACCTAGAAGAGCCTCAGGGAGCTTGCCCTTGTAGGAGTCCTAGAATCCCCTGGAGCTCCTTCTCTGAAGCCCCAAACCCCTCCTGATAACAACAAGGTGGACAGTCCTGTCTCTCAGTGCCTGGCAAGTGGGATGGGAGGAGAGTAGGGAAGAGTCCCCAGATGCGTACCCAGGGCAGCAGTGAGGGAACTCTGTCCTGGTACCCCAAGGTCCTCATGAACATAATGTCTCATAGAAAGGACCCTGGTCAATTAGGGTCACTGACGGCACCAGCCTAGGAACCTAGGGGCTTCACTGGGGAACAGTGTTTGACAAACATCTTCTCTTCACAGAACTCTTAGAGTCCACCCACTTGTAAGTTAGAAGTGTTAGGAGGGGCCCCTCCTTGTGGGAAAGGGGACGCCTGGTCACTTCCCAGGTTCTTGTCAGGTCTCCAAATGTGTCCACATGCGGCACAAGAGCTACCCATGGGACCAAACACTCACCTTGGCATCCTCACAAGTGACAGTTCGCAGTCACAGAAATACGGCAGCACACAGTTGTGCAGGCCCTCTTCGTACTCTGTGCTCTCTCCTCTCCCAATCTCATTCATTCATTCATTCTACCATTCATTCATTTAATTACATTTATTTATCCGCACTCATGGTTCAATTATCATCTACAAGGAGATGACTCTCAAATGTGTCTCTCCAGCCCAGACCTTTTTGCTGAGATCCAGACTCCTGTATCTTCCTGGTGTGTTTTCTCAGTGTCTTACAGGCATCTCAACATCTGTAAGGCCAAGCTCATCTTCAGCGCTCAAAATCATTCCCTTCTCTTCATCTCACCACCATTACCCCAATGCAGACAACCAGCATATCCCCCCTGGAAAATTGCATCTGCCTCCCAGCAAAACTCGCCGGCCCCTCTCTAAACCCGTAATTTAGTCTCTGCACTGCAGCCAGAGTGATCTTTCCAAAAAACACATCTCGTCATCCTGCTCGTTGCTCAAAGAAAATCAATAGCTTCCCTTTGCTCTTAGAACAAAGGCAAGAGCCCCACTCTGCTCCCTGACTTTCCGGGGGCCGCATCTAATGCCACACATGTCCTCACTCTCACAGTGTCCTGCACGTTCTGTGTACACTCCAACTTCATTCAATGCCCTCCTCCCATCGATGCCTACTTGATACCCTGAGAAGTGTGTTGAATTCTCCTGCAATGCTCTCCTAGCCAACACAGCCCTCTCCTTGGAGGTAAGGGTCACAGCTGTAACCTGTCATTTACTTTAGGCCCCTTGATCCATGGCTGTCCCCTCCTCCAGACTGTAAGCTTTGTGCGCACAGGCGCCACGTCTGTTTGGCTTACCACAGGCCTTCACTAAATAATTACTGAATAAAGGAAAGAGAGAAGGAAGGAAGCCTGGGCAGGGCTCAGCCCCACACTCCTTGAACATGTTCTGAACTTTTCTACTTTTGGAATTTTGTTCATGCTGTTCCCTTAGTCTAGCAGATTCTCCCTCCTGCTGGTTAAAACCTGATTTCTCACTCAAAGCCCCGTTTAAATGTTACTATCCGGTATCTGCCCTTCATTTCTGGCATTCTTGGAATCTGGTCCTGATTAGGGTGATTCATACACACAGTCACCTTTTGAGAGGGTCCATGTCTTACTGGTCTTTATATCCCATCACCACCCCTGTCGCTGACCTCTAGGCTTAGGACAGCGCCTTCCACAAGTTTACTGCAAAGAACTGGATTCAGCAGAGACACTATTAACAAGGTTGGAGCCATGAAGGAAGGATTCCTCTTCTAGAGTCACAGACACCATGCTGCACGGTCCCACTGCTGCCCAGTGCCATCCTACTTAAGACTTTATTGAAGCTGTACTGGCAGTTCTGCTAAACTTTCTTTTTAAAAAAAGTCAAACAGATGCAATCCTACCTTCTAACATCCCGCTGTCTAAAACAGAGAATGATAATACGCCAAATGCTTAAATGGAAGCAGGACAGTAAGTGTGTTCTGTGGACTTGATGAATGGAGATGGAGGGAGTGAGATCCCTGGGGCAACCATCACCTCCCCTTCACTAAATCAGGGAAACCGTCTATCTTCACTTAATTTTATTTTCTTAACACGAGCCTAAAGAAAACTTGTTTTATTTTATCTGTGTGTCTCATGGTTGCCACAATATAATTTTCAAATGAAATTTCTAAATGCAGACCACACACGATATTTCAGTGGACCTAACGTTGATTTATGCTAAGACTTGGGGGGAGGGAAACACTCTGAAGAAAGATGCTTAGCCAGCAGTTTTCTGACTGCCAGACTTGCTTGCTCGGCTGTAGCAGCATGCAGATGTAGTTTAGTGTCTCAATTACTTTTGGATTTGGCCCGTTCAAGGCTTATATCATCTATACTATACCAAGTAGGCATGAAAGTCAAAACCGTGATTCCTCAGACAACCATGGTGATAGAATATAAATTAAAAGGCCCCTGCTTGCTTAGCCTTCATCTGAAAACATCAGAATGCAATTTGTTGGACAGATTCTATAATCTGCAGATGAAGGCAGTTATAGGGCTCAAGTTTATCCAGCGTTAACAAGCCCTAATAGTCTAGTTCAGCTCAGACATAACAAACGGAAATGGCTTTAAATTATCCTTCCCTAGAGACATGATTTCATAAGAGAACAAACTCTATATGCGCACAGAGAGATTTCCAATGTAAACATGTGGTGGAAGCTAAAAGCTGCAGCCGGGTTTCAAGCCTGAATATGCCAATGGCAGGGTATTTGATTTCAAAGACACCGTTTCCTCCCAGTGCAAGAGCATGCATGCGTTTTTTGCTGACTACACTTTGAACTGCAGAATACACACAAGCTTGCATATATGTGTAATTTTATAGTTTTCTTTCTAGCTAGGATATTAATAGATTTTACTGAACCTTTTCCATGCATAAGTATGACTGGGATACAGATGCTTAAGGGATACAGTTCCCCATGGAAAACACAAGGCTCACTCATCACCTAGGCTGTCTGAAATGCAGACTAGCCTCTGAGGCTTTGGGAAATGCGAGGTGAGAAACTTGGCTCTTCCACGTTCAAGTGGGACATCAACCCAGCTCCTTCTGAATACGAAAAAGTAAGGAAAGGAGAATTCCCTGGCATTTGACAGAGAATAGAACATCCTAGCTTGTTCCTCTTGGACTAGTCAGGACTAAAAAGCCTAAGACCAAAATTTTTTAATGATAATCATCTAATGTCCATTTGGCCTATGGGCCAAATGAGGTCTGCCTCCTGTTTTTTGTATGGCTCATGAGCTAAGGATAATTTTTACATTTTTAAATCGTTGGGAAAAAAGAAAAAGGAAAAACAATATTTTCCGACATGGAAATTATATGAAATTCAAATGTCAGTGTTCATGAATAAAGTTTTTTTTTTTAATTAATTAATTTATTTTTGGCTGTGTTGGGTCTTCGTTGCTGCGCGTGGGCTTTCTCTAGTTGTAGCGAGCAGGGGCTACTCTTCGTTGTGGTGCATGGGCTTCTCATTTTGGCGGCTTGTCTTATTGCAGAGCACAGGCTCTAGGCACGTGCTTCAGTAGTTGTGGCACGTGGGCTCAGTAGTTGTGGCTTGTGGGCTCTAGAGTGCAGGCTCAGTAGGTGTGGCACACGGGCTTAGTTGCTCCACGGCATGTGGGATCTTCCTGGACCAGGGCTTGAACCCGTGTCCCCTGCATTGGCAGGCAGATTCTTAACCACTGTGCCACCAGGGAAGCCCCATGAATAAAGTTTTATTGGAACACAGCCATGCCCATTTCTTCGTGTATTATCTATGGCTGCTTCCACACTTCAGTGGCAGAGTTGAGTGGCAGTAACAGAGACCACATGATGTGCAATGAAAAGCCTAAAACTTTTATCTGGCCCTTTACAGAAAAGGTTTGTTGATCCCAGATCTAAGCCATGAAACAAAGGCAATATTCATCTTCAATTGCTTTTTTTTTTGTGGGTTGGGGGGATTGTTTTTTAACCAACCTATGCATTATGCCTAGGAACTCACAAGTGAGCTAAATATTCTTTGTGCAAGAATCCACTTATCCAAAGTTGAAAGCCTTTGTGCAGTTTCCCTCCAAGAAACCACAAGTAAGAAATCTTAATTTTTATTTAAAAATTCTTAAATTTGAGAATATTTTATGACTCTGGCCCAGTGGGCACCAGCTTAAAACCTCTCATTTAGAACATGACCATACCTTGGACTCTTCACTTTTCAGCTATTATAAGCTATAAGAAAACAGCCTGTGCTTTGCAAAGTATTTTATATTTTTATACAATTAAAAAATAAAAGTAGTCTAAATTTCTCATCAGAACCTATCACAGAAGATATGTTCGTTTTAGTGACATTAATAAGTTTGGACTATAAACTCTTTGAGGAATGTTCTTTTTACTTAACTTTCGTCTGTTCCCTCCCACAGCATGAGCCACGCAATGGTCACGTAGTAAATCCTTGCTGACTTTACCAACAGTCTTTGCTTCTCAGCTTCTCTCTTGTCCTGTGGTTTTCAGAGCCTGGATGGAATTTTGAGCCAATTCCTTTATTCTATCCCTACGCTGGGGAGATGCATATTTAAACTCCTCCAGAAAGATGAGGCTCTTGAAAGCTTTAAAGTCCTCTCTCAATCCACATAGATATTTTCTGCTTGGATCTCCATGCAATTTTTCTGTGTGTGGGTGTTTGTAAGATAAAGACCAAAAGTGGCCAACAGCCCTTTGAACCCTACAAGGAACAAAGGCTGCTAACATCAGTAGCTGAAATTACTGTAGACAGAGCCTGCTGCCTTTCACAAGGCTGCTTCTTAAAGCCACATCTTTACAATACAGGCCCCCTCCCCAACCATTTTGGGGGAGCAGCTAATTCCATATTCTCAAAGCTACAGGAAGTAACGGAATACTGCTAATAAAAGTTCCTGAACTGCTCTTCTTTCATGCATATACACATGCATTTAGTCAACAAACGTTTATGGGACATTGCTAAAGTGTCAGACAACAAAAGGATCACAACTTGGACTTAGTCCCCAGGATCTTTTCAGTCTGCTGGAGGCAGATTGTTGCAGACAATTTATGAAAAAAAAAAAAAAGTTAAGGACTATAAGACACAGAAGGAGACACATGGAAGAGAGTGCTTGATTTTTCCTGAGGGTGAGATGTCAAAAAGACTTCAGAGAGGAAGTGGCCCTTGGGTTGAGTCTTGAAAGCTGAGCTGTCTTGGGGGCAGGAGGAGACTGGAAGGGGTAAATTATAGGCAGAAGAGCAGCAAAAGCAACCCCAAATGTGAATGAGCCTAGCCTGGAAGAGGTACTCTGAGTACTTCACAATGGCTCTAGTGTCTGTGTTTTGGAAGAGGAGGGGTAATGGAGAAATGAGGCCGAGAGAGAAACCATTCAGAGCCATGGCTGGAGCACCCGGCAGCTGCCAGATCCTTGAGGTCCCTGTACGTATGCTAAGGAGTTTGAACTAAATCCTAGAGGCAGTAAAGAGATGCTGAGGGATTTCAAATGTAAGAGTAATACAATCACACTGTTGCATTAGAAGGAACACTTTGGCCACAGTCGGAAAAGGGAATGAAGGATTATAAAGGGAAATGCTGGGCGGATCCAGGAGAGAGAATATTCAAGGCATGAACTCAGACACGGGATGTAGGGCTAGATATGAAAGGTATCAAGGAGAAAATCTTGATAGAGTGGATAGCCGGGGGGAGGGGCAGCAGAGAAGAAAAGAACTCTGAGCTGATTCCAGGTTTTTGGTTTGGTGATGGGGTAGCTGGTAGAGCTTTTCACCATAAGGAGGAATAGAGGATGAGAAATAGGATCTCTTTTGCTTAAAAACAACGACACCAAAAGGAATCAGGGCCTTCCTGATTATAATCTAGGCTAGGAAACCGCATAAATGAAGTTGCACTTCAGGGTGTCTCGGAAAATCCTTTTTCTGTCCTTGTGGCCTTTGAATGTCACGGGTTAGATTAGCATGCCAAAGATGACGTCACCTTACATTTGTTTTGGAAAAAGATGGGATATAAATAATTAATATATAAAATACAAAGATATTTATTTTTTAATCCATTCTCTGCACATATCTAAAGACAAACATAGGATCTTTCTAAACTCTTTTGTGAGGCTTGAGGGGACCATTAAATTATACACTCTTTCCACACCTGAATTCTGAACCCATCAAGAGAAACAGAGGAGGTGAAAGACATGGCTGGGGTGAATAGCAACTGTAGGCTCCCCCCAAAGTGGATTAGGCAGTGGCTCCTATGACCCTGTGGCTGGTAGAGGACCATACCTGAATGTGAGACGTTCCTTCCTTATCCCAGACTCACCAATCAGCTGAGCCATTCCACTTTCCGTGGGGAGCAGTGATGAGGAAAAAGAGAGAGGCCAAGAGTGGCTCAGGGAAAACCCTCCTTCATGGAGAGTAACAACTTTCCCCCAATGCCCTAGTCTAGCAAACTTTTTTATTATTATTATTTTCCTAATGTAAGCAGTACATATGATAGAATCCAATTCCATTTAAAAAACAGCAGGTGGCTTCTGTGTCCCAGGCATTGAACTAGGCACTGGAGATAAATAGATAAAAGACAAAGTTCTTTCTTCAAATGTTCACACCCTATTTCAGGAAGATAGATCTGTAGAAGAAAGATAACCAAGTAACAGAGCAGAGGGCTAAGCAAAATATTTACAAGCAAAGAGGAAGTAATAATTAGTTGTAACCTTGGGTCACTGGAGAGAATATTAAAAAGCACCTCAAATTTTTTTCTTTCACTACTTGTAATATTTCAAGCTATCATTTATTTTTCATTAGTGAAGGCTTTTTTTCTTTTTCTTTATTTTTTGTGCCAAGGATGTGAAAGTGCCTGACAGGCAATTGTGTAATGTATGGGTTGACATCTGTTCTTTCTGCCTACTCAACACCCCTTCTCCCACTTCTGGTAAAAGAAGCCTCTCTTTCCTTTAGAGAACTGCCCAGCCCCACCTTTAGGGCCCTTGCTTTCCTGCCTAGGGGGTAGGCAAGTGATCTAGTGGGCCAACTGGATTCTTTTGAGGGATGCTGACTTAAAGGCAGAAAGAAAAAGGACCTCATGCTTTTTGAGATCCTAAGTGATAAGGACCGGGGAAGCTGCTTTGTCATCATGTGGCAAACCCTGCTGAGAATAAAACCATCAGGAGAAAGGCAGAGCAGAGAGGTGGAAATATCAGTAGAAACAATGACGACATCGTTGGAAACCCAGTTAGCTCCACCCCTTAGATTTCCCAATTAATTACCCAATAGATTCCTTTGGATCTGCTACTTATAGCCACGACCCCCGGATAACACAGTTTTTATCATAAGCTTACAAATTACGTGGAAACATTACTCATAGATTGTTTTTATTGTACTCTTGACCGAAGATGTTAAAGTTGAGACTTCCGCAAAGCTTTATGAAGACCCTTCCTTACTGCTTTAATGCTGTAAGATATGCTCCAGGAATTGCCAGTTATTCTACAAATGACATACTGTCATCTAATGATGAAGCTACTCTGTATGCTTTTTTTTTTTTTTTTTTTTTTTGCGATACGCGGGCCTCTCACTGTTGTGGCCTCTCCCGTTGCAGAGCAACAGGCTCCGGACGCGCAGGCTCAGCGGCCATGGCTCACGGGTCCAGCAGCTCCGCGGCATGTGGGATCTTCCCGGATTGGGGCACGAACCCGTGACCCCTGCATCGGCAGGCGGACTCTCAACCACTGCACCACCAGGGAAGCCCGATGAAGCTACTCTGATACAGTAACATTTATCAACTATCACTTTCAGTTTTTAGTTTTCCTATTATATCATACTTATAACTCAACCTTCACTAATACAAGTTTTGATGATTTATTTGATCCATTGTGGGTTTTTTTGCACTACCATTTACTGAAATACAGTCACCTTGGTTCTTGTTGCCCTTTAAAGAGACCAAATTCATTTTCAGTTCTAATTTAGTCATTAACATTGCGCTCTCTCTTAACATTCTATCTGCTTAGTTCATCTTAGTGATGTCCGCAATATCGTCACCATCATATGTGGAAATCGTTGCTTCACACCTTCCCTGAAGGTGAAAACCTCAGCAAAATTAGAATTTTTAATTCTAATTAAATGGCTGACCCTCTGTTAACTCAGCAGTAAAACAGAGACAGTGAACCCTATTTCCTTGTTCTTACCCTGTAAAAATGAAATGGGACAAGTGAAAACATGTGGAGATCTCTGAATACCAAAGGTAGGAGTGTTATCCACTGCTTTCGTATTTTACTTCCCCTACCAATTTCTGTTCTCATAGAAAGCCAAGTATCATGGGCCTCTGTGGCTATCCCATATATGTAAGATGGTGGTAAGATGATTAAAAGAGGACAGAATAAAACCTTACCTACTTTCCTTGGTAACTTATTCCAGTGTTTCAGTACTACCAGGAAGTTATTTCTAATAAATATTTCTAAGTAAATACTACCGGTAAAATACTATTGAATACTAATCCTTTGCCAGGCACTATGTTTTATTCCTTCTAAAAGCATTTCCTCTTTTTTAACCCTTGTGTAGACAAAGAAAAAGCAGTAGCCTTTTCTGTAAAAATTATAAGGTCACACCTCAGCATTGTCTGCAATAAACTACCTCAGTGCCTTTAAGCATTCTTTATTTTGATGATGAAAATTACATATATTATAGAAAATGACTGTGCCATTCAATTGCTATCTTACTCTACCACTTTTCAACTTTTGCTACTTGGGAGAAGCAGATTTCCCAAGGCTCTAATTTTCTCAACATTTAAACTGATGTGTATTTATAAAAGGAAGAACCAGGAACAGAGGACAACGCATTCAAGGTTTGCCTCAGTGACATCTGCAAAGTTAAATCACCCTGATATGTGGAAATTGTTGCATCTCAACTTCCTTAAATGTGAAAATATTGGCAATAAAGCTGAAATCAAAAATAAAGTTATTTGGTATGATGGAGAATAAGAATATGGCAAGTAGAGAAATATTTTGAGATATCTAAACAGCCTTCAGTCTGAACTCACACAGGGGTGGATCCTTGACAGCCATGTTTGAACCATGTTATCTGATTGGTAAGGGCAGACATATGACCTGTGCTGGGCCGATCCGATGTTCTCGTAGGAATTTAGATTGAGAGGTGCCAGCCAGCCTAGACTGGTCAGCTGAACTGAGGACACGTAACTGGGTACTGAGGAGGCTACCATGTTGGGACATGTGCTTACTTAGCAGTGAAAGAGGCCAGCTGAGAAAGAGAAAAAGGAGGAAGCAGGTATACAGAGATAAGCAGAGCTCTGAGTCCACAAGGTTCTGAAGGGAGATGGGCAAACAGAGGGATGCATCTGGGGAGCAGGGACTAGTTCACCTGGGTCCTTGTCCGTGCTCCAGTTCCAGGCTCAGATCTCTTAAGAAGCCCAGACAGATCTCATGCCCTTGGGTTCTGCAAGACTCTCCTGCTTTCTTGTGGTAGATTTCTCTTTTTCTTGTTTGAGTGGGTTTCAACTATTCATAAACAAAAGACAGTGGTTCGCAGCTCTGGTTCAGCATCAGAATGCCCTAAAGAGGTTTTTGAAAACCCAAATAGCCCTGCTCTGTTCCCAACAGGTCTGATTCAGCAGGTCTGGGATAGAACCCAGGCACAGGAAATTTTTTAAAACCTCAACCTAAGAACTATGGTTCATGGAATGGCAACCAGTACATAGCAGAAATCTGGGCATCAAAAGAAAATGGAGGGCTTCCCTGGTGGCGCAGTGGTTGAGAGTCCGCCTGCCAATGCAGGGGACACAGGTTCGTGCCCCGGTCCGGGAAGATCCCACATGCCGCGGAGCGGCTGGGTCCGTGAGCCATGGCCGCTGAGCCTGCGCGTGCGGGGCCTGTGCTCCGCAATGGGAGAGGCCACAACAGTGAGAGGCCCACGTACAGCAAAAAGAAAAAAAAAGAAAAAAAAAGAAAATGGACATTCCAGACCAAGATAACAATGGCAAAAGGGGAAGGAATAACCATAGGATGCAAGAGTGCACATCACTTCCACAAAGCTGCATGCTGTAAATGACTCATCTTAGCGTGTACTTCCACACTGAACAAACTCTGGGCAACTTCAGTCATCAGTCATGAAAGGGGTTTAAGTTTCCAAGGATTCAAAGTACTTCAGGTTTGCTTCATATAACAATAAACTATCCCCTGCAGCTTTAAATCTAAATCATTTTGGTATCTGGAAGCATCAAATCTTAAGAAAACATTATTTAGGTAGACAATTATAGGTTGTGATGGGCTAGGCAAGGCACAAATGAAAATAAGATGTGGGTGTGCAAAAGAGGCAAGTAAGTGGGAATTTGGTATAGAAATTCTCCCCTGCACAGGGAGTAACTGAGTCTGAAAGTTGACTGTGTTCATCTGACAGCAAGATTAACACCCAAATTATGGAATAAATTAGTAAGTATAACTACAAATGAAATCACCCTCTTATAACTTTGACAAAGGAATTTATCTCAGGTTTAGAGACTAGATCTTGTCTGAGACAGATGACAAAGATTACTGTAATATTTGTCAATTTTTTTTCAACAACTATAAAAAAGTTTATAATATTCTTCTCTATAAAAATCCATCTTTTAAGAACTACATTCTTTGGTTAAGAGGCACTGGTAACAAAAATATGCTTAGCTCTCCTGCAAACCCTGGGAATGAATTCTCCACCAGGGAATGCATTCATGTCTGAAAGGCACACAAGGATTCATACACAACAACAGGAGTTTCAATAAACTGATACAGAGAAAGAGAATCTGATTTAGGACTTAGAAACCTCCTCTGTATAATAGGTACAAACTTGGCAGCGAGTGGAACTCCGGCATCATCTTCCATTAAAGTTCAAGGCACTTCTGTCAAAATGACTGTAGGAATTGCAGGTGTGTGTGTGTGTGTGTGTGTGTGTGTGTGTGTGTGTGTGTGTGTGTGTGTGTGTGTGTGTGTGTGTGTGTGTTACGTCCTTCATGAAAAACCTCAAGAACCTGCTGGTAATTGATTCGAGAGCACCATGATAACTTGGGCATTGGACAGTAAGACCCCTCAAGGAATGAGTCCTCTACTATGGTCACTTCATTGCTTAGTATCTCCCAGCTATAGCCCCATGTGTACCAAAAGGGAGGGATAAGTGTTGAGTGAAATGCAGTGAAAAGAAAATATAATCACTACCACTCCTTTATGACACTATTCTGGGCAAATAAATGATCTTACCTTTTTGAATTATGCTTTCTTAACTCCAAACTAAGACGTATCCAAGTCAAATACAAAGGAAGATACTAATGACAGCTTTGAGAGTTAGGTGTGTGGTTTAAGGCAAAAGCTGGCAGAACCATAATTAAATATCCAGTTTCCTCAATAGTTTGTTCTACAAATGATGGAATAATAATAGCTAACATTTGCTGAACACATATATCAGACACCATTCTCACAGGTTGCATTTTTAACTCTTTTAACCCTCATTTTGGTCCCTGAAATCGGTTCTATTAATACGCTCATATTTATAGTGGCACAGAAGGGTTAAATTACAGCCAAGGTAAAATATCTGGAAGTGACAGAGCCAGGCGAGACCCAGGCAACTGCCACTTGTCATAAACCCCTTCTCCTCTAAGCTTTGCTGCTTTATATGCTGTAGTGACCACACAGAGTTTTCACTTTTCTCCTTCCAGTCTCTTCAAGTATTGCTGGCCTGATGGCCACTTCCATAACACCAAACCCGCAGTAGGTACCTGCTTGTCCACAGTGAAGGCTCCGAAGAAAGGATCTGCAGAGCTTCCATTAATTCCCATATGTCAAACTTTTGTTACTGGAAAACCAGTAGTCACAGATTCTAGTCCTTATTCTACCTTTAATTAGCTGGTGATTTTGAACAAGACTCTCAAGGCCTCAATTTCCTCATTTAAATAAAAGGATTGTATTAAATGATTCCTGATTTTCCAGCTCTACAAAATGTTATGATGAAAAGAAAAAGATTCTAGGCCTCTTCTACAACTCCCCATGTTGGCAGGCCTTCTAAGCATCTCTAGGCAGGAAAATCAGTCGTGGTGAAACCTGTTGGTATCATAAAGGAAAGCTGATGTGCTTCAGGACAGGAAAGACGCACACCAGAAAACTACTGAAGGACTAAAATACGCTGACTGTACTAGTCAAATGCATGATGGCTCTCTTCTTTTTTTTTTAACTTCGAAAAAATTTTAAATACAGAAAATTACACAGAGAAAAATACAACAAACACTTTCTATATTTTCTTCAGTTTTTTTTTTTTCTTTGTTGTCTTGTACATTTAAAAATATATCATGCTGTGCTTCCCTGGTGGCGCAGTGGTTGAGAGTCCGCCTGCCGATACAGGGGACATGGGATCGTGCCCCGGTCGAGGAAGATCCCACATGCCGCGGAGCGGCTGGGCCCGTGAGCCATGGCCGCTGAGCCTGCGCGTCCGGAGCCTGTGCTCTGCAGCGGGAGAGGCCACAGCAGTGAGAGGCCCGCGTACCGCAAAAAAAAAAAAAAAAAAAAAAATATATATATATATATATATATATATATATAATGCTGGGGATTTCCCGGGTGGTCCAGTGGGTAAGACTCTGTGCTCCCAAGGCAGGGGGCCCAGGTTCGATCCCTGGTCGGGGAACTAGATCCCACTTGCATGCCGCAACTAAGAGTTCGAATGCTGCCAACTAAGAGTCTGCATGCCGCAAGTAAGAAGCCCGCATGCCGGAACTAAGAAAGATCCTGCGTGCTGCAAGTAAGACCCGGTGCTGCATAAATAAGTTAATTAATTAAAAAAATATATCACGTTGAAGTACCACGATCGCTTTTCCTTCTCCAGGTGACAACCATTATCAAGAATTTGGTATTCATCCTTCTAGTCTTTTTAAAATAAATATAGTCTTTTTGGGTACATAATCTTATCATTGAAGCATAGAGTATCTCTAAGGCACAAATTTAGAACTGTATTCATTGGGTTGCAGTGTTTGTGCCTTTTTACATCTAACTTGATGCTGCCAGATAGTTCTTCAAAGTGACTTTCCAATTTACTCTCCCACTAGCAATGGGAGTTCTTGTTTCCACACGTGTTCACCGACATTTAGGAGTTTTCCGTTTTATTTTTGATTTTTGGTTCTTGGCTTTTGTGGAGTTTTTTGCTTGCTTGTTTGTTTGTTGCCAAACTGATGGGTAAGAGTGGTATCTCATTTTTGTATTAATTTTTGTTTCCTTAATGACTTGAAAGTTGAACACTCAGGTTTCTTCTAAAAACTGCCAGTGTGTAGCCTTTGCCCATTTTTCTATTGGGTTGTCATTTTCTTATTTATTTAGAGAATATGAATAAGCCTAACTTCTTAAGGCTAGAGGGTCATAAGTTACAGACTAGTTTGGGAGCCACTGGTCGGCCCTGATTGGACAAAGGGGCCACCCAATCTGGGGGCAGGCTTTGTAGCAGAGCCTGTATCCAACAGCAGAAAGAGTGAGATCGTGCCATTCCAGAACCAGCTAACTAGTTACTCATCAGAGTGGGTAGGTTGTAGACAGGGCTTTTGGGATCTTTTTCATTTGCTTGGCCATTGGTCTGTTCATTCTGTTACTCTACACCTCTATTTCCTAGGCAGTAAGAAGGAGAAATCTACACCAGCCTTTTCATGATCTCTCATAGACTGAAGAAGAAAAAAGGCCTGGGCTCTCTTACACTTTGTAAAGACAGGTTTCACCTAGATGAGACAATCTGAAAATGTTTCTTCTCAGCTTACAAAACGTTTAAGGAAAGAGCAGATTAAACTAAACTGAAATGGAATTTTTAAAAAGGCATTTAGCTTTATTTCTCTGCACCTTCTGAGAAACAGGAGGAAATATTTTTTTCTTTGCCCTGGGGTTAACTAGAGACAGCCTAGTGTTAGAAATACAACAGATGTAAAGTCTCCTCCTCTGTGAGGTGAGTGAATATGTGGCATAAGCTCCTTCCCCAAGACAACTTAGATCTTTGAACATGTGGGCACCAGGCTGCTCTGCGGCACTGTCCCCAACTTCCTCAGTGGAGAAGAGCCATGCACCCTACAGAGGTTTAGAAAGAAAACAATGTTATGAAAGAGAGCTTAGTCTCTTTGGATTTTCCTGAAATAATGATCTCGTGTCAAGCCTTGACTGTTAAAATGAATTGTATTTTGATTAATGACCTTTATTCTGTTAAAAAAATAAATGACCAAAGTGTGTGTTTATATATGCAGAGAGGTATATTCTATGTGTCTGTGTGTGTGTCTCCTTTGTTTGTGTGTGTATACCCAGAGTGAAAGAGCCAGCTGTTTTAGCCATTTATATTTGAGGGGGTGGGGGGTGGGTAATACAGTAAGTTCTGTTGAAAGGAGATGATGGGAGAGAATCTGATACCCTGAATCTTTCAACAAGACAGAGGTCAGAGGGCAAGTGTGGAAATAAACTTAGAAACTAGCTTCTTGTTTCTAAATCAGTTTTTCGAAAAGTCAACCTAAAATGTGAACTCCTTTTGGAAGCTAGGTTTCGTTGCTATTGTTGTTAGGAGGCGTTTGGTTTGTTTGCTTGTCTGGTTTTGTTTCTCAGTTGATTCTTCCCACAAAATTCAATCGGGAAATGAGTAGAGGTGGGGGATTGTGAGGTCCTGTTCTATCAAAATCACCAGCTTCAGCAAACTCTTCCCTCAATCCTTTCAACAACAGGTTTGCAGACTTGCTATTCTTCTCTCTTCCCAGTTATTCCCTGTAACCTGAAAACTACAGATCTAGACATTATCATTTGAATTTATTTAGAATTACTGACTGTGAAGTCAGTCATCCTCTGCTTGTTAAGAGATTCACTTAAAGATTGGAAAGCCTCCTGTATAAATGACTTGTAAGCGACCATGTGGGCTCCGTGAAGAGGAAATGACTGCTGCTGTGTAATATGCAGAGACTGTAACCTCTAAGCAATGTGGCCAAGGGAACTGCAGAACCTGACAATGGACCTAATTAGTAGATATGTAGATGCGTGAAAAGTATAGTCAGAGGGAGCTTGAACTTGTACAAAGCACCCCAAGTCACCACATAGTAGAACGTAACGTAGTGGCCCAAAAAAGTACAGAAGAAAGTGGAGCGACATACGGCCTTTACTTTTTTTTTAACTTTAACTTTTAAAATAAGTCTAGATCCAGCAAAGCAGTAGTATGCCAAAGCTATTGTTCTTTAGAATAGCTTTTCCATGTGTAAAACTAGAATTGTTTCCCTAAGTAAAATCCATTTTCCTGAGTCTTGGTTTGAAGTCTCTGAATCTCAAATTAGACTAGTAAAGTTACAGTAGGAAATAAGCCAGAGACATACCAGAGCCAACATTACATGCTCCTGACTCAATATGGACCCATACACTTAACTCTCCCCCTCCAAAAATATTGGCACCAGTGCTAAGCTATCCCATGATTTGTCTCATTTCTATAGTTACTGCAGAAACAAATTATCATTTGCTTTCTAACAGAGAAAGTGAAGGAGTAGAAAACAGAAATCCTAGGCTTTATCATTACTTGGCCACTAGGTTTCTTCTTCCTGTTGGCTGTTTGTCCATACACGACATTTGCTTCTTCACAGGCATGTTATGAGCGTTAGAAGTAACTCCTGGGCAGACCTATATTTAAACTAAACCAGCCAACGTTTGTTCATGTTACCTTTTAACATATGCACCAAGCAGTTTCGCAACTCTTTTGATAAGCAAATTCTCGACCTAGTAATCACAGAATCTTAGTGAAGAGGAACATAAAGTTCATCTAGTCCAACTTCTTACCCAGTACAGGAATCCTATATGCTTGAAAATTCCTTCTTTTATACAAATGAAATGTCTAAGGCAATTTTCTCTTCATATATTCAGTGGAGGAGGAAAACATCGGCCACCTTTTTCATTATAAGAACTCTTTCCAGACTTAAATACCATTTATTTTCTCCCTTCAATCTTCCTTTCTTTAGGTTAAACAGCCCACTTTCATCGTTCTTCAGAGATCTGATTTTCCATGCTTTTAATCAGTTCAATTGCTTTCCACATCCTCTCAAAATGCAGAAGCCCAAGCTGGGCATGTAACTGAATGACAGCTTTGCCACTAAGTGTCTCATTAATACTGAGTATGGTGACTCAGTTTCATGCCATGCTCCTGTCAATACAGCCCAGCAACATGTTAGATTTTAAAGTATCTTTAAAAACAAAAAACAAAAAAATATATATATATACACACACATGTATGTATGTACGTGTGTATATTATGTGATTGATTCTCTACTTTGACCTCTTTAACTCTGTTATTAAAAAAAATACTTTTAACATTAACTTGTTTAAAAGTGAAAAGTCCTCAAATCACTTAGAACGTGTTTGTCCTAAGGTAAAACCCAGCCCTCACAGGATTTAAACATATTTAACCACAGATGACACACACAGCTAGTAATACACCTTATTACCAGTCCCAAGTCCACTCCTGGAATTCCTGAATTTCATATGTGCATCATCATGTTCTCTGGCAAAGTAACAACTCTGTGTAGTCCTCTGGGCCCCGAAGCTCAAGCTGACCATAATCTCTTTTTAGTAGCTTATGGCCTCCCTGGAGCTGGGGGCCCAGAAAGCGCTGAATTCTCAGATGTGTGGGTGTTTTACTCAGGAGCCCAGGTGGTAAATGCCAGAGTGCCAACTCAAATTGTCATCACGGGCAAAACAACAGGTAGGGCCATTAGTGGGTCACAGTACCAAAGGAGCTGGACCCAAGTGCTTAAATGATGATTGGAAGCTATCTTTCTCCATCTTCCAGCTCTGTGTTCCAGTGCGTTGGCATCCTTAGGCAGGCTCCCCCTAAGTGGTGGCTACAGGCTTACATAATACCAGTTGAGGGACCCTAGCGGACAGAGGGGACTCCTCTTTTCTGGTAGTTCCAGCCAAACTCTTGTGGTAGATTCTCATGTCTTGGGTCACATATTTATTCCTAAACCAATCACCAAAACTCTGCTTGGTCTGATCCAAGTTCAGAGCCAACCTCTAGCGCTGCAGGGCAGCATCAGCTTCATGCAAACCACACAGATGCAGATTAGGATGGGGTAGTTCCCCAGAGGAAAACTGAGGTGCTGTTTCCAAAAGGATGGGGAAGGGAAGCGTGGCAGAGGAGAACACAACGCTCTTCTATTCATAGCCTTTCAGTGTCTCCCCATGGCTTTCAGGGAGGCCACAAATGGCATGGTCTGTGACACACAGAATGGAATCGATAAAGACTTGAAGAATGAGTCCACTGGCTGGCAGTCTGGTCCCTTTGTGACCACTGGCCCAAGACCTCAAACACTTAAGGACAACAGGAGCATTGCTTAGCAATGCACCAGAGAAAATGCTTGCTGGGTTGGAATGGCTGGGGGTGGTGGTAAAGGGTTAGGGTTGAGAAGATACAGTCCTTTCTGTGTAATTTCAGGGAGGGTAACCCCAGAAATCGCTCCCATGCATCTAAGAAGCAGCATATACTTAAAGCCTATAATGAGAATTCCTTTAGCATTTCTTTGATCCCTGGTTCAGTGAAGTTCCGATCAAAATTTTGCAGTGACTTTAGGCCAGCTGAGTAAAATACTCAGGGTGGCACAGAAACAAGGCTGGATAAAGATGTAGGAGGTATACGGAAAGGAGGAAGAAACAACGGGCTCCATAGGGAAGTGAGTGCCTACGGGCTCTTGGCAGAGACAGGATAGCTGTTCTAGGAAACTGCCTACCTTCTGAAGGTGATGTAAGGGGTTTCTTGCTGAATATCATAGTAAAATGAATGCCTATCAGTGAATAATCAGAAGATAAGATCCTATTCTAGTACAGTGCTGAAATGGGCCACAATCATATTTACTATGGCACAGTGATTAACTTTTTTTTTTTTTTTTGCGGTACGCGGGCCTCTCACTGCCGGGGCCCCTCCCGCTGTGGAGCACAGGCTCCAGACACACAGGCTCAGCGGCCATGGCTCACGGGCCCAGCTGCTCCGCGGCATGTGGGATCTTCCCAGACCGGGGCACGAACCCGTGTCCCCTGCATCGGCAGGCGGACTCTCAACCACTGCGCCACCAGGGAAGCCCCACAGTGATTAACTTTGAAATTCCAGTTTATTTTGCCATTCCAGTTTATAGTCATTGATATGCCTTCGCAATTATGCCTTGATATTTGTGATTATTTTATACTGTGTTTTAATAATACCTTCTTAGAAGATTACTATCCACTCACAGTAGTTAGAACTTGAAATAATTACAGTCTGTTTACCTTCGGTGCCTTATTGAGTCTTAAGTTAATTATAAAAATATTTGTAAGTAATAAAAATAACCTCGTTGGGTAATATGGGCATTGTTATTGAAAGCAAAAGAAAACCAGGAAATTTAGTTGGATTCCCAAAGGAGTCTTTGTCTGAGAAAGGTTTGGGAAGCACCGTGCTAGATGTCTCCAAATGTCCTATACTCTTGGCCTAAGCACAGAAGGAGAAAGCAGTAGAGAGGAAAAGAGAGAGGAAATGGAACAACTCTCTTTGCAAAAAGGAAAATCTCTGAAAAATAGCATTTTTATTCTCTGTGTGCTCTGGAGGAAAACAGGCTTATACACAACTTCCCCTTTAAATAAAAAAAAAAAAGGCTAAACTAGTAAGACACTGAGAAAACTAACTGAGAACATCAAACTGATGGTGTAATAAATATGGCAGAAATATTTTATAACCTTATTAAAAAAAATCTAGCTGGCCAAAACAGATAAAATTGAAATACACATGCTTACCTCTAAAATCAAACTTGCAAACTTGTTTGCCGGGTGTCTTCCTGTGTGTCTCTCCAGATTTTCTCTCCATCCTTCTCCACCTTGCTCTCTGCTTTGGCACCTGACCTGTGTGGACCACATCAGTGGGACCCTTTCCTGGGTTTGGCCACTGGAGAGCACCAACAGGAGACTGGAGGGGGCAGAGCGGCCTTGGGCTGTGGGTTGCCCTCACCTCCTGAAGGTTTCAGATCCCCCCCGACCCCGGGGCAGCCTTCTCTGTCTCCTGTTTCCAGAATCCAGCCTGTTCCCTTGTCCTCTCAGGTCTAGGGGTACTAATGGAGCCCCACTATTTTCGCCCTGGCAGACTTGCACAAGCCCATGACCACTCCACTAAAAGTACTCCTTTTACTATTCAAGTCTCCTGAATGATTCTAATGAAAGTCATCTCTTGATGGGATCCTGGCTGATACAACCTGTAATGTATTCAGTTGAAGAAAAAGTAATTCGGTTGTAGAAAAAGTTCTAATGGCAACCTGTGCCTTGTTTTATTTCTAGTCCTAACATTTACTAGTATTTTTTATGAGAGTTGAATGCAGGCCAAGGCAAGGCATAAGGAGGTTTATGACCAAAAAAGCCTTCAGTCCTCTACCGGCGACCTAGCACAGAACAGAGTGTGGCGTGAGGACTGCTCAGCTTTCAGCATGCTGACATGACCCTGCTGCCTCCTCCCCACTGCCCTCAAAGTCCCTACTTCGTCCTTCAACCTGTCTGTCACCTTTTCTTTCCATTGGGTAGCAGTGGGGCAAACAGCACTGACTGTAATAGCATTCAGGACAGTACTAAGCACACAGTGAGTTCACTTGGGGAGACAAGCCTTATTTATTCATGAGTCATAAAATGATTAAATTAGTGTTTAGTAAAAGATGAAAGGAAATTGCTAGGACCTCAAGCACCTCGACAGCAGGAACCATGTCCCAGTCACGCGTCGGGGTCCCAGACCTAGCACAGTACCTGATACTCAGTAGGAGCCCATTGAAACACTTACTTACGAACTAGAGTGTTCCATTCTCAGGGACAGCAGGATGGCAAGTGCCATGGGAAGCCACACTTGTGTGTCTTGAGTGTACATTTCCACCGTGTGCACAAGTTCCCTCTCACTCTCCTTATCAGGACGTCATCAACGTCTTCTGCAGTGGTATCTAACCTATGTTGGGTCATGGACTTCCCACTTGGAGAATCTGATGAAAGCAATATACCTGCTCTAACACCAACACATAAATATAGGTCAAAGACTACAGGTAGAAAAAGAGAAATACTCTTAGTCAAGATGGCCCATACGATCCAGAAGCGGACATGTTGCCTGTGTAGAAAAAGGGCAGGGCACAGGGTACTCCCCGAGGGATCTAAGAAGGTGCATTCTAGTCCAGACTCCACAGGAATGGAACCTCGAGGGACTAACTTTCTTTACTCAAACCCCAGCGTCTGATAATGAATACCTATGGTGCTGGTGGTTGACGATGATGATAGCTCTCAGCATGGGCCGGGCACTGTGCTAAGTGTTGTGCTTACCTTAACTCTTAAGTTAGACCTTACTGCATCTTCATCACGTAGGTACTACTACTGTCCTCATTTTAAAGATGGAGATGTTGAGACCCAGGGAGGTTTGGCAGACCGCTCAAAGTCATAAAAGTAGTTGGCGACGAGGCCAAGATTAGAACCCAGACAGTCCCAATCAAATTCTTATACTCTCAACCTGTCTGCTACTGTTCCCTCACTAACAAGCGAATACCTGCTCTTAACTACCTTGTCTCACTAATGGAACTTTATTAGCACCCATCTGTTGAGCATCTACTGGAGCGAGAGGCATGGTGTTAGCTGCTATGGAAGGCTCAGAGATGCATACGACAGAGTTTTCTCTGGAGGCATAAGTGCCAGGAAAAGGGATGGGTAATGTCTCATTGACATTAATAAGGCCATATGGCATGGGCAAGGAATAACTGGGGCAGAGCATGAGAGCCAGGGAGGTAAAGTACTGAGTGGGTGGGTCAAAAGCAGCCTGAGAGGTGATATAAACTTCCAGGGAAAAGGAAACTTGAACAGGAATTCAGAGAGTCTGAAAAAATTATGGGTAGGAATGAAAATGTAAAGCAACTGGTAATAAAGACATTCACACTCTAGAAGGAGAAAGTCTGTTTAACATTAATCTGTAACATGAAGCACAGAAGATTACATCTTAAATATATTATTTGCATGATATAAAAGGAAAACAGTATAAAGAGGTTTTTAATCTCATTAGAAGATACCACTTGAAAGCAGGAAGGTTCGGAATGAGGCATGTGCACACTGATCCCGGTGTCAGCTCGGGAATGTCTGAGATCAATGCATCCAAAATGGACCAGTCCTGGTTCTGGGTCTCACTGTGATCCAGGCTCTGTGCCGGGTGTCAGAGACAAAGAGATGCACAGGATAGGGGACCTACCCTCAAGGGGCAGACCATTTGTTGGGGAAAAAAAACTGCTTTGTGATTTACTATAAAAACTTCGTGATGCACAAGATAACAGGGGGACGAACAAAGAGTCTATACGCTGAGGCCTGGAAGGGTCACAAGAGTCATCCCTGCTCAGACATGCAGACTGCGAACAGCTGTTTTATTCAGGCTACCTGAATTCAGGCTCAGATGGTCCATTCTAGCACTATCTGAGTGGACTTTAGAACATAAAACAAGAGATTATTTGAGAACCATCAAAACAGCACTGTAAGTAAACGACACACAGTTTGCTATTTTGCACTTATCAAATGAAGTACAGTACGTGCGACTGTGGGTGTGGTTTTATTTATGGTCCTGAAAGAGGTTAGTAAACTCTTCCAGCCATTGGCGACTGGAGGTGTCTGTACTTGCTCCTTTTCTCAGCTGGCTGGCTTTGTAGCTTCGGAAGACTCACAATGGCCTACCCTGGTCAGCAGGGTCTCTGGACTCCTTCTGCAAATCTCTTAGTATCTGAATACTGTGGCTGGAAGTCAAGCTTGAACTCCCAGAAGAATGTGTCTGCTCCTGCACTGCTCTCCGGTGTAGAGCTTTTGTGCATCACCTCCTCTGATGGTTTCTCCAGTGCTTTCTTGTTTGTGCTGTGCCTCTTCCCTGGCAGACCTCCCAGTTCTCTAAGGAACGTCACCCTTAGCTGCCAAGGCCTCGGACTCAATGCCCAATGAAGTCACAAGTTGGGGCTCAGCCCAGTATCTGGCGCATAATAAGAACTCAGTAAAGGTCTGCTGAAGAATGAAGACACAAACGAAGGCAGGCTCACACCTCTGGGCCTCTAAGGGACCCTGCCCTCGGCTGCACAGGCAACAACGCTCAGCTGCCACAGATGGACGGACCGTCCAGCCCCTTAGCTAGTCCCGGCCTCACCCTGGACATTCCACCCCTCCCATCTGCTCCCACTCCCAGATCTCCTGGTCTCCCTGGGTGTTCCTGTCTTTGGGTCAGGAAATCTATTTATCTTGTCCTTGGGCTCTCCTTGGAGGAAAATCAGCTTCTGGTCTGAGGGCTGCTGGGGAAGACTGCCCCCTAGAAATAGCAGATGTTTTCCTCTCTGGACTCTTGCTTTCCTTTTTGAAATTCTCACAGTTGCCGTATCTACTAGTCAAGGTTATTAAAACCATACATCTACAAACATCAAACGCTGCCCACAAATGGGGAAAAAACACATAGCACTTTTTCATTCTTCCAACTGTCTTTGCCAACTGTCTTTCTACCATGTGAGAGCTACGTGGCCATGTGAGTTAGTGTAAATATATTTATAAAAGGGTGGACATACATACCATTGTGCTGGAGTGGCAGAATTTACTTTTAGAAAACAGTTTTCCTCGTATAATTTTATTTATCCATCCACCAAAAATCACACAGGATATGAGTAATAGCACCCCGCTGATTTATTTTTTTAGAGACGGCCACTAATGGTTATGCCAACTTCTCGGTTTCGCTCCAACCTATACACCTCTTAGCAGTGGTGCTGTGATTTTTCCCAACTCTGTGTTTAGTCCTTTTCCCACTAGGCCTGCAAAGTTGGAACATTTTCGGAGGCAGCCCATTGCATTATAAACAGTACATTTTAACTGTCCCGTTTTGCCCGAACTCTTACAAGGTGCTAAATAAAAGCGTTCCTGGTAATTGTGCAAAGCCACTGCCTTTAGCCTTCTGCCTGCAGGCACTTCTCCTTTTGTCCATCCCACACCTGAATCCCAGCACACTGCCCCCGACATCCCCACCTCACAGTGGCTTTGTCTGCCCTGGCCCACGCTGGAGGCTCCCATCGCCTTAACACAAAGCAGGGAGGCGCTGGCCTTTCAACAGAACATATCCATGAGGCCCAGAGGCAAGATTCATCTAGGTGCCACTTGGCTCTAGGCCAACCGTTTCCTAGTCTGCAAAAGCTCAAATCAGCCGATCAAAACATTTAGAGAGTACCATTTATGTAAAAGGCATGAAGAATGGTACACAACCATCAGAAATGTAGTCCTCACCCCTCAGAAGCAGCTCGTGATCCAGAAGAGAAGAAAGGCTTTGCACTTAAATAGATACCCAAAACTACCGGGCCATACATGCTGACAGCCAACGTGAGGTAAAGGCAGCGAGGGCAGCTGGATACATGTGGAAGGGATGGGGAAGGGAATTGAATGGGAAGTTGGAATGGGAAATAGTCAATCAGTCTGGCCAAAATGCAGGTGAGAAGAGGTACATTAAGACCAGATTGTCCAAGTCCTTGAGTGAAATTATGGAGTGTGTTGGGTTGCAGTCCTTGGGTTTATTTTAGAACTCCAAGGTGTCAAAAAGAAGCTGAATATACTTATTCAGGCATGAATCAAAAGAAGGACATTCTTATTACTTTTTGCCTTGTTATACTTCCTTATTTAATATAGTGCTTACTAGGTGCTAAGCCCTATTCTAAGGGATTTATAAATATTAATTCATTGGATACTCACAGCAATGCTGTGAAGTCAGAATAATTATTCTGTCCTTTTTACAGCTGGGGAAACAAAAATACAGAATTTAGGAGATTTGCTCAAGGCCTATACCTGTGCCATCTCACCTGCTCCCAAGGAAGAGCAGATGATGGACCAAATGCTTCTGCTGAGCCCCTCAGAGAGGCAAATGAGATACCATGGACAGAGACTAATCAATAACATCTTCCCAGAACTTCTTTTGAAATATTCTAAGGCCATCACTTACTGAATTGTTCCTGAAAGCCCCCATGCACCAGCATTCCATCACCCAAAAGGAGGGAAACAGAATGTTTGCAAGTTTACCAAGTGTAGAAATTGACTAAGTTATACCTGAAGTGGGGAGAGGGGTTACAAAAGAACAGAGGAATGTCAGGAGGCAGAATAGAGGAGGGAGTGCCTGGGGCTGCCCTAAGTCTCCATGGAGAATAGAACAAGGTTCTTTTTCTCAGATGTGAAGGGCTAAGGAAGAAGATTGTAACATTATGCCCCTCACCTCTGCTGTCTTTCCTAGTGTCCCATTTTTTGTTTTAACTTTCCTTTGAGAGTTAGATGGCCTTGGTTGTGAAAACTATGAGGACCTAGTGGTTAACGGAAACAGGAACACCGAGAAATGTAGCACAGTGGGGAAAGGAGACAGACGATGAGAGTACAGAGGAAGAGGAAAGTGAAGGCCCACTACACTACTCCAGGGGAACAGAAGGATGGGAGATAGGTTGAGAGTCAGAGGAGGAAGGCCGGGGTAGCTTTTCACCAGAAAGAGTCAGTGTTGGAGCGTGACCCTGTGAAAGAAATTCTTCCAGACCCTTGAGTCCATAACCCACAGTTTGAGAAATACCACTGGGTAGACCACACCCACAGAGATATTTTACACTTAACAACCAGGCCAGAGCAGATGATAGGAACAGAATGGCCAACTTCATGGATTTTTCCCAGCTGGAACAAGTAAAACTGTTTACTTGATGAGCTCAAAATGCTGACAACTCATTTCATATAAGGAGAGAACCAGGAGGAGCACGTGTTGGTTCAAGAAGAAAAAGGTACCTGGCGGGGTAGTTTTGCAAATTCTTTACCAAGAGGAGAGCTGGGAGGAGGGAGTGGGCGGGGAACAGAGGGCCCTGCCTTTGGCAAGAGAGTTGGCTGAGCGCTACAGCTGCTCTTCAGAGTTAGACAAATGGCCATTTTGGGACAATCATGTGATTCCTATGTAAGCTCATCTTGGAGCTGTTAGCTATTTACAGTCTCATGCTTGAAAGTCTCTTCAGGCTCTTTAAAGATATTAAAGTGATGACACATTTTAAAATGTTGGGCTCTTTTTTTTTCCCCGATTGGTTTAATCATTCTCACGTAAAATAGGAAGCATCCAAAGTTAACATCTTCCAGTGTCCGGCTTTCTGTGTCTATTCCACTGGTGCACGACACATACGGACAAAGGTGATTTAGGGCCAATTCCAGCTAGTAAGGAACAAGGAGAGAAAAGGATCATATTCCAATATCAAGTCAAACTGGGGACTGGGGAGGGAGGAATGGGGATCTAAGGGTACCACGTGTGGTAACACAGTGGTTAAGCAGTGGGGTTTTAGAGTCAGACTGACCTGAACGCTAATGCCAGCTCTGCCTTTCAACGGCTCTGTGACCTGCAGCAAGTTACTTCATCTCCTTGGGCCTTCATTCCCTCATTTGTAAAATGGAGACAACAGTACCCATCTCATAGGGCTGGTTGTTAGGAGGCAATGTGAACTCACGTAGGTAGATGCTGGTAATGTAGGTAAAGCCCTGGCACATATTAGGCGCTCAGTAAATAACAGTCATCATTATTCTCACATGTCTAGTCAGACCCCACTTCACTAGGCCTGGTAGGAATTTTGTAGAAGCAAAAATTCAAGAGGGTCCAGAGCTACCCTAAGGAGGTCAAGCACTTTGGATTTAAAAGGGAGCTCCAGTTCTGATTTGATCATCTGAGTTAAAGCTGGGACAAAGAAGCCATCCAGGTGGCCTACCAAGTATGACTTTGACCTACAGTAGAACTAGGAGGGTCACTCCCAACAGAAATGGACCCACAGAGCAACACAAAGACGAAGAAGTGAAGAAGGACTCCCTTTACCTTTGTATGACTGACCTGATTCTGTTTTCAGTTTTATCTCATACACTGTTCTGTTTGGGTTCAAAACTGAGAGCTACTTTCAGTAATCGTGAAAGCTCCCAGTCTCCTTGGGTGACATTTTTATTGTGGAAGTAACATAGGGTTGCCAGACCTAGCAAATTAACACATGGGATGCCCAGTTAAATTTAAATTTCTGATAAACAACGGATTTTTTCTGGTGTAAGTATGTCCCAGTGCAGTATTTGGGATGTACTTACACTAAAAAATTATGTTGTTTAGCTAAAATGTGAATTTAACTGGACATCCTATAGTTTATCTGGCAACCCTAAACAGTAGCCAAGAAATTGCCCTTTCTAACCTGCAGGCTGGCAAAGCAAAGTTACCTCCCATCCATAATTGGTACTGGATTGGAAAACACAGGAAAAAAAAACAAAACAAAACACCACCAAAACCCCAGAGTTTCTAGGGCTGTTACTTCTCAGCAAATGTAGTACTAAATTTACAGACTTTAAAAAAAATATCATTTCCCCAACCAGAGATTTTTTTGTTTTTAAAGCATCTCAGTCTAGACAAACAAACAAACAAACAAATAATGGGAGGGGACTTCCCTTGTGATAGCATGTGAATAATTATTGGCTGACTGACGTTTAAGACATGACACTTATAAGTGTATTGACCTCTTGCTTTTTTAGCTTTTTCTAGCAAGGCCAATAGGATGAGTTATGTCCTTCCAAAAATCTCTCTTCTTTATTCTTCATGGAAAAAAAATACACATACAGAAATTATATTTCCCCAAATGAAGCAGCATTCTCTTTGGCAGGTTCAATGCCACAAAACTATGAAATTAATCTTTGGGGCCTAAACGGCACTGCCCAACAGTGCTGGCCATTGTCTCCAGCTACAGCTGCAGCCTGGCTATTCACACTGAACCCAGAGAGAGGTCGGCCATGTTGTGAACAAGGCCACACAGTAGGTGGACCATCCATGCAAACAAACAAATACAAAACTCCCCCTTCCTTGGTTATATCAAAGCCAACTGAGTTCTTTCCTTCCTGATTGAAAGCCAACAAGATTTCTTACTTTGCAAAATATCCCCAAACAACCCCAGGTTCAAGGTCCTTAGCAACTCAAATTTAGAAAGAGGTTTACTCTGTGGAGCCCTGGGAATTTGAAGCAAGTGGTACCATTCTTCCTCATTTTTTTTCTTCTTAGACTTCCAGTGTACTTCCTAAGTCTACTCAGGTACAGCAATGACTCCTTCAAAAGTTAGGACCCAATGTTTCCAGGAGTTGTTTTTTTAATCTTCTTGCAAGTGTTGCATGAAACTTCTGGGCCAGGGTACGTGGCCAGGTGGGACTGGACAAACACATGAAACGTGGTCTGGCTCACCAACCTGGCACCAGAATGTACTGGTCAAAGAAGTGCTTTTTAAATCATGGGAACCAGTAGTGAGAAGTCATTGGTGCTTTGATGGTGGCCACATGATGAATCATGAAAGAAGAAACTGAAGGAGAAAACTAATCATCATAAACCCTTGGCAGCGAGCCTACATAAGGGTCAGAATGAAATGAACCGCTTCTCTAGGAAGCCTTCCTTGATACAGTCAAGGGAAGGCAGAGCTTCTGATTCACCTGATTTCCCTGTTTCTGACATAGATATATAGAAATAGTTCATACTGCAGGACATGAGTATCAATCATCTTGGATTGCTCACTGTTCTCAGAATACATCCCAAGCTTCTCTACCCCTGAGCCTTTGCTTGCATTTTTCTTCTGGACTGCTTCCCAACTCTCACCATGCCTGCTGAAATCCTACCTATGGGTCAAAATTCAGATGTTGAGCTTTTTTTTTTTTTTTTTTTTTTTTTTGCGTTATGTGGGCCTCTCACTGTCGTGGCCTCTCTCGTTGCGGAGCACAGGCTCAGGACATGCTGGCTCAGCGGCCATGGCTTATGGGCCTAGCTGCTCCACGGCATGTGGGATCTTCCCAGACCGGGGCACGAACCCGTGTCCCCTGCATCGGCAGGTGGACTCTCAACCACTGCGCCACCAGGGAAGCCCCAGATGTTGAGCTTTTTGAGGCTCTTAAGTAGCCTCTGGGCTACTTCTTCTACGAAGGCTTCCCTGAAATGGCCTCTCTTTTGCCTCTAAATTCCTAGTGTGTCCTGTTCTTTTCACTTATATGCAGTCATTACCATCTTACTGGAAGTAGTGATGGAGTTGTTTTCCCACCAGTTATAATGCTCCCTGAAAACAGGGACCAGATCTCACAGAGCCTTGTTCAAATGGAGCAGAGGGCAGGTACTCAATCTATGTTAGCAGGATTGATGTACTTATTAATTATGTCTTTGATTTCTTAGTAATATCTTCTCTAGGAAATCTTTGCCAATGACCTTTCTGATACTGCAGAGCACTTAACTCTACCACAGAACTTATGACGTCATATTGAAATTATCTGTTTACATATAAGCCACTGGATGATAAGCTGTTAAGGTAGAAACCTTGTTTCACTCATCTATATGTCTGCAGTGCCTAACACAGTACCTGAAGATGGGAGGACAAGTAAATAAATACTTGATGAGATGTTCAAAGAGGACTATAAGCTCTTTGCGGGAAGGGTGCATACATTCTCATCTTCTGCACCTTCGCTTTATAATCAACAAACATTCATTGATGTCGACATGCGAAGTAGGTTCTGTAGCAAACAGCTGCTCAGTTCTTTCAAGCAGGTCATACCATTTGATGAGCAAAAATATGGAAAATCTTTCTAAATAGAAGTGCTAATCTCAAGGCTTCATGTACTTGGAGAAACTTGAGACTTAGTTGTCTCAAATGTCTTCCTGGGTGGCCCTCTTCCTTAGCCCAAGATAGCCTCAAAAATTAATTTTTGCACCAGCATAACCTGCATTCCAATTATGATCATTATTTGCCATTTTCAAAATAAATCCAACTAAAGTTTTAAAACTAGATTGTGGTGATGGTAATACAACTCTCTAAATTTACTAAAAGTCATTGAATTGTATACTTACGATGGGTGAATTTATGGTATGTAAATTATACCTTGGTAAATCTGTAAAAAAAAATTAACTTAGACTACTCCACAAGAAAAACATCTTCTTCTTCATTTTGACCTCCAGGGTCTACCATAGTACCAGCTAGTGTGGCTGTTCCTCGTTAGCCAGGAGGCGCATCCACGCTAGCAGGGGAGATGAGGCAGGTCACCAAATGTCAACAGTTCTGCAGAGGTCACCACAAAGGTGCTGTTGTTCTATCTCACAGCCGAGAAGGAAAGGAGAGGCACCATGGAATATCTACTCTCTCTTGCATCCCTAATTAGAAACATGTGGAAGAGGGCCCACCCACGGGTCAACTCAGTGAGAAAGGCCCCACTTCTTCTGCCTAATGCTGCATGTTGGTTGAAGTCAGACCTCTCCCTGGGCCTGCCATGGGAATGGTTTCGAATTATAGAAGTATCTCCAAAGGCCACCATCAAAGCACCAATGGATTTTCACTAGTGGCTCCCTGTGATCTGAAAAACACTTCCTTGACCAGCACATAATTAGTGCCAGGTTGGGAAACGGGAACCAGTTCCATTGATTTGTCCAGTTCCACCTGGCCATAAGCCTGTTGCACCCTGGCCCAGATTACACACTGCTCGGACCCCCGTCGGTAGGGGCAATGCAGCTCGTAACAAAATTTAAAAGTTCTGGGCGGCACCTCAGCGACACGGATCACACAGATGTCTGCATTCTCCCTTGTCATCCACCTAAGTTGAACTTAATACTTTGGTTCTTTCCATTTTACAGATGGAGACTATAGGACCAGTATCCAAACTGTCTCAATGAGATATCAAGAAAATGAATAAGAGATTACATAAACTCTATTTGTTAATGTCCTAAAGAAAATGCCAGATTAGTCTAAGATGTTATTTATTGTAATGCTCCCCAAAGAGAAATGCCTCTGTTCTCATTCAGAAAATGAACGTTCACTTTTCTTCAAACTCTGAGAGACAGTTACTTGTTTTAGTAGAAGAAAATCCATATTTACTTAGCATGAATAACACTAAAGTTTTACTTCGGGTCCAAAGAGCTACAAATGCTGGCAGACCTAATTATTTAAACACAATGAAATGGTCTTTTTTTACACACAGGGAGCATTACACGCAAAGACTGTTGTGCTGGCCCAACATGGGGTCTTCTGCAAAGATCAGATCATCCAAGGGGCCTGCTTTGATCTGACCAGAGACTGGTATTTAATCTCCTATGTGGAAGAAAGCCATAGTTCTTAGCTTAATTACGCAGCCACAGATCTGCTGCCAACCTGCTCCAAGTCTCCCTTCCTAATGTGAAATAAAATGGCATTTACTTCAAACTATGTGGTGGAGCCAGCTTGTGTCAGAGAATATGCATTCCTTTTCCACTCATTTACAGATACATAAAAGGTCAGCGCATCACTCATGTGCGGTGAGAGCATCACTTCTTCTAAATTTGCCAGACAGAGAACTAGGGACTGATAGTGGGTGATTCTTGGAAAGAAACTGTGAAAACTAGAGGAAGTTAATTTTACATGTGAAGAATTATCTTCTTGGTTGAGATGTAACACCTAAAATGAGACAAAGACTGAAAATTCTTCTGGTGGAACTGGTGGAACCAGCCATTAGCTGGTGTTCTACAGAAAACCAACTGGGTACTGGCAACTGGATGACGGTTTTAGTAGGTGGGGAGAGGGAGTCATACTTAGAACCCATGGTTCCAGTTACACTGGTCACATGCTCTACAGGAAAGTCACCACTGTTGCCTGTCATAGGGGCCAGAGGATCAAAACTTGGACTCGCTGGATGATCTTGAATGAATTTCTGACCCTCCCTGTGCCTCTGCTGCCTCAACTATTAAAACACAAATAAACATACCCACCTGCTTTGGTGTGAAATGAGGTTACATCACCTTTTTGGCTCCATAAGCAAGACGTGTCTTGCTAGTATCACACTGCTCTGCGGAATTGAGAGTGTGGAAGCTTTGGGCTTCCAACATATGAATGAATGCCAGTATCCGAATGACCAGCAGCCAAATATGAAGGGACAGTCTCTGAAAAGAGGCAAAAGCATTTCAGGTCTGCCTTTCAAGAAGCTGCAGCCACACCCAACTACCTGGGTCTACACGGAAGTGACTGAACACCGTTTGGCTGAATTTCTTTGGCTGGCCGATGCCTCACTGACCACCTCTGAAAGAGGTGTGCACAGGGTGAGGGATCTGAATGAGTGCACAGGGGTCCGAGGGCTGGGGAGCAGCGACAGAGAGGACACAGTGGAACGGGAGTAAACTGGGCGGTGGAACCGTCCTTTGATCAAATGCTTGTTTTTCTCTAGGCAGAATGATTACAGGGAATTTGCTGTCAGTGCTTTTGGACTAATTTCTCCAGACACTTCTCTGAAGAGTGCAGGACTCTGATCAAACCCTCCCAAAACCAGCAGTTGAGGAGGTGGAAGGAGGAATTTCAAAAGCTGGTGATGTACACAGAATTCTTAGTCGGAAGCTAGATTCACTCCGCCGGCATACAGCGCTTGCTAGACCCTAATCTTTGGCTGCCAGGCCTGGAGGGGCTACAGAAATCAGAGGCCACAGGGGTCTTCATGCTCCTGGCTTCTTGCTCCTTGATTTCAGACTAGCCAAGGGGAAAAGGAGAAGACCAGTCACTAGGAATCCCAGTACCAAACAATCCTACCTATTGTCCCACCATTCCGTATGCTTCCTATCAGCAAAACCATTTACAGCACTCCAGACCTAGCCCTGGCCCCAATCTCGTTGACTGTCACTCAGCCTAGGGTGGTTCTAGGGAAATTGCAGGCCAAAAATGAAGGATACCTTTGTTTTCATCTCTATGATAGGATGGCATGTGGTCCTGAGTGCCAAGGTACTAAGATAAGAGGGGTGCTCAAAATGCCCAGATGGCTGGAGAATGAAAACCCGGAGAACGGAGCCAAGTTTGCACAGCAGACAAGGGCCACTGTGGCCGGGGCTGAAGTGGAGTCCATGGAGGCCACAGGCAGCAGCGGAACTAAAGGGAAGCCATCCCCCGACTCAGCTGGTGGGAGTTGGGCAGCTTCCCAGCTGGAAGGGGCTCTCAAACACATCCCTGTAAGCTACCCATGAAAGACAGAGATGCCTTAAAAACAACAAACAAAAGGAGCTGCTAATCAAGAGGAACTTTAGACTTAAGAACGGGATTCAGTCATCCTTCCAGAAAGATGCATGTCTGGGCCAAGGCCCAAGAGCATGACATTCAGCTGCTGTCCTCCTCTCTGGGGCCCAAATTTGGAGGCACTGAAAGGAGAAGAGATTCACAAAGGAAGCAGATGGGAAGGCCCCCATACACATGCAGTGCAGTTTCCACACAGAGTGTGAGAATTCACCAGGTATAAGCAATCACGGTTGTAATCGGCCGATCAGAACTGAAACAGTGTTTGGAATAAGAAATCAGCAAAGACCACAAAACTCATATCGTTCCCTTTCCTCTAAACTTTGAAAGTTATAGCCATCTGGTGGTTGACGCACAGTGCTGGCAATCTTGGAACCACCCCAGGTTCTGACTCCTCAAGACACCCCAAGCAAGGGCTTTTTCTGTGCTTGGCAAAACAAAGGTGTTTTGTATATATGGCCCAAATAGCCTTAATTCTCTTCCAAGCTTACTACTTATAACGAGGCTATTTTGTTAACAATGGCTGCTCCCTCCATTTCTTCCCTAATACTTTCAGTACCATCCCAATTGCTTTTAGCAATATTCTATCTTCCGCGGATTCTTCAGATAGAAAGGCTATGACATTATCACGTGACTCAAACAAAACAAGACAGTGGAAAAGAGAAACAGTAAAAGCTTGATAATGATGCTGGCAAAATCCATAAACAGTGGAAAGGAACTGCTAATAAGACATTTTAGTTTAACTGGGCTTTGAGAACCATTTTTCTAGAGTTGGGCTTTTTTTTTTCCTGAAAAGTCCAGCTGCCTTGGTTCAGGGAAAAGAGCGGTGTGACTGTTGCCTCAGCCACCAGACAACAGGTTGAAGACTGAAGGACCTTGTCATCTGTGGAGACCCTTCCTTCCTACCAACCTTGCCTTGACAGCTGGATGGGGCAGAGATGGAGCAAGAGAGTCTTCTCCCGCTGGACCTTCGTCTGCAGCATGTATTAAACTGAAGACAGCAGGGAAGCAGAACGATGGATTGGTTCTATCTTCTGCTTTAAACTTGCCGGGATACAAAGCAACTGACAGGCTCCAGGGAACTGTATTTTGCTCCTCCCACTTATTTAGGTAGCATCCAGGCAGCCGGAATGAATCAATCTTCATAATCAGAAACAGCTGCTGTTTATAACAGCCTTGGGTACAACACCTTTCACCAGCACATTTTGTTTTAAACACCACATTTCTCCTCCACGATGCTGCTCTTCTATAGGAACCTGGGCTTTTGTGGACGAACAGCACTTAGTAATACTCACTAATGGACAAAATAATATTTGTTTGATTTCTACAACAGGAGTTGAAACAGTAGAATTGAGTTTCGGTGGGTTGATTTGCTGCATTATAATATGTTTGGGGCCAATATCCAGTTACCTTCTTTTTTCATCCTGCCCTCCCTCCAGATGACATCAACATCCATGTGTAGAGTCTTCTAAACAGCACTGGTGCTATTTTAAGTATGGTAACTGGTGGGGGGACAAGATGATCTTGAGCTGAGATAGCATAAGGATTGCAATAGGAACAGGATACCCTTTGAAAAGAGAATGCAAGCTCTTCCTAAGAGCAAGAATTCAGGATGTCCTAGGTCACTGCTGGTTGCATTGTCATTTATCACTGGCTGCAGGACATAGTGACCAGGTTTCCTGGAAGTAAAAAAAGGCTTTTTTCCTGAATTTTCTCTTGACGTAAACCATTATCTGTTTGCAAGAGATGAGGGGAAAAAAGGCATACACGTATGTTAGAAGCTCCAGCCTTTAAAATAGTCATTACCTGCTTCCCAAATGACCTACTTATTAAGTCTCATTTTTTTATTTTGCAATTATTTCCTCTTCAGAAAAAGCTGCCTATGGGTAGTCCGTTGAAATTGATTTTGTCGGACTTCTTTCTTGAACAGGCCTCCTCGCTGTTCCTCCAACACGCCAGGCATGGCGCTACCCCAGGGCCTTTACACATGCTGTGCCCTCCGCCTAGGTTGCTGTTCCCCCAGATGTCCCCATGGCTCCTTCTTTCACCTCCGGGTCTCTGCTCTAATGTCACCTTCTCCGTGAGGCCTTCTCTGACTGCCCGTAAATTGCAACCCTGCCACACAAGGTTCACTTAACTTTTAACACACTCCTATAGTTGAATATTAAAACAAAACAGTAGCAAGTAGTGAGCATATTATGATTACAGTCCTTCACTCAATCACTGCTGCAAGTAAAATGCCAGCAGTGAGTGTCAGTCGCTGGCCCTATTAAGACCTCTGACACTGAACACCACCCCGAAGATGACGTTCATCGTCCTCATATGCTTCTCCATTGTAATGGCGCCGTCCTTCCTGATATGGATCAAAGTCCATTTTTTTTCTTTTTTACTGGATTACATGTTGGGCTGCAGTTAACAGAGTTGACATGGCACCAACACTACTCTGCCTTCCTCCACACTCACAGAAACTTTATGGACACTGAGTTCCATCCGTACAAAGATGAGGTGTACGGGTTGCAGAAGTGGGAGATAAGGAGGTAAGATGCAAGGGAAGAAAGGCCACTCTCTAAAGAGGTTCATCTCCAACATACTGTCTGAAGAGAGACGGGGCTCCCTGCTGGGAGGACAACGTGGCCGAAAACGTCTCTTGACTGCAGTGTCTTGGGAAAGCCTCCGAGAGAGGAAGTGAAATGGCTCGCAATGGGGTTAAGGGAGAAAACACCAGAGAACAGGGTGGAACCTGATTCAAATAAACAAGGCTGCTCACCACTCTGCAGAGTTTAGTTTTGTTTTTAGACAAATTAGCTTTCCTTAGAGAGAAAGGTGACCTGCTTTTTCGAAAGAGTGCCCTCTTCCCTCTCACATGCAGCCGCCGGCTGGTCCTACCTCAAGCACTCAGGCCTACAACAGCCCTGACGTCAGTATGGCGTTCTCCCCCAGTAACGCTGTAATCACATCTGTCATGTAGTTTTCTGGCTTTGTGGCTTCATAAAAAGCACAGGCACAGAGGACAAAAAAGTAGAATATTTTAAAATTCATCAGGTGTTAAAAGGAAATCAGCTTTAGGTGCCTGATGGGGAAATAGCCCACAAAGTTTTGATGTGATCCTTTCCATCCTGAAGTGAACAGGGTATCTGATCTTACTTCTACCCAAAGGAAGATGTCAGAGGAGGAAGAATTTTATGCAGGAGACGTGTTGGCATCCTCATAAGACTTTACTGATTCAAAACTAATTACTTTTATGGTCTTGAATTATAGAAAACAGGAATATAAACGAAAGAATGTCCATGCATGACAATGGCTCCAAACTAACATAAAATATAGCAGAGTCAAGTCACACCTTACAAAACATCTTACATATTCATCAAATCATGTTTCCCTGTGATTGACATACATCATCCCGGTAAGTCTAAAAATATTCCTTATACGACACTATGACATTCTGTTGAAATTCTCTAAGCATCATAGGTAGAATAACCATTTCCCATGATTACCCATTCTTTTGGTTGGAGGAACTAACTCTGTTAGTGTCCAATACCAGCAGCTCTGTGTCCAGTCCCTCACCACATCTCCAGCAGAGATCCTGAACCTACCATTAGCTGGAATGTTTTACAGCAAACAATACTGCATTGAAAGATGCTTCTTTAGCAGGATTTAATAAAAATGATTACTATCTTTATTAATATTGTTGTTGTTGCTAGGAAAATACTGTGTAATATTCCAAGAGCAAACTGAGAACTCCATGCCCCTAGCATGGAGAGGCCTAGAGCAGCAAATCTCCAGGCACCTTTATCCACCCTCTGATTTTCATCTCCAAACATAATAAAAGTTAAATCTAGCAGGAACTATTTGGCTTTATGATCTTGGAAGATAAACTGTTGCTTAATGTCCAGCTGTAGTCATCTTCTGCCCTTTGCCTCTCTCTACTTCTCTGTGATTCTCCTTTCTCCCTACTGGAAAATAAATGTTCTTTACCCTTGGGCCTGCCATTTTCTGCTCCAGAGCCCTGAATCGTGAGGCTGGTGATGGGTGGTGACCTCTCTGTGACTCATTTCACTGCCAGTACCGGTGCCAATGACTTGGCTTCTACTTTAATAACTGGAAAGTGGACAGCAGACACCACATTTGATGAGGCTGCTCTGCCTCGCAAGCTTCCTCATTAGGCAGATGAAACAGAGCTGCCTTTCTTGGTGGAGAACATGAGCTATCTTATGCCCTCTTAGTTAATGAAGGGTCTTGCCGTAAGAATAGCTTTCCCAGTCCATTAGCAGGACAGTTCACTAAATAACCTGTTAACGTTTCTAAGAACTAAATGCGGAACACCAATCTTCAAGGGGCACACTAACATCATAAAACAGAGTGACGCTGCCTCAAAGATATGTTCCTAGGCCTCACAGTGAAATCAGTGGTGTCAGGATATAACCGCGAGGATTTTTTCCCTGTCTCATAAGCGCCTCCCCTCTTAATATTGTCTGTGAGCTGAGATCAATGGCAGCTTTTCCAATAGAAAGTGCATTTGGTTTCAATTCACTTTCCTAACAACAGCGACTAACCCTTAGCAAGATGGAGAACATTAAGCCCCATTGTTCAGGCTGAGGATGGCTTACTTGGGTGGCAGGAAGCAGAACAGTCTTTTCTCTGGAGAAGAAAATGCCTGTGGGTAGCAAACCTTATGCCCAAACAGCCTTTTTTTTTTTTTTTTTTTTTTTTTTCCTGTATGACAGTGAAAGAAATCAAAGAATAATCTCTAATCACAGAACTGGAAGGGACCTCAGAAAATCATCATCTGACTCTGCCTCTCCTAGAAGGTTTTGTTTCTTAAATAATTATATACACCCCGAGGCATTGTGATTTAATAAGGTCTAAGGGCACAGCAAAGTATTTCATAAATTATTTTAGTAAGCCCCTCATGGAGCCTTTTGTTATCTTAAAGAATGAGAAAATGAATGAGATTCTTTAGGATTTGGCAGCTTTAAAAATTTTAGACGGTGGTGAGTGGAAAAGGTAGGAATAGTATCCAAGCTGTGTTCTTTTGGCAAAAGAAAATACCTGTGCCCCTGGTTCATGTCTCAAATAACCAGAAACTCACTCTCCATGATTGTAATTATTCAGAAGCACCCTGCCAGTTACATTCTCTTTTCTCTCACTGACAGAAAGAATGGCACACTGGATAGGCTAATACAGTGGAAGAATTCTGATGCACGCAATGTCCTAATGAAGGGTCCTTCAGGAAAAAACAAACAAACAAAAAAACCACCCAAATGGCGAATTATGTAATTCTACCCTTGAGTTATTTAGAAAATGGTAGGGGGAAAAATACCATCCACTGTCTGTTCCTCGAGCACCTCCTATCAAGGGCTCTAACCATTTAAAAACATGTTTCCTGGCTTCAGACTGGCTATAAATAAATTTAATAAGCATGAAAAAAAATCACTGCATCATTTACAGTTCTCTCTCAACTCCAGCTGACAAAAATCCACTCCAGATGTTTGTTCTGCGAGAACAACAGCATGAGGGTGAACTTCAATCTCAAGCATTAGAGCCTCAGAAGAAGAGGAAGTGTTTCAAGAGAAAAGGATGGCAAGGTGGGCGGGGAGGGTGTGGAAAAACCTGGCTTGATACCGATTTCACAGAAACGCGGTAATGAACTTATTTTGTGTGTAAGAAATCCAGTTTATTAGACTTTCCCCTGTCTCCTCACCCCTTTCAAAGCCACAGGGGCTTGGCTGGTGAAGCCTGAAATGGATGTTTCATAACCTTTGCTTTTAAATTAAACAAATGACCTCAGATTTGGGGGAGGTTGTTGACTCAGGAGAAAGTATGCCATTAAAAGTGTGCCGGAAACAGATTTGATTGGTCCGAGTCCCAAAAAGTGTTCGAAAGAGCACAGGCTTCCCGCATATAGATTTCAGGGAAATTACTCAAAGGCCGCACAGCTTTGTCAGAATTGGAGATGCGAAACAAGGCAGCTGAAAGACTCCGTATCAAAAGGGTAAATTCAATTCGGGAGATATTCATCTGATTACCTACGCCAGGCCGTGAATCGGATATGCTCCATTGTGCGCTCATGTTCAACCTGGATGGCTGGAGGAGCCAATGGCTTCCTTTTCCCTAACATATAATTAAGTTTTAAGAGACGATCGAGTTACAGATACAACGTTTTAAGAAATATTTCATTCAGGAGTGGCATTTACAGTGCTTGCCTGTTGCAAGAGACATTGCTCACTTTACTTCCTCGAGCCACGCTGGAGAGTGTGGGGATCAGGGCCTGGGGGCTCGGTGTTTGCGTTTCAGGCTACAATAAATGCTCTCTGTGCACCTGCCTGCAGGAAAAACCAGTCCAGCTGCCTCCTAAGACAAAAGGGCCCTGTATTAAGTGCTGAAAACCCAGACGTGAACTGACCCTGGCAAATTCCAGCTAGAAAAAAAAAAATTCAATATTTTCGTCCCGTCCGAGAGAAGCTGTCATGTAGGTTTCTGGATTTCCTTTCCCATCACCACTGAGTCTGAACAATGGTGACCTGTCAACAGAAGTCACCTCCTTTCTCATGAGTCTCCTTGCATTTCTAGATTCCTTTCCTGATGGCAAAATCCATAGCCCGGCACACGATAATCTGTCCTCCAGAAATCAGCACACACTCTCCTGCTCTTTCTCCGCCAGGCTCTTCCCACTGGAATCTTATTTGGGTCATTAAGGACACGCAAGTACATCCTCCCAAAGAGATAGCATTGCTGACTTACCGTGTTTTTAAAGATTTCCCGAATACACACTTTCCACAGATTCCAGGTACATTTAATGGCAAGAATGTTTATCAGTAGGGCAGGCAAAAGATCAAGAGTAGAGTTCCTCCATGCCCAGCGTGGTTCCTGATGCCAGTTGGTCAAAGGCCATACTGGGTCATGCAAACCAATGACTTCTCCTGGGAGAGCTGTTCAGCTTGGGCTTGTTCTAATTCATGTCTGGAATCGATCATACTAGTCTCAGCTGATCTGTGCATTCTCATGAAGTAAAGAGATTTCTCACAAAATCTGAAACGCAACCAGATGAGGCCTGGGCAGCTTTACCCCAGGTCACAAATGAATAAACTAAGAAGGGCAAGGTGATCACCTCAACTTGAGAGTGTAGCTTGGTTACAAACCCAGAAAAGAATCCATGAATTGTAACCTCCCACTTCTCTAAGCCAACCTTGAGTAGAGGGCAAGACGAATTAAGTAGTGATTTTGATAATTATTTAAAACTGCCATAGATAGTAAGGCTTTGGCTGCAAACCATTTCTGAATATATTTGGTGATAGAGAGCTAAACTTTAAAGGGTTAACAGCTTGCTCAAAGTTGCTTCAATAGCTTCTCCAAAATCTTGCCCCAAGGGGTGGGAAAACCAGATGATCAGCACAGGAAAGCCAGGTTCCCTAACGGGACCATTCCAGCAGGATGTGCTCAATTGCTTGTGTCTGGAGAGCACATAGGACCCAAGGGCAGTTTATCTGATTTGGTGCTCATTAAACAGCTGCCCCAGAAAAACAGCCACCCCCCACAGGTGCTAAGCTACATGAAGCTACCCTGGCCAGCCTGGCAAGTTCTCAGCAAGTGTGGGGCTGATTTACAGACTGCCACTTCGCAAGTGGGTCTAACCCCATGATGGAGGTTGGCTGTTGGCTGATATAGAGGGCCTTACACACACTGTGATTCGGGACAGATGGATCAGGGAGTCCACCGTCTCTATGCCCTGATATCTTAAGATGGCGGCCCAAAAGCCACCACAAGGTCACAGTGATCTTGTCTTTCCTTGATTGCCTCTGACATAAAAAAATCTGTCTCCCTCAACCCGGCAGTTCTCTAGGTGCTGGGCTGTAGTGTGACGTTAGCTGTTTCATGCGTGTGGGCCTCATTTTTCTTATCTTTTCCTGTTCTATCCACTGTAGTACAACACATACAGCCAGTTTAGACGTAAGGTTTAGCTCATTACAGTATGTAGGAATTCTAGGGTTCCAACCAGATAAGGCTGCCAAAATTGAGAATTAGCCTTTATGTTCCAGAGGGCAGAGGCCAAGCCTGATACTGTTCTTGTTACCCCGGAACCCCCAGCAAGCATTTCATATTATACATGTTCCATTTTGAATGAATGCACGATTGAAAGACTAGACCAATTCTTAAGTTTGAGAAGTGACTTGCTCAACATAACACAGAGGGTTTGCGGCAGGGCTGGCCCTTGAACACAGGTCTCCTAAATCCAAAGGTAGTGCTTTATCTACTGTTAAAACACACTGCTTCTCTAATGTCCATTTGTAAGGAGATTTCAGGGGGCGTACAACCTCTCGCCACCCCCTTCCATGCCAGTCATAATGGACCTCCCACAGGTCTCCCATGGCACCCTGCCTCTTGTCCATTACATGGGCGTTTCCCTTGGCCCGGAGCACCTTCCCCTCCTTTTCCTCCTCTTGGGAACTGCTACTGATCCTTCAAGATCCAACTCAAGTGTCTCCTCACTGAAAAGCCTTCTGAGAACACTCCCAGCCCCAAAGCGGGGCTCCTATGTGCTTCCCCAGCAAAATCCTGACCCTAGAGCCATCACAGCACACTCTGTATACTCATACGTCATGATTCCCCAACCACCTGACTGTGAGCTTTCCAAACGGCAGAGCCTTAGCTTCTGTCTCTGTATCCCTAGCCATCTGTCTAGCACAGGACCCAGTAGAGAGTCCTAATAAACACCCTTATGGTAAATCAGACTAAGGTACTTCAATCGCCACTCTTCTGTGAATGTGGGAGATTCCTCTTTCCAAAGCAGGGCTGTTGAGCCCCTGTTCTTTCCTCTCTGACACTTGCCCTGCACTGCCTACTGTTATTCGTCAATACAGTCAGCGCAGGCACATAGTCAAGGCTGACTGCACTTGGTAGGAATTTTAAAGCATACGTGATATATCGGTGAGAAAGATCACAATGGCAGTTTCATGCTTCTTTTAGGTGAGTACAGGTCTAAAGCTTTAAATCATTCTTTGATTGTCTCTCTTGTAGCTGTAGGTGCCTCCTTCATTCATCAAATATTTAAGATGTAACTACTATTATCAGGCACTATTCCGAGAGATCCAGCAGTGAACGAAAGAGACAAAGATGCCTCTCCTCAGGGAGCTTACATTGTAATGCCCCTAAGACAAGATTTTCTTGCTGATTCACCTTAATTTTGGACTATCATGTCAAAGTGCAAGCTATTTCCCTTGGTTCCAGTTGGGTCTCTGAAGGAGCAAAGGCGGTTCTGCCTGGCTGGGCTTTGGCTCCCACCTGGCGCTCTGGCAGCCACTTATTCACTAATGTTCGTTTCCTGAGCTCTACCTTTAAAGATTTCAATGATCTATTCTACCTCTGGCCTCGTGGTCTCTTGGGGGAATGTTCTCCTTGTCACTCAACTCAGAAACAATTTATTTTGGCGCTTTCCCAGCCACATTTATCTATACGTTATATTTATTTATTGATTTATTTTTATTGAAGTATAGTTGATTTACAACGTTGTGTTAGTTCTGGGTGTACAGCAAAGTGATTCCGTTATATATACATATATATCTATTTTTTTCAGATTCTTTCCCCTTATAGGTTATTACAAAATATTGAGTATAGTTCCCTGTGCTATACAGTAGGTCCCTGCCGGTTACATATTTTATATATAGTAGTGTGTATATACTACACTACTACTATACAGTGTGTAGTAGTACACACTGTAGTAGTGTGTACTATTACACTACAAATTCCTAATTTAACCCTCCCCGCATACTATATTTAAAAACAAAACAAAGTTTGTCTCCTTAATGCCTGGCCTACTGGGATGTCATCCATCCTCTATAGCTGGAAGTAATACTCCGGAAACTTAGATTCTCTTAGCTGCTTTTATGGGCCTATTAGATAGAAGGATGGCTGAGAAAAATCAACATCAGAACCTAAAAAGGCCTCAATGTCTACTATTAAAACATAAGCCCTCTCCAACACACACACACACGCACACACACACACGCGCACACGCACACACACGCAGGCACACACACTTGCATTTCATCCATAAAACTCAGACCCTCTCCTGAAGGTAGGGAGTAATTTTGCTCCAGCATATTGTAAATTATGGAGAGGATGTAACTGATAGATACAGAGTTCTTCCTGCACACACTTCAGTTACCAGCTGCCATCTTGGCTTCTCTGCCTTATCTTGTCTTAAGCAGAGGTAAATGATGGCTGACCACAGGACAGACATATAGTCTGTGCTAACGGGCCTGCCATATGACCCTCAAGAGGAGGCGACTTACACACAGGTAAGCTTAGGCCTCATATCTCATCAGATAATAATTGTTTGGAGTAGGAAGTGAATGCTGAATAAACAGAAGAGACCTCTCTCCACCCTGAAGAGAAACGCTAGGGCTGACTGTGGGCATAACAAAAATTAGATCAAAGAGGAGCCAGAACTGGAACTAGAAATAAAATGTTTTCAAATGTTTAAAAAGAAAAACAATATGTTGGCTTGAAGGCATGGACTAGCAATAGGGAGGTAATACCAAAAATTTGATCTAGGAGATGATGATTTTGAGAATGGATGTGACTGGAGGGACTGACAAAGGTACACAGATGTCTGTGTTTACTAGCAAACTAATTATAAATACTTGCTCAGTTGGACACAGTTGTTTAACTAGATGTTATAGTGGGGTACTCACTCCATAGGTACACCCTTAAAAAGGAATCTTATAAGGGGAAAATGCCCCTTATCCATGGACCCTACTGAAAGAATAGGTGTACCGGCCAGGTTTTTTTACCATATGACTTCTTGACATTGGCTGATTAGACAAAAAGATAACCCAGCCACAGGATTAGCAGGTGTGAAAAGGTAAATTGGGCCGATCAGCTTATAAGGTCAACGTTCAGTGCCATGGAAAGCTGAGGCAGATATGAGAAAAATGAAGAGAATGACCTAAGTTTAAACCTTTCCAATTTTCATGTAATCTGGCTGTACTTTACTTCCTATTTGCACAAAGCCATGGGAATGCCAACTTGTCCTTACAAAAGAACTCAGCGGATGAAAATGTAAGTTCTGGAGCCAGACTCTCTGGGTTGGAATCCTGGCTCTGCCCATAATTGTGTTGCTTTCTAGGACTCAGTTCCTTCATCTAGAAAATGGGATAATGATTACCATCTGCCTCAGAGGGTTGTTGTGAGTATTAAATGTGATAGTGGATGTACAATGCCAGGCACATGATATACGGTCCATGAATGTTAGCTACAGTTATAAGTAGGCCTGACTTTTTTTAAAGCAAACTTGAGTGGCTTTCTGTTTCTTGCTACCAAAAGAACCCTGAAACAGTCTAGTAAATACTCTCTCCCAGACGTGAGACAGAGCCTGCAGAAAACACCACTGGCGACCCAATGGAGGCCAGGTGGCTGCCGTGAGTCTGATGGTGTCCCTTCTACATGCCTATGCCCTCTCTTAGGGTATTACCTCCTTGAGAGCTCGGATGGAGACACACTCATCTTGGTATTCCTATGCCTAACACGGACAAGAGACTCAATGAATGAAGAGTGGTTCTCAAAGTGTGGTCCCCAGAAGAGCAGTATTAACAACTCCCGAGAATTTGTTAGAATTGCAAATCCTCTGGCCCCTCCCAAGACTGACTGAAACTCTGGGAGCGGGAGCCCAGCAAGGTGTGTATTGATAACCCCTCCAGGTGATTTTGATGCATGCTAAAGTTTGAGAACCACTGGGATGAGGGTTCTGTTGGGGAAACACTACCACCCCGTAGCCTTGACTGAAGAACAGCCCTACTCTATCTAGGGAGATCATTCACCTTTGAGCATGTGGCTTAGGAAGAGATGCACACGTAACTATAAGGGAGGAAGGAGAAACGTTCCCAGTCAGTCGAATAAGTCTCATCAATCATGTTGATCAAGGAAATGACATGTTACCAATGGATCATCCTCACATTCTTCTCACAGAGGCTTCAGGAAAAATCGACTCCCTAACATGGCACGCCAGATGTCCATGATCCATACTGCTGACTTCTCAAGTCCTACCCCCCCGCATTCCCGTACATGCCCCCTACACTCCCAGTCATAAGGAATGACTGGTAGTTCTTCAAATGACCATGCCCTTGCCACCATATCTTTAGTAATGATGTATCCTCTACCTAGAACATCATTTCTTCCATCTCTGTATCCTTAGCACTAAGTGTAGTTCCTGGTGCCTAATGGGTATCCCATTTCCCTAAATATTTGATGAGTTCATTGTCTCCTTACCTCCCATATCCCCATCCCTAAGCCATCTTACACATCTCGTCTGGACAGTCTTCAGAGTACAAATTATGATCATTTTATCACAAAACCTTAATTCAGTCTGGCATTCAAAGTCTGGCCCCGATCTACTTCCAAATTTATTGCACATGACCTCCTATATTTACCCTAAAACCCCAGGCAAATGGGGCTCCTTTGCTACCTTCCCAACATATGCTACATTTCCCTACAACACAGATCCTGTTATTTACTGAGTACCCTCTAGGAACTAGGGGATACAGGGGTGATCAAGACAAAGCCCATGACCTTGAGAAGATGATATGAAAGCAAAGGAGGCAGACCATAAACTCATAAACAAATAAACTTGTAAGATCAGGTAGTGATAAGGGCAATGAAGAAAATCAAGTAGGTTTAGGGGATAGAGAAGGCTGGGAAGGGGGTAGTGGTTTCATCTTAGATAGAGAGGTGATGGAAGACCTCTCTGAGAAGATGACACTTGAGTGAGACTAAAGATAGTGAGGCAACAGGCCAAGGGAAGTTCTGGACAAGCGCTCCAGTCAGTGGGAAGAGCAAGTTCGAAAGACCAGAGGCAGAAAGCCCAGAGCCTAAGGAACAAGGGAGTGGGCTGTACAGCTGGAACAGGTTTGAAGAGGAGGATAATGGTAGGAGATAAGGGCAGACAAGGCCTATTTTGAACTTAATGTCTTAGTTCTCAGCATTTCCTGATCTTTCCTCTGCCTATTGAAATCCTATCTATCCCTCAAGGCCTATCTCTTACATCTTCCTCCCTGGACCCTTCAGATCTCCCTTTGCTGAAAGAGATGTTCCCTTCTTCCTGAATCCCGGGGACTTTGGTCCATACCATACTTGTCTAAAGCACTGCACACATTCTACCTAATACTGTTCTTCTTTAGAATGATTCTCAAACTGCACTGTAAATATCTTGAGGGCAGGGACCATATCTTGCTCATTTCTGGATTTCCTGTAACATTAACATAGTGCATATAGTAGAGGCTCACAACTCATGAAATCATCAGGCTGGAAGGCACTTAAAGGTCTCCTCATCTAGCCAAAAAGTTTTTTTTTTGGAGGGACCATAGCTCTAAAACTATGCTACTATATGTAGGAGTGCAGCTAATCTACAGGAAAAGTCAGTCTGACTGAATAAAATACAGTTTAATCCAACTGGTATTTATCGAGTGGCTTATCAGAAGAAGGAAGAAAAGCAAAGCCCTCAGAGAGATCCAAACCTAGGTCGGAGCTCAGCTGGACTGTCATTGGGCCAGACCACCTTGCCAGACCTTGTTACAATCCTCCCCAAATCCTAGTAAATATCACCAATGCATTCTGAAAGTCTTCCCTGCCACATAACAACACAAACTAAGTTATCCCCTGGCACCACTCCTAGAAACCAGCCATTCTTTACTTTATGATTGCTGACCTGGACGCCTCTCATCTTTGGTATAGAATTCTCTTCGATGATGTAAACAAGGATCTCTTCTCAGAGAATCCTTTGGATTTGAAGACCTCCGGGATCACACCCCCTCTTCTCTGGGCTTCCAGCCCTGCCACCTCTGTAGTTGAAGCAACTGGCAAAACTGGCTTTGGTGTTCTCGTCCCTTCTGCCTTCATGACACTGAGATGTGAACAGGAACATATGTAGATCTGGGAAATGAGCCAGTAAATCCGCCTCGAAGACCGCTTCCCGAAGAAAACTTCTGGCTCTCGTCTCATTTGATCTTAATGCACCTCCTGCTTCAAATGTGTCTCTCTGGCAAACTCTCACTAGCAAAAACAGAACTCCTGACCAAGAAATGCTTCCTGGTGCTTGACTTCACTGTTCCTTTCTCCTTTTGATCCCTTGGCTGTGGTTCTATCGCCCGCTGGCCTCTCGCTGAAAATCCTCAACAAGTTCCTCTCCTTGTGAGATCCACAGCTTTTCAGATGTTTGTGGGCTGTGCCCATTCCCCCCTCAACTCTAGTGGCCCGCACCTCACATAACATTTAGGCTTTCTTTAGCTAAATGCTACAGGGCTTGGGAGGTATTTCAATCTTCTAAGCTTTTTCTATAAATTAGGCCTTTCATGGCAGCTGAACCGTTGCGGGAAGTGGTATATACCCAGCTAAGGGCCGTGGATTCTTAAATACTAGGGGGAGGGGCACGGGTAGGTGTGTATCCCCTTGTGAACAGAAGCACGTGAAGTTGTGTGTGTCGATACGTGTCTATGGCTTTGGAATCAAAAACGGAAAGGTCACTAGGACACAAGTATTTGTATCCCAAACTCCCTCCTAAGAGGCAGCAGTGTGCAAATCTAGGATCTCACGGGAGGGGCTCTGGCTTCTGTTCCCGGCACCACCACCTCTCACTCGCTGTGTGGCCTTTGGGCAACTCCCTTCTCGCCTTCAGGCTTCACTTGCTTGAGGTGGATTAAATGATTCATCACATTAAGACATTTTTAAATACTATGGAAATGCTAATGTTCACAATGTTGATCATCATTGTTAATATTAACCTTGAAGTGACATTTCATGTTTTCAAAGCACTAATTATAACCAACCTGCACCACGCCCCCAAGAGGTGGGTTTTTAAAGCTGCCCCGCCCACACTCCCTTGCACAGGGTCCTACCCAAACCAATGAACATTTAGTTTGAGGTTGGGCTATGCAGGGCTTTGGAGCCAAAGTGTGGACAGAGTCCTGCTAACTTGACCAATCTACCCCAAAGTTTGTGGTTAATGGATTACAAATTCGGGTAATGCTGGACAATAAATTACAACTATAATAATAAAGCTGAAAGGACACACAATTTAAGCAGAAACACCAGTGTTTTTTATCGGAAATGAAAGAAACCATTGATCATAGCAACTGTCTGAGATTAGCAGGGAGCCACATTTTCAAACATCCTGCAGTAACTCCAGAGCAGATCCAGCTGGAAAGCAAGAGTGGAAATAAAACTTGAAAATTCCTACCACGCTTTGAAGTCTGCCTCTTTCACAACCACGAGTCCCTGATTCGTCCCAACCATTCTGAGCTGTTCTTGCTTGTTGAATTTATTTTAAAAGAGACACAAGCCACGCACTTGCATATAATCTATCAAATGGACTCCAGCTTTCTGCAGGGATGGTTTGTTAGGGAATATGAATCCCAAAATACCTTCTCTTGCACATGAAATCAGCCATCAGTTCAACTGGAATAGAAAGGCTTCCGATACTAAAACTAGAAACCACTCTTGGTTCTAGTAAATACTACTTTTTCCTCTTGTGTTCTTTCCTTGACCCATCCAGGTACTTTTAATTTTTAGCTTTTTAAGGCTGTTATCTATGAAAAACTATTACTACAGATAAAAGGATATTAAGTGCCACCCTAGGCTCCTAAAATGGGCGCGTCACCACACTGAAGTGACTGCTATCCCAGTAAATTATCTGAGGAAGGATAGCCTATGACCTAGGTGGAACAAAGCTTCAATCTTGCACAGGGCCCACTGTCACCACACGTCAGTCTCACCTACCAACTGTGCCTGGGTGGATAGGGGCTCAGCCAGTCCTTTCTGCTCAAATCCCAGGTGACTTCAGAATAGGACATGGTGTCTTAGGCCAGCTGGACTGTTAGATCCTTTCTCTACTGATCACTATGACTGAGATCCAATCATCCTTAGCATCTTCGACGAACACCGGGAAGAAATGTCAAGGGCATATAAGAAACATGTCCCTGGTCACAGAACAGTCACAATAACCTAGTAAGTAACCAGACACTGAACTTCATAATAACCTACACGCCTGAGTTTCTGTCAACAGAGCAAAACACCAAAGAAGAAAATAGTTTGACTCACAGTGCCTGGTCAGGAACAATGTAGATCATAAAGTCAAAAATCCTGATTTCTGCCCTTGGGTTCACAATATAACTTTGGTCAATCTGCATAAGTCTCAGCCGGTCCATTCCCCCACAGGAAGAAAATAATGTCTGTGAAAGGCACGCTGAAAACTGACAAGCACACTTGCACGTATGAGGAGTTATTTTAACGAAATAGGAAAAATTCCATTTGCCCTCTCATGCCTTCTCAGGACACAAAGCTATGGGTAGGAGCAATGGCGGGGGAGTCCTTTGGTGTCCACTTCTCCCTTCTTTGGCCCTCCCAACTGGGAGCTGAATAATTCACTGGGGGAATGAATCCTCAAAGGGAATCAGACCGTGGACCCTAGCAGTGAACTTAGGTCTACATAATCCAAGCAACAACCCAGGCACAAATTTAATAAGGAAAAAAAGCCCCAGCAACACAAAAACAAAGAACTCTCAACTTTACAAACACTGGGAGTGCAACAGCTGGTCAGCCGAGATTAAAGGAGCGTGAGAGAACACCTCCCCATCTCCTGCCTTCTCCTCCCCCGTCGAGGTCCCCGCAGCCAGCCAGGGCTCGCTTTTACAGCCCTGTGCAGATGACCTTGTTCCAGCTAAGATAGGAACTCTTTGATCTCAGCAGGGGGATGCTCTGGGCCTGCAGCTGGTAGATATTAATAGTACAGGATCCGCTGGTGTGGAAGAGATCTCTCAGTTGGGCCAGGTCACTCGTATCCCCTGCTCTGAGTCAGAGCAGAAGGAACTTCATTTCCCCGCATCAGCCCCTGCTGGGTACTTCTCTCGGGTCAACTCGGATCATTTTCTCACTGGCTGCTCTTGGTCGCTTGTTCTCACCCCGCAACTGTTTTCAAGGGAGCGCTGTTTAAGCCGTGCCCTCTGCTCTTGCAGCTGAAATCTATTACAGGACAGGGTGAACCCTGGGCTCAGCCCATCACAGTGTGTTTCTCACTCTCACCAGCTTGCACACACTTGTAGTGTACATGTTTGCGTGCGAGAGAGGGTAGAGAGAGCAAGAGACAGACAGACAAGCCCAGAAGTGTTTACAGAGAGAGAGAGACAGCAGTATGGGGAGGGGGGGCTGTTAGAGGTACGCTGATGTATCAGTGCTAAGATTTCTGAGGCTCCTTTCCATTATGTTTAATCTAGGACGACAAGGTCACTCTTCCCACCCTGTAAATCAGAATTTTAAAACCCCATCACCAAGTGAACACTCCTGACCTTCAGACCCACATCACAATCTGACAGAGTCAGAGCTAGAAAAGACTTCAGCCATCTTATACTCAACCTGTCTGTAATTTAACAGAAAAAACTGAGGCCCAAAGTGATTAAAAGAGCTGCCCAAGATCACAGAGCTATAACACAAGGGCAAAGCTGATGATACAACGCATGCTTACAACAACAGAGAGATTTGTACATTTTAATCGTAGCAACATTAACAACCACTGCAATATATTTGAATAGGTATAAGTGTTCTAAGAAATTTATTATTTTTTTTCATTCGCTGGTAAGGAACTTCATTATAGGCTTCAGAAAAAAATTCTATAGACTCTTTATCTGCTTAGCTATGGAAGGAAAAGATCTAGAAAACTCAATTGCTTCCATTCTCCCTTGGGTTTCATAATAAGAAAAAGTTGTCTAAGGATGAGCTGGTGACTCTCCCTTGGCCATGAACAGGACTTTACCATTTTTTTGAAGCGGTTACACTGTAGCCACAAAGCAATTTCCTTTATATCTGTTTTGCTTCTCTTCTTTGCTTGAGATAAACCAGGAAGCCAGGACAAAGAAAAGTACTCTTACTTATTGGCTTTCAGATAAGGAAACAAGATAGTCTCTTCTGGTCTCCTCCTTGGAACTGAATAAATGTGTGTGTACGTGTGTAATACTTATAATAATAATTTTTAATCACGTTCATAGGTCTTTATGTGATTCTCATGGTTCACTGTTGTTACAAAGCATTTACTATGGTACTGGTTCAGCATTTATTTACTGCCTACTACGTACCTAGAACTTTGCTGGTCATTCAGGCACAACAAAAAGAATACAAGAGAGCCTGTGACCTTAATCTGGTGGGGAAACCATGAAAAGTTAATTTCTTTTTTTTTTTTTAATCTTTTCTGTCTATTGCTGATCTGGTAGAAGGGCCACAGAGGAAGAAGAGAGAGTGAGACCAAGGCAGACTGGAACAGGAAAGGAGGTTTTGTGGAAGGGGTGGTCTTTTTTTTTTTGAATTTTCTTTTATTTATTTTTTAATACAGCAGGTTCTTACTAGTTATCCATTTTATACATATTAGTGTATATATGTCAACCCCAATCTCCCAGTTCATCCCACCACCCCCACCCCCCACCCCCATTTTTCCCCCTTGGTGTCCATACGTGAAGAGGTGGTCTTTAAATAAACCTCGAAGGAGTGGGAGGATTTGGGAAGAAACGAAGAGGTAGGAGTGAAAAAGGGAAATGCTGTTCTAGAAGGGTGAGCTGTCTCTGCAGAGGCACGGAGCCAGGGCTCAGGAGAGCAGGCAGAAGGTCAGCATACTTGCTGGAGGAGCTTCACAGAGGGTGCAGAGGAAGGAAAGGACAGACTACAAAGAGTTAAGAAGCATCAACTTAATCTAGCGTATTTTTGGGGAAACTGGTCCACACAAGAGAACAGAAAAAAACCTGATTTTCAGCATTTGCTGATTTCCATGGTGTAAATACTTCCACCCTGGTTGACTGCAAGCTAACAAGCCACAAATTCCTGAATATTTTAAAATCAGCTTGTTGCTTTTTGCCCATTCTCAGGAAATGGGCTAAAACAACGTCAAGATTCCTGAGTAGGAGACTGACACAGTAAAAGGAAGCCAGAAATGGGGAAGTTTAATTTGGTAGTGTAAGATGTACATGGGAGAGGCTGGAGTTGGGAAGGCCATTTTGGAATTTATTAACATTATCCAAGTGTGAGTTTTTAATAAGTCAGCTGATCACAATACAACTCACAAAAAAGAGGGCACAGATATATTTGGAAAGGACAACCAAGCAGACTTGATGATGAAGGAAGTGTATGGAGGGAACGAAAACTGATGTTTCAGCTTTTTAGCGGGAATGACAATGCATCACTGAGTGTGGAAATACCACTGAGGGTGGTACACAGAGCACTCTACAGTTGTTATAAATAAGTAATTTGTTTCACTCTGAAAAACACTGCTGAGAAGCAGGGATGTGGTCCTTGCAATTTTTGAGACCATAATCCAAGGCCAATCCATGGAAAACCACCTGGGCAGTCAGGAGCCTTGCTAGCCCTAGAGGTCCCATATATTCCACCATGAATAATTCTCAGAAAATGGAAAGTGCAGAGGGGCCTGGAACAGCTATGCTCATCCACCCAGGCCCACAGCATACTGCCGTGAAAGCAATCAGACTACAACTAGCAGAACTCAGAAATGTCAAGTAAGAACTTTCAGTAAAACTAGAAACCACCCACTGGCTCAGTGGTGTAATTCCCCTAGCTACATAAACCAGAGCCAGTCTGACCTTTGCTGGCATGGGAGGGTGGAGAAAATTTTGCAGATTTACCAACGTGGCTAGTTTTTCTTAATCCTTCTGTAAAGCTGATTGGGAACGCCACGTCTCCAGTACATGATACTGGTGTACACTTTTAGCCAGTCCAAAAGTACCCAGCACAAACAAAAGGTTAAATTGCTGTATGACCATGGGTAAAGCCAACATTTGAGCAACAGTCTCAAAAACAAAGTCATTTAGCAGTTCACCAGCCCTCATGCTGAGGACCCAAAAGAACCTACAGAGGAGTGACGAGCCTTAGGTGGAGGTGATAGATGCCTGTGAAGATGATTCACTCAGGTGAAAAAGGAAGCTCACTTATAGAGCCAGAGCAACACACTCTCCAAATATAAGGGATCAGATGCCAGGAAAGGGGGCCAAGCCTATATCGCCAGGCTCCGGCTGGGTTCACTGGCCAGGGCCTGTTAGCTGTGTGTCTCAGTTCTCAGCAGAAGGCAGAGAGGCAGTGGCGGAGCCGTATGTCAGTGTCAAGTTTCAGCCCCTCTAAGACAGATCCCTTACCTTCAGACAGGGACAAATCATCAGCTGGAGACACCAGGTCTGCCTGAGAAGCTAGGGCTCCACTCAGATGGGTTGTAATTTGATTCGTCAAGATAACCTGTGAACAGACAAGGAGAAGGCGGAGGGAAGGGAGAAGAGAGAAGACCAAATTAATTATTAGAGCTATCAAAAGGCTGTAGTTTAGGGGAAGACTGATAAGTACGCAGGTAGGAAAACCCCAGCTCTGACTTGCATCAGTTTTATCTTTAGGCCAGAACTATCTGGCAACGCCTCCAGGTCATTCAAATCACAGAAGACCGAGGAAACAGACTGACTTTTTTCAGAGCTTAAACCACTAATCAATTCTTTCTAAATGCTGAGTAAATTGGGACAGAGAAGTGTCGCCATATTACCTGAATAATAGAAGGCCAACCAGAGAATTAAGATGAATACGTGCACACTTTATCATTTTTAAATTATATTCACAACATACAATACGACTAGCGCTGAAGAAAAGCAATAATTTAACATCTGGGTGCCTGGGGCTTCTTCCCTTGTTAACTGGAAAGTCAGAATTTTATTTCCAAATTTGCGAAATTAGAATAAAATTCATCTCTAAAGGAATAGCACTCTTCTTCTTTTCAGTAAGTTGAATTCTAACAAAAGAATTCCAAAGTCTCACTATGTATTTAAAACACAAATTAATAGAATCCGACCTATACAAAGTAAAGTTCATAACATTTAAAATTCCTAGAAAGGACTCTAAAGTTACCTAATCCACATGATTTATTTCCACACAATATTTTTACATGTGGCTCCATCAAGAAATTATTCTTTTCCTTAAAAAATCCTCATTTAGGGCTTCCCTGGTGGCGCAGTGGCTGAGAGTCCGCCTACCGATGCAGGGGACACGGGTTCGTGCCCCGGTCCGGGAAGATCCCTCGTGCCGCGGAGCGGCTGGGCCCGTGAGCCATGGCCGCTGAGCCTGCGCGTCCGGAGCCTGTGCTCCGCAACGGGAGAGGCCACAACAGTGAGAGGCCCGCGTACCACAAAAAAAAAAAAAAAAATCCTCATTTATAAAATTTGCTCTATTGTTTAGAAGCCTAAAGGAAGAACAAAACACAGATTCTCTCCTGGAAAACTGCAGCAAGACTAACGTTACAATCATTTCTCAAGATTTGAGGTGTTCCCATCGTGGGCATCTTGGTGAACCATCTTGGTCCCTCAGAGGAAACGTAACTTCTGAAAAACTAGGCATTTGGTACCTGGAATATGCAACTAGCCAAATCGTCGTGGTCTGTCCCAAGGGTCAGCTATGGTTTTGCTGCCACCCTGATTGGAGCAGAAATGGAAATTGTCTCCATTCTTTACTGTCCAGCTTTTCAGCCACACCTCTGTCGCTGTCTCTTGAATGGACCAATGACACGTTATAAATCCTATGCCAATGGCAGCTTAATTGGGGGCTGAGAGGGGAGCACGATGGCAGGGTCAGGAAAAGAAGTGAAGTACTCTATTAACAAAGACAGCCTGTCCAAGGTCTTTGTGTGTCAACTAGGCTCGTGTGAATCCCCAGCTACTCTGCAGCGATGACCGGATATTGCAGTATTCCACTGAGTATTTGCTAATCTCATCCTTCCTATGCTTTTGTATTGCTCATTTTCATCTGGACTGGTAAGAATCACATATGATAAGTCTTTCAATTAAAATGGCTGGAAATGGCCAAATAAAAGCCTGCTCTTTTAAGAAATAAATACTCATATTCAGGAGCAAGAATAAGCAATTATGTTCATTTTCCTCTTTATTATATAGGGTACGGGCTTTGGTGTTCAATAAAACTGGGTTCAAATTCTGACTGTGACACTGTGAACCTTGGGAAAGTTACTTGAATCTTTGAGCTTCATCTGTTCATAGGTAAAATAACACCTATCATATAGAACCATTACGAGAATTGAATGAGATAATCAATGTAAGGTATTTAATATAGTGTCTGGCACGTGATAAATATCCAGTAAATGTAAGCCATTGTTGTTGCTATTATTTCCTTAAGAAGAATGTTATATAGGTTAATAAATTACTAATAAAGTATATGCCACATCCTTCAGATCATTGGATCTAACAACAGAACATGAAATCACAATTCTCTACATCACGGTATATAATTCAGTACCTGATCATTTCTACCAGTCTCAGTCCTTCCTAAGCTTAACTTAGTTTCAAAGAATTTGTGTAAAAATCTCAGTAAGAAAACGATAGTAATTATTTAAAGCAAGACCAGTAAGAAACCGGCATTGTTTTGAGAATACCATGTGATTTTTCTCCCAGTGAAGAAAATAATGTATCTGTCGCAGTTAAAAAAAAAAAAAAAGTGAAGCTTCAGGAGATCTAGACATGTAAGCTCTATTTTGGGGGGAATTCTTCTAAAAGGTGGTTTGGTGAAAATGACTAGAACACTAGTGATATAGTAACAGTAATGAGAAAAATAATTATTGAATACCAGCCATGCAAAGCATGTCACCATGTACACAGGGGAAAAGAAAGAGGTGAAGGCTCTGTGTGTCTTCTCTAGAAACTTGCAAGTTAAAAGATAAGACATTTACTAAGATATTCAGACCACTTTTTCTCAATTTTATTATTATTTCCCTGGTCCTACAATGGAAACTTATACTGAGATGATGGCTCTATTGTCCATAGCTAACAAGATGATACCCTGCTGAGCCTAAAACCAAACTACAGATGTGCCTCCAAAGATACCCACCCCCGGTGCCACTTCCAATGCAAGAGTAGATGCAGAAGAAGCCATTTGTACTCTCCAATGGCAAAAGAACAAGCTCCTAAGTGGTTTTGCTAATAATCCACTCTCTTTTTATCATGAGTCTGAAAGCCAAATTGCTGAAGGGATACACAGCAACCAAACTCAGGGGGTTGCTCTTGCTGAATTGTTGTGATTTTCTAAATCTGTGATCAGCAAAATGATAAAATGGAGATATTTCCAAATAGCATTGATTACAAATAATCATGACTTGGGCAGAAGCCTATAGATGTGTTGCCCTCTGAGGCAATCTGGACACATGAAAACTACACTCCTAAAATAACTTATCAAATACTATTACACATTATAAACAGAGTCTTAACACTATCTGCTTTCCAAAAATGAGTTCTGACTGACACTTCAGAGGGTCTTTCGGGCTGCTCTGCTCCACTGGAAAGATGAAGGCTTCCGACACTTGGTACTAAATTTGTGCGGGAGCAGCGTGCACAATGATTAGGCTGAGGGCTTTGGAGTCAAACAAACGTGAGTTCAGATCCTGGGTTCCACCACTTACTATGTGATGTGGAGCAAGTTTCACAACTCTCTGGGTGTAATTCTTAACTCACAGGGTTTTGAGGAGTAAACTGGATAATGCATATAAAGTCCTGAGCATAGTGCCTGGCCAATGGGAAATGCTTAAATGTTAACCTCCATCACTGTCTTTGCTGATTTTATACCTTGCTTGTTGAGAAAGAAAACTCATGCCTGCTTCCCTTTTGTACAACATATAGTACGCTGATGACAAAGAACAAATATTTGCCGGTGATATGCTCAAAAAGCATAAAAATTTAATTGAAAGTGCATGCTATTTTTGCCATTTCTCTAGAAGTATGACTTATTAAAAACATACAACACACTCCACCCCCCTTCCTGCTACTACCATCAATTTCAAATCCAAAGGCTAGAGTGAGATTCTTGGACTAAGGGGAAATTTTGCTTTTGTTTTTTTGATGGTAGTGATTACATCTTTACATCTGAAGCCAGGAGAAAATGGAATTCAGCTTAGTTTACTCTTCAGGCAACAGAAGACCATCTACCTACTGAGGGGAAACAGGCAGCCCTCTACATTGTATAAAGTAACTGTTAACTCCATGCAACTCTGTATATGGAGAGACCGCTCACTCCCAGGGCTTCCTTGCAAAGCCGGCAGGTTGTAGGATGCTTCAGGTACACATGAATAGGAAATGACTCCTCATATCATGTCACATATACCTTGAGTCTCATTTTTAGTGCTCCCCTCCCAAGGCAAAATGGGGGGGGGATCCTAAGTTTGCCCCTGGGTTCTAAGTTTCCCTTGCATCATTCAACTTCCCTAAATGCATCCTACTCGACCCTTCTGTGCACTGTAGTTCAACACCTAAGCTCAGTTCAAGGGAACAATGAAGCTCTCAAAGAAGAATAAACTTCAGAGTACAGATTCATAAATAACCTAATAGGCCCCGCCTTCAGAGAGAGCAGGGCTTCTCTTATAAGCTAGAGAGGAGATGGAAAAACAGGAAGCAGTTAAAGACCAGAAGAACTAGTAAGGCAGATGGTTGGGAATGAATGTCATTTTGGTCAGAAGGCAGAAGGTCCTGGGGATGAAAACCTAGCCAACACACAAACAAACAAAAACATATGACTCTTTTCCACTAAGTATCAAAAAGGTAGCTTCCGAAAGCAAATAGCTAGAGGTTAAGGGGGAAGGAGCAGAATACACTGGTCAGAAGAACCATCAGCCTCCAGGGTCAGGGGACTGGTGAGCTGGAGTCCACTGACCAATTGAGCCTGGCTCCCCACTAATCTCTGTGTCCACTGTGGACCACCTGCCTTCAGTTGGCACATCTTTCTTCAGCTACACTAGGACCAGACTAATTTAGGCTATACCCACACCCCATGCATGTCTCCTGCCCCTGGTCCAAGATAAATCCTGCCTTAAGGGGCCTCTGTATGTGTCTAGTCTGATCTACCCTACACTGAAGCATTAAAGACGAATCTCTGTTGGGAGCTCCATGAGCAGCCACTTAGTATATTCCAGCCCAGTGGAAAATGGTGGAGAGAAGAGAAAGTGGGACAGCCCTGGAGAAATCAAAGTAGGGAACTGTCAGGCCTAAAGGTCCAGCTTTTGATAAACAGCCTCCTTTTATTTGACCCTTGGGAGGTGACAAAGAGGGAGTTTGTGGTCAATCAGGAATAGAATAAGTTGGAATGGGATATCTGGCCCTGTTCGGTCAGCAGAAGAGAGATTCATGGTCAACAAAACAATAACTCAATATTTATAAGTCAGATTCTTTTAAGGACCTAAGAATATAGCACATGCCCTCATTCAGCTTTCTGTGGAGGCAGGTGAGAGGCAAATTTTGTAATCCCCGCCTTCCAGAGAGTGAACTAGAGTCATCTGCCTGAGATTAATAGTCTAGATAAGAAAGGGGGTCTACAGGCCTCCCTGCCCACTCTCCCTCCTAAGACAGCACTGGGCAGAGGAGAGGAGAGCCAGGAACTCTCAGCCCAGAGCCACAGACAGGTCCAGGCCTTGATGCCCTGGTCTCCAGAATTCAATCTAATATAAGTAACGAACAAAGGGATCTAACACCTAGAAATACATTAAAAGATTATGAAAATGCTACATTGTAACAAGCCCAATCCTGTGACAAGAGTCCTTTCATACTCTGACGTTAATAAATAACCACAAACCAAGTAGCTCCAGCTTCTACGGAAGTGTCAAGCATTTGAGGCAATCCTAGCCCAATTCTGCCGGTCTTTTTAGTGGCTTTCGGTGGCTTCAGATGCATGTGGCTGGTCACTTCCGAAACCCACAGGAGGCTTGAAAACTAAAGCTCTTCATGTCCTTGGTGCGACCGAGTTTAAGGATTCCTGGGCTAGAGGAATCACGAGGCAACCTCAGGCATCTCGGGGGGCATTTTTATGCCCAGAAGGACATCTGCTTTCTCCTCCCTCCCACCCATTCCCTGCTAGAAACCTGCTACAGCCTAACACAGAGAATCAGAGAAGTCTCAAGACCACTTTAACTAAGCCTGAAGGGCTAGGTGCGGTGATTATCCTTATACTCACAGCTCCCAAGGAAACAGGCAGCCCACTGGATAACCTGGCCAGCCAGAGAAAGGGCATCAGTTGAATGACAGAGAGAGACCTCAGGGCTGCCTCTGCCCCCAAACTGCCTACCTGCTGTCAAACCTAGCACTCTCAGGTTGACAGGGCTCTGAACTGTAATGGAACAGAACTTTTTGTAAAAGAATATACATGTATACACATATATAGATGTATAACCGAATCGCTTTGCTGTACACCTGCAACTAACACAATATTGTAAATCAACTACACTTCAATGAAAAAAAATAAAGTGACTGTAACCAAACCTTTCTCCAAATACAATATATATATATATATATATATATATATATATATATATATATATGACAGAGCTCTGCTTTTCATAGGTTTTGAAGGCAAAAAATGTTCGGATTTTTCCGTAAGATCTTATTTTTATACCAATATTATTTTAGTATAAAAAAATGACCTATCTGCTTAAGGTACGCTTTTTTAAAATGTTACTTTTGGTATCTAAAATGATCCTAATTGCCAGGTATGACAGTGATGGAGCCTTTCTATCTAAACACAGGCCTTGAATAAGTCAGAAATTCTGAGTTTTAATCCTGGCTCGGTTAAGGGTTACTGAATGCCTTGCTCTTAAGGAGACAGAGGCCGGAATTTTCCTGTGAGAAATTGGTAAGGTTCATTGAGTCCTTTCATCACCAAGGCTTGAGAGAAAGGCCCTGGAGTGGTTTTCACCATCCTCTCCTCATGCTTCCCAACCATGACGGTGTCTGCCCCAGCCTATCTGCTGAATAGGAGCCGGGCGTGGGAGGGAAATGGGGGATGGGGAGAAGAAAACAGGCGAGGGCGAGAGGCAGAGGTAGAAGGCCAAGAAGGGCGAGAGGGGTGCTCTGGGTGCAGTGTGGGAACAGGGTAACTCCCCCCAAAAGCAGGTGTAGACAGCCATACTTGCAGACTCACACCTCTCCCCTGACTATTCCCCACCTCCTCCCTTCCGGTCACTTCCAGCTTTGAAAGGAAATATCCAATATTTGAGGAAAAGTCAGACCAAATATTTTAGAGTGTGAGTATCACAAATCTGGTTTTACTCTTCACTGGCTTAGTTTTGCCAAGCTCTGGAAAATTATAAATCGTTCCATTATGAAAAAAAGAAATCGTTTTTCTTTAGCTTCAGCCCAGAGAATATCAACTGTCAGCTCTAGAATAAAGAACTGATAGGGGTTTAGTATTCCAGCCTGCTATTTCCATCTTGAAGGTCTGCGTGACAACTGTTTTCTGGGAAAATCTGAAAGGCTACAGGGGATTTTCCTTTCGAAATATTTGTGGTAAAAGGACCAAACTTCAATTTGGCTTGAAGAAAAGATTATTGTGGAAGTTAGGAAGCCTGCCTTTTATTTCTGGCTCTGTCACTAAACTGCTGTGCAATTTTGGGAAAGGCTCCTAACCTCTCTGTACCTAAAAGTGAGTCCATAAAAGACATGAAGAAAATGAGTGTATTATGACCATAAAGGTAGCAGCCCACTATGAAAAATGTTTCAAACCACATTAGCATTAGTGCTGTCCTTAAAATTCCACCACTATCATTGATTCTCATCATGTCCAACCTTAGGAAATCCATCTTACATAGAACCAATTGGCAGTGCCTGAGGAAGATAGGAGGGGAAAAAAAGAATAAGGGAGATAACTTTAAATAATTTTGTGTTTATGGTGAGGATACTTTCAATCTTGATAAAATCCACACCTCTTATAACAGACCTGAAGAAGAAAACCTCTGTTGTAGATTTCATTGTGAAATTCACAGGTAAAGCTAGTAGGAGAGTCCTTAAAGCAGATATTGGCCCAGTATGAGGCAACATAGATGGAGGAAGAGAAAAGAATCTCCTCGGCTTTGCACAAACACACACTCACTCAATCACAAAGGGATGGATGATAATACTGCTTTCACCTCATTGTAGCCATTGCCTCGACCACTGTTTAGAGACAATGCACTGAGGCAGAACTGTGTCTGCCATTTTGGCCAAAAGAAACACACAAGAGAACAGCGCGGCACCACAGGGTGGCTTTCTCCTTGGCCTACTTCTCCTGGGGTACGCATGCAAGAGGATGTAGTGGAAACCCCGGGCCGGCAGCTATTGTGCCGTAGATGTAGGCGTGAAGCGCTCGGCTTCCACTGTCGGCTCGCTGTTCCACTGGCCCCAATGGGGCTGAGGTTAACACGTGTTGGTTCCGGGCCTCAGATGGGGCGACAGTTGTAACGGGGCCACAAACAGCAGGTTGGTGTGCTGTTTCCACCTTCAACCCAAGCTCGGCGGCATCCTGTCAGTGATGTGAGGCCCGCTGCAGGAAACAACACGCACCACTGGTGAACGGCGACAGTGCACTCACAGTGGCTTCAAATGGTGCATACTCCAACTGGGGGCAGTTCTGCAGTTAGCATGGGAACAAAAAAGTCTCCGGTCAGCCAGGGCTTGGAAAAGAACAAGGCCGCTTGTCAGATGACCCTGAGGTTCACGGACATGGAAGAAACCTTCCTACCAGCCTTCATTGCACTGTAGCCTTTCCCGTGGCCGAGTGCCTTTTGTGTGGAGTTTGTTTGGTTGTCTTCGCCCGCACCCTTACTGCCCACCGAGCCCCACAAAAAGGCAGGGGAGGTGAATTTCCAACAACCCCCTGAGTTTCTGCTGACCTTTTTAGGTGTTTTTGTTACTTGGGGGTGCTTTCTATTCACGTGTACGCCTGGTCTCTGGGGATTCCCCTCCCTTTGATTTGCAAAGAGGATTAGAAAGACACAGCTTTGTGATCTGTCCATCACAGACGGCTGCTATTAACCAATTTCCCCTCCTTAGACTCATTTGAGACCAAGAAAACACTTCTGTTGAGTCACTTGCTCCCTGGGAATCTGAAAATATGGTTCTTGGGGGAGTCCAGCCTGATAAACACTGACCTGGCTATTCTCCAGCCCCACCACACTGTTAGTGGCTTATAGGAGGGAGGAGCTGAAGCCCAGAGGGGCCTCTGAGGAACCTCCAAAGGAGGATATGCCAACAGTGGTCTGACTCCTTGTTTCTCTATTTCACGGAGGCAAATGGCAGCCTAACCAAGGGCTCTCCAAACTCAGTAACTGGACGTGTGCATTCAACTCTGTCTCCAGAGTGAATCTGTGGCATAAAATGGGAGCAAAGGTCACTCACTATCTGTTCAAAAGGAGGTCAAAAGGTCTGCCTAGGAACAAATTTCCAAGGCAGCAGCCTCATCAGATATGCTCTTGAACAAAACTATTTATTTGACGTCCTCAAGGAAGGGATATTGTGTAAGGTGTTATTTAAAAACAAAAGGTGGGGGGAGGTTGGGAGCTGAAGCAATGTTGTCTATGTCTATACTTAAATACATGATATCAATAAAGGCAAACAATAATCAACTTCGATTAAACAGAGTCAACATAGGAGAGACACAAGAAGAATAGGCCCAGAACAAATACATTAAAATGGCTAAATATTTACATGGTGAGTAGGAACGGACTTCCTTCCATGGCAATGCCCTTGGGGTGGAGATCTCCCTTGGGGTGGAGATCTCCCATCACGGCCACTAACAAGCCAACTACCGATCACAAGCTATAGGCCCATAAAACAGATACCCTGGCCAAGGGCAGATCACACTCAGTGCCAGATGACAAAGAGGTCTGCAGTCTCCAGTACCCACTCTGGTGGCTTGGGACTGGCCACCTGGAGCACCGACCCAAGAGCAAATGTGAGGTGGTGTCAGACCTCTGAGTTGCTACAGAGGGTGGTGAGGCGCATGTGCTGCTAAACATGACCAATATCACGTGAGTTCCATCCTGAATTCCTTCCTTCCTCACTTTCAGTTATTCACCTATGATCATGTTCACCTCTCACATGACGTCATTACCAAGAACGATCATGCCATTTTCCACGAGTATGATATTTTAAATTTTTCAGAGTTTGTTCACAGAATGGTCTTAGCTGACCCTAACTACCTAGTGAGGGAAGCTGAAAAATAGCTGAGGCAGCTGTTGTGTGTTAGAAGGGTGGGCTCTGCAGTCAAACCTCCTGGGTTTCTATCTCAGTTCTCCCACCTACTGGCTGGAGAGTTTCAGGTAGGATACTTAATCTCTCTCTGCCTTTCTTCAACTCTGTAATTGGGACAACAATCATACCTATTGTGGGGATAAATGAGTTGACATATAAAGCACTTAAGACAGTGCCTAATACCTAACAGGTGCCTAACAAATATTAGCTCTTTATTCTATCCACTTCAGTTTTCCCAGTGAAAAAATTGAGGCTGGAGACCTCTATATTCTATCTCTGTATTTCTCGTGGTTCGCTCACTCGGGCTAAGTGCCCCAGTCTGAAATATCCTCCTTTACTCTTCTTTAAGTTTCCACCTTTCCGGGGCCAGTTCAAATCTTCCCTCTTCCATGAAATCTTTCCTAACTATGCTGGCTGCCACTGACTTCTCAGTTCTGGATATCCCCACTCTAGAATCAGTACCAAGTAATTCAGTACGAGAATTTTTCTCTAGTTATGTCATCTGTGTTATTCTTATCTTTCTACCTACAGCGTAAATGTTATGAGATTTTATGTGCTTCTAAAGGAGGGAAAGGAGAAGGGGGGAAACTAACATCTACTGAGCACTTCCTATGCATCAGACCCTGTACCAAGCACTTTACATACATTAGCTCATTTCATCCTCACCTCGGTGGAGTAAACATTATAATCTTCGTTTTGAAGATGAGGAAACTGAGGTTTACAGAAGTTGAGCAATTTTCTCAGACCAAACAGCACGTAGAAGAGCCGGATTCAAACCAGATCTGTCTGGCCCTGTAGCCTACACTGGTTCTACCACATAAAAGGCTCTCAACGTGAAAACTCACAGCCTTGTGGATCTTTGTTGATTAATTTCTTCAGAGCAAGGCATTTGCTGACATCAGATTGACCAAGCTCTGTGCTGTTTAATGCAAAATCACATGTAAAGGAAAACTGTTCAAAACATTTAAGAATAAGACAAACTTTCAGTAGCAAGAAGAAACCAGTTGACTGTTAGATTGCCGTCTGGTAGAGTTGGAAACATTGAGTCTTCAGGCCAGGGAGGAACCATGCTCTAGCAGGTATGGCAAGAGAAAGGACACAGATTCCTGGAGTCTATTTCTGTCTTGGCCACTAACCACTTTGCTAATATTTTCACTTCTGCTAAAATGAGATGACAAGAGTTTCAGAAGAAAGGTTGCCACATAAGAGCAGAATAAAAACAGGCAGTTAGCTGGTTAAAAGTGGTAGAGCCGCAAACAACTTCGGGATCTAGAATAGGAGTTCACAGCTGGGACAAATTCCATTTAGGCATTTGTCTTTCCAGCTTCACTTCAACTCTTAGAGAGCAGCACTGAGTATGGAGCAATCCTTAAATCTAAATGATAACAGTATCTATGTCTTTTTTTTTACTTCATTTTTTTTTTTAAATTGAAGTATAGTTGACTGACAATGTTGTGTTAGTTTCTGGTGTACAGCAAAGTGATTCAGTTACATACATATTCTTTTCTGGATTCTTTTCCATTATAGTTTATGTTTTTAAATACCCTACAAGGGCTATCTTTAGTTTACTGAGGATCCATGTGAGTCATTCAAGAAGTTTGTTAGGGCTTCCCTGGTGTAACAGTAGTTGGGGATCCGCCTGTCAATGCAGGGGACACGGGTTCGAGCCCTGGTCCGGGAAGATCCCACATGCTGCGGAGCAACTAAACCCGTGCACTACAACTACTGAGCCTGCGCTCTAGAGCCCAAGAGCCACAACTACTGAGCCCGTGTGCCACAACTACTGAAGCCCGCGTGCCTAGAGCCCGTGCTCTGCAACAAGAGAAGCCACCACGATGAGAAGCCTGTGCACCACAACAAAGAGTAGCCCCCGCTCGCTGCAACTAGAGAAAGCCTGCACACAGCAACGAAGACCCAATGCAGCCAAAAATAAAGAAAGAAAGAAAGAAAGAAGTTTGTTATTATCCTACTTGAAATGATGTTTGCATCTATTTTCAGACTGGTTACTCCATGCCAGGGTGGTACTAAGTGAGAATCAACGAATTGATTCTTAGTATGTTTGGTAATCAATTCATGAAGTGTATTAGTGCCTCTGCATCCTGGAGGCCCCAGTTTTACGGTGAGGACACAGCTGGGATAGAGGTAGTAGGGGCAGAGGTTTGTTCTGGGTCTTTGAAGTCATCCAGCCAGGAGTCTAGGCCTGCAAGGACTGGTGACCTCGGCAGGTCTGTGGCTATTCCTGCAGCCCTTTAAGGTGCATCATGATCCTTTTGCAAAGAAGGACACAGGACCTGTGGGTGGTGACTGTCATTTCCATATATGTGGAGTCCCACTGAATTCAGGATCCTGGAGCTGTGGGCGAGTCTCGTGGAAGACTTCCTGCTCCCATCAAGGCCTGGGAGGGATCACTGCTGGGAATGGGGGCCCAGGAATGGGAGGGCAAGCAAGCTTTCTTCTGTCTGGTTATTGACAACACAGTGTTCCTTCTCATGGACTCCTCCTGCCCTCCCCAGGACCACACTGAAATGACTAAACCTGCCGTCACTCCAGTGAATCCACTCAAATAAATAAGTCAATCCTCTTTAAGTTTGTGGCTCAACTCCTTGTTGGTTTATTGCAAAATTAAAGGGCACACAGAGTAGAACCATCAATCAGTAACCAGCAGAGGAATAAGCTCTTTGTGGAATGTACTGAGAAGCAGGAAAGAAGATGGAAAAAAAATGAAAAGAAACCTCATGAAATGGTCATTTGTTAGGAGAACAGAGGGGGAAAAAAAAAATCCACATTTCACATGCAGCATAATTTAGGAAAAGTCTTATTAAAGGTTTCCTATCTCGTCAGGAGAGCAAGCTCAGGAACGCAAACAAAAATCCCTCAAAATGATCTGCCATTTATTAGTGCTGGTTTCTTGTGGGTTTTGCTGTATTCCATAGACACAGCCAGAGATCATGGGGACGAGAGGCTGGAACAGTGACTCAGCAGGCTCAGGACCGGGGAAGGAGAGGAGATATTAACTACTGTTTATTATAAAACAAATAAACAAATACAAACCGTCTCCCTCAGCCCTTTCACCCCAACCTGACCTTCCCTTAGCACCCTATTATTTAAAGTCAAAGCACCTAGTACCATGCCTTATTTGGAATTTTTAATAAATGCTATTTGATGAAGGTAAAAACTGAAGAGCAATATATAGTCCAGGGCCGAGTCCCCAACGGGTGCCAAATACCTCACTCAATGCCCTATTTACATAACCTCCTCAGTCCTCATTGCAATCCTATGAGGTGACATTATTCTTCCACTTTAAGGATAAATGTATTTAATAACGTGCCTAGCTTACAGCAAGCAGCTATGCCTGTGTCACCCCGAAACCACTCTTTCAACCAGATACATCAAATTCAAGCATGACACCAAGAAAACTATTATGGCATTCTAAATCCTGCTGGAAGAGATGAAATCGGTAGTATTGGAAACAGCATAATGGTAACTCATCAGTCCTATGTCTCCCTTGCACATTTTCTACTCCAGGTAAGTCCCTTCTCTAGACAACTAGTATCAATATTCTTGCCCATTTCACAGGAGAGGAAAGCAAGGTGCCAAGGGGTGTAGGGAACTGCTTACACTAATAAAAAGAAGAGCCATTAGACCATAACACGGCTTTGACTCTCACCCGTGGCAAAATGTAGCTTTTGAAATAACTTGCTAATGGGGAAGAATTCCTTATAAAATCTCATCTGAATCTCCTTACCATCTAGTGATAAGGTAGGTATTACATGTCTTTCCACATCAGAGAGGAAAAGTGAGTGGCCTATAGTTTACAGCATATAAATGGACCCAAACCCAGGTCTCCAAATCCCATGCTCTTTACATTCCTTGACCCTGATAGGGAGCACACCTCACAAAGAGAGGCAGACTGATGGCAAAGGAATGACAACCACGAGAAAGCTGGGTCTCAGTGTCTTTCTGAAACAAGTATGAGCTGCTTGTGAAGTTGTGATGCCCAGTCCAATGGAATCTTGGCTTCACTTCTTTTCTCTACAGAGACGACTATCTATATAGTGCTAGAGCCTCTATGGTCTCTCTGAGGGTAGTCCTCCATTACTAATGTGAGGCTCATTATAAGTGCTGCTTACGGTTTATCAGAAGTGGTCCCATTCATTAATTCAGCCAAGGAGTTCCCGAGAGGACAGTGGAAGCAAGAGAAAGCCATATCTGGGACTAAGTAGGTTCAGGGCAAGACTGCAAGGAGGTTAAAGAATAAAGTATATAATTAGGGCTTCCCACCGCAGGCCTCACCATCTTCTCTCTGATCTAGGTACCCCATGGACTTTGTGCACTCATCCTTCCCAGCACAGCTAGACTGGAACCCCTCCCAGACCTCCTTGCCCTGGCCTGCACTACCTTGCAGGGCTTTGAGAGCCCAAGATCCCACCCCTGTACCATCTACCGCTGCTCATAAATCTATACAGCCCTTTCTTCCCTCTTTCTAAAGAACTAAATCTTAAATAAGTCTTAGGTGACTTTGGCTACAGATCTTCAAGTTACCAGGTAGGGCCCCTAGTGACATACCTACCAATGGCTCTAAAGCAACGGCTCTGAAGTGGTACAGGTGGGTCTTGAATCTCCAAGCTCCATGTTAATTCCTCTACACATTCTTTCCTTCCCTCTTCTGAAATAAAAAATCTGGCTCTACATCAGACTGACAGATTCCCCTACAGATCTCTGAAGCATAGTTGAAATATAAGCTGGATATCTGACAAAATAAGATTACTCAAGTAATTTATTTAATTATTAAAATTTAAAATATTAATAAAATATTTCTTAAATACCAACTATGGTCCAAACAAAAAGATAAGACTGATATTTGCCTGTTAAAAAGGAGAAGTAACATGAGTAGGTGAACAAACTAGAATGAAAGGGAGCAAATAAATAATCTTTGTCATGAGAAGGATGAAAAGAGAGAGCTACAGGAGTCTAGAAGATGCGGAGAGATGACTTCTCACTGGGGGACTCAGGGAAAGTGTCATTTGATCCGGGCCTTGAAAGATGGGCATCACTTAGTCATTGAAAGTTATGTAAAAGGTCATTCCAAATGGCAGAAGAGGCCCCAATATCGTAAAAATTTGGATCTGCAGAATATTTCAGAGGAGGGCCTTAAACTCTGGAATACAGGAGTCACTCAAAAGGGAACCAATCTGCATCTTTCTACAATAACAGACCAGACATTTACACCAGGAATTCATCTGTCTTTAAAAGGAGATCTTTGAAAAAATGGAAACAGGCCCTCAGGCAAGAGACACTGGAGAAAACTTCCCCTCATCATGACGCTTCTGAGGTCTGCACATCCCAGCCTTTCAGGAAGGAGATGCAAGGTGTCTCCACAGTATCATCCTGCCACTGAACTTGGTTCCTACAGGACAGGTTCTTGTAGTAAAGAAATAATACCGTTTGTCAGTCGAGAGAGTCAAGGGCGTGTGTGTGTGTGTGTGTGTGTGTGTGTGTGTGTGTGTGTGTGTGTGTGTGTGTGTGTGTGTGTGTGTGTGTGTGTGTGTGTTTCAAACTGTAGAGCTAAGTTTCAAACTGTATTTAGAAGCTAAATTCTGCTAAAACACATCAAATGGGGTATCAGGCCCCATTACAGAGGAAAGGAAAAGCCCTAATTCATATGCAACGGGGTTTAGGAAAAATCGTTATGAAAGACTTCTTAGCAAACTAGTGGAGTAAAAACTAAAACAAAACAATAACCAAAAAGTCCTCAAATGACTGTGTGTCATCAGAGTCTGTCCTGGTAGTTTCCCTCCAATTCCCTCACAGGCAGAAGAGACCCCATTAGATTTCAGAGTTTTCCTACCCTGGAGAAAAAAGGCATTATGAGCCAAAGCAGAGTCCTCTGATTTGTTCCACTTCTTTAAAAAAAAAAACTATCTTTTTCCTGCCAGTTACTTTTCAATATGACTGACAAAATTTTCCACTTTTCCACTTTTCTGTTTATGTTTTCTAAGCCAACAGCAAAGCTCAACTAAGGTTCAAATAAAAACAGTAACCAATACAACATATAAGCATATTGCTTTCATGTAAATTTAGTCACTTATTTGGTAGTACATGAGGGTCACAGAGAAGTCCCCCTGACCCCAACCTAGACTTGGAAATAAGGCAAATAAGATGACCCTCTGGGGTTAAACTACGTAATCAGCACTTCTTGGCTCAAAGCAGAATCACACAACAAAAGGATAGGTTATGTGCTCCATAAAATAATGGATCTAGGCAACAATCATCAATGCATGTTCATTTGGTGAACCAGTAGGTCAAAAGTTGATAGGGAACTTGGCAATGGAATGATCAGACTACCATCATCTGAATACACTGATCTACTTAATCACCATTAAAGGTGGTACAACCAGACATTATTGCCTTATGATGATAAAATAGGAAGTATACAGCACTACCTATAGAATATTTTTGCCTAAAAAAAATCTAAATCCTAATCTGATAACCACTAGTTTATGAGATATGGAAGAACAAGTTAAACAGCACCATGACGAAGCCATCAGCCAATCACTAGAATGTGTGGCATTCTACATCCAATTTCTCCAACAAATCAATGTCACAAATAAAGCGGGGGGTGGGGGGGTGCGGTGCTGTAGATTATAAGTGAGGAAATATAACAACCAAATAGAATTTGTGGACCTCATTTAGATCTTTACTCAAACTAAACAACTATAAAAGGACATCTTTGAGACGATCAGGGACGTTTGAATATGGGCTGGGTAGTAGAGGATACTAATGAATTGTTCACTTTGCTAGGTGTGCTGAAGGCATAGCAGTTATGGTTTCCAATGCCCTTACCAATGTAAAGAGGGAGAGTGGATGAGAAATATGTTCCACAGACAAAATTAAAAATACATACCAGGGAGGGAAGGAGCGAGGAAGGAAAAAAGGGAAGGAAACATAATAATGGTACATTTTAGTAGCTCGCCATGAATACTTAACATCAGCACAATAATGTAAATGTTAAATATGGTTTTAACTAAATACTAAGATATAACCATACTGGAAAGAGGGAAAGAGTGAATAAGTGGTCAATGGTCATTTCCACAGACATCATCTTCAATGGGAAAATCAAAAATAGAACTTCAAGTATATCGTTTAGAAATATGGAGGTAACTAGCAGAATCAACAAGGAAGGAAGGAAACACAGTCATGGTACAATGATTTGAAAGTGGCTGCTTCCAGAAAGTAAGAATCAAAGGGGAGAAGCGGATGTGGGGCAGGGACATGCTGTTTTTCAGTATAAGGATTATATGATTATTAGATTTATAAAACTATATGCATGTTGTACGTTGATGAAAGACAAAATATAAATTAAAACATATATCAGAATGACATGGGGAGGAAGTTAATCAGCCAAAAATTAATATAAAGGATAGTGAGAGGCAGAAGACCTAAACAGTCATCTCACCAAAGAAGACACACAGATGGCACATGAAAAGATGCTCAACATCGCTAATCATTAGAGAAATACAAATCAAAACCACAATGAGGTATCACCTCACACCAGTCAGAATGGCCATCATCAAAAAGTCTACAAACAATAAATGCTGGAGAGGGTGTGGAGAAAAGGGAACCCTCTTCCACTGTTGGTGGCAATGTAAATTGGTGCAGCCACTATGGAGAACAGTGTGGAGGTTCCTCTAAAAACTAAAAATAGAGCTACCATATGATCCAGCAATCCCACTCCTGGGCATATACCCTGAGAAAACTCTAATTCGAAAAGATACCTGCACCCCTATGTTCATAGCAGCATTATATACAATAGCCAAGACATGGAAGCAACCTAAATGTCCATGGACAGAAGAATGGATAAAGAAGATGTGGTGCATATATACAATGAAATACTACTTGGCCATAGAAAGAATGAAATAATGCCATTTGCAGCAACATGGATGGGCGTAGAGATTATCATGTTAAGTGAAGTTAAGTCAGACAGAGAAAGGCAAATATCATATCACTTACATGTGGAATCTAAAAAAATGATACAAATGAACTTATTTACAAAACAGAAATCTACTCACAGACATAGAAAACAAACTTACGGTTACCAGAGGGGATCGTGGGAGGTAGAGGGAGAGAGAGAAATTAGGAGTTTGAGATTAGCAGATACAAAACGTAAGTAAACAAGGACCTACTGAATAGCACAGGGAACTATACTCAGTATCTTGTAATAACCTATAATGGAAAAGAATCTGAAAAAGAATATGTGTGTGTGTGTGTGTGTGTGTGTGTGTGTATAACTGAATCACTTTGCTGTACACTTGAACATAACACAACACTGTAAATTAACTATACTTCAATTAAAAAAAAAAGGATAGTCAGAGAAACAAATGGCGGCAGCACTGATTCCAAACCCAGCTAGGGCTGCCAGGGCCCCCAGTGCGTGCTACTCCCGGGAGCATACAGATCACCTGACAGGCAGAGCTGGACTATGGAGACGGAGGCAGCAAGCTAACAGTTCCTGATACCATAACCAACTGAATCACTTAACCCCTTTATGATCAATTCTGTACTTATCAAGTAACCTTCCAATAATTCGTTTTCTCATTTAACCTGCCTTGAAGGGGAAACATGCTAGCTAGACAGGCATGCCTCTCCAATGCATAGAACAGCTTTCTTTTTCATTTTAAAATGAATAATTTGGCATTCTGCTTTTATAACTCAGTCCCTGTGAGCTCTGGGACCGAGAACAGGGCCACGTCCTCCTGAGTGTGATAAGCTCTGGGTCAAAACTTGGGCCGAGGCCAGACAACCAGGCAAAGCCCACCTTGCCAGACAGCCTGACTCTGGCTAGCAGCCTCCCCTTCAGGGGCTGCGCCAGCTTCAGGGTCCTCACCGCATTACCTTGAGCTCTTTCATAACAACCCAGTTAACCCCTATTATTTCCCCATATTAAACTAAACAATGGAGAGGCACCCGTGTTTGGCCACTTCCAGGAAGATGTAGTGGACAGCTGTGGCTCTGTTCAAGCAAATATATTCTTCATCTTTCGGGACCCCACAGGGCACTAGGGGCAGAAGCTGATGTCCCAGAGCTTTCTAAATAAAGGAATGCTCAGAAACTTAAAATAGTAGTAGAATATTTCAACATTTTTTATAAAGAAACATAATAATAAACATTACTGAGTACTTTCAAAGTGCCCTTATATGTAATAGCTCATTCAATCCTCGCAAAACCCTGTGGTGTGAAAACATTCTATTTTTATTTCCCTGTACTCATTAATTTACAACAGTGGAGAATAAGACACAGTGAGTCTTATTCTCCACTTGAATAATTTGGCCGGGGTCACCTGGCAAGATGAAGCATGGATTCCCATCTGGGTCGTACAGCTGGAGGGTTTGGTTGAGGTGAAGTGTCTTGCTGAGACTCACACCACAAATCAGGAGCAGAGCTGGGAAAAGGCATCTCTCACAGAAGCAAGTAGAAGCTGACAGAACCCTGGAGACATCACCATCTCCCAAAACCACGGCTACTGGAGCCAATTCCATTAGCTGTGAATGAGCTGACTCAACACCCAAGTTACATAAAGTCCCCCCAGTGATCAGTGGGTGGAGCAGAGACCCTGCGGCAACTCAATCCAAGAATTCAAAAATAACCCCTGAAATCAAAACCGAATTGATTACAGGACAAAGAAGGGAGTATGGCACATAAAAACTGTTCACTGTTCCATTTTTAAGTTGAAACAAGCACATCACAGAGAAGACAGGCATTTGCTTTACTCCCCCTGGAGAAAGCGAATGCAAGGAAGACAGCGACATCAATTCAGGAGAGTCCCAAGCTTCTAACAATAGCGCTCCTTTCTCAAACCTACCATTTATTGAGCAGTTACTTTGTGCAAGCAGTGAGGCTAACTTGACAAACGTTATTGTCCCCATCCTCCGAATAGCTCAAGTTAATGGATCCTTTACTGAGTTTCACATGGATTACCTCCCGACCACTATCCTACGAGGTAGGCCAGAGTATTATATCCATTTGACATGTGAAGAAAGCGAGCTTAGAGAGTTTACAAAAATTGCACAAGGTACTGGGAGAGCCAAAACCTGAAGGTAAAGCCCACACCCCAGATCTACTGGAATGCAAAGCCTTGCCTCTTAACCATCATGTCATGTTGCCTCTTTACCATCATGTCATGTTGCCTCTTTATCTCTTCTGATCTTTACAACACACCTCCAAGGTTAGTGCCATAATCCTTACTTTACAGATGAGAAAACTGAGGCTCAGAGAGGTTAAATCACTTTCTGAAGACCAACACTGGTAAGTGGCAAAGCTGGGGTTCAAATCCAGGATCATTTGACTCCAAAGCCCCAGCTCTTCATCACGACATTGTATCATCTCTCCTTTCACTGGGATGTCAGCTCATTCATACAAGGACTATGTATCAAGGGCTTAACTACACACTAGGCACTGTTCTAGGCTCTTAGGATACACTGTGAATAAAACAGCAGGAAATCCTTGCCCTTGGGGAGTCTATATGCTGGCAATGGGAGGCAGACAATGAACTCAGTAAGTGGTAAAGAGTATAGCATGTCCAAAAGTGGTCATTTCTGGGGGAGACCAACCAGAGTAAAGGGGACCTAGTATAAAGTGTGCAACAGTTGTGATTTTAAACAGAGTGGGCAAGAGAGGCTTCATGGGAAAGCAGAAACATGGACTTGAAGGCGCTGAGGGCAGCAGGCATGTGGACATCAGTCAGTTCTCTATCTCCTCAGCAGAAATCTTTAAAGAGAAATCCTCTAGCCCTTTACCATCTTATCTCATGTGGAAATGCCAAGAAAGCAGAAAAGTTCAAAAGCCAAGGGCCTTTGCTTTGCCCCCTAACTTGCCGAAAATGCATACCCCAAGGTGACAAGCAAATATGCACACAGCTCATCCACTACTACAGATGGAAATAGTGAGGCTGGTGACTGTGCATAGGCAAGGGGGAAAGAAGGGGTGCTAAATGTTTTACCTATCAAGAATTAGCTCCCAAAGTAAGCGGCCTTCCCCAGGCAATCTGGGCGATGTCTTTGTCAAGCTCTCAGCCTACAGATGTTAGCATTATACAACTATTCCCATAAAACTGCTCCGCATAGCAGCCAAAGACTAGCTGAACCCCTGTGACCCAAATGTGATATCTCTAGCAAAAGCAACAAGACAAGCTACATCGCACTTTCCATGAGTACACAAGGCCTAGGCCATCCTGCTGTAAGAGTTTATTACAGAGCTAGGGTCACCCGGGAGTTCAGCCTATGTCTGTGGGAAGTTACAGAGATAAGCTCTTAATACAAATAAAAAAAGAATTCCTCTATTAGGAAAATCCTAAAACGCCATCCTTCTATTCCAGAATTTCTAATAAGAAAGAGCTAAAGCTAGGCACTCAATTTTGGTACTTGGCCTCCCCTATGAATGGTCCCTGGTTGAACTGTCTTCCCCTTCAGTTCACAAGCACTTTTCTTTGGCTGTATCTGAGGATACAGCAATATAGACCCTATATTATCTCCTGTATTGGGCTAGATCACAGGGCATCTCACAAAGTAGGGGAAATGAAGTAGCTTTGTAATAAAAGTTAAGATAGAAAAGTGATTACCAGACTTAATGTTAGTAAAGTCTTTCAGACTATTTGAAATTCATTTCTAGCTTTTATTTCCTTGTTGACCAATGGAAAAAGAGAGTCATTCTAGAACAGCTGTTCCAATCGGCAGCTTCAAATCAAGTAAGCAGCTAAACCCAGGGCCCTGATCAAGGACCTGTACTACAGCCTGAGATCACACCACTTTCCACGATGCAGGTTCTGCAAAAGAAATGAGAGAGGGAGAGAGAGAGAGAGAGAGAAGGAAAAGTCGAGAGAGGTAAATAACTTCAGATTCCATCCCTCACTGAGTCACATGTTATATGTTCACGGAGCCCCACTGTGTGACAGGCATTGTCCTAAGAGCGATAACGGAGAGCAGGACTAATAAAGTCTCCATCTGCCCTGTGGAGGGAGTGCCCATGCTAGTCAGGGCCCAGCAATATACAAGGAAACCAGGAGATGAGCCAGACAATTTCAGATATGATGAGCGACATAAGGGAAAAAAATACTGCGTGGGGGGCTATGGATGGGAGGGTCAGGGTAGGCCTGTCTGAGAGACGGCACTTGGGCTGTGATCTGAGTGGTGATTCAGGTGGCACGGAGTTCAGGGCAGCGAGTCCCAGGCAGAAGAGATGAGTGCTAAGGTCCTGAGGCAGAAACCAACTTGGAGTGCTCTAAGAACCCAGAGAAGACCTGTGTGGCCGGAGGTTAGTGAGTGAAGACGGAGGTCAGAGGGGTGGGCAAGGCCGACTCTGGCGGCATCTTGGAGGCCAGCACAAAGGCTTTGGCTTTGGATTTAAGGGTGGTGGAAGGCCACTGGCGGGTTTAAACTAGGAGACTGACATGATCTGGTTTATGTTTTAAAGTGTGCTGATTCTGAGGAATGAAACCTTCAACATTGAATCCCCCTGGCAGATTTTGGTACAGATTTTGTGTTCTGTGAAGCCCACTTTAAATATTCATGAGGGTTCAATCCCTCTTGTTTGAAAGAAAGGGAGGGAGAGAGGGAGAGAGTGAGGAAGGAAGGAAGGGAGGAAGGAAGGGGAAAGGAAGGAAAAATACCCACTAAGGCTCCTCTTCTTCAGGCCGCTGAGAGTTGAGAGAGGTGTAGGGACTGAAACACAAGGACTCAGAAACACAGCACAGTAGGAGAAAGACCCATTAAGGGTCTAGACTGGAGCCAGAGGAGTGCTCTCACAGCCCCATCTTCTCAGGGGGGCCAGAGGGTGAGACCTGAGAGGAGAAGGTGTCTGATCACACTGCTCCAACAGAATCTTAACAGTAGTGATGGCCCTGAAGCAGAATATTTCTAGCCGGAAAGACTTTCAAAGAATTCCAGCTCATGCAAGGCAGAATGTAGTCCTGTTCTATCAGTCAGCAAGTCCTTACTACATCTCTACCAAATGCAGGGTAGGAACAGAAAAAGATGAAAAAGTGAACATTGTGTAAATTACAGACGCAGTGCCTTTGAGGATCAGAAAATCTCCTAGGGGAGCTAGGACAGAAGAGGGAAAAGATCTACAGTGGCACAGAGCTACCTTCACATATATGTAGACATTTAAAGGCAAAGCTCAAACCCAGTCTTTGGATTCCTGGTCCATCACTGTCTCAGATGAATGAACTCACAAGGCCCATGGTTTATAATTCTAATTGTAATGAGATGGGATCAGACATTCTTGAGGAATCTGTAACTCCTCCTGCTACTGCCCCAAGAAGAAAAAGGTCATCCATAACCAGCCACTTGGTTGAATCCACTTCAGCAAATGCAATCTCTTCCAACCCACCATCGGTTTCGCTTCCCTATGGGGAAGCTACAAAATGTACATGGGGGGAAGTGAGAGTGACCAGCTGGTGATCATTTGTCCTTTGTGAAAATGCACAATCTACTCGTGATACATCAGCATACGCAGAGGCAAATGGCAGCATGGTGTGTGTGGTGGCGAGTGAGGGTTCGTGCACACACGTATACATTCTAACAGATCATCCAAGAAAAATAAGCAAGACCCAAATATGTCTACAGAGTGTCTAAAGTGATCTCTCCCAGAGAGGGAAGATAAAATTGGCCTGCTTTCTCTGGCCAACAGGGAATGCAATTCTCTTGTTGCTGCCCACGGAGAAATGTTAGAACTCAATCAGAGGCTTTATTTTATACGTTAGTCTCTACTCTCCACTCAAACAGTTTCCAATGAAAATGGCATTTAGGTCACATCTTTAAAACAACAGCGATTTATAACAGTAGTTGACAGTCTACAATGAAGCCTCTGGCATATGACCTGACATCTGAAGAGTTCAGTTTTATCTGTGTGAGATGGGAACTGTGAAACTGACACGCCAGAGTCGGGCCAGTGGGAGTGTGCACATGAAATAAATCGCTTAATTTATTATGAGAAAGCATTGTGAACACAGCAAAAATATGAATATTTTTATCTGATATTCATACCCAATGTGATATATATGATTAATCTGATGTTAACTCAGATATATCAGCTGAGTTATAATCCTCTATTGTCAGCTAGAGAGACATGAGACTGAATTCTAGGCCCATGAGCCAACTGTTTCAAAGGCAATTTCCTCGACAACCGTAGGGAGGACTCGCCTTCATGGGTCTGTACAGGCACGACAGGAGCTCTGGCATGGAAACTCCTCTATAAAATGGCTCATATCTAGAAACGTCATCCTTTTGATTCACATTAATATTGGCTAAATAATCCATCAAATCCTTACTTAATTCTCATCTATTATCTTGCTGGATTTTTATAGCAACCTTCTCAGGTATATAGGAAAATTGTTATTATCCTTATTAATATGATAAAACTGAGGCTCGGAGGAATTACTGGAATTGTACTTTCTAAAGGAGGTAGGATTCTAATCCTAGATTTTGACAATATCCAACTATCATCATTTCTGCAAAACGTCATTACCCAGCAAAATATACATTAAAAGGAACTTTAGCAAAACTATAGTATCAGAAGGCAAATAAGTGTTTGCCTGAGGCCGGGGGCTGACTGACTGCAAGGGAACATGAGGGAAGTTTGGGGGGTGATGGAAGTGTGGTTATTAGGTGTACATATTTGCCAAAACTCATCAAACTATATACTTTATTGTATATAAATTTAAAAATTTAAAATCTGATGTTAATATAATCTCCCAATTTTACTTTCCATAAACAAGAGCAATTATTGCTCTTTATTATTCTCTTTCTACTGCCTTTGTCTAGAAGAGTAATTATCTCCTTTGAATTTCCCAGTGGTAAACATGTTCTGTCATCATTTCCTTGATGTTAAATGCAATGACATGCTAGGTTTGCACAGGGGAATGTTTTTCCTTTTTCATATAATACCATTTGTATTTGCCTTACCTTGGTCGCCTAAATTGAGGATGTTTTTAATATTTGTGGTTGTCACAGTGTTTCTATGATTAGGGCTAATCTGGGGATCTGTATCAGCTGGATTGTTCACATTTGGAGTTCAAAACCAAAAGAACAAACATTTCCAAAGAGCAAAAAAAGTAATGGCTTTCCTGAGAGCACAATACACTTCCCCTTTCCAAATTGCCTTTTACCTAGCCGAAAAGTGTACAGGGTCATTGGAGGCAACACGGAGGCAGACTCACAAGTCTGCTCTTCTGGGTAAGGGCACCTAGTGAGAACTCAAGGCTTTGGTCTCCTGCTTTGGAGCTGATTCAGAATTCTGATTCTGTTTTCCTAGAAGATGGGTCCTCTGTCTCTGCAGCTCTGCACAATATATCGAACTACATAAATAAATGGTTTGCTGATGCTTTTGTTCAAATGGTTGCTGATTTACCTATTTTCACAGCACCTCACAAAGTGCTTTCATACTTATTAGTGCACTTGAGGCAACAACTTGTGAAGTCGGTGCTATTATTAATCCTATTTCACAGAGATATCAAAGTCACTGGGAATATATGCAATTTGTCAAAAGACACTCAGCTCTTAAGTGGTGGAGTTAGAATTTTGTTTCATAGCCTGTCCTCTGTTCGTTTATACCACATTGCCTCCGATAACTTCACTTAGATCAAAAAGCCATCCCCCTTCCAGAGAAGGAAGTATCTAACGCCTATTTCTGAGAGTGCAAACATTGATCACTTTTGCTAGACAAGGACTTCCTCATGAGTAGGGAAAGAGATAAAGAATAAACATGATGGGATCATCCATCCACCATCTACAAACTCAGTGCATACACTTTATCCCATTTGGTGGCATTACATCGCATTCACTGTGCATTTCCCATGTCACTATACTTATAATCCATATTTTGCTGAGCATAATCATATTCATCCCTCAAAACACTAGCCATCCACTCCCTCCTCTGCGAGTATTTCCCTGATCTTCCAGAGGGAATTATTTTCTTTCTCTACTTGATTCATCCCAACAGAATAGCACTTACTATCTTTTCATCCCAGTCTGTCCTACTGATCTGGGAGTACCTTAAGAACAAGGACCATGGCTCAATCACCTCTGTGCCATTGGCACAGCACCTGATACATGGCAGGTCCTGATGAAATGATTGCTGAAGACTCACTATGGGTCCTAACAATTATTTGTGATATTCTTAGCCATAAATGAGTGATGAATCTTAACAGACCAAACTTTACTAAGGCCAAATCACTGTCTCAGAGACACAGTAACTCTACCATTATAACCCTACCTCCAAATCCAATTTAAGAATTCCATTTTACCACTGATAAAAGTTATCACAGGTGTCTACTTCATAAGGGTCTATTCACTCCAGACATCAGGGTAATAGGAAGCCCTGTCAGTAAAATGAACTGGATACAGGATAGGAAGCTGAAATCCAAGACTATCCCACTCATTCCAGGACATCTGGTCACTTGGCCAGGGTTCTACCCAATCCACTTGACCTAGATTTTCTCATTTATTTCACACCAAACCCCGTGGTAAGTATATGCTATCATAAAGGTAAAGTTCAGAGAGATAAAAGTCTTCAGACTATATATTCCATGTTCTTCCCAGTATTCAGTCTCCAAACACATACCTTCAATTTGAGATAAGTAATATCCAGACCAGGCAGATGAGAAGTGGTAAAGGAGGTTAAAACGCAAAGCAAACTGCTCTCTCTCTTTTCCTGCCATCCACTTTCCTTGAACCCTGAAAGCTTCTGACATCTTATTCAGTACTCTGCAATCCCCCCAAAACTAGACGCAACTAACCTCTTCCCTGTCTGAACTAGTTCCTGGCCTCGGTCTGCTGCCCCTGACAACTGTCTCAAGGCTCCATTAAAGTTCCAATAACCAACTTATATCCACTTTCCCTTTCCTCTCTTTCCTAGTCTCTGAAAAGGCAAATACCCTATTGAGATGCCTCCTGTACCTCTAGCATTCCTCACAAATTGGTAAGGTCCCTGGTATTCCACAGGATTAATTATTGGCTCATCCAAAATCTTCTCAAAAACCCCTGGTCATCCAAAATACTACCTACTCCCTACTCAGAAACTTTCTCTACTTTTCTACTCGGGTAAATTCTATCTCTACAACTGTAAACCTCTGATATATGTCAGAAGTCTGGTTCCATCCCTGCAAGTCATCCCTAGCTTGGAACTCCTAGAGGATTAGGAACCTTTTCGGCATTCAGATTTTCTTTTGGGTGGTCCCAAAGGGGCTAGGCACGTTGACCAATATGACAACCCTACCACAGGTTACCAGGAGAACATGGCTAAGTCATAACAGTCCTACTAATTTAGGAGCTATAGACATGGGTAAACACAATCCTCACCTGTATTCTGAGCAACATGCCCTGGTCCCTAGAGCTCTATCCATTGTTTTCAGTGAATTTGGATGAAGTGGCAAGGAAGGTCATGAATTAGAGGGTGTGTCTGCAGAGCCATCTCAAAGGTTTGGCAAAGTGGGACAAAGGCCCACCCCTGTGTTTTGGGGGCCTTGGCTGTTCCCCAGAAGAGAAGTATAAGTCAGTGAGAAGACAAACACCCAAAAGGTGAAATTTACATAGAAAATAAATTTGCTGCTGACGTCTCTTTGCATAATGCTTTTTGACATCCCTTTTACATACTATACATTGTTTATGATTTTTGCTTTCTGGTTTCTGATGATCAAGGCTGCCATTAGTGCTCATTTGAACCAGATGTTTTCCACAAGAAAATGTCAGATGAGGGGTAAGGACTAGACCCATTATGAAAGAGCATAGGCCTTACAACTTCCCTCCTCTAGGAGACTGCAGATTTGACTCCGCTTTCCGAATTGAAAGCCTGACATATTCTTTTTTGCTTACGGTAAAATGTAGTTTTATGTCTTCAAATAAGAACTAATTGTCAGGAAAAAATCAACATTGCGATATATATTAATCTTTGCTGTATATGTAACCAATATTAATGCAATAAATCTAAAATGTAAAATTAGAATTAAGTATTCATAACATAAGATTGAAGTTCAAAAACCTTACTTAATTTTGGTTGAAAATATGTTGTTAACGTCACTGGGACTGTCCACCCTGTGAGCCCTCATTCCGTTCCATCCCTTGTCAGGGACCATTTGCTTCCTTGCCCTCTTTTCAGTTCTTGGGTCTTCCCTGGCTTCTGTGAAACCAGAAATACCACCTTTCTGCATGTAAGCTGGTTAGATTTGGGTTTTTATCACTTGCAACAAAGAGTCCTGACTAAAATGTTGTATTATGCATTAGAATTTTTAATGTGCAGACTCCCCTGGTAGGGCAGTTTGTTTCAGAGGCAATCTGCAAAAACTGTGGGAAAGTGCTTGCAGACATTGTTACCTTCGACCCTCACAACTGAGGCTCAGATACTTGCTCAAATATGAATGGCTCTCTCCTTGATGACCTGTGGTGACCTAGATGGGAGGGAAATCTAAAAGAGGGTGGATATACGTATATGTGTGGCTGATTCACTTTGCTGTACAGCAGAAACGGACAGAACATTGTGAAGCAACTATACTCCAAGAAAAATTTTTATAAAATGGAAAAAAAAAATGAAAGGCTAAGAGTCCTGGGGAGGATTCCAACCCAGGCTGATAAGACTCAGAATTCCATCCACCTCCTCAAGACATGGATGAGGGGGGCGAGTGAAAATTCCACAGCAGGGGACCTGAACGTAAGTTTCAACTGCACTTTAGTAAAAAGCTTAGGTGGTGCACTGGGATAGGTTGTTTATCTTTCCTGCTACCAATCTGAAAGTTTTGTGCATCTGAATAAACAGATGTGGCCTTGGGGTTTGGGAAGGGTTGGGAAGGGAGTGGGGAGAGGTGCTGGTGGGGGGGGGGCAGCCTGGGATACGGGCTGCAAAGGTCATACAAGTTTGACCTTCACTCCGCTCCACCCGCAGGATCTCAGGTCCCCCCCATCTAACACTGCCTCAGCCATGGAACAATGAAAGGCAGAACTTGCTCCTAAAACCTCGGACCCCAAATCCTCCTGCTTCCTTGTCTCTTCTTTCCAACACTGCTGCTTTTTCCTCCCACTCTGTCTGCCAAGGCACAAATACACATGTGCATACAGACACAGACACACACACACACACACACACACACACACACACACACACACACACAGCGACTCTCACATGGAACAATGCACTGTAAGTGTTATCTTAAGGTGAAGGGCTTCTAGGGAAAAGGGGTGATGCCACCCAGCAGGGGTTACCCCACACAGCTAGGATAGCTCTGAGCCCTGCACTCACTAGAAGGAACAGTCTCACCCAGGAACCACCAGTCAGCCCCCTTCCCTGCCTGACCCTGGAATCCCTGGTCCACCACCTCCTGCCTCAGAGTCCCTTGCTCTGCTCTCTCTTCTGTTTGAATCTTCTAAGTTCCTTCTGCCTCATCCCTTTGCTACTCACAAAACCCAATATCAATCCTATACCTGTTTGGGGGTAAGGGGTGAATATAAGTCCCTCATCCCAAAGTCCCCTTTGCTTTGGGATAAGGAGGATTTTTAAATATCCAACACAGAGGGTCATATGTTACCCAGGGATTGCCCTCTAAAGTTGGCATGTAAGGCAAAATTTACATCGCCAAATTCCCCTGGAAAATCCCTTAAACCTCCCAGTGAAGAATATAGGGTTTTGCAGTTACGACACTGCACAGTGATATGTGTATACAGTAATATGCATAGCATATAATTAAAATTACACGTGCAAAATACAATTCTGCAGTATTTTTAATTATATATACAGAAGAGAGTGCAAAGTTGAACTTGAATAAATTAACCGGGACGCTGATGCTACCTCTGTATCTTTCACCCCAACTCCCACAGGCTTTTCGCACACTTCTAAATAGGCTTAAGGGCTCCATTTACATGAAAAGACAGACAGCTCCGGGAACCTTTGAGGCCTTCTCTTAAGATACACAATCACCACAAAAGAAAAAGGGAGAGCATTCTTTCACACAGATCTCTTTTCCTGTTTTTGCCTTGTGGCAGGAACAAAAGAAGATTTCTGAAAGAGAAAGCCAGTAAGAACTGCAGGCAGTAACTTCTACACCAGACTGTGAAAGATGCCTAGTTTCAGAATGCTTCCTGGGGCTGCAACATCCACAGCACGCAGCCTTGAGGGAATGCAAGGGTCTTCGTGACCAATTGGTCTAAGGTCTATGAAGGATGCACCAGCCTTAAGAGAAAATCAATTCTAAGAAACCAGGCGGAATGAATTGCAAAGGGCATTCGAGCTGAAGTGTGAGGTAAAACAAATGCTACCTGAGACCCCTGAGGATGAATGGAAGATGAATAATTTTTGTATAAGTGCTTATGGTTTTTAAAGAACTCATTCTCCACATATATCTTTAAATACAGTGTCAGTAATTGTTTATGTCAGCTGTTGAATGCTCTTATAAATATGAGAAAATAAGCTTATCCTATATAATTATCCCCACTATCCTCTTCTCCTCCCCACTTATTTCCCCTCCCCACATTCATACACACAATGTCTCAGTCACTCAAGCTTGCCCCTACCCCAGGGCCTTTGCACCAGCTATTTCTGTCTGTCTTGAATATGTTCTCCTCAGTTCTCCCCATGACTGGATCCTCCTCATCATTTCTGTCTCAGCTCAAGTTGTCTCCTCAGAGAGGACTTCTCTAACCACTACGGCAACCAGTCTCTCTACACACACTCACCATCCCCTGTTATCACTTACCCTGGTTCTATTTACCTTGTCACATTTATCCTATCGGAAAATATCTCATATAATTGTTATTTTGCTTATTGCCTGAATCCCTCCACTGGAATGTAAGCTCCTTGAAGACAGAAACTCTGTCTTGTTCACCACTCTCTCCTCAATACCTAGTTCATGCCTGGCTCAGTGTAGGTGCCCAATAAATATTTGATGAGAGAATAAATGAATCTCAGGCAAAACAGTCATAAAGCTATGGCCATACAGCCTTAGCCCTACTGCTTGGACCACAGCATCATGGCCAGGGCACCATGCCTAACTGGTACCTGCTACCTTAAGTACTAGGAAGAGGCCAAGAGGGAAGATAGAGCTTTAAGAGATCAACTTGCAAGCTTAAAGTTACAGATAGCCAAGAATTATCATAGGATTGATTGGTTTGATGCTTCTCTATATACCATCTTCCCTCTCTGCCTACTGAAAAGAGGGGAGAGGTATCAGAGATACAGAACCATCACCTACCAGGAATATCAGGTATATCCCTGTCTGATATCTCCAACGGGACCAAGTCCCTCTGCCATGAACTAAAACCCAGACTCCTTCTACGTGGCCCAGCCAGACTGAGCAAGAACACAGGGTTCCAATTTACATTTCTGTGGGGGCAGCAAGCATGGGCATGGCGTAACCATTAGACCCATGACGCTCTCTTCCTTGACCAAAAGAATACACCCACTTCCTTTCACAGTACCTGCTGACATTCAAGTCCACAGAACTCTACCGAGCACACGGTAGATCCGACACTGCACAAAGTCCATTGCTACAGAGGATCCTGACAGGAGAAAGAGTCAGCAAGCTCAGTACCAACTTTACTGTGGGAGACATAAGACAAACATAGAAACATACGAGGCTGACTGGAAGTACCAGAAGAGGCCCAGAGGGTACTCACTTTGAGAATCACTTACTGCTGTAACGAATAATCCACTCAGAAGACAATATGCAGAAAGCTGAGGGAACCAATAATAATAAATGTATGTGTCTCTTATAATCAGAGCTATGAAAGACACTGAACAGCTAACTGGAGAATCAAGGATACAACAGCACAACAGTAACAAATCGCGATGAATGGGGGAACAAACACATACTCGCCCCAGTATCTTCTAAGGTGTCAGGCCTCATCCTAGTTATCCCAGTTATGTCTACATGGGTATTTAATTCTTATAATAACCATGTAGGGGAGAAATTCAATTTTATCCTTCCTTTTACACATGAAAAAATTGGAGCTCAGAGAGATGTGATTAAAAAAACACATGAAGGGGACACGTCAAAATTGGAACCCAAATCTTGAGACTTAACAGTCAGTCCTCTTTTTACTTCCCCACAATCATTACCTTGATCAAGATCTCACAGAACCCATCTTTGTGAGACAGAAAACCACACATCAAATGAGTTTTCCAAAGCCAGTGTTTTTGGTGAAAACGACATAAACCTCCAAATTAAAAACAAACAAACAAAGGATGTAATTCAGGAAAGCTATAGAGCCCAGAAGGCAATTTCTTCTCCAGATGGCATAGAAATAATGACACCAGTTTTGAGCTGTATCATTTCTTTTTCAGAAATGTTTGGTACAAATATCCACTGGAAAATATCTAACCTGAAATAAAAACGACTAAAATAAATATAAACACTGGTTGCTTACCAAAAGTTTCTAGGGTGACTAAGAGAATTTACTTTATAAAATGTGTTGCCAGCTTCTTTGAATAGACCTGACCTAATGTAAAAAACATATATTCGTGGTGCTCCGTGTATGTGTCCACCATAGACCTGTGCTTATCTGTGGTCTGCTATCCGTTTTACTTTGGAATCATATGAAACCGTGGCCATTTATAACCACACTGTCAGATTACAACTGGCATTGCATGTTTAACCTCGCCAATTCTTCCTCAATCACTAAAAAAAGGCAACCCCCTTATGTTAAATCACATGGGGTGACCCCAACAAAGGCGTTTAAAGCGCTTGATCAGTGCTCTGAGAGTTTTTTTAGTCATCCTCCTTTTCTTTGCATTTTGTTGTTTTTTCAAAATAGCAAGAGAACAGATAGGCCCAATGGGATAAAGGTTGAGTGGAAGCGACCAGCATGCTGATGCCCTGCATCTCCACAACTTCCTGAAGTCCTGATGCTTCTTCTACACGTGGTTTCCAACATTTAAAAATTCATTCACATGCACCTAAAAGCAACACTGTGATTTCCTTGAGAAAATCAAGAATTTTAGTAAGACATTGTAATCATATAATCTCTAGGAGTGGTAGATGTGAAAGAGAAGTGATGGAAAAAATCCCATACTTTGAATAATTTCACTGATGACAGCTCAAGAAGACGTTCATTTAGCACTTTCTCCCCCTTTTTTTGAAAAGAGACTCTTTTGTAATTCAATTCACTTCATTCAGCAAATATTTATAGAGCACCTTCTATGTGACAGGCTCTGTTTTAGGGGCTCAGATTATAGCAATAGCTAAAACAAAGTCCCTGCCTCGTGGAGCTTACACTGTAGTAGGGTACATGGTGTTGGTGTGTAGGTTGAAGAAATGACAAGTAGGCAAGCGCAGCTGTAGTCAACACGGAAATCCAATCAAAACAACGGCAGACCATGTAAAACCTTGGGGGCCATGGTGAGGATTTTGGATTATACTCTGAGACGGATGAAAAGCCACTGGAGGGTTTTGAGCAGCAGAGTAATAGGGCATGATTTATGCTTAGAAAGAACACTCTGGCTGCTGCACAGGGAATAGATTTAAAAGGGCAAAAGTAGAAACAGGGAATCTAGGCTATTACAAGTTGCTTAGATCACTAATGATAGTGACTTGACAGCATGGTAGAGGTGGAGGAGGTGAGAAGAGGATAGGTTCAGGGCTTATTTTGAAAGCAGAGTTGACAAACTTGCTGATAGATTCAATGTGAGTGAGGAAAATGCAATCAAGAATGACTCCAAGGTTCTTGGCCTGGGCGACTGGGTAAATGGTGTGCCATTAACTGAGACCATAAAGATGATCAAAGAAGCAGCTTTGGGGAGAAATCAAGAGCTCTGTTTTAAATATATTAAGTTTGAATGCCTGCTAGTCATACAAGTGGCAATGTCAAGCGCCATTTGGGTATATGAGTGTAGAACCAAGGCATTCAGAGTTGGAATCGTCACCAGTGTATGTATAGCTGATATTTAAAGCCATGGGACAGGTACAAGCAAAGATAGAAATGTAAACAAGTTGCTCATAGATTGGAAGAATTCACATTGTTAAAATGTCTATACTACTTACAGCAATCTACAAACTCAACAAAATCCCTATCAAAATTCCAATGCCATTTTTCACAGAAACAGAACAAATAATCCTAAAATCTGTGTGGAACCACAAAAGACTTCAAATAGACAAAGCAACCTTGAGAAAGAAGAACAAAGCTGGAGGCATCATACGCCCTGATTTCAAACTATATTACAAAGCTATAGTAATCAAAACAGTATAGTATTGGCATAAAAAGACACATGGAACAGAACAGACAGAAGAGAAATAAACTTATGCATATATGGTTAATTAATTTATGACAAAGGAGCCAAGAATATACGATGGTGTAAAGGCAGTCTCTTCAATAAATGGTTTTGGGAAAACTGGACAGCCACCTGCAAAAGAATGAAACTGGACCCCTATCTTACACTGAACACAAAAAAATTAACTGAAAATGGATTAAAGACTTGAATGTAATACCTGAAACCACAAAATATATGCATAAACTCCCTGACACCAGTCTTGACAATGATTTTTGGATTTGACACCGGAAACAAAGGCAATGAAAGCAAAAATAAACAAGTGGAATTACAGCAAACTAAAAATCTTCTGCAGAGCAAAGGAAACTGTCAACAAAATGAAAAGGCAGCCTACTGAATGGGAGAAAATATTTGCAAGTCATATATCTGATAAGGGGTTAATATTTTAAAAATATAAAAAACTCATACCACTCAATAGCTGAAACAAACAAATAAACAGATAATCTGATTAAAAAATGAGCAGAGGATGTGAATAGACATTTTTCCAAAGAAGATATACAGATGGCCAGCAGGTACATGAATAGGTACATGAATTAACGTCATTAATCATTAGGGAAATGAAAATCAAAACCACAATGAGGTATCACCTCACACCTGCTAGAATGGCCATCATCAAAAAGACAAGATAACAAGTACTGGTGAGGATGTAGAGAAAAGGGAACTCTTGTGCACTGTTGGTGGGAATGTAAATTGGTGCAGCCATTATGGAAACAGTATGGAGGTTCCTCAAAAAATTAAAACAGAACTAGCATATGATCCAGCGATTCCACTTCTAGGTATTTATCTGAAGAAAATGAAAACACCAACTCAAAAGGACACATGCACACCCAAGTTCATTGCAGCATTATTTACAAGAGCCAAGATATGGAAACAGGTTAACCTAAGTGTCCATCAACAAATAGATAAAGAAAATGTGGTTGTATAATGTACACACAATGGAATATTATTCAGCCACAAAAAATGAAATTGTCATTTGCAACAACTTGGATGCACCTCAAGTGAAATAAGTCAGACAGAGAAAGACAAATACTGTATGACCTCACTTATACGCAGAATCTGAAACAACAACAAAACAAAAACAGAAGGACCTCCCCTCCCCAGCTCATCAGAGAACAGATTGGTGGTTGCCAGAGCCAAGTGGTGGGGGGTGAAATAGGTAAAAGGGGTCAAAAGGTACAAAATTCCAGTTATAAAATTAATAAGCCATGGGACTGTAATGCACAGCATGGCGATTATAGTTAAAAATACTGTATTATATATTTGAAAGTTGCTAAGAGAGTAGATCTTAAAAGTTCTTATCACAAGAAAAAAAAATTTGTAACTACGTATGGTGACCAATGTTAACTAGACTTACTGTGGTGATCATTTTGCAATATATACAAATATTAAATCATTACACTGTAGACCTGAAACTAATATGTTATATGTTAATTATACCTCAATTTTTTAAAAAGTTCTCATCAGAAGAAAAAAATTGTAAGTATGTGTGGTGATAAATGTTAACTAAACGTACTGTGGTAATCATTTTGAAATGTATACATATATCAAATCATTATATAGTACACCCAAAACTAACACAATGTTATATATCAATAATATCTCAATTTAAAACAAGATGTTAAAAATATGCTCATGTTTTCAAATTAGCTGTACTGGACAAATCGCAGCTTTGGTGTGGTTTTTTTTTTTTGAACATTTAAGATGGAAAGGACATTAGAGATCATCTAGACCAATGCCTTCATTTTTATAGATGCGGAAACTAAGGCCTAAAATCATTACACATACAGACAAGTTCTTTTCACTTGTTAGAAATGTTAGTTTCTTCCTAAACTGTTGAGTTTGGGGAGATTACTACAGCATACTATTACCACCAAGACCCAACTAGCTCTCCAAACTAATTATAACTTAGAAAGGAAAAAGTATGCTCAATACAATCAAAGATTGGTTCCAAAATGTCATCTTATGGTATATTGACACAACGGAGTACTATGCAGTAGAAAAAAAGGAGGAAAATCTCTGTGAACTGATATGGAATGACTGAAGGATACATTAACTAAGAAAAAGTACAGAAGAGTATCTATAGAACGCTACATTTTTGTGTAAGAAAGAAGAGGAAACAAGAAATATAAAAGTATCTGTTCAAATAAGAAATATATATACACACATATCTGCAAAAAAGAAACAAAAAACGAAAAGTGAAGAATTAAGACCCAAGACGTGAGCTTGAAAGAGAAGGAGGAGCCAGCAAAGGAGACAGAGAAGAGCAATTGGGAAGAAGGAGGAGCAGAAGAAAGAAGAAAGAAGAAGAGGAAGAAGGAGGAGGAAGAGAGAGGGAGGGGAAGTTGGAGGAGAGGGAGGGGAAGTTGGAGGAGGGGGAGGGGAAGTTGGAGGAGGGGGAGGAGAAGCAGCAGCAGCAGCAGCAGCAGCAGCAGCGTAATGTCCCAGAAACCAAGCCAAGTAAAGAAAACGAATCAAGGATCAACTGTGTCAGATGCTACTGAGAATGCGTGAAAGGTGAAAACTGAGAACTGGCTATTGGAATCAACAAAGCAAAGGTCGTTAGTAACCTTGGCAAGGTTGGTTTCAGTGGGAGGGTGGGAACAACAGCCTAATCAGGGTGGGGTGAGAAGAGAATTGACAGTGAAGTGAAGACAGTGAGTGAGGATTTAGATGCATCCTTTGAGTTGGAGGAAACAAAGGGTAGCCAGAGGGGAAATGTGAAATCTACAGTAGATTTTCAAGATGAGAGTTATTCCAGCATTAATGCTGACAGGAAGTGGAGAGAGAGAAATTAAGGTGGAAAGAAAGGTGTGAGGTGTTCAAGGAGGTGACAGTGAGTGGGATCCAGTGCACCAGTTGAGGGCTGGCCTTAGACAGGACGAAGGAGAATATGGGTGTAGATAGAGTTGACAGGGTTGTTAGTGGAAAGATGAGAAACAACCTCTTCTGATTGCTTCCATTTTCGCAGTGAAATTAGAGAAAAGTTCATCAGGGCAGAGTAGAGAGGAAGTATCAGAAGTTAGAGAAAGGAGAAGTTGTGAAATGGTTATTTCAGAGTGGGGATAATAGAACTGCTGAGCAGGACTGAAGGCATTCAAGTAAAGATTATGAATATAAATTTAGACAGTATGTGTTTTTCTTCAGTGAAAGCACACAGTGGACAAAGAGTTAGCTTTAATTAGTATAGAGGTCTTCCTAAGGGTATGAGTATGATGAAAGGCAAGAAAAGAAAAGAAGTTGAGGGTATATACAAAGTTGTGACTATCACAGTGGACCATGGACTCAGTTTGGGGATCTTCATGTGATCAAAGTGTTTTCGGAGTGGGGATAATAGAATAAATGAGCTATAAATACAGGAGGTGGTGGTCAGAGAAAAGGATACTTGAAGTCACGGCTGTGGAAGAGGGGATGGCGTAACCGGTAATATCAAGTGTAAGGTAAGCCCATCAGAATGGGTTGCTGAAGTAGGATGGAAGACTACATCCTTGCGGGGAGGGAGTCACCCTGGGAAGGTAGAATGTTGGACACATTATCTACATGGGTAATGAGGTCATCAGGAATGATTATAGGGACTTCCCTGGTAGCTTAGTTGTTAAGCATCTGCCTGCCAATGCAGGGGACACAGGTTCAAGCCCTGGCCCGGGAAGATCCCACATGCCATGGAGCAACTAAGCCCGTGCGCCACAACTACTGAGCCTGTGCTCTAGAGCCCGTGAGCCACAACTACTGAGCCCACATGCCACAACTACTGAGCCCACATGCCACAACTACTGAAGCTCACGTGCCTAGAGCCCGTGCTCTGCGACAAGAGAAGCCACAACAATGAGAAGCCCGTGCACCACAATGAAGAGTAGCCCCCGCTTGCCGCAACTAGAGAAAGCCCGCTCACAGCAACGAAGACCCAACGCAGCCAGAAAATAAATTTAAAATAAATAAATAAATTTTAAAATAAAAAGAATGCTTATAGGGAAATGGAGTTAGGAGCCTAGCAGAGACCACGAAGTTGATCAATGACTATAGCTTAGAAATGGATATTTCATAGGTCTGATTTCCTCCAGCTTAGGTTCTGTATTTTTTTCCCTCTCTAATTAGAGCCTAACTCTTGCTTCCGAGTGAAACCCAGCGTCTCAATATGGGTCTAGGTATCAGTAATTAAAAACAAATCCATAGTGCCTGAATAAGTAACAATAATCTGTTTCGTGTCCCTACACTAGACACTTTGATCTTGGCCTACCACAAGCAGGTCTCCTTCTAAGGGAGACCACCTATCAACAGCCCTTTCTGCAGTGTTGGTAAAAGGTACATCCCCTCCCCCCTCCCTCACATTCTCTGATATAAACAAATGAAATTCTCTGTCAATTTTTGTGCAAATGTAGCCTCTAAATGGCATCCTTCCTCACCTTCCTCCAACCATGTTGCTGCTCCCGTGGCCTCCCGTGTAAAATTCTAGTTTCCACTGCCGAGGTGGTCATTTTTTAGACCAGGTTTACTCATTCCCAGTCAAAGCTGACTAGAGCAGAATTAATCAACTGAGTCAAGGGCAAAATATGAGGGGAGAGTTTGACGGTGGGCAGTGGGTCGGGAAGAAGCTTCGCGGACTGCAGCTGAGACGCATCAGTAGATGAGGCTCCGTGAGCTCCCCTGCTGAAGTCTACCTTCCAGTACCAGACTCCATGAAGCGCCACACTGTCATGGCTCCTGTTCTTGAATTTCCAGGGGATTCTTCTTTCTTTGCAGTAAATCTTCTTTTCATTTGGGCTAGCTTCAGTGGATCTTTATTCCTCACAACTATACAAGTCTAATTCCAACAGTACCAGTATGAGAAGGAGGGAGAACGATGCTCTCTAGTAAACCATCTCATGGGGATGGTCAAGAGCTGCCCTAAAAAAGCAGGCAACTTCTGGGATGGCCTTGAGTGAGAATATGGTGAGAAAGGTGCCTTCATTGTTTGACACCACACACACACACACACACACACACACACACACACACACACAGCCACACAGACAATCTGACATCACGGTCTACATTGTAAACTCTATCCTTGAGATGACGTAGTTTTCCAAAATAAGTTATATTTTGAAGGAACCATAGAAATCATTATTAGTAATACATAAACATACACTTACACACATATGCTGTTTTATTAGTCAGTGAACCTAGGGCTTTTAAGTTTTATTATGACAAGACATAAAGCCCATGGGAACTTCCCAGGGTCCAGTAATTTTATTACTGACTAAAGAGATATGTTTCTGGGATGAGAAAAAAAACAAAGAATCAAAACCAACAACTGGTTTCGAATCCTACTACCCATGTCATCTCACACAATTCATGTTTCTGAATCTCAGGTACCTCACCATTAAAAGGGGAGTAGTAATAACTTTTTCCCAGGGTTTTACAGATAATTAAATGAAATAAACTATACTAAACATTTAGCACCATGTCTGGCACATAGAAAGTATTAAAAAAAATGTCAGTTTCCGGGCTTCCCTGGTGGCGCAGTGGTTGAGAGTCTGCCTGCCAATGCAGGGGACACAGGTTCGTGCCCCGGTCTGGGAAGATCCCACATGCTGCAGAGCGGCTGGGCCCGTGAGCCACAACTACTGAGCCTGCGCGTCTGGAGCTTGTGCTCCGCAACAAGAGAGGCCGTGACAGTGAGAGGCCCGAGCACCGCGATGAAGAATGGCCCCCGCTCGCCGCAACTAGAGAAAGCCCACACACAGAAAAGAAGACCCAGCACAGCCAAAAATAAATAAATAAATGAAATTAAAAAAAAAAAAAAAGCATGTATCTATTCTAAAAAAAAAAGTCAGTTTCCATCGTTTAGTTTGAATATTCTCACTTTCGTCATAATAATAAATCTACCCATTAATCAAAAGCATGAACTATCTATTGTTTTTATTTTTAAAGCACCATTTTATTTTTATTTTTTTCAGACATTATATACCTCCAGATTCTAAGTAAGGACTCTTGCTGCATATTAAGTGCTCAACGCATAAATCAGGAGATAATTTATTTTATTACTTTTTGATTTTCTGCTTTTCCAAGTGATAGAGAAGACATGTTTTTTTAAAAAAATACATGTATATTTTGATATATAACATATATATATATATATCTCAATCACTTTGTTGTATACCTGAAACTAACACAACATTGTAAATCAACTGTATGTCAATAAATACATAAATAAATAAATCTGAAAAAAAAATACACAGGGACTTCCCTGTTGGCGCAGTGGTTAAGAAGTGCCTGCCAATGCAGGGGACACGGGTTCGAGCCCTGGTCCAGGAAGATCCCACATGCCGCGGCGCAACTAAGCCACAACTACTGAAGCCCGTGCACCTAGAGTCCGTGCTCCATAACAAGAGAAGCCACCACAGTGAGAAGCCCGCGCACTGCAACGAAGAGTAGACCCCGCTCGCTGCAACTAGAGAAAGCCACGCACAGCAACAAAGAACCAAAGCCGCCAAAAGTAAATAAATAAAATAAATTTTAAAAGCAAACAAACATAAAAACTCTAATATATTCATATAATAAACTTTAGGATTTTATAATACTGTTACAATGTTAAAAAATTACCAATCCCACTACCTTAACAAGTCAACTGTTTTCATTTAGCCACACTCCAACCTGATACATATATACATGTTTATAATTTTATATTCTGCTTTTATTGCTTACCATTATACAAAAGTTCTTACCAATTCAAAGTCTTCAAAATCATCATTTAATTTTAAATTGTTATCAATTAATATAAGCACAGTGTATTAAGGGAACTAGTCGTTCTTCCACTGTTAAGACACTGAGGGTGTTTTTCCCTTCATAAGTAATGCTGCAATTAATTTGATTAGTACACCAGTCATTTTGTAATTTATTTTTCAATTTCAGATTTTATTACTTTTCCCTAGAACCTGTATCCCCAGCAATAAAATGTTAAAATAAGAACTTTGTTCTTAGAAATACTGATTACTTACGATCTCTTTAGTACTCTTTATATGAATAAAACCAGAATTAAATCGATGACTTCAATTTGATGATGACTTCAATTTCTCTGACTCAATTTGATCGCTTCCTGTGCCCAAAGTTTAACTTTTTGCACCAACTGTCAGATCTGTAGAAGTTCAGCAGCAAGAGAGACTGGTGATGGATTAAGACTGTAGGAAAGGCTCGTGAAGGAGATGGGCCTTGACCCAGGCCTTAGAAACATAGAAGGATTGGGAACTAACCTCAGAGAAGAGGGACTCTACAGATAAGGAAAGCAGCTTGAGAGAAAATACCAAAGTATAATGATAAAGCATGTGACTCACAGAGCTACTTCCCTGAGAGCAGCAGAGGTATCTCTGGCAAACAGCTGCAACAAGCCTGAATAAGAGGAGAAGGATCTGAAAGCCAGACGTAAAAACTGAGACTTCCCAAAATGAAATTAATTCAGGGTCCTAGTCATCAAATCAGATGAAACATTTAAATGGACTTTTCGGTAAATCTTTTCTGGGGGTAACTTCAGATACCCAAATCGACCTGGCAGGATGAAGAGAAGCTTCTTACTCCTTTCCACAGAGAATGCTTAGCAGACATCAGATGGTGAGGGACATGATAGAAATGGCCAGCAAAATGGCAACCAACACTGGCCAGGACAGGTAACAATGATGCTATAACTCCAGTTACATGAACTATAACTCCAGGGACCAGTCCTCAAATTCAATGCCCAAATAGGGTAAATCTGTACCCATTCGTCAAACTCAGGGTGTCACCTGACCAAATCTAGTCAGAGGTAAGGTGTAGCACATATTTCTTTGGTTGACCACAGTATAATATCCTGGATCCAAATGAACTTTCTTTGCACAGTATTTATTATTCTAATAAACCAAATGGAATGTTTAGAGATGACTGGAGCAATCTGATTGGCAAACTTACAGGGCATTAATTCTTCCAATGTGACCTGGTGCATAAAAAGTGAAACTATAGCACTCATGTAAACAATCCATCTGCCTTACTTCCCTCCCCCAGGCACCTCAAATTTTCAGCTTATGTTAGCTGTAAGACGAGCTAATGTTTTTAGTATAGAAAAATGGCATTATCCCAAACAGAACTTACTTTAAGAAAAAGAGGAAAAATTCTATAGCCATACAGATTGTATCAGTAGGTACCCATGACCAATGACTAAGATGAATCACTATCACATTTCAGCAGATAGGTGAGACCATGGCATGAGCATCTCAGAAACTAAATACTAACTTATTCCAGGCATCAAAAGTTCCACTTTAAGTGGAAAACTGTGTGATAACTTTTGCCCCTTAAATATGTACACTTTTGAACTGATCCCAAAGAAATGACTGCAAATCAATAATACAGTCTAATTGTCTCATTCTTTCAAAACAGGTCCCTCCCTTCGGGTACTTTGAAAATTAAAAGTGAATGATTGTCTTATGAGGCAAACAATTTATCAAAGGAGTTGGATAAGTCAAATATGAAAGCAGGACTTGGATTTACGGGGCCAGAACCAAGAGACAGAGGCTCTTTCCAGGGGTCAAACAAACCAGGTAGGTGCCCTTTAAGGTCGATTCTTAATTATCTCCAGGTAATTACCTCACACTTATTTTTGGCAAGTCTTGCTTTCAACTTCTTGCTGATGTTATTAACTCTTTCTATCAACTCCTTTTTCCCACTGTCTTTGAATTCACTCTTAGACCTAAAAGAGGAAACATTTTTTGAAACAAGCTGAAACACAAACTCCTTAAGATATTAATATTTTTAGAGAGGAGAGAGAGGAAAAGGAAGAAAAAGAAAGGGTGGAGGAGGCAAATGAAGGAGGAAGAGAAAGAGAAATGAAAAAGGAAGAGAATAGGGAAGAAATGAGAGGTACTAAGTGAAAAGGAGGGAGGGGGAAGGGGGAAGGAGAGGGAAGAGAAGAAATAGTTCTATTTAGGATGATAAAGAGAATACTTCCAGAAGTGGAAGAATCAAGACAATAGAGAGGGATATGCTGGACTGTTTTCCAGCTCCTCCCAAACCACCTTTTTATCACTCAGTACTAAGGAGTATTTATAAAGCTCAATGGTATGCCTTGCATTTAAACAGACTAGGGCTCTTCACAATGTTTATGCCATGATCCCTTTGGTGGTTTGACGAAACCTATGGACCCCTTCTCAGAAAAATGTTTCCAAGTGCATAAAATAAAATACATAGGATAACAAAGGAAACCAATTTTATGGAAATCCAGTTTTCAAAATAATTTTTGAATATATAAAATATTAATAAATGTGCTTCTTAATCCATTAAATAGCAAAATCTAGTGGTGGGTCTAATATAATTACTATAACGTCAAAGTAGTGATAAGTGTAAAGAATATTTCAAGATATTTGGAGCAATTGAAATGTAATATTAAGTATCTGTAGTTTAAAATCACAGGTTCTGCTAATACGACTATGGTTTATTGTCTACATTCAAAATTGAAGAAATGCTCAATTTCATTAAAAGGTTGGTGAAAATGGAGATGTAATTTTTTTTCTTACCCACGTTCATAGATATCCAGAACTCAGGGAGAAGAGGGGTCCACTGACCCTAGGATAAGTATCTCTTATCCTATTCTTATATACAGAGTAAAAACAACTGGAAGAGTTAGTCTCTTTTAATACTTTTAATGATACTTTTAATCTAGCAGCAACATAAGATTCCACAAAATTATATAGACCAAAGCTGCTGAGGAAACCAACGACTCTGAAGAAATATAACTGAAGAAACAGCATGAAGTAGCACTAATTACAAAGGTTTCTTGGAAAAGGCAAGTCCTTTCCAAATTCTTAAAGGAGTGCTAACACACTGGGGACACTGACTAATTGAAAAAATTAAATATGAGCCCCAGCTCACACTACACATCAAGGTAAGATCCGGACAAACTAGAATTAAATATAATTTAAACTATTCAAAACACTAGGAGAAAATATGGGTGTTTTACTTTTTTGTTTTTAGTGATTGTTGAGACACAGCAAGATTCAGCAGAGTATTTGAGGCTAAATAAATATACCCTTTGAAACATATGGTGATACAGTGAAGTTGGGAAGAGTGTGGGCTCCCAGGCCAGACGGGCTGGGTTTATGCCACTTCCATCTATATGACTTTGTGGGCCTTAATTTCCTCATCAGTGAAACAGAGATAGCATTACCTACCTCACTGGTTTGTTATAAAGAGTAAGTATATATAAATTTATACATATGAAACTGCTGACATGATAGCTAAGTGCTGAAAAACATGTCTATTATTATCATTACAGCTTCTTTTAAGGTCCTTTTAAGCCTAAAGGAAACTATAAAGGAAAATACTGATATATCTGATTACACAAAAATGTAAGACTTTTATATATCAATGGTTCCATAAACAAAATTAAAAGGTAAATGAAAAACTAAGGAAAATAACTGAAATAAACATGAGAGACAAAAGATTAATGACCTTACTACAAAAAGAGTCCTTACAAATCAATATAAAAACACACATTAACATCCCAATAGAAAAATGGATAAAAGACCTAAACAGACAACTCAAAAAGACAAAATACATCATGTAGAGAATTTGTTCAAAAGAGGATTTAATAAGAGAAAATACCGAAGGTAAACAGTTAAGTAGAAAAACTTGGACCAAAACTACATCCTATCAACTTTATAAATACTCACACAAGTGCATTGAAAAGAGCATGAAATCAATAAAACAGAACGTTAAAAGCATCTCTAGATAGAGGATTATGAGTAAGTGATTTTTATTTTCTTCTTTTTTTCTGCCTTTGTGAATGAAGAGTTTGACCACATTTACAATGAGAAACATTCTTTTTTAATAGAAAAAGAACAGAACACTGCAGCATTCATTGGAATAGTGAAAAATTAGGAGCCATCTAAATGTCCATCGATAACAAATGGGTTAAAAACATACATAATATGTATGCATATATCAAATGACTTCATAAGCAGCTGTTATAAAAGAATGAAGTACATTTTTCTGCAGCTTTTACATAAAAGGAAACAAGTTGCAAAACAGTTAAGTATAACCCCATTAAAAATACTGTGTATATTTCTCCATTATTTGCCAAAAGATATGTGTGTGTGTGTGTGTGTGTGTGTGTGTGTGTGTGTGTACGTGTGTGAGAGACAGAGATGAAAGGAGGAGTGGTGAAGGAGAAGCAGGAGAAAAGCTTTGGGTCTGAGGGGGTGTACTGAATTACCAGAAGCTAAGATAGGACCATATTTAAATGTAAGTTCAAAACTACACATCCAAGCTAGATCCACAGCATTTTATATGGCTCCTATTTCTCCATCATATCATTTCTCAAGCCCTACATTTGAGTCCATACACAGATAATTTCCCAGGAAAACCAGGACCTAATCATTCTCTGAAGCTCAAAATGTCCACAGCTAAAATACAATAAGCAATGCTTTTTTTTACACTGTATTTTGCTGTTTTCTAGTTTTAGCTGCTTGGCTATAGGTATACTCAATTCCTTCAGGCTGTAGAAAGAAGAATTTGAGCTCTTTCTCTTTTGTAGAAGCTGCAAAAGACCCCTTAGAAATGAGTCTCAAAAAGGAAGGCTATTGGCTATGAAAGACACTCCTTTTGAATTCTCAATAAAAACCAGTTCCTTCCTGAACCTTCCAGGTTATGAAGGCTTCTCCAAATGGCAGACAGGTCCATCTTTATGTGCGTGAATCCGAGATAACATGGCTGAGTAAGAACTGCATTGGGTCACAACAGACACTGGTGGTTTTCCTATAACATTAGAAAATGGAGAATTTGTACATAAATGTATTAGCATTTCATCTTTAAACAACACAATTCTTTCTCACCGTCAAAAACTGTATTTCAGGGCTTCCCTGGTGGCACAGTGGTTAAGAATCTGCCTGCCAGTGCAGGGGACACAGGTTCGAGCCCTGGTCCAGGAAGATCCCACATGCTGCAGAACAACTAAGCCCGTGCGCCACAACTACTGAGCCTGTGCTCTAGAGCCCGTGAGCCACAAGTACTGAGCCCGCATGCCACAACTACTGAAGCCCACGCGCCTAGAACCCGTGCTCCACAACAAGAGAAGCCACCACATTGAGAAGCCCACGAAGCCCATGCACCACAGCGAAGAGTAGCCCCTGCTCGCAGCAACTAGAGAAAGCCCGCACACAGCAACGAAGACCCAATGCAGCCAAAAATAAATAAATAAAATACATTTAAAAACAAAACAAAACAGTATCTCACACTTTTATAAGGCCTGAGCTGCCAAAGTACAGAACTAAAGTCTGAAAAGAATTCAGTAGGGCAATGAGCAAAGTGGCTGGGCGCGGCAGACAAGGAGGCAACTTAGGTTAGCTTGTGTACGTGGAGGAACAGGCGTGACACTTACAGGACACTTCAGAGAATAGAGCCCATCACAGGAAAGTCTCTTCTTAAAACTATTTCCTTTATTTTGTTTTCCTAAACATTAGAGCCAAATGACAACGCTTCCACATTCCTCCAAAAGCTTCAACAGGTTTTAAGCTATTTACTAGCATTTAAAAGAGAAAAAGCCGGGGCCCTCTCCCCTTCTGTAGCTACACTCCCCTTTAAAAAAACAACACACGCTTCGCTCTTTCACCTTATGCTTTTAAGAAGGAATTTTAATGGGATGGAGCTTCTCGAGGTGCACAAACTTAGGAGGGAGGAGCACAATAGTAAATTACACCTTGCAAAGATTCTGAGCCCACTGGCCACTGCCAGTGATGTTAAGTCCATAAACAAAATCTGTCTTTAAGAAAGGAAAAAATGTCCTCCTTGAAAGGTGCAACAGAGAGAAGATGAATCACTTCTTTTATTCAGGGTCTGTCATACAAGAACCAAGGACTTGTCAATGACTCCAAACAGCAGGGCTGTGACAACTAGTCAAAGACAAACTTGTTTTGTGCCGCATCTCTCTGTTCTCTGGAAGCATTTTCCTCGCAATTAATGTAAGTTATGAGGCTGCGCTGGAGAGCTCAATAAACTGACACTCAAGAACATTAGCTGGCTTTTTTATGCTGAAAACCAAGGGAAAATGATATCTCTGGCTTGTGTCCATGACGGGGGAGGTGCCAGAACCTCTGGTCACACTTTGCTACAGTCCTGCCACTGCACTGGGGCTGGGCCCCCAGCTCACCTCTCCCATCTTGTTTTGCCAATATTCTCTCCCTTCCTGTGAATGCCCCCTACTCCTCAGCTCTACTCCCCTGCTTTTTTACTGTTAGATCCCAGCCCCTCAGGTCTCCGGTTTTGAGATGTCATTTTAATGTAGGTCTAAGGCCCTCAGTGAATGCTGCTCATCCTAAGGTTATGAGCAACTTTGGGCAACACCCCAAACGCCTGTTGTCAGGGAATCTGGGAGAAGATTTGGCCTATTTTGGGTAAGGTTTTTCTCCCTATGGACAGAAATAATAAAACCATGACCACTGTGTTTTTTCATTTTGTAAATATAAATCCAGAGAATTCTGTAAGATTTGAAAACATCTAATTAAAGGATTTGACTGAATTTGGGTTGTTTCTCTTAAAAGTAAACTCTACAGCTCTATACCTTGGGCATTATAATGAGAAAATTAAGTGTCTTGACTCAGAAGCAAATATGGAAACAAGCTGTGACTTATTTTTACCACTGTTCTATTCCAGAAACTTAAAAGCATGGCCTGCTTAGCGAGGATCCACATAAACACAGAGACACATTTGCTGTAGTCCAAAGAGCAGAAGATATCAATTAATTAGTGGGTGTGAGAATAAAGGCAAGACAAACTATGGGGGGATGGGGGTAGCGAGGAGTGACGAAAACAGCAAAACTATCATAAATAAATAATTCAGAAGTGGGAGCAAAGCCAGGCTATAGTTCTGAGACTGCATCTAGGGTTATTTTGAGCAACACATTTATTCACTAAAGCACCAAAGCAGCTATTAGAGGAAACAATAAAGAGGTCCCTTCCCCCTGGAAATCTGAGTCCTGCTTTGGAATTTTTATGACATTTCATTCTTAACAAACAAGAAGGTCTCACAACCCTCTTCTAGCTTCAAAGCATCCCTATGGTAGTGGCCTGTGATTGATATCCTTGGTCTGATTTATATGTTGTTTCAGGTATTCTCAAAAGTCATACAGTTTATTCTTTATGAAAGAATGGCAGCTCTGGCAGGCAAACAAATATACAAAACGTCCCTATCCCTAAGCTACAGGCTTCCCCTGATTACTGTGACTCACACCTGGGTCACTTTAACAAGGAGCCTTCATGTCACCAGTGCCTTCTCTGAAAAATTAGGATATTACCAGCACCCTCAGCTATCAACTAAAAAAAAAAAAAAAACCCTGAGATTCCCAGCTGGAAAGTAGAGCAGGGTACGGTGAAAGTACGTGGGTAGACTGTAGTCCAGTTGCTCTTTGTTTCGTGCAACAAGTGGGTTCCTAAAAAGTCAAGGTTTGAATACTTTTCTTCTTCACTTTTGTAAATGGAATCATTTACAATTCACATCAGGAACTTGCTATTTAATAAAATCCGACTGTGGTTCCAGTTGTAAAGTAAAGAATGCTTTTATAATTAAAATAAAATCTTTCTGCTTCATCAATTTTATACATTCAGACTTGGTTTTACTGGAGTGCCTTAAGGTAGAGTATTCACAGAGTATCATCACTAGACTTAGATATGTATTGTTTTGTTTTAATGATATTCTTTTCTTTTTCAGCAAAAACACAAAGAGGTATTTCTGTACCCCAAGCTCATCCTCTTTACAACATGAAAGGACAAAACCGGCTGCAGCTTCGTTTAGCTTAGTGTGTCCTGTGGCATGTGAGGCATCTAGAGCAACAGACACTTTGGGAGTGCTGAGACACTGGCAAACCATTAAGGAAAAAAACTGGAGGCAACGTCCCACAGACCATGCAATGGTGTTTCTAAACCAGCTGAAGAGCTGACCCGCAATCAGGCTGCTCTTTCAAAACAAAAACCCTTCTGTATACCTGAGTTAGTGAGGGCAGCATTTTCAAGCTGGCCCAGCTTGGCCAAGCCGCTGACGCCACTCGGGACACGGGCTCAGGTGCCTTTTCCCCAGACCTCCATGACCCACTGGCACACAGGGGCAAGAGTGCCAGCGCCACTGGGTGCATCCGTCCAGATCTGCCATTTCAAAGCAGCTGCCTGCAGGCCTTGTCTACATGGAGGCAATGGGGCAGAAAAAGTAAAATGCTGGGGAGCTGGAAAAAAAAAGAAAGAGGGAAACCTTACAGACAGTATGTTGGAAGCATATGTTTTAGAATCACTGCAGCCAGCTCCCTGTCAAGAAAATATTGGCCAGGTTGGTTGGTCCAATCTCATGCAGCGACAGATGGTTTATGCCTCACTATTCGGGTCCCTGCTCTGAGAGTAGCAAGAAACAAAGGATATCGTGCTTTGTGGTGTAGTTATTCTGCCACCTAGTGTTACACATGAAAACAAATAACATCTTTAAAAACAGATGCTGTGTTCAAAGAGAGTCAAGAACCTTGCTAAATTGCATTTTTTTCTTTCTTAAAAAGAACATCCTTCATTTATGCTGGCATACTGGGGAGGGACCACCAACAATCACAATAGTCCTTTTCTCATCTGAATGGAAAGCCAGAGAGCATCACGTCCGAAGTTTAGGATGTGAAGGAGAAATAAATATAACCTCAAAAACCCATTTTAATGATTTTTAAAAGCCCTAGTCCCTCCATGTAAGGTAAATACCACGAATAGAATAATGCAAACCAGGAAGTGAAACCACCTGCACCTGGGCAGGGAAAGTGTAGCCACTGCAGTTTCTGTCCTAGAGAAAAGAAAACAGGGATTGCTCCGTAAAGCGTTATCACCTGTGTAACTAATGCACCAGGAGGTCATGAAACGAGTTGCGGGCTTAGAGTGAAAACCTGAGTTTGAGTCCCAACTCAGCACCTACCTGTGCTGGGTGAGTCACTCTGTATCGCTGAGCTTTGGTTTTGTTTTCTGGAAAACAGCTGTGCTTATGTCTATTCTCCCTACTTTCACAAAACTGTCCCGAGGATCAGTTTGATAATGTATGTGAAGGCATTTTGTCCACGATAAAGCACTGTGGAGACCATTTCCCCACTGTGTTATACCCTTCTTTGGTTTACGGCATCGCCCATATGTATGGAGCCCTCCGTGTGAAGGGCTTGTATAACCAACTTGTGTTTATTCTCAACTAAGTGCTTTTACGGTTAAAAAAAGTATTAAATAAGGAAATGTTTAAATAGTTCATGAAGCATTGGAAAATAGCCCCCTCCACTACACTAGAGAAGAATTAGCAATATAGTTTAAAATCCGGTTACTCCAAATATATCTCCTTAAAATTACATTCCCTTGAGAATGAAGGCTATCTTGATCAGCTGTTTCTACTGAAATTGATATATTCGTCTATGTTCTTAAAGTTATAGAGAATCTGAACTGAAATTTCCTTCTTGTGGGCAGAGCTTTCCTTGTGATAATAAACCAGACATCAGGAAACTTAAGAGCTTTTCATTTCTGTTCCCGTACTCACTTAACTGTGTAACTTCAGGCAAGTTGCTTAAGGTTCTCAATTTCAGTTTCTGAACGTGCAAAAAGTAAGGGGCAAACTAAACCACTCCTCCCAGTTCAAAGATGAAAAAGCTGTTCTGCTTTTGACAGTAAAATTCCAAGAAAATTCAAAGCTCATGGCAGACTAGCTACAATGTAATCTTCAGCAAAGTCCTAAAAGCTGTGTAAGTTTTCAGTCACAGGATACAAAAGACAGCCTTAGGCGAGGGGGCCGCTGTGGAATGGGTGTGTTTGTGCCCTCTACCAGGATCTCTTAAAGCTGCTCAGAAACCACCATGGGCTAAAACAAACAGGCTGCGGAGAAATGCTTACCCAGCCACCTACCTGGGCTTTCAAAGTTCCAAAGAAAGACTTTGCTTCCATTTAGCTCCGAAAACACCCTTTGCTCTTTTTAGTAATATATTTAACAACGCCAAGAAAAGAGTTCTATTTATCCAGATTTCCTCTCTCCCTACCAATGTCAACATTAGCAGGGAGGACGGCAAAAACAGCCTGGAGTTTTCACGATGTGAACATCAGACTGAAGTCACACGGCAGAGAGGCCCGGTTTGGAACATGATTGCCAATAGAGGATACAACTCATGCCTAGAAAAACCCAGCCGTTGATTTCTGTTTCAGAAATCACAACCACACTAGGTTTACAGGCTCTTCTTCCCGTATGGAAGCACCTTATTCCAGATTCCCTCTCCCTTAGGAGGATGTCACTGCCTAGTCCTGTAAAAATGCTCAGCTTTTGCTCATTCTCCCCAGTCTCCCCAGCTGCTGTGTCTGTGTACATCCTGGCACATTTGGGCCAGGAAGATTAGTCCTTTCCCTTCCCCCATCTACTGGAACTTCTACCCCCTGTATCAAAAGGATTTTTTCAGGCCTTTCCAATACTCCGCTGGAGGCCATGGAGACAGATCTAATCAGGGTTCTCATCAATCTTTCTCTGCTGGCCAAACAGAGCCAGGAGGCTAAACGGAAACGTGCTGGATTCTTTTTTCTCCCTCAAGACACACTTCTGTCCAGAGAGTTAGGACCCACTGTGTGTTTCTGGGAGCTAACATTTTCCTGGGGAAAGTTCAGGGATTTCACATTTGCCCCAAACCAAACACACATGAAATTTTAAGTCTTAAATTCCACAGAGCCTTTTAAAAGGAGGGGCCTAGCCTCTCCTTGGCTTTTAACAAGCCTGAAGGCTTGTGGTAGCTCATTCATTTTGGCGGTTTCCCAGAACAGCTGACATACTGAAAATAAGCACACTGCTGTCCCCTCACCGGAACGCCCCATACCACCTCCCCTCCCCCACCCACGCCCTGACATCCACCACTGCTCACACACACAGACCCAGAAGAGTAGATACATGCTTAAAATAACACATAGGTAAACATCATCTCCGCCCCATTGCTCAGAGCTTAGTATCGATCTTGAATGTTCCCGGTTTGGGATTTCAAATGTAAATAATCATTGGTCTAAATCAGACTGTGGAATTAAACCCCTATTTCATATGCGAGAGCAGGAATTCACCTTTTGGGGAGATGTGTCTAACACCAAAAATCTCCTTCGAGAGATGCCTCCATAGGCTTCCAAACTACCTCTATGTCTCTGTTCTTCTTGATAAGCAACAGGAAGATACATGGGGTAACTTTTGTTGCACAATTTGAGTCAAGTATTTGAGGCACACCCCTCTGTGACTGGGAACCCTTGGCGGAAAGCTGATTTGGGAGAAGGATGTAAGAAGCTTCACACACTAGTAAATCACACGAATGCTATAAAATCTGAACAATGGGCTTCAAGTAGGAACCTAGGTCCCCCATGCAAGGCACCCTGCCATGTATTATTAAATACATCAGGTATCTGATCAACCACAGCTGGACGGCGACTTGACTCAGAACATAGCAGCAGCACCAGTTCCCCAAATGGGCAAAGGGAGATAGGCAACCAGTTTGTAAAGCCTTTCAGTAAGAACTACTTTCTTAGAAGCATTAACTTTATAGCCACCCCAGTTTGCTGGACCCTATCCTGACTGGGGCCCCTTGAGATCACAATACAAGTGGGATTAAGACCCCTACGACCAGGAGCGGGCCTGACTGGCCTAGAGGGGATGGAGGAGAAAGTGAGGACGGAGGTCATGGTTTTGCCCAGGTGTTTTCCCCTTGGTGTCATTCGACACATCTCAGCTCTTTTGTGTTAGGACATTCATCTACCCAAATGTTAGAAGATTATTTTCTTTATGAAGTATGCTGATTAATTGCCAAGGCAACACCTGTGCGTCCCCTTTTTTTGCTATGGGAAGCATTTTAGGAAATCCATGTACAAGACTGCCTGGAGATCACCCACCCAGTGGCTTGGAATGCAGTGTGACCAAAGGCATTTCCAGAGAGCTCACAGGGCACAATGGCCATGCATGGGTGGATTTGCTGGATGGATTAGACAAACCAACCGCAACCTTTCCATCTTTTGTTTCCATCCCTTCCAGTAGATTGGCCTTGTTACCAATACTGATGCCAAGACAAGCAATTGCTTGCAACAAAGAATTGTTGTTAACCTCTACCCCCTGCTTCATTCACCCTAATTATTCTCTAACAATACAGTGGTTTCAAAAAGCCTCCAACTGTCCAGCAGACACTATGGGCCAGAGGAATCACTGAACACAAGCAGCATATCAATAAAAGACAATACTGAAGCAGCTTCTCTCTGGGTATTTGCCCCATCTTCTCTGAGACAATGGGAGAGAGAGCTCAGGGAATAAAAAGGAAGTTCTGCCCTGCAGATCTTTTGTTTGTCTGCCAGTGCTGTATCTGTTCCAAGTTCTTGGGCGTATCCTTTACCACTCTCAAATACAGGAAAAAGCCTCCATTTCCTAGGAAATGCAGCTTCTGTGTTTTTGATGAATTCTTATTGTAGCCAAATCAGACTTCAATGAGGATTCTGGTTCAGATTTTTTTTTTTTTTCTTCTAAGGTCAAGTGCATCTCATGTACAGAGAGATGTGGGCCACTGAGCTAATTCATAACAACATTATAACAACATAAATAGTTCTTTCCATAACATTTTAGATGGCAGCACAGAGCCCACCAACAGATCAGCATTTTGTTTGGTTTTGTTTTTTGTTTTTTTAAACAGATAACATGGGTTGACAGAGTAACTGAATAGCAAAATAAGAGATTGGAAGCAGGCCATCGTGAAAGGAAACCTGTTTAAGAAATTGAAATTGATATAATAATCCTGGAGGTTTCCAAACAGGGAGAAAATAAAGTCAGCAGAAAATTAAATGAGAGGAAGCCTCTGTTGATTACAAATCAACAAATAATTAGATTGGGATGCACCCATGGTGATGAAATGCCAAAGGAAATAAAAGGTCAGTTGTTTCCAATCCTCAATGCTGTCAGTCCCGTGTTTAAGGAGAACAGACCCACACAGTAAGCCAGAATCTCAAAGATATCCCAGAATAAAGGGGATTCATTATAGTCTGTTTGAGTCATCGAGTAGTGTGTGTCCATATGTAAATGGAACATGGGACCTGGAATGTGTATCGTGTGTCAATTACTGTAGAGCAATTGAAGCAATAAAAACCAAGGCTCCAAACCATGCCCACTGCAGAGCTATAAATAAGCGAACAAAGGGAAACTAAATTTCCCCAAGGGAGAAAAAGGCCTGATCAAAAGCAATCAGCAAGCTCTAGACCTCAGAAAATACAAAATAACACCAACTATGACAATTTAATAGTGATGTTGCTCAATACTTCTTACATGCTGGATGACCTAGCCAGAAAGATAAACTATTAAAAATATGAAATAATATGCAGAGAGTTGCTTTTTGCCTAAAGGTTTGCATAATATAAGGATATTTATAACTGGAAGGCCCTCAAATGCCAAGGCACAGGGTGAGGGAGCCAGAGAAACTTCAGAGGTAACGTATAGCCAGGCTGAGACAAACTGGTCTGTCATCTATGTACACAGTCAACCCAAACAGGGGGGATCCTGGGGACAGGGCAGACACCACCAGGTCATTTAATCCCGGTAATAACCCAATAAGTGTTGTCAGATAGGGAAAGTGAGGGAGTGTGTGCCCAAGGTCGCACAGCTCAGAAGTTTTGGGGGTGAGGTACAAATTCAGTTGGTCTGACTCCAGAACTTGTGAAGAGAGAGACAGAATTGGGCAGGAGAATCATGTAATGGTCTTTTGAATGGCAGGGAAAAAAAACAAGGGCTGGACTGCCTGGGGTGGGTGGGGGGGCAGGCAGAGACTACAAGTTTTTAAAAAATAAAATCTGAGAATCAAAATAATTTAAATTTAAATAGAAATTATATTTATTAGATTGAGCCAAAATGATGAAACCAAATATTTTATTATGATGTCATGATTGACAATTTTAAAAGAGCATAAGTAAGTTTTTCTCATAACGAAGAAAGAAAAGAAACTTTAAAAAAGAGAGAAAGAAAGTTGTTTAATGCTAAGCTCGACCCTGAATAGCAGCTTACAAGAGGGAAGAATGTGCAATTCGGGTTTGTTAATGTACCAGAGCCACAGTTTAAAAGGAAAGACAAGATGTCATAGAATAGGTCCTGGTGGGTATCAGGGTTAAAGCCATGATAGCATACAAACAGCTACTGGCCAGAAGAACAAATGATAAACATTCTTTTTTTTTTTAAAGGTAACTTTTTTTTTTTTTTTTTTTTTGCGGTACGCGGGGCTCACTGTTGTGGCCTCTCCTGTTGCGGAGCACAGGCTCTGGACGCGCAGGCTCATTGGCCATGGCTCACGGGCCTAGCCGCTCCGCGGCATGTGGGATCTTCCCGGACCGGGGCACAAACCCGTGTCCCCTGCATCGGCAGGCGGACTCTCAACCACTGCGCCACCAGGGAAGCCCTAAAGGTAACTTTTTTTAAAAATTTATTTTTATATGTATTTTTGGCTGTGTTGGGTCTTCATTGCCGCATGCAGGCTTTCTCCAGTTGCTGAGAGCCGGGGCTACTCTTCGTGGTGGTGTGCGGGCTTCTCAACGCGGTGGCTTCTCTTGTTGCAGAGCACAGGTTCTAGGTGCGCGGGCTTCAGAAGTTGTGACTCGTGGGCTGTAGAGCGCAGGCTCAGTAGTTGTGGCGCACGGGCTTAGTTGCTCCGTGGCATGTGGGATCTTCCCGGACCAGGGCTCGAACCTGTGTCCCCTGCATTGGCAGGTGGATTCTTAACCACTGGACCACCAGGGAAGTCCCGGTGATAAACATTCTAAGATAGCAAGCTCACCAGAATTGCTTGTCTCAGCAGACATGTCACATATGAATTGGGTTTTCTTTTAGTTTCATGAGATAATATATACGAAGTGACCGGTGCAGTGCCTGAGGCCACTCAAATGCTAGTTCCTCTCCTTTTCTTTCTGAGCTTCCCACCCTAGCCAACAAAAAGATAAGATAAGCTCTCTTTCTCTGAAAGCTTAAGTTGGAGAAATATAAAATAATTACCTAAATCTTCAGAAAGAAAAACATCAAGGCAAGTTCCTATGGGTTAAAGTCCTGGAGTTCCGGCATTACCTATGAGTGAGTTGGGATGAGTATGGGAATACAGCCTGTTTCCTTGAGAAGTAAATGAAGTAGGGATATGAACAAATATCGGGCCACACGAAAACAAGAGGCCGCCGTTTGTACCCTGGACACTTTATCTTACTCTCCTAGTGACTCACCAGAAAGAGCAAGTTCCTGTGCTTTAATTAGAAAAATAATCATCATTTATCACCATATTTCCTCCTAGCAATCGATGAGTAAAGTACTTCTAATGAAAGATTAGGTAAGTGAAAAGTATTGATTATACCTATGCTGTAGAAAGTGTACACTGGACACTCGAGCTTTAAATAACAGTGGCTGGAGGAGAAAGGCTTACACTGCCAGTGCATACCGTCTTCTTTTTCTCTCCCTTCTCCCTGACAGGACAATCACCAGAAGTTCCTGTCTATTGTCTGTCCTTCCCTAAAGTGCTTGTGTGTGGAAGTGTGGACTTGAAGCTGTTAAAGGCTTCCAGATCCTGGGGTGAAAGGTGCTGTTTTAAGTCATCCCACTCATTATAGATGTAATAGGCCTGGGCCGTGGCTCTAAATATATACAACGAGGTCTGTTCAGACATGAAGGAAGGAAAAGATCCAAGGCAGTCTTTATTATTGCAGATATAACACCCCGGGTAATAAGGGTGCCCTGTAAAAACTGCTGTTGCTGATAAAGAGGGGCTGGGAGCTCCTGGACAATTTCAGTGTCACACTTAGTGAAAAGGTCTCTTTGCTCCAGATGCCTACATGGATGTTCTCGTGGTCAGACAGTGGCCTTTCAGGTAGACTAAGTAAAAATACGGAATGGTTGTGCACCAGAACAATGTGGCCAATGGAGCTTTCTCACATCCAGTCTAAGATCTTTCATTTTTTTACTCTGATATTGCATTGCAATTAGGGTGGCCAAATTTTCTCAACCTAAAAACCTTGTCAGTAAAGTATATTTAAGGCAACAGTGGAACAGAATATTTGAAATGAGATTGTTGGAACATCTGATAATTATATCAGATTCTGCTGGACAAAGAGGCCTCATGTAGTTCTTTTGGCTGGTGGTGATAGAAAGGAGGCTTTAGAGTCTCAGAACTGGATCAGTACCACTGGGCTGGGCTGTTGGGATGGGTGGGTGGGAGTGGGAAAGAGTGAAAGAAGAGAGAAGGCAGTGAACAAAAGAAGAGAGTGGTGAGTTGATGAAAACATATCAAAGACAGGCACCTGGGACTCAGTGGAAAAAAAAAGAAAAAGAGAAAAAAAAAGACTCCAAAATATAGCTTTTTGAGGAAAAGGAGAACCTGAGTCTAGAGCAGGACCACTACTTCTTCCCTTGGAAGGTCAGTGTTTAAGTCTGTTAGGGCTGCTGTAATCAAGTCCATTAACGGGGTGGCTTATAACAGAAAGTTATTTTTCACAGTTCTGGAGGCTAGGAAGTCCAAGATCAGGGTGCTATCATGGTCGGGTTCTGGTGAGGAACCTCTTCTGGAATTCAGACTGCTGCTTTCTCATCGCATCCTCAGGTGGTGGAAGGAGCAAGAGAGCTCTCTGGGGTCTCCTTAATACAGGCACTAATCCCATTCGTGAGGGTGCCACAGATCATAACCAGGGAAAACAATGCAATACATGATGTGGTCTAACCATGAGAATTGAGACCAAGCTGAGAGTTTCAGTGATGAGGAAGGGTTAGCGTGATCTATCAGCAACATTTCCTTGTAAAAATTAATAAATTCTATTTTTTAAAAAAAAAGAAAAGTTTAAAAATTTTATTTTATGTATTTTTTTATACAGCAGGTTCTCATTAGTTATTCATTTTATACACGTCAGTGTATATATGTCAATCCCAATCTCCCATTTCATCCCACCCACCCACCCCCCCCCCCGCCACTTTCCCCGCTTGGTGTCCATACATTTGTTCTCTACATCTGTGTCTCTATTTCTGCCCTGAAAACCGGTTCATCTGTACCATTTTTCTAGGCTCCACATATATACGTTAATATACGATATTTATTTTTCTCTTTCTGACTTACTTCACTCCGTATGACAGTCTCTAGATTTATTAAGATCAAAACCATAATGAAATAACACTTCACACCAACTAGGATGGCTACAAGATGGACAATAAAGGTTCATGTGGAGAAACTGGAGCCCTTATACATTGATGGTGAGGATGTAAAATGGTTCAGTTACTTTGTAAAACAATGTGGCAGTTCCTCTAAAAGTTAAAACATAGCGTCAAGATAAGACCCAACATTTCCACTCCTAGGTATATTCCCAAGAGAAATTAAAACACATGTCATTGCAAAAACTTGTATACTAATGTTCATTAACACCATTATTTATAATAGCTAAAAAGTAGAACCAACCCAAAGCCATAGAGACAAAGTAGATTAGTGGTTGCCTAGGTGTAGGGGAAGGAACAGGGAGTGACTGCTAATGGGTACAGAATCTCTTTTAGGGATGAAAAAGTTCTAAAACTCGATAATGGCAATAGTTGCACAACTACAAACCAAAAAAATACTGAATTGTGTACTTTAAATGGGTGAATATTATGGTAAGTGAATTATATCTCAGTAAAATATTTTTGAAACATAATGCTAATTTGTAAGTTTTCTAAGTAATGTTGCTGATAGAGCCGACAAAGAAAAACCTACAGAAGTGAGGTGTGAAACATACGATTGAGGTGCATCGACTGTAACAAAAAAAGAGAGTGCTGGGGGCCTTGGCAAATGGGAGAGACATACCTGCTCTAAAGCCAGCAGCAGCTCTGCAAGTCTAACCAATCATCAACCAGCAAGAATGTAGGCCAGGGTATTCCCTGGTGGCACAGTGGTTGGGAATCTGCCTGCCAATGCAGGGTACACAGGTTCGATCCCTGGTCTGGGAAGTTCCCACATGCCGCAGAGCAACTGAGCCCGTGAGCCACAACTACTGAGCCCGCATGCCACAACTACTGAAGCTCATGCGCCTAGAGCCCGTGCTCCACAACAAAAGAAGCCCCTGCACACCGCAACTAGAGAAAGCCTGCACACAATGAAGCCTGCAATGAAGACCCAATGCAGCCAAAAATAAAATAAATAAATTAAAAAAAAAAAGAAGAATATAGCCCAATGTTGCCAGATCTTCCAGTTTTCAAGAGAAGTCAAAAACCTGGATTTTTATATGATGATATCTCTCAACTTGTTAATACTGAAACAGAGTTCGTATTTTTTTAAAGGCATCACTGAGTTAAGTAACATGTGTCTCTGGGCCAGAGAGGATTCCATGATGGCCAGCTCGTGACCTTCGATCAACACATCCACCTTCCTTTGCTGTTAGCAAAGATGATTGCATTCAAGGAGCTCAGAAGCCTTTATATATTAAGTAACCTCCACAACTTGGGACAGTTCAACGAGTTGACAAATATTTATCATAGATCTCTTGGGTGTAAGGCACTGGAAGTTAGGCGCAGTGTGAAACAAGAGCATACACCCTGGTCAGTCAGTTGTCATCACAAACGGCAAGTGTGGCATCTGGGAGGGAGGCGGCTTCAGAAGCCTGCACAGACAGTTACAGCCATGGCACTAAACCAGGCTCCCGAGTTCCGGTACGCGGCTGGGCCCCGTCACGTGAGCCTTAAAACTGAGTTCGTTTATTTTTTCATTGCTTCAGAGAACAGGAGGAAGCAGACTCAGAGTTTCTCAGTGTGCTTATGAGCTTCCATTCAAGATGCAGCTCATTCTTCCAGAGTCAGAAGGGAATAGACACTTGAATCCAGGTGCTCTGTAGGCTGGAGATTTAAATCCCTGAGTGGGCTCAAAAGCAGAAACATTTTTTCCAATAATCTTCTTCTGAAGAAATTTCCCAGGACAGGGAGCTTTGAGGAAGATACATCCCTGCTCACATAATTGAAAGAGCAGGTGAATAAAAGGGGGAGGGGTCAGCTGATGTGATGAAGGGTCATACAGGTGTCCTCGAAAATGGGCAAGTCCTGGAGAATCAATCTGTGTGCTTTCTCAGAGACTTAAGGAACAGATTGTTACAATTAGTTCAGGGTCTGCATACAAATGACACTCCTTTTGTGTGGATGTCTGCAAATCTCTATAGGGCCAGCAGTCATTTGGAATCCAGGTCAGCCAGGGGAAGCTGAGTGGGAACATGTGTTTCTGTGTCTCCAAGAACGACTCCCCAACTCCTTCCCAAAGCAGCACATGCAGATAATGGCCTATATGGGGTCAGTGTCCTGCTAGCTTTTCACTGAGCTTCCAACCTCATTAAAAAAATTTATTAGTCATGCATAAGAAAATAATAGAATCCAAAGTGTGTTCTGCCATAGAAACAACCAACATGGTTAAAACACCCGGCTAGTGATTCCAAAAACTCTCCCTATACAGCATGAATAGATCCCTGAGCCATAATCTAAACAGAATGCATGCTCTACTGTTCTCAGCCCCCTTCCTCTTCAGCTTCATTGATCTAATCAGCTTTAAGTACTTCACCTCTCACTAGCACCTTAATTTCAACTCAAAGTGGCACAAAGGAACCTCATCACTCCCCAAGGCTGGTTTTCCTCCTAATTTTTCATTAAAACATCATGATCCACCCAGAGACCTGAGTCCCTAATCTGGGGCATCATCCAAACATCAACCTCTGTATCCCACCTGGCATTACAGTCTGCCCGTTTGACTCCCAAGATGCATCTCAACTCTATCCCCTCACCTTTGCCCCTGCTGCTACCGAGTCCAAGCTCCCTCTGCCCACCGCATGACAGGCCAGTAAATCAGGAGACAAGGTGTTGAGGCAAGGACTCTGATTTACTATTCGGAAACCCACAGACTGAGAAGACGGTGGACTAATGTCTCCAAAAAAATATCTTATCAGGGTTTGGATGCCAGTTTCTTTTATAGAACAGAGAGGGGGAAGAGGTGGGGAAGTAGAGTAAAAAGGCCATAAGTTTTGCAAATATCTCCTGGAATAGCCAGCGTCAGGGAGGGGATGTGTTAATTCCTTCTTTCTTGCAGCCATTCACAGGTGGACAGGGTCAGGATGTTTCCCTGAACAAAGGCACTTTGGTTTAACATTCAGGCAGAAGGGCAGGGTTCCCTGAGGCAGGCCATTATGTATAGAGAGTATCCTTCTAGTGAACAAAAGCAACAGGAAGCAAAGGTTAAAGTAAAAGAAACAGATCCCACGTGGGGTCAGAGTTGGCTCTTTCCTGTCACACTACTGCTACCATTTCTAGACCATGCAACAAACTGGTCCCTATTTATTACCCTTTTTTCCCATCCCACACTATCATCAGAATTTTGTTACTGAAACATAATCAAATAAAGTTACTCTTTCTTGAAAACCTCCATATGCCCCTCCAGTGCTTAGGAGAGAATGCCTTAGGATGTTACACAAGGTCCATCGGAATCTTATCCCAGCTTAACCTATTTAGGCTCATTTTTTGCCACAATCCCATGTTTAAAATGTCTTCTTCTACCCCAAGCATGCTGTGTGCTTTCATCCATGCTGTTCCCTCTATTGATGACGCTCCTCCCACCTTAGTCTGAAAAATGTCTATACATTCTTGAAGTTTCAACTCTAACGTTTCCTTTGCAGAAATATTTGCTGCTGCTTCTGCGCTTTCCCAAGTATTTTGCTCATACCAATCACAAAGCACTAACACAATGATGAACTTCAGGTCTGAGGTGACGTCTTATTCACAACTTTATTTCCAATGACCGGTACACTCAGGTACTTAATAAATGTCCATGAACTGAATGACTAAACCAGGAGATTAAAGCATTCCAAAAGCAAGAGAAGTGGACCTTCCAGTATAACTAAGTACAATCGTGAATCTAAAAATGAACATTTCTTCTAAAATAAACTTCATGATGAGTAATATTAACCAGACAAAATAATGTAATCAATATACGTGGCCTTAGCTTAGACACCTAGAACTGACATTTCAGTCCTGTGAATATGGTCTCTTAGGGAAAACAATTAGTATAGTGCCCCACAAATAATGAGCACTATATGTGTGTTTGCTGTTGTTATTAGGGGGTTATGTTCTGACCCAGAGTCCATCTAAATAAATATAAAAATAAGCTATCATAATGGAATTCTACTGTCTAAGTAAGTGGCCTACAATACTTAATCTTACATTAAGAAACTAAGATCCCCACACGTACCCAAGTTTCCCAATGCAAATGAAAATACCCTGCTTCAAACACATGTATGAGCCAATGGCCTCTGGCCATAGCCCACATACTAGCGTCTGAGGACAGATACTTAAAAGTTTTTGGCACTATCTCCTAGGTTTTTCTATAGACCAACATCATGCCAACTGATCTACACAGCCCCTCCAGTACCTACAGCTATTTTCTAGAGGCTTGAGTGAGTCAGGAGAAGAAAATGATTAATCAACTTGGAGAGATTTGAAAGCTGGAAGAGAGCCATCCTGTGAGTAAAACCTCGGAGCTATGGGGCTGTAGCCATTGGAAAGTTAGGGGATTTCCATGGTTGAAAACATTTGGCCACCTTGCTATGGTCCTCTGACCTTGCAACAAAGACAGAACAGACTTAGCTGGGTGATTTACCTCTGACAATATCCTATGTCTGCTGCCTTTGGCTGTTCACTCTGACTCTTGACAAAACCAAAGTTATTCCCCCAGAGGCTTATGACTTTGGAACTGGCTCAGAAAATTCCCTCTGCTTTTTCCTCCCAGTGGATATCATTTTCAGTCCTTGGCTTCACTTTTATGTATAGTGAGGCTTAAATGAAAGGTGTAGGTAAGGCATCTGGCTCAATACTTGGCAAACATTAGGTGGGTCTACTCTTTTTTAGGCCACGTTGGTCTCCCAACACTCGGGGCAGATAGGACCGCAGTGCTTTTCTTTTTTGAAAACCTGGCAATACCATTTAAAATCACTTTTCCTGCTTAAGATCTGTATCACTTGCCAGTGTTCCTCATTTCATCTATTCTAATTCTTCCAATGCTTTTATAGGGACTTGCTTTCTGAAGTTACACTTTTTTTAAGATGCTACTCTAATATTATCCAGGTTTTATTTCCCTAAAGTACTAGAGACATTGCATCTGAGTAGTATAATTGCATGTTCCCTGTTTGTTGTTTACATGTAAGGTTTTATTGATACAAGAAGAGCTTCTTGAATTTCCGATCTCTTTGTCTCCCCTAGTATGTCTCTACTTCCATTTTCTTGCCCTTTCACATTATGTACGCTGCCCTCTTTCTTCTTTCTTTCATTTAAACATATGATCACTTGGATTTTGTTACCATTTACTGCCATCTCTTAGTTGGTTCTGCTTTCTGTTCTATCACTGCGTTCATAACACATTCTTTGTGTCTGCCATCAAAAATGTGTCAGCAGGATCTACTAATGCCTGACTGTTTACCAGTCTCTTATGTTTCTCTCTTTACCATCATCTATTTTCCTTACATAACTTCTTAGAACCACATCCATTAACTTAATAAAGAAAGAAATTTTGGCAAAGCTTTCTGCTTAATTCTCTTCCCTGCCAGGAAAATATCCAAGTACCTCTCCATTCAACAAACTAACTGCTTGAGCATCGTCATACATCTCATATATACATACAAACATATACATGCAAACTTTCACTGACAGGGTTCTCATCCATTGATTCATAGTTCACAAGGCACTTGTTGAGCAATGCTAGCTGCTGCTTTTCACTGCGTTGCACTGGAGAGAGGGCCCTGGGGATTTTGTCTTTTGGTCCACAGATCAGTAAACACATTCGGGATTAACACTGAAGAGATAAGAAATTCGGAAGTAGGGCCCTAGAACATTGATTTTGGAGGAGAACAGAAGGGAATTTCAGGAAAAGGAATAGAAGTTAGGAACTGTCAGACCAAATAAGGAAAAGAAAGGGAGAGATGAAATAGGGTTAGAGAAAGGAAGATTCAGATAGAAAACACAAGATTAGAGGAAGGAAAGTGGAGTGGCTAAGGAAAAGAAAGAAATAAGGAACAGAGGCAATGAGAGAAGAAAAAGGTGGCATGCAGCTGGCCATTCACTTGAAAAAGAAAGCATGAAGGAAAATATTTAGGAATAAGTAAATACAGATGAGAAAACATTCCAAGTCAATGTGTCATCCTCATTTTAAAATCCCCTTTGTTATTATAATCTACTACCCACAATACAGCTTCAGGTTAGAAATCCCTCAGCCTATAGAAACAGAAATATCTGTCCTGCTTATTCCTTTGAAGTCAGTTACTCTCATCAAATCCTGCAAAGACTCAAATCCTGTCAATCGACACAACTCAAAAATGAGAAAATAACTAACTGGGATGTTCTTCTGACAGTTTACTTCTAATAACTGGCCTTAATTTTGGCCTTCCATATGTGATAATGACGATGATGGTGATTTTTATCACAAAGAATTTTTAAAATTCATTTTGCTCCAGGCAACTACAATGACCAAAGACACCTCTTGCTATTACTGATTTAAATTTAATTTCAATTTAATTACTGATTTAAATCCTAAAAGTATATTGGAGACAAAAGGGCATGAAAATTACAGCCAAGCACTCCTAAACTGGGTAGGTATCTATATGGCAACTCCTAAGAAAAAGAAATACCTGCATAGCATCCCATTTCTTTGGCTCTAAGGCTGAATCTATTCCTACTCTGTACAAATTTGTAGAAGACATCTGTTTCTTTGAACCTCCCTTTCTTTTGGTGGGAACACCGTGGTTTGGGGAACTATCCTGACCTTCACTGGAGGCGGTGCTGGTGGGACTGTCATTCCAGGTGCAGGTGATTACCCTAGCCAAGGGGTGGGCTTATAACCCAAGCCAACCAATCAGACTCTCTCCTGGGAATCTGAATAATTAGCTGAACAATAAAGATCAGAAAATATCTGGAATGGATTCATCCAAGAAGTGGTACTATGATGTGTCTACTGGTTCCTGTATCCTATATTACTAGAGCTGTCCTGCTCTACTTTTCCTTCAATTCTATGACCTACTCCATAACCATTCAAAATTTGTTTTTTTTCCTTTAAATTAGCCAGAGTTAGTTTCTGTTGCTTATAATCAAAAACTCTCAAATAATACAATCCACATTACATTGAATCAAAAAGTCATCTGGGGCTTCCCTGGTGGCGCAGTGGTTAAGAATCCGCCTGCCAGTGCAGGGGACACGGGTTCAAGCCCTGGTCTGGGAAGATCCCACATGCCGCGGAGCAACTAAGCCCGTGCACCACAACTACTGAGCCTGTGCTCTGGAGCCTGCAAGCCACAACTACTGAGCCCACGTGCCACAACTACTGAAGCCCACGCGCCTAGAGCCCATGCTCCGCGACAAGAGAAGCCACCGCAATGAGAACCCGGTGCACGACAATGAAAAGTAGCCCCCGCTCACTACAACTAGAGAAAGCCCGCACACAGCAACGAAGACCCAACCCAGTCAAAAAAAAAAAAAAAAAGTCATCTGTGTAAGACTGTCCTACAGTTTGATGCCTTTTGTAACCTCTCAACTGGCTACAGGCCTGTTCTCTGTGCCTTCTCAGTCCTGGAAACCCAGCTGAAAGAGTTTAACTTGTTCTGAGGAGCAGGGGATATGCTAGAAATGAGTCACTTCAGCCTAGTCAAAAGTTGAAATGTTAATATGATGAAGCCTGGCTTATGATGGCACCAGAAACTGGTCACGACCATTCTGTCAAACCCTTAGCCATTCATTTAGAGATGAGGCAATCTAGAGAGCTGCAGCGGGCTGGACACAGGCGGGTGTTGTTACAAAGATACAGATCTACAACACAGCTCTGATCCTGGCCCCAGATTGAAGCCTTGTCTAACCAAGAAGGCATGGCAAGCCCCACATTGGAGCTGGGATACTTGCCCTGTGGGTTACAGCTTTCAGGGCCAGCCTCTTTGGAGACAGGGTGACTGACCAGCTGAAAAGGGAGCACTGCCCAGCATATGCCAAGGACCTTGCAAGAATGTAAGTGAGCCTAGGACTAGAGACTGGGGCCTAGTTACTGCCAACACCCTGGAGACTGCTCTACTCTGAAGCTAACTGTGAGCAGATTAACCCAGATTTTATTGCAGCTGTCTACTCCATGGGGGTCATTTCTTTCTGAGCCTGCAACACATAAGACCTTGAAAATGGTAATTCCTGCCAGAAGTGGAGATGAGGAAGCCAGAGGCATCTTACATAATGTCATGCTCTTACCTACAATGAGAATTGTCCAGAAGTCTCAAACATTATTTCATCATCTTGGTTCTTATCGCATACTGTTCTAAAATGCAATGCACTGCTCATCTTATCCACAAAGGCCCCTCCAGGGAAGAGTTTTATAAGAAACCCGAAATGCAGGGGGCTTCCCTGGTGGCACAGTGGTTAAGAATCCTCCTGCCAATGCAGGAGACACGGGTTCGAGCCCTGGTCCGGGAAGATCCCACATGCCGCAGAGCAGCTAAGCCCGTGCACCACAACTACTGAGCCTGCACTCCAGAGTCCACGTGCCACAACTACTGAAGCCCCCGCACCTAGAGCCCGTGCTCCGCAACCAGAGAAGCCACTGCAATGAGAAGCCCGCGCACCGCAATGAAGAGTAGCTCCCACTCTCCGCAACTAGAGAAAGCCCGTGCAGCAGTGAAGACCCAACACAGTCAAATTAATTAATTCATTGATTGATTGATTGATTAATTAATTTAAAAAGAAACCCTAAATGCCAGTAGTTCCATAGGTGGGCCAACAATACAATTAGGCCAATAGTGACTAGGTCTGCAGCTCCTACCCATTAAAACATGTTAACTTGACCAGCATGACAACTATAAGTTGATATAAAAGATTTAAATATAATTCAACTTAATGTAAGGGAAAATAATTACTTCTCAGAAGTCTATAGGCATTTATTTACAAAAGATCTTTCCACTTATAAACTTTCCAAAATATAAAGCTATGTCTCAGTCAATTTAGCTCATCAGCAAAAGATGTTGCTAGCTGTTGCACAAATAGTATCTTTTGGGGCCTCAGAACAAGTAGACTTTTGGAACTTATCTGTTTGTAAGTTAAGAATTTCTGTAGTATTTTCAGAGAACATTAGGCTTTCTTTCCAAATCTACTAGTTTCTGGGATTCCAGATGAGTCGCTGAAAAAAAAAATGGTACTTTATTCCCACGTTCACAGCCTACAGAAAGCTACAAAAGCTGAGACTCGGAAGGGACTTTAGCAATCATTTAGATTAAATTCCATCATTTTGCAAAGGTCAAACTGCATGTGTGGGCCAGTCAAGAAGTAGTTACTTGACATAAGTCACACGGCTGGTCAGTGGCTGGGCTAAACTGTGAGCACAGATTATCTGACTTAAGTCCAGAGCTTGTTTCACTATATCAAGTGCTTTAAAACAAAGCTACTAGATTCTCATTCATTCATCCTATTCAACACCAATTTATGAAACACATTTGATATGCCAGGAGCTGTTATATGTAGGCACAAAATGATAAATAGAATTAAATTCCTTAAAAAAAAAATCCAAAAAAAAATCCAAATCCAAAAACTGCTCCTCAGTGTTCTAGTACATTTTCACACTGTGGTAAAAGCAAGAGAATTGAGACAAAAGATGAAAGAAGGTTGTACAGTCCTAACAACAATAATGATTCAACATCAATTAACCAGTGTGTGAATTATTTTGCCAGCAATAGGTACCATTTTCACTAAGCTAATAAGCAAGTCCTTGAAACCATTATGACCTCTACTCCTTGCCCCAAGGTGATACCTCCAGTCCTGCCTAGGATGGCAAAAAGGGAGCTATGGTGAAAAATATCATGGACTTTGGGTTTTGGAACTAGAGGGGCCTAGGTTTCAAAATTCTGGCTCTGCCAATTAATAGTTTGTGACCTTGGATAAGTTACCCTCCCTTAGTCTCAATTTTTTCATCTCTAAAATGGGGATAAAACCACTTACTCTAGATGGTTACTGTAAAAATTGTTGTATGCAAATCATTTAGCTCAGTGCTGGCGCAGAGTGAGCCCTTACCACATAATACTATGGTTATTATCACTAGTAATAATAATAATAATACGATCTGTGGAACAATTCTATAGAAATGAAACTAAATATGTGAATGGCCAGAAGACGTGTTTTGCAACCTTTACATAGGCATGCCCACCATATTTAAAGGAAAGTTTTCTCCAATTAAACATTAGAGCACGGACTGAACTTAGGTTGGTCAGACTATAGAACCTGAACATGTGACCACTTTGTACACTGTCTCCAAACAGAAATACCCTCTAGTGGACTAATCCTCAGGAAGAAAGCACAATTTCACTGAGAAGACCTGGAAGGGGTTTGGTCTCCTCAGAACTAAGTTGAAGGGACCATTGCGGAAGAGGTGAGGGTAGTGTTGCTGCCTTGGAAATCAGAACTGTTAAAACGTATTGAGCGCTAACACTTAAACAGCTTTCTCGGTAATAATCATAGCTTCACTTGTATTGTTTCATTTAATCGTTACAACAACCCTCTGAGGTGGAGGTGTCAGTATTATCCCTTTTTCACAGAAGCCTTATGCAACTTATCAAAGGACACCAGTTGGTGAGGGGCAGAGTAAGGATTTAAACCCAGGGAACCTTCAGACTGAAGGACTGGCTGCGAGGGGAGGGGAGGTACACTCCTGGCATTTTAGAACCTGGTCCTGGGAGTTGGGAAAGTTCCACCTATGTCTCAGCCATGCTGAGGTCCATATCAGAGGGTCTGAGAGAGGAAAAAAAGGGAAGGGACTGTCTGAAAAAAGGCAGGGGAGTCCTACTGCCTTCTCAGTCAAAGCCAGAAGCCTTGGAGGACGTGTATCTCTACGTCCTGATACTCGGCCTCCGACCGACTTGGGATAAGGAGGCGTTACTGTACCGTGAAAGGTACCTTCGTGCCTGGAAAAATCCCAAAGCTGCCTGCAACACTTTTTCTTTGAATTAAAAATCCTTGAAGACTCTGTCAAAGTTCCATTCTGTATGGCCAGCACCTAGTACAGTGCCTACCATGTTAATGGGGCACAATAAACATTTCTGAAAGGAAAAAGGGAAGTGAAGGTTAAGAAAAACTAGAAAGGATTCTCAAACACTTTATCAGAGCATGGTTATCAGAGGCCTAGCTCAGTAAAAGTCAGGAGATTTGGGTCCTACCCAGCTCTAAAACCAGATGTATGAAACTGATGAGTCACTTACTCTCTCTGGCCCTCAGTTGGCTCATCTATAAAATGGGTTGGATAAGATGATCTATGAAGGAGATAATATGTAAAGGAGTCTTGTTCAATGGCTGGCCCAGAAGAGGCTTTTAACTTAGGTTTACTGATATGATGCTTTCCATCTTTTAAACTCCATTCTGTCATTTAACTTGGCTCCCTCATCTTACATATGAGGAAACAAAAGCACGGAGAAGTTAAGTGGCAGTACAAGGTTACCCAATTAACTTAAATACACCCAAGACAACAATCAAGTTCCCTCGAGTCTCAGCCTGGTACCCTTTCTTCTACTCACACTGCACACTGCTTCCTGACTTGATTGGTATACTTGTTTCTCTCCTGCTATCCATGAAGCTGTTGAAAAGAATGCTACATGATTGATGGTATTCAAGGAAGCCATCAAATCCATGCCATTGTCTTTGAGCAAGACGCATTTTAAAATGCCTAAAGAGAACAGTATATACATATATATATATATATATATATTTTTAACCCTCAGAGATGGAAATTCTAGTACATTTCTCAGTAGTCTACTCCAATTTTGCTTGTTAGTAAATACTTCCTTTTGTCTATCCCCAATCCTTCCTGCTGCAGTTCAAGCTTCTTGTGTTATCCTCAGGTGAGATGGAAAACACAGGTCATTATGTTCTGCTAAGCATGTTTATGGACATAAAGATTGCTATTAAATTGCCCTTCATCCTCCTTTCTTTCCAAGCTGACTAATCCCAGTTTCTTTAAATTCTCTCACTTCTTCTTTCCCAATCCTTTAATCACCTTTGTGGCTGAATTCTCAGCCACCTTGAGACTCAACCCCTCCCCGTTAATTACAAATCACAGAACTGGGCACAATTTCCTACTATGGTTCTGAATATTAACTAGTAAGCCAATTGTGTCATAGTTCCTGCCAGAAGGTTCTCTAAATTCGCATTCCAAGATCATGCTTCGGTTTTAAAAACTATAGCACCCTAATTTAGGCTGAAAGTAGATTATTTGCAGCGTCTTCATAGCAAACAAACTTGAATCGCCCAACTCTCAACATATTCCTATCTTCTCTTCTCCAAGGCAGTTGTACATAAGTAAGGAAGTAAATTAGCTGAACAGGAATCCTAAAATGTGTATCGAATGTCAATATAAGTAGATTTGGGTTTTGTGCATCACTGTTTCTACATTAATACAGATAGTTCAGTGGCATCTAAGAAGTAATGAGTTGCCAAAGCACAATTTACTTATCATGTATTGTTCCTACAGTGTTTTCTGTTTCTTTGCACAATTTTTCTAAATTCACAATGTTTAGAACAAATTTTTTTTCTAAATTGCACAATGGCATGTCTAAATGTTTTTTCTTTAACAAACATACTAGTCTCCTATGTGTTTTCTATATGTGCCATTGAGGCTCAAAAAAAATAACTTTTTAAGATGTCTTTTGTTGTTTACATTAAGAATGAAGATCATGGTAGTATAAAATTAGCAATATGCTGAGCCATATATTAATACCAACTTAGTGAATATTTTTCAGATACCTACTATGCATACACTCGGTACTTAGAGAGTGGAACAGAATATGAACAAAGCATAATATAAACCTGGAAGGTTTTCCAGAGGAGATGACATTTAAGTTGAACACTGAGGAATGAGCAGGATTTTGACACGACACTCAAGCTGAAGGAACGTCCGCCAAGCAAAGGAAGGCAGAATGGCATCACTGATACAGCTAATGAGACACTGGCCAAGGAAGTCATTGGGAAAGAACAGAATTGGATTCTGGAGAGATGCTATTTTTACAATAATTTTTCCAACTAAAAGTCATCCAAGTGACGTTCACACAGTCATGCCACTTTAGCGTGATCTCAGTTAGTTAGTAAATAACTAATTGACACAACAGGCTTCGTGCAGGACGGAGACTGTGTAAAAGGAGGCAGTTTAAAAGGCCAGGCAATCCAGGGAAACAAAGCCATTTGCTTTTTATGGTTTAAATAATTTCACCCGCTACAGTTTCACAATCTTTCTTCATTCCACACTGGGATCAGTTTGGTCCCACTTGGCAAGCATGGGACTTCTTTGTCTGTGCATGTGTGCTTCTCAGCAAGAAGAAGAAGAACAAAAAAATGTGGCTGAGGTTGATCTGTAATTTTTCACTGTGGCTTTGAATCATGGATGATATCAGCACAGCTCCAGAAATTGGGTTTGTCAGTTAAGCCTCCCTCCCTGCCGGCTAAGCCCCAGAGCATGAAACATAAACCATAAAGAAACAATGGCAGGGCTCATGGGTTATTTATTGTTGTTCTCCAAATACATCTCGGTGATAGAATGGAAAATGGTCAACTGGGAATCCAAACTATATTCTCATGGAGGCCAAGATAATTTCTTAGGGTAGGCTTTTCTTTTCTTTCTTTCCTTCCTTTTTTTTCTTTCATTTTTGAAAATTTGTTAACAAAGGAGAAGGAAAATGGTTGAGAAATGTCTGAGAATGGTTTGGCAGGATGGAGTGTGTGGCTTAACTAGCCAGAAGGAAGGAATTTTGAGTGTATCAAGGCAGAATTCTCAATCCATATCCGCTTTACAATTACACATGCCTGTGGGTTTGCGCTAATCTCATCAATAAGTTGAGGGAGTTACAGCCCTGGACGGGAGTTGGTGAACTTGGAGGACGTGTATGGATACTACGTGTATGTGATTGTAGGCACACGTGTTTGTGTGTGTCCTTTCAATAAAAATGAAAAGCTATAGAAAAAAATACCAATTCATTAGACATTTATTAAAAACATGTATATCCTGGATCAGACCTTGGGCTAGGAGGGCTAATAGTAGTGAGAAAAGGACCCTGTCTTGGAGGGGATCCTGAACCAGAAGGAGAAAGAGGAAAGTAAACATATTCAGTTGGATGGAGGGAGAGGGGGAGTTCCTATGCCCCCAAATTGTGACTCAGGCAACTATGTGGACAATGATTTTCCACTAACAAAAATAGGAAAAACGTGAGAGATGGTCATTTTGGAAAGAAAGACTAACAGTCCAGACCTGGGCATTCTGAGCTACAGGCAGCTATACGACATCTAGTAGATTTCCAGCAAACACGTGGACACGTGAGCCTGGAGCTTAGGAGGGAAGTCTGGTCTAGAGGTAGTGATCTGATACTGGTCGGGGTGTGGGTGGATTCCGCAAGCATAAATGAGAGATCTCCCAGCGAGAATGCACAGTGAGAAGAGAACCAAGGATGACTGTGATTCAATAAACCCCCCTTGGGTGACCACTCTGTGTAGTCATTTTATGAGGTACTTCCAGGCATAGAGGCAAAGATGGGAGTTCCGGCCCTCGAGGAGATTACTTTTACAGGTATTTGAGTAAGACAAATTTCTTTCTTGACATCAGTGGTACCTCCTCTACATTCACCCCCAAAATTTACCAAAGTGACACAGAAAATATTGTTTGATACTTTCTATGCCTTCCCAGTACATTTTCCTAGTTTTTCATTTTGTTCTTAAATTTAGGATTATCAATTGTCAGTTTTCTCTCTGCCATTAGAACACTAAGCTCCTTGAAGTTAGAGGCCACTATACCATGTATTTCTTTTTTAAGTTCTCAAGACTCTACATGAGAATAATAACTATCATTTATTGAGCACATCCAGGCATTATCTGGAAGGGCTTTACAGACGTTATTTCATTTAAACATCACAACAACCGTACAACGTTGGTATTAATACTCCAGTTCATAGATGCAACAATTAGGATACAACTGCTGGCAGACAGCATAACCAAGACACAAAGCCAAATGTACCTCATGTTCACAGGAGTAGATCCATGCTCTTTTAAAAGTCCTCATGCTGGGACTTCTCTCGTGGCGCCGTGGTTAAGAATCCACCTGCCAATGCAGGGGACACGGGTTCGAGCCCTGGTCCGGGAAGATCCCACATGTCATGGAGCAACTAATCCCGTGAGCCACAACTACTGAGCCTGTGCTCTAGAGCCTGCGAGCCACAACTACGGAAGCCCACGCACTTAGAGCCCGTGCTCTGCAACAAGAGCAGCCACCGCAATGAGAAGCCCATGCAATGCAATGAAGAGTAGCCCCCGCTCGCCGCAACTGGAGAAAGCCTGCGCGCAGCAACGAAGACCCAACACAGCCAAAAATAAATAAATGTATAAAAAAAAAATAGAAGTCCTCATGCTGTCTCTATATGTCCAGTCCTCATGAAGAGGGAACAAATGATACCATCAGTGAAAGGAGGTAGGTTTTGTAATAACTGAGGATCTGCCATCAAACACCCTCATCCACGCCTACCTACTCCCAGGACTAGTGAGTTAGCACGCTTTGAGAAGCACTAAGACTATTTAGTAAAGGCCCAAACTTTTAAGGAATGAAAACTTGACAAATGAGAAGGGGTTGTTGTATCCATCACATAATGAACATGTCTATTAAAAAAAAAAATGAAACAAGTAATGTTTGATGCAGGTTCTGCAGGCTGGCCTTGGGTCTTTTCTTCAGTTTGTAAAGAATACTGTGTTGGGCAGTAAAATTTGGGATTCAAAAGAATCTTATAAAATTGGAGAATAAAGAATTGAAAAGCTAAATAAGATTCAAAAACTCAAATTTGACAGAGTATCCTGAGGGAGGATTAGAATATTTGACATTAATATAACTGAGTTTAACAACCAAGTGAGAACAAGCAAAATATGGTATATCCATGCAATGGAATATTATTCAGCTATAAAAGGAATGAGGTCCTGACTCATACGACAGCATACATGAACCTTGAAACATTATGCTCAAAGAAAAAAGCCAGACACAAAAGGCAACATACATTTTTATATGAAATGTCTAGAATTTGCAAATTCACAGACACGGAATATAGGTTAGTGATTGCCAGCAGCTTCGGGGAGGGAGAATGGAGTGTGACTGCTAATGGGCACTGACTGGGTTTCATTTCTGGAGGGATGAAAATGTTCTAGAATTAGATAGTAGTGACGGTTGTTAAATCCAGTGAACGTACTAAAAAGCCACTGAATTGTATACTTTAAATGGGCGAATTTTATGGTATGTGAATTATAGTTTAATTAAAAATTTCAAGTTAAAAAATCAAGCAAGCAGACTTCCTTGGCAGTCCAGTAGTTCAGAATCCACACTTCCACTGCAAGGGGCAGGGGTTTGATCCCTGGTTGGGGAACTAAGATCCTGTATGCCACGCAGTACAGCCAAAACAAAATCAAGCAAGCAATGAGACTCATAAGAAGAAGTACTCAGGAATCACAAAACAATGTTCTTTTTATTAAAGGATTGGCCAGACCCTATGGACTATAGCATCAAGTTCTGGGATCCAGACGGTTTACAGGACAGCCACAAAGTTGATTAGGCTTGAAAAATAAGACTTATATGGAATACCAAAGAAATGGGAGTGATTCCACCTAAAAATCCAAAGTCAAAGGCGGTGATTTAATAACAGTTTCTTCACATATAAAAGGGTTCTTAAGCAGAGAATAGTAACCCACTGCTTTCCATCTCCTCTGAAGACAGAGCAGAAGAAAGAGGGCTCAAAAGATAATAAAGGCACCCAGGACAGCCACAAGAAAGAGCCTCCTTAGAGTGAGAGTTTGACAAAGGGCAAGGTTATTAAAAGAGGCTGTGGGCTCTCTACCACCTCTGAAGATCTCTAAAATAAGGGCAGAGGCTTCAGGACTTTGAGAATGTTTTCAAAGCCACATCTGTGAATCTGTCATCATGCTACTCTAGAGGAAGACACCCTTTCTGTTTTAAGGTAACTGAGAGGGAAAAATGGAAAGACATGTTATGGACTAGATGAAGTCCAGCTGGGTTTATGTTAAAGTAAATTTATTTAGGATAATTCCAATTTCCTATTGTTTTCCTTTATAAGTCATCCTTATGGGAGAAAAAAAAAATTATCAAATTCTCCTGCTCCAAATGAACTCAGAAGCTCTGATACACAAGATTCAGGTGTTCTGTCAACAACATACCCATACTGGGAGTTTTAGCTACTTAAAAGTTCCCTTTCTCTTTATTAATCTTTCCAGAATTTTGTAGTTTTTCCCATCTTTCCAGAATTTGGTAGTTTTTCCCTAATTCTGGAAGTATCTCTGCTATCAGCCTTTTATCCACCTAACCAGTCTGTCAGACTGTTGGAATTTTCCCATTGCCCTGTCGCCAGACTTCGTGCTTCACTGAACCCCTTCTGCTCCCCTCCATGACAACTGCGTAATCTACCATGTCTAGTAGTGCCAGGTTAGAATATCGATATTCCAAGTTCTGCCTTGATAATATATATACACCCTGTCATCTAATACATCATATTTTCATATTAAAAATTCCACGAAATCAAGCTTTTGGATTATATTAGTTATCTACTTTTTCAATACAGAACTATTAATTTTCTGAAATAATTAGGGCAACTTTTCACAGATCTTAACTGTATGATTTTTATCTCTAAAGAGAGACCGATATACTCATGTCATAATTATACACTTGAAATTTCTGCTCTTGATTAAAAGATCACTCCGCATCAATAGCACTCATGCTCAGGTAATAGCAAAATTAAGTCATCACTTACAAACGGGCATACCTTCCAATAAGCACATATTTCCTTAGTGTCTATCCTCAGAGTATCACAAATATTACTGGCAGCCAAATGTACTGCCAACTGCCAGTGATAACAAAAAGTAGACATCGCACCTTACTGTAGCCAGAATCAAAGTTAGACCAGAAATGAATCAGGAAATATTACAATCTTTTCCTTAACCCCTAGTACTAACTTGGAATTGAGATGGGGCTAGTGGGATAACATCAAATAATCTTTACAAGTCAGAACAGAACAGGTCTTAAAGTTGTTTTTGGCTCCATTGCCTCTGGGTCGGCTCCTGAGACAGAAGTCAAGCTGTGACTTACAGGGTTATATTAATTTTCCTTATGCTGCTTAATTTTAGTAGCATAGTTTCCACATACTCTAATTTCTTGTTTTCAGTGTTGTATGACATGTCTTGTAAACAGTGTGAAGTTGGTTTAACTGTACAACATTAAAGTTATATCCCCACTAGGTCTACAATCTAAAGACCAGCCACTTACAGATAAGGAGTAGTTCTGACCTCTGGGAACTACTGAGAATTATGGAGAAATCCAACAAGGCCCTCTTACTTTTTGAGACTAACCTTCAACAAGAAGGCTTTGCTAATTTCTACATAGCTGTCCTTTCAAAATTAGGTAGACAAACACTTTACAGTTCAGACCCTGAGTCTTCCATGACTTCCTCTGTTTTAGAGAAACATTCTTCTGCATAGGTGCCCAACTCTCTGCACCACATTTTGTAGGTCCCATTCCTCCACAGAGACTATGAAAATGGGTTTATGTCAAATTTAATTTAGCCCAGAGCCACACAGTCCCACAGGTAAAAAGTCTTGTGAATATCGCTCTAGGGCAGGGATTGTATATTTTCAGAGTTCAGAACAGATCCCAGTAGCGCTTCAGACAGTGTGTCCACCTGTTAATACAGCTGTTCTTGTGCTCTTCGTGGGTTATGGTGCCAACCCCCAATCAGTCTGATGGAAGCTGAACCCATTTCCCCTGTCTTGCACAGCCCTATTATAGAACACTGACTGACTAAAATAGCAGTTCCGTTCTTGATCAAGGGACCTTTTACAAAGTATCCTCCGTAAAGGAGCCACTCTCTCTATATTAACCAACCACAAATGATATGCCTTTACACTGTGCGGGATTAAGCTCTCTGAAATCTCCACTGAGATTCAAGGCTGGAGGTTTTTAGGAAGGAGGGATGAAGAATGATCAGAAAGCAGCAATGAGGAAACAGATGATACCTACCCCACATCCAGGGCTCATGGTAGGAGACTGGAAAATAACCACCACCACTTAAGAGGGCAGCATGCTTAGATGCATGAGAAGCAAAGTTCTCCTAGAGTTAGAAGGTTAAAGGAATGTTCCAAGAAGAGGCTGAGGATATAGGATATTTTGCTGATGTCAGATTCTGAATTCTAGAGACACAGGACTTGGTGGGGGGAGAGATGTGGACGAGAGAAATCAGAGTTTGCGAGGTAAAGGGTTTCCTACAAGTTGGGCTTCTTGTGACATCTAAACAGTGATCAAAGTACAATGAGATCAGATCTGCATTACTGGAGGCAGAGACCGATGACTAGGCTGAGAATGGGGTCAGAGAGGGGTGATTACCCGGGTTCCCCTTCACCCCTGATAATGGAGTGTGCAGTGAAGTCCAGTGAAGGAAGATCTTACCCAAGTACATATACTCGTCTTGATTCCTGATGATGTAGGAGGTGATACATAAATCCATATGACAGAGGAATATGTTATACATTGAACAGTTTTTCTATGTAATTTTAAATCTAATTAATTCTATGGTAACAAATTAAAAGGTGAAGAAACAGCTAGGATAATGGACGTTAGGTGGCATTCTTTAAAAAGATTCTGACAGCCTCATTTGGGAAACATTTTGGGGAGTCAAGGATTCTTCATGGCTTTTGGAAAATTGATATAGGTATGTTTGATATGATGCCCTCTTAAACTTTTCTAAGACACCACGGTACAATTCACCTCGGGAAAGTTATAAAATCTCCTTGAGATTCAGTTCCCTTATCTGTCAAGTGGTTAGAAGTGGGGAAAAAAACCTAATAACACCTATCTCCTAGGGCTGTCATGAGGATTAAATGATGTAATAAATAAATAAATAATGCAAGCACAGCACCTACCACAGAGTACATGCCCAATAAACACTTAATTACCTTTTTCATTTGTTCTTTACAACAAACCCAGGAGTCAAGTGTTATCTCCATTTTAAAATGCAGAAATAGATTTGTAGTGAGATTCAGTAACTTATTTAAGGTGTCTCTTTTAGGAAGAGGCTGAGCTGGGATTTTTAACTCTGTTTACACTGATGCCAAAGGTGGGTTTGAGCTCATTCTGCTAAACCTATTGTCTCTCCTATTTGTTTTTCTACTACAGTTAATATCAGAACTTATTTCCCCCAAATTGGTTGAAAAACATACTGCCTCTATAAATGCCAAACCCAGCAAAACAGGTGTACCTAGCGCAGGACCACATGTGAATAGCTATCAGACAAGAACCACTTGCATTAAATGATGGTGAAAAGTAATAGACGATGAAGAGACCATTGGGCACTTAAAAATCCCCTAAGAGCCTGAGGTTCTCTTTGGTTCTGAGTGAGTTCCTCTATGTTATAAGGGCACAGTTTGGCTCAGCTTTCATTTGTTTCCTCTTCGTATACTGAAAAGAACCAATGTTAATGAAAACCAGTGAAGCAGCTGCAGTATATACGTAGTAGAAAATGAGCTGAGCAGTCTAAAGACATAGATTCTGGCCTGGCCGTGGCCACTGGGCAGCCAGATGGCCTTGGGCAGGTTCATAACCTCTCTGGTGGTAATAATCTATCGATTAAGAGCCTGGATTTCAGAAGCAAAAACCCTAGGTTTGATTCTGGTTCTTCTGCTTACTACTGTGTGACCTTGAGCAAGTGACTCTCTGAGCCACAGCTTCCCCATCTCAAAATGGAGATGATAATACTGAATTTACAGAACTATTACTGCAAGAATTAAATAAACTATTGCAGGTAGTTAGCACAGAGTTGGTTTTCAGAAAATATCTAATTGTTACCACCACTAATCTCTTGGTTTCACGTTCTCTGTTTCTGGAATGGGGCAATAATACCTGTCTTGTTTCCTCTGTTCGACCTTCCAGACAGTATTATTTGTGATGATTTTCATGGGTGAAATAGCATTTGGGAAAATGTAAAAGACCATGTAAGAATGTGGGATTATTATGAGGATAACTCAAGAGAGAATTGAATATACTATCTCTGACATTTGAGGTGACAGGGATGATTAATCTTGACATTTTTGGAAAATGATAACTAAGTCCTAAAGGTCCTAAATATCTAGCTGAGAAAAATAAAATGTTCTTCAGGTTCTCAGAACTCCAAGGTTTTTCTTCCGTAATATATTTGGAACCCCTAAAGAATCATTTAATTCATTGTATAAATGCAAAACAACAACAACAAAGTTGAAATAAAGGGAAAGGTGGTTTCACAGCACACAAAACTGGGAAATTGTTACTACAGCACAATGCAACAAATTGAGTCCTGGGGGAAGGATACAAGTTATAGTTGCTGCATGTGGATATCAGAGGCCAGAAGCTGGCCTCTTCTATTCTGTGAAGTGTCATGTGCATAAATTTCTAGACGGTCATTCCCTTTAATTCAAAACTCTGGTGAACAAACAGCTGGAGCAAAGCCACATGCAAAACATGACCAGCCATAACACTCAGAACATCGGCCATCTCTCATTGCTCAAACTCAGCCCTTAAACAACTGACTTGCTTAACTCAGAGTTGTTGTTCTATGTGTGTTATAACTGATCTCAGAGAATCTTAGGGAGGGGGCCTTAGAAGTCATCTAGCTCCCACACCTCCCCTTGCTGGCAGAGTCGTCTTCACACAAATCCATAAAGAGACTGGACAGTTCAGGGACAAGAGTGCCCCACTAACTTGGCTGGCCCTGGACTCACAGTTGACCAGTACTGGGGCTAACACAATTCCCTTGCCCTGAGGCTTCCCTGAGGGGCCTTCTGTTAGAGTAACATTCTGGTCTTTTTTGCAGCCCTGTTAAAGGATTCCGAGAAGGATTTTTGGGCAGACGTGAAATAGGCTCCCTTCTCTCTCATTCAGAGCATGGAAGACATTGTTCTTTTTTTTTTAAGCAAGTACATGACAGTATTGACTTTCACTGAGTTACCCATCAACAAACATCCCTAAAACTTCTCCTCATTACTTGCTATCAAACCAAGCTCCCACCTTCCTTTTAGGACTTATAATATTTTGCTAACCTAAGTGTGGAAATTTACATTGACCTCTGTATTTAAAATTTAGACTCACTGGCTCTGATAGCTTATTACAGTGGTTAAGAGCATAGGCTTTGGTGTCAGACAACTGGTCCCTGTTCCAGCTGTGCCACTTTGGCTGGGGGACTTGAGTAAATAACTTAATATCTCTGTGCTTCTATACCATCCTATCAAATGGAATATTAATAGTATAGACCTCAGAGGGTCACTGTGAGGATTAAATGAGGGAATCCACATAACACATTTAGCATTCGGCCTGGCATATAGTAAATGCTCAATAAATGTATTTGTGATTGTTATTAGCAAACCCATCCCATCGACCTACACAGATCATTTTAAATCCGGTCTCTCTTCTTGGATGTGTTAGCCTTCTCTTTCAACTTTCAGGCAACCATACATTACAGAATCACGTCTTTTCTGTTTCCATCAAAGTTCTAAGTGAGAAAACTGGACAGAATAGTATCAGCAAACATTCCTTACTGTGATGATCTCCTTCCAGATGGACATCAGTCCATCATCCATCAGCTCAAAAACCACTTGGTTACATTTGTTCAACCAGCTATGAGTCTACTTAATTAACCCAACTAGACAAGAAGAATATAATAAAAATGTCTGCCAGACTTCTCCCAGAAATAAAAGTCTACTCCATGACATTCCCATAACTAATCAGATGAACTGTGAAAGAAGGAAATAGGAATGCTTCGCTTTAATAAGCTCATATTGTCTTTTAATAATCATCACAAGGTGCCATTTGCCTTGGTGGTGGTGATGAGAGCAGCTATATGTAAGGCTCTGAGCCAAGCATTTTACATAGACTATCTAATTTCATCCTCAAGACAACCCTTTGAGGTTGGGATTATGATTCTCTCTCTCCCTTTTTACAGAGAAGGAAACAGACTTAGTTCATACATTTTATAAATGGCTGATCAAGCATTCAAACCCAAATCAGACTCTAGAGACCAAACTTCTATCCAAGGGCATATTATCTCTCTTTTGTACTAAATGGCACCCTAAGGCTACATAAACTATGCAGGTGGGTCCAGTTCCAGCCTTGCAGGCCCAGAAACTTGACATTGTCAGTATCCCAGAGTTGACGAGGCTTAAATCTCACACCTCGCCCTAACCAAGTTCATAATAAACTGGCGCAGCAAACCAGAATGCCAACTTACTGATTTACAGTAGTGATGTATCTATCACACAGACTAGATACTCACAACATTCTGACCAGAGCATTTTCTCCTTCAGATAGTTCTACCTACAGAGGCAAATTGTAATCATGAAGTATCAGAAAGAGGAGTTTGCTATAGGACTTGAATACTGAATTGAATTTCCTACAGAGGAGGACTCTTGACAGGGGAACTGAAACTTTGAAGACTCCCATTCCTATAGACATTACTGGGGGCACAGGGCACAACCAGTATTCACTTTGGGTGCTTCTGATGTTGACTAGCTTCCTTTCTGACACATCACATCTGTGTTTTACTCATGTTTATGACAGTCTTTGGCCTAGAGACTATCACTCCCTTTAGGTGACTGTCCACAACTCTGCTCTGCTCCATTCTCTGACGGATGGAGATATATATATATAAATTTATTTGCCAACCAAGTCCTTGAGTAACCCCCATATCTAGTCTATGCTCTATAATATAATTAGTTCTGGCCTAAAGCCTTTGACTCAGTTAAGAAAACTAGGCGCTCTCCTAATATCTTTTTTATTTTCATTTTTAGTACAGAAATAGGATTTGAGATGTTCTTTCTCCTATCTTCTCCAAACAGTGGTTTCACTGGGGAAAGGGTACAGAGAAAGGGCAATGTGATCAGAGAGAAGAGAAAGAAAAAGGATTACTAACTTATTCTTTATATAGCTCTGGGTTATTTTATTTGTTATAAAATGCATGTGTTACTTTCATGGTTAAAAATTCCAATGCTTTAAAAAAATAAAAGTTACATAGTCCAATAATATTGATATAAATCTTCTCTACAGCATACCTTCACTGGTTGTCTAGTTTACTCTTAAACACCTCCAGTAATGGAAACTCACAGACTCTTGAGGCAATTCATCCCGCCTATGGACAGCTCCATTAGAACAATCTTCATATTATTAAGTTCAAAATCTGTCTCTGTGTAGCTTCTGCCCATGGCCTTGGCTCTACCTCTTGGGCCCCAAAGGACACATCTCATCCTGCTTCCCCTTAGACACTTAGAGGACTCACGCCAGCTTAGATACTGAGCAAAGCATAACCCTACTTGCTTGGCTTTTCTTCTGGGCTAAATATTTTCTAGGGTTTATGAGAAAGATGCTGAAAGATGACAGAAAGACATATGCTATGCATTTTTTCTAGACTATGATTCCTGAGATTGAGCCAGAACACCCCCTGGATCCTCAAGGGTCTGTCGTGGATGGGTTTACTGCCTTGTTATAACGCTCTCACTTAGAGAAGAAAGCAGGTAGCCAGACACTTATAAGGGCTCCAAACCACAGTACATGGAAAGGGTCCTGTGCACAGGCAGTCAGGCCCTTGAACTAAAAATGGAAGTAGCCCTACATGCAAACAAATCAGAGTCAGTAGGCACTGGGGGAGGAGGGGAGGAGGAAAGGTCATAGAAAATGTTCTGGGTTAGGCCACTTGTTGATTTTAGACATTCCTACCTAGGAAATGCACCATAAGCAATGCTCTCATTCTGACCACAGTGCATTAGTCAGATAAACAGACTTCTCAGAGAGAAGATCAAGGAGGACAATGCAAATTTTTAAGTGTGGGAACATCACTGACACTGAACTGAAGCTTGAGAACTTGAAAGTGAAAGTGACTGGAAATGAAGTGAAAGAGTTTGCTGGTAAAGAATGGAATGTGAAAATGAAATAACATTTTAAATGGAGTACACTTCTCATTGCCTTTCATTTTACTCTGTGACTCAAACTGGGAATTTCTGTAACACATACAGACTCCTGTCTGGTGGAGTGACCTACCTACTCTATTCTGACAACCTTATCATAAATATCTGGGGAGTAACTCACTCCACGTCATTGTGATAATGATCACAAGCACATTTCTTTGCTTCTGCAGAGTGCTATGGAGATGACAAAGCACTTGCCCATTTTCTCATTTAACCCTCACACAAACTCTGTGAGGTAGAGATTATTGTCTGTTACAGGTAAGGAAACTGCTTTAAATTCAGGGGTTTTTTCTGTGATACTACAGCAGCCGGGGCTGCTACCACAATCCACCCAGACATCACCGAAGGCAACCAAGACACAAATGATGATCACTCCACTACCTTAATTAGTCCGAGGCCTAGTCAACCAAATAAGCAAGCCCGGTTTCTGCAATGATTCGTGTCTATGTACACGACGCTGAGTTATCATCCCTAACGTCTTTAAAATAAAACACACATAGACAAGATATAAGATAGTCCTATCTCTTTGGCCCTGGTGTATGTGATACTGCAACACAAATACTGGTCACTTGTATTTGCTTCAGGCATGCATCTAAAACCTGTGGTTCCACTGTTACCTGGTCTCAACTTTTCTAACTAGAGACCTAAAGATATTCCTAGAGTGTGTTTCACTCAGATTAATATAGCCTGATAAAATTTCAGTGCCAAATAAGGAGAAAGATCATGTGCTACATTCCCTGGAGGTATATTGCACCCTGGCAAGCAGCTTCCTGCAATACCCATTTAAAAAGATTAGCAGGAGGAAGAAAACCAAGGTTACAATAAAAGAGTCATTGCTAAAAGTTCTCAGGATAATGCCTTTCTTTGAAGTCTAAACGCAGCATCTTCTAACATGATGGTAGTTAAGGCATGAGTATCCAAAGGGCAGTAGATCCCTGAGGGTATTGAATATTTTTCAATCATTTTCTCAACAGTAGATTTAAAGGGGATTTTCACATTTTTCAGACCTAAATATTCTTCTTTCTCCGGACTTCAGTTCTTTCAAATGTTGAAGACAAATGAAATGAACAAGACAACAAAGAAAAATTTTAAATTCTCTTGGAAAACCTCATCTTTTTGAAAGGAGTCTTAGTGGGAGGGACAACTTCCCCTGAGGGAGTATCAGTGAAGCTGTGAAAATACAAGGCCCTGGGAACCAAAGAGGTCGCCCAGCAAAGGCCACTCAGAGACAGTCAGCAGTGGCTACTGCACACTTGGTCACTACCCTCAGCTCAGGAGGGACACGAGCAGTTCTCAAATGCCCTTGTTCATCTCACAGTGCCTAGCATGGTGCCTGGCTCACACAGCATTCTGTAAATATTTGTTGACTAAAATCAGATAAAACGGAAACAGGCTCCCATATGTCCCAAAGTTTTAGACGTTAGCATACTAACGTAGAATTGTTCGCGATTGGAAGAAAGGAGAAAGAAATACTATTTTGAACCTAATGTCTTTGAGTCTTGTAACATGAAGGATGAGAAAATCCTCCTGGTCCATCAGAGTCCCCAAAGTGGATCATCCATCACTAAGGAAGAAAGGGCTTCCATGAAGCGCTAAAACCTAGAAAATATCTTCAGCCACTCAACAAAACAGAACTTCACCTCACGACAAGCCTATCAAAGATCTCCACAGATTCCATTCAACTCAGAAAAGACAGTACTTTCAGATTGCCCTCAGGGTTTGCTTGTGGGTGCTGGCCACCAAACTGTTGCTAAGCACAGTATGACTCTATTACGGGACAGCTTGTCACCACACAGATTTGGTACACAACATCTAGAGTATAACGCACAACCCCAAAGAGGTTCTGCTGTTGAATAGCGATGCTATGATGTATGGTATAGCTGCAGACCTGGGAGGAGGGTCAGCTGGCCTGAATTCAAGCTCTACCACCTTCCAGCTGTAGGGCCATGGACACATTATTTCACCTCTCTGAGCCTTGGTGTTTTCATCTGGAAAGTGAGAGGCTTAAAGCAGTTGACCTCAAAGATCCTTTCTGGCTTCTAGCACTTCTAACACTCCATGACTCTGTAAAGAAACACAACTAAAATTAAACCCTTCATTGCTTACATGCCATGGAAGAAAACAGGTTGATGCATCAACAGGTCACAGAGACATGGGTCCCATTAGCAAAAAGCTCAGCCCTTTCTGTGGCTGAAAGGAATGAGAAGAATATTTTGGCTTTCAGAATGAGCAAAGATTTGGTTTGGACTTCTGTCTAAAAAGACAGCATGTCTCAGCAGTAGAAATGGTGCCAGTAGCCACAGGCTAGGTCACTGCCTTTGGTGAGGGAGGCCCAGAATGCAGAACACAAATTTCTTAATTACCATGACTATAACCTTTACCACACCTTGTTTTTCTTGGGGGCTCTCCTGGTCAGGTAATCTGAGTTAGATTCAACCCAATTTATAAATTTTGAGACTTTTCCCACTGTAGGTAAAATTACATGCTATTTTAAGAAACCTCTTGGGGGATGAGGAAATATGTTGTTTTTCTTTTAAATATTATACTGTATAACGATTCCAAATGCTAACTGAGCTTTTAAAGAAAAACATGAGTTCCCTAAAAATAGGCCGTCTACAATGCCTCTTAGATTTGGTCACTTTATACGTACTTGCTTCGCATGTAATTAGAAACAAAATAATATTTGGTGAACATATCTAAAAGGTTAAGAAAAACTAAACGTAAATGTTCCCCAAACATGAATCAAATATTAATTAGCCTGAGCTACATGGCTACTTTAAAGTTGTACTCTCAAAAAATCTCAAATGAGCTCCAGTTTTAAAACTCTTTGGTAATCAGGTATCAAATCCAAAGGCCTAGGTTCAGTCTTCAATTTTCTCTGACCATTTTTAAGTAGCTGACTACTAAAAATCTTTCCAGTCTTGACCATTATGACTCTACTTAGTACTGGCTGCTCCTTCTTTTGCGACTTCATTTTCTCTGTCTCCTCTCCTGACCTATTCTAATTTGGCTCCTCCTCCTACTATAACTTCTTCATGTAACTTAAAATTCAGTGGCCATCCTCTGCTCCCTCTTTCCGTATCTTTCTCTCACAGTCTCACCTTTGGATTTGGCAAACTCTACTTATGCCTTACTCTGTGTGGATGACACCCTAATCTTTTTTTTTTTTTGCGGTACACAGGTCTCTCACTGTTGTGGTCTCTCCCGTTGCGGAGCACAGGCTCCGGACGTGCAGGCTCAGCGGCCGTGGCTCACGGGCCCAGCCGCTCCGTGGCATGTGGGATCTTCCCGGACCGGGGCACGAACCCGTACCCGTGTGCCCTGCATCGGCAGGTGGGCTGTCAATCACTGCACCACCAGGGAAGCCCTGACACCCTAATCTTAATCACTAAGCTTGACCCTTTCCTGTGAGTTTCCATTTTCTGTCTTCCCCACTGCACGTTGGACTGCTTTACCTTTTTACCTTACCATTATATCAAACTGGAAGTCACAGAAAACTGAATCAAGCAAGAAAGAACCCTGTGGAAATGAACTAAAATCAAAACTGTCAGAATGAATTCACAATTTCTAAAATATGTATATGTATGTATGTGTGTGTGTGTATGTATATATTTCTCAGCTCTGTCCACTAAAGGGCCAAGAATCAAAGATACCACAGTAACAATGAGCGTACCTATTCCCGGAATTTAGTCTCTAATACCATTTCCACTAAAAAAACAACTGGGGATTCTTGGAGAAATGTGCAATTTGAGGACTAGGAAGGGATAGGTACAAGAGGAGCCTAAGATAAGTTATTATGCCAAAAAAGTAAGGAATTATTTAAAAAAAGAAAGGAAAAAAAGAAAAAGAATGATGGGGATATGACACAAGAATACATTGGCTAAATCTGGGACAATTTGAGCACCAAAGTAATTCAGTACAGTATTAACCACTGGAAAAAACCAGGAATCCATCAACCCAAACTGGTAAGGGATGGATGGAGGAAGAGATGGATGAATAAATAGACGAGGAAAAGATAGAGCTCTCTTGCTCACAGGAAAATGTCTAGTGATGGCTGGTAAATGTGAAGGGAATATGATAGTTGGAAAATCGTGATTTTGCAACTACCTTAAAAAGCTTGATGGACTTCCCTGGTGGCGCAGTGGTTAAGAATCCGCTTGCCAATGCAGGGGACACGGGTTCGAGCCCTGGTCCAAGAAGATCTCACATGCTGTGGAGCAACTAAGCCCATGCACCACAACTACTGAGCCTGCGAGCTGTAACTACTGAGCCCATGTGCCACAACTACTGAAACCTGTGTGCTCTAGGGCCTGCGTGCCACAACTACTGAGCCCGCATGCTGCAACTACTGAAGCCTGTGCGCCTAGAGCCCATGCTCCGCAGCAAGAGAAGCCACCGCAATGAGAAGCCCGCGCACCGCAACTAAGAGTAGCCCCCGCTCGCCACAACTAGAGAAAGCCCTCACGCAGCAACAAAGACCCAACGCAGTCAAAAAAAAAAAAAAAAAGCTTGAATTATGCAAGAATCATTAATGGACACTAAATCTGGGTGAACAATGAGGAGCAAGATATTTGCTTCCTACTGACTGCTTAGTGCTTACAAGGGAGAAAGAGTACCTATATAGAGAAAAATTTAATACTACCTAGACCTGGTGATCAAAATTTACATCTCCAGTGAGGGGCAGATGGACATTATGTGTCTCCAGACATGATAACCTGAGAAGGAAAAAACACCACCCGGCTGACAAGGCATAACCCGAATCTAAGCATGAGGAAACATCAGAAAAAAAATTTTTTTAAAGTGGGGGGAGGGGGTGTGTGTAGCGGTGGACAGATAGACCATATTCTTCAAAACGTCAGTCATAAAAGAAAAAGAAAGGCTGTGAATATGTTCCAGTTCCAGCTTAAAGGAGACTAAAGAGAAATGACAACTAACTGCAATACCTAAACCTAGACTTTTTTCCTGTGCTAGAGGGAAAAAAAAAATGCTATAAAGGACACTATTACATTACTGGGTTAAGTGACAAAAGTGAAATATGAATGATAGTGTAGATAAAAGTATATAATCAAATTTACTAAAGTAGATAACTCTCTACAATGGTTATGTAAGAGAACATCCACTTTCTTTGAAATATATACTCAAGTATTTGGGGGTAAAGGATCAAGATGAATGCATCAGAAAAATATTATGTATATGTACACAGACAATTGATAGATAAACAGAATAAATTATAAAGCAAATGTGATAAAATATTAGCAATAGATGAATCTGGGTAAATGTATTTGAGTATACTATCTTTTTTTGGGGGGGGCGGTACGCGGGCCTCTCACTGCTGTGGCCTCTCCCGTTGCAGAGCACAGGCTCCGGATGCACAGGCTCAGTGGCCATGGCTCACGCACCCAGCCGCTCTGCGGCACGTGGGATCCTCCCGGACCGGGGCACGAACCCGTATCCCCTGCATCAGCAGGCGGATTTGAGTATACTATTTTTATTTTGCAACTTTTCTGCAATTCCAAGTAAAAAGTAAAAAACCAAAACACGGGACTTCCCTGGTGGCACAGTGGTTAAGGGTCCACCTGCCAATGCAGGGGACATGGGTTCGAGCCCTGGTCTGGGAAGATCCCACATGCTGTGGAACAGCTGGGCCTTCGAGCCACAACTGCTGAGCCTGCATTCTGGAGCCCGTGGGCCACAACTGCTGAGCCTGCGTGCCACAACTACTGAAGCCCACCCACCTGGAGCCTGTACTCCTCAATGGGAGAGGCCACTGCAATGAGAAGCCAGCGCACTGCATCGAAGAGGGGCCCCCACTCGCCTCAACTAGAGAAAGCCCGCACGCAGAAACAAAGACCCAACACAGACAAAAATAGATTAATTAATCAATTTTAAAAAAACACAAAAAGCAACCAATCAACCAACCTGGATTGAAAACCATTTATCCCTACTTCGAAGAGAGTGATCTCTGTCTTCTGTTGACTTTATTCCCCCAAGCAAGCTTAAAATATTGCATTTTTCCTCATACTCTTGTCTCCTCCCACCTCTCAGAGCCATGTCACCATATACTGCCTATTCACTCTTAATAATGTTTCACATCATCCCCCCCTTTTTTAAACATCTTTATTGAAGTATAATTGCTTTACAATGGTGTGTTAATTTCTGCTTTATAACAAAGTGAATCAGTTATACATATACATATGTCCCCATATCTCTTCCCCCTTGCGTCTCCCTCCCTCCCCCCCACCCTCCCTATCCCACCCCTCTAGGTGGTCACAAACCACCAAGCTGATCTCCCTGCGCTATGCGGCTGCTTCCCACTAGCTATCTACATTTGCTAGTGTATATATGTCCATGCCACTCTCTCACTTTGTCCCAGCTTACCCTTCCCCCTCCCCGTATCCTCAAGTCCATTCTCTACTAGGTGTGCATCTTTATTCCCATCTTATCCCTAGGTTTTTCTGATTATTTTTTCTTTTTTTTTAGATTCCATATATATGTGTTAGCATATGGTATTTGTTTTTCTCTTTCTGACTTTCTTCACTCTGTATGACAGTCTCTAGGTCCATCCACGTCTCTACAAATGATCCAGTTTCATTCCTTTTTATGGCCGAGTAATATTCCATTGTATGTATGTGCCACATCTTCTTTATCCATTCATCTGTTGATGGACACTTAGGTTGCTTCCATGTCCTGGCTATTGTAAATAGAGCTGCAATGAACATTTTGGTACATGGCTCTCTTTGAATTATGGTTTTCTCAGGGTATATGCCCAGTAGTGGGATTGCTGGGTCATATGGTAGTTCTATTTGTAGTTTTTTAAGGCACCTCCATACTGTTCTCCATGGTGGCTGTATCAATTTATATTCCCACCAGCAGTGCAAGAGGGTTCCCTTTTCTCCACACCCTCTCCAGCATTTATTGTTTGCTAATTTTTTGATGATAGCCCTTCTGACTGGTGTGAGATGATAGCTCACTGTAGGTTTGATTTGCATTTCTCTAATGATTAATGACGTTGAGCATTCTTTCATGTGTTTGTTGGCAATCTGTATATCTTCTTTGGAAAAATGTCTATTTAGGTCTTCTGCCCATTTTTGGATTGGGTTGTTTGTTTTTTTGATATTGAGCTGCATGACCTGCTTGTATGTTTTGGGGATTAATCCTTTGTCAGTTGCTTCATTTGCAAATATTTTCTCCCATTCTGAGGGTTGCCTTTTGGTCTTGTTTATGGTTTCCTTTGCTGTGCAAAAGCTTTGAAGTTTCATTAGGTCCCATTTGTTTATTTTTGTTTTTATTTCCATTTCTCTAGGAGGTGGGTCAAAAAGGATCTTGCTGTGATTTATGTCATAGAGTGTTCTGCCTATGTTTTCCTCTAAGAGTTTTATGGTGTCTGGCCTTACATTTAGGTCTTTAATCCATTTTGAGTTTATTTTTGTGTATGGTGTTAGGGAGTGTTCTAATTTCATTCTTTTACGTGTAGCTGTCCAGTTTTCCCAGCATGACTTACTGAAGAGGCTGTCTTTTCTCCACTGTATATTCTTGACTCCTTTATCAAAGATAAGGTGACCATACGTGTGTGGGTTTATTTCTGGGCTTTCTATCCTGTTCCATTGATCTATATTTCTGTTTTTGTGCCAGTATCATTCTGTCGTGACTACTGTAGCTTTGTAGTATAGTCTGAAGTCCAGCAACCTGATTCCTCCAGCTCCATTTTTCCTTCTCAAGATTGCTTTGGCTATTCGGGGTCTTTTGTGTTTCCGTACAAAGTGTGAAATTTTTTGTTCCAGTTCTGTGAAAAATGCCAGTGGTAGTTTGATAGGCATTGCATTGAATCTGTAGATTGCTTGGGTAGTAGAGTCATTTTCACAATGTTGGTTCTTCCAATCCAAGAACGTGGTATATCTCTCCATCTATTTGTATCATCTTTAATTTCTTTCACCATGGCCTTATAATTTTCTGCATACAGGTCTTTTGTCTCCTTAGGTAGGTTTATTCCTAGATATTTTATTCTTGTTGTTGCAATGGTAAATGGGAGTGTTTCCTTAATTTCACTTTCAGACTTTTCATCATTAGTGTATAGGAACACAAGAGATTTCTGTGCATTAATTTTGTATCCTGCTACTTTACCACATTCACTGATTAGCTCTAGTAATTTTCTGGTAGCATCTTTAGGATTCTCTATGTATAGTATCATGTCGTCTGCAAACAGTGACAGTTTTACTTTTTCCTTTCCAATTTGGATTCCTTTTATTTCTTTTTCTTCTCTGATTGCTGTGGCTCAAACTTCCAAAACTATGTTGAATAATAGTAGTGAGAGTGGGCAACCTTGTCTTGTTCCTGATCTTAGTGGAAATCGTTTCAGTTTTTCACCATTGAGAACGATGTTGGCTGTGGGTCTGTCATATATGGCTTTTATTATGTTGAGGAACGTTCCCTCTATGCCTACTTTCTGGAGGGTTTTTATCATAAATGGGTGTTGAATTTTGTTGAAAGCTTTCCCTGCATCTATTGAGATGATCATATGGTTTTTCTCCTTCAATTTGTTAATATGGTGTATCACGTTCATTGACTTGCGTATATTGAAGAATCCTTGCATTGCTGGGATAAACTCCACCTGATCATAGTGTATGATCCTTTTAATGTGCTGCTGGATTCTGTTTTCTAGTATTTCTTTCTTTGTGACATCTTTGTCTGGTTTTGGTAGCAGAGTGATGGTGGCCTCATAGAATGAGTTTGGGAGTGTTCCTCCCTCTGCTATATTTTGGAAGAGGTTGAGAAGGATAGGTGTTAACACTTCTCTAAATGTTTGATAGAATTCGCCTGTGAAGCCATCTGGTCCTGGGCTTTTGTTTGTTGGAAGATTTTTAATCACAGTTTCAATTTCATTACTTGTGATTGGTCTGTTCATATTTTCTGTTTCTTCCTGGTTCAGTCTTGGGAGTTTATACCTTTCTAAGAATTTGTCCATTTCTTCCAGGTTGTCCATTTTATTGGCATAAAGTTGCTTGTAGTAGTCTCTTAGGATGCTTTGTACTTCTGACATGTCAGTTGGTAGTTCTCCTGTTTCATATCTAATTCTATTGATTTGAGTCTTCTCCCTTTTTTTCTTGATGAGTCTGGCTAATGGTTTAGTAATTTTGTTTATCTTCTCAAAGAACCAACTTTTAGTTTTATCGATCTCTGCTACAGTTTCCTTCATTTCTTTTTCTTTTATTTCTGATCTGATCTTTATGATTTCTTTCCTTCTGCTAACTTTGGGGTTTTTTTGTTCGTCTTTCTCTAATTGCTTTAGGTGTAAAGTTAGGTTGTTTATTTGAGATGTTTCTTGGTTCTTAAGGTAGGACTGTATTGCTATAAACTTCCCTCTTAGAACTGCTTTTGCTGCATCCCATAGGGTTTGGGTCGTTGTGTTTCCATTGTCATTTGTTTCTACGTATCTTTTGATTTCCTCTTTGATTTCTTCAGTGATCTCTTGGTTATTAAGTAGTATGTTGTTTAGCCTCCACGTGTTTGTATTTCTTACAGATTTTTTCCTGTAATTGATATGTTGTCTCATAGCGTTGTGGTCGGAAATGATACTTGATACGATTTCAATTTTCTTAAATTTACCAAGGCTTGATTTGTGACCCAAGATATGATCTATCCTGGAGAATGTTCCATGAGTACTTGAGAAGAATATGTATTCTGTTGTCTTTGGATGGAATATCCTATAAATAGCAATTAAGTCCATCTTGCTTAGTGTATCATTTAAAGCTTGGGTTTCCTTATTTATTTTCATTTTGGATGATCTGTCCATTGGTGAAAGTGGTGTGTTCAAGTCCCCTACTATGATTGTGTTACTGTCAATTTCCCTTCTGATGGCTGTTAGCATTTGCCTTATGTATTGAGGTGCTCCTATGTTGGGTGCATAAATATTTACAATTGTTATATCTTCTTGGATTGATCCCTTGATCATTATGTAGTGTCCTTCTTTGCCTCTTATAATAGTCTTTATTGTAAAGTCTATTTTGTCTGATATGAGAATTACTACTCCAGCTTTCTTTTGATTTCCATTTGCATGGAACATCTTTTTCCATCCCCTCACTTTCAGTCTGTAGGTGTTCCTAGGTCTGAAGTGGGTCTCTTGTAGACAGCATATATATGGGCCTTGTTTTTGTACCTATTCAGCCAGTCTATGTCTTTTGGTTGGAGCATTTATTCCCTTTACATTTAAGGTAATTATCGATATGTATGTTCCTGTTACCATTTTCTTAACTGTTTTGCGTTTATTATTGCAGGTCTTTTCCTTCTCTTGTGTTCCCTGCCTAGAGAAGTTCCTTTAGCATTTGTTGTAAAGCTGGTTTGGTGGTGCTGAATTCTATTAGCTTTTGCTTGTCTGTAAAGCTTTAAATTTCTCCATTAAATCTGAATGAGATCCTTGCTGGGTAGAGTAATCTTGGTTGTACATTTTTCTCCTTCATCACTTTAAATATGTCCTGCGACTCCCTTCTGGCTTGCAGAGTTTCTGCTGAAAGATCAGCTGTTAACCTTATGGGGATTTCTTTATGTGTTATTTGTTGTTTTTCCCTTGCTGCTTTTAATATTTTTTCTTTGTAGTTAATTTTTGTTAGTTTGATTAATATGTGTCTTGGCGTGTTTCTCCTGGGATTTATCCTGTATGGGACTCTCTGTGCTTCCTGGACTTGATTAACTATTTCCTTTCCTGTATTAGGGAAGTTTTCAACTATAATCTCTTCAAATATTTTCTCAGTCCCTTTCTTTTTCTTTTCCTCTTCTGGGACCCCTATAATTCGAAGGTTGATGTGTTTAATGTTGTCCCAGACGTCTCTGAGACTGTCCTCAATTCTTTTCATTCTTTTTTCTTTATTCTGCTCTGCAGTAGTTATTTCCACTATTTTATATTCCAGGTCACTTATCTGTTCTTCTGACTCAGTTATTCTGCTATTGATCCCTTCTAGAGAATGTTAAATTTCATTTATTGTGTTGTTCATCACTGTCTGTTTGCTCTTTAGTTCTTCTAGGTCCTTATTAAACGTTTCTTGTATTTTCTTCATTCTATTTCCAAGATTTTGGATCCTCTTTACTATCATTATTCTGAATTCCTTTGCAGGTAGACTGCCTATTTCCTCTTCATTTGTTAGGTCCGGTGTGTTTTTACCTTGGTCGTTCATCTGCTGTGTGTCTCTCTGTCTTCTCATTTTGCTTAACTTACTGTGTTTGGGGTCCCCTTTTCGCAGGCTGCAGGTTCATAGTTTCCGTTGTTTTTGATGTCTGTCCCCAGTGGCTAAGGTTGGTTCAGTGGGTTGTGTAGGCTTCCTGGTGGAGGGGACTAGTGACTGTGTTCTGGTGGATGAGGCTGGATCTTGCCTTTCTGGTGGGCAGGTCCACGCCTGGTGGTGTGTTTTGGGGTGGCCTTATTATGATTTTAGGCAGCCTCTTGATAATGGATGGGGTTGTGTTCCTGTCTTGCTAGTTGTTTGGAATAGGGTGTCCTTCACTGTAGCTTGCTGCTCCTTGAGTGGAGCTGGGTCTTGGCATTGAGATGGAGATCTCTGGGAGATTTTCGCTGTTGGATATTATGTGGAGCTGGGAGGTCTTGTGGACCAGTGTCCTGAACTTGGCTCTTTCACCTCAGTGGCACAGCCCTGATGCCTGGCTGGAGCACCAAGAGCCTGTATTCCACATGGCTCAGAATAAAAGGGAGAAAAAAAAGAAAGAGGAAGATAAATAAAGTAAAATAAAGTAAAATAAAATAAAATAATTAAATTAAAAAATAATTATTTAGAAAAAAAATTTTTAAGTAATAAAACAAAAACGGATAGACAGAACCCTAGGACAGGTGGTAAAAGCAAAGTATACAGACAAAATCACACACAGAAGCATACACATACACACTCACAAAAAGAGAAAAAGGGGAAGAAAAATATATATCGTTGCTCCCAAAGTCCACCTCCTCAATTAGGGATGATTCATTGTCTATTCAGGTATTCCACAGATGCAGGGTACATCAAGTTGATTGTGGAGATTTAATCCTCTGCTCCTGAGGCTGCTGGGAGAGATTTCTCTTTCTCTTCTTTGTTCGCACAGCTCCCGGGGTTCAGCTTTGGATCTGGCCCCACCTCTGCGTGCAGGTCGCCTGAGGGCGTCTGTTCTTCGTTCAGACAGGACAGGGTTAAAGGAGCCGCTGATTCGGGGGCTCTGGCTCACTCAGGCCGGGGGGAGGGAGAGGTAGGGATGCGGGGCGAGCCTGCGGCGGCGGAGGCCACCATGATGTTGTAGCAGCCTGAGGCGCGCTGTGCGTTCTCCCGGGGAAGTTGTCCCTGGATCACGGGACCCTGGCAGTGGCGGGCTACACAGGCTCCCAGGAGGGGAGGTGTGGATAGTGACCTGTGCTTGCACACAGGCTTCCTGGTGGCGGCAGCAGCAGCCTTAACGTCTCATGCCCGTCTCTGGGGTCCGTGCTTTTAGCCACGGCTCGCGCCCGTCTCTGGAGCTCCTTTAAGCGGCACTCTGAATTCCCTCTCCTTGCGCACCAGGAAACAAAGAGGCAAGAAAAAGTCTCTTGCCTCTTCGGCAGCTCCAGACTTTTCCCCGGACTCCCTCCTGGCTAGCTGTGGCGCACTAGCCCCCTTCAAGCTGTGTTCACTCAGCCAACCCCAGTCCTCTCCCTGGGATCCCACCGAAGCCTGAGCCTCAGCTCCCAGCCCCGCCTGCCCCGGCGGGTGAGCAGACAAGCCTCTCGGGCTGGTGGGTGCTGGTCGGCACCGATCCTCTGTGAGGGAATCTCTCCGCTTTGCCCTCCGCACCCCTGTGACTGCGCTCTTCTCTGTGTCTCGGAAGCAACCCCCCCACCACCTGCCGTCTCCGCCCGCGAAGGGGCTTCCTAGTGTGTGGAAACCTTTCCTCCTTCACGGCTCCCTCCCACTGGTGCAGGTCCCGTCCCTATTCTTTTGTCTCTGTTTTTTCTTTTTCCCTTTCCAGGTACGTGGGGAATTTCTTGCCTTTTGGGAGGTCTGAGGTCTTCTGCCAGCGTTCAGTAGGTGTTCTGTAGGAGTTGTTCCACATGTAGATGTATTTGTGGGGAGGAAGGTGATCTCCACGTCTTACTCTTCCACCATCTTGAAGCTCCTCCCACCCCTTCTTTTGAATTCTTACAACTACCTTATTTCAAACATCTATCATTTTACAATAATGTATTGCTGCAATCTGCAGATTCGTCACTCCAACCCTAGGCTCTCTACCCTGAAACATCTTATACTGGGTTGGCCAAAAAGTTCATTTGAGTTTTTCTGTAACATCTTATGAAAAAACACAAACGAACTTCTTGGGCATCCCAACATTTATTTATCATATTTGTCTCCCAACAATATTACTTTCATGGTGTCACTCATCGACTCAAATTTTCACAGTGGACTCTACATTGCCTCATATAAATGAATAAATCAATCAAAAATAAGTGCCTAACTTAAAAAAAAAATTAATTGCATTTTGTTGGTAGAAGAGAGTTGAAAACACCAAAGAGCACAAAGAAGAAAGTCAAAGTAACTCACAGTCTCAGAACATACACATAACTACTGCTAACAGTTTGTTGTGTATCTTCTCTGATTTTTTCCCACGTAATAAATATAAACACCTTACAAAATCTGGATCATAATGTACATTCTATTTTATAACCTACATTTTCCACTCCTCCCTATACCATGAGTATTTCCCCATTTGAATAAATATATTTTTTTAAAGATTTAATTTTATTTTTGGCTGTGTTGGGTTTTTGTTGCTGCATACAGGCTTTCTCTAGTTACGGCAAGTGGGGGCTACCCTTCGTTGTGCTGCGTGGGCTTCTCCTTGCGGTGGCTTCTCTTGTTTCGGAGCATGGGCTCTAGGCACGTGAGCTTCAGTAGTTGCGGCACGCAGGCTCAGTAGTTGTGGCACGTGAGCTGTAGAGTGCAGGCTCAGTAGTTGTGGTGCACGGAGTTACTTGCTCCGTGGCATGGGGATCTTCCCGGACCAGGAATCGAACCCGTGTCCCTGCATTATCAGGCGGATTCTTATCCACTGCGCCACCAGGGAAATCCGTGAATAAATATTTTTATACAATATGATTTTAATATCTGTAGAGCATTCCATTCTATACTTATAATCTTCTTTAATCAGTTCTCTGAGGCTTTTTTCCCCAATTTTTCATTCTTATAAATAGTACAAATAAAAATATTTGTATAAACGTATTTGTACTCATTTCTTAACGATCTCCTTAGGATGAATGGCTGTTTTTTTACAACTTAAATTGAATCATATCGTCCGCTACTTAATACAAAACACACTATGAGCTTTTTGGCTCCTATGCTTTTACTCCCTTTCTCTTGTTGCCTTCATGACTCCTCTGTGCCAATCCAAACCAGAAACAGGCAACAAATCTTAAACGTCCATGTATCAAAAGTCCTCAAAAAATGGTTTTGGAATAACTAACGTCCTATTTATTCTCCCAATCCTTGCTCAAGTCTCCCGTCTTCCATAAGGCCTTCCCTATAAATACTGCAGGCCACAGTTATCACTCCTTCCTGCTAATAACCACTGACACAAAAAAGATGGGGTACATTTTCTCTCATTGACAAGCAGATAACAAGTACCTGTATCTCCACTTGGCAGGTAGGAGAAACATGACATGAAAAGGTAATTTAATTGCCAACAGTCTGGTTCAGAGTCTCTGAGTCTGACTCTGTGCCCTAAGATGAGCCCCGAGAAGAGTGTTCCCTGGGAAATTTTCTGTGATACTAAATCCGCCCCTGTTAGGCCCTAAATGTCTGATGAAAGCACATGCTGACTGGGTTAGCTTAAAGTTAAAACCAAATGGCTTTTAAATTAATTACCTGCATGAGTACTTCAGGTTAATGAATTCTCTTTCCAAAACTATCACTAAGATTCAAGAACTGTCCTTTTCATTGCTTTCAGGTAGATCTGTTTTTCTAGAACTGCACTAAAAGGTCTGAGAGGGGACTTTATAGAAACTGCTTTAATAAATAGATGCAAATGATTTATATTTATAAGATCAATACATTATATATTAATAGGAACTTCTGAAGTGTATGAAAGTGCTTGAGAAAAGATTTTTCTCTTAAATAGTTTCAATATGAAACTTCCTAATATGATTGCATTTTTTTATGATTGCATTTTAAAAACAGATTCGAGAGTAAATAGAATAGCAGTGAAGATCCAATGTTTAAGCAAAGCAGTCAGAACTACTTTGGAGTAAAATTTTAATCCTACCATAGCTTCTGGAAATCCAGCTACTACTGCCTTTATGCATTTATAGAGAAAATCAATGTTTTATTTTACCAAGTTCCTTCAAGTAAAATTTTAAGCATATATTAACTAAGTCATGGGCAAAACCATCACCAGAGCTGCCTTTGAGGCTGATAAAAGGAAGGGCCTCTGAGGATTAAGCTAGAAAACACACTTGCAAAATTTGGTTCCTCAGCCTTTTTTTTTTGTCAAGTTAAGAATTTTCTGTAGTAAAGCTTTATGCACATTATTTACAGTTTTAAAACAAAAAGTTAATGGGTAACACTTGAAATAAAAACAATGACATAGCCCTGTCCATTGCCCTCTCCAAGACGGACAAGTTCCATCAAAGGGAGGTTAGAAGGAAGTAGTTAATATCGCTGTAGTAATCCCCAAATCAAAGCCTCCATTCTGACGGCCTGTGTTCTCAGGCTCCCTCATGCTGGACACTGAGATTGGTTTCATGGACAAGGAAGGTGCCACAAAAGAAATGATTAAAAACAACTAGAAGACGATTACTCCTTTGTGACTCCTGTCTGAGAGCCTGAAATCTGAGCAGAATTCATCTCAGCTTTTTTAATGAATTCTTCTGCTGCTGTTATGCGGTTAATTCTCCACGTTTTCTACTACTATGATTATTGGGAAAAAAAGAAAAAGGAAAAGGAGCCAGCCAATAGAAACATCAAAGGGTACTCCCACTTCTGTGGCCTTCAGATATTTTCCAGAGCGGGACTGTGGGGACAAAGGGGATGGTGGGGGAAGGGGAGTTGCTCTGTGTCCCTCTGGGAGAGACAATGAGCCAATCTGTTGCACGATGGCACAGAGCAAGTGGGCGGCATGTTTCACATCCCTAGGCAGCAAAGGTTCTCTCGGCAAGGCTAAGGGATGTTCCCTCGGCTGAGCCAAGACAGACCCCGGCTACCCCTGCACGGCGGTGTGTGGAGGATGAGAGCTGGGCCCTCCCTAAAGAGAGTCTAAGTGGCAGACATCCTGCACTGGGCCTCAGACCAAAACACTGAAGGGGGGGGGGTGGTGGGGGTGGGGGGATGGAATGGGGGAGGGACGAGGAAGGCAAATGGAGAAACTTAAAACCAGCACAACTTTTCATTTCCTGAACCTAAAGCAAATAACTGTTTGTGGTATTCACTGGAGCTGGAGTTTTTTTTTTCTTTTGCCAAGCCTGTAGACTCCACAAGCGACTGAAGGGAATGTTGGTCTGAAGTTAGTAAGATGAGACTGAATGGGAATAAACGTAAAAACCTATTACATGGATACAAGAAAGAAAACTATTACATGCTTAAGGTCAGGATGGGAGAGTGACCAGGCTGAACGAGAGTTCATGTGAAAAAGATCTAGGGGGTTTTAGTTGACTGTGAACATTATGTGAGCCAACAGCGTGACTTGGCTGCCGAAAAATCCAATGCAATTTAAGGCCAGATTAGCAGAAGTATAGTGTTCAGAGTAAGAAAAAAAATAGTCTCCCTGCACTGGTCCAGACACAGCTGGAGTGCTGTCTCCATTCTGGGTGCTGTGTTTTAAAGCATACATGGAAAAACCTAGAACATATGAGGAGTGTCACAGGAAGAGAAAGGGTATGGAAATCCTGTCACATGAGGAATAATTGGAGAAACCAAAACTGTTTCAACTGGGAAAAAAGAACATCATAGGCAGGTGAGCTATCTGCAAATAGCTGGAGAGTTGTTTTGTGAAGAAGGAGCAAACTTATCTCCATGACTCCAAAGGGCAGACAAATGGGCAGAAAAATAACTCACAATAATAAAACATTTTCTAACAATTCAAACTGTTCCAAAATGGAATAGGCTGTTTTGTGTAAGAGTTACTTCTCCACCATTGAAAGGGTTCAAGGTCTAATGAGCACCTGTCAGGGATGTTATAATTGAGTGTTCCAGCATTCAATGGGAGACTGGTCTCAATGCCTTGTTAGAGTCTTTCAGACTTCAAGATTCTGAGCCTAGGGACTTCCCTGGTGGTCCAGTGTGTAAGCCTCCGTGCTCCCAATGCAGGAGGCCTGAGTTCAATCCCTGGTCGGGAACCAGATCCCGCACGCAGGCCTCAAAAGAAGTCCGCATGCCTCAACTAAGAGCCCGCATGCCTCAACTAAGAGCCCGCGTGCCACAACTAAGACCTGGTGCAGCCTAAATAAATAAATAAATAATTTTTTTTTTTTTAAAAAGAGATTCTGAGCCTAAGAACTACATAATGAGACATAAACAACATTGCAAAGAAAAGGCACATATCATTTGCTTGTCATTCCACAATACCACTATAGTTTATTGAGTTTGTATTACGAGTAAATATGGAAAACCTTGCTCCAGTTACTCTTAAACTAAAGAAACCATTATCTGTAGGAATTCAAGCATTCTAATACCCTTCCTAATTTTTTTTTAACCTCTTTTGCCTTCTAGATAGCTTGTCTTCAGACACACCACACGCCAAAAAAAGCCAAATCCTTGAGGGCAGGGTCTATGACTTATTCACCTTTGCACTCCTAGGGCCAAGTACAGAGCCTGACACAAAGTAGGTGCTCAAAAATACTTGCTAACCATGCTGGGACTGTCCGAGGTGCTGTGGATGGAGCAATAAACAAAACAGGCCTGGCCTTAGCTTTCATGGAATTTACAATCTAGGAGGAGCCATCAATATTAAACAAAAAGCCATACAAAGGAACACATAATCATAAAACTATAACAAATATAATGAATAAAAAGTAAAGAAGAAGATGAGGGATTATAAGAGGAAATCTAATTTTCATAGGGGAGTGATCTTTACACAGAGTCCTGGAGGAGAATGGGAGGAGCGGCCGGGTAAAGACCAGGGGAAGGAAGACTACCCCAGGGAGAGGAAAGAACACATGTAAAGGTGCTGAGAGATGGGGAAGCGGAGGTGGGATCATGCAGGACCGCGTGGACCACACTTTTATCTCCACATTTCATCCTAAATGCAACAGGAAGCCAATGAAAGATTTTAAGCAGGGAAATGGTATAAGACCATCACGCTGCCTACTGTGTTGAAAAGGATCAGAACAGTGGATTTCAACCCATTAGTGGATCATGAAGTGAATCTGGTTGATCATGCCCAGCATGAAAAAAAGAAAAAAAATTTTTAAAAAAATATATCAAACTGTGTCATACAGAGTATAGATTAAGTATTATTTTATGACTCTTTTGTTTCAGAGTTACTTATAAAAACACAGCACACAGACATATGTGTACTGGGGGCATCATGAATGTATTTTTTCTTGTGAGTCACAGTCAAAAAATGTTGAACGCCTCTAATGAGAGGAAATTAAGGGCAAAAACTGGGAGACCAGTTAGGAGGTGAATGGAGCAGTCAGGAGGGTAAATAAGTTGAGAAGTGGACATATTTAACACATATCCTGGAGATAGACATCAAAAAGCACTTGGGGATCATCTGTATTTCAAGGGCAAATGAAATGTAGATGTCAAGAGTGACTCAGGTTTCTAGTATCTATTAACTTGAAAAAATGAACAAATGAGTGAAGGGAAAAATGAGTAAGTGAAGACGGCACAGTAAACCTAGCTAAAATTCACTGTTTTCTTCATACTTACCTATAGAAAAAAGTCTATCCTAACTACTCAAAACAGTAAAAACTCCCCTGCCCACCCTCGGTTTCTTCAGTCTCTGATGAGCTTTTTAGTGACAAGGCCCATTTCTTCTTCAGCTTTATATTCCTGACAAGTAGTACATGCTCAGTAATTATACACTGAATGAGTTAATGAATGGAGTAAAATAAAAATGAAAGAATAGTCTGTCTTATAGGAAAATGAAATGTCCTGTGTTTCTTAAAGTCAAGGAAGAGCAAATCAACTTGATAGATCTTTCTAATAAGTTGCCACTTATTAATGAAAAGTCACATTTTCCAAAACTAAAAGAAAAATCTCTTTAACTGTAATCATACTAAAAGCACTCTTACTCTTTTCACTGCAGAGCACTAAACAATCTTCAAGAGTCCTCTTCTACCACACTGTCATACCACACTGTCATACCTCCTTCTCACGCTGTTTGCCAGTGTGCAAGAGACTCAAAGTTCTAAATTCACAGCCTCAACGTTACCTTGATTACTCCCATATACTTGGTAGAGAGCAGGTGTAATCCTCAGTTTAAAAGAAAGGAAATGAGTCATGGAGAATATCCAAGAAATCTAAAGCCCACTAGCAGCAGAATCTACAGCAATCCATCCCTTGCCTTCTGGTTTGTAGTTAGCCATGTGGCACCTTGATGACACCCTGCCTAACTAACACCGTACTTTGTTGATCTGGGTACATATGGGCTGCTTATTAAATTTCCTCTCCGTCAGGGGCAGACATGGTGTCTTCTATTTTTAGTATACTGTCCATGATGCTTAGCAGTCCCGAACATAGTAGACACGACGTTTCTTGACTGGACTACCAGTAAGATTAAAATGGAGATCTCCTGACTTAGAGGTTGTTACACTAGACCCTGCTCCCTTCATGTAGCTGTGCTGGTCTTGCACGCAAGTTTTATCTCCCAGTCTTCCATTACAAAATAGCAATTGCTCTTTCCAAAGTGAAATACATTTTCCTTTGTAAGTTACACATGCAGCTGTGCTGTTGAAATGTCCCTCAAGTAAAGATTTTTATCTGTGCTGCAAAGGCGGAAAGTGTAGCTCATAAGCTTAATTCTTTACACAAATACAGTAACTCTGTTCCTTAGGTCCCAGACAGCCCTCTTGGCGTGTTTGTTTGTTTTAATGTCCCACACTCTTTCCCCCAAGTTCCTGTAGTAATTTGTCCAGTGCGAATGATCACACTAAGACAGATTGTTGTTGGTGCAATGAATACAATTCCTATTCTCTCTTATAGCTAACATGCTATCCCACACAAAAAGAGCACTGAAAAGGTAGGTACAAGCAGAGAGGAAGCCCAGAGTTAAGAGGCTTGAAGGAGGCCTAAACAAACATGTTCAGTTAGAAAAGCTCATTCCTCAGCACCCTTGCCTCAACCTGATTTGGTTAAAACAGACTGGAGGCAGATATCACCTCCTGCTCTGTCCAACTATCCATCTTGATTTTTAGGTATCTTAGAAAAATGTATATCTGTTATGTCATACTCTGTCACTGAAAACTTGAGGTATTCCTTTTAAGAACAATACTACTGTAAAGAGAATTTTGAATCTGATCGAGAGTTTTACTCTCTGTCTCTTAGCCCTTCCTCAGAGCAGTTCTGAGAAATCAAAGTATCACTGTTTCCATATGTTGATGAGAAAACAAGAGATGCGCACAACTTTGTGCCAAGCCAATCATTTGGATGCTGCCTGAAGATAGAGTCCTGGTCCTCAAGAAGTTTGCCTCTCCTAGAGGAGGAAAATGTATACAAAACTGATTAAAACACAAGGTAGAGAGAAATAAGTGCTTCAATTACAGGTCAAATAAAATGGTACAACGAGCAGCATTTAAGTCCAAGTGGAAAGCAGAGGGCAGAATTTAGTGATGGAAGGAGTATTTGAGCCTTCTTGAAGGATACCAAGTATTGTAGAAGATAAGAGAACACCAGTCGGCAGTAATGAGACAGACTGGGACATGGACCTGGGACCCTTTGCTGCAGTACTTGCACCCGGACAAATGTCTCCTCAAGCAACAAAATACAAAGAAACTATAAGGGACTAAAATTAACTGCATACATGAGCAGTTGGGGCAAATTACGGACAACAAGATACAAAAAGACCAAAAACCCAACTGCCACTTCTGAAGAGCTGGGAGCAAAAGCAGGGTACTGCGCATGCCCCCTGCACACACCACCACCAGAGGGAGGGGCAGACCACCTAAGCCATGCCTCCGGCCCGACCCCTGGACCCGCCCCTACCCTCACCCCATATAAGGAACCAGCTCGCCCCCCATCAGGGAACGAGTGAGCAAGGGAACCTGTTATTTGTTCTCACTCCCTCCTGCTGCAGCTGGGGCCCCAATAAAGCTTTGCCTGAGTTTCTTGTCTGGCCTCTTATAATTTCTATCGATTAAGGAGGCCAAGAACCCTAGTCATTAACAGTAACAGCATAATCCAAGCCACACAGGTATGTAAATGTACGCTGTACTCTGGGAACCACATGAAACCAATATGGGTGGAGCAGAGGGCTCACAAGGGAGCATCAACTGAAGAGTGCAAGCTCACATGAATGAAATCCACAAGAAGCTACCAGTAAAAAATAAATGTGACTTTAAAGTTTAGAAACATTTTGAGTACCTCGAAGAAAAAGCAGCTACACCAGCCTTAGTATTAAAAATCCAATTTAGGATGAAGCTGACAAATCAACAAATCTGAAAACATAACTTATTATTTAATTCTTAGATTTAAAAAATCCATTCACATAAATGATCGATTCCAAAATTCATTCATAAAATGATCCTATCCAAATTCCTGGATATGACCGCCTCTTTTTTTTTTTTTGCGGTACGCGGGCCTCTCACTGTTGTGGCCTCTCCCGTTGCGGAGCACAGGCTCCGGACGCGCAGGCTCAATGGCCATGGCTCATGGGCCCAGCCCCTCCGCGGCATGTGGGATCTTCCTGGACCGGGGCACGAACCCGTGTCCCCTACATCGGCAGGCGGACTCTCAACCACTGCACCACCAGGGAAGCCCTGACTGCCTCTTAACAAGGGAAACTCACAAGATGAATTCTCATAAAATGAGGTAGGATATAAAAGTTTAAAAGAGAGAGCAAGAGAGAGAGGGAGAGACTGACATCTAAGTTCTCAACCATTAGGTTGGGGAGGCAATTAAGAAGAGCTGCCTGGAGAGATCTGGTCTGTTTACATTAACATCAGCTGAAATATATGGTTAAAAACAGACCACCTGAATTCTGGATAGAAAAATCTGCTTTCAGAGAACCAATATATAATTTTGGTGGCTGACATTTAAGAACGAATCAAGTTTGGGACCAATTGAAAGGAACAGTCTGGAGAGCACTGGCTTAGTGTTCTATTGGTCATTAACTGAAACATAAAGTTTATAATATGATCATTTAAATTCAGAACAGCAAAGTCTTTTTTCCAAGAGGAAAAATATACAATATTCAATAACTTTTGCAAGTCAACACAAAGTCCTCTTCTTTTCACAATGAAAGATGACGGAGCATCCAAAAGGAAGAGCTCATGAAAGGCTCCTTTCAAACAGTGGCCCTTGCTGTGTCCTCTTGGTTCAGGGCTCATAAATAAAAGGACACAACAGCTGCAACTTATGATTAACCACGGTATAGTATTTCAAACAGTGAATAACATTATGGTTATTGCAACCAACAAAACTCCTTATATTGGTTCAACACATGACCTTGGTTTTTGTCTGGCCTGTAGGTGACCTGAATTGAAGAGAGATGTCTGGGTTGAAATTTAACTCGGTGTCTGAAAAGCTATGTCACATGGCTGGAAAGTCAGTAATGTTGCAATTTCAGGAACCCCTGCTCCTCTCAATGTGATTGGACGGTGTAAAGGTGAATCTGAGAAGAGCAGTGAAAAATAAGGGTAATTGGTCAGTCTAGGACAGCCCTTGAATAATGTCCAAACATTTGCGAACAGTCTGAGTAAACCACTCATGTTATTCTTAAACAACCAAGGTAACTTTACTGCCCGCCATGGGCAAGTGCCCTCTAGATTAACGTGGTAAACAATTCCTGAGTGATTAATGACATAAACTCTTTCTCCACCCTTTACTGAGGGCAGAACTCTTAAGGAGAGCTGGAAAAGGCTTTACCTCTTGATTTATAGGTTAAGACCAAAGCAATCTGAGTTTTCTCTGAGTATGAGAATCTATGCTTGAGTAAGACCTGGGCTCTCAAAAGAGAGACCACATAAGACAAGGAAGAAAGGATCTTGCATTATCTCATTCCCCAGAAAGTATACTCTGAGAAGCTGCTGGTGTCCCCTCAGTCTTAGATAGGTCAAGACCTGATTCTAAGAACTATTTTCCCCCTGCCCATAACAGATGATGAAAACTAAAGGAGAGCCTGACTTTTCTCATTTCAACTGGTAAGTAGTCATGCCACTTAGTTCTTAGTTTCTTATCATAGGATCAAATTACCTTTTATTGGGTTGTCCTATTAAGTGGCCTGATCACGTAATAACTTCAAACTCTGTTACACAGAAACTCAAGTTTCCATAAAGCAGATCTATGGCCTCTATAAAACCATAATCAAGGCACATAGGATTAATTTTTGTCTGTTTATCATAACCAGTTCACATCTTAACACAATTTAAGATTTAAGCAATTGCATTTCTGTTCCCAACTCTGCCAACAAATCACTCAATCCCTCTAAAGATGAACAATAACATTTATCTAACACAGATACATTCTTTTTGTATATTTCAAAAAGGCTGCAGTAATATAGCATTAACTAAAAGCATCTGGACAATTAATATTGAGAACTAAGGAGATACATATTTCCCAGGATAGAAGAGTTTGTATGAATCTTCCAATCATTATTACTAATAAAATACATGATACAAACTTATTTACAAAATGGAAACAGACTCCTAGACATAGAAAACAAACTTATGGTTACCAAAGGGGAAAGGTGGGTGTGGGAGATAAATTAGGGAGTAACATATACACACTACTATATATAAAATAGATAAACAACAAGGACCTACTGTATACAGCACAGGGAACTCTACTCAAAATTCTGTAATAACCTATATGGGAAAAGAATGTGAAAAGGAATATATATATGTGTGTGTGTGTATATATATATATATACATATACCTGAAACTAACACAACATTGTAAATCAACTATACTTCAATAAATAAATTTTTTTAAAGAAATCTATGACATTAACACAAAGAACTTAAAATTCATTAGTCATCATTTAAATTAATGGGATAAATTGCTAGCTTCTAGAAAGGTTATGGATTATGATCTTGAACAATACTGAGCATAGAATAGATCCTAAATGGACACTGGCTAAATTGAGCCAATTAGCCACAGGGAGTAAAAATTAATTTTTTAAGAATAGAGAGGTGAGATAAAATTTTAATCTGAACTTGTCATCTTTGTGTCCCCAGAGTACAGAGTACCTTGAACATAAAATAGGCATCAACAATGACAATGTGAATGAATGAGCTAACTGGTTGCTTAATTAATTAATGGAAGAAGGGCAGTCGTATAATAAAACTAAGACAGGCCAAGAAGGGAGAAAGTCATCTCGGTCCATAAGGACAGTAGAAAAAACATGCCTGTTTGGTGCTATTATTTACCTATTTCTATATATACTTTTCAAAGAAGAGTTTATAATCTGAATCAATACAAAGTATTGTTTCAGCCTGGATTTTTCTAGCACAGAAAAGGTACCTGGGCCAGCCTCATTTTAAATAGGGAAGTGTGTTTATTTCCTTGGAGAGCCTAATGTAAATTAAAGGAATTGATTTCAGGATCATTTTTCAAGGAAGACTACTAAACCCTTTTGTTAAATCAAATTACTCTGAGCAAGTTTTCTGATATTTAGCTTAAAAAAAATACATAAATACCATCTCCTTTAATATGTCAGCAACTCTTAGTGGAAAAAGTAATTTTGAAATTAAACATCCATTTCCATTACTTAAGCAATCTAAACCTAGATTTAGGAATTTAAGGGAAGGGTCAGCTGCTTTTTACTACACGGAATAAATAATAAAGAAAAGGCAGTTTGAACCTAACCATATCTCTTTGCTAATACCTCAAGTCTTAAGATTTATAGCTTCTAGTAAAACTTTATCAAATGGGTAGATAAATGGATGAAATTTGTTTTTCTTCATGGATCCATAATTGCCACTGAGGAAACCAACACTATTTTAGGTTATATCTCTTAACTTTTGAGGCTAGTGGCGAGGTAGTAAACAAATATACTTGGTTTCACAGTCTTAAAATAAAACAACCACCCTTCCCATAAAGAAATCAGCACTAGATGGACTGAGGAAATGATAGTTGTCACTAATTCACTCAAGCACTTACTGAGTATCTCTGGAGATAAAGAATGAATAAAATATGGTTCCTAAATTCTGAAGGCTCACAGTCCAGGTATGAATTCAGACAGATAAGGTAAGTTATACTCTAGCATCAGAACCACCATAATAGAAGTGGAGAAGAGAGAGGAGTTGCTTACTCTGCCTAGGAAGCCTAGCAAAGCCTCAGCAAAGAACTGCTGAGCACCAAGCAAAGAAGCTAGCAAAATGCATCCTAGCAGAGGGTAAGTCAATGCAAAGACACAAAGGTGAGAGACAGCAAGAAATGCAGTGTGTGAAGCATACGTACATGGAATGGGATGCTGGGAGTTGAGACTGGAGAGACAGGCCAAGAAAATCTGACATATCAAGCTAATAAATCTGATTCTATCCTGTAGAGAAGTCGAGAGATGTTTTTAAATAGGAGAGTGGCTGGATCAGATGTATTTCTCAGTGGATAACTCATTCTGTCTTTCCAGGGCAGATCAACATCACCCTTAAATTTGATTAGTTTTCACAAGCCCCGTGCTGGAAAGAATGCCAGGACGGGGGTGGGGTGGGTGGGGGGAGTTACTTTTCTGAAGTCATTAATTCAAGACTCACACTACCAATACAACAATCACAAGTAATAGTTTGGCCAATATGACTGTAGGGCCATGGCCAAACTGAAAAAGCTCTTGCTTTAAAAAAGGTTGCTTTTCTTTGGTTTTTTTTTTTTTTTAATCACCCTCCAGCTCTCTTGTTTTTCACTTTGTAAGGTATTTACCATCCAAATCAGGGTCTAAAGGGCTCGAAAGAATATGAGAAAAGTAAGGAAACTGGTTATCAAAAATCCTCCTATGAAATATGTCCAAGATGTAATGATGTAATACAAGAAAAAAAAAGTGCAAAACAGTATGCAAGAGAGAAACACATTTTTGTTCAGAAAATGCATAGTAAATACATTCATATATGCATTGAAGAACTGTGAAGGACTATATACAAACCTGCTATCAGCAGTTAAGTCTAAGATAATGGGGGACTTTTTCTTTTTCTCCATAATATAATTCCTAAGGGTCCGAATTTTATGAGTATGTTTGACTTTTACAAACAGAAAAACCATTGAAGGATCAATGTGATTTAAATAGTCTTTAGCTGGTGGTCTATAATCACAAAGGTTGTGGGAAGCCAGATAACTGAACTAAAGCGCTTCCAAGTGACAGTCACCTTTAACAAAGAGGTTCGCCACATTTCTATGTGGTCAGCATAACATATCAAAGGCAGGATTTCCAGATTAGCAGGCAATCCTCATCTACCTCCACATTTTATTCAAGAACAATGGTGTAATTCCTTGCTAAGATAATTTTTTCCCTGTGGACATTAAAATGATGATTTTAATACTGATTAATTTACTGTCAGTCTGTACAAGCAGCAAATAGTTTTTAGTTTTTGTCTTTGTGAGAAACATATATTCATGTTGGGCCTACAGAATTTCTTCCTCTTGGAGGAGCAATAAACCAAAATGGTGAATTGAAGAGATTCAAGATGTCTGCATGTGTTCCATTTACCCTGCACAGAAACTCTGAATTTTTAAGGCTAAGTCTAATGTGCCAGCAATAACCTGCCAGAAATACCTTATTATATCGTTAGTCTTCATTTTTCAAAGTGTGCTCGTAAGAGCACACTTACAGCAAATGCTTACAGCAGTCAAAACTGGAAACAAGATGTAAATCTTGTTTCATGGGATTCTCATAACTCTGTGAAGTAGTTGGAGCTGGAAATTATCTCCATCTTTTTTGTTCATGATTTTTACATTTGAAGAGATATTGAGCTTGGAGGGGGGCAGTAAATAGAAAAGGAATGCATTCCCAGTGCATAAAATTTGGAGAAAAAAAAAAAACAGTAAAAAACCAAAACAGAACCAAACCAAACAAAAACTCATTCATAGTCTTACCACCAGACATAACATTGTTACTCCTTGGTTGTACAGGTTTCCAATATTTCTTCTCTGTATTCTATTAAGCCCATTTTAAAATGCGGAAATTTTCACACGGCTAATGAGAGTCGAATCTAGGGCTGAAACCCATGAACACTTTCCATCACAGCAGGAAGCTCCTTCCTTCCTACCAACCTTTCCCTCTTTCAAAATGCCCAAGCATTATAAAGAAGAAAGCTTCAGAAACACAGATTCTGATATGTTCATATTTTGTTTCTATGTACTCAGTAAACTTACCAATGGTCTTTGGAAATAAACACCTCTAGTATAAAAATGACTGTTGAACTCAATGATCTCTAAAATTCTCTTTAACTCTGAAACAATTCTAATCTTCTCTGAATGAAAAGTGGCCAGAGGGCAGGGTCAAGAATGAGTCAGAAGGATATAAGATGAGGGCAAGTTAAGTAAGTCAAAATCCCTTAAGTAAGTTGTTAACCAAACTAGAATCCAAATCACTAATGTCATAAGTTGGAACAAGGGTCAATCGAGGAAAGAAATACAAGTCCAGAAGGATGAGGCTGAACCAACAAATACACCTGTCAGAGATGGCTGGTTGATCACAGAGCCTGTTTCCTCTTCTTCTTGGACAATGGTATGTCACATTTTCTAGTTGTCCTTACGTTCAGTACGGCCATGTTAAGTCCAAGCCAATGGAATATGGATGGTACTGATCTGAGACACTTCCAGGCTTGGCCCCTACAAACCTCCCATTTGCAATTCTTCATATTCTTTTTTCTTCCAAAGTGACCTTGGAAGTCGTTTGTTGAAAATGGTTAAGCTACAAGTGGAAGGAATTTCTGCTTGGAGAAGAGCCTCCCACCAATTAAAAACATCTAATTAAATTTGATGAGAGCAAGAAATAAATTTGTATTCATTCAGTCATTGAGATTTGGGGGTTTATGTATGACAACTATTAGTGTTAGGTGACAAATCAGCCAGTCCCTGTGGGCAAGGCCAGACCCTGACATAGTCATGGATCAGCCTGTCTTCCTCAATCTAGGGCCATTAACTGCTGACCAGGCTTTGATAGGCAAATGCCAACAGCACGCTGAATTACTTCCTGTCAGTGAACTCTTACTCTGAATTTCACACAGGTTGAGAAAGTCAAATGACAGATGGAATCATACATGTGTTATAAGCAAATCATGAAAAGATGCAACAAAATCCAAATGTCTACTCAAGTTTTGAGAAGACTTTGATAGTATTTTATGGTGGGAAAAACATAACTAAAACAAATTATAGCATATAGATTTTCCAATCAGATATGCAAAAGGGAGAAAGGGAAGGTGTTATGAATTACATGCTTGTGTCCCCCCAAAATTCACATATTGAAACCCTAATTCCCAGTGTGATGGTATTTGAAGATGGGGCCTTTGGGAGGTAATTAGGTCATGAGGGTAGAGCCCTCATGATGGGATTAGTGTCCTTACCAGAAGAGACACAAGAGAGCTTTCTTCTCTTCCTACTGGCCATGTAAGGATAGAGCAAGAAGGTGGTTAAGACAGAGGGAAAGTAAAACTAATATTTCTAGAAAGTCTACTATATCCTAGAAGCCTTCACGTATATATTCTTAGTTAATCCTCACAACAAATCTGTGTGGTACTTATTGTTATTCTCATTTTTACAAAAGAAGAAGCTTAGGATCATGGCAATTAAGTAATCAACCGAAAGTTATACATCCAGGAAGTGGTAGGGCCCTCATGAAGCTCTCATCTGCCTCACTGCAAAGCTCATGTTCTTTTCACTGTATTCTTGCTACCTTGATATTTGCATGCATCTCAAGGGATTTGCAAAAGCTTCCCTGACCCTAATACACTTCTTGAATGGCCCCAAAGGTGACAGCCCCGTGTCTCACCAGTCTAGGTGCAGTCAGAGAGTCAACACTCTTTAAATCTCCAAGAAACAAAGAGGCAAAGGCCTCAACATTTTCCCTGGGAGGTGGCCACTTAGAACATGCTTGGAGAAGATACTTAAAACTCTTCTCTACAGTGGATGTTTCTTCCAGCTTCTGGCAGGTAGTGAGAAGATTAACATCTCTGGCCCAATTTTACCACATGAACGTTCATGTGGGCACATGCACACATGTTAGCCACCTGCACTTCAAGTCACCTGACCTTCAAGCCGGATCACCCATCATCAGAAACTGGCATACACCAAGAGGACATATGAAAAAGAATCCAAATTAAATGGGGATATTAAAATATTTACAGAACTTACATATTCCCTGTTTAAGAAAACCCTGCTGCCCTCAAATCTACAAACACATTTGTTATAATATGTGAAAGCATTACATTTGGAGATAAAGTTAAAACCAACATGCTGATCTGAACTAGTGGGCAACAGACTGAAATGCTTACAGCAGTCAAAACTGGAAAAAGGAAATCACAGACTTACTCGGTACCCTTCATAGCTGTTAATTTAGCTTTGGAAAAAATCTCTCCTAAAGGAGAACCTCTAAATGGAAGCCACAAGATGGCCTGAATAATGGCAGCAGTTTGTAAGGGGGGCCAACATCCCATGAGAGCACAGGGACCACACAATAGACATGCGGCTTCTCAAGTCCCTTTTCACTTCAACCGCTATATCATCACGACAAAATACCTCAGACTGCTCTAGGGCTTGAAATTCTTAATCTATAATGCACATATAATTATATTCTTTAGGAAGGTATTGGATCTAAATGAAAAAAATAAACGTACTGTTTAAAGTCAATTGTACTTATTAGACATATAAGATTGGAGAACTGGATGCCTGATTTTTACTCAGAGTTTTTCCAGTGACTCACCGTGTAATTCTGAGGACACAGTCCTTTGATCTTTAGTTCCTTAGCCCTTAACCAGAGAGTTTTAAATTGTGGGCCCCCCTGCCAATCCTTTTGGAGGCACCCTTTCCAGCTTCTTTTGCCCTCAGATGAAAGGATCTATAGACGTGGAAAATTGTTGTTTGGTGATTTCCTATATCCCCCTTTCTAGTGTTTCAGCCATTCTCCTTTTACATCTGAGGGACACTGCAGAGAAATCACTGCTGTGCACAATTGAAGCCACAGGCTTAAAATTTCACTGTTGGAAGGGCAGGCTGAGAAGGAACAAGTCCGGCTTTAACACCACAAATATCTCCGATTACCAAATGTGGGCAGACAAAATACAAAAAAACAAGGAGAGATAGAAAGGCCCTTGGTATTCTTCAAAGCTTCCCTTGTGGGATGAAAGTTCTTCTTTGAGGCTTCCAAGGCAGAAAGCCTAGGCAGCCTGCACACCTGGAGTGCATTAGTGGGCCCTGGACTTGAGGTGAAACAGGCTGAATTTCATCTAGACGTTTCCCACAATCCATTCTCATAAAAGCTCCCAATAATTTACCAGCTTAGGAACAGGGCATGGTATTCATGGAGCGCTGAACCCTGGGATTACCTTCCAGAGTCTCTGGATAAATCCCACTGCTCATCTATGTAAACACACTTTCATCTTGACTACCTTTAGCTCAAGGAGAGTTTCATTTTGTTTGCTGTGGCACAGGGTCAAGACCAAAACCCACCCTCAAATCATTCTCATACCTCTCCCAGAAGCCTTTCAAAGAGCATCCAAATGTTGATGTAACTAATGAGTGAGTTTTCACCTTAGGCTGTGTGCTCACCTAAATACAAAACACCCCATGCCTGTACTGTTGCCTCCCTTTCCTCAGCAGCCGCATGGAGGTGATGCTGGCTTGTCTTGCCAGTTCCCCATCTTAGTGCTCCAAACATATATGGACAAGAAGTCTCACTGTAGCCCCTAGGAAGGATCCAACCTCCCCATGGTGGTCATATGGCTGCTTTTGCCCAGAAAAACCCTTTTGTCTAGAAAAACCCTTTTGTCTTTCCACATTTCCCCATCTCTTTTCCTTACCTCTTGAAGTATATAATTCAGCATAAGGGCTCACCTAGCCACTATGATTACTCTATTATTCTATGCATCTGTTCCCTAAGGTAACTCTCCCCACTCCCACCTACTTAAAGAAGAAATAGAGCATAAGGCCGGGGCTCTGGAGCTAGACATTCTAGTTTTGCATTCTGGCTCTGCAATTCATGGCCCGTATGCCCTTGGAAAAGTTACTTAGCCTCTCTTTGCTTCAGTTTCCTTATTTGTAAAATGATGGCAATGACGGCAGCTACCTCAAAGAGTTGTAAAGATCAAATATATGATACAAACAGTGATACAAACAGTTCATATGCACTCAACAACAGCAAGAAAAACAACAACCTAATCGAAAAATGGGCAGAAGACCTAAATAGACATTTCTCCAAGGAAGACATACAGATGGCCAATAGGCACATGAAAAGATGCTCAACATCATTAATTATTAGAGAAATGCAAATCAAAACTACAATGAGGTAACACCTCACACTGGTCAGAATGGCCATCACTGAAAAGTCTACAAATAATAAATGTTGGAGAGGCTGTGAAGAAAAGGGAACCCTCTTACACTGTTGGTGCGAATGTAAATTGGTGCAGCCACTACGGAAAACAGTGTGGAGAGTTGCCATATGATCCAGCAATCCCACTCCTGGGCATATATCCAGACAAGACTCTAATTTGAAAAGATGCACGCACCCCTATGTTCATAGCAGCACTATTTACAATAGCCAAGACATGGAAACAACCTAAATGTCTATCAACAGGTGAGTGGATAAACACACACACACAATGGACTATTACTCAGCCATAAGAAAGAATAAAATAATGCTATTTGCAGCAACATGGATGGATCTAGAGATTATTGTACTAAGCAAAGTCAGTCAGAAAGAGAAAGATAAATACCATATGATATCGCTCCTATGTGGCATCTAAAATACAACACAAATGAACACATCTATGAAACAGAAACAGACTCATAGACATAGAGAACATACTTGTGGTTGCCAAGAGGGAGGAGGGATGGGGGAGGGATGGATTGGGAGTTTGGGATTAGCAGATGCAAGCTAGTATATATAGGATGGATAAACAACAAGGTCCTACTGTATAGCACCGGGAACTACATTCAATATCCTGTGACAAACCATAATGGAAAAGAATATATATATATATATATATATATATATATATATATATATATATATATATATCTGAATCACTTTGCTGTACAGCAGAAATTAACACAACACTGTAAATCAACTATACTTCAATATAATTTTATTTTTTTTTAAAAGATCAAATAGGGCTTCCCTGGTGGCGTAGTGGTTGAGAGTCCGCCTGCCAATGCAGGGGACGCGGGTTCGTGCCTCAGTCCGGGAAGATCCCACATGCCGCGGAGTGGCTGGGCCCGTGAGCCATGGACGCTGAGCCTGCGCGTTCGGGGCCTGTGCTCTGCAACGGGAGAGGCCACAACACTGAGAGGCTCGCGTACCGCAAAAACAAAAATAAAAAAGATCAAATATATGATCTTAGAACAGTGCCTGAAATGCTGGAAAGCATGATGATGATCATGATGATACTTCCATTACCAATACTGAGTACTTTCCTTAAAAAGAGTATTCCTCTGATTGGTCCTCTCTAACAGTACAGCCTCACTATCAGTGGGCAGGATGAGCTGCTACTCCCAGAGTACATCAAGCAAGGGCAAATGGAGGCACTTGCAAGCATGCTATAGGATAAACAAGTTTGGGCAAAATACTACTCAAGGGCAAAATAAAGATGATTGAGGTGGAGCTCTCAAAACACTCTGTACTCCATCAAACTAAATGCTCTAAAAATGTAGGTGATGGTTCAGAATCTAGCCAAAGTTGGGATATTTTAAGGTGACAGGTGCTGAAACTCCTTTCCTTGACTGTTAGGATGACTATTTGAGTCAGGCAATGCTCTGGCCTATACATGTTCTTCAGGACTGAGAAACTGTTGGTACCAAAGGCCCAGCTCTAGTCACGGAATGGCAGGGAGCAATACACACATAGACACGACACTTTCTACCATTTGCACAGGAACCAACTGTCTTGAAGTAAGACCTGAACTGGCTGGAGTCCTAGCTTTTTGTGGCTCCTTGTAAGCCATCTGTGTCTCCAGCATGATGTTGGCATAACACTCCTATGGTGTGCAGGATGTGTTGTCTGTTTACCATGTCACAGACTAGCACTCTAACACATGAGCCCTTTGGCAGTATTACTCCCAACACATACAAAAATAATGTAGCATAATATTTTTCAAGTTGCCCACCTCTCTAAATTGTTATCAATAGAGATGTCCTTTGAAAAAAATAATCCAGGTACCATAGAGTAAATAGTATCAATTTCTGTGTGTGCCATGGCATAGAAAGGTTGTGAAGCATTGCTCTAGACTAATATCAGAAAGAAACCTACCATTTAATAAGCTCCAAACATTTATTGAGAACCTAGTAAGTACAAGTCATGTGATACTAGGCCTTTACTATTCTGCACTTCGATTTCCTATCTGTAGGTCAGAGAAAAAATAAATATATCTAGCCCTTTGGATTGCCCTGAGGGTAATATTAGCTATAAGTGCTCTGAGCTTTTTAGGTAAAGAAAAAAAAAATTGAATTTAAATATTTATTTTTAATTTGCTGAATGAAATGTGTCTTATCCCCAGATTCTTGCCAAGAAAAAAAAAGATAACAGAGCCTCATCTTAAAAACAAAGCCTGGGCTTCCCTGGTGGCGCAGTGGTTGAGAGTCCGCCTGCCAATGCAGGGGACATGGGTTCGTGCCCCGGTCCGGGAAGATCCCACATGCCGTGGAGCGGCTAGGCTCGTGAGCCATGGCCACTGAGCCTGCGCGTCCGGAGCCTGTGCTCCGCAACGGAAGAGGCCACAGCTGTGAGAGGCCCGCGTACCGCAAAAAAAAACCAAACAAACAAAAAAACAAAGCCTGTAATCTAGGGATTATATATGAAGAGTATCTACCACATGCTAGTATAACAAGGAAATCACATACCAATAAACAGTAAAAGGAATGCTCACACATACTGGAAGCAGCTCCTTTATATTCAAAGGAAAAATATAATGAAAGAAGAAGGGGTTTTAGTGTACTCTGCAGGAAGGTGGCACTGATCTCTACTTCTATGTCAAAATGCCAATATAGAAACACACTCCCACGATACTTTGACAGCTGAACACTTGGCATTCTCTGTGATTCAGAACAGAGCAACATTTTTATCTACGCATTTCATTCAAGTGTTTCCTATTTCAGCTTCTTCAACAAAACCAAATATGTTGCTTGAGTTCTGACCTCAAAGAATCCTGTCTAGAGTCTGCCTAGAAAAAGTGGGGCAAGATGAATTTTTTACAACCCAAACAACATCAATTGCCAACCACACGAAACAGGGGCAATGAAATGGATGTGTTAGTGTGGAGAGGAGGGCTTTCACGGTGCTTTACTGAGAGCTCCCTTCTCTCTCGACCCTACTTCCTGCCAATTTCCAATATGCTAGTTACGGGCCAGGACTGGGAAGAAGTCACAACCTTCCAGATGCAGAGCCTAAAAGTTCCTTGGTTGACTTACAGGAGTAAGAGAACATCAAAAAGCCTGACCTTCAAACTTTTAGCAAAGAAGGATTTGGGAGGGAATGTGATTCAATAGGCTGTTTACCTGGATGATCGAAATCTTAATCCAGTCTCCGATGCCAGCTCCTCATGTGATTATGGTCAAGCACTAACCCCATTTCTTCATTCATGAGACAGAGTAGAGGCAGGGAGAGGATGACAGAAAAAAGACGGGATGTACAGCACACTGCAACATGGAAAGTGGTATACAACTAAACTAACACTAAAGCAGGTAAAATAATAACAGTCTCTCCTACAGTTTCAGAAAGCATATTTCAATTAATTGGGTCAGCAGGAAAGAATTTTATTTAGAATTTTGATAAATGAGTCCAAGGTTAAATACTAAAAAAAGCTATTTATCAATTAATTAATTCTAGGTCTTTGCTTTGCAAAGAGATGGGTTTCCGGTTTATACTTGCTGTTGTCAAAACAGCCTCAGGGCAGGAAAGGAGGGTGAGAAAGGGAAAGAGAAGACCCTGATTACTGCAAAATGAAGAGGGCAGCACAGTCACCAGCTCAACGTTAGAAAAGGGCATTATGAATGAAAGTACTGCCGAGATGATCTGGTATTCTACCCACTTGGATGAGCTGCCTCTTTCAGGCAATGCCAAAGTCATGTGCACTGAGCTGTTAAAGATACCTGAGTAGGAAAATGTTCTCCAGCAAGGTAACTTCCTTTAAAGTATACTCAGCACCTGGATATCTGGTTATCTCAACAGAGACTCAACAAACAATAGACAGGACAAGGTGAAAGGTTGGTCAAAGGTCAGAAGATCTGAACCTCTTGGCTGGAGAATTCAATTCTTTTAACCCTTGGGAGGCTTTCTTAAAGCAATCTTATTTATATGTGTTGCCAGGAGTTTCAGCTCATTTTTTTTTCTAAAGCTTCATTGCTTTTTATTTCCATTTCTTGCCCCCACCTCTCTCTCTCTCCCCTTTTGCTTCCCTCCTCCCTCTCTCCCTCCTCCTCCTCCTTTCTCTCTTTCCTTTTCTCTCTCTCTCTCTCTCAAATCAATTTAGAATTGCTTGGGGAAACTTCAATGATATTGCCCAAATCAAAACGGTTTTATATATTTTCTCCTTATGAATGGACTTCAGTGCAATCCTAGTGAGAGAAAAGATAACTGCTTGTGATTAACTGCATGTTTTTAAGGAAAAGTCCACTGAAGAAACCTAATTAAACTTGAAAAATGGATTTTGGTAGATGGGAATCAGTAAGGTATATGTAACTAGATTACTCTGGTACTGGCCAGCAACGAGGATCATTCTAAAAAGCAAGATCATTCTGAAAAAACAAGATCATTCTCTAAAAACAAGAACCTAGGTGACTTTTTGTGCACACACCCATATAAACAGAGGCAGCTGCTGTCTTTCTGGCATCCAGGAAAAGATGGTACCTTTAAAAGTTTCCAGGAGAAACATCAGTGAGTATGTCTGTGTACAGCATTCTGTGCTGTTTGCCCTTGAAAGTAGATGTGGCAATGTACACTCAGTGACATTCTAGAGTCTGGAAGAAAAACCTTTCACAGAAACAAGCCCGAATGCTCAATATTATCTTTCTTGGCTCGTTCTGGTAGTTACACCTTGGGAAAATCTCCTTTGCTCATTTCGTGATGTGCCTCAATTGTGGATGGCAAACTTGATGACAATATTAGGAACAAAGTGATTCAGAACAGATCTCTAGTAAAAAACAGAACTCAAGTCTTGGCACAGTGCAGTTGATTAATATGCTCCGGGCCCATGAAATACATACTCTTGCTGCTAATTGAAACAATCCAGCAGCCTTCTCTGGTAGTTACCTGGGTGTTACCATTCTGTTATCCTACCCTGTTTTGGCACTGTTATAACTATTTCAAGGTTGGTTACCATTTGATTCCCAGAATCTGTATATTCATGGTCCAAAGTTTGCCTTTTTGTATTTAAAATGGATGTGTTCAGAAGTCCTCAATATGCAACATTAACAAGTGTAAATTCATGCAATGTTCATCCTCTCTGGAGACCAAAGGTCTTTATTGATGCTATTTTGTTTTAGTTTTTAATGCTTATTCTACCCCTGAATGGCAGACATTACGATCCTCACTATCCTCATGGACAAATCATCCGAGGATAATTGAGTTGCCTGAGGTAAAGGCAGTGGTGAAGCTGAGAAGTGAAATCTGAATTTCCTAATTCACTATTTCAGCACTAGATTGTATTACCTTATTTTTAGAAATGACAAAGTATTTGAGAGCTAAGAGTGCAGGTTTTGGAACTAGCTGGACCTGTGTTTGAATTACGTTTCCACTATTTACTGTTGTGGATCTTGGATAAGTGACTTAACCTCTCATGTCTCACTTTCCACCCTTCATGCAAAGCCCCAGAAAAGTAGATAAGTGTGAGTTGATGTGTTTCCCAAGACACATACACCTAAGAGACAAAATCTGCCTCCTCCTTATCTTCTACTGTTTAGAATTAGATAGATTGGCAAATCGACACACACCCAGAACCCAGCTAATAGAACACAGCACCCAAATGGAGTCCCAGATCGGGAGGAGGAGCGAGCAGATTAGAGCACATGCCTGACGATTTCCTGATGCCTGCAGTGAGCAGCCTGCTATATCAGATACTGCAATAGAAGAGCAAAGGAAGGAAAAAGGCAACACCTCAATGATAGATACTGCAAATTCTTTGTAACTATTCTAAAAAGTGAATAGGCAGTCGAGAAATCATGAAGCCATTGTCTTTGAACTGTGAAATTTTCAGATGAGGAAGTAGAGGCACAAAGAGGTTCACCCAAGAGAATTCATACAATAAGTAGTAGTAGAAAGATTTGAACCCAGGTCAGACTGATCCATACATTTTCTACCAATACTGTGAACTTACTAGACGATGATGACCCAATGTGTAAATGTTAACTGAGAACTTATCTCAGCCACCTTGAATTTAAACAGACACCATAAATTCCAGAACTTGAATTTGACTTGGGAACCATAAAAGAGCTCTGGTCCTACTGCCGGGCACTGGCACACTTAGTATCACGCTCCAGTACTGATTCAGACAGAAAAGCATCACAGAGTGAATCGGTAATAGTTCATCCGATACAACCCAAAATAGGTGTTTCTTAGTTACTTTCCATGTAAAGATTACTGCTGTCAGCTATGTTTATAAGGTATGATGAGCTCATCCCAAACACAGGCGGGAGGACCATGAACAAGTGCACACACCAAGTCCTTATAGGCTATGCCTACAATGAAGAAAGTGGAAATAATCAGTCTGATGAATTTAATACTTAAATTACCCTGCATGACCGATGAAACTCAAATACTGTGCCTCTTGGTAGGCTTTATTTCTATTATAAACATACCAACTACATTTAAGTTCAGCAAAAGCATCTTGAAGTCTCCCTCACCACTGACAGCAAAAGGATTAAAAAGGAGTTTGAGGTTGTGAGCCTCCATTGAGGAGGGGGGAAAAAAAAACATGGGGGAAAAAAGAAATGAAATGACAAAATACAGTAAATTAGTATACACAAAGATCATGTATTTTAAACTAAATCAGTCTGTTGCTTTGTTTCATTTTTAGTTGAATCTTTCAGGAAAATCCTGATCACCAGGATGCAAAATATGGCTGGAGAAAGGGAGAGAACCAGTATTTGCAAGGATTATTAAACTAAAAACTGAGATGCAGATTATAATACCACTGAGCTCACCATCTATAGCGTTAAGTTTTCTTGTGTAAGGCAGGATTAATCAACACGAGGTTTAATTAACTCATTCTATTCACTGCAATTTCAAATAGATGGGTCAGAACAGATGTGTAGGTCTCATTTAGAAGGTGACATTTAAGTAAAGACTGGAAGGGGGTGAGGGAGTTACTTATGTGTATATCAGGAAGAACAGCATTTTAGTCACTAACCTTGATCCAACCCAAAGCCCCTAACCTTGGCCCCACTGGATGGAGTCTCACCACATGCTCTTGGCTGTACTCCAGCATTGTTCCATGTTTCCAGCATAGCTTGTCTTAGGCGCGTATGCTTTATTTTTAAATAGCTTCCATTAAAGGGTTCATAACACTAAATCTAAGCTGCTCTGATCTTTAGCCCAGGGTCACTGAGGCCCATCAAGATTATATATCCTTGTCTTAGTCAAACTGATATATTTTTTCTTTCTCATTGTTGTTCTTTATTTCTTAACTATCCTGGACCCTAAAATCTACCAGAAAGTAGAACTCACCAGCACCTCCACCAGAGTCTAAATGTGCGGAGTTGCAACTAATATGGGCAGAGCAAAAACAAATAACAAAATACGTAAAGGTCATTAGGAAGATATGGGGAGGAGTAGGAATTAATAGGAGCTGCTAATCACCTGTGCAGTCAACGCTAAACTGGAAACATCATGATGAAATAATCTAAGACTTGGGCTAGTCAGTGCCATAATTACAAAGACGCCCTGCAGAGTAAGTTTCTAGTGGTTGAGGTTTCTGTGGCTAGAACGTTCCCCGTCACAGACGAATATGTGGCCACAGATGTCAATATAATAACGTATGTAGGAGTATTTTGTATATTTTACCCATCTTAAGACTTCACTCTTTCAATGCTGTGAGTTCTTCCTTGAGTAAATATTTATCTACGTTGTCTAGTGGTTACAGCCCAAGGAAAGAAGCCAGGAAACAGGGATATCACCCCATATTCTGCTACTGCTCTTCAATAGGTCAACGTGAGAGTCATTTCTCCTCTTAGGTCCCTCTACTAAGGAACTGAGACAGTCTATGCCCCTCGACCAAGTTCTAGAGACCTTTACACAAAATTACTCATATTCCACTGCTCACCCTGCTTGCCCTGCCCCAGCTGTTTACCCTCGCCATTGTACTGCACACAATAAGGATGTTACTTAAGAGTGCTCTTAAAAGAACACATGGTGTGTGGCTGACAGGGTCTTGGTGCTCTGGCCAGGTGTCAGGCCTGGGCCTCTGAGGTGGAAGAGCCAAGTTCAGTACATTGATCCACCAGAGACTTCCAGCTCTATGTAACATCAAACAGCGAAAGCTCTCCCAGAGATCTCCATCCCAACGCTAAGACCAGCTCCACTCAACGACCAGCAAGCTACAGTGCTGGACATCCTATGCAAAGCAAGACAGGAACAAAATCCCACCCATTAGCAGAGAGGCTGCCTAAACTCATAACAAGGTCACAGACACCCCAAAACACACCACCAGATGCGGTCCTGCCCACCAGAAAGACAAGATCCAGCCTCATCCACCAGAACACAGGCACCAATCCCCTCCACCAGGAAGCCTACACAACCCACTGAACCAACCTTAGCCACTGGGGACAGACACCAAAAACAACGGAAACTATGAACCTGCAGCCTGCGAAAAGGAGACCCCAAACACAGTAAGTTAAGCAAAATGAAAAGACAGAGAAACACACAGCAGATGAACGACCAAGGTAAAAACCCACCAGACCAAACAAATGAAGAGGAAATAGGCAGTCTACCTGAAAAAGAATTCAGAGGAATGATAGTAAAGATGATCCAAAATCTTGGAAATAGAACGGAGAAAATACAAGAAATGTTTAACAAGGACCTAGAAGAACTAAAGAGCAAACAAACAATGAAGACAACACAATAAATGAAATAAAAAATTCTCTAGAAGGAATCAATAGCAGAATAACTGAGGCAGAAGAATGGATAAGTGACCAGGAAGATAAAAGAGTGGAAAAAACTACCGCAGAGCAGAATAAAGAAAAAAGAATGAAGAGAATTGAGGACAGTCTCAGAGACCTCTGGGACAACAATAAACAGACCAACATTCGAATTATAGGGGTCCCAGAAGAAGAAGAGAAAAAGAAAGGGACTGAGAAAATATTTGAAGAGATTATAGTTGAAAACTTCACTAATATGGGAAAGGAAAGAGTCAATCAAGTCCAGGAAGTGTAGAGAGTCCCATACAGGATAAATCCAAGGAGAAACATGTCAAGACACATATTAATCAAACTATCAAAAATTAACTACAAAGAAAAAATATTAAAAGCAGCAATGGAAAAACAACAAGTAACATACAAAGGAATCCCCATAAGGTTGACAGGTGATCTTTCAGCAGAAACTCTGCAAGCCAGAAGGGAGTGGCAGGGCATATTTAAAGTGATGAAAGGGAAAAACCTACAACCAAGATTACTCTACCCAGCAAGGATCTCATTCAGATTCGATGGAAAATAAAAACCTTTACAGACAAGCAAAAGCTAATAGAATTCAGCACCACCAAACCAGCTTTACAACAAATGCTAAAGGAACTTCTCTAGGCAGGAAACACAAGAGAAGGAAAAGACATACATTAGCAAACCCAAAACAATTAAGAAAATGGTAATAGGAACATACATATCGATAATTACCTTAAATGTAAATGGATTAAATGCTCCAACCAAAAGACAAACACAGGCTGAATGGATACAAAAACAAGACCCATATATATGCTGTCTACAAGAAACCCACTTCAGACCTAGGGACACATACAGACTGAAAGTGAGGGGATGGAAAAAGATAGTCTATGCAAATGGAAATCAAAAGAAAGCTGGAGTAGCAATTCTCATATCAGACAAAATAGACTTTAAAATAAAGACTATTACAAGAGACAAAGAAAGACACTACACAATGATCAAGGGATCAATTCAAGAAGAAGACATAACAATTCTAAATACTTATGCACTCAACATTGGAGCACCTCAATACATAAGGCAAATGCTAACAGCCATAAAAGGGGAAATCGACAGTAACACAATCATAGTAGGGGACTTTAACACCCTACTTTCACCAATGGAGACATCATCCAAAATGAAAATAAATAAGGAAACACAAGCTTTAAATGATACACTGAACAAGATGGACTTAATTGATATTTATAGGACATTCCATCCAAAAACAGCAGATTGCACTTTCTTCTCAAGTGCTCATGAACATTCTCCAGGATAGATCATATCTTGGGTCACAAATCAAGCCTTGGTAAATTTAAGAAAATTGAAATCGTATCAAGTATCTTTTCCGACCACAACGTTATAAGACTACCTATCAATTACAGGAAAAAAATCTGTAAAAAATACGAACACATGGAGGCTAAACAATACACTACTAAATAACCAAGAGATCACTGAAGAAATCAAAGAGGAAATCAAAAAATACCTAAAAACAAATGACAATGAAAAGAATGACGACCTAACACCTATGGGATGCAGCAAAAGCAGTTCTAAGAGGGAAGTTTATAGCAATACAATCCTACCTCAAGAAACAAGAAACATCTCAAATAAACAACCTAACCCTACACCTAAAGCAATCAGAGAAAGAAGAACAAAAAATCCCCAAAGTTAGCAGAAGGAAAGAAATCAAAATGATCAGATGAGAAATAAATGAAAAAGAAATGAAGGAAACGATAGCAAAGATCAATAAAACTAAAGGCTGATTCGTTAAGAAGATAAACAAAATTGATAAACCATTAACCAGACTCATCAAGAAAAAAGGGAGAAGACTCAAATCAATAGAATTAGAAATGAAAAAGGAGAAGTAACAACTGACACTGCAGAAATACAAAGGATCATGAGAGATTACTACAAGCAACTATATGCCAATAAAATGGACAACCTGGAAGAAATGGACAAATTCTTAGAAGAGCACAGCCTTCTGAGACTGAACCAGGAAGAAATAGAAAATAAGAACAGACCAATCACAAGCACTGAAATTGGGACTGTGATTAAAAATCTTCCAAGAAACAAAAGCTTAGGACCAGATAGCATCACAGGCAAATTCGATCAAACATTTAGAGAAGAGCTAACAGCTATCCTGCTCAAACTCTTCCAAACTATAGCAGAGGAAAGAACACTCCCAAACTCATTCTACGAGGCCACCATCACCCTGATGCCAAAACCAGACAAAGATGTCAGAAAGAAAGAAAACCACAGGCCAATATCACTGATGAACATAGATGCAAAAATCCTCAACAAAATACTAGCAAACAGAATCCAACAGCACATTAAAAGGATTATACACCATGATCAAGAGGGGTTTATCCCAGGAATGCAAGGATTCTTCAATATACACAAATCAGTCAATGTGATATATCATATTAACAAATCGAAGGAGAAAAACCATGATTATCTCATAGATGCAGAAAAAGCTTTTGACAAAATTCAACGCCCATTTATGATAAAAACCCTCCAGAAAGTAGGCTTAGAGGAAACTTACCTCAACATAATAAAGGCCATATATGACAAACCCACAGCCAACATCGTTATCTACGGTGAAAAACTGAAACCATTTCCTCTAAGATCAGGAACAAGACAAGCTTGTCTACTCTCACCATTATTATTCAACATAGTGTTGGCCACAGCAATCTGAGAGGAAAAAGAAATAAAAGGAATCCAAATAGGAAAAGAAGAAGTAAAGCTGTCACGGTTTGCAGATGACATGATACTATACAAAGAGAATCCCAAAGATGCTACCAGAAACTACTAGAGCTAATCAATGCATTTGGTAAAGTAGCAGGATACAAAATTAACACACAGAAATCTCTTGCATGACTATACACTAATGATGAAAAATCTGAAACAGAAATTAAGGAAACACTCCATTGCAACAAAAACAACAAAATACCTAGGAATAAACCTACCTAAGGAGACAAAAGACCCATATGCAGAAAACTATAAGACATGGATCAAAGAAATTAAAGATGATACTAACAGATGGAGAGATATACCATGTTCCTGGATTGGAAGAATCAACATTGTGAAAATGACTATACTACCCAAAACAGTCTACAGATTCAATGCAATCCCTATCAAACTACCACTGGCATTTTTCACAGAACTAGAACAAAAAATTTCACAATTTGTATGGAAACACAAAAGACCCCGAATAGCCAAAGCAATCTTGAGAAAGAAAAACGTAGGTGGAGGAATCAGGCTCCTGGACTTCAGACTATACTACAAAGCTACAGTAATCAAGACAGAATGGTACTGGCACAAAAACAGAAATATAGACCAATGGAACAGGATAGAAAGCCCAGAGATAAACCCACGCACATATGGTCACCTTTTCTTTGATAAAGGAGGCACGAATATACAATGGAGAAAAGACAGCCTCTTCAGTAAGTGGTGCTGGGAAAACTGGACAGCTACACGTAAAAGAATGAAATTAGAACACTCCCTAACACCAGACACAAAAATAAACTCAAAATGGATTAAAGACCTAAATGTAAGGCTAGACAGTGTAAAACTCTTAGAGGAAAACATAGGCAGAACACTCTATGAAATAAATAACAGCAAGATCCTTTTAGACCCACCCTCTAGAGAAATGGTAATAAGAACAAAACTAAACAGATGGGACCTAATGAAACTTAAGAGCTTTTGCACAGCAAAGGAAACCATAAACAAGACCAAAAGACAACTCTCAGAATGGGAGAAAACATTTGCAAATGATGCAACTGACAAAGGATTAATCTCCAAATTTACAATCAGGTCATGCAGCTCAATATCAAAAAAACACACAACCCAATCCAAAAATGGGCAGAAGATCTAAATAGACATTTCTCCAAAGAAGATATACAGATTGCCAACAAACACATGAAAGAATGCTCAACATCAATAATCATTAGAGAAATGCAAATCAAAACTACAATGAGATATCATTTCACACCGGTCAGAATGGCCATCATCAAAAAATCTATAAACAATAAATGCTGGAGAGGGTGTGGAGAAAAAGGAACTCTCTTGCACTGTTGGTGGGAATGTAAGTTGATACAGCCACCATGGAGAACAGTATGGAGGTTCCTTAAAAAACTAAACATAGAACTACCATATGACCCAGCAATCCCACTAGTGGGCCTATATCCTGAGAAAACCATAATTCAAAGAGAGTCATGTACCAAAATGTTCATTGCAGCTCTATTTACAATAGCCAGGACATGGAAGCAACCTAAGTGTCCATCAACAGATGAATGGATAAAGAAGATGTGGCACATATATACAATGGAGTATTACTCAGCCATAAGAAGAAACGAAATTGAGTTATTTGTAGTGAGGTGGATGGACTTAGAGTCTGTCATACAGAGTGAAGTAAGTCAGAAAGCAAAAAACATACTGTATGCTAACACACATATATGGAATCTAAAACAAACAAACAAAATGGTTCCGAAGAACCTAGAGGCAGGACAGGAATAAAGAGATAGACATAAAGAATGGACTTGAGGGTATGGGGAGGGGGAAGGGTAAGTTGGGACGCAGTGAGAGAGTGTTATGGACATATATACACTAGCAAATGTAAAATAGATAGCTAGTGGGAAGCAGCTGCATAGCACAGGGAGATGGGTTCAGTTCTTTGTGACCACCTAGAGGGGTGGGATAGGGAGGGTGGGAGGGAGATGCAAGAGGGAGGGGATATGGGGATATATGTATATGTATAGCCGATTCACTTTGTTATACAGTAGAAACTAACATAACATTGTAAAGCAATTATACTCCAGTAAAGATGTTAAAAAATAATTACTCATATTCCATGTGATTCTTATCCCACAAAAGGTGCCCAAACCCCGGAATCTATATCAGTATCAGTATCAGAATCTATATCACTCTGTTCTTGTCACCTCTGGGCTCCTGATTAGGTCTTCCTATTAACAGAAGGAAAATTTACAGCCCAAAGGTTATCCCTCAGGTCTCATTGCACCTACTGACTGCGGTCAGTCGTGGAGAATAAAGTTTTGGCTCTCAGGTCGAGTTTCTCCCACAGACAGTACGACAAAATAGCAATCAGCTCTTTGCAAAGAATGCAGAGAATATAACTCTATCTTTAAGTCTGACCTGGGCTTCAGTAGCAACAGATCAAACACAAAAACTTATTAACTACAAATGATTCAAGCCAGCCCTACTTGGCTTTATAAATAAGAAACAAATACATGCCTCAATGAATTAGACACTGGGCTAAGTATATAAGAGTGTACACCCATTTGAATTCTGCCACTGACTTGTTGGGGAACTTTTTTTGGCAAGTGAAAACTTCCCTGACTTCAACTTCCTCATCTGTAAACTTTTTTAAGTGATATTTTACTATAACTGGGTTTTCACAAGCAATAAACTTAAAAATGCCTGTGAAAAATGCAAATGCCTACAGCTGTATAATCAGTCGCCTCATCTTCAGAATAAAACAAAGGCCCCACTCCTGATCCAGATGGCCCTACACTCAATAAGAGACCTTGGAGATTTGGCTCAGAAATGAGTAAACAGACTACAATACAGGAAGGGCAAGCTACTAGGGAGGGAGGCCAATGCAGGTTAATCATTAACAGGATTAAGTGTCTTATTTCTCTTTCATAACATAAGCTTGACTAGCTGGAAACATACCCAGCCAAGCACAAAAAGCCATCAGTGGTTAAAAGGAAATAATTGAATGAGAAAGGAACCATGGTTCAGGTCACATCATTTGAATTCTCTTAAATTCTTCCTTTAAGGGTCTTTCTTCACTTGAAATTTGTGAGAGATCAATTCAACCTGGATACATAGAGATTTAATTATTTTTCTTATTTATACAAACTCATATATTGTATGATTGAGCTCCCATAAGTTTATAGATTCTAGTGGAAGAGTTTGGCAACAGTTCTCAAGCCTGATCTCAGCTTCTTGCTATGTGACTTAGACAAGTCTCTTAATCTAGCTAAGCTTCTTAGTCCCCCAATTTAGAAAAAAGAAATTATGAAGTGAGTCCTGGCTAACGAAGGCACAAGCCCATTAGCCCCTTGGCTCTGCTTTCCTTATAATATGTTTGTACTTTGCAATGTGATCAGAGGTCAAGTCAGTGAGGACAGGACAAATACACATGTAATAAGTTAAGAATGTAATGACAGCAAAACATACAAGACCCACATCCTCCTCTCAACAACTGACCGAGCATTTCCTTACCCCTTCTGACTGAGAACTGGACAATTTAAGGGAGAAGGGAAGGTACAAATTGAAACTGGAGACCAAACAGAATGTAATAGAAAGAAGTATATTAAAATTGGCTGGTGGGTATACAAATTTAAATGGGGTTATAATACAGAGATGTTCAAGTTTTAAATATTTTCATCAGCCTAAGATAAGAATATGAGATATGATGAATAAGATGAAAGGTAATCACTGCCTAAAACACTGCATTTAATTTTTTCTTTAGAAAATTAGAAAACAAAAATTTCTAGTGAACAAAACTTTAATCCTTTTCTCCTACTCTACTCTAGAAATGCCTTATTTCCCTTTCATACTGTCAGGCTCCAGAGTTACAAGTAACAGAAAATGATGAAGGATCAAATACGGTAGAAGCTCATAGGAAAAAGAGAACCTATTATACAAAGACATGAACTCAGTCAGGCTGAGAACCTGTCTACCTCTTCACACAGAAAACCAAAAGACTTGTGCTACTTGCTGCAGTGTGGAAGAGGAGCTAATTTGTATGTTGACCTAAAACTCTCCCTGGGCAGGTGGGGCTTGCTCCTTTAATGACTCCTGATGAAAATTCACTTTGTCCTACCCAAAGGCTAAAACCAAGACACAAAGCTTTTATTTTGGGAAACCTTGGTCTAAAACTCAATGAAGGCATTATTCTCTACACTTGTTTTTTCTTTTACTTAAACCCCTTATGCTCAGAAATGAAAATAAAAGTTTTCATAGTCTTTCCAAAATGCAACTTTCTATTTACAATTGTGAAAAACAGACACAACCTAAATGTAAAACATCTAGAAGAACAGTTATGCAAATTATGTTACAATGAAAGAATTTATTATGTGGCCATTAGAAGTCTGTTTACAAAAAAATTTTTAATAGGATGAGAAAATGTTCATGACAAAATGGTAAGTGGAAATACTATATAAAACTATGTGAACTATGTAAAAATTTAAATATGTAAAATAAGATGAAGCAAATATAACAAAATGTTATTAACAGTAGACATTTAAGGGTGGGGTTTTAGGTAATTAATATTTTATTAATTAAAAAATTATCTCAGCTTTATTGAGATATAATTCACATACCATACAATTTACCCGCTGAAAAAATTTCAGTGGTTTTTAAAATATTCACTGAGTTGTACAATCATTACCACAATCAATTTTAGAACATTTTTATCACTTCAAAAAGATACCCTGTACCCTTTAGCTATTATCCACAAGCCCACTCACTCCCATCCCTAAGCAGCCACTAATCTAATTTCTGTCTCTATAGATTTCACTGTTCTGGACATTTCACACAAATAGAATCATATAATGTGTGGTCTTTGGTCAATAGCTTCTTTCACTTAGCATAATGCTTTCAAGGTTCATCGATGTTGTAACATGTATCGTACTTCCCTTCTCTTTATCATCAAATAATATTCCATTGTATGGATATGCCACGTTTTGTTTATTCCTTCATCTATTGATGGATATTTAAGGTATTTCCACTTTTGGGGTATTACAAATAATGATGCTATGAACATTTGTGTACAACTTATTTTCAATTATCTTAAGTATACACCTAGGAGCAGATGGGTCTATTTTTAAAACATTTTTGTGCTCCCAAATTTTATATTACAAGGTATTTATAATTCTTTTATTATTAAAGAAAAATAGTAACAAAAAGATATCCTCTTGATTTCAATTCTCCCATGGGCCAGGACTTCGCCTGCCCAATCTTTCATTCTCTCCAAAACCCAAGCCAGACGTTTTGTAGTTAATTATCTAAAATGTTTTCAATGAATGCTTGCTCTCAATTGGACCCTGTACTAGGCAAATTAGAGGATGTGAAAGAAATAGGAAATGAGGTCTTTGCTTTCAAGAAAGGAATGCTGCTAAACTCTAGAGAGAACGCTTGGGAGGGAAAATCACTAATATTAACCTAGGAAATAGAGGAATATGGCATATTCAAGTGGGGTGGGTTCCATCCTGCACTGGAGAGTGAACCATTCCATTGCTCAACAGAAAACTAAAGAGTTCTCTCATCTACCTCTGTTTTAACAGAGAAGACTGAAAACTGAACTTCACAATCATTGTAACCCTCTGTAAGAAAGGCATTTTCCTAATGAAGAACCTAAGGCAGGGAGATAGTTAAAAGGCTCTTTTCATCACAGCTAAGTATTACCTGCTTTTTTTTATGTGCACGCACACATACATACAAACAAGGTTTGTTTCCATTTAGGAAACGCTGTGCTGGCAGGGCTGTGTAAGCAAGTGGAGAAACAGCATTGCCGTAAGATGAACGGTCCACCTAGGACCACCAGTTCAACATGTGCCCATCAGTTCAAAATGTGTCCTGCCCTCGTGTATATGTGTATCACTAACTACCTCTCAGACCACCTGGGCCACAAGAGGGAGGGGATTAACTTCTTAAAATGTAATATGCCATTTTAAATATATTTAAAAGTTCTGAAAAATAATAAACACCCATATAATCAACTTGAGATATAAAACACTGAGGTATATTTTAAGGAATAGATAAATGGAAAAATCAAATTATGCCAAGTTAGTGACCAATAATAGAATAAGAAGGTCATACCCATCAACAAGAGGTCTAAGACTAGGGTAAAACGCTTTGAGTGCAGAAAACTGGAATCAGGCCCTAAACAATAAAATGAAACCAGGTCATTTTAAGATAATATAACTTGTCCCAAATATGACTCTGGCCTGGGCACTCCCTTCCCTCCTTCACTGCAGCCTCCTCTGAAACCATGCTTCTCCCAGGGCACCAGATGAATCTATTAGAAGAATGAAGAAAACAGTCTCAGATGAAAAAGAACAGAGACCAAAATTCATGGAGCGTCCTGCGCACACTGGAGTCTTCAGGGAACAGGGCTGTATAAACCGCTGTGATAGTGATTAGGAAAACAAAGCAGCGAGGATAATCCCTCCTGAAAACTGAAACAGCAACGTGCCAGGAATGAAAGGCTTTGGTGGAGGTACGCCCATGTCCTAGGACTGGAATAAAGGCAGGTTTTAAAGGGCAAGTCTGAAATATACTTGCCGAACATGACCTGCCTTGCTAAGCCTGGTTCTTGTCATGGCTATGATGCCCTCAATTTCATGAACATCATGTTCACTTGGAAAGAAAAAAAACTTGTTTTAGTAGTAATTGCACATCAATACGAGAGTCCTATTATTTCTATTAAGTTAATTAACCTATTTTTGAAAAGTATACAAAATAGGTCACTTAAGTGGGTGTGACCTTACCTAGTGAACTATGCTTTTAAACTGTCTCCAACTATTAAGATTTATAGTTGCCTTTATCAACATCTTAGCTGGAAAAGGCTGGCTGAGTGAAAGGCATGCAGCACCAGGCAAAAACAGTGTTGGTCCCTATCAATCAGCCTATTATAACTTAATGATATTTAGATGATATGATTAGATTTTCAAATTGAATGCTGTTTAATCTAAATTCCAGAGTGCTTGTGTAATCATGCCATATTTTTAAATATGGCAAACAGTCTGAAGGAGAGAATTTGTAGCTGAGATCTATAAATATAATGTTCTTCCTAGATTGCTAAGGAAGAAAACTGCTTTACCATGGTATACATATGTGGGCAAAAACTACTTCTAAATTTTCACCGCTGTCATCATCAAAAGCATAAAGGGACTTTGCAGAACTGAACGCCATGCTAGGCAATACACAACAGTTTTGCCTTGCATTTTGGTCCTGGTCAGATGGCATAACATCCTAGAAGTCCATTTCTATTAAACATTAAATTTAATTCCATTTACAAAGTGATAATGTTCTTTCGAGCCTCTTCCCATCCAAGTGTCTCTGGTTCCATGATCATGTGGCCCACCCCAAGAAGTGATACTTGTGCTATAACTAATCACATTGACTGCCAAGATGATGAAAGACATTTCTAAGCTCTCACATTCTAACAAAACGGTCTCATTGTTGGAGAAATGCAGATTACAAAAACAATATCAAGTCTCCCAAGTGTGATAAGCTTCTTAGAATCTGTGAGTTCCAACATTATACATAAGAAATATGAAGTCTTCCCATGTTGAGACCTCAACTGAAAAACAGTGAATTATGTCAGTCACGGAGCAGCAGTCCAGTCTAACTCATTTTAACCCCCCACTAGTGATCTACCAGGCACTCAGAAACCATCTTAATAAATTAATGAATGAGTGTGCAGAAGCTGTCTCTTTAACACCTCCAGAAGAAAGTCCAGGCTTCTTAGTCTTTGAAGCTTCAGCCTCTGTTCCTACATTCATTTCTCCTCAAATACAGATCTTCTTCTGTGCTTCACTCTACGAAAAGTGAATTACTGGCTGTTTCCCACTTACTCCGTTTTTTCCTCCGAATTCATGTCTTTGTTTGCATTATTCCTTTTGCAGAAAGCTTTTCTGATCTCCTTGTGTTCAAATCCTACCCACACTTTATGAGTTTAGCTGTGACATCCTACACATACTTCAGAGGTTTATTCCCTGTGAAATGGACGTAAAGGGGTTCTGGACTCAAAGGTAGAGGATGGGGCTGGAGGAGGTAATTGAATTGAACTGAAATGGAAGATTTAAGTAAGAGTCTACATCCTGGGAGAGACAACATCCCCACCTCTAGCCTCTTTCCCTCCTTCAGCTCCCTAAACTCTGACAACCAGCTGCTTAACCCTCAAAAAGAAAATTGCTAAAGTCCTCCCTGGACAAAAAGATGAGCTGTAGAGAAAAGACATACAGTTCCAGACTTTTGAAGGTCTACCCACAAAACAGTGGGGTCTGTGCCAAAAACCTTCTAATGAAGACACCAATCAATAAAACTGGCCATATACCTAGAGCACCTGTGTGTGTGTGACACACACGTGAGCATGCCCACACATGTGCATGCACCTCTTACTCTTCAACATGAACGGACTGCCAAAGAACATCAGATTTTTGAAAGAAAGCCTCTGACATGAAAGACAAAGAGCAAATCATAGTCCCACCAGTGTTACCTGTGTCATAAAAATAGTTTGTGTTTTCCAATGAAACAGCTATATTAAAGATGTTTAAAGGACATTTCTGGGGATATTAAGGATACGATTTTCAATATTTAGCATCTTATACTTTGATAAGATCTGGATGATTATCAATATAATGATGACAGAAACTTCTATGTACCTTTTATTAAAGTTAAAATGTAGTTTACTAAAGAAGTAGTGAATTAAGAAATATAAATTTGGTATATTTATGTTCAGATAGTGTCCATCCTAGGCCCAATGTCACATCTAACCAAACTCCCTGTGCTTGACCAAGTCTCCAAATTATCCTCCACCTTCTCTCTCCACACTACTTCTCCTTCCCAATTTAGAAATCAGAACTCTTATTTCCTCAGAATTCTGATAAGCTGGCATGGAGAAAGTGATCTGCTTGATGAATATATCCTGAGGTATTTAATGCCGAATAGATTTGTGTCTCCTTCTAAGGCAAGGGGCTAAGGAAAAGAGGATGTTAGGGTAAGCAGACCTGGTCTCAGTCCTAGCTTGTGCATGACAATGGAATGACCTTAGGCAGATGACTGAATTGCTTTGAAGTTATATTTCTTTACCTCTAAAATATATATGATAAAAATCTCTCTAATAAGGTTGTTTTCAAAACTAAGTAAGACAATGCTTATGGAAGGACTTGGCAACTATGTATAAAGTTCTAAAGAGGGCAGGGAGTGTAGGTGGAATATCAGAAGACTGATAAATGAGTCTTCAAGGTGAAATTTCAGACTATGAAGTCTCTGGGTAGGTATAAGGGTTATGGGAGCATTCATGTTGGTCCTTCAATCATACAAGGAAAGAGCAAGTCTACCTATCAAATCTTAATCTGGGTACTTTTAAGGGCCATTTCCATGCAACACTGAAAAGGGAGTGGAATTTGAGCACAGAGATATGGTCACAGGACTTTACTTCATCCATCCATGCATACATTCAACCATCTATCCATCCATCCATCCATCCATCCATCAACCAAGTCCTACCTCTGTGCCATCCACTCAGCTGGACATGGAAATACAAAACTGGACAAGATACAATCCCTCCAGTAATCAAGCAGGAAGAAAAGGAAATACACACAAGTGCCATAGGTTTCATAGGAACGATATAAAAAGTATGCACAGGGTATGATGAGACAAAAGTAATCAATTCCACTTGAGTCACAAGAGACTTTGTGCTGAAACTGGGGTTTTAAAAAATCAATAGGTATTCATCAAAGAAGTGGATGGAGAAACTGTAGAGTGTTCAACAACATGTATGTTCAGGAACCCACAAACTTTCAACGTGGCTGAAGGAAGCATAGGCCAATGAGAGGATTCAAAGCCAGAAACAAGGCAAAGATCATGAAGACAATGATAATCAATATAAGGAGCTTAAATTTTCTCTTGTAGGAACACAAGAAGCCACTGCCAAATTTTTTTAAGTGAGAAATTAATACTTTTATGACTTGCATTTTGGGAAGGTTAATCTGGAAATGGTATGAGAATAGACTGCAGTCGGGTAAGTCTGGTGGCAAGAAGACAACTGCAGTCATCCAGCGACGGAGGAATGGGGATGGAGGTGTGAGTAGGGGATTTTCTCTAAGGCCTTTCAGCTATTTCTTTTATGTACCATGTTCACCAAATTAAGTGGATTATTCCATAGCATGCAAAACTAAAAAAAATTTATAAAGTACTTACAATCTCAAGTATAAAGCCAATGCAAAAGACAATATATCTTGGTTAAAGAGAGTTGGGTTTGATCATTACTAAAAAAGGAAAGTTTAATGAGGGAGACAAGATGATACAGAGAGCTGGCATGAGACTGGAGCCCTACACCACCAGGTCACCAGTACGAATCCAGTCCAGGCCTGGTGTGACTGGAAGTTACTTTGAAATAATAGTGCTTTGTTGGCTAGTGTGAAATAACTCGTCTGTTTCATGCCAGTTCTCACAAGACAAGCATCTACATCACAAAATAAATAGCACTTCTGACCCTAATAGGAATCTGTCCAAGAGAAAAATTCTGGAAGAATAAAGTCTGAATTTCTGCCTACCTACCCCTCTCCTCACCCTAAAAGCTGACCCCCTTCCCACTGTTCCATCCAAATCAATAACCTCTAGATGTCTGTTATCTCTATCTGGCAAAGCCTGCATGCCACTGTGCAGTCCTACTTTCTCTCTAAGATGAACCACAGAGAGTTCCAGGTTTACACACGACATTAATGGGTGCAAGTTTCCCGATGCGTTACTAATGGGACAAAAGAATAAATTTCATCTTAAAGTTATTTTCAAACCTTCCTACTGAAGGACATCTGAAAGTACTTAAGAAACACACTCTATCCCTAGTGGTTGAAAGAAAGAAAGGAAAAAAAAAAAACAACAACTCTGTCTTGCCCTATAAAGGTTATTGAAAATACCATGCGATTAATGCTATTTATATGGCACTGAGCTAAACTCGAAAGGTAACACTTAACCACTCTCTGTTTACCAAGTTAATCCACCAGATTTGTTTACTTTGTCTGATTTACTGAGACAAATACCTTGAGTGTCTGAAATGTTTTATCTGGCCCTGGGAAAGGAAAACTAAAGGAGTGTTGTGCTTTTATTAATAGATAAGTGCAAACAGGCTCCATCCTATCAAATGAACAGCTAGGACCTTTGGCCACTGTTTACTGAAAATAAAATTAGCCTTGGCTGGCAGGTACTTATCAGATCTGAGAATAATTAACTACCCACATCTGGTACATGTTACTGAAAATGCTAGTGGGAGCCATTAACTTTGGTAAGGGTTATTTTTCCTGAACAGCTAACATCCCCCTAACATACCATCGGAATGCACCCTTTTCTTCCCATACACGTTCATGGCAGCACCAAAAGCAGTTCCACCAGCTGTTTCCTCACTTCAACTCAACAGAAAAACAGTTCTAGAAATCCAGAAGAAATTACTGAGACCTGGCTGCTTCCCACCACACTCCACAGTGCTCACCAATGGGATCACCTGCTGCAGCAAAACTGGAGCTTTGCAAACACACAAGGGTCATTTTAAGTTAATCAATAATAACACTTTGTACTTTAAGCTTTCTGTTTTGTCTTGTTTTTCTCAAAGGACTTCAAGGAACATCACCAATGTAGAGTATAGCTTTCAAAATTCAAAAGGAGAGCCTAGGAACCAACATCCCTTACAGCTAATCCGTTGAAAAGGCAGTAATCAAATTCAGGTACATTGTCCCTAATTCATTTTTTTTCTATACTAACAATCTCTTTACCAGGTAAGAGTTTTCACAATGTTATTAAAGGAAAGGAAATGCTCTAAGGCATTCATATAAATAAGCAATGCAAAATAAATCATTTTACATTTATGTCACAGAAACTAGAGGCACGAAACTCAAGGTCTCTGCAATTAGCTTGCTGTGAAATTCTAAACAAGTCAGATGACTTGTTTAGTCAAGCGATCTCTCTTCTCTGTGCTCTGTAAAACTGGGAATACCAACCTACACCACAAAGCTGTGAGGAGGAGTAAACTTCTGACAGCACCAGGAAAACACATGTCAGTGGAGAGATAAGAAATTCCAAATCTCCAGGAACATTTCTCCTCAAGGAAAACAGCAGGACTATACTAATAAATTATAACATTTTACCCAGCACCATTTATCAAGGTAATTTCCCCAAATGTTTTGTAGACATGTAATTATGACCCCTTCTACTGTGCCAAGGGAACTTGCATTCTACAGACTAAGACCTTGGGTGGTTTGAAGATCAGCAGTTGTCTTATTTCCAAGGAAATTGCAAATTGGATTTTATTAACAATGAATGGATGGCCTTTCTGTACACACATACCTTACTAAAATATGCTAGGTGGGTAGACATCAGACACTTTAGTAGGTGAGGACACAAACTAAGAAATGGGGAGGTCTAGGGATATGGAGCTACTAAATAAGGCTTGGAACACAGAAGGAGGTAGGATTAATATGTGTGGAGGAAATATAATAAAGGGGAGGGAAGTAAGGCCAGTAGAAAACAGAAGAAACGAAAGCAATCGGTAGGACTAGGTAGTGTGGTCAGGTAAAGAATGAAGCCAAGCCAGTGGGGATGACAGGCATAAGCTGAAGGGACCTCAAGTGATTAAGAGAGACAGGAGGAGGGTCTCCCATGTGACACATCAAGGCAAGCAGGAATTATCTGGTTGAAATCAGAGAAAACACTGTTGATTTGGTTTGGGTCCAGTGAAGCTGAAAACAGTCAGAGAAATGGATTTGTAATTCTGTGCACACACAGAATTGGGAGGCACCTGGAACATAACACTGAAAAATTACTTGGGTAAAACTGGCAAAATTAGAAAATGTTGGGCTTCCCTGGTGGCGCAGTGGTTGGGAATCTGCCTGCCAATGTAGGGGACACGGGTTCGAGCCCTGGTCTGGGAAGATCCCACATTGCCTCAGAGCAACTAGGCCCGTGAGCCACAGCTACTGAGCCTGCGCGTCTGGAGCCTGTGCTCCGCAACAAGAGAGGCCGCGATAGTGAGAGGCCGGTGCGCTGCAATGAAGAGTGGCCCCCGCTCGCCGCAACTAGAGAAAGCCCACACACAGAAACGAAGACCCAACATAGCCAAAAGTAAATAAATAAATAAAATTTTTTAAAAAAAGAAAATGTTAAGTCCAAAATCTTCCAATTCCAATAATAAATTTGATTTGCTAGATTGTGAAAGATTTCTCATGTCAATGCCTTACTTACAATGTCAATACTACAGTATCCCTCTAATCATTCAATTATTCTACTGGAATACTATGTGTGGTGTGACTAGCACAGCTTTCCTAGGATTATTCAGATTTGCACAGTCCAGAAACCACTCACAGTCTTAAGGAGGTGGACTGTTCAAACTATTTTCCTGTCATTAAACAAGCAGGTTGATTTCTCTGAAGTGTCAAACCCCAGAACTAGCAGCTATAATATATTAAATGCACTCTTCTGCCTTCATTAATCTTTCACAAAGGACAGGCTTATAGGGAAAAAAATGCTGTACATTTTCTAGTACATTAAACCTCCTATTAGCATCAGAATTTTAAAAAATGCTTTGGCTGAGAGTTTAAAAATAAGTATTTCCTCTGGGATAGAATCTTCTATTTGAAATGTTTAAAAGGCTTCCGAGATAAACTTATATATTTGTTTCAAAAGCATTCAGTATTCATGGAAGCAACTTAAGTGTCCCTCCATAGATGAATGGAAAGATGATGTGGTGTATACACACACACACACACACGCGCACACACAACGGACTATTACTCAGCCATAAAAAAGAATGAAATCTTGCCATTTGTGACAACGTGGATGGATCTAGAGGGTACCTACTAAATGAAATAAGTCAGATGTCTTATATGTGGAAATACGACCTCATTTACATGTGGAATCTAAAAAACAAAATGAAAATAGACTCATAGATACAGAGAAGAAACAGGTGGTTGCCAGAGGGGAGGGCGCAGGGGAGATGGGCAAAATAAGTGAAGGGATTTAAGAGGTACCAACTTCCAGTTATAAAATAAATAAGTCACAGGGATTTTTAATATACAGTACAAGGAATATCATCAATGATACTGTAAAAACTTTGTGTAGGGACAGATGGTTACTAGACTTATCGTGGTGATCATTTCATAATGTATTTAAATGTTAAATCACTATGCTGTACACCTGAAACTACAATAATATTGTATATCAACTGTATTGGAATTAAAAAAAGGAAACTAATAAATATACCCGACAAACCCTCTTAGAACGAATAAGTGAGTTCTAGCAAGGTCACAGGATATAAGATAAACAATCAAAAATCATTTCTATATACTAGCATGAACACAGGGACACTGAAATTAAATTAAAAAGAGACCTGCTATATGATCCAGCAATTCCACTTCTGTGTATATATCTGAAGGAAATGAAATTAGTATCAGGGCGAGATATCTGCATTCCCATTCATGGCAGCATTATTCACAACAGCCAAGATATAGAAACAACTTAAATATTAAGAATAAATAAAGAAAATTTGATACAGAAGCCATAAAAAAGGAAGAAAATCCTGCCATTTGTGACAACATGGATGAATGTGGAAGACATTACGCTAAGTGAAATAAGCCAGACAGAGAAAGAAAAATACTGTACTATCTCACCAATATGTGGAATTTAAAAAAAGGAAATTCAAACTCAGAGAAGCAGAGAGTAGAATCGTGGTTGCCAGGCGTTGGGGTGGGGGGAAGAAGTGGGGAGATGTTGGTCAAAGGCTACAAACTTTCAGTTATAAGATGAATTAAGTTCTGGGAATCTAATGTACAGCATGGTGACTATAGTTAATAATACTGTACTGTATACTTAAAATTTGCTGAGAATAGATTTTAAGCCTTCTCACCACACACACAAAAAAGGTAACTATGTGACGTGATGGATGTGTTAATTAACTTAATTGTGGTAATCATTTCACAATGTATACATATACCAAATCATCATGTTGTATACTTTAAACACATACAATTTTACTTGTCAATTATACCTCAGTAAAACTAGGAAAAATACTATTTATAACCACTAAAATAAATGAAATACTTAGGTATAAGTCGAACAAAACATGACAGTACTTGTATGCTGAAAACTACTCAAAACTGATGAAAGGAATCAAATAAGATAAAATAAATGGATATATACTGTGAAAAAAATTTTTTAATAAAAGCATTCAGTATTTGATTTAAAATATCCCTAGATTTATATTTTAAGGAAATTGTATATGGCTTTGGAATAAAAAAAATTATACCTGAGAATTTAGCTAAAGCCTATATAAAACAATATTTTTTAAAAAAAGGAATGTATTACATGTGCTATTTCAATTTACCCATTAAACAAGAGAACTCAGTATTCTAATAGTGGGTGTTATGAAAATAAATCAAAGTCTCCCTGAATTGAAAGGTTACTTAATTATACCTAGATGTTGGAATTCTTTCAATCTTGCTTTGTATTACATCTTTCTTTCAAATTTTTGTTAATAGTAATAGGCTGGAAATGGAACCTTATTATAAAGCAGGGTTTCTAAACCTTAGCACTATTGGCATTTTAGGCTGGGTAATTCTTCACGTGAGGGGTTGTCCTGTGCACTGTAGGATGTTTAACAGCATCCTTGGGTTCCACCCAGTAGTACCCCTTCAACCTCTCTGCACAGTTCTGACAACCAAAAAATGTCCCCAGACATTGCCAAATTTCCTCTGCAGGCAAAATCACCTCAGCTGAAAACAACTGCTAGAAAGAAATGGCAACCACCATAGTTTCATTTAGGAGAAGGGGCATAGTATTCCGGGGATACAACAAGGTGTGAAGTAAAAAGGATGGGCTTTAGAGTTAGGCAGATTGGAATCAAAATTAAGACTCTATCACTCATTAGAGTGTAGCCTTATGAAAATCAACTTAATGAAGCCTCAACTTCCTCATTAATGAAATGGGTATAACAACATCCTAGTAGACATTTGTCTTTGCCCTCCAGCATACGTTTTGGGGAGCAGGGGTTAAGAAATCCTCTCTTCCTTTAGGGGAAACAGCTTTTCCACCCTCAGTCTATCTCCTGCTCCAAGGTTGAGCATATGAAGCTGGCTTAGCCAATGAAATAACTGCATGCCCGGGGCATTAATTAATAGTTCACGGATGGGCATGTGACCCATGCTGGGCCAATTATACTCAATTCTGAGGCTTTTTGCTGGAGAAGGAGGAAAGATTCATTCCCTTTCTCCTGAAGTTGTTAAGCTAGTAGGACCATAAGCCTGGAGCTTCTGTGTGGGAAAAACCAACCCAGTGGAAAACAGATTCAAGAGATGTAGAGAGACCAAGCCCTGATGAAACGATTTGTCACACCTGAAGTCAGATCTACCCCTTACGTTCTTCAGTTATGTTAGCTAATGAATTCCCTTTTAACTTAAGCCAGTGTTGAGTTGGGTTTTATCACTTGGAACTGAAAGAGTCCTAACCTGTAAGTTACCTATCTCAAACGCTTGTTGAAAAGACCAAGTAAAATGATGAACACAATAAGGCTATAAAGAGCTTCCTTCTTCTGGCTCTCAATTTATAGAAATCAATACAAACACAATTACGTAAGACCTCAAAACACAATGCAGTCAAGGATCAGACAACAGAACCCATGACTTGGCTTTGAGCTCTTTTCAATAAACTGGTAGACATTCTAAAAGAGCTTAAATTCATGGAGCCAAAAATTACTATGCTTTAAGTTACCTACTATGATGTCAATGAATAGCACATGCAAATTCTGGTATGTTTTCTTTGTTGCCATCATTTTTAGGTGGCCAACAGTAAGGGTTTGCTTTGGGTATAAAGGTTCCATAGCTTGATTTTTTTTTTTTTAACTGCCAAGAGACTGAAAGAAGGATTAACTAGTGGATTAAATCAAAATAACAAGGATGGGACTAGGTTGAATCTAGTGAGACACCTACCTCAGATGTAAAACTCAGTATTCAAGGTAGAAGTAAGGTAAATAATATTTTAACGCACGATTTTAAAACTCAAAATTAATGCCAAAATTCCACGATGAAGAAAACATCGCAATTTTAAATAAAGGCAGGGTCAATATCACCGATTTCTCCTTTTGCCCCAGGCTCCAAAATGGCTCAGCATGGCATTCCAGAACAGTAAAATCTCTAAGCTATAAAAAGCAGAGGCGTATCTAGTGTTCACAAACAACATCAAGGACTTAAATGCACTTGAGAGGCAACCTAGTTAAGAACTCTAAATTGAAAGCTAAGAAACTCGAGTTCAAGTTCCAGCTCTGTCAGTACTAAGTTACGTAACTGAGCAAATTACTTGGCTGTTCTAATATTTAGTTTTTTCACACATAAACTGAAAGGGCTATAGCAAGTGATTATCAAGATTTTTCTTAACTCTAAAGTTCTATGATTACATTCTAATTTAATTTCCTTTGATGTCTAAAAACAAATGAATACCGAGTATGTTGCATTTTCAGTCCAGCATTTGTGTTATCTAGGAGTTTATGAAATGACAAGCTCTAACCATTGAAGTCTACCAGTGAAAATAACCCAGGTTGAGGGTGATTTTTGTTTGTTTGTTTAATGAGTGCTCTCACATGTTTCAAATGCCATTTGATTATAAGATCCTACAATGGGGAGGTCAGCAGCTTTCCATTGCGGGTATGGGGTGGCAAGGTTGATCTGTGTCTCTAAAAGCCGAAATGATTCACATGGTCGCCCACTGACAAGTCTACTGAAGCATAAAGTAATTGGGTTAATAAGTGACTGCTTATAATTCCCAACAATTTCCAGAAATAGGAAAATGAAAATTTAAAATCAACAACAACAAAGAGAAGGTGACGAGTATCTGGAACAGGAGTAAGAAAAAAAAAGTAATCTATTAATTCTTAAAAAATAGTATATTACATTAAAAGTGATAAAAGTAGCAAGTGACTCAGAAAGCACTGGAAATAGAATATAAACACCAAATATGAAAAACTAAAATGCCTGTGCTCTGGTCCATGCATGTAAGTTTTTTTTTCCAATTTTTTGCTGAACCCGAAGAAATAAAGGATTCTCCATGCCTATGAGATAAACGGACTCAGAAGCTTTTGAAAAGGACTTTGTAAATAAAAACAGGGGCTATTCTTTCTTTTTTAATCAATCTTAAACTTTTTATTATGCAAAATTTCAAACACAGGCAAGGTATACAGGATAGTATAATGATCCCCCATATACCCACTAACAGCTTCAATAATTATCAACTCATGGCCAATGTTATTGGCTATACTCTCACTAATTTCCCCCAATTCTCATAAAGGGATATTCCTTTTAAGCCCCCAAATAAACAAATCTTTTGGGGCTTCAGTTTCCTTGTTTGTAAAATGCAAGCAATTATACTCACCTCCTTACCTACTATAAATGAAGTTATAAAAAACAACCAAACCTTTTGAGTCTCTTCTAACACTTTCTATGGTATCTGAACATAAGAAATAACAAGACGGAAAATGGAATCAACTTTTGTTTAAACAAGTCTTTCTTTTAAGCAGCTCAAAGTGCTTTGGAAAAATTTATCTTTCATTCTCCCAGCACCTCTGTGTGGCAAATGAAAGTATTATTATTCACCTTCAGCAGATATAGAAACTAAAGAAAAAGGAAATGATTCAAGTCAGATCAAATGAAGAATCAACAGTAGGGGGGAAAATGAATCTAAATTTTCTGACTCCTCATGTTCTGTCATTACAATATGCCACTTCGATCATTACTCTGACATATGTAGACGAAAATAATTGTTTTCTCTAAATGAAATGGACTTACACTCTATTAAGGAGTTTGTACATTTAAGAGAGCAGTGCTGTGTAATATGTAGGCATTCAATATATTGAGTGACTTTAAAGCTCACCTTGCAGAGTCATACAAGAGCACAATCCTTAATTAGTTGGCTCAGCCTACTTAAAGAAGACAGTAAGAAGTAAAGGAAGGAAACTAAATATACCTGTGGTTCACTGGAATTGACCAATTATAGCTGGCCATTTCACAGGTTTGAAATCTAAAATATTTTCTTGGCAGATGTAAACATTACTTCAGTGTTACAGTAGAGAATTATACCATTTGGGCCCAGTCCACAGTGCCACAGGCATGGATGATGCAACTTCCAACTCAGTTATAGAGTATTTTTAGAGCACTTACCAAGTCATTATAACTTCATGTATTTCAGACATTTTCCTTCCAATTCATGCAACAGCTCCTGTTCATTGCATTTGGTCAAGGAAGGTTGGTATGGGATGTGGGGAACGAAAAAAGTCTGTGGGAAGGGTGTGATGAGAATAGTCTGCCATGAGCTAGGTGTTCCTTAAATGTTGCCTATTATTCACCTCATGGAATACATCAGGGCAGAGGCTCTTTCTCTTTCTGTGGTCTCAAGAATAGCCAGCTGCGGCCTGAGTAGTGTCTTCTAGGACCATTACAGCAGAGATCACAACTACTTAAACATTCAAATGAATAGTTTAAAAGTTTATAAAAAAAAGTTTATATAATTCGTCTCCAATGATTTCTCTCCAACTTTGAAAATAAGATTAGAGGCCATGACCTACCCAATACCTGACTCCCTAAGACTTTTTGACAAGCCAGCTATAAAGCAACCAACCAACAAACAGGTTTAAATTGTACTTTTAACACAATCACTTGTGACTGCTGTTGTTACTGTTTTAATTTAGGATGTAGAGCTCATGTGGAAGGCAGAAAACAGAATGAGGATATAATAGAAAGGATACTGAACTGGCAGTTAAGCAACCTAGGTTTCCATCTTATATCTGCACTAACTAGCTCTGTTGGGTAAGGCTGATAGGTTGAGGATAGCAGTTTTCTCATCTGTCAGATGAAATACATGGTCCAAGTGATTTCTAAATTTAGTTCTAAAATTCTCAGACTACCTAATTCCATACATTTTATTCTATTACTTCCATGTAATGTCCCATTTTTCATAATGCCACACCTTTGCTATAACATGCTTTAAAATGTTTATCATCCCTCTATTGATTAGCTTATAGAAAAACAGTTTAAATCTGAAACAGAGAAGAAGAAGCATCATACTAAATGAATTCTTAATAACTCTCTCTTATAGGTATAGGTTTAAAAAATAATAATAGTAAGATTTTCTAGTTCCCCAGATCCTACCTAATCAGGCCATTTTCTGAGATTCAGAAATGGCAGTTTACAAAAGGATAACATAGATGTCTGGGTCAGCACCTGGCACATTAACAGATGTTAGAGAAATATGCGCGTACCTAACGCCTCCCCCTCTATCCCCATTTTCCCAAAACTACCACCTCCACTACCAAAAGTAAGTCTTTTATAAACTGCAACATGTTCTTTGAATCAGAGGTGCTATGGAACCAGACTGAGGACTCAGTTCTAAATAAGAGTTTATACCTTTATTAAGAGTTCCAAATCGTACCAGAAAAAAAATATATATATAACAAAATTTCTGTTTTCAAATGATCAAAAATAGCCTTGGGTACGTTATTAATAAAAGGAAATTTGTAAATAAATGGAAATCATAATAATTATAGTTCAAACATATTTTATATTTCCCCAAACAATTCATGAGAAAATGTCACTCAGCATGCAATGATTCTATTATAGGGAAATTAAATATTAATAAACATAGAATTTATAGTTAAAAAAAAGAAACCCTAAGCCTTCTGGGAATACTACATGTACAATTTGCCAAACTTAGACCCAAGCAGAGCAAGATATGTGGTTGCGAGTTTCATAAATGCCAAGAGAAATAGTTTTTCTAAAATGCTTTCTTGACTTAAAACATTAATCCACCTAAAAAGCTGCTAACTAGATAAGGGGAGACCAGCAATAAAAAGCTAGCAATAACAATGTTATAGAAAAATATTCTGGAATTTTCAAACTTGAAATACAAAAGCCTTTCTCTGTGGAGATGAACTCCTTCCATTCTCCAAGGGCTCTGTCAACATCACCAACCTCAAACACTTGGCTCACACAAAAAATGTGATGACGCAGGAAATTGTCTGGAAACAAACAAACAAACAAAAAAAGCATTCTCTCTCCCTGGAACCAGAGCTGCCCCAGTAGAGCAGGCAAGCAGCCAGCATGTCAGTGCTTTATTTTAAAGTCTGTTTAATTGTTCCATTCCAATTCAACAGTCCAAGCCCCTTTTCTAAGTACAAGATAGGAAAAAAAAAAAAAGAAAAGAAAAAAGAAAAAAAGATCTTACAAGATATTATCTAGTTCTTACTTCACTAGCCCCTACTGAAGAAACCCTAAGTGCTAATTAGCCACATAAACTGTGCAGATGAACTCCAAATCTTTGTGGTACTAGTCTTAGAAGGGTCTCTCTGCCCTAAGACCCAAGTCAATCTGAAACTCACACATGCAAATTGCACCCAAGATTCACAATTGCATTCTAATTACTGCTGTTTATCCATGAACTTCCCTATTTTTCAAACTGTCTATAAAAGGAGAAAGCAATTACAGCAAGTACCTTATCACATTCTAGTTGGAATTTTGCAAACATTTATTGACTTGGCTGACATTATAGGGGCTGTAAGAACAGACAGGAGATAACCTACGTTTCTCTAGCATTTTGGTATTTTTTTCTGCTTCTTTTCTTGCCAAAAATCAATTGGCTTCCCAGTAAAGCACAAATAAAGCAAATAAACAAAACCAAAAATCTCACAGCTATTTACTGATATAAAGAAATTAAAATAATACTGTACTATGATACCAACTCAATTCACTTGGCATCATTTCCTTATTACATAATATGTTCTATGAAACGTATAATTCTAGTGGCTTGTGTATGTCTTTCCCCTTCAAATTCAATAATCTACCCATTGATGTGATCGACCATTTGTACAAGGAATTTTGTTATGTAAATGTCTGTGATGGATGTAAGTGGACAAAAAATAATGATAATTCTGAGATTAATTCTCTTTCCAAATTCTCAATTTATGAGGAAACATCATGGGTATTTCAGTTAGAGACTCCTTGTCTTGCTATTGGTCATTTCTATAACCACCATTGAAAACTTAAAAGCTTTTTCTCTTCTGACCAAGATGGAGTAACAGGATCAAATTTACCCTACCACCTAAAACAACCAAAAAAACATTTTTAAGACAAAACATATGAAACAACTTTTTTTCCCCAAGATACTGGACATCAGGCAATGAAAGACAGTGATCCCTTAGAGATGGAAAAAATGAGCAGTGCTCTATGACTGCCCCAGCTTACTAATAATTTCTAGGCTGTGATGCAGGGAGAGGAAACCCAGATGGAGTCCACTCAAGTTGAGGAGATGGAACCTAGGACCTGGGAAGAACAAGGCAGCTAGAATTCACATGAGAGATCTGTGGAGTCTCCCTCAAATACTCAGCAAAGTACTGATTAGTACATGCATGTGAGGAAATTACTTGAGGCTGGAGAAAGAAAGATTTGATAGAAGTAAAGAGAAGAGCCTGGCACTCACACAAAGCCTGGAGTAATGCCTGTCTTCATCAACCAGAATGGAAATGTCATAAATCATGGAGCACTGAGTACAGTATACAGAAGGATCTTGCCTTGATAGTGGAGAATAATTATCTTTAAACCAAATGGTTCTGCTCCTGCCAAAAAAAACCACAAAAAACTTAAAAGCAATATCCAAAAGGATCAAACTGTTTCCAAATAATTCAACTACATCCCAAAACAAAGCTTAATATTTATAGGAGTACAAAAATATACAGCACCCAAGAAGGTAAAATTCACAATGTACCCAAGAAGGTAAAATTCACAATGTCTGGCATCCAATCAAATATAACCAGACATAGATAGAAGCAGCAAAGTGAGACCCATAATAAGGAGAAAACTCAATCACTGAAATGGACTCAGAACTGACACAGATGCTAGAATGAGTAGACAACGATATTAAAATAGTTATTATAACTATATTCTATATGTTTGAAAAGTTAGAGATAGCAAAAAGACCCAAAATCAAACTTTTAGAGATAAACACTACAATATATGAGATGACAAATACACTGGATGGAATTAATGGTAGGTTACACATTGGAGAACTTGAAGACACAAGTTGTGAAGACACAACAATAGAAACTAAGTAAACATAGAAATAAACAAAAACAATTAATGAACTTGAAGCTACAGCAATAGAAACTATCTAAAATGAAACAGAAAACAATCAGCCAAATGAAAAGAGCATCAGTGAGCTATTGGGTGGGGGGGGACAACTTCAGGTGATTTACTATATGTGTAATAGGAGTCTCCAAGGAGGAGGATAGAAGAAAGAACTTTTGAAAAAATAATGGTCAGGATTTTCCCAAATTTGGTGAAAACTATAACTCTTCATATGAAAAAGCTCAACAAATCCCAAGCATAAAAAACATGAGAAAATTACATGAAGGTACATCATAATTAGTTTCTCAAAACCAGTGAAAGGAAAAAAACTTAAAAGGAAAAAGAGAAAAAGACGCTTTATATACAGAGAAACAAAGATAAGTGCAGTTTCTAGCTGGAAACAATGAAAATAGAAATACAGTAGCACAACTTCAAAAACCTGAAAGAAAAAACTGTCAACCGAGACTTCTATTCCCAGCAAAACTATCTTCCAAAAAACAAAGGTAAAATAAGGAGCTCTTTAGACATACAAAAGCTGAAAAAATTCATCACTAGCTTACCTACACTACAAGAAATAATACAGTAAGTCCTTTAGGCAGAAGGAAAATAACATCAGATGGAAATCTGGATCTATACAAAGGAATAAAGAACAATGGAAATGGTACCTAGTAGGTAAATATATATGATATTTTATTATTTAAATATATTTTAAAGACAACTCACTGCTTAAACAAAACTTTATTGTGTGATTCATAACATGTATAACATGTATAAGTAAAATATATGACAACTACTATACAGCTACTGTAACATTCTTATACTATATGTGAAGTGGCATAATAGCAGTTAAAGATAGGCTGTGATAAGTTAAAGATGTACACTATAAATTCCAAAACAACTAAATAAAGTTATAGCTAACAAGACAATCAAAGATGTAAAATGGAATCATAAAAAATACTTAATCCAAAGGAAGACAGGATACAAGGTTAATGTATGAAAGTCAATTGCTTCCTTATATACCAGCAATGAACAATTAGAATTTGAAATTAGAAACACCACACCACTTATCTTGGCACAGAGAGACAGAGAGACAGAGAAAGAGAGAGAAATACTTAGGTGTAAACCTAATAGAGTATATACAAATCTATAGGAGGAAACTATAAAACTCTGACGAAAGAACTCAAAGAAGATCTAAATAAATGGAGAGATATTCCGTGGATAGGAAGACCCAATATTCTCAAAATGTTGATTCTTCTCAACTCGATCTATAGATTCAATGCAATCCCAATAAAAATTCCAATAAATTACTTAATGGATATGGACAAACTGATTCTAAAGCTTATATGGAAAGGCAAAAGACCCATAGTAGCCCACACAATATTGAAGAAAGACAAAGATGGAGGACTGAAACTACCCGACTTCAAGGCTTACTATAAAGCTACAGTAATCTAGGGAGTGTGTTTTCAGTGAAAGAACGGATAACTAGATCAATGGAAAAGAGTAGAGAGTTCATAACTCACATATAGTTAACTGAATTTTGACAAAGGAGCCAAAGGCAATTCAATGTAGAAGGATCGTCTTTTTAACAAATGGTGCTGGAACAACTGGACATCCACATTAAAAAAACGAAAAATAATTTAGACACTTACCTTACACCCTTCACAAAAATTAACTCAAAATGGATGATAGAACTAAATATAAAACACAAAACTATAAAACTCTAGACGATAACATAGGAGAAACGCTAGGTGACTTTGGGCGTGGCCATGAGTTTCTGGATATAACAGCAAAAGCACTCTGCATGAAAGAAAACATTGTCAAGCTGGACTTCATTAAAATTAAAAACTTCTCAGCAGTCGGGCTTCCCTGGTGGCGCAGTGGTTGAGAGTCTGCCTGCTGATGCAGGAGACACGGGTTCGTGCCCCGGTTCGGGAAGATCCCACGTGCCGCGGAGCGGCTGGGCCCGTGAGCCATGGCCGCTGAGCCTGCGCGTCAGGAGCCTGTGCTCTGCAACGGGAGAGGCCACAACAGTGAGAGGCCCGCGTACCGCAAAAAAAAAAAAAAAAAAAAAACTTCTCAGCAAAAGACACTGTTAAGAGAATGAAAAGACAAGCTACAGACTGAAAGAAAATCTTTGTAAAACACGTACTGGATACAGGACTTGTATCCAAAATATACAAGGGACTCAAGGGACTCTAAAAACTCTTAAACAATCTGATTTGAAAATGGGTAAAAGATCTTAATAGACATCTCACCAAATAAGACATACAGATGACAAATAAGTATTTTAAAAGATGCTCAACCTCATATATCATTAGGGACTTGAAAATTAAAATAATAATGAGATACCACTAAACATCTATTAGAATGGCTAAGATTCAAAGCACCAACATTATTAAATGCCGACAAGCACGTGGAACAACAGGAACTCTACTTCATCGTTGGGGAAATGCAAAAGGATACAGCCACTTTGGAAGACAGTTTATTTCTTACAAAGCTAAACATGCACCATCCCATAATCTAGCCATTCTACTCTCAGGTATTTATCCATGAAAAAAGAAAGCATACCTCTATTCAATGACTTGTAGTCAAGTGTTCATAGCTTTATTTATAATATTCATATTCATAAATTAAATTCATAAATATTTTTGAATATTATATTAATTAATTTAATTTATTAAATTATTTTAATAAATTTTAATATTTTAATAAATTTATTAAATTTAATAGAATTAAATTAAATTTTATTAAATTAATTAAATTTAAATTAAATTAAATTAAATTAATATTTTAATAAATTAAATAATTAAATTTATTTAATTTAATTTAATATTTGAATATTAATATTAATAAATAAATTAAATTCATATAATATTAATAAACTGGAAAGAACCCAAAATATCCATCAATAGGTGACTGGATAAGTAAAGTGTGTTATATGCATACAATGGAATTCTACTTAACAATAAAAACCAATAAAATAATGATAGATGCAACACCATGGATGAATCTCAAAATAATTAAGCTGAGTGAAAAAGCTAGACCAAAGAGAGTTTACCCTGTATGATTCTATTTATATAAGACTCTAGAAAATGCAAACTAATCTATAGTGACAAAAACAGATGAGTGGTTTGCTTGAGGAGGGTAAAGTGGGGAAGGATGAGAGAGGTGGACTAAAAGAGCTACATAGAAACTTTTGGGGATGATGGACATGTTCATTATCTTGATTGTGGTGATGATTTCATGGGTGTATACATATGTTAAAACTTATCAAATTGTATTAAATATGTGCTCTTTATTGGATGTCAATTATGACTCAATAAAGCTGTTAAAAAATTTTAAAGCTCCCATTTTTAGTCTCCTGTTTGACTCTTTAGCCACAGTAATTCCTTCCTGTTGTGTTGTCTTTCTCTACAATAGTCAGTTGTTTAAAATATAAAGTACTTCCTCATTCACCATTAAATTTAATGAAAACCTAATGTATGTAAGTCAGTGGACTGGGAAATTGAAGGGGATACAATTGGACAATACAGGGATAGATGTCAGGTGACAAGGGATAAGCAATACTGATGATGATGAAATGTAGTTAATTTTACCAGAGTATAAAAAGCAGAGAATGATTAAACAGGAAGGTAAATTTTAGGTCACGAAGAACTCTTCCAGAAAGTCTTAAAAAATGGTAAGGTTAATATGTCAGAATTTCACGAATACAGAAGAAGTCAAACACAAGTTCTTAAAGTTAAATTCTTCTATAATGTTCTCATTTATTAAACTGCAATATATTAAATCTCAAGGAAAGGAAATAATATTAGGGAGGAGCTAATTCTAAACACTGGATTATAGGACACATTTACTCATAGTATGTCTTCTGTGTGAAAATTATGGAAACAATTTAGTCCCAGTACCATCGAATTGAACTACTTCTCCTGAGTTTATAGACTTCAGTTGATTGTTCTAAAATTTATCAGCTTTGGCACTCTCCCCTCAAGGGCCAGGAATCTCTGGCTGTTATGCCTCAAGTGGAATAAGTCTCCTGGAGAAATTCTTTTGCTACCACAACTATTTCAGTGTGGTTCTAAGTGGTGAGTCCCAATGCTTGCCAAATTCCTCTGGTTTGATCCCATCTGGATGAACCCAAAATATAGCAAAATAGCACCTTCTACTTCCTGGTCATATTCAATTATCCAATATTCCTCCAAACTGACGCCTACTTTTATCTTTAAGAAACTGCTGGCCTAAGGCTCTTAACCTAATATATAACAGTGGGTAGGAATAGGCACAAGGAATATCCACTCCACTCTCCACCACTGCTGCACTCTTTAACTTTCACCTTACTGAAAAAGCGACCAAGGAAAGAAAAGTCTATGTATCTAACCATAGTTATGGACCAAATTACATGAACTTGAAAGTGCCTTAGCAATTAAGGGTTCCATATGGAGGAAAGCACATAGTGCCTCTTTCTACTTGCACTTAACTTCTGTCTAAAATCTAAGCCAAAGCTCTTTCTCCCAAGCCCTCTCATTATTAGAGAAGCGAAATTTTTTCTGTCTAGTTTCTCAAGGTCCTTCCATCCACTTTAAGCTTAAGTGCATTCCAGTCAGCCAACGACATCTATGCAATCTGAGAGGCCCACAACTGAAATTCCCCTGAATCACTCCTGAAGCTTCCAAACTTTCTTTTGTTGCTTCTGGCCTTCGCTAATTCAATCTTAGCTTCTGTTTCCTACCTCATTCCTCCTCCCCATGCTATTGGGTTCAACAACGTAGTTCTACTTCCTTTTAACAGAACAATCTTGGGCCCTTTTATGATGAACACAAGACAACTTCAACCTATACTCCAAACAGGTACATATAATTTCACATCGAAGCTGTTCATCACACAAAGAGTTTCAGAATAACACTAAATATCTCAAGCTTCTCAAAAATATGAATTTAACATTCTATGTAGATTATATTCTAGATTTATATCCTAGTGTTTAGCTAAATGAAAACCAGGGGCCAAACCTAAGTATACTCCAGATGTCTTCCTAGGGTGAGTTCAACATGTACAAAAATTTTTGGACAAGATACACTGTAGCTAAGTACAGATGAAAGCTATAAAGAAAAGGGAAATGCATGAATCACTGTCATGGTATAAATAACTTTCAGGAATTCATTTCCGGACAACTCACTCCATTCATATTTTAATGCTAAATTTAGGAGAATACTATTGAATAAGAACGGCTCAGAATAGCTAATTATAAAATACCTTTCTTTTTTTTTTTGCGGTACACGGGCCTCTCACTGTTGTGGCCTCTCCCGTTGCGGAGCACAGGCTCAGGACACGCAGGCTTAGCGGCCACGGCTCACGGGCCCAGCCGCTCCGCGGCATGTGGGATCTTCCCACACCGGGGCACGAACCCGTGTCCCCTTCATCAGCAGGCGGACTCTCAACCACTGCGCCACCAGGGAAGCCCGAAAATACCTATTTTAAATTATTATTTATATATATGAGATAATATTTCCTATGATCAGTAGATTTTTTATAATAATAATTTGTTGAACACAATATGTATAACAGGCACATTATATAGATCATATAGTGCAATACTCATAATAACCCGAAAGTATTATTATTATTATTCCCATATCACAGACGAAGAAACAGAGTCCCTAAAAGCTTTAGTTACTTGCCCAATTTACCCTGCCGGTAGATGGCAGAACAAGATATTCAAACCAAAATATCTCTGGCTCCAAAACCTCTGCCCTTTCCAGTAAGATGCACTTCCTGACTGTTGAAGTAGCTATTATTAGTCTAGTGCTTTGGAAAATTCCTGACACATGGAGTCTGGAGCAGTATGGTGGAAAAACACTTGTGAGCCTAAGCTCTGGCAGGTATGTGACCTTGGCCTAATCCTGTTACTTTTGTAGGCTCTTTTTTCATCTATAAAATTAAGCTTGGGTAGTTAACATCTAAGGACCCTTCCAGTACTAATGCTTTATCAAACTATGATTCTATGAATTATAGACAATGCAAAAAATGTGGAGTGGGAGAAAGGATGAGTGACAGAAGGGTTAACTGGGCATTAGAAACAATATAGCCAAGTAAGTCCAGGATTGAGATAAAACAGAATTGAAAAAAAAATGGCTTTGTAGTATTTTATTCCCAACATGAATAAAAAGACTTTATATAGTACCTATAAAGTTAAACAGGATCCTATCACCAAAGAATTTTATCAAATAGACTCGTCTATTTGAATTTAACATCAATTAAAATTTAAATTCTTTGAAATAAAATACAAAATTCATACAGATAGGAGAAACCATCAGACAAACCCAAACACAGACACACTTTGAGTTCTTTTTCACCAGGCTCTGAGAACTATGTGAGATTCCTCTTATATAAACAGGAGTGTGTCGTGCCACAACTACTGAAGCCCATGCGCCTAGAGCCCATGCTCTGCAACAAGAGAAACCACCGCAATAAGAAGCCCGCGCACTGCAACAAAGAGTAGCTCCCACTTGTTGCAACTAGAGAAAGCCCGCGTGCAGCAACGAAGACCCAACGCAGCCAAAAACAAATATAGATAAATAAATAAATTTATTTTAAAAAAACAGGAGTGTGGGTTGGCACTGCTAGGTAGAAGGCAAGATAGTTGATGCAGTTTCCAGAAATAGGGGCAGAGAACAACCCACTGTACCTAAAAAGGCTCTCTTCATCAGCCAAAAACAATGACTGGGTGGGAGTTTTGTTCTGCTTTCAATATTCAGGCCAGCAAGGTCAGTCTGTGCACACTGGAATGATTTAAAACCTTTATAATAACATGGCTTCTCCTTATATTCAGCCAAGATTCTTCAAGCAGATTTCCTGATTCTTGCTCAGCTTTCTAATATGATGAGAACCAAGTGTCTCTTTGTTTGGTTACCATCACTAAAAGCCAATACGAGATGTATGCAGACAAGCTCCATGGGAAAACCTCACAAGCCAGAGGTGAAAGGACACCAAAGCTAGCTCTCCAACTAGAGGCCGGATGGACAGCAAATGACCAAGAGCTCTCTGGGCCTTGGGAGACCTAATAGCTTGGGATATACTGTCAGAGATGAGAAGGGGTCAAGTTTCTAGGCTTGTAAGCTCTGGTTATCCATCTTTAGCTCTCCCAATAGATAAATACGTTTTATGTGGAAAAAAGAAAAAAAAAGAAGAAGATGAGCAGCCTGGCAAAAGAACCTAAGACAAACCAAATCTTCCACAGGACGCTCTCAGACTAAAAGGCTGAGGAATGTAGAGTGGGGAAAAACTCCCCAAAGAGGGAGGAGAGGGAAAAAAATTAAAGCCATCAGTTCTGACATGTGCCAAGGAAGGAGAGTGAGAACACTCCTCAAACTGCCTATAAACCAGGTAAAAGTGACTGTTGGCTCGGACAGAGTCCACACACCCTAACAACGCCCCACTGCTAAGGCCACCACCCCTGGGCCTCCACTGGAAATTGCAGCTGCTTTCCACAGCCCGGAAAGCAACAGGCAGAATATAGTGACAGCTGGAAGGAAGGGGATTAGGTGAGGACTTGGCATAAATAGGAGTGCAGCCAAAATGCACAAATATGAAGGGAGAGCGACAATTTTCCTGTGTGGTTTGTGTGTGTGGTATGGGGGGAGTTCAAAAGAAGAGTGAGCCAAAGTTCTGGCCTTGATTGCCTGGAGGCTTTGGCAGTCTCAGCCTTTCTCATGGCAGACGGGCCAGGAAATGAAGCTTTCAGCTGTCTGCTTCAATGTTCTCCTCACTGTCACCATTTTCGTGTTCGGCCCCTGGCTCATTTGCATTTTCTTCTTCTTTTGGGGATTAGCGCATACGGGTAGACAAAATCCATTTTGGTTACTCAAGACTGTCATTTCCTCCCACACCTTACTTGTCAACTAAGAACGTCAAGAACATGAAATCCTGCCAGAGTACAAAACAAACTATAGAATTAGATGATCTGCAAGGGGCCTTTGAGACCTTCTAATCCAGCCTGATTTTACAGATGGGGAAACTTAAGAGTAGCAAAGGGAAGTAAGGTGATCTGCTGAAATCATACTAATATTTAGAGAGTAGCAAAGTCAGGACAAATATCCAGCTCTCCCATTCCCATCCAGCCAGCGCCCTGTCCAAAAAAATCAGTGTTCCTTTAGGACTCTATCTCAGACAAAATACTACTATTCCCCCACCGAACCCTTTTTAAATGAGGACTTGATAAGAACTGCATCGTATTCTCTCTCTGTTTCCTCATCAAACACTCACAGGTAAGTTTGGTAAATAATTATCCAAAGTGTTAGGTCTTAAGGAAAAGAAAGAGACTTGGAGACTCATATAACTAACAGCACTCAGAGAAAAGACTCAACCTAAAACCAAGCAGAATGCTTTTATTTCCTTTGTTTTAGGAGAAAGATCCGAAAAAAAAAAAAACAAATGGGACCTAATTAAACTTAAAAGCTTTTGCACAGCAAAGGAAACCATCAACAAAACAAAAAGAGAACCTACTGAATGGGAGAAAATATTTGAAAATGATACGACTGATAAGGGATTAATATCCGACATATATAAACAGCTCACACAACTCAACATAAAAAAAAAAAAACCCATACAACCCAATTTAAAAATGGGCAGAAGACCTGAAGAGACATTTTTCCGAAGAAGAAATGCAGGTGGCCAAGAGGCACATGAAAAGATGGTCAACACTGTTAATCATCAGGGAAATGCAAATCAAAACCACAATGAGTTATCCCTCACAACTGTAAGAATGGCCATCATCAAAAAGAACACAAGGAACAAACGTTGGCGAGGATGCGGAGAAGAGGGAACCCTCGTACACTGTTGGGAATGTAAATTGGTGTAGCCACTGTGGAAAACAGAATGGAAGTTTCTCAAAAAACTAAAAATAGAACTACCATATGACCCAGCAATTCCACTCCTGGGTATATACCTGAAAACAAAACAAAACAAAACAAACAAACAAACAAAAATCCCACTAATTCGAAAAAATACATGCACCTCTATGCTCATAGTAGCATTATTTACAATTGCCAAGATATGGAAGCAACCTAAGTGTCCATCAAACAGATGAGTGGATAAAGAAGATGTGGTATGTATGTATGTATGTGTGTGTGTGTGTGTATATATATATACATATAAATACATACATATATATATAATGGAATTTTTCCCTTTTTGCCAAAAGAAATAATTTCTGATATTGAGAAATATCACATTCTCAGGAAAAGGTAACCAACCTTTAAGGGCTTAAAAGATTCCTACTCTGAAAAGGAGTTTATGAGTGTGGAGAGATAGGTGGAAATATGGCCCCTTGGCATCCACAGGGCATTGGTTCCAGGACACCCCGCATAGACAGCAAAATCCTCGGATGCTCAAGTCCCCTACATAAAATGCCCCAGTACAGTCGGCTCTCCGTATCCACAGGTTCCACATCCACGGATATGCAGGGCCCACTGTATATTGGTTTATACGTAAGGTCATAACAAAGCAATCTCAAATTGTGGTTTCTTCCACTAAAAATTTTCTTTTCAGTACTATGGAAATCATGTTAAAATATGACATTAAAAAATGAAAACAAAAATACCTCACCTCCCTTTGCTGCATCTACTGCAAGAATGAAGACAGTTCTCAACAATCAGACTGTCGACATTTTGGAAATGTCAACATCACCCTGAAGGGATGCATAGTTACTGTGAAGGGCCCCAGAGGAACCCTGCGGAGGGACTTCAATCACATCAATGTAGATCTCAGTCGCCTTGGAAGGAAAAAGAAGAGGCTCTGCGTTGACATACAGTGGGGAAACAAAGGACTGGCCACGATGGGCACTATCTGTAGTTGTGTAAAGAACACGAGCAAGGGCGTTACACTGGGGGTCATTACAAGGTGAAGTCTATGTGTGCTCACCTCCCCATCAATATCCTCACTCAGAATAGGTCTCTCGCTGAACTCTAAAATGTCCTGGGTGGAAAAAACATCCACAGGGTATCTCAAGCCCAGAAAGATGAGTTAATTCTTGAAGGAAACTATATTGAACTGTGTCAAATTCAGCTGCTTTGATTTAGCAAGTCACAATAGTTAAAAATATCACAAAAATTGGGGGAATGATATCTATGTCTTTTAAAAAGGAATAGTTCAGCAGACTGATGAATAAGATCTAAAAGTTGTCCAGCTATGGAAACAAGATGTTGGATAATTCCTAAGACCTGTTTGTGATATTTTAAAGATGCAATAAATACCCTCTATTTTGGGAAGGGGGGTGGGGCACTGGACACTTCACTAACTAGTTAAATTAGCTAACTTTTCCTTCCTTCTATACATTTTCATTTAACAGATTCTCTAGTGCTTACCCTTTACCAAGTACTATTCAATTCTGGGAATAAGGAAATTAAAGACAGCACTTCTGTCATAAAGGCATGCAAAGTTAACTGGGGGAAACCAAAATGTCAATGGCATGACCAGAGTAGTACTTCCAGTAATAAAGGTTACTTAGAAAGCACATGGGAGGGGTACCAGGCCAGCCTGGGAAGTTCCAGGAAGGCTAATTGAAGAAGGTGACACCTGAGATGAGGATAAAGAAGAATTGGTAGGTTAAAAAAATAAAAGTAATGAGTTCTTGTTTTATTCTTCATTTTTTTTTTTAAATCTAACATTCTCGTTTCATATGAGAATTTGATCTATTACATAAGACTTTGGAAGGAAAAAAATGACATCATTATTGTTATGTCAAAATATCAATAAAACTATTTAACAAAAAGTACTGGAACACATTAAATATCAAAAGACAAAGACACACACAAAAAACCCCAAACACGCAACAGTGTACATCAACTATACCTCAATTTAAAAAAAACAGTAATGTTAATGTAACACCCAAACATGAGAGAACGTGGTAACTTTTCAGAGCTGTCACAGGAGCCCATCTATGCATATCTATAAAGAGCACTAACTGTGGGCAAGGCGTTCTGCTGGGTGCTGTAGTAGATAAGATAATGAATAAAGATGGTCTCTCTCACAGGGAATTTATCACCTCAATTTACCAGCATGTTCCCTCAGGAGAGAGAAAGGTCTAGAGCAGCAGTTCTCAAACCTTTCCCACCTGGGACCAATTTATACTCTTAAAAACTATTAAGGACTCATAGAGCTTTTATTTATGAGGAATATGTTGACCACATCAGAAGTTAAAACTGATGATCCCAAACTCCCATTCCTTCCTTCCCCTACCCCATCCCTCCTTGGCAACCACAAGTCTGTTATCTATATCTGTGAGTCTGTTTTTGTTTCCTAGATATGTTGATTTGCATCGTATTTTGGATTCCATATATAACTGATATCATGTGGTATTTGTCTTTCTCTTTCTGATTTACTTCGCTTAGTATGATAATCCCTAGTTTGGGATTAGCAGCGGCAAATTATTATATATAGTATGGATAAACAACAAGGTCCTACTGTATAGCACAGGGACCTATATTCAATATTCTGTGACAAACCATAATGGAAAAGGATATGAAAAAGAATATATATATGTGTGTATGTATAATGACTCACTCTGCTGTACAGAAGAAATTAAAACAACATTGTAAATCAACTATGCTTCAATAAAATTTAAAAAAACTAAAAGAAAACAAAACTGAATAATTTTTAAGTATTTGTTGATTTGTTTAAAAGTAACACTAATCAACCTATAACCTCAACATAAATAATGGATTTTTATGAAAAATAGTTGCATTTTCTAAAATGAAAAAATTTAGTGAGACAAGTGCCACTGTTTTACAGTCTTGCCAATCTCTTTAATGTCTGGCTTAATACATTCCAATATCTGGTTCTTCATTAATCTGGCTCTTCATTAAAATATCATACTTCACATGTCCTCTAGAAAACTCCACTGTACACTTGTGAGAAAATGAGAATGAAAAAGGCAAATAATGCCTTAATATTATGATGAAAAAAGTTCACCCTCACAGATCCCTTGAAAGGATCTCTGGGGACCCTCAGGTATCTCATCACATTTTAAGAACCACTGGTCTATGGCAATAAAAGTCATATTCAAAACTGGGTAAATAAAGACTATGAGTTCAAGTTTACTCTACCTGAGGTTTTAACTAAGGGGAAATCTTGCAGTAAGAGTTCCCTATCTAGGCCACTAATTCTAAGAGTGGACTTGTTTTCTTGGAACTGAGACAACGCAGGTTGCATGAATGGGTCCACTCTCTCTGGCACTGTGAAGAATGCCTCCTCAAAGGGCTTGGGCTGGGTGGGTCACACAGTGATGGAGATGACCATATTCCTGCTCTGCTTGGGACAGTCCAGCTTTATTCCCATTGTGCCAGAGTAATTATTAGTAGCGCCCCTTCACTCTCCAAGTATCCAGTTTGGGCGGTAAGTTATATGGGCACCTTGACAATGCCTTGCACAAGCATTCTTCTTCTTCCCACCTTGTGGACAGGTCTAAAAGAAGCCATGCTGGGTTTGGTTTACATAGTAATATTCCTCTAACCTCTCTCCTAAAAAAACAAAAAGCCAATCATGGGAGAAAATTCCTCCCGATCTCTTGGTTTCTATGTCTTCTTTTCCTTTTTTAAACTGTTGACAGCAACCAGTCTCGACAACTCTATACGACAGACAGCACGTGCTGGTTGTTCTCTTGCTATGCACCTAGTTCAGTGTTTGAACTACAGGGTGTCACTTTGCCCAACTATTTCAAATCAGTTGGAATATAACCTATTGATCAAGGGCTACAAATTAACCAGACTGGGTTAACCGCTAGGCCAATAAAACACTAGGCAAAACCTAGCACACAGATTCAACCCATCACCAGAAATGGAGGCAACTCAGTAAGACAAGAGACTTCTTTGAAAAAGTATTAAATCTCCCAGGCCTAATCCTGTGAGCATGGCAGGGGGTATGAAGAGGAATGGAAAAGAAGAGCTGTAAATTCTGAATAGTGAACCTTGAAACTGACGTGAATTTGGCTTTGCATACCCGAGTGGCAGAGAAACCTCAGCAGTTATCCAGTGCTTTTAGAGAGCAGGGTAAAATTATAAGAACATTTTTATGAGTTGTGGCTGGCAAGCCCTAGCCTGTTAAAACTCTTTAAAAACCAATGCCTTGGTGGAGGTAACATTTACTGTTTACTGTAGCTCTGGTTGTTAGGGGTTACTGCTAAGGTCCCAGTTTTCCATGACATCAGCAGCATTCCAAGGGAAGTGTGTGTCAGTGACTTTCAGTAATGACTCCGTTTTCCAAATGTTCAAAGCTTCTGCCAAGCTGCCCTACACCTGCACACCAGCTGAGTTAGAGGAAAAGGAAAAGCAAGATGGATTAAGTGGGATTTTTGTCTGGGTTCCTTAATGAGACTAAAGGCTTCCTTCTTTCAGTGTTTGCTTTGGTGTAATAAATGGATGCCAGTGCCTTTAGGAGTGACATGACTCATCCTTACCTTTTCATAAACCAATCAGACTATCTCTCACAACTTCTCGCTATCATATTCTGGACTAACCTTTCGAGACTTTTCTTCTGCGGGAAAAGTTTAGGGCTTAGTGAGAAGATCAGCACGGCATGCCAACACTCTGGGAGGGATTCCGAGGGAGGCATCTGCTGCTCCCCAAATTAGCAGGAAACAGAAGCAGTGAAGAGACATTACTGCGTAGCTGCTAAAAGGATCACCTGGCTTTCAACGTTTCAAACCAGACGTGTCCTCTCAAGGCAGCAGCAGACCTCATTCCAGAGTCTGTCCTCACCAAAACAAGCATCTGGTTAACTTCATCCAAGGGTGCCTACTGCCCACTCAAGAGGCTTGTGACCGGTGCTGTGGCCAATACTAATTGTGTACTTATATAAGACAGACCTTTTTTCCAAAAGGCTTGAAGCATTTTTTTCGGCGTTAAACTCATCAGTGTTCATGACAACCTTCTGAGAGGTGGCAAAATATTAGTTCAGGTGTGAGAAATTGGGGGATGGGGTTGAGGAGAATTGGTCCTCTGCCAAGAGTAAGGCAGGAGATCTCCCAGAGCCCCAGCCCCACACCTTTACGCCTGTGGTAACTGGCCCCTCTCCAGGCTTGCTCCAGTTTGCCCAGGCTAACCTGCTCTTTTGTCGACCGTCAAAAGGGTTGTGGAATACAAAATTCGTTGTTAACGAGGCAAAGCTTGGAAGCTAGCAAAGAAAAACAAGAACAATTTTATGTAAAGACACAGAGGAATATCCTCTTAAGGGTTTTGGTAAGAATGATTTATGCATTCAATATCTGCTTCTATGAATGACACAAGGTAGAAGATTCAATCTTTCTGTACCTCAGTTTCCTCACCTATAAAATCTAAATATATATATACATATACAAACACACACACACACACACATATATACCATTAAAAATATCAGAGATGTTTAGAAATTTTAATAATTAATGTTTTAAACTGCATAGAGATCTTTAAGGGGGGGAATCTCTGAAATGCTAAAAGGTGGCCTCTTTTATAATATATTGCACAGTTCTAGAGGAAATTCCTTTAATTACTGCTATATTTGTTCTTAGGAAATAGGAATAAATTCATACACTTTCAAGTGATTCTTAAAATAAAAGCCTCTACAATTTAAAAAAATAATAATCATCTTTATCTTTGCAGAAACAACAAGGATTTTTTTTAAGCTGTAGGGGTGGCATGCTCTGTGGTTTAGGGTAGCCACAGATAACATAATACTCACAAAAATGTCTGTGTCTAGTAATTTCTCTTAGACTTCATTAAAAAGAATTCAAACATGAAAAAATACTAAAGGAATCATTCTCATTCAACCGTAGACTGCCTGTGAAGACTGGAAAACACAAGTTTTTGGTTCAATCCCTGTATTAAACTATAAAAGTCTGTCCAGTGTAATCTCACGTTGAGTCCTGAGCCTGTTTCCTTGAATAATTTTTAGAGGGAATTTTACAATTATGGCTTGTTAGCAAGAGACTGAGCTATTACTAATTAGAAAACAAGTCTTTCAATAAACTTTCTGGTACATAGAATGAACAGTTATATCTGAAACTAAATTCCACAAGTCATTTTCATAAATAAGTACATATATAAATTAGAAAGAGGGGGTGTGGCACGGGGTATACCTAAAATGCTTAAATTCTAAGAAAAAAGAATTGAAAAAAAAGAAGTTTCTTTTCTTCCTGAAGATAAAAGATTTAATGAGTGACTAATCCCCCTTAGTAAAGTTCCTTTGGTAATTGCCCTATTCTAAGCCACACTAATTTTGCTAGGAGCCTTTACTGTTAAAAGATGTTGTTTTATGATGTTAAGCTACACACAAAAGCCATGTAACATAATGGCAAAATATGCTTCCGATTTTGTTATGTTACCAACCTATACTTATCCAGAAATTCTAACTGCCAAGTGTCTTTTACCTAACACAGACAGCATCTTTCACCACCCTCCCTTTCCCACATAAAGTAACAACGTCATTAAGAGTGGAAAACTGGGTATAAAAACTGAGCCCTGGAAAAAAATACTAAATGGGAATCTGCCTCCAGCTCTGCAAATTTTCAAACTTGACCTGGCCTCTCGGGTCTGGAAGCTAGACTTCTGCGCCCAGAATATGGCTGGATGAGGAAGGCAGTCTCAATTCACACCCTGAGGGCTAGGAACAGAACACACACTCCATACAGACCACTAAAGAGGTTCAGGGGCTTGTGTGACCGAGAAGCCTGTTTTAATTGGCCCTTGGTGATGTCATGCCCATGTCTCCAGGGCCCAGGAAATGCACCATGACTAAAGGAGCACCTCATTTGTGAATACACATTCCATCTCAGAGGAGCAGCAGCAGGCAGAGTTTCAAGGCAACGAAGACCCAGTTAGAGAATGCCAGCCAGTCAGCCGCGCACAGAGGGCCTTCAGTTGTCCTGAAATAGACTGCTCTTGTTCGCTGCCTCGGAAAACCCTACAACTACCTGTATCCCTGTGGCATGTGTAGGATAGTAGCCCTAAAACTGGGTTGTTTTGTCTTTTTTTTTTTTTTTTTTTGCTGTGTTGGGTCCTCGCTGCTGCATGCAGGCTTTCTCCAGTTGTGGTGAGCGGGGGCTATTCTTCGTTGAGGTGCGCGGGCTTCTCATTGCAGTGGCTTCTCTTGTTGAGGAACACGGGCTCTAAGCGCATGGGCTTCAGTAGCTGTGGCTCGTGGGCTCTAGAGCGCAGGCTCAGCAGTTGTGGCACACAGGCTTAGTTGCTCTGTGGCATGTGGTATCTTCCCGGACCAGGGCTTGAACCTGTGTCCCCTGCACTGGCAGGCAGATTCTTAACCACTGCACCACCAGGGAAGTCCCTAGGGTTGTTTTGTCTTTTAAGTTACTCTCTTTAGGGAAAGAAGAATGGTCACTGTAATAGGGCACACATCCTTCCAGATTTCTATCAGCAAACCTTCTCTATAAAGGACAAGATGATACAAATGGCCATATGGTCTCTGTTGAAACACTCATTTCTGCCCTTGCTGTGCAAAAACAGCCATAGACGATACATAAATGAATAAACATGGCTGGGTTGCAATAACATGTGATTTACAAAAACAGGCAGCAGGCTGATTTGGCTCACTGGCCGTGGTCTGCTGACCTCTGTATTAAAGAGTGGACCACTCCTTCCTCTGCCACATACTCAGACCAAAGTACTCTCAAATAAGGGTGCAGTTACAGGAAAGGATGTGAAGGAGTTTCCACAATATACCTGTGATAGCTACCCTATCTAGAACCTAAACACAGTTTACAGAGAGGCAATCTAGCCCATGGTTTCAGAACGTAGGCTCTGCAGTCAAATGACTAGGTTACAAATTCTGACTTTGCTACTTCTGCATTTAAAGCCTTGGACAAGGTATATTATTCCTATGAGCCTTGGTTCCTTCATCTGCAAAATTGGGTTCCAAACTGTTCCTACGCAATAGGGTCAATATGAAACTTCAATGAGATAATATATGAATAAAGCTTAGCCTAGTGCCTAGGATATTGGAGTGCCCAATAATTACCTGACACTATTGCTAGATTTTTTCTAAGCAACCATAATTACTACTCTTGATCGCAGCAGGCCAAAGTGAAGAGGCAGGTTACCACAAACGCTAGTACACGGTAAATTTCTTTCCAATTCCATTCATATCTATTAATGCTATCATCATCTTTAGTAGCTGCATAGAATTTCACAGGGAATGCTCCATAACTGGACCAAATGCCAATTGTTCAACATCCGTTTGCTGTCTTCTTGCCATTATAAACAACAGTATGATAAACATCTTTAAACATGCACCTGTGAACACTTCGAATTCTGTTCCTTGGGGCAAAAAGGTTTGCACGTTTTAAAGAACTTGAAATTATTCTGCAAATTGGCTCTCCAGAAAAGTTATACTAATTCCTATTTCCAACAGCACTGAAAGAGAGGATCTGTTTCCTAAGATTCTTGACAATACAACTACTTCGTTTCACCACTAAGACCCAGAGAGGTTAAATGAAAAAACTAAGAAAAAACTAAGACCCAGAGAGGTTAAATGACTTGCTTAAATTTAATGAAGAATGCTTAATGTTTCCTTTGGCCTACAACTTTATAAAGCATTTCATAATTATTCTGATAATAGCTAATCTTTCCAGAATCCATATAATTAATTATTATTATTAAAATGCCATTTTATGGTTGAGAGAGCTGGAGCCCAGAAATTGACTTAGGGTAGCCAAAGTTCTCCAGATAAGGCAAAGGATACAGAAGAACATGATCAAAATAGAAATAAACTTCATCCTATTATCAGGCCATGCCAGGCTCACTATAACATCTCAGGCAAAATTTACTTTTCAATCAGGAAACTATTCTCGGGAACTAATTTAATTTTCCCTTCTCGTGGCAAACAGGTAATCCAGAGACTTTTTTTTTTCTTTGCTGTTAAAATAAATAAGCCTATAAAACCAAATGTCCTTTTCTCACAAGAAAAACTTAAAACCTCTGAGCTTCTGACAAGACAGTCACAGACCTAGGCATTTGTTAAGGCTATTTTCTTCACTCTACCTATTATCTTGCTTTTTTTCTTCTTAACGCTTACCACAATTTGAAATATATTAGTTATTTGTCTGTAACAACTAAGTTCCATTAAAACAGGAACTTGCTTACTAGTCTTAGTCTTGTTTATTATCTTTTCAGTACCTAGAATACTATGTGGAGCATAGCAAGTAACTGATAAAGATTTACTGGATGTATAAATCCTCCTAGATGCCATCTATGTATTTCCCTGGCTGTACAACCTACAAGGTAGGCAGGCAGGCTTTGGCATTATATATTAATAAGAGTTGTCATTCCCTATTTACAACACTGCAAAAAACAAACAAACAAACAAAAACACCAGAAAACAAAAAAACACCTTCCTAATGGAGAAGAGCAGCCTGTCCCTCACCTGCAGAGTTTGTAGACAATTATATCCCAATCCAACCCCCACTATCAGTGGGACCATGCCACATGCTGTCATACCACGATCTCCCACCTTACCCTTTCACCTAGGAGATGCTGCTACTGTTAGCCCGTGCAAGTGTGTGCACTTGTTTTATTTATTTGGTTGGTTTGTCTTCAAAGGAGCCTCCTTGGTGGGTCACTAATTAGACAGAAGTTCTAAAAAACAAATGCACCATCTGTTGACTGTTTTATTGAAAGATGTACCGAATGTCATAGTTGACGACCCAACATCCATTCTGTCTCAAATGACTGATCTAGCCCTTTGTGGCCCAATATGGCACCCACTAGCCATATATGGTTGAATTTAAATTAATTTTAACTATTCAGTTCCTCATTGGCACTAGCCACATTTTCATTGCTCAAAAACTGCCATATGTGGTTAGTGGCTACTGTACTGGACAGCGCAAATATAGAATACTTCCATGACTATAGAAAGTTCTGTTGGACAGCATGGAGTCTAGTCAAACATGGTAATGCCATTCTCCTTGCCTGAAACTGATTTTAAAATGGGCATGTAAGGGGGCGCCTTCAAGATGGCGGAGGAGTAAGACATGGAGATCACCTTCCTCCCCACAAATACATCAAAACTACATCTACATGTGGAACAACTCCTACAGAGCACCTACTGAACGCTGGCAGAAGACCTCAGACTTCCCAAAAGGCAGGAAACTTCCCACATACCTGGGCAGGGCAAAAGAAAAAAGGAAAAACAGAGACAAAAGAATAGAGACGGGACCTGCACCTCGGGGAGGGAGCTGTGAAGGAGGAAAAGTTTCCACACACTATGAAGCCCCTTCACTGGCGGAGACAGGGTGGTGGGGGGGGGGAAGCTTCGGAGCCACGGAGGAGAGCACAGCAACAGCGGTGCAGAGGGCAAAGCGGAGAGACTCCCGCACAGAGAATCGGTGCCGACCAGCACTCACTAGCCTGAGAGACTTGTCTGCTCACCCGCCAGGGTGGGTGGGGGCTGGGAGCTGGGAGCTGAGGCTCTGGCTTCGGAGGTCAGATTCCAGGGATGGGACTGGGGTTGGCTGCGTGAACACAGCCTGAAGAGGGCTAGTGTGCCACAACTAGCCGGGAGGAAGTCTGGGGATAAGTCTGGACCTGCCTAAGAGGCAAGAGACCATTGTTGCGGGGTGCATGAGGACAGGGGATTCAGAACACCGCCCAAACAAGCTCCAGAGATGGGTGCAAGCCACGGCTACCAGGGTGGATCCCAGAGACGGGCATGAAATGCTAAGTCTACTGCTGCAGCCACCAAGGAGCCTGTGTACAAGCACAGGTCACTATCCACACCTCCCCTCCCAGGAGCCTGGGCAACCCGCCACTGCCAGGGTCCCATGATGCAGGGACAACTTCCCCTGCAGAATACACGGCGCCTCAGGCTGTTACAACATCACGCCAGACTCTGCCACCACAGGCTCGCCTCGCTTTCCGTATTCCTCCCTCCCTTCTGCCTGAGTGAGCCAGAGACCCTGAATCAGCCTCACCTTTAACTCCCTCCGGTCTGGGCGGGGAACAGATGCCCGCTGGCGACCTACACGCAGAGGCGGGGCCAAATCCAAAGCTGAACCCGGGAGCTGTGCGAACAAAGAAGAGAAAGGGAAATCTCTCCCAGCAGCCTCAGGAGCAGTGGATTAAATCTCCACAATCAACTTGATGTACCCTGCATCTGTGGAATACCTGAAGAGACAACGAATCACCCCAAAATTGAGGCAGTGGACTTTGGGAGCAACTGTAGACTTGGGATTTGCTTTCTGCATCTAATTTGTTTCTGGTTTTATGTTTACCTTAGTTTAGTATTTAGAGCTTATTATCATTGGTAGATTTGTTTATTTATTCAGTTGTGCTCTTCAATTTTAAATTTATATATATATTTTTCTTCCTTTTTCTCATTTTGTGAATGTGTATGTGTATGCTTCTTTGTATGATTTTGTCTGTATAGCTCTGCTTCTGCCATTTGTCCTAGGGTTCTGACTGTCCCTTTTTTGTTTTTTCTTTAGTATAGTTTTTAGCGTTTGTTATCATTGGAGTATTTGATTTTTGGTTTGGTTGCTCTCTTCTTTCTTTTTTTAAATTATATTTCATTTTTAACAATTTTTTTCTATTTTAATAACTTTATTTTATTTTATTTATCTTTCTCTCTCTCTCTCTCTCTCTCTCTCTCTTTTTCTCTCTCTTTCTTTTTCTCGCTTTTCTTCTGAGCTGTGTGGCTGACAGGATCTTGGTGCTATGGTCAGGTGTCCAGCCTGAGCCTCTGAAGTGGGAGACCAAGTTCAGGACACTACTCCACCGGATACCTCCTGGCCCCATGTAATATCAAACGGCGAAAGCTCTCCCAGAGATCTCCATCTGAGCACTAAGACCCAGCTCCACTCAACAACCAAAAAGCTACAGTGCTGGGCACCCTGTGCCAAACAACTAGCAAGAAAGGAACACAAACCCACCATTAGCAGAGAGCTGCCTAAAATCATAGTAAGGTCAAAAACACCCCAAAACACACCACCGGATGCAGTCCTGCCCACCAGAAAGACAAGATCCAGCCTAATCCACCAGAACACAGGCACCAGTTCCTTCTACCAGGAAGCCTACGCAACCCACTGAACCAACCTTACCCACTGGGGGCAGACACCAAAAACAACGTGAACTACGAACCTGCAGCCTGTGAAACAGAGACCCCAAACACAGTAAGTTAAGCAAAATGAGAAGACAGAGAAATACACGGCAGATGAAGGACAAAGGTAAAAACCCACCAGACCAAACAAATGAAGAGGAAATAGGCAGTCTACATGAAAAAGAATTCAGAATAATGATAGTAAAGAGGATCCAAAATCTTGGAAATAGACTGGAGAAAATACAAGAAATGTTTAACAAGGACCTAGAAGAATGAAACAGCAAACAAACAATGATGAACAATATAATAAATCAAATTTAAAATTCTCTACAAGTAATCAAGAGCAGAAAAACTGAGGCAGAAGAATGGATAAGTGACCTGGGAGATAAAATACTGGCAGTAACTACTGCAGAGCAGAATAAAGAAAAAAGAATGAAAAGAATTGAGGACAGTCTCAGAGATATCTGGGACAACATTAAACACACCAACATTCGAATTATAGGGGTCCCAGAAGAAGAAGAGAAAAAGAAAGGGACTGAGAAAATATTTGAAGAGATTATAGTCAAAAACTTCCCTAATATGGGTAAGGAAATAATCAATCAAGTCCAGGAAGCACAGACACTCCCATACAGAATAAATCCAAGGAGAAACACACCAAGACACATATTAATCAAACTATCAAAAAGTAAATACAAGAAAAAAAAATTACAAGCAGCAAGGGAAAGGCAAAAATTAACATACAAGGGAATCCTCATAAGGTTAACAGCTGAACTTTCAGCAGAAATTCTGCAAGCCAGAAGGGAGTGGCAGGACATATATAAAGTGATGAAAGAGAAAAACCTACAACCAAGATTACTCTACCCAGCAAAGATTTTATTCATATTTGATGGAGAAATTAAAATCTTTACAGATAAGCAAAAGCTAAGAGAATTCAGCAACACCAAACCAGCTCTACAACAACTGCTAAAGGAACTTCTCTAGGCAGGAAACACAAGAGAAGGAAGAGGCGTAGAGAAGGAAAAGTCTTACAAGAACAAACCCGAACCAGTTAAGAAAATGGTAATAGGAACATACATATTGATAACTACCTTAAATGTAAATGGATTAAATCCTCCAACCAAAAGGCATAGACAGGCTGAATGGATACAAAAACAAGACCCATACATATGCTGTCTACAAGAGACCCACTTCAGACCTAGGGACACATACAGACTGAAAGTGAGGGGATGGAAAAAGATATTCCACGCAAATGGAAATCAAAAGATAGCTGGAGTAGAAATTCTCATATCAGACAAAATAGACTTTAACATAAAGACTATTACAAGAGACAAAGAAGGACAATACATAATGATCAAGGGATCAATCCAAGAAGAAGATATAACAATTTTAAATACTTATGCACTCAACATTGGAGCACCTCAATACATAAGGCAAATGCTAACAGCCATAAAAGGGGAAATCAACAGTAACACAACCATAGTAGGGGACGTTAACACCCCACTTTCACCAATGGAGACATCATCCAAAATGAAAATAAATAAGGAAACACAAGCTTTAAATGATACATTAAACAAGATGGACTTAATTGATATTTACAGGACATTCCATCCAAAAACAGCAGATTGTACTTTCTTCTCAAGTGCTCATAAACACTCTCCAGGATAGATCATATCTTGGGTCACAAATCAAGCCTTGGTAAATTTAAGAAAACTGAAATTGTATCAAGTATCTTTTCCGACCACATCGCTATGAGACAAGATACCAATTACAGGGGAAAAAAATCTGTAAAAAATACAAACACATGGAGGCTAAACAATACACTACTAAATAACCAAGAGATCACTGAAGAAATCAAAGAGGAAATCAAAAAATACCTAGAAACAAATGACAATGAAAACATGACAACCTAACACCTATGGGATGCAGCAAAAGCAGTTCTAAGAGGTAAGTCTATAGCACTACAATCCTACATCAAGAAGCAAGAAACATCTCAAATAAACAACCTAACCTTACACCTAAAGCAATCAGAGAAAGAAGAACAAAAAATTCCCAAAGTTAACAGAAGGAAAGAAATCAAAAAGATCAGATCAGAAATAAATGAAAAAGAAACAAAGGAAACAATAGCAAAGATCAATAAAACTAAAAACTAGTTCTTAGAGAAGATAAGCAAAATTGATAAACCATTAGCCAGACTCATCAAGAGAAAAAGGGAGAAGACCCAAAACAACAGAATTAGAAATGAAAAAGGAGAGGTAACAACTGAAACTGCAGAAATACAAAGAATCATGAGAGATTACTACAATCAACTCTATGCCAATAAAATGGACAACCTGGAAGAAATGGACAAATTCTTAGAAAAGCACAACCTTCGGAGACTGAACGAGGAAAAAATAGAAAATATGAACAGACCAATCACAAGCACTGAAATTGAAACTGTGATTAAAAATCTTCCAACACACAAAAGTCCAGGACCAGATGGCTTCACAGGTGAATTCTATCAAGCATTTAGAGAAGAGCTAACACCTATCCTTCTAAAACTCTTCCAAAATACAGCAGAGGGAGGAATGCTCCCAAACTCATTCTACAAGGTGACCATCACCCTGATACCAAAATCAGAAAAAGATGGCACAAAAAAGGAAAACTACAGGCCAATATCATTGATGAACATATGCAAAAATCCTCAACTAAACACTAGCAAACAGAATCCAACAGCGCATTAAAATGATCATACACCATGATCAAGTGGGATTTATCCCAGGAATGCAAGGATTCAATATATGCAAATCAATCAAGGTGATACACCATATTAACAAACTGAAGGAGAAAAACCATATGATCATCTCAATAGATGCAGAAAGAGCTTTCGACAAAATTCAACGCCGATTTATGACAAAAACCCTCCAGAAAGTAGGCATAGAGGAAACTCACCTCAACATAATAAAGGCCATATAGGACAAACCCACAGCCAATATCGTTCTCAACAGTGAAAAACTGAAAGCATTTCCACTAAGATCAGGAACAAGACAAGGTTGCCCACTCTCACCACTATTATTCAACATAGTTTTGGAAGTTTTAGCCAAAGCAATCAGAGAAGAAACAGAAATAAAAGGAATCCAAATTGGAAAAGAAGAAGTAAAACTGTCACTGTTTGCAGATGACATGACATTATACATAGAGAATCCTAAAGATGCCACCAGAAAACTACTAGAGCTAACCAATGAATTTGGTAAAGTTGCAGGAGACAAAATTAATGCACTGAAATCTCTTGCATTCCTATACACTAATGATGAAAAATCTGAAAGAGGAATTAAGGAAACACTCCCATTTACCATTGCAACAAAAAGTATAAAATACCTAGGAATAAACCTACCTAAGGAGACAAAAGACCTGCATGCAGAAAACTATAAGACACTGATGAAAGAAATTAAAGATGATACAAACACATGGAGAGATATACCATGTTCTTGGATTGGAAGAATCAACATTGTGAAATGACTATACTAACCAAAGCAACCTACAGACTCAATGCAATCCCTATTAAACTACCAATTGCATTTTTCACAGAAGTAGAACAAAAAATTTCACACTTTGTACGGAAACACAAAAGACCCCGAATAGCCAAAGCAATCTTGAGGAAGAAAAACGGAGCTGGAGGAGTCAGGATCTCTGACTTCAGACTATACTACAAAGCTACAGTAATCAACAGTATGGTACTGTCACAAAAACAGAAATATAGATCAATGGAACAGGATAGAAAGCCCAGAGATAAACCCACACACATATGGTCACCTTATCTTTGATAAAGGAGGCAAGACTATACAATGGAGAAAAGACAGCCTGTTCAATAAGTGGTGCTGGGAAAGTTGGACAGCTACATGTAAAAGAATGAAATTAGAACACTCCCTAACACCATAAACAAAAATAAACTCAAAATGGATTGAAGACCTAAATGTAAGGCCAGACACTATAAAACCCTTAGAGCAAAACATAGGCAGAACACTCCATGACATAAATCACAGCAAGATACTTTTTGACCCACGTCCTAGAGAAATGGAAATAAAAACAAAAATAAACGAATGGGACCTAATGAAACTTAAAAGCTTTTGCACAGCAAAGGAAACCATAAACAAGACGAAAAGACAACCCCCAGAATGGGAGAAAATATTTGCAAATGAAGTTACTGACAAAGGCTTAATCTCCAAAATTTATAAGCAGCTCATGCAGCTCAATATCAAAAAAACAAGCAACCCAATCCAAAAATGGGCAGAAGAACTAAATAGACATTTCTCCAAAGAAGATATACAGATTGACAACAAACACATGAAAGGATGCTCAACATTACTAATCACTAGAGAAATGCAAATCAAAACTACAATGATGTATCTACTCACACCAGTCAGAAAGGCCATCATCAAAAAATCTACAAACAATAAATGCTGGAGAGGGTGTGGAGAAAAGGGAACCCTCTTGCACTGTTGGTGGGAATGTAAATTGATAGAGCTGCTATGCAGAATAGTTTGGAGGTTCCTCAAAAAACTAATAATAGAACTACCATTTGACTCAGCAATCCCACTATGGGGCATATACCCTGAGAAAACCATAATTCAAAAAGAGTCATGTACCATAATGTTCATTGCAGCTGTATTTACAATAGCCAGGACATAGAAGCAACCTAAGTGTCCATCGACAGATGAATGGATAAAGAAGATGTGGCACATATATGAAATGGAATATTACTCAGCCATAAAAAGAAATGAAACTGAGTTATTTGTAGTGACGTGGATGGACTTAGAGACTGTCATGCAGAGTGAAGTAAGTCAAAAGGGAAAAATAAATACCACATGCTAACATATATATATGGAATCTAAGAAAAACAATGGTTCTGAAGAACCTAGGGGCAGGGCAGCAATAAAGATGCAGACATACAGAATGGACTTGAGGACACAGGAAGGGGAAAGGGTAAGCTGGGACGAAGTGCAAGAGTGGCATGGACATATATACACTACCAAATGTAAAATAGATAGCTAGTGGGAAGCAGCCGCATAGCACAGGGAGATCTGCTCTGTGCTTGCGTCCACCTAGAGTGGTGGGATAGGGAGGGTGGGAGGGAGATACAAGAGGGAGGAGATATGGGGATGTATGTATACGTATAGCTGATTTACTTTGTTATACAGCAGAAACTAACACACCATTGTAAAGAAATTATACTCCAATAAAGATGTTAAAAAAAAAATGGGCACCTAACAGGATTCTGGTCAGTAAAACATATGGGGAAGTCTGTCAAGTGGCTTTTCAGAAAGGTTTCCTTATTCCTAAAAAAAGTTGCACAAGAGAGGATCTCTGCTGTCTTTGGATATTGTTGCTTTAGAATGTGATCAAAATGCTACAGCCACCTCGTGAACATGAGGAGATCCTGTCTAAGACCAAAGCTTCCCCACTAAATGGCAGAGTAGAGTAATGGATGGAATATGAGCTCTAAATGAAATCAATGAGTCACTGAACTGTTACCAAGTCTGTATCCTCATCATGTGAAATGACAAGATGGTAAATTTCCTTCTGTTAAATCACTTGGAGTTGAAGTTATGTAACTTATAGACAAATACAACCTAATAATAGAGTTTTATTTATATTTTTGTATTACTTTCTAATAAGAAAAGTTCTAATCAGTCAATGACTATCAAAAATCTACAATGGCTCTCCACTTTGATGTAGGTTCCAAAGTTCAGCTATAACAATGCTAAAGAATATCTCTCACAGATGTGAGCATATTAGTTTCTTTCTCCCTCTGTTCTTAATTCTATTTATCCTATCACTTTGTTATCTTATCGAATAACAAAGAATTTAACTCAAAATTAAAATCTCAACTCAGAATGTTTCTTAACAAATCTTGATTTTTTTAACTAACACATTTTAGATGCTATTTTAGAATTTTCTCTATGTTTGAGCAAGTTACATTTAAGCCAGACTACAAATAGGTCAGTCAGTTTACAGATAGGAAAAGTGTCTCATTTATACCATAAAACTAACTTGGAATCACAGTTATTATAAATTATACAAGATCAAGATTTTTAAAAACATGCCCTATGCAAAAGGTATTTGATTAACCGGTTCATTCAAATGGCTGGGCTTGGGCTTCCCTGGTGGCTCAGTGGTTGAGAATCCGCCTGCCGATGCAGGGGACACGGGTTCGTGCCCCAGTCTGGGAGGATCCCATAGGCCGCGGAGCGGCTGGTCCCGTGAGCCACGGCCGCTGAGCCTGCGCGTCCGGAGCCTGTGCTCCGCCATGGGAGAGGCCACAGTAGTGAGAGCCCCGCGTACCGTAAAAAAAAAAAAAAAAATGGCTGGGCTTCATTTTATAGAATAAGGTGAATGGGAGCCTTTGACGTCTCATATTTAGAATCCTCAATCACTTTTAAGATAACTTAAGGCTCTGCCAAAAATTTCCTTAATTGGCAAGAAAGTAACTAAATATGAGGATTATCCTCCTCATAACATATTTTCATGTGTATGCTTGTATTACTTGTTTGGCTTGGTTTTCACTTTAATGGAATGCAACCACTCCCAAAGCATTAAAATCATTCACTGAAATTTGGACACACTACTCTGGATGAATAAGAAAGATTGTGTAACAAGAAATGGGAAATAAGGATGTTTAATTGAATCAGTGAAACACTGACGAGCAACACAAGTCTACAGTAAGAACAAAAATGTAAACTCCATGAGGGCAGCACCTATGTCTACCCTGTTCCCCATTATAACCCTGATGTATTGGTAGGTGCTGCAGTATTTTCAACTGAACAAATGGACTGGCCAAAGGAAAACCCAAAGGACAAACATGTATAAGCAATATGGAATGTGGCTGCACTTCCTGGTGCGTTAGGGATTGTGTGGAGAGGAAAATACTAGTAATGTGAGGTGTCTTTATTTACAAAGTCAGTGGTACAAGTAGAATCATGTGTCCTCTTTCCAGTCTGTAATATCTTGCTGAAATTCAAAATGAAACTACCTCCATAAAGAAGTTGAATTTTCTTTTTCTTTGTTAATTAAAATACCACTAAAGAGAAAATAATAGGTTTTAGAATAGAGTCAAACACACAGGCATTCCACTATATTTGAACACCGTATGCTAAGTGATTTTACTTGTTTTAAATTTAACCATGTCTCAGCAGAAAAAGGAGAAGGTGGAGCAGGTAATTTGGTAATTTAAAATCCTTTAGATCAATCACAAACATGAAAAATCTATTCCTTCATTATTTAAAATAGAATCATCTTCAGCAAAATTTAAAAACTTTTCTCTGCAAAAGACCATGTTAAGAGGATGAAAGAACAATTTACAGCATGGTAGAAAATATACGTAAACCATATATACAACAAAGGACTTGTATCCAGACTATGAAGAGAATTCTCAAAATTCAACATTAAAAAAACAAGCAATTCAATTAGAAAAGAAGGAAAAAAGATATGCACTGACATTCCAGCAAAGATACACAAATGGCAAGTAAGCACATGAAAAGATGTTCAATATCATTAGTCACTAGAAAAATATAAATTTAAACCACAATGAAATTAACTATATACCTATCAAAATGGCTAAAATAAAAATTTGTGACAACACCAATTGCTGAAGAGGACACGAAGAAACTAGAAGACTCAGACATTGCTGGGGGGAATGTAAAATGGAATAGCCACTCTGGAAATAGTTTGACTGCTCCTTTTAAAACTAAAAACATATTTAACAAACAACCCAGATATGCACTCTTAGCCACATATCTTAGAGAAATAAAAACAATTTCATTTGGAAACTTGTACATGAATGTTCATAGCAGCTTTATTCATAATAGCCTCTAAATGGAAACTATCCAAATATCCTTAAAAGGGTGAATAGTTAAACAAACTATGGTACATCCATACCATAGAATAAAACTCAGCAATAACAAGGTATGAATTATATATCCACACAACGTGGATGAACTTAAGGAAATTATGCTGAGTGAAAAAAGTCCATCTCAAAAGGACACATATAGCATGATTCCATTTACATAACATTTGTGAAATAACATAATTATAGATGTGGAGAACAGGTTAGTGGTTGCCAGAGGTTAGGGACTGGGGGATGGTATGGGTGTGGCTATGGAGATCCTTGTGGTAATGGTACAGTTAGATATTTTGAGGGTGGTTAAACAAAGCTACACATGTGATTAAACTGCAGAATTACATACATACACACAGAGACAAATGAGTGCATATATAACAACTGGTGAAAACTAAGTCCAGTGGATTTTACCAATGCAAGTTTCCTGGTTTTGTTATTGTACTAGAGTCATGCAAGATATTAACATTAGGGGAGGCTGGTTGAAGGGCACAGGAGACTTCCCTGGACATTTCTTTGCACTTTCCCATGAATCTACAATTATTTCAAAATAGAAAGTTTTTTAAAAATCATCTTAGAACAAATAATTCAGAGGGCAGACAGCAGAAGCAAGAAGAACTACAATCCTGCAGCCTGTGGAACAAAAACCACATTCACAGAAAGATAGACAAGAGGAAAAGGCAGAGGGCTAGGAACCAGACGAAGGAACAAGATAAAACCCCAGAAAAACAACTAAATTAAGTGGACATTGGCAACCTTCCAGAAAAAGAATTCAGAATAATGATAGTGAAGATGATCCACGACCTTGGAAAAAGAATGGAAGCAAAGATCTAGAAGATGAAAGAAATGTTTAACAAGACCTAGAAGAATTAAAGAAAAATAGAAATGAACATACAATAACTGAAATGAAAACTACACTAGAAGGAATCAATAGCAGAATAACTGAGGCAGAAGAACGGATAAGTGACCTGGAAGACAGAATGGTGGAATTCACTGCTGCGGAACAGAATAAAAAAAAAAGAATGAAAAGAAATGAAGACAGCCTAAGAGACCTCTGGGACAACATTAAACACAACAACATCAAACACAGCAACATTTGCATTATAGGGGTCCCAGAAGGAAAAGAGAGAGAGAAAGACCAGAGAAAATATTTGAAGAGATTATAGTCAAAAACTTCCCTAACATGGGAAAAGAGATAGCCACCCAAGTCCAGGAAGCACAGAGAGTCCCAGGCAGGATAAACCCAAGGAGAAACATGCCAAGACACATAGTAATCAAATTGGTAAACATTAAAGACAAAGAAAAATTATTGAAAACAGCAAGGGAAAAACAACAAATAACATACAAGGGAACTCCCATTAGGTTGACAGCTAATTTCTCACCAGAAACTCTACAAGCCAGAAGGGAGTGGCAGGATATACTTAAAGTGATGAAAGGGAAGAACCTACAACCAAGATTACTCTACCCAGCAAGGATCTCATTCAGATTTGATGGAGAAATCAAAAGCTTTAGAGACAAGCAAAAGCTAAGAGAATTCTGCACCACCAAACCAGCTCTAAAACAAATGCTAAAGGAACTTCTCTAAGTGGGAAACACAAGAGAAGAAAAGAACCTACAAAAACAAACCCAAAACAATTCAGAAAATGGTCATAGGAACATACATATCAATAATTACCTTAAAAGTGAATGGATTAAATGTTCCAACCAAAAGACACAGGCTTGCTGAATGGATACAAAAACAAGACCCAAATATATGCTGTCTAGAAGAGATCCACTTCACACCTAGGGACACATACAGACTGAAAGTGAGGGGATAAAAAAAGATGTTCCATGCAAATGGAAATCAAAAGAAAGCTGGAGTAGCAATATTCATATCAGATAAAATAGACTTAAAGAATGTTACAAAAGACAAGGAAGGACACTACATAATGATCAAGGGATCAATCCAAGAAGAAGATATAACAATTATAAATATATATGCACCCAACATAGGAGCACCTCAATACATAAGGCAACTGCTAACAGCTATAAAAGAGGAAATCGACAGTAACACAATAATAGTGGGAGACTTTAACACCTCACTTACACCAATGGACAGATCATCCAAAATGAAAATAAATAAGGAAACAGAAGCTTTAAATGACACAATAGACCAGATATATTTAATTGATATTTATAGGACATTCCATCCAAAAACAGATTACACTTTCTTCCCAAGAACGCACGGAACATTCTCCAGGATAGATCACATCTTGGGTCACAAATCAAGCCACAGTAAAGTTAAGAAAACTGAAATCATATCAAGCATCTTTTCTGACCACAATGCTATGAGATTAGAAAACAATTACAGGGAATAAACCATAAAAAATAGAAACACATGGAGGCTAAACAATATGTTACTAAATAAACAAGAGATCACTGAAGAAATCAAAGAGGAAATCAAAAAATACCTAGAGACAAATGACAATGAAAACACGATAATCCAAAACCTATGAGATACAGCAAAAGCAGTTCTAAGAGGGAAGTTTATAGCTATACAAGCCCACCTCAAGAAACAAGAAAAATCTCAAATAAATATTCTAATCTTATACCTAAAGGAACTAGAGAAAGAAGAAGAAACAAAACCCAAAGTTAGCAGAAGGAAAGAAATCATAAAGATCAGATCAGAAATACATGAAATAGAAACAAAGAAAACAATAGCAAAGATCACTAAAACTAAAAGCTGGTTCTTTGAGAAGATAAACAAAATTGATAAACCATTAGCCAGACTCATCAAGAAAAAGAGGGAGAGGACTCAAATCAATAAAATTAGAAATGAAAAAGAAGTTACAACTGACACCGCAGAAATACAAAGCATCCTGAGAGACTACTACAAGCAACTCTATGCCAACAAAATGGAAAACCTGGAAGAAATGGACAAATTCTTAGAAAGGTATAACCTTCCAAGACTGAACCAGGAAGAAATAGAAAATATGAACAGACCAATCACAAGTAATGAAATTGAAACTGTGATTAAAAATCTTCCAACAAACAAAAGTCCAGGACCAGATAGCTTCACAGGTGAATTCTACCAAACATTTAGAGAAGAGCTAATATCCATCCTTCTCAAACTCTTCCAAAAAACTGCAGAGGAAGGAACACTCCCAAATGCATTCTATGAGGCCACCATCACCCTGATACCAAAACCAGACAAAGATACTACAAAAAAGAAAATTACAGACCAATATCACTGATGAATATAGATGCAAAAATCCTCAACAAAATGCTAGTAAACAGAATCCAACAACATATTAAAAGGATCATACACCATGATCAAGTGGGATTTATCCCAGGGATGCAAGGATTCTTCAATATACGCAAATCAATCAATGTGATACACCATATTAACAAATTGAAGAATAAAAACCATATGATCATCTCAATAGATGCAGAAAAAGCTTTCCACAAAATTCAACACCCATTTATGATAAAAACTCTCCAGAAAGTGGGCAAAGAGGGAACCCACCTCAACATAATAAAGGCCATAAATGACAAACCCACAGCAAACATCATTCTCAATGGTGAAAAACTGAAAGCATTTCCTCTAAGATCAGGAACAAGACAAGGATGTCCACTCTCACCACTATTATTCAACATAGTTTTGGAAGTCCTAGCCATGGCAATAAGAGAAGAAAAAGAAATAAAAGGAATACAAATTGGAAAAGGAGAAGTAAAACTGTCACTGTTTGCAGATGACATGATACGTAGAGAATCCTAAAAATGCCACCAGAAAACTACTAGAGCTGATCAATGAATTTGGTAAAGTTGCAGGATACAAAATTAATGCACAGAAATCTCTTGCATCCTGTTACACTACTAATGAAAAATCTGAAAGAGAAATTAAGGAAACACTCCCATTTACCATTGCAACAAAAAGAATAAAATACCTAGGAGTAAACCTACCTAGGGAGACAAAAGAGCTGTATGCAGAACATTATGACACTGATGAAAGAAATTAAAGACGATACCAACAGATGGAGAGATATACCATGTTCTTGGCTTGGAAGAATCAATATTGTGAAATGACTATACTACCCAAAGCAGTCTACAGATTCAATGCAATCCCTATCAAATTACCAATGGCATTTTTTACGGAACTAGAACAAAAAAATCTTAAAATTTGTATGGAGACACAAAAGACCCCGAATAGCCAAAGTAGTCTTGAGAGGAAAAAAATGGAGCTGGAGGAATCAGACTTCCTGACTTCAGACTATACTACAAAGCTATAGTAATCAAGACAATATGGTACTGGCACAAAAACCAAAACATAGATCAATGGAACAGGATAGAAAGCCCAGAGATAAACCCACGCGCCTATGGTCAACTAATCTATGAAAAAGGAGGCAAGGATATACAATGGAGAAAAGACAGTCTCTTCAATAAGTGGTGCTGGGAAAACTGGACAGCTACATGTAAAAGAATGAAATTAGAACACTCCCTAACACCATACACAAAAAGAAACTTAAAATAGATTAGAGACCTAAATGTAAGACTGGACACTATAAAACTCTTAGAGGAAAACATAGGAAGAACACTCTTTTACATAAATCACAGCAAGATCTTTTTTGATCCACCTCCTAGAGTAATGGAAATAAAAACAAAAATAAACAAATGGGACCTAATGAAACTTAAAAGCTTTTGCACAGCAAAGGAAACCATAAACAAGACAAAAAGACAGCCCTCAGAATGGGAGAAAATATTTGCATATGAAGCTACTGACAAAGGATTAATCTCCAAAATTTACAAGCAGCTCATACAGCTCAATATCAAAAAAACAAACAACCCAATCCAAAAATGGGCAGAAGACCTAAATAGACATTTCTCCAAAGATGACATACAGATTGCCAAGAAGCACATGAAAAGCTGCTCAACATCACTAATTATTAGAGAAATGCAAATCAAAACTACAATGAGGTATCACCTCACACCAGTTAGAATGAACATCATCAGAAAATCTACAAACAACAAATGCTGGAGAGGGTGTGGAGAAAAGGGAACCCTCTTGCACTCTTGGTGGGAATGTAAATTGATATAGCCACTATGGAGAACAGTATGGAGGGTCCTTAAAAAACTAAAAATAGAATTACCATATGATCCAGCAATCCCACTACTGGGCATATACCCAGAGAAAATCATAATTCAAAAAGACACATGCACCCCAATGTTCACTGCAGCACTATTTACAATAGCCAGGTCATGGAAAAAACCTAAATGCCCAGTGACAGACAAATGGATAAAGAAGATGTGGTACATATATACAATGCAATATTACTCAGCCATAAAAAGGAAGGAAATTGAGTCATTTGTTGTGATGTGGATGGATCTAGAGACTGTCATACAGAGTAAAGTAAGTCAGAAAGAGAAAAAGAAATATCGTATATTAATGTATGTATGTGGAACCTAGAAAAATGGTACAGATGAACCAGTTTGCAGGGCAGAAGTTGAGACACAGATGTAGAGAACAAATGTATGGACACCAAGTGGGGAAAGCCACAGGGGAGGTGGCGATGGTGGTGTGCTGAATTGGGCAGTTGGGATTGACATGTATACACAGATGTGTCTAAAATTGATGACTAATAAGAACCTCCTGTATAAAAAAAAATTAAATAAAATTCAAAAATAAAAAAAACAAATAATTCAAATTTAATAGTGTTCTATCCCTTTGAAGATAATTTATATAATTTTAAGTCCCTATGTTCCTTTTTTTTTTTTAAGTATACATGACCCCTCCACTGGACATTCATTTTTAAATAATATAATTTTTTCTTCTGCTCTCAAACTAAAAAAAAAAAAAAAAGCTGGGTAAATGTTCCCTGGTTTCCAACTAGAATAACTGTTGAGTGGTGATACACAGAAAAAGAAACTTTCATATACAACCCAAAACTAATATATGCCTGCCTTATTTAGAAAGCAGCTGGAATCTTTGCATCTCCAAGTTGGAAAGAACTTAGGGTTCTAAGTTCTCAGAGCTTAGGGTTCTAAGAATTCCAGTTCAAATTTCCACCAACGTAAGAATCCTTTCTGTAATATCTCTGACTGATCCAACCTTTGTTTGAACATGTACAGCGACAGAGCAATGGATACTTATTGTTTTACCTGCCCACCACATTTCTTTCTGACAAAAGCATCCCTTTTTTTTCTGTGGTGAACTGCTCTTCTCAGTTGTGGTTCTACCAACAGCCAAATTTCTCCCGTACTCCAGAGTTCAGTCCAGAGAAGGTACCTGAACCAAAGTGAGTAATCCAGTCCCTTAGCCTTAGTTGATTTGCCCAGAGTTGGACACCTGGCCCAAGCTGGACCAGAGCCTATTCCCAAAATTTTTCTCAAATGTGATAGAGAAAGAGAATTTCTCTGCAGCGTTGTGAGATGTGAAACTCAGGCACTCTTAGCAACCATGTTTCACACAACGTACATGAGAGAGAGTCTGCAAAGAAAAAAAAATGAAGCCAAAACTCAGAAAGAAGCAGTGATGGGAGAAACAGAAGTAGGGCCAGATGCATTTGAGTCCCTTGTTCTAGTTGTTTCTGAGACCCAGTGGGATGTCTGCCCTTCCCACAGTTTGGCTAGTCAATCCTTCCCTTGTTCACATGAGATAGTCCTAGTATTTTTCTAATAATTTTCTCTTTCTACCAAGCTAGTGCAAGTCAAATTTCTGCTGCATGCAACCAAAAGAATCCTAATAAAAATGAGAGGTCCATAACCTCACAACGCAGCCTGTTAATACCTCTAATTGTTAGAAGGTTTTTCCTCAAGTTGAAATACAGTAAGACCCCCTTGACATTCTAACCATTGCCCTACTTCTGTACCAAGTCTCACCTCTTTTCCAAATATTCAAAGATCATGATCACATAACCTGTTGTGGACATTTGTTACTCTCTGACAAATGTTACTTTTAGACATTTGTTACGTATAGCGTAAGGTTTCCCTGTTATTTCCCTGTTATTTCAATAATAGCACCCCAATTCTTTGTGGGAAATTACCTCTCCCCTACTGAATATAGCCTGGTGGGACTGTGAGTCAAGGTACCTTGCCTTCCTCTAGCCAAAGAGTGATCACATGGCCCAAGCTAGACACCCTAGTTTTGAATCTTGACAAAAATGCTGAAGGCTGCTGAGGGACAGTCACTCTGCGGTGAAGCCCTGCAGAATATGACCACCAGGTTTCCTGAGACCTCTACTGTGGCGCCCATTGTTTCTAAGCCTGATTCTTCCACCTTCTCTTTGAGTCTGTAATCTCCTTGATACTCTTCCAATGAGGTACGTTATTGTTTAACTAGTTTATGCAATCAAAGAATCCTAACTGAAACATACCCCCAAAATTCTTTTTAGACTACGTAACTCCAGTTTGTTAAACTGTACTATTTCATGTGACTTGACTTCCAATCTCTAACTTGAATGATTCCCAACTAAGTAAACTCATTTATCAAAATATTTCCAAACAGTCAAACAAAAGGTGGCCTGATCTTAGCAGAGATAGGGATAATATGTCCGTCTTTGGTCTGGACATGTGCTTATGTAAATGCTGCTTATGTAAAGTCTGATGGCAGACTTTGAGTTTATAGGGAACTAAAATTTTAGGTCTTTTTCATACTAAATTCTGTAAAATTAAATATTTCCTGCCCTAAATTATATAGTTGACTTTTAAAAATTTGAGTAACATTTCAGCTTGTTGGGTTTATGTAGCTCATCCCAGTTTAGTCTACAAAGGTTTACTATCACCAATGTTCTGACATGGTTGTCACTGACTATAGGAAAGAACTGAAATAGAGACTGAGTTTTATTCTCTGGCAATGTGAGCCTATCCTGAGTTAACAAAGGAATGAACTAAGAATAGTCCTATTATCAATCTTTACTAAAGGAATTTAAGAATTCTATATTTGGATATTTGAGTTATATTAAAAAAATCAGCTAATTAAATGTGTATTAAAGGACCTCTGGGCCATTGATATCCCTTTCCCTAAGGGATAAAGAAACAAAATTAGGAAAACAGAAATGAAACACACAAATACACAATCAGGCATATAGACCAGGCATTAAAAACTAGTAGATCACAAAGCTTTAGTCGTGAATTCTTAATCATTTGTAACTGCCATGCACCCCTCCTCCCTGACGTTGGCAGGAATTTCCAAGGGAAATGAAGTGAAACTGCCACTCTTTTACCTTTTATTATTTTATTTTCAGTATCCCACTTTGGTTCAGAAATTTCATATCGTTCAGCAATCTCAAAGAGATGTTGGGGAGACTGGCTAAAGAAAAACCAGTGGACATTTTGTCTGAATTTCTGAGAACTTTTCCATTTTAATTTTAATCATGGCTTTAGTCTAAGATATGCTAGTTTGAAGAACAAGTACAGTTGTAAAGCAATAGATAGGGATGATGCCTAGGAAAGTAGGCTGGCTGCCCAGTCTGCTCCCTAACACTCGTTTCCATTTTGGTGAGTTTATTTTCATCCAGGATCTGAATCTCTACTAATCAGTCTCAAAACCCAATCTATTAAACACAGTAAGAATGGGACCTTATACTAAGAGGAGATTCACATTAAATAAGTTCACAGGAGCTGACAGATGTAATCAGGATACTGATTTATTAATCTCCTGAGAGAAATCAATCACTACATAGACCAGGAACATTTGAGCCCGCCAGTCTGGCATAGTTTCTCCCTTGAAGGCATCCTCTATGAACATGACAGTGATCACCAGGGGCTGAGAGCAGTCCCCAGTTCTGGCTAGAGCTGAGAGCAAAAAAACAGGACTTCAGTACCATTGCTTCAAGGGAATGATTTCTTTCAATAACAGGAATGAGCTTGGAAAAGGACCCTGAGCTCCAGATGAGAGCGTTGTCAGTCAACACCTTGATTTCGGCCTGAACAGAGAACTCAGCCATGCTGTCTCCTATTTCTGACCTACAGGACTGTGAGCTAATAGACAAGTGTTGTTTTAGGCTACTAAGTTTGTTAACAGTTTAGTAGTTTGTTACACAAATACAGAAAACTAATACACCTCTAGACCCGTGATTCTCAAAATGCAGTTCCCCAACCAGCATCACTATCATCTGGGCACTTGTTAGAAATGCAAATTCTTGGGTCATAGGAATGTGGGGGGTAGGGCCCGGCAGTCTGTATTTTAAACAAGCCCTCCAGCTAATTCTGAAGTGCACTAGAGTTTGGGAACCACTGAAGTACATGATGCTTAAGGCACAGGTAACCTTTACCTTGTGATAGACCTTGTCTAGGCTTCTATAGCTGGCCAACACATTTTCTGACTGATACACTCTTTCTCTGGGATGTTAACACATGCTATTTAGATTTGCAGTCATCTTGTTTTGCTTTGGAAAAATACTCTTTAAGACTTTTGTATAAACATCCACTGGGAGCCAGCACTTCTTGATTTCTAGTTTAACCTCTAAGGAAAAACCTCACTTCCCTCATTAACTGAGAGGTACCTTACTGTCGTTCCCCTATGGTATCTACATTGTACCTACTGTCTAGCTCTCTAGTGAAAGAATAATGTAGTGTATTTAAATCTTTACATCTTGGCTGTGTGTTTTACATTTTAGCCACCCAAAACTCTCAACTCATACAACTCTGATGGTCAATTTTGGCAATAAGGGCCTGGAAGTGAGCATCTTGCCTCACTAGATAAAGAAAACTTATAAGGCACAGTAGAAAGAGTCTTGGACAAGCTGTCAAAAGACTCAGGTTCCGGGCTTCCCTGGTGGCGCAGTGGTTGAGAGTCCGCCTGCCGCTGCAGGGGACATGGGTTCGTGCCCCGGTCCGGGAAGATCCCACATGCCGCGGAGCGGCTGGGCCCGTGAGCCATGGCCGCTGAGCCTGCGCGTTCAGAGCCTGTGCTCCACAACGGGAGAGGCCACAACAGTGAGAGGCCCGCGTACCACAAAAAAAAAAAAAAAAAAAAAAAAAAAAGACTCAGGTTCCAGTTTAGGTTCCACCATGGTGTAATCTTAAGAAGTCAGTTAACATCCAGAGCCTTTATTTCCTCATCTGTAAAATGAAGAGCTCAAAATAGGTGATCTCTAAGGTCTCCTGCAGCTAAGTCACTGTGTGGCTTTCTCATTCACAGATCATTCCTCCAGAAGCAAGACCAGTGCCCATGATGATAAAAGAAAGATATAAAGTAGTAAATGATATTGCAAGTGGCTTAGTTTACATAATATGTCACAGGAAGTAGAAAAGATTAGATATCTTTCCATCTCTAGGAAGCTATCTTTGGGAATAAAGAAAAATTAATTTCAGTGATACATTAACTTTTAAAATTAGAGGGTTATCAAAATTAGGTTGAGAGTCTAAATTAAAATTATTTAATGCCACTTTAAAAGTAAAGTGATAACTTACTAAGCGTTGTGTATTTAATACCAATTCATTTCATGTGAGAATAGGCAGAGCAGGATCTATATAAGCCCTTTATTATCTGCACCTCTGTCAGATTCAATCTGAAAATTACAGAAAATTTGACTGCTGAGAAACTTTACTCTTATGATCTAACTGACTGCTCCTCACATTACCTTTTCTGAAAGTCTGTTTCTCTGGGTGAGAATCTAAGACAGAAATAGGGAAACAAACAGGATTAAGCTTCTAAAGGAATGAAACTTAATTTTCTAAAAAAGGAATCTGGGAAAAACCAACACCAGACCCATATTCTAGCTTGTAAATGCCACCTATCTTTGCAAAGTTTCAACATTTATCTTAAAAGCCTTTTGGCCCAGTGAGTCTTCCCAAACAATCAAGAGAACTTTTGCTTGAAAATTAAGATAAAGAATTTATATAGGTTTTTCTAATTGGGTCATATTCATTTTTACATTCAATTTAATATATATTTATTGATCATCTACTATACTTTTCCGGCTCTATGCTAGGAACCTGGGGATAAGAGGCACGGTCACCACACCCTGGGAGAGACAGACTAATTAACAGGCAATTCTATCAGTAGATACAATGAAAACTCAAAAATTCAAGTCTAAATCTGGTTATGGATCAGACAAAAAGACAGAAATCAATTCTATTTAACCTTCTAAGAGATAATAGATTAACATCTCTGGGTTTTAAAGTAAGAATTAAAAGCAACATATCCTTCTTGTCTTGATGATATGAACATAAAGCAGAATACTTCTTGAGAACGTACGGTTCTCCAGGGACAAAAAGCACTAAAGCGTGTGCATGTATTGTAATGTGAAACTTTTATTTATGCCTTATTATTATTATGCAGTACAGCTGACTTTGGTAAATGGGCCCCTATCGTTCCCATTTCATATAACTCAAGGCCACTGTTCACTAAGTCCAACATTCATTCAGTAGAAATTTAATGAGTACTCTCTGTGTCTCAACACTATGCTAGGCCCTGGGGAAATACAGATGGAGGGTGTAGTCGTGTCCCCATGGAGTATGCAATCTAATAGAAGAAACAGCTATACAAGCAAGTCACTGGAATAGTGTGTGAGCAGTGCTTTTAAGAGCACATAATCCCAGCAGAGATGAGGGAGTTAACAGACCTTCTTAGAGGAAGAAATCAATCAGGTGGGTTGGGGCGGGGGCCTGATCTATGTCTACAATCAACAGTCTGGATTTAACAGTTGGAGGAATACAAAATGAGTAAGACAAAATTCCTACCCTGATTTCAATGGTGGATGGGGAGAGAAACGAAAAAGACCTAATTAGAGGCAGATTGAGATAGGAGATAAGCACTTTTTTGTAAGTGGAAAGTGCTTTGGAAAAGCAGAGCAGGGATGACTGCTTTCTTTTCAACAAGGGCAATGAAGAAGGCTACATAAAGGAGGTGGTATTTGTGGCGGTTCACTGGCTTATACTCTAGAAGGTTCTATTTATACTGGGAGACATAAATTGCTTCAGTTCTGGAGAGGTGCTTTTAGATTTTCCCTTACTTACTTTAAAGTCTTTACAGAGAAACTGCAATAAGCAAATATATTTTCTGCATACAGAATCCACCCAAACACCTTGACATTCTCATTCCACATACTTCACACATGGTATCTTTTACGTCTGGGAAAGTAGGCTAGGAAATGGTTCAAATACCCAAGGGCCTCAAAACATATACGTTGGAAAGCGTACCTAATTTCCAAAAAAGGTCAAACTGCAGAAGAACCCATTGTGATTGGAAAACAAGCTGTTCACTTCTGGGTATAGACAAATGGTGCAGTTTAGCATAAAGGAAGCAAGAAAGCTCCTCTGCTGTCAAGAGGGTCCTTGCACAGCCTCTGCTCCAGTCCAGCAGCGATCTCACACTGATCAGAGGTATCACAATGTAAAACCCATTTGGGGGGTTGGGAGGTAGATACAGTTTTGTACAGTTGTTCAAAGGAGTAGAGTACTTCTGACTGATGCTTCTAATCTTTGCTTACAGGGATTTAGGACTAGAAGACTTGACAACAGAATAATCCATAAAGAAGAAAAGTAATTCTGCATCTTGAATGTGAGATGTTTTTTGGCATACACAAGAACTAAATGGCTCCCCCAGAAAAATAATATGCACAACAGAACCGAGGGAGTGAAAGTGATCAGAAAATTAGTCCATACAAACTAAGAGCTAAGTATGAATATTTAAAAACTGATAACAAGGGCTTCCCTGGTGGCGCAGTGGTTGGGAGTCCGCCTGCCGATGCAAAGGGCACAGGTTCGAGCCCCGGTCTGGGAAGATCCCACATGCCGCACAGCGGCTAGGCCCGTGAGCCATGGCCGCTGAGCCTGTGCGTCCAGAGCCTGAGCTCCGCAACAGGAGAGGCCACAACAGTGAGAGGCCCGCGTACTGCAAAAAAAAAAACAAACTGATAACAAGAATGACGATTCTTTTTTGTTACTATGGGGAAAAAACATCATTAGCCCAAAGAAACTGCATGGCTACAACACAGATGTATATAATTCGATCTCCATTTCATTACAATTACTGCAGCCAAGTAATTCATGTCAGATCTAGCACCATGAGAAAACATCAGGTTGAGTAAGAGCTCCCTTCAACATAAATACTGATAGTCATTATGAGGATCAGGTATGGAGATGTCTTGCTTTTTGACTTCACAGGTATCATTTCAGTAACTCCTTAATAAACTCTGTTTTTTACGTGATCCCTGTGGGACCTTGGTACCTTGTTATATTTAATATACTTCTAAATAACACCACGAGAATGGGCTTTGATGCAACTCCAGTTCTCGGAAAAGAGCCTACCGTCAAATTTCATAGCAGATTACATGATAGTTAAAGATCAACTGTCTGGGGAATAAAGACACAGACCTACTAGAGAATGGACTTGAGGATACGGGGAGGGGGAAGGGTAAGCTGTGACAAAGTGAGAGAGTGGCATGGACATATATACACTACCAAGCATGGAATAGATAGCTGGTGGGAAGCAGCCGCATAGCACAGGGAGATCAGCTCTGTGCTTTGTGACCGCCTAGAGGGGTGGGATAGGGAAGGTGGGAGGGAAGGAGACGCAAGAGGGAAGAGATATGGGAACATATGTATATGTATAACTGATTCACTTTGTTATAAAGCAGAAATTAACACACCATTGTAAAGCAATTATACTCCAATAAAGATGTTAAAAAAGAAAAAGATCAACTGTCTGATCACCCAAAAAGGGATTTACCTTTAAAAAATACATCTCTGAGATATCTAAATGATTACAATATCTCCAGAAATGAGGCACTCTGTCTTTCCCACTCATATCCAATCCTCTTGGCAATCGAATTGACCAAAGTCAAACTGCACCGATTAACCCTGCAAACCTGGATGTGTACACCGTAACAAAAGTGCTCTGCACTGCTCACATATAAGCTCAGTTTCCAGGCACTGGAATTGTATTCATGATGCCTCAGTTGTAAGGGTTATCAGAGTAAGTTCACATTTTGAGGAGCATAGGGCACTGAGAATTACACAGCCAGCTACTGACAAACGGCTACATGTGCTTTTTCCATTGCATCTTTTCTTCCAGCTCTCATGGAAACAAGCTCTGCCACAGCCCCTTGATGAGCCAGCAGAGCCCAGTCATCTGGCAACCATGACTGGTCTCTCTGGCATCTGAGAAGAACATCAGCTAAAGAAAACGAGAGGATTAAAAAAAGAAGTGAACACAGAAAATTCATTTTTCACCCCCTTAAATTCTGCAGTTCCACTTGCCTGACTCTAAATTAATTTTGTTTTGAATGCTGTATAAATGGATTCTAGAGCCCTATCCAATTTTCAGACCACTTTGTTATGTGCCTAGTATAGGGCTCAGTAAAGTTACTGCTGGCATGAGTGCACCATAAAGCATGTGACTCGCTGATATAATATTTTAAATAAGGATACATTTCTCATCCAATATGACATTATGTGGGAAAACTTAGCTTTTGTCACCTGTTTTCTCGTGAGAGCTTGAGAAAGTTATATAATCTTTCAACTATATCTTTATGTCATTATGAGAATAAGAAAATCTGTCTTTTTTTATTAACAACTGATTAGACCTATTCATTATTCAAAATGAACAAAAACAATCTGCAAATTCAGTGACATCAAGGAGGTAGTTCACTGTTTTACTTTAGGAAAAACTCATATATGGCCTCGAAGAACAGAGGTGTCATAATGAAATACCTAAGTGCGAAATCACACCATCTTGTATATAAAAGTCTTTTTTGTCTAGCTAGAAGCTTGAAACTACCAGAACTCTCATTAATCTACCACCCTCTGAATAACAAAGGTACGAACATAATTGCTCCTCCGTTAGGAATACATAGGCTTGAGGTCAAAGTGTATGAAACTGCTTACTCAGTGTTACCCAGCAGCTCCATGGTAGGAATGGAAAAATAAGGCTGGATCTGCACTGCTGGATGGGATTATGAGTTTACATTCCCTCCTTCCTTTTAAGGACATTTCCAAAATGATGGCTCCAATCTTTATATGTGCTTATGACACAATGTGCTACCACTATAAAATTAAATTTCTTTTTAAAAAATGGGGAAGGAGTTCTACCCCCCAAACATCTATTTGCCAGATGATTTAAATAGCACATCATAGGTCTCTGACCTATAGACCACTAATCACAAGAGCCTAGGGAGCTAATGCATCATGTTGGAATATTAGCTCCTACAGAAACATAGTCAAATCAGAGCAGAGCCAACCAGGCTTTTATCCTTCTAAGGGAAACAGATGAAATTCCACACAGTTTCCTGTGCATGTAGGTCTTTTCAATAACAGTCTGAAATGCAACCATGAATTGATATCATCTCACGTTTAAAAAGACTAATAAATTCACGACATTTCCATGGTTAATCTTATTTTTGGGAACAGGCAAAGCCAGAACGTGATATAAAATATAAAGGGACTTGCAGTGAAAAAGAGAGTCTCTTTCTTTTCCTGTGTCCCAAGCATCAATTCCCTCTCTAAAAACAATCTCATAAAGATAAGCTATGCACTTGTGTGTAACTTATACAAATGGTAGCACATTAGACTTACTGTTCTCACTTTGCTTTATTTACTTAACAATATATCTTGGATTTTGTTCTGTTACCACTGTAGAACTTCCTCATTCTTTTAAAAACTTGCATAGCATATTCTATGGTATACCATATTATATTTAATCAGTCCCCAACTGATGGACATTTAAGTTGTTTCCAAACCTCTGGTATTACAAATGATGATGCAATAATTACACTTACGTCAGTCATTTTGCTCAAATGAAAGTACAAATGCAAGAAAATTCTTAAGAGTGGAATTACTTAGTCAAAGGATACATGCATTTAAGATTTTTTTTATAGATTGTCCATTACAGAAGTTGTTTATCATTCCACCAGAAGTATGAGACCAACTGCTTTCTCAAACCCTTGACAATCCAGTTTTGATCAAACTTCTTTACCTTTTTCTTTATCTCCATGGCGTGTGGGATCTTCCCGGACCAGGAATCGAACCCGTGTCCTCTGCACTGGCAAGTGGATTCTTAACCACTGCACCACCAGGGAAGTCCAACATCATAGTCTTTAAATTATAGTTCAGTATTTTTATTAAAAAGATGGGCTAGCTCCATCTCAATACTCTTCTTCCTCAGCATTTGTCATTATGCATTCTTATCTTTATACGCTTTTCAGTTGAGTCACTTGGGTTTTCCAGATATACAATTATATCAGCTAGGAAGTATGGTTAACACTCCTACTTTCTGATTTTTTTTTTAACTTCTAATTGTTTTCTTGTAAGACTACTTTGGCCAGTATCTCTATAACAATATTAAGGAATAATGGGAATAGAGGTATTCATTGTCTTAATAACATTATGGAAATGCTTTTGGTGGTTCCCTATTAAGCAAGACGTTGGCCTCTCAAATGAGATATATACATACATATATGAAAAACGTGTCTTTACATGAAAGACAATATAGTATAGTAGTTAAAAGCACAAACTCTGCAACTAAATTCTTCTACATATAAACTATGTGGTCCTGAGTAAATAAGTTACTTAACTTCTTTGTGCCTTTGAAGATAATATTATTGTTTCATAGGGATTTTGGAAGAATTACTTGTCAGAAGTCATAAAGTGCTAGAATGTAGTAAGCATTCATATTACAGATGCTTGTGAGGACTACCAATCCAGGGACATTACCAAAACAGAAACTTCTTCATATCAAATTTTAATCTGCAGGTTTCCAGGCCATATACATGGTTTAAATTTCTAGCCCTAAACCTACATTAGCTAGGTTTTGGTTAGAAATTCTCGCAAGGGCAGAGATCTTTGTTGCCCAGTGTCTAAAATTCTGTGCCTGGCACAGAATAGGCACTCAAATATTTGTTGAATGAAGAACGAATGAATGACTGGAGATGCCCCCACCCCCACCCCCAACCCCACCCCCACCCCCAGTGCCTTTTGTTTTTTCTTGATCCATCCAGAGCCATGGCTGAGAAGGACAGGTCTCCTGCTTTAGGATGAGTGTTTTTTCTAGTTTACCCATTGACAGTACCACCCTTAGGGAGTCTGAGCTATAAGAACCATTTAACCTCTTATCCTGTTTGAGCCCCAGCTTTGTGTTCTATCCCCCCAACTCTGAGTGAGTCATGTGTCCACTAGAACCAAGGCTCTAGTTCACTAAGGACTGGTAGATGCTCTCAGGAGAAAATCCTTGCAAGTTTTTTCATTTGGAAAAGTTTTCTTTTTTCAGTCGTTTCTGGCCTACAGTTATTTCTCTTACTTTATCTCCAGCTGAACTGTGCTTTAAGAAGATAGATTTTATATTTTAACCAGAATTTTTAGATGTAAAGTATTCATCTTCTATTATATTGCTAGAAGTAGAACTCTCTATAACCACTTATTTAAAGTGGTATAATATAAAAATTGATGTGGAAAAATGGGTTATAAGAAAGTTAGTGTCCCTGAGTTCACGACATTATCTTTTACCCCATGGAAGTTATAGCTTTCTTTTGTGTGTTCCAAATTAGAATACTTTTTATTATTATCTCATAGACGAATAACACTAGCTATAACTTACTGAGTACTGCTGTGCACCAGGCATTTCAAATATATTATTCTAATCATTACACTAACTTTGTAACTATGCCTTATTAGCCTTATTTTAAAAGTAAAGAAACTAAAAGTCAGAGCATTTATGAAACTTTCCCAATGATTCAAGGTAGTAAGAAGTTGTAGTAGATACGTATTATGGCACCTGCCTACCCACATGCTTCTAAAAGACATTATTTCACCCTGTTGAGGGGTAACAGTCAAAGTTTATGCCATATGACTCTACCCACATGTCCCAGCCAAGTGGATGAAAGGTACTAACTTGACCTAGGATCCACAATCCATCAGTTGGTCAGTGCCCTCTTACCAATCTAAAAACAGATTAGGTCCAATCAGATTCTCCCTCTTCTATATGAACTTTGCCAGTAGTAGGTTACCCCGAATGCTCAAACTTTCCCTTTAAAAGTAAGTGTTAGGAAAAACAAAAAGTCAAGAAGTTCTAAATGGTCAGATTCTTGAGAACAAGTGACAAAGGGCTACATTTTTCAGCCCTCTGCCCCATTTATCTTTGTAAATACAGTGTTTCTTATTTAAATAAGAATTACAGCCTAACTGGAAGTGCTGTAGGTAAGGAACGATACAATAACTTCTCCTATAAGATTATTCTACTTCCTTATTAAATTTCAAATATTTATGAGACCAGAGGAAACAGGGAAAAGAGCCACTATTTGTTTAAAATTTCCCTGCTTGGAACTGCTTAACTTTAAAGCACTTGTACAGTATTGACAAAGCGCCTTATTGTACTAGAAGAAGCTAAAGCCACTTGTATCACTGCAAAAAAATGTATTTATTCCCTTGTATTATTACTAATTAATTCATTCCTTTATTCCATAAATACATATGTGTTGAGCACCTACTGTGCTCTCGGAATTGTACTGGGTGTAAGGGGTATACTGGTGAACCAAACAAACTTGGTTCTTGCCTTCAAAGACATCACGTGAATAATTGGACAAATAATTACTTAATTATAGTAGCAAAAAGTACTACAAAAGGGAAATAAGATATCTAATAGAAAGACTAGAGAATGAGGAACTAACATAAAAAAATTAATAGTACAAATAAATTTTAGTCATTATGGGTACAAAGTTGTACATAAAACATTAGCAAACAGAATCCAGCGGTACCTTGAAAGAATAATCACTAGGACCAAATGGAGTTCATACTAGGAATGTAAGGATAGTTCAATATTAAGAAATCTATTAATATAATTTACCATATTAGAACATCAACAGAAAAATTACATAATCATGTCTTTACATGATGAGGCATTTTATAAAATTCACCATTCTTAATTAAATAAGATTTTGTATTTTTATTGACTGCTTACTACAGTCCAAGCACTTTTCTAAGCACTTTATGAGTTCTCACTCACCTAATCCTTCCCAAAACCCCATGAGGCAATAATATCATGGTCAGATCATACAAGGACTAATAGGTCTTGCTAAAGATTTTGGATGGTATCCTATAAACAATGGGAAATCACTGAAAGGGTTAAACAGAAGTATGGTGTGGTCAGAGTTGCATTTTGAAAAGATCACTCTGTATAATATGAAGGTGCCGGAGCAGATATAGGGCAACCAATCAGAAAGCTATTAGAGTAGGTCCAGTGATTAACAGAAACATTAGAGTACCAAGTTAAGAAACTGGGAAATTATTAAGAAATTAAACTTGGGGAGAGCTACAAAGAGTTACTGAATAGAGAGATGATACATATAAGAGGTATTTTAGGTGAATTGGAAGGGGGAAGGGAATTATAGTTAGAGAGACCAGTTAGAAAACTATTGTGATAGATAAGGCATGAGGTTGTAAGAGGCTGAACTAAGGTGCCAGCAGAGGAAATGGAAAGGAAGGCAGAGAAACAAGAGGCTCTGAGGATCATGAAAAAATCCAGAGCTCGATAGACACCTGGCACCATGGTAATGGACAGGTCTCTTGCCTTCATGTACTGTGAGCTCTTTTATGTCCAAGCATGTCTTACTTTTCTTTTTATTTCATCAATCAGCACAAATTTTGCACATGGTAGGTCACAACAAATCAAATATTGACAAGACAGTGACAGAGACAGATATTTAGGGAATTACATTCAGAGTCTATTGCTCTTCTTTTCAGGGGGGGAATACTTTCTTTTAAATGTTCTCATTGGGAACTGTCACAGATTATAAGAGACTAAGGAGATGTGGCAACTAAATGCAGTGTGGGATCCTGGATTGTATCCTGAAGCAGAAAAAGTATATTAGTAGGGAAAACTGGAGAAATTTCAATAATGTCTGTAGATTAGCAAATAGTATTTTATCAATGTCAACTTCCTGATTTTGATAACTGTACTATACTTAAGTTAGACGCTAACATTAGGGGAAGCTGGGTGAAGGATAATGAGAACTCCATAGTGTTTTGTAACTTCATAAGTCTAAGTCATTTTTTTTTAAGTTAAAAAATTAATAAATACCCTTGTTAATGGCAAATCTTTATTTTTTAAAAGTATAGAACTGATTTTGAAAACAAAAAAGACAAGAAAAATTAGTGCAGAACAAAGGCTGGTGAAAAGGTCAGTAATCTATCTGGGTAATAAATTTCTTGGTAGGCGAGGGGTTGATTAAAAAAACATGGTGTGACTTTAAGTAAATATGAGACTGTTTTCTTTTATAGTTCATAAATGGCTTCTAAAGGCAATTCAAAAGGACGAAGTCTAAAAATATTTTTTGCAATGACAGCATTGTTGAATTAGTGTAAAGAGTGGCTACGTTGAAGAATGGCATTCATTTAAACAGTGTACCTTAAGGTATATTTATTCCAAAAAAGTCACTCTTCGTTACCTTATGGTCACACCTCAAGGTGCTGAAGCAGTTTCTGTGCACTTAGTAAGTGAAAGAAAAGTTAATTGAATGCAGTAATTTATCATGTCTCCCGCTTTCTAACACAAGAGGCTGACTGATTTTCTAATCTCTTCTATTATGGAAGTTCTTCTCGTTTTACCTTTTTGAGGTTATGAGAAAATTTATTACTCTTTAGTAGAAACTTGCTGTTCTTTGGGGGGAAAAGGAAAGTACAAAGAGAAACAGAGTGAGCGAGAGAGTGGTATACAGGAGGCGTGTGGTCAGCAAGGTCAGCTCTCCTGGGTCATCCCTCAGTTGGTCTCACAGTGTATTCTATCAAGGTCAACACTGAGCATCCCCTGAACATATTCACCAATATGTTGGTCATGACATATGCAACATTTTATGGAGAATTTACTGGGATGGCCAAAAAGTTTGTTAGGGTTTTTCTGTAAGCATTTACGGAAAAACCCGAAAGAACTTTCTGGCCAACCCAATATAACTAGGGACCTTAACCATGAGTTAATAAGCTCAAAATTTCATTCATTAGAATTTCTGTTGGAAGGCCTTTCAGCCACATGACCAAAATATGAAATAATATGTAAAATTATATAAATATCTAAACAATTACCCAAATAGGCACTATGCCCAAGTCTACAACAAAACAGAAGCATTTTATTTCTTTATTTCCCTAAAGGAGTAAGATGGTATAGGATATAGGCCCAAGCCTTAGAATCAATGTCCTAATTTCTCTTCCCCTTTGCCACTTAATTTGCCTATATTTTGCCTGTCTTGCTTATAAAACAGATGTAATAACATTGTTACCTTCCAGGGGACTTATGTAAATTAATGAATATGGCTGTAAAACATTTTGCAAACATGAAGTGTTACATAAATACTTACTCATTCCTTGAATGTGCTCATTATATTGCCTGCTTTGAACCTTAATATTTGCTTATAACTCTACACTCCAAATTTCCCCAAGGAAGAAACTCCAAATTTACTTGCCTGTGGCTTTATAGACATCTCTTTATATAAGCAAAGTCCAATTCCTTAGGATGCAGAACCAGGAACAAACACAACTAACGAAAAGCCAAGCAGTATTCACAGATGCTCTAAGCCTGTGAATGTACAAAATGCACCTCAGTAATAGCTAAGCACATGCACTCAACGTTTCCAGTTGGGGATTGTAAGAGAAATATAATGATTTAGGGAGTTAGATAGTAAAAATTAAAAGTTCACAATATAATCTCGTGACTCTCAAATTCTCTGCTTAAACAGAAGACCATCTTCTCTCACTATTCAAAGGTCAGAATCCTATGAAGGCTAAAAGAAAATTTTATATCTGAACAAGATTTGAATCATTTAGGCTCTGTTGCTCTAGTTTTACATATGTTCTCAATGAATCCCTTCAAATTACTGCCACTCATGCTCTACTTAGCCAGTCCGAAACTATTACTCACTTGAAAACACAGTACCATACTAAAAATTACTAAGATGATTAAATGAGATAGTACATGAGATATAAGTACAGTATCTGTTCTGTAGTATGCACTCAATAAGTAGTACTTACAAAAATGATTTGTAATTAATTCTGACAAATCAATTGATGTCCAATAAAATTGATTTTATGGACGACTTAGGGAAATACCAATATTTCTACTTGTACTGTACATTAAACACATGACAATGAAACACAAGTTAATAAATATTTAGCCCATATTTTGATAAGTAACTCATCACAATGAGAGTAACAAGATTAAGAAAACAAATACTCTTGAAGTAACAATTTTAACATGTTGATATATTATGAAATAGAACAGAGAAACCATCATATATAACTGCACAAATTTAATGACAAAAGGCTATGTATATCCCTCACAAGCTTAATTGAAAGAGTGACTATCATACTAAGCTGGTAGATAAGAAAAGTACTGTCATTCAACTGTGTGACACTCAGATTGCATAGCTGAAGGATTATTATGGCAAGTCAGTATGCAATCTACATAACTGGACCAGCATAAAACAAATGGTCTTCCAATATTGTAACTTGGAACAATTTCTATTATGTAACAGAGAAACAGTCCAACTCTACTTTAATAAATTCAGATATAAAACAAAAAATATATAAAGAACATGTCATTCAATGAGGCTGAAGGGTCTGCCATAACTCAGAACTAACAAGGATCACAAGTATTTAGGACAAAATAGTAAAACAAGCATGGCTGTTGCAATTCCTAGGACATCAGTGAGTCCACAGAGAAGAAAAACTATATACATACCGAATGTGGAAAAACTCTCACCAAAAGATCGAGAGTTCTTTCATACCAGAAAATTCTTACTGGAGAGAAACTCTATGTACTGAATGTTGGCAGGTCTAAACAGAGAAGTCAGAACTGACTTATTCATCAGAAGGTTCATACTGCAGATGAACCTCATGGATGTACTATCTGTGGGAAATCTTTTGCTGGGAAATCACATCTTCAACTGCATCATTTAATTCATACAGGTGAAAACAGATGTAATAACTATGTATGAACTGACTGTGGGAAGCTCAACCTCAAAATGCTCATCCTTAAAATAAAGCCTGTCAATACAGCGACGGTGCTTAAGGGCTCCATCCAGCTACCCTGATGACCAGATATGAGTTCTAATATGCATCAGAGCAGCCATACAGGAGAAAAAAAAAATCACTTTTTTGGGAAAGTGATCAAGTCTTCTCACAGCAGTCAGATCTAATAATAAAATTGAGGCTCTAGGCTGCAAAGAGCCTTATGAATATGTTACATGTGAGAAAGCCTTGAACAAAAAGCTGCTTGCACTGTTTGAGTGAGAACTCATTCCCAAGAGAACCTCGAGTGATGCCTGGCTGAAGGAACCTTTCCTAATGGGCACCTGTCTCACTAACACACCTTTCTGCTCACAGTATTAGGAAGAGCTTTCCCACAGAATGCACTAAAATTTCCATTTCTTTAAGTATTATTGAAGTTATTGACAAATTGTAGTTCTTCATCTATGAAGCCGTTTTCAAAACTATTTTTCTTATGAGTTTTCTTTAATTGATTTGTAGAATTCTGAATATATTATGGACACTAGTCACTCACTTGTTATGCACGGCAAAAATTGTATTCCAGCTTTTGTTATAGTATCATTTACAATAGGGACAATGTTGATTAAGTTACAAACAATGGTTTGCCTCCAAGAAAGCTAAAAGTAGCTAATGCAAATTCTGGTGAGAATTAATAAAATCAGTAAACCAGCTGAATATATTTTAAACATAAATATGCTATTCTACCCAGTAGAATCTATAAATATTTTCAGGCAAAAATTAGACAGCATAGGTCAAAATCTTATGACAGCTTAGAGAACTTTAAGACAGTCAACCTTAAAAGCATGTCTTTGTAATTCAGGGAAAATATTGCCTGATCATATAAGGTAAGTAGTCTTTATGTCAGGGGTTTATTAAATTTGTAAGGAAGAAAATGATGATGACATGCCCACTAAACATGCACTATATTCTTGATACCCTTTTACTGAAGTCTCACTTCTGAGCGTTAATTGCACTGGCCTCAAAAGCATCTGGCAGGGCTTGCCTTGGGTGACTGAAAAAGACCATCTCCTGGAGCTGGGGAGCCTGGGGAGCTGCCACCACTTTTCCCTCTGAATAGAGCTCAACAGAACCAGCTGGGACACAGCTGCATCCCAGCTGTCAGCTTTGATTTCTTATGGCTACACTAAAAACAATCACTCCAGCTTGATCACATGATAATTCAATCTATATTACTACAGCTAAGACAACATTAAAGATTAAAATGTGCCCAGAATTCGGAAAGACTATCTGCATAAAGAATTATGTTTGTGGCTGTGTCATGTATCCCTATGCACATTTTGTCATCTCATCTGAGGTCAGGTAGACAAAAGCGCTGATCGTATTTTGTGGAGGGAAAAAAATATCACATTGGCCAGATGAAGGAGGAGAGAAATACATTATTAAAACTATTATTGACATAAATGCCATTAACAGCAAGTAATTATCATATCAACACTCAGAAAAACACTTTCCTCACAGCTCACCAGACCATAAGCTTTCAAGAGCAGGGGACATAGTTCACCAATTTTTCTAACATCAGTCCTAGCACAGTACGTGGCACATAGCAGGTACTCAATAAACAGTTTCTGAACGAATAAGAAGGGAAACTGGCACAGAATATATAAGGTAATTTATACAAACAGTTAAATCTCCCTTAACTAGGTAACAATGAGACAAGTCTGATGATTTAATTCTTTCTGTGACACAGAGAAAGTAAGAGGTAGAATATTCCTAACTTCCATAGACTGTCCATTTGAGCATTCACAGAATGAGTGCCCAAAATCTTCCTGATCAAAAAGAGGAATGTTTTTGGTATCTACTCTGGAGCTTAACCAGGAGAAAAAGGAAGAAAGCATTCAGAGGAGTTAACAGAAGCAGTTCCAGAACTAAGAAGCAAATATTCTCACCAACAAAATCACTGGTAAACTCACAGCTTACTTTCAATAATGACATCTGCTTCAGGAAATGTCTTTGGAAAGATGGGGATCTTTGCTGGTGCCTCTGAACTGGTGCCTGCCCCACTTACTTGGTAGAAGTAATACTGAGTGTAGGAGCTGTAATGTGATCACTGGGAGGCCATTTACTCACTCACGTAGATTATATGTAAATTATATCAGAGAAGTAGAGATTATAATCAAGATGTACTTATTTTGCTAGCACTTTTCTCCTGGCCAGAGAAAATGCTGAACCTGAAGTAGTGACTACTGCCAGCCAGAATGGCTATCACCCAAAAACAACACAAATAACAAATGTTGGCGAGGATGTGGAGAAAAGGGAACTGTCCTACACTGTTGGTGGGAAGGTAGGTTGGTGCAGCCACTACGGAAAACAGTGAGCAGGTTTCTCAAAGAAACTAAAGAAACATACACCCCAATGTTCATAGCAGCACTATTTACAATTGCCAAGATATGGAAGCAACCCTAAGTGTCTATCAACAGATGATGAATGGATTAAGAAGATGTGGTGTGTATACACACACACACACACACACACACACACACACACACACAAGAAAATACTACTCAGCCATAAAAAAAAGAATGAAATCTTGCCATTCACAACAACATGGATGGCCTTGGAGGGTATTATGCTAAGTGAAGTAAGTCGGACAGAGAAAGACAACTACTATATGATATCATTTATACGTAGACTCTAAAAAAACACAACGAACTAGTGAATATAACAAAAGAGAAACAGACTCACAGATATAGAGAACAAATTAGTGATTACCAGTGGGGAGAGGGAAGGAGGGAGAGGCAATATAGAGGTAGGGGATTAAGACGGCACCAACAATTATGTATAAAATAAGCTACACAGGTATATTGTACAACACAGAGAATATAGCCAATATTTTATAATGACTATAAATGGAGCATAACCTTTAAAAATTGTGAATCACTATATTGTACAGCTGTAACTTATATAATATTGTACATCAACAATATTTCAATTAAGTACATAAATATAAAGTAGTGACTACTGGCATTTTAATCTTTTGTTCTTATTTCCAAATGTAGCTTTATAAACGGGGAACTGTGGGATTCCCAGGATGTTCTTGTGACTCAGTTTGAAAATATGCCCACGTGCTTAGTTGGCGAGACCAGATATGGTACCATTTCCTAGTCTCTTGGAGACCTGGGTTCAGATACTCCAGGAACAATAATTGGATCTACACCGTGACAAGATTGGTAGATATGGAGGGAGAGCTGTAGACGTGCATGCTATGAATCGAGGGATTCCTTAACCTCAGCCAAGGGGGTGACCGTGCACTTGTGCTCTGAATCATAAAAATTAAAGAAGGTGCTGAGGGGACAGCAAGCATGATCTCAAAAGAAGGCAGTTGAGATAGGACCTCAGTGAATTATGGAAGACCATTGTTAAACGGAGTTGAAAACATAAAAATTCAATGTTAGACAAGGCTCCAGAGACTAAAGCTGTATGAGTGCAACATTATCCTAGGACTCCTAACGTCGAATGCTAAGTGAAGTTCCTGAATGAGCTTATGCTGTGGATAGGTTATACTTCAACAGTACGACCCCAAAGGTTTTTAAAAAATTCCTTTAAAGACAGTTCCATGTGTAGCACTGTATCTGCCGCTGGAGGGCCCAGCAGAGATCCTACTATGAGCTACCATCTAGCACGAGGATTGGAAGACAGTAGAGTGAAGCTTTTCGGCAGTAGCAGGGTTTTAGGGTAAGACCCAGGAACACATACCCAAACGAGGAGCAATGAGGTCTTGGAGGGCAGGGAGGAACATCACACAGGTAACATAACTTGAACGCTTTGAAAGTACAAAGTAAAATCACAAATCAAAGGCTTAATAACATCACGGTTCTCATCACCACAGGTGACCATCTGCTTTGAGTCTGTTATGGGATGTAATTGCCCCTTTCTTTCTGCCATTTTAGGAGACCCCGGAAGCACCTCTGGCAACCTGCCCAAGGTGGTCCTTCCCCTTTTGCATTTTGGCAGAAAGAGAGAAGTTCTGGGTAAAGGAAGTGGTTTGGTGAACATTCCTGGATCTGCAATTTAACCAAAACGAAAGTACTTAGAATGGCATTGTAGTGGGGTTGTGCTGTATTTACTTCTCAGAAAAGAAAGAACTGCCGCATACTTGATGTATGGAAAGCAGACATCTACTCACCAAGAACAAATAATAATTTAAGATGAATGAACTGAAAAGACATGCAACAGCACAACCACAAGAGAGCTTTTCTGTATGTAAATTTGCTTGCTTTTTAAACCACTGATATCCTGTTTCTGAAAACTTATTCCTAGCCTCTATTCTTCCCTAATAGAACCCAATCAGTTTCTGACAGCTCTTTCCCAAACAGCTGTCTTTCATTTAATTTCATTTAGTGTGCAAACCGTTTCAAGTTGCATGCACAAGCATACTGTGAAGAATTCATTTTCTCTAGTTTCCTGGCGACGATAAAAGAATTTAATAAAAAAAAAAAAGTTGAACTTTGGCCTGAAATGTTGCTGTCCTGCTGAAATGGTGAATTATACAAGTGGAAGTGATCCAAAGGTTATTCGGTCCACCCCCTACCACGCAAAAGAGCCTAAACAGATCCTTTCATGTAATTATCTTACTTGTCCTTTTAAAATCTTGTAAGAAGAATTCTACATTCTCACTAAATAAATTTGGTCCAGACCTTGATAATTTGAAGAATGAACTTTCCTAGGGATAAGTGCGGGGGCGGGAGGATTTAGGACTCACAAACTGGAACAAGTCAGAATACAGAATTAAAAAACAAGTATGATCCTAGAATGCATATAACGGAGAAGATCAGGAAAGACTTTTGTAAAGGAAGCTTAGTTCCTGAAGGAAAGGGACAAGACATTGCATAATAGTTTAAAGCATGTAATTCAGAGTTTAATAGCCCTGGATTCAAATTCTACCAATGCTATTCTAAGAAAATTCTCTTATCTTCAAAATGGGTATTAACATTTATTGAGTTCTTGCTATATTTCAGGCACTATTCTAAGTTCTTTACATTCATTAACTTATAGAGAAACGCTTATATTACAGAGCTGTATAGATTAAATAAAACAATGTACTTAAAAGTGCTTAGCACAATTTTTATATTCAATAAATGGTAATAATTATTATTCCTACTTTTGCTCATGAAAACCTAAACTGACCATCAACAAGACTTCGGCATCCAAAGTCTTAAAAAAAGAAATTAAAGTAAGTGATGCCACTTTGCTCCCTCCCTAACTCCCTTCCATCCAATGTAGGAAACAACCTTGTGGCAGACGTGAGAAAGGAAATTCAGTTTTCTCCATTTACCAAAGTAATAATGGTAAGAAGAGGGGATTATGGGATAGTGTGAACACCCTCCAATTCCTTTCAGCAGTTAAGAACTTCCTCATCCTCCACTTCTTTTCAGTCCCCTCGTGCTCATTGCATCATTCTCTGAGTTTCTAACCCACCAGGATTTTAAACACAAAAGGGAGCCTCGGGCTTCCCTGGTGGCACAGTGGTTGAGAGTCCGCCTGCCGATGCAGGGGACACGGGTTCGTGCCCCGGTCCCGGAAGATCCCACATGCCGCAGAGCGGCTGGGCCCGTGAGCCATGGCCGCTGAGCCTGCGCGTCCGGAGCCTGTGCTCCGCAACGGGAGAGGCCACAACAGTGAGAGGCCCGCGTACCGCAAAAAAAAAAAAAAAAACAAAGGGAGCCTCAAGAACAGCCCTGCTGCCCCTCGTGCACAGCTCTGCTCCACCTTAAACTTCCACCTTTCACAGAAGACACACTAAACTTACTTTTCCAATTTCTCAGGAGCTCCTGAATGTAATGGCTCTTGGGAATGGCAGATGTCTAGTTATGAACTTCAGCAGAATTTGGACTTCGGAGACTCCAACCTATTAATAATACTTGTCAGCATCTCTCCGGGTAGTAAAATCAGACATCTATGTTCAATTCAAGCACAACTTGAACTCAAGGGAGATATAACTCAGGGGTGACTATGAAGCCACTTGTCTAAGAGATGTTTTTCCCTATTTGGGAGAGAAATATTTAGTGTAAAGTAGAGAAGAATGACTTGCTTCAGATGCAGGGTGAACATATTCAAAATCTACCTGACATGATAATAGGAAAAAGTAAGTGAGAAAACTGAATTAACATTGCTTAAGGAAAGCAATTTAAAAAATTTTAAAGCACAATTCCCCTGAGTGTGAAAACCCGTAAACTTTGGAATGAGTTATCTCTTTTAAGACGTTTTTAAAATTAAGATTGTTAATTTCTTAGGGTGCTTTTAGCTAAAGCATTCTGTTAAGAAGAAGAGGGTGGATGATATCTCAATATTCCATTTAACACCAAGATGATGTAATAACTAAAATGCATTTTTAGCATGAAACCATATATTTGCTTAGAAATTTAGGTGAACAAATAGTCATTATTTAAGGAACCCACTCCTGCCACCTTTAAAAGTTGAATGATCTATTCTAGTTTAAGCAAAATGGATCACTATTAATCAAGGTTCAAAACTGCTTTGAAAAATAGAAAATAAAAAAATTTTTTTTAAATATGCCAACTGCCCATGGTACCACTGAAAGCAATAACTATAAGGTTAGTCAGGAATTAAGGGAGCTAAATTTGGAGGTTGCTATCACTTGAATTGGGCAGAAAGACTAAAGGGCAAAGAGGGAAAGTTGCTGATGGGTAGGACCAATGTATGAAAGAGTTGATTAAAATTACCAATTCAAATGCAGCTGGCAACTGAAGCTTTACAGAATTCTTTCCATGTATGCCAATGACTTGGCAGGCAGGCTATGGCCACAGGGATACTCAGCACTCAATTTGACAAGAGGCTAAAACACAATCTATTTTAAAAGGGAAGACCAGAAATGAAATTGGTGATGCCAGTGCCTCCTGTTATCAAGTACTGCCGCCCACTCTTTCCAGTCCAGCTTATATTACCATCACCAACAAGTATGCCTGGGCCAGACACCACATTCAGAACCATGGCTCCTTTCTGTCTACACTCCAGGCCCCAAATCACTGGTTTCTTTATCCAATCACCCTGCAAAAGAGGAAATATTATCTAGCAACTACAGCAGAGGATCCCCAGACACACCCTGCGGAAACGCATTGGGAATATCAATGAAAAGAACTGTCCCCCAGCAAAAATTTTTATCTTCTCTTTCTACCAGGCTCCTTATTTCTCTCAGAAAACTTTGCTTCCTGTTACAGAATGCTCTGGGTAGGACACTCACACTTCTCACCAGCACCATGCCAGAACATTCAAGAAATCAAACCTACTTCAATTCCATGTTTACAAAAGAGAGAGACATGTACAAATTCATACCATAAGCTGGGCTCACAGCCACATTATAAAAGTCATATTCCACCTGCCTGCATTTTATCAAACCATGAATCATTTCTACACTGATCCCCCAAGACTCTTGTGTTCTGGCCAGGGAGCATTTCAAGTGTGTGGCCATCAAGTGCCATGAATAACAGAGAAAGGAGTAAAAGCAGTTTCTAAGTCAAATCCTGAAAATAAACATGTTTCCAAGCGATGTAATTACAACAATATGCCACTCTTGGTTTGAAAAATAATATAACATTAAGGTTTTTTAAAAAGGGATCAAGAAGGAAGTATAAACAAAAATGGCCTCATATTGTTCTGCATCAGTTTTTGCCTATACATAAGGCTAGCTGGTATAAAGTAAGGCAACAGACAGACAGAGTAGATTGAAGGTCCTCATGGATAATGAAAGTCCAGATTACACTATACTCAAATCGAAATAACCAAACACAAACAGGTAATCCAAATTGAGTCCAAACTCCCAACCAAAGAAGCAGGTTTTTTTTTAAAAAATACATGTAACAGTTTTATTGAGAAATAACTCACATACCATAAAATTTACTCTTTTACAATTCAGTGTTTTTAGTATACTCACAGAGTTGTGCCACCATCATCAATACCCAAGTCCAAAACATTTTCATTACCTCCCAGAAAAACTCCTTAGTAGTCGCTCCCCATTTTTCTTTCTATCTAGACCCTAGCAACCACTAATCTATTTTCTTAAGTTTAATCCACTGATCTATACTTCTATCGTATGCCAGCACCACGTTATCTGGATTATTATAGCTTTGTGATTAAGTTCTGAAGTTGGAAAGTTGAGTCTTCCAACTTTGTTTTTCTTTTTAAGATTATTTTGGCTATTCTGAGTCAAAATGAATTTTAGGATCAGTTGAGGTTTTCATAGAAATTGTATTAAATTTGTAGAACAATTTGTGGAATATTTCCATCTTAACTATTGAGTCTTCTAATCCATAAACATGAGATATCTTTCCATTGTTTAGGCTTCTTTCATTTCTTTCTGCAATGTTTTGTAGCTTTCAGTGTAAAAATCTTATAATTTTTTTGGTTAAATTTATTCCTAAGTATTGTACCCTTTTTGATGCTTAAAGTATTGGGTTTGAGTGTCTCTTCTAGCTTTCTTGAAGCACTAAGGTTAAAAAGGAATAATTATGTCTATAATCAAGCATGTTCGAACCAATGCTGAATGTTTATAAACATCTTTAATGAAGAAGGAAATAGTACTGATTATCATGAGGCAGTAGCATGGAGCATAATGCAAACTGGAATCAAATAAGACAGGTTCAAACTAAAACTTGGTCACTTATAGGTTACAGAATGCTGGAAAATTTGTTTTCCTTCTCTAGCTTTGTCTTTCTCATTTATAAAATTAAGACAATACCTACCTGGTACAATTTTATGTAGATTAGAAACATATGATACATTACCTTCTTAAGGGCTTTTTTTGTCTTAATCACTACTATATCATTAGCCCCTAGATTAATGCCTGGGGCATAAATAGTACTCAAATATTTGCAAAATAAATGAACAAAATGTCTAAAGTAGTATCTAGCAAAAATAAGGGCTTAATAAATAGCAACAATAGTTATTATCATCATTACCACGAGATTATCGACATGAGCAAAAATAACTTAATGCACCAATGAAGTAATAAGCAAACCAAATCATAATGGTACCAAAGCCTAAAAGAAGTGGAAATACAAATAAATTTAGCCAGAGGCAATGCAAATCTGATAAGAACAAAAGTAAACTTTAACAACTCCAATGTGGGGCTTCCCTGGTGGCGCAGTGGTTGAGAGTCCGCCTGTTGACGCAGGGGACACGGGTTCGTGCCCCCACATGCCGCGGAGCAGCTAGGCCCGTGAGCCATGGCCGCTGAGCCTGCGCGTCCGGAGCCTGTTCTCCACAACGGGAGAGGCCACAACAGTGAGAGGCCCACATACCGCAAAACAAAAACAAAAACAACTCCAGTGTGGCAGTTCATCTTTAACTTTTGCTTACAGTCAGTCCTCCACATCAGCAGGTTTGATATCAGAAGTTCCGTGTCCTTGGATTCAACTAATAGGGCACTGAAAATATTTGAAAAGAATCCAGAAAGTTCCATAAAGCAAAACTTGAATTTGCCAAGAATTGGCAACTATTCACATAGTGTTTTCATTGTATTTGCAACTATATAATAGCATTTACATTGTATTAGGTATCATAAGTAATCTAGAGATAATTTAAAGTATACGGGAGGATGTGCATAGGTTATATACAAAGTGTATGCCATTTTATACAAGGGACCTGACCATCCTTGGATTTTGGTATCCATGGGGGTCCTGGAACCAATCTCCCTAGGATACAAAGGGACCACTGTACTTGCTACTGTTGAATCTGGGTAAGGCTAGAAAACATTGATCCAGATAGGGGGAAATGCTCAAGGTTTGACAGAACAACTGAAAATAAAAAACCTACCATGTCTATATTATACTGATTATAATAATATAAATATATTAACAGTGCTAAGAAGGTACTCCAATTTTTCAAAAATAGAATGGAATGTTCCTTTAGGTTCTCATTTTCTGTAAAGTTCATTTTTTTTCAAAAAGAAAAAAAGTAGAAAAGATAAAAAGAAAAGGAACCCCACAAGTATGCCAGGCTAGAAACATCTGGTTTCTGGGTTCTTATGGTTTCTCAAAAGTTCATAGAAGCATCTGTAAAAATAGGAAAAGAAGACAAAAACCAATGTTCAAACCAAAATTCAAGTCCAGTTGCCATATGCAGCTTCTAAAAATGCCTTCTAATGTTTCAACAGACTTTTTCATTTCCTGTAGTTTTATCTTGTAAGAGGATTAAGAGAGAGCTACTGTTTTGCATTTAAGACATTTAAGACATGAGACACTCTAAACTTGGCACTCATCATTACTAATTGGTTTGAAAACCAATTTTTTTCCCACCTCTATTTCATTCCCATAGCTGCAAATCAAACGAAGATAATTCTAGAAACTGTTACAGATAGGATAAAGAATAAGATCTTCAAAGGACCAAATAAATAGAAGCTTTATAATCCTGTCATTAACACTGCTAAACCTTGCCTCTATGCTTTTAAAAGGCTGCTTGTTTCATCACACAAAAGTAGCTGCTCTCATTGATAGATAGGATTTAAAAGACCTTTAATAAAAGCAAAAAGTTTACTTATAATTTCAAATAATACTTTAAGGTTAAATAAAATATTTGGAGTCTGAAATTAAATTCCAGATATTATTATTCTGGTAAACATTCTCTGATGATTTGAAAGTCTTCCTTTTGTCCTTTGAAAAATAATAAGGCTAATTTAAAAAAACTTAAACCATGCATGGATTTAGTAAAAAAAAAAAAAAGTTAGCAAACGAAAGTATAAAATAAATGTAAAATTCTTCCTCTCTTACCCGCAAACCCATAGCCCTGCTCCCCAGAAGAAACCATTGTTAACCATTTATTAACAACCTGGAAGTTTCCATTCGTTGGCCATGTATAACCAATCATACAAACACAAAAGAAATTTCAAGTCTACTATTGACAAACATAAACCATCTTCTTTACTGCAAAATAAAATTATGTACATATCTAAATTTTTTTTATTATCAGTGCATGACTATAACACAGTAATTAGAGAACCTAGGAGCTTGAAGCAACTATGAAGAGCATTTACCTGAAGAGCATTTATCCTTATTTTAGAGTTCAGGAAACAAACTCAATTAGGTAACTTGTGCAAAGTTAGTTAACTGCCAGAGCTATTCCTAATTTTTAGTACTTGGAAGCCCTGGTATTTTGTTCCTTGCAATTTTAAAGATATTGCTATTCCTATTAGACCTTAGAACATCTTTCTCAAATGGGGGGAAAAATTCCTGGTGTTTAAAGGTGAAGAAGGCACAAACTTAAAGTCTTTCCCACTGTTTGAACCTTTTACTGCATCAGGAGGATTTCATTTAGTTTCATCCAAAACAACGGTTCTGCCTCCTGGGCAGACTCAACAGCCCTATTCATATCTGTAGTCTTAAGTAAACATGTAAAAATAAAGTGTAAACCTTACGAATTTAGCTAACTCCTTTACTGTGTAAGCTCAGTAAAATGATGGATTTGATTTTCTCAGTTGAAAGCCCTAGACTTCCGAGAGCCCCTACCTGCACCCTGAGTAATAAACAAATAACGATATCGCATCAAGGCGCTGGACAGGCAAAGTTCTTGGTTTCATCAGAAGTGAATGAAATCTATCATGGATTCCTTGTAATCCACTTACAAGAATCATGTGGGCCAATATTCACCCAATTGGTATGTGAGCAGAGACATGATGTCAACAGTCTAGAGATAACCCTGTTCCAAAGCCACTGTGTTTATAGCAAGACTCCACAGTGTTGAAAAGTACTTTACTGAATGACTGCTAGCAGAATATGCAGTGGAGTGGGGAGATTAGATAACTGAGTTTTAAGACACAGAATTCGGTTTTGGTCACACTGTGTGTGTGACCCTAGGCCTATCTTCTAAGTGCTTTGTTTCTCAGTTTACCTGCTTTTTTAATCTGTCACAAAAGTATTTATAGGTTTGGGGAGGGGGGTGGGTTTCCAAGAGTTTTGTAAACAAAGGCCTTGCTCAAAGAACCAAAAAATACACTGTGTTTCTTGAGTTCCTTTAATTAAAACAACAAACAACAAAATAGAAGCAGCTGTTTGCCTTCCCGTGTATCTCTGAAAGTTTCTATAGAAGCCAGAATCTCCATTGTCTATTATCTATTATATAATCTTTCTGCTGATTCTTTGTACCTTTCAAAATCACACAGAAATAGAAACTGCCCCTTAAGCCTGACCTGGCACTAAATACTAAAACTTCTGTAGACTGTTAGCAGTAAAAATGCCAAATAAAAATCTCCTGGATATACTCTCTCACTCTGCGTACGTTGTTACCTTGAGTTTCTGGGATTTGTCTCCAACATAAACAGTACTATGGTCGCACTGAAGGAGGTTACCTCCGCCCTTCTGAAAATTGTGACTCGGTGAGTTCTATTCCCTAAAACAAAGACAGAAGGAGGATGGGCCAGGCTAGCCACAACTAATGCTGACAACTAGTGGTACTGGCGACTAATACTGACAAATGCCAGCCATCCCTTCTAATAGGGAACAAAATATTGAACCTGCAAAATTCCCTACATTTCTACAGGAGTAATTAACTATATTTTTCATCCATAAAGCACTTTTCTTTTGAGGAATTATTTGATACTAATGCCTTTTTAAATTAATTTTTTAAAAATTTGTTTGTTCTCTGCCAGAAGTGGTCTGCTAGAAGTAGTCAATAATGTATTTTCTCCTCCTTTATTCTAGTCAGGGCAAGGACCCTTCCTCTTCAGCCTATCCTCTACAAAAATCTCAAAAAGCTTTCCTTCCTCAATCTGTACTAGCATTTTAAATCAACTTTGCACACTAGGAAAAGAGAATGAGAAAGTACTGTAGGTTGTGGAGACATAAAATGTTGTAATAATAGTCACAGCAACCCAAACTATATTCATGAGAGTCATAGTTTAGAATCTCAGTTATTGGCACTTAATAATGTAATTATTACCTTTGGTTTTGTTCTTCACCTGCTGGTTGCCTAACTTTGTGCTACTTCATTTTATTTTTTTAATTACCATATTTGCCACAGCAGGAAGAGAAACACAACAAATTGAATCTTAACATGGTCATCTATCTTCTATTTGCTCTCGGAAAAGGTTTGATGGAAAAAAGAGATTGAATATGAGGTTTTGAATTATACGAAAATTCAATTATTTCATTAATTATTCTATATAAATCAATAAAGTAAACTGCTATAGTTCTCTCCACCGTATGTAATACTGAACTCTAAGCAGCTCAAAAGACATGCATCGACACAGGAAAAAAAAAAGAGGGGGGTGCGGTCAGGATCTGGGTGGAGTCCTTGCGTATTTACTTGCCATCTGACGGTCTCTAAGCAAGCCACTTGACTTCTCTGGGCTTCCATTTCCTCTTTACAAAATGGCAGGGGTGGGCCAAATGATCTCTAAAGCTTACAGGTCTATGAATTATTTTTAGCCAATTAAATATCCATAGCCCCTCTGAGGTAGGTCAAACTCAAGTAAAAATTATTCATAAAGATATAATAATAATAAAAAAAAAAAGTAAGGCACAATGGAGGGATGAGGGACCAGAGTCCAAACCCAGTAAACAGAGAAGCTGAGTACCACCTGGCCTTGACGTAATATACTGAACTTGGAACACGGGCCATATTGAAAGCCCATGAACTTTTCCTGAAAAAAATTACAGACTTTCAAAAATAAACTTTTGGGTGACAGGCCAGAGTTTTTACATATCCCACAGGCAAACGATCATCCAATATGATTTATAAAATAGTTTTGAAAGGCATTTTTTAAAGAAATTTGTATTTGATCACTTTGCCTCTACAGTTGAGGTAGTTAAGAATACACTTCTATCTCCTTCCTTCACTATCAAACTCACACATGTTTACAAGGGCCGGCTCTAATCCAAGCATGAACGAGGTCATGAGACAAGAGTGTGATCAGGAAGAAAGTCAGTAAGAACGTCTCCCACCCTGTGAAATTTTAGCTCCTGTCCAGGCACTCCCTCTCACCTCACACTCCTCTCGTAAAACGTGGTATTTATTTATCTTTGACTCTCCTCAAGGGTGCCCGGAGAAGCCTGTCGAGTGAGCTGCCACCTTCCAGATTTAATCGGTTTTCCTCAGTTGTTGGGCAGCTCTAAACGCAGAAACCAAAAACTCTTCCGCTCGATTGGGCGTTCTCAATACAAGAGCTGGCACAGCCTCACACAGACGGCATCCAAGCGGAACAATAACAATATTAAGTTCCCTCCTATCACAATGGCCCTAGTGTTATTTGGTTGGGTTGTCATTCCACCTGTCAGCTGCCACCAGGGGACAACAAATTTGCAAATTTACACAGTTTTCTTTGGAATGTTCTTTCTTTTTTTCTCTTTGGACTCTACGTTTCTGGAGCTCCTATTCTTCAAGGGCATGGAGACTTATTTAAAGAGAGATTTTTTTACAACTTAACTGCAAGGGTGCCCTGCTTACAAATGCGAAACTGCCACAGAGCAGACTTAACTTACACAGGAAGCACGTCACAAAGTAAGGAATAACATCCAAAATTGTGATGTCTTAGATACGGAGAACAAACTTGGGGTTACCAGTGAGGAGAGGGAAGTGGGGAGGGGTGAGATAGCAGTATGGGATTACGAGACAAACTACTATGTATAAAATAAATAAGCAACAAAGATATATTGTACAGCACAGGGAAATATACTCATTATTTTGTAATAATTCTAAATGGAGTACAATTTATAAAAATATTGAATCACTGTGTTGTACACCTGAAACTAACATAACATTGTAAACCACCCATACTTCAATTTTTTTTAAATTGTGATTTCTTGTCTTAGTGAGGCAAAAGGATCTAAAAATGCCTTATCCAGGATTGTGGGCTACACTGGGGGTCTGGACAAAGGAAATGGTAGTATCTACTGTAGGTTACAGTAAGGGAATTTTATGTACATCCACAATTCGTGTCAACTCAAAGACAGAAAAATCTAAGACACTTTCACACAACCCTGAACACCATGATTAAATATAGCTAGGTTGAGGATCTGTCCCCTGAATCAGTATCCTGCTGTGTTAGGAGCTCCAAAATAATAAAAATCTAGGGGTTCTCCTTCTGGAGAAAAGAGTAGGAAGTGACAAGCAGTTAGGGAGAACAAAGGGACTTTCCCTTGGTGGGATTTTTTTCAATTTCAGAAAATCAAGCAATTAAAGAAAGGTATGATATGTAATACTGAAAAAGAATAGACTGGACAGTTAAACAATAAACAGTGCTGACGTTTAACAGTGCTGTTCACTGTTGTCCCCAGGGCCCCTAGAACAGGGCCAGGTACTCAGAAATGTTATTCTCTCTGCCTAGAACCACCCTTCCCCACACCACCACCAGAGCCACATGGTTCCTCTCTCTTCATTCAGGTCTCTGCTCAAAGGTTTCCTCTCTAGACATGCCTTGCTTGACACTAGGCTCTAGAATCTCCATATCCCTCTTCATTTTCCTTATAACACTTAACACTACCCAACACTGTACATCTATTTGCTAATTTTATAATTGACTATGTAGGGACTGTTCACTGCAGTATCCCCAGCCTCTCAATATCTGATACGTAGTAAGTGCTCAATAAATAGTTACTGAATAAATGGTTAGATTGGATGATAACCTACAGACTTATTCTATTGCATATTCAGTCAGTCAGTCAGGCAATTACTGGTTATTCACTAAATGTTGGACACTGTCTAGGAGTAAAGAGCCCATGTTAAGAAAAGGCCCCTAGAAAAGGAAGTCATGATAACAGTTTAATGTGGGATGTGCCATGTGCTGTGCATAAAGGAATATGAGGGCAATGAGAAAAAACATCCAATTCAGACTGACAGAATCAGTCAAGTTCTCCAGGGAACCTATAGTTAGGCTCTGCAGAATGAAGAGCATGTGGGAGGAGATGGAACACGCAGTCACACGATGAAACTACAAGGTCAGTAGAGAGAAATGTAGGAGGTAACAACACATTAAAGGATCATGTGGGATGATCACCATGATCAAGTGGGATTTATCCCAGGGATGCAAGGATTCTTCAATATACGCAAATCAATCAATGTGATACACCATATTAACAAATTGAAGAATAAAAACCATATGATCATCTCAATAGATGCAGAAAAAGCTTTTGACAAAATTCAACACCCATTTATGATAAAAACTCTCCAGAAAGTGGGCATAGAGGGAACCCACCTCAACGTCATAAAGGCCATATATGACAAACCCACAGCAAACATCATTCTCAGTGGTGAAAAACTGAAAGCATTTCCTCTAAGATCAGGAACAAGACAAGGATGTCCACTCTCGCCACTATTATTCAACATAGCTTTGGAAGTCCTAGCCACAGCAATCAGAGAAGAAACAGAAATAAAAAGAATACAAATTGGAAAAGAAGAAGTAAAACTGTCACTGTTTGCAGATGACATGATACGTAGAGAATCCTAAAAATGCCACCAGAAAACTACTAGAGCTAATCAATGAATTTGGTAAAGTTGCAGGATACAAAATTAATGCACAGAAATCTCTTGCATTCCTATACACTAATGATGAAAACTCTGAAAGAGAAATTAAGGAAACACTCCCATTTACCACTGCAGCAAAAAGAATAAAATACCTAGGAATAAACCTACCTAGGGAGACAAAAGACCTGTATGCAGAAAACTATAAGACACTGATGAAAGAAATTAAAGACGATACCAACAGATGGAGAGATATACCATGTTCTTGGCTTGGAAGAATCAATATTGTGAAAATGACTATACTACCCAAAGCAGTCTACAGATTCAATGCAATCCCTATCAAATTACCAATGGCATTTTTTACAGAACTAGAACAAAAAATCTTAAAATTTGTATGGAGACACAAAAGACCCTGAATGGCCAAAGCAGTCTTGAGGGGAAAAAATGGAGCTGGAGGAATCAGACTTCCTGACTTCAGACTATACTACAAAGCTACAGTAATCAAGGCAATATGGTACCGGCACAAAAACAGAAACATAGATCAATGGAACAGGATAGAAAGCCCAGAGATAAACCCACACACCTGTGATCAACTAATCTATGAGAAAGGAGGCAAGGATATACAATGGAGAAAAGACAGTCTCTTCAATAAGTGGTGCTGGGAAAACTGGACAGTTACATGTAAAAGAATGAAATTAGAACACTCCCTAACACCATACACAAAAACAACCTCAAAATGGATTAGAGACCTAAATGTAAGACCAGACACCATAAAGCTCTTAGAGGAAAACACAGGAAGAACACTCTTTGACATAAATCTCAGTAAGATCTTTTTTGATCCACCTCCTAGAGTAATGGAAATAAAAACAAAAATAAACAAATGGGACCTAATGAAACTTAAAAGCTTTTGCATAGCAAAGGAAACCATAAACAAGATGAAAAGGCAACCCTCAGAATGGGAGAAAATATTTGCAAACGAATCAATGGACAAAGGATAAATCTCGAAAATATATAAACAGCTCATGCAGCTCAATATTAAAGAAACAAACAACCCAATCCAAAAATGGGCAGAAGACCTAAATAGACATTTCTCCAAAGAAGACATACAGATGGCCAAGAAGCACATGAAAAGCTGCTCGACATCACTAATTATTAGAGAAATGCAAATCAAAACTACAATGAGGTATCACCTCACACCAGTTAGAATGGACATCATCAGACAATCTACAAACAACAAATGCTGGAGAGGGTGTGGAGAAAAGGGAACCCTTTTGCACTGTTGGTGGGAATGTAAATTGATACAGCCACTATGGAGAACAGTATGGAGGGTCCTTAAAAAGCTAAAAGCTAAAAATAGAATTACCATATGATCCAGCAATCCCACTACTGGGCATATACCCAGAGAAAACCATAATTCAAAAAGACACATGCACCCCAATGTTCATTGCAGCACTATTTACGATAGCCAGGTCACGGAAGCAACCTAAATGCCCATCGACAGACGAATGGATAAAGAAGATATGGTACATATATACAATGGAATATTACTCAGCCATAAAAGGAAACAAAATTGGGTCATTTGTTGGACCTGGATGGATCTAGAGACTGTCATACAGAGTGAAGTAAGTCAGAAAGAGAAAAACAAATATCGTATATTAATGCATACATGTGGAACCTAGAAAAATGGTACAGATGAACCGGTTTGCAGGGCAGAAATTGAGACACAGATGTAGAGAACAAACGTATGGATACCAAGGGGGGAAAGCGCCAGTGGGGGTGGGGGTGTGATGAATTGGGAGATTGGGATTGACATGTATACACTGATGTGTATAAAATTGATGACTAATAAGAACCTGTTGTATAAAAAATAAATAAAATAAAATTCAAAAATGAAAAAAAAAAAAAGATGCAGGGGACTTAGCATGAAGGGCCTTGATACTATAGCAAACCTAAACCTGGAAGCTGGAAGGAGTCACTGAAGATTTTAAACAGAAGAGTGACAGGATTTGATTTGCATTTTAGGAATATCACTCTGACGACATTAGGAGGGGCCAGGATACAGGCAAGAAGGCAGTAGTCCAGACAGAAGCAATGAAATGAAGACAATTCATTCCCAAATTCATTCATCCATTTCTTCAACCAAAAATTTGGAATGCCTGCTTAGGAACGGCTATGTGCAAGGCATTGGAATCGGTAAAAAGCAATGGGCCTGGAAAAGGGCCAGCTTAAAAGCTGTGTAGTAGGTAAACATAAAGAACTGAGTGACTGATTAGAGGAGTCTAATACGACTGCCACGTGTATATGATTTGGGTGACGAGGTACAGAGTAACACCAGTCACCAAATTAGGAAATGGAATGGGGAATGGGGAGGGAGAAATGGTGAAGGTAACTTTATTGGGGAGGGGAATTATATGTGAAGTTTCAGGCAATCTGAAGTAGCAGTTGAACATCCAATTAGAGATGTCCATTAGGCAATAGACAGGGAATTCATTGCCCTCATGAGAACAAGCTGAAAAAATCATTCTGTTCTCTATATAAACTCTCAAAACCTTCTATAATAGCACTCCTCTGAGATTCTAAACTTCCCTTCTCTTATCCTCAGATGAAAAAAATCAAATTAGTTAAATTTATTCATGTTTTCATAAAAATTTATACTTTTACTAAAAACATGGACTTTGAGAAATACAAATTACAAGATTAATTTGTCTAAAAAAATAACTCTTTATGTTGACAGTCAACAATGGAAGAGCACCACTGAAATTCTAACTAGTCTGTTAATCAAGGGAGAAATCTGTAATAAACAATGGAAAATTAGAAGGAGATGAAAGAATGGAGGAAACAAATGAGAAAGATGAACGTGTACACATGACATTTCCTAGCAGGAATGTGAAAGAATTGTCAAGTTAGGAAAACTTACGCATGATATTATATATTTTCGGCACCAATGAAATGATTTGTGACAGTTTATGAAAATACGCTCAATACAAACAAATAAGAAACACGAAATCAAAGAGGAACACAGGAAAATAATGCTAGAAGTATGATTAGCACACAAATGCATATTGTTTATTCCCCCACAGCTATTAGAAATGATCTGCAAATTTGGCTCTAACCCACTTAAAGAAGAAAATATAATCAAATATAAGATTCATAGTGGCCACAAGATTTTTTGTTTTTTAGAAAATGAATCAGTGTTTCCTGACCCTGAGGTCTGGGAGGAATTTTATCTCTAGGTCCTTTTAAAGATGATGGGGTGTGGTGTACCGAGGCCTCCTCAAAAACTCCATCACTGACAGAACAGTCAATTTCATCCCACTCTTTGATACAACAGCCATCATTGAAGGCCCATGATTTAATACCAATATTCTACGAGCAGATTTTTGAGCAACTGGACAACAGAGAGTTCAAAGTTCTAATGTCTAAAAGGAATCTGAATACAGACTTTCTGTGATGCAACTTAAAGATGTCCACCTCTTTTAGCAACAGTGGGAGCAGAGGGTAGGGTTAATGTCCTCTTTCAAAATTAAGGAGCCTAATGAAGACACCACACTCTACACAAATATGGATTTTGAAGATAGCCTATGAAAAATATAATGCAGTCAGGTAGAAAAAAGACAAGCTTTGGAGTTATGCTTGGCTTCAAATACTGGTTCTGTTACTTATGGCTGTATGACCCTAGAAAAATCACTTCCACTTTCTGAGTCTGTTTCCTTTATCTATAGTATGCAGGTTGTAATGAGGAACAAATGAGATAAAAAATACGGAGTGCTGGTACAGTGAGTATGCAGACATAAAATAAATGAGGGGGCATGGGACAGAGTACCAACAGAACTAATACAGAAAACAAAAACAAAAACCCACAACCAGATGTAGTTATTTAAGAGCATTTTTCTTGCTTACAGGCATCTTACTTATGAATCACAACACTTAAAATATTTTATTTTTATTTTCCGTCAATTAACCTTTTTTGGCTAGTCACCTAACCTACTTTCTGGTTACCCCTCTAAACTATATTCACCCTATCCCCAAACCACTGGGTTAATAACACTTCTCAGCCCAGAATACACTATTATTATTTATGCAAGGCCCCTCTCTTGAGTTTATTTTAATTTATTGGTTTTTTCCCCTTTATCTCTAATCCCCATTCTCTCCTACTGCTACATAAGCAAACACTTAATTGTCTGGCTCTATCTTTGGATACGGGTTGTTTACTTGAAAAACATAAAGTTTTGTCCTGTGTATATACATGTTTGAATTTTTTCATAAGTGGTAATGTACTATGCATCCATAGCTTTCTTTTGTTTTTCACTGAATCCTCTCTTCAAACTGCAGCCATGATACAGTATGGCCCTTTAGTTCATACCAAACTGCTGCATCATGTTCCAAAGTATGAATCTGCTCTCTCAAACAATGCCACTATATTCAAAAGTGACCTTTAGATGAATTAAAGCTTAAAAGTAACGTGGCTAACAGAAAAAAGTGTCAGAGAGCAACCCTGTAGCCTTGGATCCTCAAAGCATAGACTGTAAAATTAAAATATACGTAATTTTTTGCATATATTTGCCAAACTCAAAATTAAGGTCTATATCAACATGAAACCTTAGATCAAGTCATGATAGTAAAAAGCCAAATAACTAACTAGTATATAAAGAACTGCTCAACTTCATTAGTAATCAGAGAAATGTAAATTAAAATGAAATATCATTTCACACCCATCAGTTTGGAAAAATGAGAAAGTCTAAACATAGCAAATCTTGGCAAGGATGTGGGGAAGCAGGAGCATTCATCTACTGTTGGTGGGATACAGACAGGTGCAGCCTTTCCAGGAAGCAATCTGGGAGTACTTAGGGATGTTCAGAATGTGTATTCTTGATGACCCTGCAATCCTACCCCTGAGTACATACCCTGGAGAGTCCAAAGATGTTCCTATACTGCTGTCTGCGGTAGCAGGAAGGGACAATCCACTTCTTTTTTATGCAATATAAAATTGTGTAGACCCAGACTATGAAAATATTTCTCTCTTATCTCTATAATTTTTTAAAACGAAGAGTCTATCCAAAACTTTCTGTAGAAAATTAGAGCACGTCTGCAAACCTGAAGTACAAAACAAAAACAGCATCTCACATTTGCAAATGTATATTATTTTCCTGTAGACTCCAAGGGGATTTTTCTTAAATTACTGAATACTCTCTCTCATACAGTCTGAATATTATCATTTAAATGTAATAACCATGAACTTTGAGATTTAAAGAATTTAGAATAATTTGGACTTCCCTGGTGGCACAGTGGTTAAGAATCTGCCTGCCAATGCAGGGGACGCGGGTTCGAGCCCTGGTCCGGGAAGATCCCACATGCCGCAGAGCAACTAAGCCCGTGCGCCACAACTACTGAGCCTGCGCTCTAGAGCCCGCGAGTCACAACTACTGAAGCCCGTGCACCTAGAGCCCGTGCTCCGCAAAAAGAGAAGCCACCGCAATGAGAGGCCTGCGCACAGCAATGAAGAGTAGTCCCTGCTTGCTGCAACTAAAAGAAAACAAAACAAACAAACAAACAAAAAGAATTTAGAACAATTTATTAGAACTGCAAATCTTACCCTGTTACTGCAGCAATGATGTGACAACAATCAAAGGATAAGAAAGTTGAGCTCTACTCAAGGCTCTAATGGTCATTTAATAACAAAAGGTCCCTTATTTTTATTTTCCCACACTGCCTTAAAATAAGTACGGTAATCAGTTCCCAAGAATTATAGCATATTAACATGGGAAGTTGAACAAGGCACAATGCTTTGAGTACCCCAAGTGCTTTAAAGAAAGGTTTGATGGACACCGTTCATGTTAGTGTCACATTTTATTATAAAGGTCACGAACACGTGGCTCTGGTATCAGGGAGAGTCCTCCAGGTGACTGGGTTTTTAATGAGACAAGAACTGGGTCACTCTGGAAGGTTAGGAAAAACAACTTGAATTATAAATATATAACTCAGTTTTCTATAGCATCTCCAAGTTTTCACACCCTTTCCCGAACTTCCTATATAAATCTGAAATGATATCACTTGGGGCATAAAAGCCCACAAATATCTGCTGCCTACGGTTCTCACAAGAAACTACTGTCCCGAACTGTGCTTTAAATACAAAAGATTTTCACCCAAAGCCTGCATTTTCACACACACATAAACATTTACCTGACACAGAGGCTACCAAAAGAGCCACATTCAGAGGAAGGGGAGGAAGCTGGGGGGTGGGAGGGGCTCTTGGCAAGGATGGCAATTTGAGAGGCCCTGGCAGATTGGGACGTATGGCTTTTTTCCATCCAGAGGTCATCTGAAGCACAGTATTTTATTTTCATAGTAGGCTATTGAGTTCTGAGATCTCCGATACACCCCAGGGAACCAGCAAAACCTAGTCTCAGCACTGTGCCCGTCCCCACCGGCACCAGGTCGCTAATGAAGGTGTGGGGTTGTGAGTGCACCTAAATAAAACACAGCAGAAGGAGAAAAAGAACTCCAAGCTGGGCCCATTCCTTTTATTCCAGGAGAGCAACCTTTTCTGTACTGAGCGACTAATGAGTCCTGAACAGGAGTGGGAACAAATCACACAGTGCGCTACCAGGAGGGACAACACGGGTCGGCCTTTGTGTTCTGTGGCCGGTTCAGTTTTCAGAGCATTTCCCAGCAAGGACCAAAAGCAAGCTGCACAAAGGAAACAGAGCAGTTAGATACTTGAACTGTGTCCTGGGTGCTTCAGTCTGGAGTGACGGTGAGCGTGGGTAGGAGGATAGAGGCGAGGGGGTCCAAGGGAATCAAATAAGGATGGCTTTATCTGAAAAGTCCATAAAAACGTTTTCTTTCCAGGACTGTTATTTTGAACTTTAACTTTTCTAAGGGACATGAGCTCCAATCCCTCAGCAGACTTTTAAAGGGAGAACAGAAACAAAGCCTAAGAAGGAATTTTATTTTTCCATCCTCAGCACTTAATTAGAAGGGCCTTTACAGTGTTCAAGGTTTTAATTGCCTTCTCCCCCTCCCTGACCCCCTTCTTCAGTGACACCCACAGAGCAACTGAGCCAGAGCCAAACAGTATCTGAAGCTTCCCTGAAGGAGGAAAAACACCAGCACAGGGACCCGAGACACCATTTTTCTCCCTTCCTTCCTCTACCTCTCTCCTCCCTCCCAGCACCCCCCTTCTCTCTCTCTCTCTCTCTCTCTCTCTCTCTCTCTCTCTCTCTCTCTCTCTCTCTCTCTCCCTCTCTCTCCCTCTCTCTCCCTCTCTCTCTCTTCTCTCTTGCACGAAAACATCTGATAGCTTTTCTGGTGCACAAGAAACTTTCCCGGTATGACTGATAGCAGCAAATGCTGCAACACGAGAAAGTTCCCAATAGTCTGAAGAAAAGCAAGAAGAGGAAAAAGAGAGGGGAAAGGGAATTACTAAACAAAAGAAAAGAGGGGTTGAAGAGGCTAAGTCTATTAAAAAAATAATATCTAACTGAGATGCATTAATAGAAAATAATCGGGATCCAATAAAAATTTGATTTACTTCCATAGACTTTTAAAATCTAGAATGTTACCTCTTTTCTCCTTATTTACTATGTAAATAAACATGAAGGCCAATAAAAGATATTTTCAGTTGGCCCAGGATCACTTATGTAATCTTCCGTCCCTACCAAAACTTAGACCAAGGACATCACCATTAATCCTCTTAGATCCATGGAAAAATAAGATCCTTGATTTTTGATTTGGAATTCTAAAAAATTCAGAGTGTGCTCGCTAAGGGTCCTATAATAGTAAATAATAAATTATTTTTAAATAGTTAAAAACAATATCAGCTTCTATTTAAGATCAACAAAGTGCTGATATATATGCATGACCTCTAATTAACCGTGATGCAAGTTAGACATCACCAGGAATTATTATCATGAGGTTACTACAAAGTAAATGACTTGCTCAAGGCCATGTAAGCTTAGTCAATGACGGAGCCAGGATTTGAATCCATTTTTTTTTTCTGGCTCCAAAGCCTACCCTCTTTCTATTAAACCACAGGAGAAAATGAGCTATAATAAACCCTTCAACACTTGAATGGTATCGTTTTTTAAACTCAGTACTATAATAACCCAGAGTTTTCTACAATCAGCAATGTATCATGTAGATTAGTAATAATAAAGAATCATAATACGAATGACATATTTGTTAATTAAAGTAGACTAGCTGTAGGTGATCTCCAGGTTGTACTTAAACACCTGGAAGTCTTCAGAGGTGTTCAAAAAGCACCCTGCTACTCTGCTTATTTAGACAATAATTGGACACCAAGCCCTAACCTAACCCATAGGTTCGGAGTCCAATTCTAGAACATGCCTGCTACCCAAAATAAAGAGTCGTTAAATGAACCTCTGGGGATCAATGTACCCTAGGGAATTTAGAAATGGTATGGACTTTGCCAGGAGTCTCTTAATGCCTCTGTCACTCTGAGCCTTCAGGAAGCCCCAGAAGAATCATTCCCTAAAAAGGTCCCGTAGACTGGAAACTAATCCCAGCAGAATATGAACACTCTCAATCACTAATGACATCTCTCCAGTTTGCAGGGTTACCCTATCTAAGATTAGTCCCTCTCCCTGTGCTCTGAACCTACCCCATCTCAAGTTGATCCCATCCTCATTTTCTCCTCTCCTGCATCAGCTTCTATGTCTCCATTGTCCCCTTCCTATCAGCATTTAAACGTGCTCAAGCCCACATGCCCTCTCCCAGTCCATACCACCCTTCACATACTATTTCCAGTCTCTTCTTTATAGCCAAAATACATCAAAGCATGACCTACACATGCTGATTCCATCCATTTACTCTCACTCACTCTTTAACCAAATCTCTTGAACTCTTGCAACCACCAGTCTACCAAAAAGGTTCTCAAAAAGTCACCCATGCTTTTCAGTTGTAAAATTCAATGGTCTTCTCAGTCTTCATCTTATTTGACTTCTTAGTTGAATTCAAACCCATTAAACACTCCCTTATCTTGGAAATGTTCTCTTCTCTTCCATAAACTATACACTCCTGATTTTCCTCATACTTCTCCAGCCCCTCCTCTTCAGTTCCTTGAGCAAACATATCTCCCAGAATGTTGCTGCTCCCTATAGGCCCTCTCCTTGGGGAATTTCATCTGTTTCCCTGATTTCAATCACACCAGCTACACCCTGAAGAACACAAAATCTATACATCTAGGCTAAACTTGCCTCCATTCCTAGAAATGTAAACACCATGCAAAGAATGGGGGATAGAACACGGAACAAAATAGTTCTCAGGTTCATTGTCTAGCTCATCCTCTTGGATGTCTCAAAGGCACCTTCAACTGAAAGTGTCACAAGGTGAAATCAATATCTGCTCCACTCTCCCAAAAAGCCCTTTCTTCCCACTCTATTCCTCTTCTTAGTGAATGCCAACACTCTTCACCCTTTTAACTATGCCAGAAACCTGGGAATTATTCTTTACTCCTTCCTTTCTCCAATCAATCACCAAATCCTAATGTTTTTACCTCCTAAATATCTCTGTATAAAATCTCTTCTCATCATCCCAGCTCACTACCCACATCGAGGCAACCATCATTTCTCACCTATATTTCACCCAACAGCTTCTTAACTGGTCTACCTGCAGGCTTACTACCCACCAACTCACTACACATAGCCACAAGAACCACACAGAAGCATACGTGTCACCAACAATGGAAGTGGCATGTAGCAGGGGCTCAATATAGTTTTGCTGAGTGAACAAATCGATCAATTGACCAACCAATTCATCAACCAATTCAGAACCCAAGAGCCAGCTTTAATGTTTCTCGAAAATTGCCCCAAAATTGAGTGGTGGTCTTAGGAAAAATATATATATTGCCCCCAAATTTGTGTCTTTGTGTTGCTTTGCTGCTCCAGATCACAAATACTGGGGAAGTGCATCAGACAGTTGAATACTGTGTGGGATCCACTTTTAAACCTGCTGTACAGAATCAACATGTATGTCTATAGTAGTGGCTCTCAGCTGGGGACAGTTTTGTCCCCCAGGGCAGGGGACCAGAGGGTTTCCTACTGGCATCTGGTGGGTTGAAGCCAGAGATGCTGCTAAATATTCTACAATGTCCAGAAGAGGCCCCCACAACCAGGAATTATCCAGTCCAAAATGTCAATGTCAAAAACACGGTACTACCAGAGTAACACTATTTCCAAATGCCACAAGGTTAGGATTTCACAAGATAATAAACACATTTATTCCTCTGTAGAAGAAGATATGACACAGTCCACTTTCTAAAGTAAAAGTTAATGGATTTCTCCAATCAAAAAAAAAGGAGATAAAATTTAAATAATGGCTTAGTATTTCAGCTCTGAGAATAAAAAATATTTATAACAAGTTCTAATAAAATTTATTCATTTCTTTATTGTAAGCTCCTTTCTTTCTCTATTCACAACAAAAACAAACACAATAACAAAATACTCCAGTGTGCAAATGCACACGCACAATGTTTTATCATTGATTTTCATCATGACTTTTGGAAACAAAAAAGACTGTTTCTCCTTCACATCCCCTCTCTACCTCCTCTGCTCTACTTAACCAATCATAACATAGTTGGGAGGTATGTTTTATTATCTCTTGTACTTGATGATGTGCTTCCTATTCCTAAGATAAATTAAATAAGTGGAATTCTTTATATTTCTCTCAGGAAACAAAGACAAAAACAAAAAACCTAACTCAAGATGCTTCACTTGCATGACTGGAAACTGTTTTTTCTTTTTACAATCAAGAAATAAGAAATATTTTCCCTTTCTATCTTAATTGAATAACCATCAAACCAATGTCAATATATAACAATTCAAATGGCTTTATTTCTATTGTCTTTGCCAGATACCACATTTTTAAGATATGATGTTTTCTGCACAAAATCAGAGTAAGCTAAGAGACGAGCAGTTATGATTCACTGAGTGAAAAATTTAGGGGAAGAGTGGTTCAATCTAGTGATTAAATGTTGAAACCTCCATTGCTGGCTGTGACAATATTTATTTTTTGTGCTTCATATGATACCGTCAAGATTTAGAATAATGTACATAGGTCAACAAACCTGCTCACTGATTTGTTGTCTAAATACTATATCTGATTACTACCTTAAGAGTTTTGATCATCAAATGTCCCAGCTGTGGCCCTAACAGATGTAGACTGAAATAATGTATGGAGACCTTAAAATCAAACGGTAAAACTGTTCTGATTTTCTATACTCATCTCACCCTAAGAGCTTAGATGCTTCCCATTTTCTTACTGCCTTATCAATGATACGTTTTTCATTAACACTATTTGAGTCTCACCAAATAAGGGCTGTTCCCTCTAACTGAAACACAGAATATGTCATAGTAACTGAAATCACAGATTAGTAATTGGAACTTTCTAGTTTGCCAATAGGAGCTGTGACCCAGCACTTGTATAGCCTAAGGATTCTAATAAATAGGTTTTATCGTAGGTGAGTACCCTAGGGAAAGACACTAGAACTAGATAGTTTAGCAGTATGTACATTTACCTGGATGTCTATATACAAACACCAAATAGGTCAGAATAAATAGCTCTCAGTTCCTGGTACAAATATCTAGGCCCTGACAAAAGCAGGAAATGAATTCGGAAGTGAAAAATAAGCAGAAAGCAGTGTTAATCATTGTTAGTGAAAGTAAAAGATTGGCAGCAACCTAAATGTCCATTAGTAGGAGCCTAGGTTAAATAAGGCTACAGTGCACTCATACAATAGACACCATGAGACCACAAGAACAAGAAAGCTTTTTCCAGACGAACATGAAATGATTTTCAAGATGCACTGTTAAGTGAAAATAAGCAAGATGTGGAATAGTAGTAAGCACTTCTGTGAAAAGGAAAATTCTTTTGTTACATATAAATATAAATATGTAATGTATATATACATATACATGTATATCTCCTATATGTATAAAATATTTATGGAAATAAATGAAGGAAACTAACTAGTAACAGAAGCTGTGCTTCAGAGAGACTAATATGGTGGTTTGGGGAATTCCCTGGTGGTCCAGTGGTAAGGAATCTGCCTTCCAAGGCAGGGGACCTGGGTTGGATCCCTGGTCGGGGAACTAAGATCCCACATGCCGTGGGGCAACTAAGCCCGTGCACCACAACTACTGAGCTCGTGTGTCTCAACTAGAGAGCACTTGTGCCACAAAGCACAGAGCCCACATGCTCTGGAGCCCACGCACCACAACTAGAGAGAGAAAAACCCACACGCCACAACTAGAGAGAATCCTGCACCAAAATGAAAGATCCCACATTCCTCAACGAAGATCCTGCATGCCGCAACTAAGACCAGATGCAGCCAAAAACATTAAGAGAATAATAAAATAAATAAATTAAATAAATAAATATTTAATACAGTGGTTTGGGGAAAAGAATGAGCAAAAGACTTCTATATACTGCTGTGCACCTCTGGAATTTTGAACCAGGTGAATGTATTTCCTATTCCAAAATAAATACAACTGAAATTTTAAAAACAAAATCTTATTTGCCATTGTAAATCAACTATACACCAATAAAAATTAATTTAAAAAGTAAATAAAATAAACCAGATAACCAACAAGGACCTACTGTAAGAAAAAAAAATTTTTAATCTTATTTGCTAAAACAATGCATACTTGTCCATCAGGGGGAAAAAAATTACTTATCACTCTCTAAATGAGTACATTCTGTTAATATGTAGGTCAGTGGGTACCTCAACATTCTATTAACATGGCACTGGTAAGAGCTCCTAATAAAACAGTAATTAAGTTAAAAAAAAACCCCTCTATGGCAGCTTTTTCCTCAATAACCTTCTCTTCAAATCAATATAGTACTTGCAATGAAAAAGAGGCAGCATTAAGTTTTAATTAGTGACTACTGATAAAGCTTATTTTCCTTAATTGTGAAAAAGGAAAAAAATGAGATGTTTTTGCCTAACTTATTTATCTATCATTAGGAAATACCTACAAATACAGAAATAAGTTTTGACACAAGTGGTTTTAAATTTAAGTGCCAAAAAATAGTATTCTGCCTTAGCTCCTCTCTTTCTAAAAAAAATACCTATATTAAAAAAAAATACCTATATTATTTCATGATGTGACTGTGTGATCTAGACACATGTCCTGGGGCCACAGCTAACAGAAAGTTGAGGATGCTCTATGGAGCTGGGCCACAGCTCTGCCCACACATTCTAGGAACAGGCTCAAGAAGCATTTGAATCTTTGGCCACCTTCTAACAAAGAAAAACAAATTCAGTATCAGTTATGCCAACCCAAAACCTGTGATCTCTGGAAGACACTCTTAAATAGTAATAAACAATGACATCTTTTAGGCATCTTATTATAGTGCAAAATTTTTAAAAATCTGTAAGCGCCCTAGTAAAGTGATAGAGATTTATAATTGTTAACTCCTGACTTCAAAATCTGTCAGGACGAGATCATTTTTTCCAGGTCATGTTAGTGCTAAAAATTTTGGGTCTTGAACTAAGTATTTGCTCCCACTGGACTTCATAAATCACATCAGGGCCAGGATTTTTGCACAGCCTTATAAATGGTAGCCATTACTCTGGCTCTAACCTTCAGGGAAACTGCATCAATTAATAGTTTGTGTCTAAGTTTCAATGCTCTCTTTTTCAAAAATTATAATTATGCTGAAATTTAACTGTTAATAGTTTATCTGCAATTGACAGTGACACCAGATATTGACTACTAAACTATTTTTCTTTTTCTCAATCAGTATCAAGAAGACCAGGCACATATGTGTTGAGGATTGCAGTAAAACATCTGTTCTTCAGATGAGAAATCAAACTTTTCAGTTAATACTCTTAAAGAGACCATCAAACTCAACCCTCGGCCATACCACTGTTTCATAAATGATCATCTAGGTTAAAAGAAAAGAAGGCATCTGAGTAGCCTTTCAGAAAAGGCTGAAACACTCACCTTGGAACTGATCAGCACTTCAGGTTGGGGACATCCCCTCTTATTATATCCTTCACTGGTCTGGGTCCTAGGTTTTGATAGACACTCCAAAACAAAATGCAGCTATTCAAACATTTGCCCATGTCTGAAAAGTATCTTGAGTACTCAATGCATTATGAAATGTGATTAACATGCTTTGATTTTGAAAAATCCCAGGGAAAGAAAAGAATGTAAATAAAAGAATGGAAAATATATATACAACTGGACATTATGAATTAGAAGTACAGACAGAAAATATACAAATAAGATTAAGTTGATACATCTGGGGAAGGAACACTAGCCCATTCCTTAAATTCTCTATGAAGTAAATGGGAAGCAACTGTTTTTATTCTCATTTTGCAAATAGAAAAATCAGGCATGAAGCAGAAAAGTAACAATGTGGAGAAAAAAAAGTTACAGGTTTACAGAAGTAATGATTGAGTAAGAACACTAAGGCTAAGTCCCCTGATGCCATGTTCTAATCTTTCCTTATGAAGGAAGGACCCCGTTTGTTTTTCCTACCTGTCCTTCAGGAAACTTGTGAACTACCTAATAAGCACAAGGTAATATATACAAGGATCACTTTCATGCATACAGAATATAATTTTAGCCGGGTGTAAAAGAAGGGGGAGAAAGACAGAAAAGACATGGTCCTTGATTTCTAGGAGGGGTGTGTGTGTGTGTGTGTGTGTGTGTCTGTGTGAAAGAGAGGCGGGGGAGATGGAGAGAGAGGGAGAGTGAGAAATATACTCGAAATCTTTTTGGAAACAGAAAGGGATGCATAAAATTCATTTTAAAATAGATGGCATAGATGTAGTCTAATGTAATGGACGATGAGAAAAAAATATACACGTTAAAAAAACTTTTGTCTTTTTGTCTTTTATATTGTTAATGCACTTTGACTAAATATTCAGAGAGCACTGGGTGCAGCAGTGACAAAATAAAAATCAACTAAAAGATTTAGATTTCATTGAGGGAGGCAGGCTCATTCTAATTCTAAAATATGTACTTACATTGCTAGTAATATTCTATGCTACAACTAATAATGAAAATACTGCTATGGTACCCTCCACTTTCTTGAACATATTGGAGTTTAGGCAGAAGTAAATGCTAAACATTGCTATCACGTAGAACTTAAGGTCTCTGTAGGATTGATGTACATTTTTTTTAAACAGTCACAAATATTATAAAAATCAATGGGACCGTAAGTTTCTACGCATATTTTGACTACAATTTAGGCATAACTTGCCAAGACCACATGAAACTTAAAAAGCAGAGCGAGTAATAATTTATCTGCAGAAGCTTTAACTGAACATATGCTCTTAAGTGTTCCTTTCCTGAAATCATACTGGCAGAGTGGAGAGTTAACAATATATGAACAATGGGAAACAACTTTTTAAAATGCACACTAGGCTCTAAAAGATAAAATGATTATTTAGAAAAAATAGTCTCTGAGAAACATCCATGGCAAAGTTGGTTAGGTTCTAAGACGACACAGGTTCCCAGAAGAAGGTATAGTATGTTAACTCCTTTGTACCATGAAAATTTGGATAGCCATTTAAAATAAATCCAGGATTTTAAACAGACCAAGATATAGTTAAATATAGGGTCTCGATAAAACCAATGGCCTATTCAAGTGGAAGTCAAATACCTTTTGCATTATAGCTAAAGTTCATCCTTGAGGAAACATCCAAACAATTTGCTAGATCTGCTACTAATTATCTTTATAAGGTTTTAATGTGACTTTCCACCTAGAAAACCTTCAGAATCTTTATTTAGGAAGAAAAAAAAAAGGCTAATGCTGAGAATCTAACACATATGTCGCATTATTTTTACTTTATCATCTTCTGTCGATAAACTATCCCACTGGTAGAAAGAATAAGAGCTGAATGTAAAACAGAAATGATAACCTTTCACACACAGCAAACCTAAATGCAGCTTAAACACAGACAGGAAATGATACAATATTCTTAGTCATTCAATTGAAATAAGTACATACCCTTAAAATAATGCACATAAGGATTAGAAATAATATGCATAATCCTTCATATAATATCTGCACATCATGTGTATATGTTATATATGTGGCATATCGAGGTACTGGGTAGCTCACAGACACTTAAGACGTTTGTAAGCTTCCTCCTCATGTACGAAGAAGAGTAGGCACGCATTTTACTATGATATATTCCTAGCAATGTAAGATATACAACTCATATTTTTGTTTGTTTGATGTGAAGAAATTGGGTGTTTTGTTTGTGTTTTTGAACTCTTTTAGAATTGGCCTATACAAATGTTATATGTGTGCATATCTAGAAAAAAGCAAATGTTTTAATATTCAACTTGAAACCATTTTTCAGTTTATACGGAGCTTTTCAACATAATCAGTAGGTTAATCCTTCCAAAGTGAAACCTAAGCAAGATGACCTATTAAATAACAAACAGTCTACTGCACAGAGTGATTATAAATACTGATGGCAGGGACCATAACTTGTATTTCTACATTCTGTCCATCACCTAGCATGGTGCCTTGCATATAATATTTATATAATAAATACTTGTCTGAAATAGACTTAAACAGTCCAAATCCTAGCCCTATTTCTACCACTGACATTTTGGGAAATGTAATAAATAGCTTTTGGAGTGTCTAGCCCACAACTTATTCCATCGTTCCTCTTAGAGCTATTAACTGTCATCCAGAGGAGGAAGCCCAGGACTACCACCATTTTAACCTTCTATTACATGACCCTTACTCCTTGGCCATAGCTGATAGCATCAAGGGTAGACTCATAACACAAACCAAGGCAATCAGAGTGTCTCATTTGAGAATATGAAATTAGAGGCACATAAACTGGTATTTGGAAGCTAAACATGTCAACGGCAGAGTATTAAAACAAGGGTTCAGCTGAGTTTCTCAGAGCTATCTTAGCTCTTTTCTTCTGAAGTCTAGCTGTACAAATATTCCTTGAACTCTGAGAGGTCCCTTATATTCCTAAAGGAAATTTTTACTTTCATGTAATAAGTACTAGAAATGAACTAAAGTTTGTTTAAGCAAGAATCTGCTGCAACACATGAAAAATATTAGATGCATTCTTCAAGTAAGAAAGGTCCTTAGATGTGTTGGTTCAAACTTTCTCCCAATCAGGAATTACTCTGCCAGCCCCCTAAGAAGTAGCTCATGCTAACTACTTTTGAACAGAAAAAGTCAGCTCTAATTGTCAGGTCCCTTTTTAGAAGTAACTAAAACCCTGCATTCCTATAACTTTGATCCACTGGTCCTACTCTGCCTTCTACAGAAATTGGATTTATTCTGCTTTCCATGTGCCAATTTTTTAGCTTTTTGAAGAAAGACGCCCTATTACTCCTTTATATTCACTCTCCTTCAGGTTAAACTTCTCCGGCTCACTCATGCTTTAAAACTGAAGTACAGTTGACATATAATATTATATTAGTCATTCATTCTTACCTGTAGTTGGTAAGACACTTGATAAAATACTTATCAGGATAAGATACTTGATTTCTGTCTATGGCTACTGAGATGCGACTACTAAAAAAACTCTACTTTCGGCTCCCCCATCTGTGAAGAAAAGGCATGGAAAAAGTGCCTCTATGCCCAGAGAACATTTCTTGTATACAGAAGTAATACCATCCCAGTTAGAGATACGGAAACTGACACACAGAAACCCAATTTCAAACAACCAATATTTCCCTCAATATTTCCTTCCATATCACCAGGGGCATCCAGTGGTAGCAAAATTGTCAAAATCCACTCCTCCAGAACTCTGGAAATCAACCAAAAGGCTTGCAACAATCGAGGAGTTACCATATGACCCAGCTATTCCACACCTAGCTAAAAACCCAAGGGAACTGAAAACACGTCCATACAAAACTTGTGAACAAATATTCATAGCAGCATTATTCATAACAGCCAAAAAGTGGAAACAGCCCAAATGTCTATCAAGTGATGAATGAATAAATAAAATGTGATATATCCACACAGTGTAATATTATTTGGCAATGAAAAGAAATAACGCACTGATACACATTAAAACGTGGATGACCATTATGCTAAGTGAAAGAGACTAGCCACAAGAAGGTCACATATTGTATGACTCCATTTATATGAAATATCCAGAATGAGCAAATCCATACAGACAGAAAATAGATTAGTGGTTGCCAGGGGCTGGAAAGTGGGAGAAATGGGTGGGGGCAGGAGGTAGGGAATGACTACTAATGGGTACAGGGTTTCTTCATGGGGTGAAGAAAATATTCTAAAATTAGATATCAGTGTTGGTTGTGCAACTCTGCAAACCACAAAATTGTAAATACTAAGTGTTATAAAAAGTTGTTATTTTAAAAAGAGTTTTCACTGATCTAAAAATTGCTTCTGCATTTTCTCACCTCTGTTTCTTTGATCATGTCTTCCCTCTGCCTGGAATGCATTCCCTTTCATTTCTAACTATTGAAATCAGACCCATTCTCTAAGGGCCCACCTAAATGCCACCCTTTCCACAGTCTTTTCTGATCCTCTCAGAGTGATTTTTTTCCTTTTCCTTTGAACTTCAGGAATACTTAATCATTCTTTTATGTCACCTTAAATGTGTTAACTTTATCAGTTCTTTGTGAACATCTCTTATATCTTCCCTATCAGATATTAAGATCCCTGAGGGCAGGGATCATGCCTTTTCAGATACTCCGAGTGCACAGTACTTTGGTCTGCACCTAGAAGGTTTTCTTACAATGTTTGGTGAATGAGTATGCTCTGCCATGTGAGAAAAATATATTAAATCACCTTTGTGCAACAGTCTAATGCTTTTTCCATTTTTTTTCCTATCTTGTTTCTATTTAGGAACATGCAATACACTGCTTGAAGAATTAATTATCTGAAAATCTTAATGTCATGTTTCACATCAAATGTGATCTCAGAATTCTTTATTATAATCAGTCTTGTTTTAAATGCTTTTCCCTTAATTAAAACTGTACCCTCCTACACTGTCGATGGGAATGTAGATTGGTGCAGCCACTATGGAAAACAGTATGGGGTTTCTTTAAAAACTAAAAATAGAGTTACCATATGATCCAGCAATCCCACTCCAGGGCATATACCCGGAAAACATGAAAACTCTAATTCAAAAAGAAACATGTACCCCAGTGTTCACAGCAGCACCATTTACAAAAGCCAAGACATAGAAACAACCCAAGTGCCCATCAACAGACAACTGGCTTACAAGGATGTGGTATACATAAACAATGGACTATTTCTCAGCCATAAAAAAGAATGAAATATTGCCATTTTCATCAACATGAATGGACCTAGAGAATACTATACTTAATGAAGTCAGATAGAGAAAGATAAATATTATATGCTATCAGTTATACGTGGAATCTTATAAATAATACAAATGAATCTACATACAAAACAGTAATAACGTGCACACATAGAAAACAAACTTATGGTTACCAAATGGGAAGGGGGGGAATAAATTAGGAGTATGAGATTAACAGATACAAACTACAATACATAAAATAGATAAGCAACAAGGATTTACTGTATAGCACTGGAACTATATTCAATATCTTATAATAACCTACAATGAAAAATAATCTGAAAAATATATATATATATAACTGAATCACTTCGTTGGACACCTGACACTAACACAATATTTTAAATCAACTATACTTCCAAAAAAAAAAAAGAATTTAAGATGAGATCATTTTGGATTTGGGATTGAAAAGGGAGAAAGCTTTTTGACAGGGAGAAAGCCATGTGAAGACAGAGATCAGCTGTGATTGGAGTTATGAAGCTACAAGCCAAGGAATGCCAAGGACTACCAGCTGTCACAAGAAGCTAGGAGCAAACCAGGGAGCTGATTTTCTCTCAGAGCTTCCAGAAGGAATCAACCCTGCCAACACACTGATTTTGAAATTCTGGGCTCCAGAACTGTGAGAAAATAAATTTCTGTTGTTTTAGGCCAAAACAAAGCAAAACAAACAAACAAAAGTGAAAATACTATATATTTCTTTCTAGAAAAATAGAAAAGCAGGAAAAGCGAAAAGAATTTTTAAAGTATTTATCATGCTATCCATCCAGCAGAAAGACTAACACTTTTCTGTATTCCTTCCATACTTTATTTCAGGCATTATCAACATGGTTTGAGATCTCAACTGTATATACAATTTTGTAAAATGTCCCCTAAATTATGTTTCCTCGTACTATTAAAAATTCTTTGCAAACATGATATCCTCTCCTCTAATTGAAACATCATCCTCCTTAACTCTCATAAACATTAGGTTGCTTTCAAATTTTCACTATTATGAATATAACAATGAATGCTTTTCTATATTTCTGATTATTCTTTTGGAGTATACTGCAAGTCAATAGATTGATCTCACCAGGTCAAAGGAAGAAACTGTCTTTAGAAAATAACATCCATTATATTATTATAAAAATTGCACATGATCTCTAAGAAAATTTTCTTAATACAGAAAATATAAAATAAAAATCACTCATAACCCATTAGTATATGTCTTTCAAGTCTTCTCTCTCAAATATATGAACTCATGTTGTATGTAGTTTATTTTCCTGTCTTATTTATCACTATAACATAAGAATGTGAAAACATTATTAAAATTTTTATAAACATTTTAATGACTTCATAATACTATATAATATTGTATAAATACACAACGTATTTAATCCCTGTGAAATATTTGGATTGTTTTCTATTTTTAATTTTAAATAAGGCAGTAAATATCTTTATATATAAATATTTATATATATGAGATTATTTCTTTAAGATAGATTTTCTATTAATCCTGATGTTAAAAAAAAAAAGAAGTTTACGGACAATTTCAAAATTCCTAATATTATGACACCAAGTTACAGTCCAGAGAAGCTCTACCATTTTAAACCCCCAATCAGAGGTCTATGAGTGTGCCCGTATCACACACAGCATTAGGCATTATCTTTAAACAAAACTAAATAACTAAATTTTAAGTATGTCTTTGAAATATATGACTTTATTATTTTTCTATTTAAATTTTTTGTATTAATAAAATATTAATATTTTAACACAAATCTATTAATCTTTTATTTCTTCCATTGCTCTTACGCTTAGGGAATTCTCTACTGAGGTTCACATCAACACTTACTGATATTTTCTCCTAGCTTTTCTTTAGTGCTATACCTGTTTCTTAGGAAATATTCAATTGAGATACAATACCTATTTCAAAAAATATATATACGTGCTGGAAACTGGCAAAATCAGAGCCAACCTTGGAATGAAGCCTGAAGGAATCTCACATGCTCTGCTACAGCAATATCAAGACAAAAACAAAGCCAAGTGTCACTTTACTTGTTAGTAACACTATAAACAAAAGGAAATTTCATTCAAAAAAGGAAAATGTAAACTCTGAAGAGAAAAACAAAGGAAAGGAGAACAGAAAGAGGAGAAAAGGAAAGCTTTCGTAATATTAAAAGTTTCAAGACAATTGAAATGACCTTCATTTTCTATAAACTTGCAATATAGACTTTCCATCTATAAAATAGACATTGGAGGAAACTACTTTTTAAGAGTATTTGAGGCCTGGAATGTAAGGAATATAATATCCTGGTTGTTACGAGGATATCATATCAGATAGTGGCATCTACTGGCAAATGATAATATTGTAACCAAATTCTAGTAGACATTATAAATATCCAGAAAGTGTGTCTGTGTGATATTTTCTCTTATATTTTTACAAAGATATAAATAATCTTATATTTTAAAATATCCAAGATTTCTATATCTAGCATTGCTAATTGATCTGTGGCTGCTCTTATCACATGACTGCTCTCCATCTCACATGGTAAGATTCCATGAGGTAATGAAGCCATCTGGTCCTGGACTTTTGTTGGTTGGGAGGTTTTGATTACAGATTCAATCTCCTTACTAGTAATTGGTCTGTTCAGATTTTCTATTTCTTCATGATTCATGGCAGGTTGTGTTTCTAGGAATTTATCCATTTCTTCTAGGTTGTCCAATTTGTTATTTTAACCTCTTTTGTGAATCATTTGTAGAAGAGAATTTTTGCCTTTGATGATAAATGATTTCTCTCTTAATGTAGGTAGCAAAGGATATACACTAATACTGTTATCTGCACATCAGCAAGTACATCAAGTACAGCAAGTACATCAGAATTCTTAAATACTCTAATTATACATAAGTACATAAATAAATCAATAATCACTCATCCTCCAAGGGATTTATTAAGGAGAAAACACTTCCAAAGTGATTTTACAAGGCCAGCATTACCCTAATACCAAAACCAGACAAGGACACTTTACAAGAAAATTACAGTCCAATATCCCTAATGAACCATATGCAAAAAATCTTCAACAAAATATTAGCAAACTGAATCAACAATACATTAAAAGGATGACACACCATGATCAAGTGGAATTTACTTCAGGGATGCAAGGATGGTTGGTTCAATGTCCGCAAATCAATCTGTGTGATAGACCACATTAACAAAATAAAGGATAAAAATCATAGGAGCATCTCAATAGATGCAGAAAAAGCTTTTCACAAAATTTAACATCCATTCATGGCAAAAACTCTCCAGAAAGTGGGTAGAGAGGGAAGGTACCTCAACATATAAAGGCTATGTATAACAAGCCCACAGCTAACGCCATACCCAATGGTAAAAAGCTGAAAGCTTTTCCTCTAAGATCAGGAACAAGACAAGGATGCCCACTCTTGCCACTCTTAGTAAACATAGTACTAGAAGTCCTAGTCAGAGCAATTAGACAAGAAAGAGAAATAAAAGGCATCCAAACTGGAAAGGAATAAAACTGTCTCTATTTTCAGATGACATGATACTATACATAGAAAACCCTAAACATTCCACCAAAAAACTGTTAGAACTGAATCAACAAACTCAGTAAAGTTGCAGGATACACACTTCACACCAGTCAGAATGGCCATCATCAAACAATCTACAAACAATAAATGCTGGAGAGGGTGTGGAGAAAAGGGAACCCTCTTGCACTGTCGGTGGGAATGTAAATTGATACAGTCACTATGGAGAACAGTATGGAGGTTCCTCAAAAAACTAAAAATAGAACTACCATACAACCCAGCAACCCCACTACTGGGCATATACCCTGAAAAAACCATAATTCAAAAAGAGTCATGTGCCGGGGCTTCGCTGGTGGCACAGTGGTTAAGAATCCACCTGCCAATGCAGGGGACACAGGTTCGAGCCCTGGTCCAGGAAGATCCCACATGCTGTGGAGCAACTAAGCCTGTGTGCCACAACTACCGAGCCTGTGCTCTAGAGCCCGCGAGCCACAACTACTGAAGACCATGTGCCACAACTACTGAAGCCTGTGCACCTAGAGTCCATGCTCCACAACAAGAGAAGCCACCACAATGAGAAGCCCATGCACCACAACGAAGAGTAGCCCCCACTTGCCGCAACTAGAGAAAGCCATGTGCAGCAACATAGACCCAATGCAGCCAAAAAAAAACAAATAATAAATTAATAAATTAATTTAAAAAAAAAGACTCATGTGCCACAATGTTCATTGCAGCTCTGTTTACAATAGCCAGGACATGGAAGCAACCTAAGTGTCCATCGACAGATGAATGGGTAAAGAAGATGTGGCACATATATACAGTGGAATATTACTTAGCCATAAAAAGAAATGAAATTGAGTTATTTGTAGTGAGGTGGATGGACCTAGAGTCTGTCAATACAGAGTGAAGTAAGTCAGAAAGAGAAAAACAAATACCATATGCTAACATATATATATGGAATCTAAAAATATATATATATGGTTCTGAAGACCTAGGGGCAGGACAGGAATAAAGACGCAGACATAGAGAATGGACTTGAGGACACGGGGAGGGGGAACGGTAAGCTGGGACAAAGTAAGAGAGTGGCGTGGACTTATATATACTATCAAATGTAAAATACAGAGCTAGTGGAAAGCAGCTGCATAGCACAGGGAGATCAGCTCAGTGCTTTGTGACCACCTAGAGGGGTGGGAGGGAGATGCAAGAGGGAGGAGATATGGAGATATATGTATAGCTGATTCACTTTGTTATAAAGCAGAAACTAACACACCACTGTAAAGCAATTATACTCCAATAAAGATGTTAAAAAAAAAGTTGCAGGATACAAAATCAATATATTCAAGATGGAAAGGACATGAGTGATCATCTAGACCAATGCCTTCATATTTATAGATGTAGAAACTAAGGCCCAAAATTATTACATATTTAGATAAGTTCTTTTCACTTGTTAGGAATGTTAGTTTATTCCTAACCTGTTGAGTTTGGGGAAATTATTACAACATATTACTACCACCATGACCTAACTAGCTCTCCAAACTGATTAAAACTTAAAGAGGAAAATGTTACCTCAGTACAATTAAAGGTTGGTTCAAAAATGTCATCTTGTGGTATATTGACACAATGGAGCATTATGCAGTTGGAAAAAAAAAGAATGAGGAAAATCTCTTTGATCTGATATGGAATGATATAAGGATATATTATTAAGAAAAAATATGTAAGAGTATCTATGGTATGCTACATTTTTGTGTAAGAAAGAAGAGGAAACAAGAAATATAGAAGTATCTGTTCAAATAAGAAATATCTACATATCTGCAAAAAGAAACACCAGAAGAATGAACAAGAAATGAGAGAGATTAGATACTTACATATGGGTGGGTAGAAAAGATGCAGAATGGAAATGACATAGAAGGAATTGGAGGTGATGTTTCTCTGAGTATACCTTTTTGTACAGTTCTGAGTTTTGGAAACATGTTGATGTTTTACACATGCACACATAAACAATAAGAATGACAGAAGACTCAAAAATGAAATATAAACAAAATAAGTGAACCGAACTTGTATTTCAAATGAATAATACAACCACACTTGATGGAGGAATGCAGGGGGACACAGAATGGGAAACTAATCCAAGTAACTTTTGAACACAGTTATTTGCACTATAATAAATACAACAATATTTATTAGGCTAAAAGCAAAGCACTCTAAAATACTGTATACAGTTAGTAGGGTTCCTTTTTGTGGACATATGGGCTAGTAATTCTGAAACTGCTTTCTTTGTATTCTAGGATTGAGTAAATAAGTAAATATATCGAAGATAATGGATCCAATTTCTCACTGTCAAAGAAGGGAGCTAAAAATACAGAAAGGAGGAATAATAAAATGAACTCTGCGATACTGAATTGGAATTGAAGTTATCCCTATGAACTCATAGTTTTTCATAGGATTAGATAAGGACAAAATGTCATTTCTGTGGTACTACTGCCCAAAATGCATAATCTGAATCTAACCATAAGGAATCATTAGACAATCTCAAAATGATACACTTTTAATAAAATAACAGGCCTGTACTTATCAAATATGTTAATGTAGTGGAAGACAAGGATGACTAATAAAGTGCCCAAGAGTAAAGGAGATTAAGACACATGGCAACTGAAGGCAACACATTATCAGGGATTTTAATTTGCTATAAAGGCTATTATTGAAACAACTGGAAGAATCTGAATAAAGTCTATAGACTAGATAATGTAATATATCAATGTTTATTTCCTGCTTTTAATAACTGTACCATGGTTATATAAGAGATTGTCCTTTTTTTAGGAATATATATGGAAGCATTCAAGGATAAAGAGACATCATGTCTTCAGTTCCAAAATGGTTCAGAAATATAAAGATGTGTGTGTATGTGTGTGTGTGTGTGTGTGCGTGTGTGTGTATAGCAACTGTGGTAAATGTTAACATTTGGAAAATTTAAGTGAAGGGTATTATTCTAGAATTCTTTGTAATATTTTTCCAATTTTACTGAAATATGTCGAAATAAGAAGTTAAAAAGTTAGTCCTATTCACTGTTTTAACCTTAATGCCTAGAACCTGGTACAGAGCTGGTATCCAATTAATATTTGCTCAACAGATGAACCTCACTCTTAAGTTATAAAACTCTAAATTCAGGTTTCCCTGGTGGCGCAGTGGTTGAGAGTCCACCTGCCGATGCAGGGGACACGGTTCGTGCCCTGGTCTGGGAAGATCCCACATGCCGCGGGGCGGCTGGGCCCGTGGGCCATGGCCGCTGAGCCTGCGCGTCCGGAGCCTGTGCTCCGCAACGGGAGAGGCCACAACAGTGAGAGGCCCACGTACCACACACACACACACACACACACACACACAAACTCTAAATTCAAGTTAGAAAGAAGGAACAGAGCTTGGAACCTAATTAGGAATCAGATTTCTACACCCTTCCCCCATGATTACAAATACATCAGACACACAGAAGAATGGATCACTGAAAGGAAGACCTATAGTTTCTACTCTATAAAAAACATCTGTCCTGCTTTTGATATATGTGTATGTGAACAATCTACCAGCCTAAATACTGATATCACACACAGCACACACACATCAATCTGATCTCAGAGTAAAGTAAGATCAACACTTACCAACAGATTACATTACAGTATTTCTCAGATACAGTGAACTCTTGGAGAAAACTAAGGATTTAAGACAATCTGAGGGATCTAGGGACCCTAATTAGAGTTACTCAAGATAATAGATTCAGGTATTTAAGGAAATTAGTAATGAAAGGTGCTTTTTAAGAATCCAACAGGTTCTTTCTTCTTGATCAGAAAGGTTCAACTTCGGTATACAAGGACTTCTGACGGTACAGCCTAGAGTTAAATAAGCTTTACCTGGAGGGGAATAATCACTTCTAGAACAACCATTCTATCTTCTCATTCTTGGTCTCTATAATTAATTAATTCATTCCATTACTTACCCAGGCAATTTACATTTATTGAGCACTTACTTCATGCCGGGTCCTATGCTACCATTCTGGTTAGCCAAAAACATAGAAGTCAGAGATAGGGTATAAAGATATTTCAAAAAGACAGATTCTGCTTGATTTATACATTCTTTCATTCCAAAGAACAAAGCAGAGACAGGTGGACAAGTTATTCATGTCAAAAATTTGCCTAGGCATTCCTAATAAGTTGATCATACTCCTAATGTTCCAAAATACATTTCAAGAGCCCATTCTTTCATACATATAACTCAACCGTGCAGAGCCATTCAGGGGAAAGTAACCTTTTTTTTTTTTTTTCCAAAAACTACATTCTAAAGATCTAAAATAAAAAGCAAAACTCCAGTTCCCTAATTCTACTAGGACCTTTTATTAGAAAACCGATCAGCATTTAAATGGCAGCACTCACAGCTCAATTAAGTAACAAGGCAAATAAACATTCTTTCCAACTGAATGGGCTGCAGAACCACTCCCTTTTGCTACAGAAGGAGATCAAGCTTATAGATAGGTTAAATTAAATGTGGCTACCTATAAAACTAATGGGTGATAAGACACAGAAAAAAAAGAAGCAGAAGGCAGTTACGTGTCCATATGACAGGGAGGCAGGGAAGTGAGACAGAGAAAAGGAAGACACCAAGAGAGAAAAAGAGTAAAGAAATCTAGAAATGACTAGAGGTGATGAAGCAGGAGTTAGGAGTAAGGACAGAAAAGACTGAATGGGGGGAGTGATTCTAGTTAGTGGTAATGAGGCCAGCTGCAGAGTTCTGTCCTCTCACTGGATAGCAAGTTAGTTAATCCCTCTTAAGGGTAAATTTTCCCATCAGTCAAAAGAAACAAAATATTTAAATTCCATCTCAGGTACACTGCACAGTGCCTGGCACACAGTTTATGTTGGATATATGAAATGTTAATTATTACTATTATTGCTAATTAATTAATAGCAGGAGCTGAAGAAATACACCTTGATGGTGTTACCCAAGTTGGACCTAAGGAGAAAATTTAAGAGATTTCTGGTATAGAATTCCCCAGATGTCACAGTGTGCTTATTTCCTCAAGCTGTTATAGTTAATGTCCTAATTGCCATACAGACTGAAGCAGAGAGAAATGCAGAAAAACCAGATCTTTCTGTCATGTTCAAAAAAGTTGGAGTCTGTAGCTTGACTGTAATTTGCCTACCAGTTTGTGCACCATTTACATCTCAAAATGCCTTAAACCTCAAGTAAGTTTTCTTAGTTTTTAAAGCTAATGAGTTGATCCCTTTGTAGTTCCCCTAAAAACAGTTGTCAAAAAAGAAAAATATACTTGTCAAATATAAATGACAAATGTGAAAAAATGTTCAGTCTCTTTAGTAAACAAAGAGTCCACTGGGAATTAGATCAGTAAAGTCTATTGTTAGTAGCACAATAATGGGCACCCTTGTGGCAAAGGCCTTAAAAATGTGAAAATCCATCTAGCAATTTTACTTCTAGGTTTTTATTTCATAGAAACAACCAGTCGTTCACAAGAATTTATCCAGAGGATACTCCCCACAACGTATTTATAATAGCAAAAAAATATTCAAAACAAAGGAATAACCTAAACTTAAAAAACGATTTAAATGATAGTAGGGGACTTCCCTGGCGGTCCAGCGGTTAAGACTCCGCACCTCTACTGCAGGGGGCACAGGCTTGATCCCTGGTCAGGGAACTAAGATCTCGTATGCCAAACGGTGCGGCCAAAAAATAAAAATAAAAAGGATAGTAATTGATATGTTCACTACTATGCAGCCGTTAAAAGCCATGTTGTAGAAGAATTTAGCAGCACAGAAAAAAATGTTCAATATATATTTATATTTTAAAAATTGTAAGTAGCTTATCTTTTTCACAAATTTATTGGTTCTTTTCACACATTACTTTTTCCATATAAACTTTAACATTATTTTCTCCATTTTTTAAGAAAACCAGAATTCCAGAAATCTGGTTTACTCTCTTGGCTATGGTGGATTACTCTCTTGGCTATGGTGATAGATACAGAGGGGCAAACCCAAGAGATACTCGGAAGGACTGTTTGCAAACTCTTGCTATAAAATCTCAAAGTCTTAATAGCAATTCCAAGGAGATCTTGGGCTCTAGGAACTACAGACCACTTGGACCCAGGAAATCTGGAGTTGTCTGGAATCCAAAAGGAGGAGAGGGCAAGGAGTGCCTCTGAGAAGGAAAGATGAATAAGCCTTGGGTGTTGGCAGAGGAACAGGGGCACTTAATCACAGAGGTATTCTGGAACAAGCATCAGTGCAACCTCTAGGAACTCTGATGTGTCCTGGCACCTTAGAGGTAAGTGGGGCCTGGCCCAGGGTCAGAGTAGCAGCTCAATCAGCTAACAGAATGTCCAAGTTACTGATTGCTTAACTCAGTTCTATCATTATAAGCTCTATGGAGGCTGATCTTAACTTCCTATTAAATGCATAAAGGATGCTTACTCACTAGGTAGCTATCTAAACATTATAAAATTCAGTTACTCCCCTGTATACTTCATCTAGGCTTTAGAGGAGTGAACACCCAACAAATATGGCCATATCATTTTCAAAGCAGCCTTTCTTCTGATAAGACTTTTTCACAATTTAGAACTTGTTCACACACTGAACACAGCAGATAAGACTTCAGTTAAAAAACATTTTATCCTTTAAAAGAAAAAAATTCCTTTTCCTTCCCTCCAAAATAAAATCTCAAGAAGAAAGAGACACAGAGAAAGAGAAAGAAAAAGGAGGAGAAAATGAAAAGAACAGATAAATGATGTCTAGCTTTCTTTCCTATTTTCTGCATTCTCTCCATACAGTGAAGCCCACTTAAAGAAGCAGACTCATTTATAGACGTTCCCTGAAACACAACCACAAGGCATAATAATACCTATACTCATAGTGTTGATGAAAGGAGATAATATTTGTAAAATGCTTAACACAGTGCCTGGGACACTGTAATGAGAACAAAAAACAGTGGTCAACAAAACCAACAGCAGGCCAAGACAGTGTTTATTCAACATGGGCAAAGGATCTGAATAGACATTTTCCACAGAAGATATTCAAATGGCCAACAAGTATATGAAAAGGTGCTCGACATCACTAATCATCAGGGAAAGGCAAATCAAAACCACAATGAGGTATCACCTCACACCTGTTAGAATGGCTACTATAAAAAGACAAGAGAGGGCTTCCCTGGTGGCACAGTGGTTGAGAGTATGCCTGCCGATGTAGGGGACACGGGTTCGTGCCCCGGTCTGGGAAGATCCCACATGCTGCGGATCAGCTAGGCCTGTGAGCCATGGCCGCTGAGCCTGCAAAGACAAGAGATAACAAGTGCCGAAGAGGATGGAAGAAAAGGGAACTTTTAAAAAATTTTATTGAAGTATAGTTGATTTACAATGTTGTATTTAATGCCTGCTTTACAACAAAGTGACTCAGTTATACATATATATTCTTTTTCATATTCTTTTCCATTAAGGTTTATCACAGGATATTGACTATAGCTCCCTGTGCTATACAGTAGGACCTTGTTGTTTATCCATCCTATATATACTAGCTTGCATCTGCTAATCCCAAACTCTCAGTCCTTCCCTACCCCACCCCCTGCTTAGCAACCACAAGTCTGTTCTCTATATCTGTGACTCTGTTTTTGTTTCATAGATATGTTCATTTGTGCTGTATTTTAGATTCCAAATGTAAATGACATCATATGGTATTTGTCTTTCTCTTTCTGACTTAATTCACTTAATATGATAATCCGTAGGTCCATCCATGTTGCTGCAAATGGCATTATTTTTTTCTTTTTAATGGCTGAGTAATATTCCATTGTATATATGTACAACATCTTCATTATCCATTCATCTGTCGATGGACATTTAGGTTGCTTCCATGTCTTGGCTATTGTAAATAGTGCTGCTATGAACATAGGGGTGCGTGTATCTTTTCAAATTATAGTTTTGTCTGGGTATATGCCCAGGAGTGGGATTGCTGGATCATATGGCAATTCTATTTTTAGTTTATCGAGGAAACTCCATACTGCTTTCCACAGTGGCTGCACCGATTTACATTCCCACCAAGACTGTAAGAGGGTTCAAGAAAAGGGAACTTTACTACACTGTTGGTAGGAATGTAAATTAGTGCAGCTACTATGGAAAACAGTACGGAGGTTCCTGAAAAATTAAAATAGAACTGCCATATGATTCAGAAATTTTACTTCAGGGTACATATCCAAAGGAAATGAAATCATTATCTCAAAGAGATAGCTGCACCACAATGTTCATTGCAGCATTATTTACAATAGCCAAGATACGGAAATAATCTGTGTCCATCAACAAATGAATGGGTAAAGAAAATGTGATACACACACAAACATATACACACACACAATGGAATATTATTCAGCCATTGAAAACAAAAAAGGAAATCCTGCCATTTACAGCAACATGGAAACATGGATGGACCTTGAGGGCATTACACTAGGTGAGTTAAGTCAGATAGAGAAAGACAAATTCTGTATTATCACACTTACATGTGGAATCTAAAAAAAATGAACTCAGACAAACAGAGCAGATTGCTGGCTGCCAGGGTCTGGGTGGGTGGAGGGTGTGCATACGGTTAAAGGGTACCAACTTCCAGTTTTAAGATTAATAAGTACTGAAGATGTAATGTACAGCCTGGTGACCATAGTTAACAATTCTGCATTGTATATTTGAAAGTTGTTAGGAGAATAGATCTTAAAAGTTCTCATCACAAGGGCTTCCCTGGTGGCGCAGTGGTTGAGAGTCTGCCTGCCGATGCAGGGGACACGGGTTCGTGCCCTGGTCCGGGAAGATCCCACATGCCGCGGAGCAGCTGGGCCCGTGAGCCATGGCCGCTGGGCCTGCGTGTTCGGAGCCTGTGCTCCGCAACGGGAGAGGCCACAACAGTGAGAGGCCCGCGTAACGCAAAAAAAAAAAAAAAAAAAGAAAGAAAGAAAAAAAAAGTTCTCACCACAAAAAAAAACAAAACAAAAACTAGCTACGTGAGGTGATGGATGTATTAACTAACCTTATCATGGTAATCACTTCACAATACTATATACCTATATCAAACCATTACACTGTACACTTTAAACCTAACACAATGTTATATTAAGTCAATTATATTTCAATAAAGGTGGAAAAACTAAATTGCACTAATAAAGTCATGCAACCATGAAAAAAAGTTAAGTCATTATCTCCAGGTGGTTGGTGTTACACGGTTACCCTCCTTTATTTTTCGCATTCTTTTCAAATTTCTCACAACAGGCACATATTTCTTTTATAATCATAATGTGAAAATATCTAGTATTAACAGGATTTTGCATAGAAGTGGGAGAGGGTTTTACTTCCTCTGGCAAGCAGAGACTGATAGAATCTTGTCATCTCCCTCTGTTGAATACCTTGGCTCCCTTAACAAAACCAAACTCTTCTCATAAACTTTATTTTCCTTCTCCTTATTCCCTCTGCTTCTTTAAAAGTTGTCTACCTGCTATTCTTTCGTTTGCTTTCTGATCTTAAGGAATCAAAATTTTATATGCACTATGTGTAAAAAAGATGAACAAGGACCTACTATATAGTGTAGGGAACTATATTCAATATCTTTAATTACCTATAATGGAAAAGAATCTGAAAAAGAATATATATATATATATATAAAAGTCACTTTGCTGTACACTCGAAACTAACACAACATTCGTAAACGAACTATACTTCAGTTAAAAAAAATTATATGCATGAAAGATAAATAGGGGCCTCCCTGGTGGTGCAGTGGTTAATAACGAATCCATCTGCCAATGCAGGAGACCCGGGTTCGAGCCCTGGTCCGGGAAGATCCTACATGCCGCAGAGCAACTAAGCCCGTGTGCCACAACTACTGAGCTTGTGCTCTAGAGCCCATGAGCCACAACTACTGAAGCCCTTGCGCCTGGAGCCCATGCTACACAACAAGAGAAGTCAATGCAATGAGAAGCCTGTGCACCGCAATGAAGAGCAGCCCTCACTCGCCACAACTAGAAGAAAGCCCATGCGCAGCAATGAAGACCCAACACAGCCAAAAATAAAGTTAAAAAAACATTTTAAAAAATTTAAAAATAAAAAGCACTGGAATGATAAACACCAATAAATAAATAAATAAATAAAAATGGGCTCTGAAGAAGCTTACTTCTAAATAGCAATCTTATTTATGCAGATACATGACATATTATATAGTAAAAGCCTCCTATAGTGAGTACATGATGTGAAATGGCCTCTTAATATGGTAGAAACACAGGAGATATTAGAATTTAAAAATCCCTAGAATCCTATTATCCTATATCTTATATATTATAAACACTATACTAAAATGGAAGATCTTTCATCTAATGAGCTTAAATTGGACCACAGCATAATTCTATATGGTTTGTAGAGAAGTATCAATAATTAATCCCATTTTATACTGAAAACCACAAAGTTTATAGATGGCTTTAAACGTTTTTTAGAAGCAATATTCCAAATGGCTACAAGATGTACAAGCTCTTTCACAGAACCTTTTTTTCTACAATGAAATACAGTATTCTGCAATTTCCAGAGGAGGAAGCCAGGGTTTCCAGTAGTGCTGCTACTAAATCTAAGAAGATAAAACTGAGAAGAATTGAGAAAATAGTTTAAATTTTAAAAATCTAATTATTTTAAACCCTCAACAAATCTATAAAGCTTTTCTTTTTCAAGCAGGTAAATCGTCATTCATGACAGCTTGCATATCTTGCTCTCTATTACAGGTTGAATGTATTCCCCCCAAAATTCATATGTTGAAGCCCTACTCCCCCCATGTGATGGTATTTGGAGGTGGGGTCTTTGGGAGGTAATTAGGTTAGATTAAGCTACGAAGGTGGGATCTTCGTGATGGGATTAGTGCCCTTATAAGAAGAGGGCCACAGAGGTCCTACTCTCTCTCCACACACAAGCACCGAGGAAAGGCCAGATGAATACAGAGCAGGAAGGCAGCTGTCTACAAGCTAGGAAGAGAGCGCTCACCAAGAACTGAATCTGCAGGTACCTTGACCTTGGACTTCCCAGCCTCCAGAAATATGAGAAATAAGTATCTGTTGTTTAAACCACCTGGTCTGTGGTATTTTACCATAGCAGTCTAGGCTAAATAAGATGCTCTCTTTTCTCCTATGCCATATTACACCCTGGCTTGTCCTCCAGTCATTAAATAATACCTACTGTAGAACAGTAGTAAATACAGAGGTAAGGTATTTTCACATTATTGTTTCACATACTTATTCATGAGAACGCTTTGCTTCTTGATTTTAATTTCAAATGCAGACTGCAGAACATTTTATTCTTCTCTCTAAAAAAATTAAACTTGTAAAAACTAAATTACTTCTTACTTATATGATCCTCACTGGTTTTTGTTTCCTATGGTTAATGGATTTTTGGCAGAAAATATTGTTTACCACTCCTGCATAACATATTAAGATACAGAATTAATTTATCTTCCCTCATACTCAAAAATTAACAGAATTAAAATCAGTAACTATTTAGTATTCAGCCTCTACTATGTAAAAGGTACTGTTGCAGATAAGAAGTATAAAGCAAGAGCTGCCCTTAAAATGTTTACTTATATTCTCAATTGTCCAAATATAAGGTATGCTCTCAACAATGCAACAAATCATTTCGATTTTCTAAAAAGTAATAGCATCGAATGGGTGGGATCCATCTTCTCCTCTCAATTTCACACAAATCCTCCCTGCTAGAACAGACTGCAAGTGGGCAAAAAGTAAAATGTCACAATGTTCCCGCTGGTCATTAATAAGCACGCACTAATTAGATTATAACCAGTAAGAAAGGGTAAGAAGGAGGAACAAGAAAAGAAAGGTAGAGAAAGAGAAGAGAAAAAAAGAAAAAGGAAAAGGTTGTCTTCAGCAAATTGCCTGTTTTAAGGTCATCAGGACCAAAGTTTAAGAAGAAAAACATGACTTTTTACTTACACTGAAAGGAACACTTACAATTACTTAAAGTTGGCCCAAATAAAAAATTTTAGACCTACATCAGTGTGGTTCTCTATAGACCACCTAATAATCTCACCAGTTAAACCAGTACCAGGATAAAGTCAAGGATTCAAAACAGATCTTCCTGCTTCTTTGGCATTTTAAGCAGTTAGAAGAACATATGGATTAAGGGAAAGAAGAAACTCATCAACACTAGCTCAACCACACGTCCATGCCTCCTGCACCCCACTATCTGAAGCAAATAAGAGAGTCTATATGATTCTGTCCTCTCCTAACACCGGTTAGCAGAATTCGTAACTAAAATTTCCCGACATTTCCTACCAGTTAGTTTTAAAATAATTTGAACGTGAAGACATCCACATCAATTTGTTTGAAATGCTTTTTCCTTCTCCTGTTAGATGATTATTTGCATTGCTGTTTTCTCAAGGAGACAGTGAGTAGTCATTCAAGTTGCTGGCACTGCTGTTTCTGGGCCAATTATAAAAGATAGGAAGCTGGCGATGGACAAGAAGAAGCTTGTGTTTATCATCATGCTTTGCTGCAACCCAATGGGCAGTAAGAAGTTCAGTGCCATTTAGCCATGTCCTTTCTCTGTTCTTTAAAAAGTTTATGGCTTAGTCCTCATTTGTAAAGTCTCAGCTTGCTTCCTTGTTTTACAAGCTTTTCTACAAACTGTAATGGAAAAGCTAGCTCATGGCACCTTATACAACTTTAGTCCTCCCCAGGGGTTTTGTCATTCCTGGTAATTTGGCTTTAGAACCCAAAATCTACCCTATGCTTAAGTCTCCTTGGGTCGTTGTTTTAATTCCAGTTTACTTCTCCAGAAGAGGGTTGCTCTCTCTACCTATTTGTTGAAAACCTTTTTTTTTCTTTAACATTAATTTCCAAATTAAGAGTTGGCGCAAGGTTGCAGATCAGGTCTGCAAGTTTTCTAAAGATTTGCAGATCAAGCCAGGGAAGCAGTCTGGTTTGCTTTTGTGGAAAAAGTGATAAACAAATTTAGAAACCACTACTTAAAGATTCCAAGTTCCAAATCTTACTGAAAATATTTGGAGCTTGAATTCCATTTCTATCCTCATCTAAGAAAATGCTGGTACTAAAAAAGCTGTCTGTAAAGCTCCTAATATTTGTGAGTCATCAAGTATCTTTTCCAAAACAGCGTTCTGATCGGTATAATGCAAATGAATCACCAATAAAGCAATTAAATTCCACCCAGGATATTCCTGTACTAAAATTCAAAGGAAAATGCTTGGCAAAAGGCATCTTAGGATCTGCCAAGCCCCACACATTTGAAAACAAATAGTAACTCTAGGATGCTTCGCCAACCCCAAAAACCCAATGGCCACCCCTCTTCGAGAATGTCTGCATGTTTCCGAACATCTACTTAGGCTTCATATTCTAAGCCCTTAAGTGTCAAAGGTCAAGAACCACCAACCAGAGAATTAATAAAACTGAAGCTCTAGGTAAATAAACTTCAAACTCCAAAGGTCTGTCAGATAGATTTACACACAGTTCATCTGTGGAGAGATTTTTTTTCCCCATTCAAGGAGCATTTTAGCCTCAGGATTACCTTTCATTCAGCAAGGATCACCTACATTCTAACTCTTGTGGTTATTAGAGCAAATCATGGGGTGTTGAGAACTTGGCTTCCTCCATCTTAATAAAACAGTTCAAGTCCTAGAGGCAGTTAATCCCTGGAAGGCTTTGTGATCCCATCCCCTGACATGTTTGATAAATATGGAAATTGTAAAATGTTCTGACTTGTTAAAATTTTTTCAGCCTGCTTAACGTGCTCTTTGGCCTTCACATGCACAAAGTGCTGACTTGGCATGCCTGGGAGCTTCCATTACCTTCTCTATTGTGTATACACTGACAACCCCTGAAGCTTAAATAAGTCACACTTCACAAAGAAATGTTTACTCTACACTCTAAGAGGGACTCTCCTTTTCTCAAGGAAATAAGAAAATGACAAAGGGGAAGGAAGAAGGGTGTATACCCAAAAAATGTGCCAGAAAGGAGAAAAAAAACCCAAAAAAACCTCAAGTCTAAATGACTACAAAGCTGAAGAGCATTAAAAAAAATCTGGGTTGGGATAGGTGTGTCTACAGTTGGCTGATAAACAAATCTTTCAGAGTCTGAAATTACTACAGTAAGAAACAACTATTCCTCTTTGTTTCTCGCTTTACAATATGTAATGAATAGTACAGTTTTCTTTCAGTGCCTCTTATAATTCAAATGAGTCGACTCCCTTTTAACAGTATCAAAGTTAAGAAAATGAAATACTATTGTGACGTGTATCTGGCCACCAGTGAACAAGAAGGCAAGGTGTGATCTCATGATAGATCCAACTTCTACTCATCTCAATTAACTAGTCATCTTGAATACTGAATAAGCAACTACATAAATACCAAGACAGAAGGCCTGTTACTGTACAAACTGGGTGCGGTGTCTAGAAACCCTGCAGACTCCTCCAGGCATAGGATTCACAGGGAAATTCTATGAAAAAAAACACAAAGACAATAAGCTGATGAAATACTGATGACACACTGGAATACTTCAAAATTTATAGCCAGTTATGCTCATCAGTCACAGCCATTCCTGATGTTCCCAGAACCAACCATCAAATTCCCAACACTTTGACCACTTCCAGAAGATTGTCTTAATAGGGTCTCCTGAGGCTGTTGCTTGTATTAAAACTTCCAATTGTGAGAGCAACGGCAAGAGTGAGATGCATGGCAGAATAGAGACAGAGGCTTCACAAGTGCAGAGGTAAGCACAGCTTACTGCAAAGAAAAGCAAGCAATAAAATAGCTAAGTGGCAGAGAGCAGCAGGCAGAAGGAAAGAAGCCAAGAGTCAGGATGGTAGACATACTATTACAACCATCCAAGAATAATTGAAAATTAGTTGTAGCTGTGCAGATGGTTCTCAGGGCCTAGGCAGGTTTGGGGTAGGCAGGAAAAAAACGACCAGGCCATTTCAAAGGGCAAGAACTTGATCTGGGGATTCTGGGGAAGGAAACCAGGAGAGAAAAGAGTGAAAATGTTGAGCTCTCAGCCTAGTCTTGATACCTCAGTTAAGGAAAAAAGGAAAGCAAACAAAAGATGACTTTAAGAGAGAAAAATAACCAAAATGATTAAGAATACTATTTCCTACCTTCCCATCGATAACCAAGTTTCTCAAAAACCAGTTGTATCTCACAGCAGCAGGGCATGAAGGAAACAGTACTGCAGAGAGAAAAGGAGACCAGCCAAATCAATGGCCGAAGCATCCATCTTCTTCTCTTACAGTAGGCAGACCGCACAGGAGTCTGGATCAAGGCTTCTCACAGCTTAACGTCCATGAGAATCACCTGGGGATCTCGTTAAACTTCAGATGCTGATCAATTAGGTCTGGAGCCGGGCCAGAGCTTTTGCGTTTCCAACAAGCTCCCAGGTGATGCTGATACTGCTGGTCTACAAATCATACTGTGAGTAGCAAGGGTTAGTATGGATCTTGGTCAAGTAAATTTTGGCTCAACTCATGACTCTGGACAAGTTAGTTAACATCTGTAATTTCTCAGTTTCCGCACTTATTAAATAGAGATAGCAATGCCTGCCTCATAAAGTTGACATGAGGAATAAACAAAACCATTTGACCTAATGCCTAGTTATTACCACCAGAAGCATAACATTTCCCAAAGTGTGGTACACATACCATTGGTGGTACCAGGACAAACTTTTAAAAATTGTAATTGTTAGGCAATATTTTAATAAGTATTAGAAAAAAATAACTTTAAACTCAAGATAATTACCTTAAACTCAAGATCATGGGTAATGTCACCTAGGATAAAGCTATGTTAAAAGGAAAAAGTCAATTTTAAAAATTACTAAGTAAATAAAGGTACAAGAGATACATGGATATGACAAAAATGATGAGGGTGATACTCAACTGACTAAAGCTGAAACATCAATTAAAATAGGGTTACTAGGTTTCTGAAGGCAGGGGCTTGACCAGATTACCCCATCATAAGGAGCAGGTGTGTAATAGAGTTCTGAGTGTATTTCAAAACCTTCTGGTCACTCAAGGCTTAGAAACTGAACTTTCACCATATGATATTCTTACCCACATTTACTTGTGTGAATTGCATATGCTATCATGGATCATCAGACTATCCGTAAGGCTTAGGAAAACAAATTCTGTTGGGTAAAGCCATTTCCCCCTGATATGTAAATCTAAACAACCTCCCAACAGTGGGTTAAATAACAGAATTATGTCTCCAAGGAAGGAAAGCTATGATTTCATAAATCCAGTACTAAGATGTTTCTCTTTTCCCACAGACTTTTTGTAACACCATTCGAAGGTAATTTGTGGTCACAGGGATGGGTGTGGATGACTGAACAAATGAATGTGTCATAGCCTTTAACAATAACCTTTAGAGCAAAGAGGAAAAGTCACAGATGAGTTGGAAAAGACGCATGTTTGTGAGTAGCATGGTTTTCAGAAGAGAACTATAAAAGGTTTCCTGATGTATTTAGCATCTGATGTCTGGTATACTTGGAGCAATATATCATTCTTACAATTCTGCTTAGTTGGTTGACGGTTTTGTTCAAGTTAATGAGAAAAAGGAACATGAAAACAGACATACATCAGAACTTCACTCATTCATTTCTCCATGGAGTGAACCACTTCTTTGCTGAATCAGATAATAGCTTCAAATACTGGAAAAATATTTTCTCAAGTTTTTTGTGCTATTCAAAATATAGTGGCTATAGACATGACACACTTTCAAGTTTAATCTACATTATTAACGCTTTATCTCTTTCTTAAGTCTAGACAATTAACAAAACAATAAATCAAGTCCTGATTTGTTGTGTTTGCCAATTTCCATGGGGTTAGTACCTCTTTTGTGGCTGATTTCAAGTTACCAACATGACGTCAGTGAACACAGGGCTGGAAAAAGTGTTCAGTAGTATACACCATTATACAGTATTTCCAATGCAGATAAAATAGGCACAAATGACTTCAAGAGCATTGATAACAGTAAAATGTAGTAAAAATAATTATGAAGTGATGAGTTTTGAGTACTTATTTTTTGTTTTTAATATAATTTATTTTAATGATAAGTTTATATAGTTTAATTTTTACTGATAACCAGCTCAGAAAATTTCTGAAAATTTAATAGTTTGTTGTCAGGAGAGCTGGTAGGGGCTGGATCCTGCACACCACTGGTCTCGAATCACATCCCACACATTGTTGCTATCCCACCAGGTTTACAAACAACTTTTCAGTTTTCCAAGTTAAAAATCTCTTGGAGAAAGATGATGAATCTTGTGTGTTAAAGAAACAACAACAACAGCAACAAAAAAAACCAAAAATAAATAAAAATTGCAATACTGCAATTTGTATCTTTTATGTAGTCAAGTTTGTAGTTAAGAACAGAAAACATATGAAACATTTATACACCCAGAGCCTTTAGGAAATCAAGTAATAAAAGCACCTTTGCATCTTGGGGGAAAGAAATGTAGGCAGAAGATATTTGTTTGGGTAAAAAAGGACATGGAGTTAAGCATAAAGATGTTTGCATCAATTTCCACATATAAAACTGGTCAGAAAGACTTGATTTCCTAAGGGAACAGAAAGTAAAAGAAATAGCTCCTTATAAGTGAATCATAAGGATTCTTTCCATCGACAAAAAAGCAACCACAATATAAATGCTTTAGATGCCATCATTACATGGCAATACTAACTTTTCAATTTGTAAAGATAAAAGGGAAAATGTTAAGGAAATCCAAAGCCATTTCACTAATCCCTATAGCCAAAGTAAACCAGTGAGAGAATGAGAGAATTTATTCCACGAAATGGTCATTTATGATGTTAACTAGCACTTTTAAAGACTTTCAAAAACAGCTCTGCATTGCCTGGTAAATCTTTGAAAACCTAAAAGCAGCTAAGTAGCTCTCAATCCTTTAGAAAAGTTCAATTAAGCAGTTTCACACTGAAAGGGTAAATTTTCACATTAAAAGGGTGAAAATTCACTGCCTTCCCTTTCATGGAAAGTATGTGTAAATTACTTTCCAAAACTGAGCATAATATCCTATGGAATTGTTTATTTCAAAAAGTAAGTCTTCAAAGCTGAGGGAAATGTACAGCACACATATTGTTTATCTCTACAAGATGGAGCATATGGAAAAATTTATAACTGTCAAGTGTTATTACACTGCAAAACAAACGTGGAAGTACACAATAGGGATAAATATAGTGAGACTCGTTCACAAATTGGAGATGCTGGAGGCACATGGAAAAGTTTACAAAAATTGCAATGTTTAAGAGATCAGGAGGACAGCGGTGCTAACCCGGCTTTACAAAAAGATCATATGCAATAGATTCCACTGTTCCTTCTGAATTATAATGCAGGTTTAGGCATGCAGGTTAATTTGAGAAGCAGCCCTTAAAGAAAAGGAAAGAAGAAAAACAATTCCTGTCTTGTGTTAAAAATTCCAAATAAGCATTATCGATACTAAAAAAGAAAAGGGTGGGGTGTGTAAAACAATTAAAATCATAAAGTTAATAAGCCTTGGGTGGTAAAATATTCAAATGAAAACATAGTTGAAAAATTATTTTAACAGAATATTTATTATAAGCATACGACTTCATTTTTAAAAACTTTAATGCATAGTAATATAAGTTGCTGAATTAGGGTAATTTTAAAGTGTAATTCATTTTTGCAATGACTTTCAGGGAAAAAAGAAAAAAGGGGGAAAAGGCACTAAGCCTACATTTTAAAATGTAAAAATTTGCAGTTATCTCCCCAAATCCTCTCTTTCAATGTGGTGGTCTAGTATTGGAATATACATTATTTCAAAGGTCTAATTTTCACACATAAAGCTTTAATTTTAAAATAATAATAATAATTTCCCTAAAATTTCTCAGTATCAGCAGTGCCCTAAAGAAAAATTCTTTCTGAGTATAAAGACAGAGAAGTACTCCCAGGGAAATAAAAGCACTGTCTGTCCAAAGCTCACATGAACTAAAGGCAGAGGCTGAACTAAGGTTTGGATGTACTTTCTATTTTCTTTAGTCCCCTAGTCATTACTTTAACAGGCAAAGAATAACTAAACAGCAAAACTCGTTGACGGAAGCACATACTTTCCACACACTCTAAGTGTCAAAGGCCTGTTTAGAGAAAGGCCAAACAATCTACTGCATCTTAGATGCAAGGGCCAGAACTAGGAGATGTTTCTGACTAAGGAGTCTATTTCTGCCTCTACTATGGCCTCATTTTATAACCTTAGTGAAGAGATTTATCTGTTCCTCACTTGACTTTAAAAATAAAGATGGAGCCACGTAAACTCTACTTAGCTCCCTAGAATATTGTGAGGCTACAATAAATAATGTCCATAAAAGCTTTGATCTCTTCAGGAAAAAAATGATTTCTGACATAGGCAGGAGAGGTTTTAGAGGTTCCTGAGAAACTAGTGCTAAGTCAAGGTGGAACACGAGGAACAGATAAACCACAGATCACTAGAAAATGCCTGTTAACCCTTTTTATTTATTTTCCAGGTAAAAATGGTCTTTGAAACTAGGCCCATAAACTGCCGTCTAGATCATATCCAATTTCCACTTCCATTACGTCCACTTATGCCATCACTACAAATTATACCATCTGAACAGATAAGAGACAGCTATAGTAACTAAACTAAGGACTGGAGAAGAGGAGAAATCAGAGTGCTTGATTTCTAGGCCTGGCTCCTCCTGACATTAAAAAAATGATGAATGAGAAAGTTAGTGGAAAAAAAAAAAGATTTCATGCCTCTTTTTAGTCCCATCTGCCCCTCTCATGAGAAGTCATCAATATGGCTGCCAAGATTTCTTGGTAGAAAGATGATTTTTTAAGATGAAACAACTGTACTTAATTGAATCTTACTTTCTGGATATATGCCAGTATTTGCATTTAAATTATTAAGGTACTGGGGCACAATGGTTTCAATTGAATCTTCTCTATAAACTCTCTCATGTGTTTAATGTATATCATTTCTATTCTTTTAACTACTGAGCATATAGCGATGGCAACAGTTTACTTTTTCTTCTTTAGAAGTTCCATTCACAATAGCCGCACACTTCAAATGCCAGGTACTTGCTAACAGGCCATATAACAAGACAGCAGCATTTGAAGATTTACAATGTGAAGTGAAATCATACAGAGTAAAAAAGGAGAGAATAACTGAGTGCATAAACAATCTTAGCAAAAATTCTACATCTTAACATAATCTGTGTTTGTTCCATTGACCACAATTCTAATCCTTAGGGTTTGAAATCTACCATATAACCAATCTTTAATCATTATAGTCTTCTAGGAAAGAGCAGTAGATCACTTTTAACTTCTTTTAGCGTTAACTAATTCTGTTATTTTCTTTGTATTCCAAGGATACCTAAATGCGGTGTTAGGTTTTGTTATAAATCTTAGTTTATGTCATTAATAAATTGGTATCATGGTCAGTAACAATAGGGCAATAATAGTAATAGATCTTTGAGGGTTGTACCTACTTTTTAATGCTCTGAAACAGGAGGCACAGCTCTACTGCGTGAATCCGATCATAAAGGTAAAATGTCATATTTTTTCTCACTCAGTTTCAAACTCATTTAATTTCTCTAAGCATCAGAAAATGCAGTTTGCTTAAGACTAAACAGCAAGTACATCACAGAACAGGGGTTTGAGCCCAAGTCCATCTTGCTTCAAATGTCTGTGTTCTTTCCATTATGCCCTGGGGCCTCTTACCAGGGGACAGGATTTTCTATACTACCAGAGGAAGGCATGGTCCTCTCAGCATTCAGAATATCAGCGGCAGATCCTGCTGCCCCAAACCTTCCTACCACAACCAAGGAGGAGGAAAGAGTGAGAGGGGGAAACTCCTGATTGCTGTTCCCTATCTAACTCTGGATATATTTTTCCCACAGAGTTAACTTAATAAATGGCAGCTAGAATCCACCTTCCGGAGTGCTGGAGTAGCAATGAGGTAAGCTTTCCTTGCATATTAGTACTCAACAAGAGGAGATTAATGTTATATTTTCTTATTTTTGTGTCCCACCCAAGAATATAACTCAGAATGCGTTAATTTGTGAGAAAGTAATTCTTCACTTTTTAAAGACTTGCATTAATTTTCCTTGAATTAGTTGATGTTTACACAGAGTATCTGAGCATGTACATAAAACAAAAACAACTCATTTTCTGAACACTTTAAAACTGACATCCTGCTAACCTTCCTAAGACAAACACCTTAAGTTATTTTTTTAAAAGATAAGGAAAAAAGGAAAAAAAAGACTCTGGAAATAAGAGATAAAATGATGAAATCCATGAATATAAACTCTTGACAGTTTAACTTATAAAAGTAAAAGAACTGAGTAAATTAAATTATCAGAATCCAAAAGAACCAGAGATCATATTGCAACTAAGCAGCAGACCTAAACCCAAAATGGATTTAGAATATATTTAACATTGGAGGCGCAAAGTTAATTCCTTTGTCATATCCTCTTCTTGCTTCTGCTTGAAATCCAAGGGGCATGGGGTGAATTTGCTTAATCTGCAACATTAGGAATCCCAAACTCTTCAGAGGAGCCCTCCAGGATCTCTGGGTATAGACAATTGCCAGGGCAGATCTGGAAAATATACAACAGCTTACTTTCTCCCTAGAGGACTTTTTCGTAACTAACTAGACTAATCTTCCTCTGAGGGATTTTAAAAGAACTAATTTACCTTTTTTGCTAAAAGTGATATCTAGGTCTGCCTGAAACGGTGCACAAGGGACATCCATTAAACTACCTCTAGTTAATGATAACTTTGGATCAAATGGGGTTATACAAATAAACTATCTTCCTAACATTCCTGTTATAGACTTAAGAAGGCAAATAACCCTGACTGATCTAAAAACAAAAGTCTAATCTGTTCTGGGAAAAGAGTTCTGACAAATCCTAATTCCAACAGTATGAAAGGCCCAGTAATTACAAGATTAGGAATATTTCCCTGTAAAATTTTCCTAATTACGTTTTTGATCCAAGATGCACTAAAAAATGAACAAGAGCTGCTCCAAACTACATTATCAAACAAACAGTCAAAGAGTTGGTGGTCATATTAGTAAGGTAGTAAGGCAAGGAAAACTAATATATAGTGATCTGTTTGTTTTCTCAGATTTAAAAAAAAACCGACTTCTTCCTTAGGAACAATAAAAACACAATCAGTATCAACTACCTTCCATAATGAAGCTTTCATAAATAACCTTGAAAACAATGTGTCTTAGCTAGCAGGTTCTAGTCACCCATGTCTTTCTAGAGTATTCATTTTTCCCTGTCAGGGATGATTCAGCTCCATAGCCTACTTAAACCCAAGGTTGACTGGGAAGGAGAGAATCATTAATCCATCAACACGTTCCCCCTTTGCAGTCTCCACACATGCAAACAGCCTGTGGAGGGGCTATGAAGAGCCAAAAAGTCTAAGCCACAGCCCTGTGTCCTCCTAGTGCTTTCTATTTAGCTTGTTGGAGAACAAGACAGTTCAGTGGGCTTCACTATCTTTTCAAATGCACCATTAGAAGACTACATGATTTAGACTCAACATCTAGTCAAAAAACTTCACAAAATTGTCCATGGAAATGTCATCCAAATACAGCTGTAAGACTGAATGAAAGTTGGCAGACGTGCTGATGTTAAGTGGCATTTTACACTCAAAAGCATCCAAATGGGGGGAAAAAATTGGTGTTTGTAGTATAGAATAAAAACAAACATTAAAAGATTTTAAAATAAGGGAATGTGTGAAGATAGAAAAATAAGAGCATGTGTTGAAAAGCAGTCTTATTATTTTCCACATTTATTTATGTTTAAAGATATATTCAAAGCTAAATACAGGAATACCATATGTAGCTCTAAACCCTAACAAATGTTGTAACATAGGATGGTTTTTCTCCTCACTGAATTAATTATTTACCAACAACATTTAATAAAATTTTGCTAAGTGTCTACTATAGGCCAGGCATTCTACTAGGAAATACACTGATGAGCAAACAGCACATGGTTCCTGACTTCAGGGATCATGAAAGGAGACAAGGAACTTTCATATGGAACAAACACTATGATGATATGGAACAGACCACAGGGACACCAACCCTGCGGGAAGGGCCATCTGAGGAAGTAAAATGTAGGTTGAGAACAGAGGCTTAAGCAGGAAAGAGGAACGATGAAAGAGGCAGTGGAACAGTACGTGAAAGAGCTGAACAAAGTGGAAAGAAATTAAATTCGGTAGGGCTAGGGCATGGACGATGGGAACCATGGTGCAAGATAAAGCTGAAGAAATAAGTAGGATCTGATCAAGAAGGGCTTGGCCCTAAGGATTGTAAGAAGTCGCTGGAATGTTTAGAAAAGGGAATAATATTATCAGCTTTGCATTTTTTAGAAGATCACTCTATGTACAATGTGGAGTATGGAATAGTGCGGTACAGGAGTGAATGACGGAAAGCTGGTATCACAATTTTTTGGGAGATGATAGCTCTTTGGACTGGAATGATGGCATCTAAGGAAAAAGAGATGTAGGAAAATTGAAGAACTATTTAGGAGGTAAAATTATCAGAATTCTGCTTGGTGATGGAATGTAGGGAAGGAACAAGAAGAAGGGGACAAGGCTACCTCCCAGGTTTCTGACTTGAACCACTGGGAGATGCAGTCACTGGAGGCAGAACAGGCTTGGAGAGGGAAGGGCGGGGAAGTAATGAGATATCAGGATTGGGAATAAAATCTGAAATGTTTGGGAAGCCAGACTGGAGTTGGTTCCAAAATGAGCAGGAAACCAGAGAAGAGGTGTGATAGGGAAGAGAAAAATAGAGTGCTAAATATGTAGTTGAAATAGGACAATTTTTAAAGATGAGCTTAATAAATTTAGGAGCCAGTAGAAAGGGAGGTAATAATAATAATACAAAGACCTTTCTTTTGAGTGCTTAATTTGTTCCAACCACAAAGCTTAGCACTTTAAAAATAAAAATATTCAATCTTTCAATCTTCACAACAAGCCTATGACATAGGTATTATTATCCCCAACTAACACACAAGGAAACTGAGGCTGAGAGATATTATATAATTTGCCCAAAATTTCACAGCAACAGACCTAAAGTTTGAATCCAAGTATGTCTGATTACAAAGCCCATGCTCATAATCACCATGCTTACACACAGGATTTAAGAGAGAGACAGGGTTAAGAAAAATCGAGGTCCGTCTAAGGTGGAAAAGGATAGGCCCCGGACTTTAGGAAATGAGCGAAACCTTTTTTCATAACAGAAGGGACAAAGGAAAAAAAAACGTGGAAAGGTTCACTTTTTTTAAATTTTAATTTTTATTATTATTTTTTAACATCTTTATTGGAGTATAATTTCTTTACAATGGTGTGTTAGTTTCTGCTTTATAACAAAGTGAATCAGCTATACATATACATATATCCCCATATCCCTTCCCTCTTGCGTCTCCCTCCCACCCCCCATAACCCACCCCTCTAGGTGGTCACAAAGTACCGAGCTGATCTCCCTGTGCTATGTGGCTGCTCCCCACTAGCGATCTGTTTTACATTTGGTAGTGTATACATGTCCATGCCACTCTCTCACTTTGTCCCAGCTTACGCTTCCCCCTCCCCATGTCCTCAAGTCCATTCTCTATGTCTACATGAAAGGTTTACTTCTAATGGCAGATGAGGAACGAGTTTTCCATTGGAAGATTTCTATCTTTCCTATTGACTTGAAAGTAGTCATTTGCTGAGGATCAAGACAGAATTAATGAGTAAGATGTCTGAGAAGAGTAGAAAATAATTGAAATTGTCTTTCATTCATTGAACAAAATGCATTGGGTACTATTCTAGGCACCGGGGTCATAGTAGTAAAAAAAGAGATGAAGTTACCAGTTCATATGATCCTTAAATTTAAGCAGGGGAACACATAAAATAAACAAGCAAACAAGATAATTTCACATTGTGATATGCTAATGGAGGAAATTAAGCAGGGTAATGGGGCTGAGAGAGCTTAGGGAGAACTGTTTTATATGAGGGGCTCGGGGGACACAAGCTGGGACTGGCAAGAGAAGCCCCAGGTGAAGTATATTGTCATGGAGAATGGAGGAGAGAGTTATTTAGGGAATGACACAAGTTTGCTGGGTAATGCTGAGAGGACAGATGAGGTGAGGGCCCTGTATTTATGGAGCCATTAATCTGCCTCACTCTATATTTTTCTCCAACTGAACTCAGCAGCTCAGGAGCAACTGCAGAAAAAGCTCAGAGTCACTCACAGTTGGGAATATACCAAGCAGACATGACTGATAATGGGGCACAGGAGTTCAGTAAGCTGACAAGAGATAAGTTAGAGTTATGGTCCATGGACTCTGAAGTGAAGAGAAAGGAGAGTGAAGAATGCGTCCCATATAATTGCAAGTCCTTATAAGGCTGAAGATGTGGTGGATAAGCTGGAAAGATAAGGAAATTATGGCCAGAGAGGAAAACATCTGAATTTCAGAGGACAGAAAGAAAAAGGTATCAAAGATGTGATTTAAAAAAAAGATGAAGAGACAAGGAAATTGGAAGAAGAATAATGGGAGAAATGGAGGTACAAATACAAGAAGATGGAGAGTAAAGTAGAGGGACTGGGGGACAATGATAGCCCAGAAAAGAAATACGAGTTGGTGTAGCCGAGTAGCAAAAGCATCCTCAAAGAAGCAGAGTATTTTAGAGCAGATGAGGAAATGGTGGTCTAAAAGAGGTAGGGGGAGCTTAGGAAGACAATGACCCTGTGAGTGTGAAAGTGTGGGAAAATGATGGGCAAGAGGTGTAGAAAAAATAGCATCTCAGGAGAGACCCAGACCTCAAGTCAGGAGGAACCTTCCTAAGAGTGGCTTACCAATGCTGAAATTTCAGACATGCCTGCCATCACTGGCATCTGATCCTTGTGTGAAGGAACCAATTCTCAGGGTGCAATATTCTCCATCTATGTTTCTCTTTTGCCCTGATTCCTCTAATATGACATTAACATAGTAGGGCAGATATCCAAGAAAACCACTAGTCTGGAATAAATATCCTTTTAGACAAATAAAAAAAAAGTTATACTTGGAAAAAAAAGAAAGCAAAGCTGCCATGTTGACATCAGAACAGTAAAGCAGTTTATTTAGAGAGTCATTTGAACAAGGCAGACACAGTTTAAGGACCCAGGGGAGGTTTTCAGTTTCTACCATCTGGTTATTTCCCCAAGTCCTCTGCCATGCATCACAAAGCTCTCTGTGAATCCACTTAAAAAGGAAAGGGCTAACACTCTTTTTTATTTCCTTAACACTGCCCTCAATAAAAGGTGGTACATCCAAAGGATAAAATAAATATTCAGCCACAAAATTCACAGTGCAAAAATATATTTACTTATATGGAAAGGTGTTCTCTTTTCATTGTTGAACATAAAAAGTAGGTTATAAAATAAGATACTGAGTATGAGCTCATTTATGCAAACAATGTTTTTTTTTTTATTGCGGTAAAATATGCAAACATAAAACTTACCATTTAACCATTTTCAAGTGTACAGCTCAGTGACATTAAATACACTCACATTGTTGTGCAACCATCGTTACCATCCATCTCCCGAACTTTTTCATCTTCCCAAACTTAGCACCCATCACGTGAAAACAATGAATTTTTACATATGAACACAGAAAAAGTCTGAATGGATATACTCTAAAAATGTTAATGGCGGATAGTGCAATTATAGGTGGTTTTCTTTTCTGTTTTAGTCCTCTATATTTTCTGATTTTTTTCTAAAAGGAACTGCATCTCTATTGTACTTTTTAAAAGTAATTTTTAATGATTCTTTAAAAGACATTAAAGTTCAAACATTAAAAAAGAAAAGAAAAACAGGATTAGAGGCAATGCTCTTTACCTTCTTTAGATCCGGACTAGTAACTAAAGTATATTCCATGAGTGATCTCAAGCAACTCAAATTTTCTATGTATCTTTTAGAAATACATATTTTTATAATTTAGGACTACACATTTTTTAAGAAGTCAATGCATTATCAGTTGCCTAATAAACATAAGAATACTTGAAAATAAAAATGATTACTGCAGTATAGAAAGCTAATTATCCCCCACTGCCCATTTTCCCCCTTCTTCCTAGTAAGAACCCCAATTCTTAGCTGGGTACACTGATGTCCAACCAAAAGACAATATTTCCTGGTTGTTGCTCCTTGAGTTATAGCCATGTGACTAAATTTTAGCCAAAGAGGAAGTGCTATGTGCAACTTCCCAGAAGTGCCCTTGAAGGGAAGGGGTGCACTCAAAGAGCTTGCTTCTTCCCCCCGTCTCTCTCTTTCTACCCCCAGCCCTAACCATGTGAGGCCACATGCAATCCAGGAAAAGGAACTGAATTGGTCGGCACCTTGATCTTCAACTTTCGAGCCTCCAGAACTGTGAGAAAATTAATTTCTCATATTTAAGCACCTGATCTATGGTGTTTTGTTATAGCAGCCCAAGCAGACTAATACACAGTCATTCACTCAGTTGTTACCAAATACCTGATAACTAATTTATTGAATACCTACTATATGCCAGGAACATTACATACTTTACCGCTAACCCTCTCAGTAACCCCACAAACTAGAGATCATTACATTCACTTTGGTGATAAGAAGCCTGAGGCCCAAAGAATAATTACCCAAGGTCCCGTAGCTGGTAAGTGGAAAGTCAAGATTTACTTACTGTAAACTTCATTACCTATCATACTTCATGGCCCAGACATCTCTGCATCAAGGAGTTTATGGTATTTTAGAAAGACAATCCAGACAAAAAAAGCTGAGTAATTCAAAAGGTTAATAATAGCACATGACAAAAACACAGAAATAATAAGAAGTACTAGGAGTTCCTAGGAGGGAGAGTTCAAGACATCATGAAACGCTTCAATTTCTCCCCCATAAAAATATAGAGAATTACATTAAACCAAATCTTTGTTGAAACCCATCCAAACCAAGTAAATAAAGTGGCAAGAGACATTACAACCTTGGAACAAAGGTAAAATCTTAATAGAACTTGCTTTGACATTTAAATTAGTACCTTTAAAAGTCACCAAAAAAGCATTTTCCTGCTACAAGGTATGCCACAGGTGATTTGCTTCATCACATCTTAATCTTCAGGAGAAAAAAGTTACACAGAAGCTTAGCTTTTCTAAATTGTCTACTATAGTTAACTAGTCATTGACTAAAAAGGGACAGGGAAAATAGTTAAAACTATTTTCTGGAAGTGTGTGAAATTAGATTATCTGCTTATATTTAAAGATAATTTGAAAAAGTCTGAGAAATTCTTTCACGAAAGAAGAGCTATAAATGGTCAAATAAATTTTTAACAATGCATAGATTAGACAGGAATGTGGAAAACTTAGAACCCAACATCATTTTGGAACAATATGTCTTCAATTTTCTTAAAGTGATAGTTACCTACTTAACTACTAAGCAGCCTTTCTAAATCGGTAATTCCGAAGTTAACATTTTTAATGTAGAATACTTTTACAAAAATGCAAAATCTTCCATATAAATCTATGATAACCTGTACGTGAAATCTAGGGAGAGAAACAAATCCAGTATTGATCTATAAAAACCTAATTCAGGGGTTTCCCTGGTGGCGCAGTGGTTGAGAGTCCGCCTGCCGATGCGGGGGACATGGGTTCGGGCCCCGGTCCGGGAAGATCCCACATGCCGCAGAGCGGCTAGGCCCGTGAGCCATGGCCGCTGAGTTTGCGCGTCCGGAGCCTGTGCTCCGCAACGGGAGAGGCCCTAACAGTGAGAGGCCCGTGTACCGAAAAAAAAAAAAAAAAAACCTAATTCAATTTGTATGTTCTATTGGTTGTTAGAAAAAAATATTTAATGTCTAAATCAGGAAAGATGTATCTTGATAATGCTTTTAATTCAACAAAAAATTAGAGGTATTATTTAGAATTTGGTTTTGTGACAAAGATGATATGTTTTCATTATAAATATAAAATATGCTCATTACTGGAAATTTGTAAAATGAAGAAAAGGATAAAGAACACAGCCATGTCCTTACCACTAACAGTTCCTTCTAATTAACATATTTTTATGTTTTTAAAAATTTTTGATAATTCTATATAGATTAGATATTCAGCATTTTTTTTCTTTTTCACTTCAACATATGGCATTTTTCTATGCTGTTATTAAACCAACAACATAAGTCGCTTTTAATTCTAGGAAACATTCCAATAAATTTTCTTAACCACAATTCACTTTAAACAATTAGGTTGCTTTTTGTTATGCTAATAATGCCAAGATAAATATCTTTGTGTTTTTTCCAATTCACAGATAATTTCCTTAGCCTAAATTCTAGCAGTGAAATTACTAGCGGAAGTCATACAATCAGTAAATAGCAGGGCCTGGGTAAAGAGATGTGTTAGAGTTCACAAGTGCTTATTGCTAAACTTTCAGGAATTTCCTAAGCCATTTGTTAAATACAGACATCATTAAAAATTAAATTTTGTAAATGTATAACTAAATAAATTTTAAATAAAACAAATCCTCAAATTTCATCATTTTTCATTGTGTTACTACATTTTACTACTATCCTGGCTCAGAGCTGTTTACATCTACTGTACCTATATTGTGGGGACACGACTATATAATGGTATTCTACTGCACATCTCTTCCATCAACATTCAGTGATGTCATGTTGTAGCATGAGTTTGGATATAGTGGGAGTATTTACACCATGGAAATTGGAAAATGGTACAAATGGGGCTTTTTACCCTCCTAGAGAATCCATAGAATTAGCCTGATTATTCAGATGGTGAGGTGTACATGTATCTTATTTATATCACCCTCAAACTGTGTATTTTTCAACCTATCTACACCTTTTAAAAGCCCTCAAAAAGATGGAAGCAGAGACTGACATCTAAGCATTTTAATCAGTTTTACTACTTGAGCCACTTGGTAAATGTTTATAAAGTATTTTTGAAGAGTACTGTGTTGAGTGGCTGTCGGTGATACAGAAATGTTGAAGTCTTCAAGTAAAAAATACCATGAGATAAAAATGATACAGGAATGCAAAGAAAGGAGAGATTATGTCCTGAAGAATTTTACAAGGTCCACAAAAGAGAACATTTTCAGATGAATAATTAGTGTCATAGAAAAGTAAAATGATTAAGGCTATCAAAAACTCCACCCTCTGGATAGACCTAGAGTCTGTCATACAGAGTGAAGTAAGTCAGAAAGAAAAAGACAAATACCGTATGCTAACACATATATATGGAATTTAAGGAAAAAAAAATGTCACAAAGAACCTAGGGGTAAGGCAGGAATAAAGACACAGACCTACTAGAGAACGGACTTGAGGTTATGGGGAGGGGGAAGGGTGAGCTGTGACAGGGCGAGAGAGAGTCATGGACATATACACACTAACAAACGTAGTAAGGTAGATAGCTAGTGGGAAGCAGCCGCATGGCACAGGGATATTGGCTCGGTGCTTTGTGACAGCCTGGAGGGGTGGGATAGGGAGGGTGGGAGGGAGGGAGACGCAAGAGGGAAGACATATGGGAACATATGTATATGTATAACTGATTCACTTTGTTATAAAGCAGAAACTAACACACCATTGTAAAGCAATTATACCCCAATAAAGATGTTGAAAAAAAAAAAAAAACTCCACCCTCTTCCTTTTCAGAGCACTTTTATATAACTGCTTTATAACATATCACTCCCCTCATCCTATGTTATAATGACTATTATATACCTCTGCTCCACTACATTACTCATACCTTCAGAGCAGAGCTTCCTTTATCTTTGTATCCCCATCATAGTAGATGTTCAATAAATGTTTCTTTAATGAGTGAGTGAGTGAAAGAATGGATTAATGAATAAGAGCTGACATTTATGAGTTTACAATGTGCTAAGCACTGTCCTAAGCACTTTACATATATTAAATCATTTAATTTTCACTACAACACTATGAGGTAGGTGCTGTCTTGACCAATGAGAGAACTCAGCCATTACACATACAATGAAACTGAATCACGAAGATCCCACAGATGGCAGAAGAGCTAGAATATAAATGCAGTCAGTCTAAGTCTAGAGCCCTTGTTTTTTGCCACTACACCTTACCACATCTCAGATTAATGAATGAGCAGCAGGACAGCTCCTTTTTGCATTCATTCTTACTATTTCGAAGTCTAAATAAATAAATAAATAATGCATGCTTCTATATTACATATTCCACTCAATGTCATCAGTTCATTCACATTCGGAGTAGTACTGGTCTCTCTCTTAGCTCTCTAAATTTAAAAAAATAAAATAAGTGAGTCTTAGATTTGGCAAGTTTTGATATGCAAATTTCTACATGTACTCCTAATCAAATATCTGTTTTAAAAGAACACCCTCAATTTTCCAATTAGAAAGAAAATTATTTAAATATTCCCCCCAAAATGTTAGACACTTCATTTGAGTTTTGATAATCTAACAAAGCTAACCTTTTCTTATCTGCATACTTTATACTTGATATACATGTGTGTGTGTGTGTGTGTGTGTGTGTGTGTGTGTGTGTGTAGAGATGAGAGATATAGTGTTAACTGTGTCACAAATGAACCAGGGTGAAAGTCACTTTGGCCCACCTTTAAAACATCACTACTGAATTCTGTGGGACAAAAAAGACCGAAAAGCTATAAACAACTTGGTCAGAGACTTAAATCTCCAAGGCAAAAATCAATCAACAGATGTTAAAAAAAAAAAAACACACACACACACACAAAACAAAAACCCAAGGGCTTGAAATATGTCCAACAAACATTCATAGTTTTAATGGAAAAAAGAAAAAGGGGAGGAGGACTCTTTCTCCCTGATAAAACGCCTTCATGACAATGGAGACTGAAAGGTCACTGACCTTACCAACAAAAGGGTGTGATTTCAACAGCAATGAAGGAAAAGATAGCAATTAGGTAAGATTATCACACCTAGACCAAGATATTGTATTGATTTTCATAAAAGGACACAGAATCAATCTATTGTTCAAGTTTGGTAAGTGAGTACAAGATTGTTGTCAAACAGAGTATTATTCATACTTATTGATTCATTTGAAACCTGCTTCATGAAGAAATCCCAACTTATTTACCATAGCCCAGCTCTAAGAATACATAAGGATAGAATCTAAGAGACTTGACCACTGCACTCATTTAAGAAATTACCTACTAGAAACCATGCTTCTCTTAAATGCATTCTAATGCAAGAAATAGAAGGGTGCATTTGAAATATTTTTAAATCTTTAAATAAGTAATACTATGCAAGGTTTTTTTTGTTTGTTTTTGTTTTTTTTGCGGTACGCAGGCCTCTCACTATTGTGGCCTCTCCCGTTGCGGAGCACAGGCTCCGGACGCGCAGGCTCAGCGGCCATGGCTCACAGGCCCAGCCGCTCCGCGGCATGTGGGATCTTCCCGGACCGGGGCACGAACCCGTGTCCCCTGCATCGGCAGGCGGACTCTCAACCACTGTGACACCAAGGAAGCCCACTATGCAAGTTTTAAAAAAAACACAGTAACTTCTTTGTTATCCATCAAGGTCAGAGAAAGTTGTATTCCAGTTAATCCAATATTCTGATTCAGTTTCTTCATCTATAAAATAAGACTATTATGAATTATATGAATTAATATTTGTAAAGTACTTAGTGCCTGGCATATTGATTAAATCCTACATAAGTGATTGTTAAATAAATAAAATGATATAATTATAGTAAACTGTATTTCCAAAAATGTCCTCAGCCTTTTTTCTGGTGCCACATGCTCTTCCAGAACCCTGCCACTCCCTATCAAAAGGTGGAGTCTTTTTTCTCCCCTTGAACTTGGTGGACTTGTGACTGTTCTGCACATCAAAGAAGGAAAGAAATGATGTTCTGTGATTCCCAAGGCTATGTCATAGAAAGGATACAGCTTCTGCCTGGCTCTCTCTTTTTGGAATGCATGCTCTGGGGAACCCAGATAGCGCACTTCAAGAAGGCCAAACTAATCCATTTGGAGAGTTCACAAGGAGAGACCCATATGGAGAGGAATTGGAGCCTTCCTAGCCAACAGCCAGCAACAACTGCCAGAATGAATGAGTCTTCAGATGATTCCAGTTCCCAGCCTTTGAAGTTTTCCAGCTTCAGACATTGTGGAACAAAGAGAGAAGCCATCCTGCTGTGCCCTGTCCAAACTCCTGATCCACAGAATCTGTGAGCATAATAACCTATTTTTTCACACCACTAAATTTTGGGGTAATTTGTTACACAGCCATAGGACCAGGAACAATAAAACTGCTACACTTAAGATTTGCATTTCAACTAAAATCAAAAAGATTTTAAAGTGGCTTATAAAATTAAATATAATGCAAACAGGGCCCAGATAAAACAGAATAGAGACTCATAAAACAAAGCAGAAACAACTGTCAGGCATTCAACACAGTATTATAACAACATTGATAGATAACAGTTTTCTTCCATGTGTGAGGCACTGCAAGGAGCCATGAGTCAATGCTCCTAATAGCCCTAGAAGGCTACTGGTATTATCTCTATTTTACATATCACGTGCAAATCAGAAATAAAATACCCTAAAACTAATAAAACTACGGAAAACATATTTTCCATACTTTCATCTTGTTTTGTTGATTCAGATGGCACTTTTCGGATCCTTGTAATGGATCATCACCATGACTATTGCTAATCTATACTAGTAGGAGTTGGCAAACTTTCTTAAAGGGCCAGATGAACATTTTAGTCTCTGAAGGTTATATGTAGCCTTTGCTGCGTATTCTTCTTTGTTTGTTTGTTATAGCCCTTTAAAAATGTAAAACCATTCTTAGACTGTGCTCACCACAAAAACATTCTGTGGGCTGGCCCTTGGGCCATAGTTTGCCCAAGAGACCACTATAGAGAAATGTTGAATACTAGAAGTTTAAATTAATAAACCCATTTTTATTATTATACTTATAATGGCATCTACAGTTATACTAAATTAAGAAAATATCGTTTCTGGCTCCAGCCTACTATTATCCACTGAAACCACAAGCTTCCATGAACTGTTGGTAAATGAAAATGTAGCTCCAAATATCCATAATTTCCATTATAATAAATGTCTATTCATAATTGACATTCACCAACACTGAAAAGGTCTGGAAGACTGTCTGAAAGAAATGATCTCTCTAGGGTCTAACTGCTTTTCCAGGCATATACATGGATATCTCTTTGTTTGTTTATTGAGATAGCCCAGTGTGACTGATAAAACACTGAACACTTCTAACCTCTAGTGTCAATCCTTTACAAGAAAATGTTTATTATTCTTGGCAGGAAATGATGGAAACTGGTGAGAAATAGCCAGACTACCTTCACATGTAAGTGAACTGGAATTTTTAGGGAACAGTTCTCCCTAGTAAATTTGTCTACACAGAGCTTAATCAACCAAATTTACAGCTGTTAACAGGTTGTGCCTCTGTATTCCCAAACATATAAATAAACTTCTTAATCAGAATGAAAACAGGTTCAAGGTCCAGTTGTTTAAACTGGAATTGGTACAGCCAGGACCCAACTGCAGTTAAAGTGACTGTCAAGGAGAATCATAATCTTGGTAGAAAAGTTGTTTTCCAGTTTCCTCAAAGCTACAAAGATACTGCTTGACAAACACTTCTGTGATCACCTAAAACCAAAGTTATATGATCTCATCTAAAATGCCCAATCTAATGCCAGATCAAACCCACTAATTTTCAAGTTGAAGTTCCAAATTAGGAAGAAGCTAATTACTTAAATTCAAATTGGAAGGGGAAAGATTTTTAAGTGCCTATAAATCAAAAGGCCCATAGAAACTGGAATGAGTATTGGAGTGAGGAAATGAAATCACATATATAAAAGGTTTTATTCATTTTGCTTAGGAATGCAAAAGTAAATAAAGTTTAAGTAAATGAAAAGCAGTAAGCACAGGTTCATAGACAGCCCTTTTCACAGACTAAGAATAGATAGCTGAACACTGGTAACTAAGGCGTTGGCCATGTCATGATAATAGAAACAATTTATCTTGCTGAATTAATTAGCTAAAACAGTCAACAAGAAAAGTAACCAAACCAATCACCAAAAAGGTACAGCCAGTTTACACCCTTCCATTTTTGAAAATCCCTGGAAAATTAGAAGTGTTATTTCACGGCATCTGATACTTTTATTATTGTGTTTGACACTCTACATTTCTTTCACCAAAAGATCATCCAAAAGACAAAGAAATTTAAATTTCTTTGTATTGAGTACAAACAAAACAGAGCAGCTAACCATACAGAAAAAAACTATCACCCATAAAAATAGCACTTTTGAGCCTATATTACTACACAACTGACAAATTCTATTTATTATAAGTTGAGCTTAAACAATGCTATATCCTGTTTGAAACCTCAATTTTATGATACTCAGATGCTATATCTGCCAAATTCTACTTTTCCTCAAATTATTCCAATATGACTTCAAACTAAGTGTCCACAGTAGAAGCTGATGAGAAGAAATAGCTCAGGTATATACATTTTCAAAGTTCTGGGAAGGGATCCCATAACATTTAAAATAATGACATTTAAGCACAAGTATCTATTTATAAGCATCTGAATTCTTCTGACAAAGGAAGTATTTTTATACTGACAAAACCGAGCCCATTACTCTAAAACCTTACATATTTGTTAGAAAAGCAGGGAAAAATTTGGTCTGAATAAATAAAACGAATAAATGATTCAGGATCCCAAACAACTCTCAGCTTCTCCAATGAAGCTGTAGGTCTGATGACCCAAGGTTTCAATGATCTTTTTCTATGAACTTCTACGCATCTATGGAATAATCACATGGCCAAGCAATTGATTATATATCGATTTCTATTGTTTTCAAGACATTTCTTATGTTGCTTTAGTCTTTAAAATCTTTTGAACCTCGAAGCCATCTAAACACTTCAATAAGCAATTCTTAAGAACTTACTTCCTTTAAAACTTTCCCTAGTGCTGTGGAAAGGTATATTCCAATTAAATACAAAAATGTTTGAATATCAAGTTAAGGATCTTCACTTAATTCATAGGTAATGGGAAGCTACTGAATGAAAGTGAAATGGTAACAGCAATATCTGAAGAAGAGTAATCTAGATGTCTTGTACAGGTTGGATTAGAAGGTTGAAAGACTGAAGGAAAAACAAAATAAAATTAAGAAACTATTCAATTGTCCACAAAATAGGTGGCTGGTGCCTGAGCTAGAGTGGTGGGAAGGAAAGTAGAAGTGGGCATAGAAACAGATAAATAGATAGAGGGAGCTTAAAAATTGTCACAAACTGATAATTTCTTAAGTCTGAGAATAAGATAGAAAGCATGGTCAAAGACGATTAGTTTCAGTCCAGCAAACATTTACAGAGAACCTACTTTGTACAAGGCATTCAAAAATGAAGTTTGATCATAATCAATACTATAATATAGGTATAAACAACATATTATCATAGTCCAGAGGATGACACAATCAATCCTGAGTAGAATTTTGGGAAGACCAACATTTTAAGCCTGACTGTTAGAATAATGATACGTATGCCAAATGTTGTCTATTCGTTCTTCAAAAGGTACTTTAATCCACCTTCCTTAAATCTCTTTCTACAAAGTCCAAGCACAGGTCTTCTTTTACCTGTAATACTTCATTAGACTCCCAGCATCAAACACGCTCTCTCACCCAGCTGCTCCTCAGTATAGCAAATCAAGTTAGTTACCAAGTTTTAGCAGACTGCTTTCCTCCTGCTACTCTCTTACTACTCTAAAGGAGAGGACTTTGGTGACTTTCAGTGATTTTGAGGATCAACCTGTTGCTGCCCAAATAGTCACTTCTTTAAAGCCTCTCATCCTACTTTTCATCTGAGCTCTTCTCATTTTGGTTATAAGAGTTTTGCATTCCTTTTTATCCAGGTGAAAGCGATGTATTCTCATTGTAAAGGTGGTTTGAGGAGCACATGACTTATGAGTCAGAAAATGTGAGACTGCATACTGGCTCTACCATCTCCTGGTTATATGATATTGGACAAGTCCGTCTGTACTCTTATCTCTGTACCTGAAGAAACAGAGCCAACCTCACAGGGATATTTTGAGGATTTATGTGAAGTTTTCATAAAGTGAGAAGAGACAGGACATAAACTTCTGTAAATATGAAGATGATTATAGATCCATATTAAGTAAAGTCAATTCTTTACCTAATGAGTAATGGTTCAGAGCCTAGATCAGGGATTGGCTATTCCAAGTTTCTGACTCCATTTGTTTTGGCATGCCAGGCTAATGGGGCAGGGTAGAGAGGCACATTAGATAATTTTTAATCTATATCCATGCAGTGATGTCCCAATACTCCTGAAGCTTTTGGCTTTGTATCTCTATCCAAGCCAAATAAATTGAAGTTTTCATCTACAGAGAAAAACAAAAGTCTAACTGACCTTTTTAAGCTTGATTAGTGTAGAATTTCCAATAACTGCTCCCCACTCTGTTTTTAAAAACATTTGTAGTTTGGGAAACTAGGCTCTTTTTAATTCACTACTTTCTTCTTCTATGTAAAGGTTCTGCTCAAGTCCTCTATCCAATCACGTGTTAACTGTGTAAAACAATTCTGTGCAACAGAACTTTCTGCAATCTGCACTATCCAATATAGTAGTCACTGGCCACCTGTGGCTACTGAGCACCTGTAATGCAGCTAGTGCATCTGGAGAACTAATTTTTTACTTTAATCTTAATTAATTTATATTTAAATGGCCACAGGTGTCCACTGGCTACCAGTTTGGACAGCTCAGGTCTGACGTGTGCCGGAGACATACCCATTAAACTTGTAAAATCTACTGACAAGGCTGAGCCACAGTGTCCATTCCACCCCAACTATAAAAATTCTGCTGCTGCTCTTCAGAGTACAGAGCTAGTTCCCATAGGTGTACCTGCATAACCATGGTTTCTGTCGTTGCTCATGGTGTTCCCTCTGCTTAGAACATCCTCCCCCTCACTGTTATGCCAAGCAAATTCCCATTCATCTTTCAAAGCCAGTTCAAATGTTACCTTCCCCAAGAGCCTCCTTTAAATTTTTTTGAGAGTAACACAGCAGTGAAAAGAGCCATAGCTGAAGAAAAAGGCAGATTGAAGTTGAATCCCAGATTAAAGTTTGGCCCTTACTAGCCAGCAATTACTATACCTTGAACAAATCTTGAGCCTCAATTTTCTTCTCTATAAAATAGTAAAAAAATAAAAATAAAAAAATACTACTTTTGCAAATTTGTTGTAAGAATTAGAAATTCTGAGCAGCATTACATTATGGCTAGCATTTATTAAACATCTACTTGTATCAGTCATTATGGAAGTACAACACGTGAATTTTTTCATTTCACTGATAGCAACCCTATAAAGTAAGCAATATCCCTTTACCTATTCATCCATATATTCAGCACTTTTATTCACTTATTCATTCAACAAAACATTTGAGAGCCTAATGTGCCTGGCAAGAAACTGAGGATCAAGGAGTAAACAAAAAAAGTCCTAGCACTCAGAGATCTTATATTCTAGTGGAAAATATAGACAATAAGCAAGAAAACAGACAGATATATAACATCAGTAGTGTTAAGTGTTAATGGAGAAAAATAAGGCAAGATAAATAGAAAATAATGGAGGATGCTATTTTATAGATGAGGTTGCCTAGCAAGGCCCCTCCACAGAGGTGATACTTGGGCAGGGGACTAACTAAAGCATGAGGATGAGCTATGTGCAAACATGTAGAAATAATGCTCCCAGGAGAAGGAACAACAATTTACTGAGAGCTATTACTTAGTAGATCCTATGCTAGACACTGGAAACACATGAGTGAACCAGGATTTTACATTATTGTAAATAAATGAACAAAACCATAATGCCTTAGAAGTGACAAGTTCAATGAAGAAAAGGGAAAGATATAAGCAACTAGAGAGTGATGGAAGGAAGCACTGTTATTTCTGCTTTAGAGATGAGGACGCTGAGAGGTTAAATAACAAGCTGATAAATTATAAAGCAGGCATTTAAACCCATAAAGTAGCTCATTCTTTCAATTACTATACCATTCTCTCCTGCCTATACTATAAAGTCTCCACTGGGAACTACAGAATGGCAAAAATCATGGTCCATTCTTTGCTATACCTCTAATACCAGTACAATGATACACAGGAGATGCAAAATAAGGTTGAATTAACTAAGATTTCCACTCTAGATGTAATATGAAAACTCCATTATAATTAAAGAGACCATGACTCTAAAACCAGGAAGATGCCTCTCCTTATTCAGGGAAATCCCATTAACATATTCACAACAATAAATAAAATGTAACATTTAGGTTCTGGAAGGAGGTTAGAGTGAGAGAGAAATAGTCAAATGGTCCTAGTGCTTATTACTGCAACACAAAACTACTTGTATGGGCTTGGCAAAGGGTGGAATGGGAGACTGTAATAAATGGGGGAGGAATAACAAAGTTAAGGAATAACAAATTTATCATCACACAGATGTTAACCGAACTGGTGACAAGTTAGCAATATATATCAGGCTTATTGACACTATTTGCCCAAGTATTTTCTTCATTGTAAACCCTTAAGATTTAGAATACTTCAAGTTTCAAAGCTGCTTCCTATCACTTAGCAAACTAGTTCACAACTATCAGCACTTTAACTCATAAAACGAAGGAAGAAAATCCCAGGGCCATATGAACAAATTCTCACCATGCCATCATAACCTGTTTAATCTGTGTGAAAACATCTTATTCGTAATCACTGTACTTTTTTCCTAATTAAAAAGCAATATATATCTATTCTTGAAGATCTGGAAAATTCAGAACTATCTAAAGGAGAAAATATTACCCAAAGATAACTGCTATCAATGAGATGGGGTATTTATTTCCAATATAAAGAGGTGTTTATTTTTATACATGTATATGCGTATACATGTTTAATGATTGTTGTGGGGGTGATTGTTATTGTTATTGTTATTGCTATTTTTCATTTAACATTAATATTACTTGAAGAGCAATTTCCCCACATTTTAAAATATTAATTTTAATAACTGTAAAATATTCTACTGTATGTGATTAACCATCTCTCTGTTGTTGATTCCAAATTTATGCCATTAAAGTTGATGTTGGGATGAACATCACTGCACTTAATCTGTATTAAAAATAATGATTATTTTCTTAGAATAAATTCCAAGCAGTAAAACTACTGGTTTAAATTATACAGATAAATTATATCAAATTTTATAAGCGTTGTCAAATGTCTTTGACAAGGCAACGCCAACTTACATTTCTGCTACTGAGTTATGAGGCTTTCCATTCCATACTTGCCCACAAAAGGTATCATATTTTTTGAAAATATGCAAGGCAAAAAATAACATGTCACTATTCTAATTTGCATTTATTTTATCAATGAAGCTAAATATTTTTTTTCTATTACCAGTTGTATTTCTTCTGTGAATTCTTTTTTAAAAAATATTATTTGGTCATTTTCTTTTGGGGTTAGCACTTTTTTCTATCATTGATTTTTAAGAACACTTTACATAGGGAGAGATTTGCCCTTTATTAACATACATGTTACAAATATTTCTACCTCTTTATTGTCGGCCTTTAAAGTTTTTCTAATGTAGAGATGTTTAATTTTTTCATGTAGTCATATTTATCAGCACTTTGTTATTAATCTGCTCCACTTAATTTATGCTGGAAAAGTACTTACCACCTTTCTCTTAAAATTGGGTTGGAGCTACTGAAAACTACTTACACCTAGAAAATCTACAGATGAAATTCCAGCAATATGAGGGAATAATCCAACCTAGAACTCTCCAACCACTCACAAAGATATACAGTTACTCTCGCTTCAATCAAAATATATAGAAATATTAAATAAGATACACAAAGGTTTTTGGTTTAAAAACACAGATGAGTTTCGAATCAATACAGGGAAATCCCCCAATTGCAAGATGTAAAACAAGAAAATCAGAGGACAAAAATACAGCTGTCCCTGTCCCTCAGTATTGGTGGGAGACTGGCTCTAGGAGGGAGCGCCCACCCCGCCCCAATACCAAAAATCTGTGGACAGAAATTTTGATTCATAGTTAGTTGAATCCACAGATGCAAAATCCATGGATAGGAAGGGCTGACTGTATTACACTTCCATGGTGAAGTTTATTCCTAAGTATTTTATTCTTTTTCTTCCTATTATAGATAGAATTCTTTTCTTAATTTCATTTTCACATTTCATGGCTAGTATATAGAAACACAACTGATTTGGGTACATTGATCTTGTATCATGTAACCTTGGAGAATTCATCTGTTATCTCAAATAGGTTTTATTTTTCATTTGGGGGAATTCTTTATGGGTGGTTATATTTATAAGATCGCGCTATCTGCAAATAGAGATAATTCTAGTTCTTCCTTTCCCATATGGTTGTCTTTTCTTTTTCTTGCCTAATTGCCCTGGCTAGAACCTCCAGTACAATGTCGAATGAAGTGGCAAGAGCCATTACTGAAAGAATTTAAAGATGTTAAAAAAAAAAAAAGGAAAGATGTTCATGGACTTGAATACTTGATATTGTTAAGATACCAATACTCCCCTAAGATTCAATATAATCTTTATCAAAATTCCAGTTGTTTTTTCTTTAAAAACAGAAATGGGGCTTCCCTGGTGTCACAGTGGTTGAGAATCTGCCTGCCAATGCAGGGGACACGGGTTCGAGCCCTGGTCTGGGAAGATCCCACATGCCACGGAGCAACTGGGCCCGTGAGCCACAATTACTGAGCCTGCGCGTCTGGAGCCTGTGCTCCGCAACAAGAGAGGCCGCAATAGTGAGAGGCCCGTGCACCGCGATGAAGAGTGGCCCCCGCTTGCCACAACTGGAGAAAGCCCTTGCACAGAAACGAAGACCCAACACAGCCATAAATAAAAATAAATAAATAAAATTAAAAAAAAAAACAGAAATGGACAAGCTAATCCTAAAAATCATACAAAAATGCAAAGGACTCAGAATAGCCAAAATAATCTCGAGAAAGAACAAAGGAAGAGGACTTGCTTCTCGATTTCAATATATACTAAAAAGTTATAGTAATCAAGACTGTGTGATGCTGATATAAGGAGAGCCATATAGAACACAGGAAAAAACTTAAGAATCTAGAAATAAACCCATAGATCTATGGTCAACAAGAGTGCCAAGACCATTCAATGAGGAAAAAATAGTGTTTTTAACAAATAGTTCTGAGATTGGATATCCACATGCAAAAGAATGAAATTGGACCCTTACCCGACACCATGTACAAAAACTGTCTCAAAATGGATGAAAGACCTAAATGTAAAAACTACAACTATAAACACAGAGTAAATCTTTGCAACTCAGATTTGGTAATGGATTCTTAAATATGATACCCAAAACACAAACAACAAAAGAAAAAAAATAGATAAATTAGAATTCATTAAAAGTTTTAGGGGCTTCCCTGGCGGCGCAGTGGTTGAGAGTCCGCCGCTGATGCAGGGGACACGGGTTCGTGCCCCGGTCCGGGAAGATCCCACATGCCGCGGAGCGGCTGGGCCCGTGAGCCATGGCCACTGAGCCTGCGTGTCCGGAGCCTGTGCTCCGCAACGGGAGAGGCCACAACAGTGAGAGGCCCGCGTACCGCAAAAAAAAAAAAAAAAAAAGTTTTAAAAGTTTGCTTCAAAAGACACTATCTAACAAATGAACATATTTACAAAACAGAGACGGACTCACAGACTTAGAGAATGAACTTATGGTTACCGGCGGGGTGGGGGTGGGGGTGGGGGTGGGGGGGGTGGGGGGTAGGGTGGAGGGCAGGGATAGTTAGGGACTTTGGGATTGACATGTACACCTTGCTGTATTTAAAAAGGATAACCAACAAGGACCTACTGCATAGCACAGGGAACTCTTCTCAATGTTACGTGGCAGCCTGGATGGGAGGAGAGTCTGGGGAAGAATGGATACATGTATATGTATGGCTGAGTCACTTTGCTGTGCACCTGAAACTATCACAGCATTGTTAATCGGCTATACTCCAATATAAAAAATAAATAAATAAAAAATGAGTAGAAAAAAATTACGTTATATTGATCAAAGTTTCTTTCCATAAACTACATCTTTAGAATAATTCTTCTAAATAATGGGACTTCTTTTTTTAATAAATTGGAGTAGTGGTTACCACTAGGGAGGAGCAGTGGCTGAAAGGGCACACAATGAAGACTTCTGGAGTGCTGGTAATTTTTAATTTCTTAATCGGGATTCTGGTTACATGGATTTGTTCAGTTTGTGAAAATTCATTGAGCTACACATTTATGATTTGCACACTTTTCCATATGTGTGTTATACTCCATTTTTTAAAAAATTTAAGACAAAACAAAAAATCTCCCACCTAAAAACTCCACACTAGGTACAGAGGGTATAAAATAAGTTTACCACATTTTCAGGGAAGAAATAAATCCTATGTTATATAAATTTTTACAGATAATAGAAAATGAGGAAAAGCTACCAAGCTTACCCTATGATCTAGAAGGTAGGTATAATACTAGAAAGAAAAATCCCACGGTAGTCCTTAACAAAATATTAAAGAAAGAAACCTAGGAATATATTATTTTTATATAACCAAATAAACTTTGGGGATATAAGAATGGTTTAACACTAGAAAATCCATTAACATTTTACTACATTAATAAAATAAAAGAGAAAATCCATATGATTTACCTCAGTAGACACAGAAAAAACATTTGTAAAATTCTATACCAATTCACTACTTTAAAAATTGTCCACCATTCAGCAACAAAAAGAAACTTTCTAACATGAAAAATGATACATTAGAAGAAGTCTCTTTAAATCTGGGACAAAATAAGGTCCCACTATCACCATTTCCATTCAAGAATAAAGAAGTATGAGATTTGAAAAGGAAAGAATTGCCATTGCATAGGATATGATTCTCCCCCTGGAAAATCCAAGAAAATCTACAAGTCATTTTAATAAGCAAGTAAAGCAAGTTTGCTAGACTCAAAATCTATATATAAAATCAATTTTATGAGGCAATTACCAATTTGACTGTCCATAACTCCCATTTTTAAAATACTCTTAAAAACTTGTATTAGAATAAATCTAATAAAAGATGTGTAAGCTCTTTGGGGATAAAACTCTATAATATTACTGAAGAAGGCCTAAATAAACAGAGAAAAAAACATTTTCATGAGTGAGAAAATTCACTGTTATAAATATGTAAATTCTCCCCACTTAAGTTAGGAACTCAACATAATCCTAGTATAAACACAAGAAGATTTTTGGTGAAAACATCACAGAGAAGGAGAGGGACAGACTTCCAAACTGGTATCAGAGACAGAGGCAAAGCACTTGCGGAAATCAAGATTTCAAGGGTGATATCTGATTTTTGTTTTTCCTATTTCTGATCTTTTCATTTTCAGGGATGACAGCTCTTCTCCATGAGCCTTTTTGGTTTTTTGGGGGGTTTTTGGCTGCTCTGCACAGCATGTGGGATCTTAGTTTCCCAACCAGGGATCAAACCCATGCCCCCTGCAGTGGAAGTGAGGAGTCTTAACCACTGGACAGCCAGGAAGTCCCAAGCCTTATTTTTTCAAAAACATTCCAGAGCTTCAAACACCAAACCAAACTATATTAGAATAAATACCTAAAGGTCAGATAAAAGTTACCCACTGGAGAAGTGAAGCAAACTCAATCCAGGAAGCCATCTGATTCTTAATAGACAGCATAAAAAATAATAATTTACAACAAACAAACAAAAACCTCATTAGGACAAATCTTAACCTCAGTGAAATAAAGTTTAAAATCCTCTTTAAACTTAAGTTTATGTTTATAATCCCTCACCAAGAGAAATGTAAATTATTTATATAGTTTTCTAAGCCCTTTAGTATTCTTACCAAACGTGAACACAGAAAGACATACCAGAGTCTTAGAAAGATCTTTTTAGTACTTTCATATTACCAATCACTTAGAAAACCTAGACAATCAATGTTTGCAGGATGAGAAAGAAGAAAAATGGAAGTAACCCGAGAAAACAGATAACAGAGAAAAACAATTTTGGAAACTTGGGGACATGCTCTGGAGTTTAATATTAATGAAATGATCAGCTTAGGATATCAACTTAAAGTAGTTTTGAAAAGTGGTTAGGAAAATATCAGCCCACAGGAATTTTCCACAGGCCTGCCCAAATTTATTAGTCATGGCAGTAAATAGGAATGGACTAAGGAAGTATACTTGTACTACAGGTTAGATTTTCTATTTGTCCTTTTTGATTCATTTTTACTTTCCTACTACTAGGAATTTTTTTTTTCTTTTTAAGATCCAAACTGCTTTTCTTAAGGCTCTGGACTACCCTAACTTTCATAAGTATATTTGCAAGCTTCCCTGCCTTTTACTCCTTTGAGCCCTTGCTCATTTGGTTCCATAAAAGTAGAATGTCCTTAGAACACATCTAACATATATCAAAATCCTACTTGACCTTCAAGGCACAATTTAAACGTCATTTCCTCCCTCGAGAATTCTACGGTAATAATTTCTGTTCCTGCATCCTACGTTTATTCTAAGAAGAAAGAAACTACCACTTCATGAGCCTCTACTACATGCTCTATAAAAGAATTTCATTTTAATCTTCTTAACAGTCCTACAAAGTACTATTCTCTACATTCTGCAGAATGGGAAACTAAGGCTATGAGAGGTTACACAGCACAATAATGTCATGGATATGAGATTCAAATGAAGCCTGTCTGATTTCAAAGTCCACGGTCTTTATATAATTTCATGCTGCCTCTATTATAGCCTTCACCATAGACTGAGTTATGATGAGTTGTTTGTATGTCAGTCCACCCTCATAAGTTATGAGATCTTTGAAGGCAAAGGCCCTATCCTATTTAGGTTTGAATACTCCTGTCCTGGCACAGTGTCTATTATGTAGTACATACAGCACTCTAGTAGTGCTAGAAATAATATGAAGAAATTAATACAATGTTCATTTTTCTCATAATTAGCTCTCGTATGACATCATGACCATAAAAAATAAGTATCTGGCTTCCAGCCATAGCAGTAACTGGGACCAGAGTTGTCCTCCTATTTTTTTTTTATTTTTTTTGTTTTTTTTTTTGTCCTCCTATTATAAGCAATGAGAAACCTGGATAAAATATACAAAAGAATTACTGTTACACCTTGGACAAAAGTCAGTATAGGACTGGATCCCTAAGCTAAGGGAAATGACCAAGGTAAGCTCCCAAATTACCCAGGATGTCTGTCTGGAAGCATTTTCTGGAATGCAGCACAGTGAGTGGTAACCCAAACAGAGTATAGACGTCTTGCTGAGTTGGGGTGAACAGAGTTCAGAATTTAAAGAGGAGGAAGGGGATGGAATCTGCAGGACAGGGTACTAAAGAGGAGGCAGCTATGCAGAGAAAAGCTTGAGAACTCTGTCTAGGGTCTTATTGAGACTCTGGGTGAAAACTAAGCTGCACATGCACAGAATAAATGCCACAAAGACAAGCAAAGTTCAATGAGTGGTAATTTAAATGACATCCAGAATTCATACAAGGCTGTGAAATATTTTGACCAGCTAAAGTACAGGTCTTGATGAATACCTAGAGCATTGCACAGAGACTCCAGAAGGGTCCCTGGCTCCAGGGTAGTACTCCTTAAAAGTTAGAATGCATCAGAAAACTAGGAGGGTTAGTTACAACACAGACTGCTAAGCATCACCCCCACAGTTCTTGATTTAGTGATTCTGGAGCAAAGTTCTTGAATCCACATTTCTAACAATTTCCCACATGATACTGATGCTGTTGGTTCAGATACCATATTTTGAGAACCACTGCCCTAGAGGAAAGACAACTCTAGACACACTCCAACCCAGGTCAAAAGAACTGATCCAAAATTAACTCAAACAACTGGCTATAACTAAGTCTAACACACTCTTAATAGAAAGACAATAAAATTCTGCATTTGACAAAATAACATTCACAGTGTCCAGCATCTAATAAAAACTATCAGACATGCAAGGAAGCAAGAGAATGAGACCCATAAATGAGAAAAATTAGTAAATAAAACAGCTATGTGAATGACAAAGATATAGAAATAGATAAATACTGCAAAAGAACTAAAATTATTTATACCATGGATATAAAGGGAAACATAAAAATAATGAGAGAGACAAGCATCTTAGATAGCCTCATCCACCAGAGGACAGACAGCAGAAGCAAGAAAAATTACAATTCTGCAGCCTGAGGAACGAAAACCACATTCACAGAAAGACAAAATGAAAAGGCAGAGGACTATGTACCAGATAAAGGAACAAGATAAAAACCCCAGAAAAACAACTAATGAAGTGGAGACAGACAGCCTTCCAGAAAAAGAATTCAGAATAATGATAGTGAAGATGATCCATGACCTCGGAAAAAGAATGGAGGCAAAATTCAAGAGGATGCAAGAAATGTTTACCAAAGACCTAGAAGAATTAAAGAACCAAAAAACAGACATGAACAATACAATAATGGAAATGAAAAATACACTAGAAGGAATCAATAGCAGAATAACTAAGGCAGAAGAACGGATAAGTAACCTGGAAGACAAAATGGTGGAGTTTACTGCTGTGGAAGAGAATACAGAAAAAAGAATGAGAAGAAATGAAGACAGCCTAAGAGACCCCTGGGATAACATTAAATGCAACAACATTCACATTATAAGGGTCCCAGAAGGAGAAGAGAGAGAGAAGGACCAGAAAAAATCTTTGAAGAGATTATAGTCGAAAACTTCCCTACCATGGGAAAGGAAATAGCCACCCAAGTCCAGGAAGCGCAGAGAGTCCCAGGCAGGATAAACTCAAGGAGAAACACACTAAGACACATAGTAATCCAATTGACAAAACATAAAAACAAAGAAAAATTATTAAAAGCAACAAGGGATGAAAGGGAAGAACCTACAACCAAGATTGTTCTACCTGGCAAGGATCTCATTCAAATTTAACGGAGAAATCAAAAGCTTTACAAACTAGCAAAAGCTAAGAGAATTCAGCACCACCAAACCAGCTCTACAACAAATGCTACAGGACCTTCTCTAAGTGGGAAACACAAGAGAAGAAAAGGGCCTACAAAAACGAACACATAACAATTAAGAAAATGGTATTAGGAACATACATATCGATAAGTACCTTAAATGTGAATGGATTGAATGCTGCAACCAAAAGACACAGGCTTGCTGAATGGATACAAAAACAAGACCCATATATATGCTGTTTACAAGAGACCCACTTCAGACCTAGGGACACATACATACTGAAAGTGAGGGGATGGAAAAAGATATTCCATGGAAAGGGAAATCAAAAGAAAGCTGGAGTAGCAATACTCATCATATCAAATAAAATAGACTTTAAAATAAAAAATGTTACAAGAGACAAGGAAGGACACTACATAATGAACAAGGAATCTATCAAAGAAGAAGATATAAAAATTATAAATATATATACACCCAACATAGGAGCACCTCAGTACATAAGGCAAATGCTAACAGCTATAGAAGAGGAAATCGACACTGACACAATAATAGTGGGGGAGTTTAACACCTAACTTACACCAATGGACAGATCATCCAGACAGAAAATTAATAAGGAAACACATGCTTTAAATGACACAATAGGCCAGATAGATTTAATTGATATTTATAGGACATTCAATCTGAAAACAGCAGATTACACTTTCTTCTCAAGTGCACATGGAACATTCTCCATGATAGATCACATCTAGGGTCACAAATCAAGCCTCGGTAAATTTAAGAAAATTGAAATCCTATCAAGCACCTTTTCCAACCACAGAACTAGGAGATTAGAAATCAATTACTAGGGGAAAAAGTGTAAAAAACACAAACACATGGAGGATAAACAATACGTTACTAAATAACCAAGAGTTCATTGAAGAAATCAAAGAGGAAATCAAAAAATACTTAGAGACAAATGACAATGAAAACACGATGATCCAAAACCTATGAGATGCAGAAAAGCAGGCCTAAGAGAGAATTTTACAGGAATACAGTGGTACCTCAAGAAACAAGAAAAATCTCAAATAAACAATTTAACCTTACACCTAAAGGAAGTAGAGAAAGAAGAAAAAACAAAACCCAAACTTACTAGAAGGAAAGAAATCATAAAGATCAGAGCAGAAATAACTGAAAGGGAAACAAAGAAAACAAGAGCAAAGATCAATAAAACTAAAAGCTGGTTCGTTGAGAAGATAAACAAAATTGATAAACCATTAGCCAGACTCATCAAGAAAATGAGGGAGAGGACTCAAATCAATAAAATTAGAAATGAGAAGTTACAACAGACACCGCAGAAATACAAAGCATCCTAAGAGACTACTACAAGCAACTCTACGTCAATAAAATGGACAACCTGGAAGAAATGGACAAATTCTTAGAAAGGTATACCCTCCCAAGACTGAACCAGGAAGAAATAGAAAATATGAACAGACCAATCACAAGTAATGAAATTGAAACTGTGATTAAAAATCTTCCAACAAACAAAAGTCCAGGACCAGATGGCTTCACAGGTGAATTCTATCAAACATTTATTTATTTATTTATTTTATAAATTTATTTATTTTATTTACTTTATTTTTGGCTGCTTTGGGTCTTCGCTGCTGCATGTGGGCTTTCTCTAGGTGCAACAAGCGGGGGCTACTCTTCATTGCAGTGTGCGTGCTCCTCATTGCGGTGGCTTCTATTGTTAGGGAACATGGACTCTACGTGTGTGGCCTTCAGCAGTTGTGGCTTGCGGGTACACTAGTTGTGGCTTGTGGGCTCTAGAGCGCAGGCTCTGTAGCTGTGGCACATGCACTTAGTTGCTCGACAGCATGTGGGATCTCCCTGGGCCAGGGCTCAAACCTGTATCCCCCGCACTGGCAGGCAGATTCTTACCCACTGTGCCACCAGGGAAGCCCCTGTCAAACATTTAGAGAAGAGCTAACACCCATCCTTCTCAAACTCTTCCAAAAAATTGCAGAGGAAGGAACATCCCCAAACTCGTTCTACGAGGCCAACATCACCCTGATACCAAAACCAGGCAGAGATACTACAAAAACAGAAAATTACAGACCAATATCACTGATGAATATAGATGCAAAAATCCTCAACAAAATACTAGCAAACAGAATCCAACAACGCATTAAAAGGATCATACACCATGATCAAGTGGGATTTATCCCAGGGATGCAAGGATTCTTCAGTATATGCAAATCAATCAATGTGATACACCGTATCAGCAAATTGAAGAATAAAAACCATACGATCATCTCAATAGATGCAGAAAAAGCTTTTGACAAAATTCAACACCCATTTATGATAAAAACTCTCCAGAAAGTGGGCATAGAGGGAACCTACCTCAGCATAATAACCATATACGACAAACCCACAGCAAACATCATTCTCCGTGGTGAAAAACTGAAAGCATTTCCTCTAAGAGCAGGAACAAGACAAGGATGTCCACTCTCGCCACTATTATACAACATAGTTTTGTAAGTCCCAGCAACGACAATCAGAGAAGAAAAAGAAATAAAAGGAATATAAATTGGAAAAGAAGAAGTAAAATTGTCACTATTTGCAGATGACATGATACTATACATAGAGAATCTTAAAGATGCCACCAGAAAACTACTAGAGCCAATCAATGAATTTGGTAAAGTTCAGGATAAATTTGGCAGGATACAAAATTAATGCCCAGAAATCTCTTGCATTCCTATACACTAACAACCAAAGATCAGAAAGAAAAATTAAGGAAACAATCCCATTCACCATTACAACAAAAAGAATAAAATACCTAGGAATAAACCTACCTAAGGAGGTAAAAGACCTGTACTCAGAAAACTATAAGACACTGACGAAAGAAATCAAAGATCACACAAACAGATGGAGAGATATACCATGTTCTTGGATTGGAAGAATCAATATTGTGAAAATGGCTGTACTTCCCAAAGCAATCTACAGATTCAGTGCAATCCCTATCAAATTACCAATGGCATTTTTTACAGAACCAGAACAAAAAATCTTAAAATTTGTATGGAGACACAAAAGACCCCAAATAGCCAAAGCAATCTTGAGTGAAAAAAATGGAGCTGGAGGAATCAGACTCCCTGACTTCAGACTATACTACAAAGCTACAGTAATCAAGACAATATGGTACTGGCACAAAAACAGAAACATAGATCAATGGAACAGGACAGAAAGCCCAGAGATAAACCCACGCACCTGTGGTCAACTAATCTATGACAAAGGAGGCAACGATATACAATGGAGAAAAGACAGTCTCTTCAATAAGTGGTGCTGGGAAAACTGGACAGCTACATGTAAAAGGATGAAATTAGAACACTCCCTAACACCATACACAAAAACAACCTCAAAATGGATTAAAAATGTGAGACGGGACACTATAAAACTCTTAGAGGAAAACATAGGAAGAACACTCTTTGACATAAATCACAGCAAGATCTTTTTTGATCCACCTCCTAGAGTAATGGAAATAAAAACAAAAATAAACAAATGGGACCTAATGAAACTTAAAAGCTTTTGCACAGCCAAGGAAACTGTAAATAAGACGAAAAGGCAACCCTCAGAATGGGAGAAAATATTTGCAAACGAATCAAGGAACAAGGATTAATCTGCAAAATATATAAACAGCTCATACAGCTCAATATTAAGAAAACAAACAACCCAATCAGAAAATGGACAGAAGACCTAAATAGACATCTCTCCAAAGAAGACATACAGATGGCCAAGAAGCACATGAAAAGCTGCTCAACATCACTAATCATTAGAGAAATGCAAATCAAAACTACAATGAGGTATCACCTCACACCAGTTAGAATGGACATTATCAGAAAATCTACAAACAACAAATGCTGGACAGGGTGTGGAGAAAGGGGAACCTTCTTGCACTGTTGGTGGGAAGGTAAATTGATACAGCCACTATGGAGAACAGTATGGAGGGTCCTTAAAAAACTAAAAATAGAATTACCATATGATCCAGCAATCCCACTACTGGGCATATACCCAGAGAAAACTGTAATTCAAAAAGACACATGCACCCCAATGTTCATTGCAGCACTATTTACAATAGCCAGTTCATGGAAGCACCCTAAATGCACATCAACAGACGAATGGATAAAGAAGATGTGGTACATATATACAATGGAGTATTACTCAGCCACAAAAAGGAACAAAATTGGGTCATTTGTAGAGATGTGGATGGACCTAGAGACCATCATACAGAGTGAAGTAAGTCAGAAAGAGAAAAACCAATATCATGTATTAACACATATATGTGGAATCTAGGAAAATGGTACATATGAACCCATTTTCAAGGCAGAAATACAGACACAGATGTAAAGAACAAACATATGGACACCAAGGGGGGAAAGTTGGGGGGGGGGATGAATTGGGAGATTGGGATTGACATATATACACTAATATGTACAAAATAGATAACTAATAAGAACCTGCTCTATAAAAAAATTAATAAAATAAAATTGAAAACAATGTAAAAAAACAAGAACCTGCTGTATAAAAAAATAAAATTCAAAAAAAAAAACAAATGTTAAAGAATATTCATCAGGATAAAGTTAAATGAGGCCAGATGAAAACCTGGATCTACATAAAGGAACAAAGAACACCAGAAAAGGTAAATATGTAGCATTTATTATTAATATTTAGTTTCAATACTTAATATTTACTAATAAATATTGAATGATTTATAAATTATTTTATTATATTAAATCTTTTTATAAATTAAACTTTAATAAATTTATAAAATGAATATAATTTAAATATTAGTGTTTAATGTTAAAGTAAACATAAAAGACTTTTTTTCTTCATTTATTTAATTCCTTCAAAGATTGTTTAAAGCAAAAAAGTTACCTTTTAACAAGCAATTGTTTGGTACCACTATGTATTATGGAAGAATCTAGGGATATAGAGACGAATCAGAAATAATATTTGGAAGAATATTATGGAAGAATCTAGGGATATAGAGACGAATCAGAAATAATATTTGCCCTCAAGAAGCTTGTAAGGGGACTTCTCTGGTGGTCCGGTGGTTAAGACTTTGCCTTCCATTGCAGGGGGTGCAGGTTCGATCCCTGGTCAGGGAGCTAAGATCCCACATGCTTCACGACCAAAAAACCAAAACAGAAAACTGAAGCAATATTGTAACAAATTCAATAAAGACTTTAAAAATGGTCCACATCAAAAAAAAAAAACTTTGAAAAAAAAAGTTTATGAGGAAGAAAGATAACCAAATATGTTTATATATATCCAATAATCTACAGATATTTGAGAAAAGTATGTAGTTGCTATAGTGGGGGCAAGGAAAGAAAGGGTCAGTTCTGCTTGGAGGTAAGTTCTACAGAAAAGCCTTCACCAAAGGTGATGCCAGAGTTAAGATTTGAAAGATATACAGATTTTCGATAAGTGAATTTGGGGATGGAGGCAGGAAAACACAGTGTATTCCAGAAAGAGAAGAGGCATGAGATACTATGAGTCAGTAAATAATTCAGTAAGGCTGAAGCAGAAGATAGAAAGGGAACAGAGGTGAGACTAGAGAAATAGAGATGACAGATCATAAAAATCCGTATCATGAAAAGGAGTATGGATTTCAAAGACAACTGGGAGTACCTGAAAATTTTTAGTTGCAGACTAACATTTTCTTTGTGTTTTTGTGTCTTCGTATTTTTGTTCATTTGTTTTAAAGAGCACTTTGATAACAGAGATAGTAGGAAAAGGATAAGGTATATGGAAAGGGCTGGGGACAGGGTTGGAAATATGGATACTGAGCAGCATATATACACAGAGGATATTGTATAACTTAGCAAATGACTAAGGAAACCTTAACTAAGGGGATGATGAATCACTCTCTTCTCCTTGATACACTTCCTTCACTTGTCTTCCAGGACACCACACTTGACTTCCCCATTACCTCACTGGTTGCTTCTTCTCAGTCTCCTTTGTCAATTCCCTTTCTTACCCCATCTCACCCAAACCTAGACTTCTTAGTATTGAAGAGCACTGTGCTCAGTTCTTGTCCCTTTTCCCTATCTACTCATTCTTTCAGGGCTTTCATATAGTCTTTGGTTTTAAATACCATATATTTGCATCCGACTCTCAAATTTATTTCCACTCAATTCTGAACTCACATATCTGACTATCGATTCAATACCTTCACTTGGATTTCAAACAGACATCTCAAAGTTAACAAGTCCAACAATTCAGGGTCTATTGTTCGCTTCTAAACCTTTCCACCCACAGCATTTCCATCTCAGTTGATGGGAAACAGTTATTCAGAACAACAACAACAACAACCAAAAAAAAAAAACCCTTAGATTTATCTTGACTCTTTCTGTTATGCCCAATAGCTAATCTATTAGAAACTCCTGTTGTCTCTGTCTTCTAAACATCCAGAATCCAACCTCATCTCACCACCTCCACTTACCACTAACCACTCCGTCCAAGCTACCTTCTTTTCTTGATTAAAATATTCCAACGACCTCCTAACTGGTCTCTCTGCTTCAACCCTTGCTCACACAATCCACTCTCAGCCCAGCAATCAAAGTGACTCTTTTAAAATATAAATCAGGTGTCTCTCCTCTGCTCAACGCATCCCTCCACCCAATGCCCAACAAAGGCCCTACACGAACTGACCACTGTTAGCTCTATAATCTCATGGCTCTTCCCCTTGCTCTCTTGTACTCCAGGTGTACTGGCTTCCTTGGTGGTCCCTGAACTCACCAAGCATGTTCTCATCTTACAGCCTTTGCACTGGCTTCTTCTCTCTATCTGGAAAGATTTTCCCCAGGTATTCTCGTGGCTCATTCCTTTACCTCCTCAAGGTTTATGCTCAGATTTCATCTTCTCAGTGAGGTCTACACAGACCACCATTTTTAAATCACAACTCTTTCCACACCTGCACAGTCCCAAACCCCAATCCTAACCTACTTTTTCTTTTTTCATGGCATTAACACCTTCTAAAATACTATACAATTCACTTAACTCTTAGATCTAGTCTGTATTATCTGTCTTCACCACAAGCTTCATGAAGGCAGGGATCTTTTTTTTATTATTTATTGATACATCTCAATCAACTAGAACACAGTCTAGCACATATATTGCTAACAAAGTATTCCTTAAATGAATAAATTGTATCAGTGATGTAGAGAAGGCAGGTAAGAGAAAGGTGAAGATTACATAATTAGCAGGATTTGGCCATCAGTAGTATTTGGAGGGTAAATGACAAAAAGAAGTGTGAGTTGACATTCATATGTCTAAAATGGGACAGAGGAAGCAAGAACAAATTTGTGAGGAAAAGATGCTAAGTTCAGGGACTTCCCTGGTGGCGCAGTGGTTAAGAATCCGCCTGCCAATGCAGGGGACACGGGTTCGAGTCCTGGTCCGGGAGGATCCCACATACTGCAGAGCAACTAAACCCGTGTGCCACAACTACTGAGCCTGTGCTCTAGAGCCCGCAAGCCACAACTACTGAAGCCCGCGTGCCTAGAGCCCGTGCTCCGCAACAAGAGAAGCCACGGCAATGAGAAGTCCGCGCACCACAACGAAGAGTAGCCCCTGCTTGCCACAACTAGAGAAAGCCTGCATGCAGTAACGAAGACCCAACGCAGCCATAAATAAATAAATTTATTAAAAAAAAAAAAGATGCTAAGTTCAGTTTTGGACATATGGAGTAAATGACTTAGTTATATCCTCTATTAAGTTTGTCTCACAGTCCAAATCCTGAAGGTCAAAGCAAGAAATCCTTAATCTGGTCAACAGTCTGTTTTGGTGGAGGCCATTTTTTTGGTTTTGATTTCTTTGCAACTTTTTTTTTTTTTTAATGTAAAGGAAACAGTTTTATTTAGCTAACCCTTTGAAATACCTTTGAAAGTTCTCTTTTTAATTGTGGTAAGGTACATATTACAAAAAATTTACCATCTTTTTTTTTTTTTTTAAATTTACCATCTTAACCATTTATAAGTATACAGTTCAGCAGTGTTAGGTATATTCACATTGTTGTACAACCAATCTCTAGAACTTTCTTGTCTTGGAAAACTGAAACTCTGTCCCCATTAAACAACTCCCTCCCACTACCACCTCCCCCGCCCCTTAGCAACCACCGTTCCACTTTCTGTCTCTATGAGTTTGGCTACTCTAGGTACCTCATATAAGTAGAATCATATACTATTTGTCTTTACTACTGTCTTATTACACTCAGCGTTATGTCCTCAAGGTTCATCCATATTGTAACGTGTGTCAGAATTTCCTTCCTTTTTAAGGCTGAATAATGTTCCACTGTATGTATACACCACATTTTGTTTACCCATTCATCTGTTGATGGACATCTGGATAGATTCCATCTTCCGGCTATTGTAAACAATGCTGTTATGAACATGAGTATATAAATATCTTTTCCATTTCTCTGCAATCTTGAGATGATTATGGGAAATGTTAGAGAAGAGCATAAGTTGGGGATGGGAAGACTGATTGGTGGGAGCTAACATTTCACCAAAGAATCCTGGAAAACTTCAGAGAAAGACAACATGGCAGTAACAGTAGTCTTAGACATGTATAGATGACTTGAAGATCTACCAGTGGGGACCCCTCTCTGACTTAAACACTGCTTGGCTATAGAGTCACATAGAGGAGGACCTGCTTCTCATTTTGTATTTCTAATTTCTAATTATAATTTCTAATTTCTAAAAAAACTAGATACCACTAATCTACCTTACCTGGGTGTGATAATGATTTATAAGCTAACATTGGTAGGTGTAATTTTATGATGAAAGACAGAGTAACCATCTTATATTAAAATAAATTAAGGATAAAACTTGGCAGCATAACCAGTGAATATGTTCAACTATTAACTTATCCTGCAGGCAACGCCTTTGTTGGCTTAATATTTCAAAAGCTTTCTTTTTTCAAGATCATTCTTGTCTACCTAGCAATAATGCATACTGAATTAAAACTAGCTAAAAACATTTAGCCAAGAGAGCAAGAAAGACTTTTTTCTTAAAGAATAGTATTTAGTATTTTTAAGCCCCGTATATGGTATTTTATTTTTCCTTTCAAAGAGCAACATGGATATGAACAGTCCAAAGAAGAAAATATCCAAAATACTGATGCTAAATGAAGAGAACCCTGAAAAACCAAGTTCCACCTGAGAATCCAGTTTCAAAGCAATGTTCATACTGATGATGTACACAAAATTGTGATTTTTGTATGAATACATATAATCCAGAGTTAACTTCAGGATTTTCCAGAGTTTCTTTTATACTTTTTTTTTTCCTCACACCACATGGCTTGTAGGATATGGGATGTGGGATCTTAGTTCCCCAACCAGGGATTGAACCCGGGCCCTCGGCAGTGAGATCGTGTAGTCCTAACCACTGGACTACCAGGGAATTCCCTATACTTTTGTTTGTAGTTTATTATCATCAAAAAATAAAGAGTGATACTTGTTTATTACTTTAAATGAAAGTATTTCTTGGCAAGTTATAAGAAACAGAGCCTATTAACAGTTGTCTGATGAGAGAAATTGTAGTATATATCAGCTTCCTATCACCTAGCAAAGTGCCCAGCACTTACCAGATGGTCAAAAAATATTATAAATGAATGAATGAGTAAAAGAACAAATGAGAGAACAAACCAGTGAACTTGGTTATTCTGATGTGTCTGCATGTATTCATTTCATAGTACTATCTTCTAATAGACACCATATGATCATCTGGGTTTTGGTGCTAATAAAAATGTATCAAACATATAAATAATGTTTCGTAGAAACATTATTTTCCCTTCTAAATTCTTATGTTAAGTCCTTTTAATTTCAGAAAGATATTTTATGAGTGAACAGACAAGAAAAAGCTCCTTGCAAAAGCAACAGGCATGTTTTGATAATAACCTATACAGATGATTCCTGCTTCACCATTTATGGTCAAAGACATTCTCTGCTTCTTAGCCAAATGACAGGAAGCAAGACTGGTTGTAAACAAATAGGGAACACACCACCAAAGAAAAGTCAGGCTGCATCTCAGAAATCAACTTGTTTTATTGCTTATCGGATGAATAAATTTCTTCTGTTACCACAGGCCTAGAAAATAATTTGGCAGCACCCTGGAAAACTCACTACTTAATTCCCAGTACAGCCCATTCCATTGTTTTGGACACCCCTAAGGATCAGAAAACTCTTCTTTATACGGAGCCAAAATCGATCTCCATACAACATACAACCGTTGGTTATCATTTTATGTTGTGGAGCCTCACAGTCTCATTCTAACCTCTCTTCTATAGGACTGCCCATCAAAGATTAGATGGCTATTATGACCCCTTATGGGCTAACATCCCTTCTTTAGCTTGCTTATATGAAAAATATCTTTATTATTTTAGCCATTTTTTCCTGGGTGTGCTTGAATCTGTCACTCTTAAAGTGTTAATAATCTTTAAAAAAAGAATCATCTGATGCACCTAGAATAAAGCAGGACTATCACCAACCCTATTCCAGACATTCCATTAATGTAGCCTAAGATCATACTGTGTTTTTTGTAAAGGAACATAATAAAGTTGTTCACACTGAGTTTTCTGTTAACTTAAGGATGTCAAGTCTTTGTTCTCTACCCCTACATCTAAGCCATTTCTCCCCCATTCTGTAATACAGAGTATTATATATTACATTATAAATTTGTTTTCAGTAAATTTTATCTTCTTGGTCAAGCCCATCATCCCTTTTTGATTCCTGTAGCTATCATCTAGTAATTTTAGCCATTCTTCTCCAATTGTGTATTATCCACAAATTTGATCAGTGAGCCAGCTATACTTTCTTTTAACTCTTTGTTTATATATAACATGAAGCTGAAGACAAGATTCCTGTAGTATCCCAGAGTCTTCCTTTCCTGTTAACACCCTTTCAGATAATTGTTCAACAAGTTACATATCAACATAACTGTATTATCCTATCACTCCCGCCCATCTTGCCTACAATATCATGATGGACCATACCAAAAAGCTGCATAAAATTCAGACACTTACATTGTGTGATTAATAGTCTAATAACCTGCTAAAGGACAATGAATTTAGGTTAATCTACCACAACATTTTTTTATAAACTCAGGTTGGCTCCTTAGAGATCAACATTTTTCCTTCTGAGTCCTGATCTGCTAAATCATCTAACCTGTAATTTTATTGAGGACTCATGTCAGACTCACCACCTGCACAGAACAAGAAAGAGAGAGAACCCACAGATGTTGTTGCCTTAGCCTCAGTGATCGGTCCT